>NC_136072.1:75634445-77131670 GCF_964261635.1 Lissotriton helveticus
GATATTTTACAAACTTTGCAATAAAAACTTGTTTGGGCAAAAAAATAAAACAACCCTGCCTCGACTTACTTTAGTGAGAGATGCTTTGGTGCAAACTGTTCTTTTGTGGCTATTTTTACAACAGTCTAAGTGTAGTGAAACTGTAGATACGTGTGTCACCCTAGCAAAACCTGGTCACCAAGATTATAACGTCACAGTTGTCATGCACTTACATGGCATTAATCTACTGGTTCATGTCCCTCACATGTCTGTACAATATTTTCACAGGCCAGCAAAAATTTAAAAATATCAAAATTTCAAGTTTCATAAAGTTGGTGACATTTCTAAAAATGTTGCATTTTATGGTTTTACTTACTACTTTCCTCACTGGAGACTGGTTTCTGAAGAAAATATCTCCCAGAGACACTTTTATCTCAAATCTGTCTCCTATTGCTATCTTGTATGGCTTTTTTATGTGAGGTATGTCCGTGTGCGAAAATAAGCCATGCAAGATACTGGCTTTACCCTTTTTTTGTAACTGAAATGCATACTTTCACATCATTTTTGTGAAAATATTCCAGAAAAAAATCCTTCACCAATGGCCCTTTCATTCTGCTTCTACATTATAATGCAGTACCGTTAAATGTATACATGCTGTCGGCATTCCCAATGCCTCTTAGATTTATTGTTCAGCACAAATACATAGAGACTAACTAGTGGTAACTCAGTATTGCCTGTATTTCCTGCTTTTATTTACATTTTTGCCCTGATTATGATTCTGGTGGTCCGAGTCGTGCCACACTCACAGGGGCATGGTGGTCCTGTCACCGCCGCACTGGAAGTCTGACTGCCCTATTAGGACTTTGTCGGTTGGAATCCCATTGCACCGCTCCAACCACCAGGGAATTGTGTTCCTGGGCAGTCCCACAGTGCCCTGAGGTACCACCAAGCATATTACAACTTTCCTCACCACAAGTGGTGTCATGGAGGTTCTTCCTCCATGTAACTTCTGGTGGTGAGGAAAGAAAGGCAGCCCTACAAGGCCCCCTTTTGCCCTTGTGCACAGGGGTGTGTGCAGGGGGGCCATTTTGTTTTTTTATCTGTTTACATTTTGAATCTGAATCAGTTTAGACACCAATGAGGAAAGTCCACTTTCTAACCCTGTATGCAGACTGCTGAATCTAACACAATTCTTGTAGGAACTGATGGATCAGCCTCGTGAAGAGCAAGTAAAAGGGCATTTATTTATTCTTTTTGTGCATGGAATCACTTTCAACTTTGGTACTGAAGTAGCTGTCTTCAAACATTTCCTGCACTGTAGCACAAGTCATGGGCTACTTACAGCCATCCAAATAGAATAAGCTCTTCTATTCATGTATGGGTAAATAATTTGGACTTTTTGGGATATTTTATGTATAATATAGAAATAATTGAGTCATACTAAAACTTGACATCAGTCACATTTTGTGTGTGAGTAGAGGGAAGATGTAGAGCATATGCATTGGGGATACTAGCTACAGTAGCTGCCTCAAATGTAGGTATGGGAAAACTATTTAATTTCCCTGTGCAAGAGGCTGCACCTTCAAAATTGCTGCATGTACTACTGTGAAGATTTTCTCAGTAGGAGTAAATCATTCCTCTACTATAGAATATATGTGTGTGTGAGCTGTGTGAGGTTGGGGGGTCATCCACATTGTAGACTATGTACATGTAGCCTTAAGTTCTAGAAATAACCCTAATCACTAGGTTTGTCTTGTTATCCCACATCTATTGGCATTTTGTCTCCAACATTTCGGCTTGCAGGTTGCACAAGATAGCAGTATGTGGTTTTTTTCTCAAATTTTTGTTGAGATGTTGGAGTAATTAGTCCATACGGGATTAACCTACTCCGCGTATTGCAACAAGTAGGCTCTTCCAAAGTTTAAAGCTCCCTCAGAACTTACAATTTTCTCAGTGTGTTTGCAGGTTGTAAAATAGAACACATCTTCAGGATGTCTGGTGCCAGTCCTTTACCCACACTGAATAATTCATATCCAAGGAAGAGCACATAAAGATGCAAAATATTTGATTATTTAAAAGTTTATTTTATTCCTATGATGTACTAAAGGACTCACAATTCTGTCAATAAATGCTCAGTTAAATTAGCATCTCTGATGTTGACGTCATCAATGTATGACAACACCTCCAGATCTTATTGTAAGATCTCCATTTCCATTATTCTTGCCATAAAAACTGCATGACTTTTCTAATACCCCAAGGCAAACTCGTAAAGGCATACTGAAATCCTCAGATTGAGAAAAGTGCTATATTTACACTCAAGAACTTCTTTCAGATATTGTAAGAAATTGGGTTATTAGTTGAAGGAGCTACGAACCCATCTCAAGTAAAATTCAAAATCCTTGTAAGGGTGAATCCTTAAAGTCACTAAATTAACTTGCGCTCAACCCCTCATTTTCTAGTTCACAGAGCAGACAATTGTATCCTGGAGGCAATGGATGAAGTATTTATGCTGTACTAAAACATCAATAAAATCAGAATGCACAACAATATAACTCTTAAAATGAATTAGAATAATAGGACATGCAAATGACAAAAAACAATAAGGGGAACCGGATATGTGAATTTAATACGGGATAAGGTACCTAGGCAAAACTTAACATTAGCTGAGATGGAGCATGAGTTGGATATACTAACCATTTTCATCCTGATTTCAGTCCTTTAAGTCCCAATGCACCACACAATTACACTTCTATAGCCCCTGAGAACCTCAGGGGAGATACCTGGAGACACACTTGATGGCTGGCAGAGGCTAATTGCAAAAAACACAGTTGATGGACAGAATGTAGAACAATGTCATACATTCACCCCAGTACAAGGATCTGGGCCTAAATCCATCGTTTTTTGCACTCCACACCACCCTGGGTTAGACACTGGCTATATGCAAATCAGCTCTGACCCTGTGCCTCATGGGAACAGTCCAGTCCGAACTACCAAGCCATGTCTTTCCCAGACCGGAATCAAGCATCCAAGGACCGGTTTCTGGCTATCAGCCTTCATCAGCCTGGATAGGTTGACTCCAGTGGTGTGGAGAGCCTGGGACTCACGTCTGAGCATACCCAGCCCACTCGGGGTGAAAATTGCAAAAAACACAGTTGATGGACAGAATGTAGAACAATGTCATACATTCACCCCAGTACAAGGATCTGGGCCTAAATCCATCGTTTTTTTGCACTCCACACTACCCTGGGTTAGACACTGGCTATATGCAAATCAGCTCTGACCCTGTGCCTCATGGGAACAGTCCAGTCCGAACTACCAAGCCATGTCTTTCCCAGACCGGAATCAAGCATCCAAGGACCAGTTTCTGGCTATCAGCCTGGATAGCTTGACTCCAGTGGTGTGGAGAGCCTGGGACTCACGTCTGAGCATACCCAGCCCACTCGGGGTGAAAATTGCAAAAAACACAGTTGATGGACAGAATGTAGAACAATGTCATACATTCACCCCAGTACAAGGATCTGGGCCTAAATCCATCGTTTTTTTGCACTCCACACCAACCTGGGTTAGACACTGGCTATATGCAAATCAGCTCTGACCCTGTGCCTCATGGGAACAGTCCAGTCCGAACTACCAAGCCATGTCTTTCCCAGACCGGAATCAAGCATCCAAGGACCGGTTTCTGGCTATCAGCCTTCATCAGCCTGGATAGCTTGACTCCAGTGGTGTGGAGAGCCTGGGACTCACGTCTAAGCATACACAGCCCACTCGGGGTGAAAATTGCAAAAAACACAGTTGATGGACAGAATGTAGAACAATGTCATACATTCACCCCAGTACAAGGATCTGGGCCTAAATCCATCGTTTTTTTGCACTCCACACCACCCTGGGTTAGACACTGGCTATATGTAAATCAGCTCTGACCCTGTGCCTCATGGGAACAGTCCAGTCCGAGCTACCAAGCCATGTCTTTCCCAGACCGGAATCAAGCATCCAAGGACCGGTTTCTGGCTATCAGCCTTCATCAGCCTGGATAGCTTGACTCCAGTGGTGTGGAGAACCTGGGACTCACGTCTGAGCATACCCAGCCCACTCGGGGTGAAAATTGCAAAAAACACAGTTGATGGACAGAATGTAGAACAATGTCATACATTCACCCCAGTACAAGGATCTAGGCCTAAATCCATCGTTTTTTTGGCACTCCACACCACCCTGGGTTAGACACTGGCTATATGCAAATCAGCTCTGACCCTGTGCCTCATGGGAACAGTCCAGTCCGAACTACCAAGCCATGTCTTTCCCAGACCGGAATCAAGCATCCAAGGACCGGTTTCTGGCTATCAGCCTTCATCAGCCTGGATAGCTTGACTCCAGTGGTGTGGAGAGCTGGGGACTCACGTCTGAGCATACCCAGCCCACTCGGGGTGAAAATTGCAAAAAACACAGTTGATGGACAGAATGTAGAACAATGTCATACATTCACCCCAGTACAAGGATCTGGGCCTAAATCCATCGTTTTTTTGCACTCCACACCACCCTGGGTTAGACACTGGCTATGTGCAAATCAGCTCTGACCCTGTGCCTCATGGGAACAGTCCAGTCCGAACTACCAAGCCATGTCTTTCCCAGACCGGAATCAAGCATCCAAGGACCGGTATCTGGCTATCAGCCTTCATCAGCCTGGATAGCTTGACTCCAGTGGTGTGGAGAGCCTGGGACTCACGTCTGAGCATACCCAGCCCACTCAGGGTGAAAATTGCAAAAAACACAGTTGATGGACAGAATGTAGAACAATGTCATACATTCACCCCAGTACAAGGATCTGGGCCTAAATCCATCGTTTTTTTGCACTCCACACCACCCTGGGTTCGACAATGGCTATATGCAAATCAGCTCTGACCCTGTGCAGGGTATGCTCAGACGTGAGTCCCTTGCTCACTTTGCCACTGGATTCAAGCAAGCCGGGCTGAAGACGGCTGGAATGCCAGAAACCGGTCCTCGGAAGCTTGTTTCCGGTCCAGGGAAGGCATGGCTTGGCAGTTCGGGCTGGACTGTTCCCATGAGGCACAGGGTCAGACTGATTTGCATATAGCCATGACAAAACTGGGGTGGCAGAGTGGGCTAAAGAACGGTGATGGATCAAACCCAGATCTTTTGACTGGGTGTGAGTGTTTGATTGGTTCTGATGCTCCGTCCATCACCACCACCTTTTGTACCGCTTTGGCCGCCATAAGTGTGGCAGGGTATGCTCAGACGTGAGTCCCTTGCTCACTTTGCCACTGGATTCAAGCAAGCCGGGCTGAAGACGGCTGGAATGCCAGAAACCGGTCCTCGGAAGCTTGTTTCCGGTCCAGGGAAGGCATGACTTGGCAGTTCGGGCTGGACTGTTCCCATGAGGCACAGGGTCAGACTGATTTGCATATAGCCATGACTGAACTGGGGTGGCAGAGTGGGCTAAAGAACGGTGATGGATCAAACCCAGATCTTTTGACTGGGTGTGAGTGTTTGATTGGTTCTGATGCTCCGTCCATCACCACCACCTTTTGTACCGCTTTGGCCGCCATAAGTGTGGCAGGGTATGCTCAGACGTGAGTCCCTTGCTCACTTTGCCACTGGATTCAAGCAAGCCGGGCTGAAGACGGCTGGAATGCCAGAAACCGGTCCTCGGAAGCTTGTTTCCGGTCCAGGGAAGGCATGGCTTGGCAGGTCGGGCTGGACTGTTCCCATGAGCCACAGGGTCAGACTGATTTGCATATAGCCATGACTGAACTGGGGTGGCAGAGTGGGCTAAAGAACGATGATGAATCAAACCCGGATCTTTTGACTGGGTGTGAGTGTTTGATTGGTTCTGATGCTCCGTCCATCACCACCACCTTTTGTACCGCTTTGGCCGCCATAAGTGTGGCAGGGTATGCTCAGACGTGAGTCCCTTGCTCACTTTGCCACTGGATTCAAGCAAGCCGGGCTGAAGACGGCTGGAATGGCAGAAACCGGTCCTCGGAAGCTTGTTTCCGGTCCAGGGAAGGCATGGCTTGGCAGTTCGGGCTGGACTGTTCCCATGAGGCACAGGGTCAGACTGATTTGCATATAGCCATGACTGAACTGGGGTGGCAGAGTGGGCTAAAGAACGGTGATGGATCAAACCCAGATCTTTTGACTGGGTGTGAGTGTTTGATTGGTTCTGATGCTCCGTCCATCACCACCACCTTTTGTACCGCTTTGGCCGCCATAAGTGTGGCAGGGTATGCTCAGACGTGAGTCCCTTGCTCACTTTGCCACTGGATTCAAGCAAGCCGGGCTGAAGACGGCTGGAATGCCAGAAACTGGTCCTCGGAAGCTTGTTTCCGGTCCAGGGAAGGCATGGCTTGGCAGTTCGGGCTGGACTGTTCCCATGAGGCACAGGGTCCGACTGATTTGCATATAGCCATGACTGAACTGGAGTGGCAGAGTGGGCTAAAGAACGGTGATGGATCAAACCCAGATCTTTTGACTGGGTGTGAGTGTTTGATTGGTTCTGATGCTCCGTCCATCACCACCACCTTTTGTACCGCTTTGGCCGCCATAAGTGTGGCAGGGTATGCTCAGACGTGAGTCCCTTGCTCACTTTGCCACTGGATTCAAGCAAGCCGGGCTGAAGACGGCTGGAATGCCAGAAACCGGTCCTCGGAAGCTTGTTTCCGGTCCAGGGAAGGCATGGCTTGGCAGGTCGGGCTGGACTGTTCCCATGAGCCACAGGGTCAGACTGATTTGCATATAGCCATGACTGAACTGGGGTGGCAGAGTGGGCTAAAGAACGATGATGAATCAAACCCGGATCTTTTGACTGGGTGTGAGTGTTTGATTGGTTCTGATGCTCCGTCCATCACCACCACCTTTTGTACCGCTTTGGCCGCCATAAGTGTGGCAGGGTATGCTCAGACGTGAGTCCCTTGCTCACTTTGCCACTGGATTCAAGCAAGCCGGGCTGAAGACGGCTGGAATGCCAGAAACCGGTCCTCGGAAGCTTGTTTCCTGTCCAGGGAAGGCATGGCTTGGCAGTTCGGGCTGGACTGTTCCCATGAGGCACAGGGTCAGACTGATTTGCATATAGCCATGACTGAACTGGGGTGGCAGAGTGGGCTAAAGAACGGTGATGGATCAAACCCAGATCTTTTGACTGGGTGTGAGTGGTTGATTGGGTCTGATGCTCCGTCCATCACCACTACCTTTTGTAACGCTTTGGCCGCCATAAGTGTGGCAGGGTATGCTCAGACGTGAGTCCCTTGCTCACTTTGCCACTGGATTCTAGCAAGCCGGGCTGAAGTCGGCTGGAATGCCAGAAACCAGTCCTCGGAAGCTTGTTTGCGGTCCAGGGAAGGCATGGCTTGGCAGTTCGGGCTGGACTGTTCCCATGAGGCACAGGGTCAGACTGATTTGCATATAGCCATGACTGAACTGGGGTGGCATAGTGGGCTAAAGAACGGTGATGGATCAAACCCAGATCTTTTGACAGGGTGTGAGTGTTTGATTGGTTCTGATGCTCCGTCCATCACCACCACCTTTTGTACCGCTTTGGCCGCCATAAGTGTGGCAGGGTATGCTCAGACGTGAGTCCCTTGCTCACTTTGCCACTGGATTCAAGCAAGCCGGGCTGAAGACGGCTGGAATTCCAGAAACCGGTCCTCGGAAGCTTGTTTCCGGTCCAGGTAAGGCATGGCTTTGCAGTTCGGGCTGGACTGTTCCCATGAGGCACAGGGTCAGAATGATTTCCATATAGCCATGACTGAACTGGGGTGGCAGAGTGGGCTAAAGAACGGTGATGGATCAAACCCAGATCTTTTGACTGGGTGTGAGTGTTTCATTGGTTCTGATGCTCCGTCCATCACCACCACCTTTTGTACCGCTTTGGCCGCCATAAGTGTGGCAGGGTATGCTCAGACGTGAGTCTCTTGCTCACTTTGCCACTGGATTCAAGCAAGCCGGGCTGAAGACGGCTGGAATGCAAGAAACCGGTCCTCGGAAGCTTGTTTCCGGTCCAGGGAAGGCATGGCTTGGCAGTTCGGGCTGGACTGTTCCCATGAGGCACAGGGTCAGACTGATTTGCATATAGCCATGACTGAACTGGGGTGGCAGAGTGGGCTAAAGAACGGTGATGGATCAAACCCAGATCTTTTGACTGGGTGTGAGTGTTTGATTGGTTCTGATGCTCCGTCCATCACCACCACCTTTTGTACCGCTTTGGCCGCCATAAGTGTGGCAGGGTATGCTCAGACGTGAGTCCCTTGGTCACTTTGCCACTGGATTCAAGCAAGCCGGGCTGAAGACGGCTGGAATGCCAGAAACCGGTCCTCGGAAGCTTGTTTCCGGTCCAGGGAAGGCATGGCTTGGCAGTTCGGGCTGGACTGTTCCCATGAGGCACAGGGTCAGACTGATTTGCATATAGCCATGACTGAACTGGGGTGGCAGAGTGGGCTAAAGAACGGTGATGGATCAAACCCAGATCTTTTGACTGGGTGTGAGTGTTTGATTGGTTCTGATGCTCCGTCCATCACCACCACCTTTTGTACCGCTTTGGCCGCCATAAGTGTGGCAGGGTATGCTCAGACGTGAGTCCCTTGCTCACTTTGCTACTGGATTCAAGCAAGCCGGGCTGAAGACGTCTGGAATGCCAGAAACCGGTCCTCGGAAGCTTGTTTCCGGTCCAGGGAAGGGATGGCTTGGCAGTTCGGGCTGGACTGTTCCCACGAGGCACAGGGTCAGACTGATTTGCATATAGCCATGACTGAACTGGGGTGGCAGAGTGGGATAAAGAACGGTGATGGATCAAACCCAGATCTTTTGACTGGGTGTGAGTGTTTGATTGGTTCTGATGCTCCGTCCATCACCACCACCTTTTGTACTGGCAGAGGCTAATAGCAGGGTCTTTTCCAAGTGCACCTACCATTGATCAGGTGGGAAGTTGGGGGAAAAGGCTAAATGTAGCTTATTGTGTCCCTGTAGTTTTAACAGGAGGTTCATCTTATGACCCTTGGAGTCTGCTTCTTTGTTCTTTGTACTGAATGCAAGTGGGAGAACAGGTCCAGTATTCTGGGCTCTTCTCAGGTTTCAGACAGTGGGCTCAGTCTGCTTCTGACCTTCCAAGAGTGTTCTGAAGTGTGTGCCTGGTAAACCCACATTTATTCCTGGCACACGCTAGTGGGTGGGCATGACCCCTGAGCATGACCTAAGTGATGGGATAAAGGTTCCTGGGGCTAACCAAACATACTTTGGGCATTTTCAAGAAGACAGAAGCTACACAAAACCTGGGCTCTGAGGGCCTCATGAGTGTGAGGGGATGTACATTGGTAATCCTAATGTCCTCCAACATCTAATACCACAGTCTTGTCCCTGTACCCACAATGACCTCAGAGACAGAAGTCCAGGAGAACAAAGCTGAGTTTTCAACAATCAGACATGGGATACACAAGGACTGTTTTGGCAACCTGCCTTCATACTTTGAAGTGCACCCACACATCATAGACAAAACGCTGTGAGATTGTAATGTCAAAAATAAACCCGTTGTTTTAGGGCCTGACTGGCTAAAGGGACAAAAGCAGGGCCCTCCCCAAGCGTCAGCTAACATTTTCCTGTGACAGGGAATGCCTCTTTAAAGTTTGCCCAAGTGTTATGTGAAAACCTCAGCTAGACCTGTCAAGCAGGATGTGACATGTAAGCAATACTTGATATTTTAATGTTAAAAAGTATCTTACCAGTCCCACTTGCATATTCTGTCAGGTAGCAGTTGAGAGAAGTTATCTCTGCCAATTCAGTTCAGTGCATTATTTGCTCCTAAGAGCAAGTTCATGCCTCATTAACGCCTATTCAAATGCAAATTATTAACTGGCAGAAGGTGGACAGAAAAGGTCAGATTTAGTATATAGGTAAATGAGGCAGGGCAAAGGTAAGTTTCCAAACTTACTTTTGCATCATATTTACAAAACAATCTGACTTCATCATTGAATTGGAGATGTAACAACTTTAAAAAAGAAATTGTTTCATTATTTTCTAGCTAGTCCAATTCTCGAAATATAGTATTAGCATATATATTTCTTTGTTTTTCATATAGAAATGCCAGCTTTGTTAACCTGAAAATAGCTTTTAGAACTATCCACTTCTGAGTGGACATCCTTCCGGATGAGTTGTTTACGGCTTCTGGTGGGGGCGGTTTCCTGCTTCCTGTTTCCATCACGGTTGCGGCTGCACTGCGGCTACGTGGCCGATTGGGAGTGAGGCCTTCCAGGGCGCTGCCAGAGATTACCTTACCTCACAGGCTCAGTGCGATGCCCGACCTGTATCTGGACACGAAAGCTGAGCCTTGGGGTTCCACGGGGAGATGTCTGAGGGGGCGGGCACCTGAGCCCAGAGTGCTGGAGTGTGGCTGTCCTGCGAAAACTGCAGGGAGGGGCCTCCTTAGCCAACATGGCTCTGCTAAGGCCATTGCAGCAGGGGCAGGGGACAGACAGGTAGTGAGCAGCCCACAGTCCCTTCACCCACGTAAGTTCCAGTGGCCTGGAGTACAATCCGGAGGACACCTGCAGTCGTATATCTGAGCAGGGGGCACACAGCCTGTCACTCCCTCCCATCCAGTCCACCCCCTTGCTACAACTTCTTTCACCTTAGTCCAGGAAGAGTATCCCAAGAGACATCCCAGACAAGAGGCAAGTAGCTAGGGGGCACTCCTCACATTGCTTTACCCAGAGGGAACCTCTGAATATAGTGTAAGCTCAATAAAATAATGAAACACTGAAAAAATAACTAAAGCAGTGTTACCTTTTATTTATTGCATTATCAATAATCTTCATGTTCTTTGTGTTCGTAGACTTGCAGAACCAGAGGAATTTGCTGGGATTGTGTCTTTTCTCTTCTCCTCTGATGCCTCTTACCTGACTGGAGAGACCGTTGTGGTTGGTGGAGGATTCAAGACAAGACTCTAAAAATAATACAATATACATCTTTTAACCTTGGATACTGAACAAGTAAACATACCAACGTTGATACAGCTGTTACACACCGAATCCTTCATACCTTTTGTCAGTATTTTTTCTGCAAGTATTGCAAAAATGGTACAGAGTGCATTCAAGTCTAAATATAGGTATAATATGTAAACCATAATTTTTGGTTTTAATGCTATTTTGTTGGTTTGCTTTAAATCATGATCATTTATATGGGGAGGAAAGCTTGTGATTAAGCCCCCGAATTCACCTTGTGGCAAGGAGATAACAGCAAATCCTCTTTCCTTTTATAATTATTAAGGATTCTATTTCGTATATTACATATTGCTCCTTTCACCTTAAATAGCATGTGTGACCGATTCAGTTTTGACACATAGCCTTAGTGTTTGTGTAACTTGCTTATTGCAGAAAACAAAATTCTGCATACCTTACTAAATGCAGTTCTCCAGAGCCATCATTGGTAAGTGTAAGACACTTAGGAAAGCAATATTGCAGTTCAAGTGAGTGATCTAAAAATCTAAAAAATGCTTTTTGTAACAGAGTGATTTATGTACAGTGTATCATGATGTATTTGAGGTTAGTGTTCACCCATCAAAGATTTTATTAAAAAAAGAAAGATTTTGTCATCCATATGTTACTTGTTTGATTGTCCTATGCACCTATTTAAGTTTTGGAATCATTGTTTCTTGGTTTAACCTACAAGGTGACATTCATCAGAACTTTCAAATGTTGAGGGATCTCCTGAGACAATGAAGTGGCTCATAGCCGTTATTGGCTGGTACATACCTTCTTCTCCAACATGCCAGTGTCTGTCTTTCTGTTGACCCCTTTAAATTTAAAACATTGTACCCTCAGTGGGTGGCATTTTCTAATAGCATTATGGCCTTCTTCCTTAAGCTATGCTGATTGTTAAAGGCCCTCTTCCTCGTTAAAGGCCTTTGCCCATGACTCAGGCCTATAACTTGAGAAGATTTCCCTCAACAACTATTGTAGTCCGGTGAAGAGGGACCATAAAGCTACATTATTTACTTGGTTGACTCAGCCTTGGCCCCAGATGACTCATAAATTGCCTAGTATTGTAACAACAGTGCAATGTGTGACAAGTTCCGGTCTTGAATTGGTTAGATCAGTACTTTACCAAGTTTTTCCATATAAGCAGATATTCAGGTTAAATTATGTTGCCCAATATATTTAATGTCAGCTACCATTGATAAGACATTTTCATTATGACAAATCTACATTCTGTCTTGATATAACATTGTTTAAACCGTTAAATGTAGCATTCAGTCACAACCCACAACATTCCTTTTTATATTTTTTCCCTGGTGTCCTAGTGGCCTGGGGAAAAACCAAATTTGCTGCATAGGGGCAGAACGATTTTTGGCCCCTAGATAGTAGAGGAGTGTTAGCCCCTGCCATGTGGCAATATCACTGGTGGACTAGTGGAATGTATTCCTGCTCTGGACCCTCCTGCAGCAATCCAGAAGCAGCAATCAACCTGGGGAGGTACCATGAGAGAGGGGGCTATACCTACATACCTGCCAACCTGAACAAAAATCCTACTGTGTGAGGAGGGGACGGGCCTTGGAGGGTGCAGGACCTGGTGCAAAGAAGTACCCAAGAGGCACTTTTGAACCCCCCTGACCCCAAGCCCCTCCCCCAAAATAAAAGTTTGCTTTTATGGCGGGCGGGCGGTCCCTATTTACAACGGGATGTCCGCCCGCCATCCTAATGTGCCCCAAAGTGTTAACTGCACATAAAGATTTACATTTCTGTGCTGTTTAGGAGCAAAACTAAAATTAGCTGCTCAAACAGTTCATATATTCGTGCACAAACATCCTGGAAATTCATGATCACTCTGAGCAGCCTACAGCTCTTTAGAAGAAGCTTTAAAGGTGTGGGTGATGCACCTGGGATCAGCACTGAGCCAAGGACTCCATGCCACCACGGTCCACTTTCTAAATATCGAGTCCGAAATATCGACCTACAGAAATATCGAGTTGGAAATATCGAAGGTACATAATATCGAGGTTAAGAATATTGTTGGACGGAATATCGACCCTAAGGTAAGTAAAATCGATTTTTTTATATCGATGTAATTAATATCGAAGTTAGTAATAACGATGTCAAATAGATCAATATTACTAATCTCGATGTTACTAATATTTATATTTGTATTATTGTTATGTATCTTATTCTGTATTTAATATGTATGTGTTATATGTTTTTTGTTAAGTATTCTACTGGCTTTACATTATATGTATACTATTTTTATAGAGTAATAATGTTATTTTTAGGTCAATTTTGTGTTTTAGCACCGGAGCGGGTTGTGGGTTTATAGGGGAATAGGGTTGGAAGTAATTTAATTATACTAAATTATTTATTCATTTTTAGGAATTATAAATTAATTGGGTGGGAAGTAATTTAAATGTAATTAAGTAAAGATTTATTTTTATTTATTGGTATTGATAATTTGTTATATTTTTAATTAATTATGAATTGGTAATTAATTTTTTTAAATGGTAATTAATTTATTTAATTGGTAATTAATGTTTATCATTGGTAATTCATGTTTTTATTTGGCTATTGATTATTTGAATTGGTAATTAATATTTTTATTTGCCAAATATTTTTTTATTTGGTTATTACATTTTTTAATTGACAATTAATATTTTTATTGGTAATTAATTTTTATTAATTAGAAATATTTTTTATTAATAGGTAATTCATTTTTCATAAAAGTATTTTTGGTAATAAAAATCATTTTATTGTTTCATATTTTTTGATTGTTAATCAAGTTTTAATAACTAAAATGTTTTTTGTTAAGAAAAATATTGTTTTGTTTACTATTTATTATTTGGTAACTAATATTAATTAATTAGTATTTATTGGTTTTTATGGCTCATTTATTGTTCATTATTATTCAATTGTAATTACGTTTTAAATAATTATTAATGGGTATCTGAAAATTATGTAGAGTTATTTAAAAATTGTATTTATTAAATATTTTAAATACAAAAATTATTTATAAGTATGTTACATATTCAACTTCTACGCTATCCAACGCTTTCCCTACTGTTGCACTCTCTGGAGTGGGAATAGTAGTTTTTAGCCCTACGCTATCCAACGCTTTCCCTACTGTTGCACTCTCTGGAGTGGGAATAGTAATTTTTACCACTACGCTATCCAATGTTTTCCCTACTGTCACACTCTCTGAAGTGGTAATAGTCATTTTTACCCCTACGCTATCCAACGCTTTCTCTACTATTTCACTCTCTGGAGTTGGATTAGTAATTTTTACCCCTACGCTATCCAACGCTTTCCCTACTGTCTCACTCTCTGGAGTGGGAATAGTAATTTTTACCCCTACACTATCCAACCCTTTCCCTACTGTTGTACTTTTTGGAGTGGGAACAGTAATTTGTACCCCTACGTTATCCAACGCTTTCCCTACTGTTTCACTCTCTGGAGTTGGAATAGTAATTTTATCCTTACGCTATCCAATGCTTCCCTACTGTTGCACTGTTTGGAGTTGGAATAGTAATGTTTACCTCTACGCTATCCAACGCTTTCCCTACTGTTTCACTCTGGAGTTGGAATAGTAATTTCTACCCCAACGCTTTCCAACGCGTTCCCTACTGTTGCATTGTCTGGAGTGGGAATAGTAATTTTAAGCCCTACGCTATCCAACATTTTTATTATTGTAGTTTTTTTTGAGACTTTGAATAGTAGTTTTATTTCTTTAGCTATTTAATGTTTGTTGTATTATTTTAGAAAATGTAGTATACAATTAATTTTAAAAATATCGAAAGAATATATATATTTTTATTTATTAAACATAATTATTTACTTTTTATTTATGTTATTGTTTTATGTGTGTAGCTGTATTTGTAATTTATAATACTTTTTAATAATGTATAAGTTATTAAGTAGTTATTAAAATGTATTAAGTAAGTATATATTATATATTTTATATATATGTTTAGATAATGTTTTATTAGTATATATGTATTATTTATTAATTTGAAACATTATTAAATATGTTTATTTTATTTAAAAGTATTATTTACTTTATTTTACACATTTTTTCACAGAAAAAAACGATATTTTTAATTATGATATTTTTAACATCGATATTTTATTTTCGATATTTTTGTACTTACCATGCTGTAGATAGGATGTCGATATTCTTGCCTTCGATATTCCTGCATCGATATTTCTGTAGGTCGATATTCTCAACGTTGATATTCTGTCAGTGATCCTGCCACCACACCACGCATGTTGGAGCATTCAATTCTCTGCTCAAACTCAGTCCATTCTGAGACTCTGAACAGTGACACAGCAGGAGCCCCACCAGTGCTCCCAGACTGCATTTAGGATTGTTAACCAGCAGCACAGCAGCCTGGATGCATTTCTCAATTCTTAAACCAGGTAACCCAAGTCAGAGATGCAGCCCTGTTTGCATTTCAAGTTCTACTTCATCTTGCTTTCCTTAGGACTATATGCTTTTAGCAAATGCGTTTCAGTGGTTTACTACCATGCAACATGTGATTCTTTCAAAGTGTATTACTGTGAACTGAGTCACCTCTGGGTGTCTGGGTAAGTTCAGTTGATGAGTGAATATGCATGAGGGAGCACGAATGACAGCTCTGGGGTTAGGGTTAAGAGTTGCAAGTCCTTCTCACAGTGCCTGTTGGTGATTCATAAAGGTGTTCGGACTATATGCTCATGCAATCATTGGCCTCTTTAAAGAGCACATAGAACAGCATTAATCCCTTACCTTAAGGTGATCCATGTCAGTGATGCAGTTCCTGAAATAAAATCAAAATTTTCCTTTACCTTATATTCACTATGAGTATGTGCTTTTTCAAATGTTGTGTTTCTGTTCTTTTCATGGACCACGTGACACTTGCATTGTTCTAAGTGCAAACAGAGACACATCTTGGTACCTGGGTAAGTTCTGGATATGGGTGGATGTGCATGACAGGGCAAAATAGAGAGTGCTCAGGAGTTGAGGCCAAATAGAGCGAAACATATTTACAGTGCCTATCAGCAGCTTATAAAGGATATAGGGAGTGAATGAGTGTGGTGGACGCATCAAAGAGGTGGCTAAAAAGAAAAGAACAAAGGGGCATATTATCAAGGGGATTTATCTCCGCTTTTTTGGCTTTAAAAGCCAAGAAAGCGGAGATAAAATTATCTCCCTATTACCTAGCTGTCGCTAACACCAGTTAGCGACAGCTAGTAGGAGATAGCGACCATCTTGGGCCCCACTTTGCATGTCAGTGATATTTATCACTAATGACATGCAAAGTGGGCGTGCCAAGATGTTAGCGACTGGAAACAGTCGCTAACATCGCTATCTCCTATTACCAACTTTTGTAGATATTCGCGCTAAGCGCGAATATCTCCAAAAGCTAACACCTGCCCTGAGCAGTTCTTAGCCATGTTATCCAATGGGAGGTGGATAACATGGCTAAGAGCATTAGCTCAGTAATGCATGAATATCGCTGACTTTTCAGCGATATTCATGCATTGCGGCCGATTTTTATCGCATTTGCGATATACCTTGGTAATACCAAGGTTTATCTGCGATAAAAATCGCCGCAGCTCAGCGGTAAATTTTTGTCTCTAACCAAGCAATAGCGATAATTATCACTATTGCTTGGTAATATGCCCCAAAATATTTTAAACATTTCATATTTTCACCCTCAGGTAACTGCATCTAAAATAATGTGCAAACAACTTAACTGGAAAAAATGCAAGTTAAACTAACCAGTGATAAATGTACTCAGGTTATGAAATCTCAGTTGGCAAATATAATCACTGCAAATATCGGTGTGAATGAAACCTGATCTTTGTGTTTGTAATGTTAAGAATTCCAAGCCTCCAGCAGAAAACACTGTGAATATGTATGTAATTTCTGCAAATAGTAATACACAGAATCTAAGCTAGGCTCTTGCAAAATGATGCAGCGTTTGAGATAAAACAAGTTCTTGCGAATTATAGTTTTTAGTAACAAGTAATCAGACTGTACCTTGTG
The DNA here is from genome assembly GCF_964261635.1 of Lissotriton helveticus. Classification (NCBI taxonomy): domain Eukaryota; kingdom Metazoa; phylum Chordata; class Amphibia; order Caudata; family Salamandridae; genus Lissotriton; species Lissotriton helveticus. The sequence continues at coordinate 75,651,435 of NC_136072.1, forward strand.
AAAACATTTTTATAAGACCCTCCATTATTGCAGAACTGCTAACACCCCTACATTACCTCTCGAAAATAATAAATCTGTGTCACCTCAATTGTACCAGTTTAACACCCAAATATAGCAATAATGAACTGAACGTTGATCAGTCAACCCTTGTAAAGGGCCTTCCACTGCTCCGGAACACGTTGCCACGTTTTTAGTAATGTTTGATCCATTTGACCTAGAATCAGTTTTTTGGTTAAAATCTGCTGACTATGCATCAAATGATGGATAATGCAGCAAATGTGGGAAACCCATAATTACACAGAAAATGCTGCTACAGAATCATATAATCACCTTGGCCCTTAGGTGACTCAATAAATTAACAGCTGGTAAGAATACTTGTTTTTTCTTTAACACTCTGCATTATCACCACTCCCTTTGCTTTCAGGCAGAGGCACCTCAAAGTCAGCATTAACTATTCAGGAGCAGTTGTTTTTGTACAAAGTAAGTTCAGTGGCTGGCAAGGAGGAGGCCAGCAGGGTTGCATTCAGATGAAGAGTCCCTTTCCTCTTGACACTAGGGCCTAGGAGTAATGTTCCAGGAGAATAAGGAAAGGAGCAGAATTCATGGCTATTGTCAAAGAGATACCCCCGAAGAGGGAGCACTGTGTGTGGCTCATTTTTATGTTTACTAATGGTCAGACACCTCAGAGAGTTACCCCAAGCAAGAGGACGATAGAAGTGGGTGCCTGCTTCTCAATTATGGTTGTCTTACCATGGAAAAGTGGAGTAGGAGGCCATTTTCCTTTCTAGCATTAAAGCCCATGTCCACCTTTTTTGTTTTTTAACACAAAGGGGCAGAAAGTATGATTGGTGTTGGATGTACAGTGGCACCAGGGCCCAGAGGCATGAGGAGTCAAATAAACCCCAATTATAGATATTTTATTATCTTTCTTTGCTTGCGTTAGGGCACACTGTACACTTGCTTTGCCAGTGTGGATTTGGGGCTAGGAACAATGGCCCATGGAGGGGGAAATTAAAGCAGAGGCCTTAGAGAGATGGCAGAGAGGGGGGGTGGCAAGAGTAGAGGCCATTTTTTTAACAGAGAGCAGAGGAGACTGCCCTCTTGGCAAGGTAGTAGCTATTACTGGTGAAGCAGGTGCAGCAGCACTGGGGCCCAGGGGTCTGAAGTGAGAATCACAAGTATGACTGTCTCACTTTAAAAAAGGGGCATGGAGGCTTATTTTCCCTTCTAGCAATAGGACTGCAGGGACCATTGCAGAAAAAAGGGAGACAACACATGGGAAATCATTGTATTGTTCTGGAAGGGACAGAAAGCCTTGCTAAAGATTGTAGTGATGGTCAGGTATGGTGGGGAAGGGGTGAAAGAGGCAGAGGACTAGGCAATACTGCAGTTTTCATTAGTGTATTAGGTGTTTGCATTGCTGTCCAAGTGTTTGAGGGACTGAAGGCACTCCAATTAAGGAGAGCAGTATTTTTGTGTTAATAATTGTTTTTGTTTGATGTATTTTCTGTTTGTTAAGTCTTATAGTTAGTGTGGTTTATGAGCTATAGAAAAAGCCATCCTGAAATGATCACATAAGCCCTGGCTCCTGTGTTCACCCCTGTCCCTCCCTCTCCCCAATCCTTGCCATAAAGATTTGAAGGTGGGGCCTGACTTCAAAACCTTTTGCTTGCGTGGGCTCAGAACAAAACAATTTTGAAGCCCTCTGGCTTACAGTGAGCTGAGAGTTAATGTATTGCTTACTATTTGTTGGCTTCAGTGTCATTGTCATTTGTTTAATTCGTATTCATTAGTGGATGTGGACATTACTTTCTCTTCTACTGTTTGTTCCTCTCCTGGACCAGGGACACATTCCTGTGTCCTTATACTGCTACTTTTTCAGCACTACTTTTTTGTTTTTAAACTCAAGGTTGCATGTGTTTTCTAGCTGCCTGCCTTGTGTACTTCCCTCTTCTACCACTTGCATATTGTTTTTTCTCTGCTCATGTGCTCATTTTCTGCCCCATCATGATGCACTCACTCTTGTGTGCTTCTCCCTGTTTGTTTTTTACCCATGTGCTTCCCCCAGCTCCACTTTGCACCACCCCTCATCTATTTGCTTCCCCTCACTATCCATTTGTTTCCATCTCCATGCCCTTCATGTTGTTACTCTTCACCCACACCTTCCATGTTACATTGGCTCAATCTTGCCATCTGTGTTGCTCCCCCCTACCTGCAACCTCCACATTACTTCAACCTCACCATGCTGCCCTCCCATTGTTTCCACAGCACCCCAGAGTGTTAAAGGTTTAAGGAATAATTATTATGGGAAACCTATTTTGATTTCTCAAATAAGGAACTACGTTTGATTGAAGGTTGTTTAATGTTTAATTTAAATACACACTTTGCTTTGTTTGGCCCTAATTCAATTTGCTTGATTTGAGCTTACATACATTTAGATTAAATAAAGATGCAGTGGGATTGGAAAAAGGCAATTAGTAGAGCAAGTCCACCATTGGCTGAACATAGTAGGAAGGCTTTAAAATCATAACAACATAGAGAATGTTGATTAGGAATCAAAATGGATGAGCCCTTGCAGATTATAGACTCTTAGAACTGCAATCAAAGCCAATGTCGCTTTCACATATAACAATAGGTAATCATGTTATGATCTTTAGCTTACATGCTGTACAGAGTCTCTTCACTTAATACCCCAAGGGCTGAAAGAATGCCAGGATTTCACGTCACCTCCGTCAGATACTTTTGCATGTGAATAATTCATATATAAACCACTGAGCCTGGGCAAACCGAAAAGCACGAGGAGTACCTACCCTCAGAATGGATCTGGACAGCCATACTACCTCATTCAGTGCTTTTGCAACCCTTTTCCATTATTGTATAAGTATGATTTTCCTTGATTAGCAAAACTGATTAAATAAACACAAGAGGCATTCAAACATGCATTACCTACTCTTCACTGTGATCGCCCCATTCCATATTCTATCAGTTATGTTCATTCATTATTGAAACTTGTTACCCATTCAAAAGTTTTCTTTAGTTTCCATAACTAAAGGGAGTTCTTTCCCATAAATCTCTGCTCACCTCACCTCTCTTCCCGTTTTTTAGGTCAGGCCTAGACAGCGTAGCTCTCTCTTCCAGACATGTTGTATATACTTTGTGGGCTTACAGACTGCCCATTGCTTTTCATTTGTTTATGTTAATGTCCTTTAAAAATCCTAGCTTCCTCATGGTTACCCTTCCTATTTGTCCCTCCTTTTCTTCGCTAGTTTACTCCCAGCAGAGCAGCACTACATTACTTGTACCCTTTCACTTGTATGCATTTAGGCTTGTTTCTGCACTCTATTTTTTCTACTGTTTCTGCACACCCGCATGGGAAGGCTCTCCGTTTTGCACAGCTGTTCCCCCTACCTTTCGATTTTGAGTGCAATTGAAAACAGGCCTGTAAATGTAGTCGCCTTTCATCAGCATGGCACCCGCTTCTTTGTTTCACCATTGCGCGCCTTTTCTTTTTATCAGCACTTTTCTTTTATCAGGAGGGAACCCCACAGCTCGTTTATGCTTTCCTTCCCCTGGGAACAGTTTGTAATGAGACACAGCAATCAACTGTTCAGCACATACGCACATCCCTGACCCTCCCACTCATTCTATATCAGGCAGCTGCATTGCAGATCCTAATGCTCTGCAGCTCAGAATAGGGGAGTGCATTTGCTTAAAATGCTGTGGAGTCAGCATGCCACTTTTTAGTTGAAGAGTTATACAGAGGAAGGGATGCTGAGTTGAATGCTGTTATTTTATTGGTGCTATACAGCCTATAGTACATTCACATTATCATTCCTCATTTAAAGCGTGAGTGCATAATTCCTGCTTGATATGACCAAAAATACTTATATGAGTGATAGCTTAAACAACAATATATGTGCCTGTCAAAATGAGTCTCCGCATGACCACTCCGTGATTACATGAGCAACTGAATGACCGGCTGTATTACAGATTGCATAATCTCCTCAGGACATCCTGTATGACTCATTACGTGACATTTTTCAGCAACTTCATAGAACAGAATGTATCGAATCTACCCTAGGCGCATCGGGAATGTAAGGCCTGCTCCAACCACACCAGAATCAGGATCACGTGATGCAGTCAAAAACTGTCAACAGTAAACAGGATCAGCTTCCTGGAGTTGTTTACCCACATGAGTGCACCCAACAAACATAATAAATGCACCAGTGAGCATTGTAAAAGATGGCTGCTTGGGATTATCCACCTGTGAGGGGAAGGGAGATGTGCAGGGAACAGGCTTGGTACTGACCTGCTTTCAAGCTGAGATTTAGGGCTGTGGAAACTGTTTCTGTCAGAGATATGGAGATGTTTTTATATCGGGGTTAGCTCCACTAACCTTAAATTTGGAGAGATTTAGTTTCACAATCCACCACCTGGGAGATGCTTCACCAATCAGACTACAGCAGCCTGATAGAGGAGGGTATGTCAGCAGTGGAAACGGGAGATCTTGATTCTAATATATTCCTTCCCATTTGACTGCATTCACCTTGTGACCCTCAGCAATCACTTTACTAAGTGTATCACACAACTGATCTTCTAATATCGAGACCTGAGAACAAGACGTTACCTGGTATAAAGCACTATATAGTGTGGACAGTCACAATGCACATTTAATAATTTCCATATGCCAGTGCTGGTGTTCCCAGAAATCTGAAGTGTATCTGGCTTCCAGGCTCTGGATGTGTATATTTAAATATGCCTGCTTCAGCTGGCCCTTTTCCTGTTTTATTTAGGTTCTGTGTGGTATTGTGTTGTATTTCTGTTGTATTTTACATGTATTTTATTCCTTAAGTGTATTTAAGTACATGGTTAAGCATGCATCTTTCATATTGTTTTGTAACCTAGCAACATAGAATCTTGGTCTCTTGGAAGCCTCAGTCTTCAGTTATTGAGTGGAGGCTGAGCAAGAGAGACACCTGTTGGATCTTTAGAGTTGTTCTTATAAGAATAAAACATATTTCAACTTTACTTTGGACATCTTGGATTTCTTTCTATTGGATGCAACATAAATTTGGCGACGAGGTGGAGAAGACAACATTTAGACAAATTTAGCATCTTTCAACTTACGACCTCTATGTTGATTCCACACTTAAAAGATTCTGTGAAACTGTGTAAGGTGTAGGTTTAAAAATCACCTGTGGTCTTATAAAGATCTTATGTGTGGAGGAATTGTTAAGCCTGCAAGAAATATCGCTTTACAAGAACATCGTTTTGAAATATGACGAAACCTTGAAGTTTGCTTTGCTAACGACACTTTTGAAGTTTGCTTATGGTCTTTTGGAAGTAGCGTATCTTTCAAAACTCACCGCGCACTAGCATCTTTCAGAACTCTTTGAGTTGTTGCAACTGGTGTGACGAAGGGAGACTCACCGCGAGCCGGCATTTTTCAAAACTCTCTGCGTGCTGGTGGGACGAAGAGAGAATGTTCATTGTTCTTTCAGAACGCGATTCTTGATAGTCCAGGAGAGCGGATTGAACAAAGAAGGCTCCCGTAGATTGATGACGCTATACGTTATCGCGTCACAACGTCACAACGTCATGCTTGTCAACCATTTTGAGATGCTTCTTAGTTAAGTTTCATCGGACTTCGTGGAATCGAGAACGGAATTGTATTCAGCGTGTGTTCAATCAGTGACACACACACTTGAACAAAAGATTAATTTTATTCTATTGTAAGAATTTTCTTCAATTTCATCGGACTGTAAATCGCATCTCCATTAAGTGTAAAAAGCGCGGTGACGCGCACACCATTTATACTTTTTTTAATAGTTTACTTTGCAGTGTCCACATCTCAGTTTGAATTTGCGCATAGTGTTGCATACACCTTTTATGGTTAACTTTACACTTTACAATTTTATTGTAAGTATCTTGAAGGCAATGTTGCACATATTTTTAATGTAACTTTTAAATGTTATGTTTTTAATCCTTTATTGACGATTTGACTAATTTATGATTTTACTCACCATTGTGCTATGTGTATTTAACGTGCTTATTTGTCTTTAAATAATCAATAATTTCTCTGTGCATATATATATATATACATTCATATATTTATATATATTCCCCCTGCTAGCATTAGGAACAAACTCATCTCCTTAGCTCACAAAGGTCACACTGGGATTACCAGTACCAAGAAGAGGTTGCGTTTGAATTATTGGTGGCCTGGAATGGACATTATGGTTGAGACTTCTTGAAATAGTTGTCTTGAATGCTCACATGCAGAAAAATCTCTCCATACTGCTAATTCTCCTTTGTGTCCAGTCAATTTCCCTCATAGCCCTTGCGAAAAACTTGGGATTGATTTTGTTGGTCCTATTAATGGTCTCAATCAAGGGCATAGGTTTATTTTAACCTTGGTTGATTTACCATTCTAAATGGGTTTCTTATAAATTTATGAGAGATCCCAATACTGAGAATGTGATTCAGTATTTGAAACTACTTTTTAAATCTGAAGGATTACAGTCTTTCTTAGTGTCTGATAATGGAGTACAATTTGTTTCACACAATATGAAAAGTTTTCTGCAAAACCATGGTATCAAACATCTTACGACTGCTCTTTATAGCGCACAGGGAAATGGTCTTGTGGAAAGAGTGAATCGTATTTTCAAAGATTCGATTCAATTAGCATCATCTTCAGGATTAAATGTTCAAGAGGTTGTTAGCGACAGAATTTGGTCATACAATAACACTCCTCATGCTACCACAGGGGTTACTCCTTTTGCAATGCTGAGAGGGAGACAATTGTTTAATGAAGTTTCTCCTCAATTGGTTATATCTAATACTGGTTCTAGTAAGAGTATTCCATCTTTAGAACAAATTAAAACCAAGGTTGAACATTCTCAAATGGTTTCTAAATCCAGGTATGATGGGAACAAACATGTTAGGATGAAGTGTTCAATGTTGGTGATAAAGTTCGCATAAGGAGACCATTTAAAGTTAGGGGTTCTAAATTCAATCCAGAGACTATTGTTGTTAAAGTTAACAAACACTCTGTTATGGTTTCTGGAGGAAAATGGTGGAGTAAGAGAAATGTGGCCAGAGTAAAAAAAGCTGATTGCAATTTTAGGTTTTCTAATCAAATTGAACATTCTCGAGTTTCAGGTTGCCTTGATGATGTCAAATTTCCTTTTAATGATGTGACATCTTATTCTCATATTCAAGAAAATACATTTGATGATTCATGTACTAATTCTTCACATAAATCATTTTCACAAGTTCAACCTACTTTAAGAGATCAATTGAGTTCAGATACATTGCACCACTGCTCTAGTGGGATGTCTATTGAGAGTGCTGATGACGATTTTTCTTCTAATGTTTTGAATGATGTCACCTGTTCGAGACAGAGATCTAGACCAAAGTATTTGGAAGATTACATTACTTAATTTACTTATGTTTTAGCTTCCCCATAGGAAGGAAGATGTGTTATATTTCTGTTGTATTTTACATGTATTTTATTCCTTAATTGTATTTAAGTACATGGTTAAGCAGGCATCTTTCATATTGTTTTGTAACCTAGCAGCATAGAATCTTGGTCTCTTGGAAGCCTCAGTCTTCAGTTATTGAGTGGAGGCTGAGCAAGAGAGACACCTGTTGGATCTTTAGTGTTGTTCTTCTTATAAGAATAAAACATCTTTCAACTTTACTTTGGACATCTTTGATTTCTTTCTATTGGATGCAACAAATTGCCTGTTTGGTTGCAGCTTCACTGCAGCAAGAGTGGCCCTCTCACCAGCTCCCATAATACAGGGCAGAGGAATGCCTTGAATGCTGGGCAGGCCTCAGAAGTGCACTCTGTGTTTGGCTACCACAACAAGCTTGGCAATTCCTGTTTACGAGTGCTCTTGCGGATCAGCACATAACTTTTTTATTACTTCAATCACGACAAACATGCAAAGATAATGGCTGAATGGCTGCTCAGTAGTCTCGTTAAGCAAATATGCCTTATGTCTGGAATGCAAATGTATTGTTTTGAGGATGTTCCACTAAGTGCAGAGATACTTTTCATTAATTCAAGGTGCGGGCTTTGACATTTACACTAGGAAAAAAAGCTTTCTTTTCTTGGTGGGCAAATTGAAGTCTGTGTTTTATAGGTGAATACTCCAAAGAAACCAATCAGATTGAGTGTTGTCTTCGGATTCTCCTGTCTTGGCAAACAGAGACACGGAATACTTCTAGGTGGCGTTAGAGATCAAATGTATTAGCTGCAGCTAGTAACAGTAAATCAAGCAATACAACACAGTGTACAACTCAGGAAACTGCTCAATGTTCGTAGAGCAAGACATCACCTTTTATGTACAATTTCAGTTCATTACGAATGCACACCCTCTGCGGCCAATTCTGACCAATAAAATATATTTTACATACATTATTACATTCCAAGAAGCTCAATTTACATCGTACCAACCCACAAGTTAATTATTAGGAATGTCCCAAATTCAATTTCCACAAGTCGGACAAACCCATAATTGAAAGCACTACCCATGTAATGAAAAGTCGTAAGGAAAGAAACAATTCAGAAGTTGAGTAGGATAAGATATGTGCAAGAACACTAAAAGTTAACGATATCCTGAACATTGATTGGCAATTACAGACAACGATCAGTTAAAGAAATTGGCTTCGTGGAAGGGTCAGTTTCAGGTGACGGGGTCAGCATCTTACAGTTCACTCGCAAGTCGAAAAGGGCAAGTTAATATGTACATGGACAACGGAGCCCATGCAACTTTGTTCGTTCGTTTACTTCCAAGGCCTACGTGAGGGCAACATAAAATGGCGTCTCGAGCAACGCAAACAAAATGGAGTCCGGTCCCAAAAACCACGGAACCTCAGGCCCTCCTTTTGCCATTACGTAGGCAATAACCTAAACTCACGTCAATCTGAATCCAGGTCTATATCTATTCTCAACAGGTCATCAAGGTGTTGCTGTAACATCATCTTATTATCCTTCACTTCTCTCGGGACGGGTCTTCTCACACAGATCGTAGCACAAAGACTACAAATGGCGGGACCACACTGGATGCATAAGCAACACGAGAAAAGGATTGCTAAAGCCATACCAAGAAACATCAGAATCTTCCATCCCCATTTGGACAGCAGTTCCCAAAACCATTCTATCAATGACCAGTTCCCTTCGTCTACATGTATAGACTCAGCGGACTTATGTAACCTCAAGATGGCTTGGTACACTGTCGGGCGTTATCTGGTATGACAACACAGCAACTAGACCCGATCAATTTACATACTCCACCTCTATCTGCAAGTATAATATCTAAAACAAAGCGGTTCTGTAATGTCATAAGGCGATCCGCTTGAAGCTCAGCCGTAATATTGCTTAGAGCACCTGCAGTCTCATTGATAGTGCATCGACCACTCTTGTAAGCTGACGAATATTCCTACCATTAGCCATAGGACCCCAAAAGGGCAGAAAACCCTTAAAGTATCTTCCGCATCGATAACACCTCTACCATATCTTGTCTTATGGTAATCGAAAGCAGCTCTATACGTGGGGGGAAGCAAAAATGCCACATAACATGTGCCTGAAAAATCAGAAGGCAACCATGTATATGCTCTGTCGTAACAAATAAAATACGTGCCTTTAGCTGGCACGATTGGTGGAGATTTCTGGGACGTATAGACATAGGTGTGAACACACACACTCTTACCAAGCTGAGCTCTCGGATTCTGACCATTACCTTGCAGACAAAAATGACCTCGGTGGGGTATAATCCAAATAGGAGGAGACCTTTTCTGTCTCTCTTTTTCTGTCAAACTAATGCTATATCTCGTCTTCTTCCAACCAACATATGCTTGTACCTCATCTTTTGGGATAGCATTATACGCATCGATATCTCTAATCATATCTACTATTCCCTGTATCAAGGCATTATTACTCGCATTATCTTTGACGGAACGTACAGGAGATGCTTCATTCGCATAGATAAACATTGATTGGAGTGCCCATCTGACCCATTAGGCGCAAAAGGCAAAACCAAATATGGCATTCCCTTATCTGTCGTATGTGACATAAGACCACAAACCCAACAATTCGTGGTATTTACGACTAGCTGGTGCTGATGCAACATCTGTATAAACGAATTGTTCACAAATTCTGATCTTCATGTCTGTTGATGTTCAGGTGACGTATGAAACTCATGTGGAGAAACAGTAGAAAAAGAAAGAGTAGGTTTGGAGGTAGATGCAAGTGTCTGTCGTGTGACATAGACAATCCAACCCACACATGCTAACGTAACATTCAAAAGCATTAGAAAACACATTATTAAAAAACATTTATTACGGATCAATGTACACATTTTCGCTCTAAAATTAACTCTCTTAACACCCTTGTCGGACTCAAAAGACTCCATCCTCTAACGTGCTGCTCACGGCTATTACCTTCTTCACTTAAGTGTGCGCCAAGATCGCACTAACGACCCTGAACCACAGACCTTGTGTCAATACGCGGCTCACCCCTTAAGGCTGTACCGCGACCCTGCAGCTGAGTCCGGATGGTGACTCGAAAAAGAAAAAGCAAAAAAAAGTCTCTTGATCCGACAAGGTGTAATTCACTACATAAAAAATTCCAATCTTTATTTGTCCATAGCAATAGGCTTTCTTGGCCTCAAATCGTAGCGTTCTTTACCAGGTACAGTTAGATCCTTAAATAAAAGTTCCGGATTGGTGGTGTCGATCTTTAGATGAGGAGGCACAGCAGCTTGCAGAACATCATCATCCTCGCGCTCTGATCGTGTCCATGTCAAATGAGCATCACTAAAAGGCACAAATCAAGGAGTCCTTTCGCATTCTGAGTCTGCTATTCCATCCCTCACCCACTTATCATACGGTAAGGGCAAACGAACTCGTTTGCAGTGGTTGGCATGCACCCAATTCTTTTTACCAGCTACTCTAACAGCAGTCTGAGTTACCAGCAGAACTAAATAGGGACCAGTCCATCTTGGTTCCAAATTTTTAGTTCGCTGAAAGTTCTTGATTAGGATATATTCTCCAGGTCGAATCGAGTGACCCGCATCCACAGAAGCTGAAGGTAAAGTATCATACACCTGTTGGTGAAGAACACGCAATTAAGCAGTCAAGTCATGTAAGTAATCCACCAACATAGGGTACTCAATTCAATTCATTATGTCTTTATTTCGAAGTAAAATTCATAAAAGACAACATACAATACATAAAAACATATTAAAAACTACAGTGAACATATCCCCAAATACCTGAAAGAAAGTTACAAGCATACGACATGTAATTCATATCATGGCAATTAATTTAAGAAGTGTTCAATTTCTTGGTACGGATCAGCCACGCCCAACCCAAAAATTTAGCCACACAGATCACAGAGATCTCAGATCTAATACTACGAAATTTCTGCAGGGCTTCCAGGTATCCCCTACAATCCAAAATTCTACACAAAGGTTTCAGCCATTTGAATCGAGGGGCACTGTATGCTGGGCAGGCAAAAAACATATGGCCAATGCTTTCTACCTGGTCTGGACACCAAAAACATTTGTTACTTACATTCTTCGCCCACTTTGTAGTAAAAGAATTAATGGGTAAAGAACCTACACGAAACTGGTGATAGAGTTTACGATCCAGGGTTTTACATATCAAGTCCCAGTAGGGCTCGAGGGAAGGAGTCACCTTGTGAGTTAAAAAAAACCCCGTTAGGTTCTTATCCGAAGAATGGGTGACCAGGATAGATTTTTTCGAGGCCCAAAAAAGATCCTTGAAAGCTTTTATTGGGGGGAAACTGGATTGCCCAGGGTTAATCCACAGCTCAGGGAGGCCCATTGTGTACAATATGTGTTTGACTTCCCTGAGCCAGGGGATGCTGTGAGCACCCCACAATGATTTAACCTCATCCAGTTCACGGGCGAATAGGCTGAGCTCTGGAGTCGTCCAAAGCCGATGCCAGAGTGCCACTAATCGAAACTGTGCCATCTCGTCTAGAGGTCTGCAACCTAGGTCTAACAGCAGTGGTTTGGTGGGAGAGGATTGTGGAAGCCCTACCAAGCTCCGCAGGAACCTATTCTGAGCAGTGGCCAAAACTGACAAATCCTTGTAACCCCAGATGTCAGCTCCGTAAAGGGTTGCTGCATTGACCTTGGCTTAATAGATTTTTAATGCTGGAGTGATGCGTTTAGTCAAGGATTTTTTCTGTTCTTGCAATAAACAACCCGTGAGACTGAGGAAAATGAAATTTTGCCTGACCAAGATGCCCCCTACGTGTACCCTATGTTACATGTAAGTGCATGTCACCCATGCATATTTCTCTCAGTGGCCTGAATCACAAGGCCTCTGCAATCACGTCCTGCATTAAGGTGCCTGTCATCAAGTTTCCCAAACGTTAAGCTAACATGAAGGCCCATGTATTTGCATTGTGCACTTTTAAATAAATGTCGTAATGAACCCTTTTTGTGGTTCAGTCTGAACCACCAGTCCCTGAATTAGTGTTTTCATAACTCCTGACACACTGAAGGCTGCAGTTACGTATCTCTGACCTCGCATGCTTCTGGCTCAGCCGAGAGAAGCTCAGCAAGGGTTGCCAAGACAGTATATTTTGCTTAACAGTTATCTGCATGCCCAGTGAGGAAGGTAAACAGAACCCGTCCACGGAAGATAGGGCCTAGCTTCTCTGTCTCCATTGAAATAAATCACAGTGCTTGCATCTGCAGAAAGCTCACAGCCCCCATGTAATGAACGAAGAAATATATGCTTTTTCTGTCTTTTAATGATGAGCAACCTTTGCTTCAGATAATACATCCCCTGACTTAAGATATCAGTTAGTACCAGACGTGCTGGTCGCCTTGACACTAAAGATCTCTCTACTAGACTGAAAGTCAGCTCTCCTCCCAGTTACACGTCAATTGCACGTCATGCTCAAATTGCGTGCACAAGTAGGGCAAAGTTCCAGCCTGCCATGTAACTCCTCCTCTATGTAGCCACCCACCTATCACCCACCTGTGACTCATCAAGTGTACACCCTCATGCACGCCCACATGCTCTTATCTCTTTCTTTCTTTCTCTGCCTGGAGTGATCCTCCCTATGTACAAGGAAAAATGTATATATGTGTTGTTCTCTGTAAATAATGTTAGAAGACCCTTCCTGAACCTCAGTGGTGATGGAACAGATTCTCCCTTAACTCGAGTTATTGGAATAAAGCCCTTTTAACTTGGACACCACGGACTCTCTGCCTCTCATTTGATACATGCTAATTGTTAATGCCTAGAAATTATGCCAGGGTAATATTTTATTTACCACATTAATCTGGCGCCCGAACAGGGACTATCCCTTTCCCCACGCGCCGGCGACGTAGGTCCAGCTTTGCCCCCTTCTACAGCCGTGACGGACTTTAAAGTGTACACGCCATCGGGATTTCCCGCTACTCCCTCAGGCCCAGGAGGAGGACGGACTGCGACCAGGCGTCCACACGAGGCGGTGAGGATTGCGGATCGTCTCAACCAGAGCCCACCCGTGAGAGAGCAAGGTCCGAGGTTTCCGAAGCCCACCAGTTCCAAGGCGCAGGCGTAGTAGTAGCAGTATCAAGTTTCCGAGGCCTTCAAGTTCTGCTTTCCCGGTGAGTACCACTATGGGGAATGCATAAAGTTTCAAGACGGGTTCATTTTATATGAACACGGTCAAGACGGGTTCACGGTGAAACGTGAGCACGGTAAAGACGTGCCTCATTCACGTGAGCACGGTCAAGACGGGTCCACGGTAAAACGTGGGCACGGTAAAGACGGCTTCACGTTATTCGTGAAAACGGTAAAGACGGGTCCACGGTAAACGTGGGCACGGTAAAGACGTGTCTCATTTTTGAGACCGGTATGGTTGTACTGTATTCCAGTGCATATAGTTTTTCAAGTACATGTTTAGTTCTCTGTATTGGTTTAGATCATGTTTGTTTTAATGTTATGATGTTTTAGTGTGAATGATTGTTGATTGTTTCAGTCTTTTTTTTTGTGTATTGTATTTCCATTGTGTTGGTTTCAACATGCCACTGTTTTCGAAATTGCGTCAGATAGGGACCAGAAAAGGTATACTAGAAGAGTCAGTTAACATCCCGCCCAGAGACACACCTGGTCATTATATGTATAATAAGCATGGATTAGACGCCATCTTGTTTTTAGATTTATGGGTAGACTATACAAAGGACCTGGAGGAAAAGTATAGATGGCCTATCTCAGGAACATGGGATTCAGAATGCATTATGAGAGTAGAGGAAGCGCTATGGAAAAGGAAGTCAAGACCCTCTCAGAAAGATGCCATCGAGTTATGGCGCAAAGAGTCACACAGGAGAACAGAGAAAGAATTCAATAAAGCAGAGAGAACTAAACAAGCAGAGGAAAAAGCCAAAGAAAAAGAACTACGGGAGGAGGGGGAACGGGTCAAAACAGAACAGACTGATAGAGAAAGAAACGCCGTCGTTACTGGTATTTATCCCGTCCTGGCTGAAGAACTAGCTAGAGTGACCCCCTAAGAAACACCCAGTAGGTCGCGAACGCCACCACCTGTACCCTTTAGAGTATGTAGAAAGAAGATTTCCCTCCCCCCTCATCGGCCATATAAGTTTACTGTGTAGTTCCTTGTAAATAGCTCCTTGTAAATATGGTTTATGAAGAGCATGTCATTATTATGACTTGTTGAGTTTCTTGTGAATATGGCTTGTGAATAGCGCCATGTGGTTATGATTTGTGCAGAGCATGTTATCATTACGTTAGGCAGGAGAGAGCTGGATCTCTTTCAAGTGCTTGGAGAAAACGTTTTGAAGATGTGCGTACGTGTTATGTGATAACGTGGAGAAATGAGTTCATGACTTTCCCATGTACTGCAGTCATTGGGGAAAGATTGTGCTTCAGCTGCCAAAGAGTTAATATCTTGTATTGAGAAGGCAGTATTTGGTTTAACATGCTGTTTAACATGCATGGTTATGTGAGCTGACACTAAAAGTCGGTGAGTGGTTAGATGAATGATGGTTCGATGTAACCTTTTCATTGGTTGTTGGGTCTGCCTATGTGCTTTGTCAGCTTGCTGACTGAATGGTAATATCTTGCATGGAGAGTAAAGAAGTGTTCATTTAACATTCTATTTCAAATGCAGTCTGCGTATTTGCTGGGTCTGCCTTGGAACACTTGATTTAATGTGTTTGACTCAAAGGTCGGTAAGTTGTAAATAAACCAGTCTGATTGAGATAAGGGTTTGTACAGAGGGTGCTTTAATGTTTTCACGGTTGAGAAGAAAATATAAAACAGACCCATCATAGAATGTGCTTTTAATTAGTGTAATGCAACCGTGTGATTTTTCTAAATACAAATATGTTCTACAAAATATTCATTATTATTTTTCCCAATGCAAGCTGCCCTTTAGAATAGCGTGTGACGGTTAATCCACTCAAGTAGAAAACATGGCTTATTGAAATATGATGAATCTGGACCCCTCAACATGGCCCTTTTAATAGGTAGAATAGAAGAGCTTGCACACTTAATTCTGAAAATCTTGGTTTTGCAATGCAAAATTATGGTGTTTCACATGTTATTTTCAAAAAGTAAAATGTGACGTGTTTCCATGTCATGTTGTTCTGTTTCTTTTTTTTCCTTTGCAGCTAGTGACAATATTTTATGATATAATTATTTTAAAATGCTAGCATGTGTCTAAGTTACTAAATAGAAAATATGTCCTTATTAATTACTGATTTTAGGAAGATTTTTATCACGTTTTAAATTTGCTTCAGTTAAGTTAGAGGTACAGATATGTTTTGAATTACAAAGACTGTGTTTTTCAACCTTGAAGTGGCCTGGCTCCCGGGGAAAGATATTTTGTGAAGGGAGGGCTTTTCACTCTTGGAGCTCCGAGCAGTGCCTGTCTTGTTATTATTGGCCATACTCCAATTCCTTTCCGCGGAAGAAATGTTTATATAAGGTGGGGGTCAAGTTGCTCTTCCTTACAGTCAACACTGAAAGCTTCATTGACTTCAAGAAAGTGCATGCTTGCAAATGAATAGTTTTTCCCTCGTAGTGTAAACAGAATATTTGGCAGGAGTTTCGCTCTTGCAATGAGTCCTAGCATTTACAGCCAGGCATTGAAAAGACAGCTAGACAGAATTCATATGCCTCCCAACACTGCCCTACTACAGTACGTAGACAACATCCTGATTACAGCACGTTCAGAAAAAGAATGCGAAAATGCATCACTGACAGTTTTACATTTTCTGGCTGACAAGGGACACAAGGTGTCCCCTTCAAAGTTGCAATTCTGTGAAAAGCAAGTGGTGTACCTTGGACACTTGCTTTCCAAGGAGGGTAGACAGCTAACACAAGAACGCATACAGTTAATTGCTAACCTTTCACAGCCAAAGACACAGAAGGAGGTACGTGCCTTTATTGGCCTTACTTCATACTGTAGGCAATGGATTCCCCAGTATGCCTATCTAGCCAAACCACTCATACAGTTAACTACACAGGAGGCAGCCACTCCGACTGTCCTCCCTTGGACACAAGAACACACCTTGGCATTTGAGGAATTAAAAAGAGCATTATGTCAAGCGCCAGTTTTAGCGACTCCAAGTTACAGTAAACCTTTTATGCTTTTCGTAACTGAACGAGATGGAACAGCGTTATCTGTCCTCACACAAGATCAAGTAGGAAAACACAAGCCTTGCGCTTATTTTTCTAGTACACTAGATCCAGTGGCCCAGGCTCTGCCTGCGTGCCTGAAATCAGTTGCAGCAACAGCCCTAGCCATAAGACAAAGTGACTCGATAGTGCTAGGACACCCTCTGACAGTACAGGTTCCACATGCAGTGGAGGTTCTCTTAAACAGGACACAGACACAACATTTGACTGTAGCAAGACTGACAGGATATGAACTGACATTATTTCAACCACACATAGAGATCAGACGTTGTAATATTCTGAATCCTGCAACACTTTTGCCCTCAAGTACAGTAAATGCACCACCACATGACTGTGTGGAAGTAATGAATATAGTGACGAAACCAAGACAAGACCTGACAGATATTGCACTTCCAGACCCAGACTTAACGCTCTATGTAGATGGATCATGCATGAGAACGAGTGCAGGAGAATTAGTAGCAGCTTATGCTGTGACCACTGCCACTAAAGTCATAGAGACACAGAAAATAGACACACTATCAGCACAAGCAGCAGAGCTCATCGCTCTGACACAAGCCTGCATAAGAGCTAAGCACTTGAGAGTGAACATTTATACCGACTCACAATATGCTTTTGGCGTAGTTCATGATTTCGGAGTACTTTGGAGGGAGAGAGGTTTCTTGACCTCCCATGGGACCAAGATCCAGCACGGCCAGCTCATTCAAGCCCTGTTGGAAGCAATACATTTACCTACAGCCATTTCTATCCTGAAGTGCAAAGCTCACACCAAAGTTACAGACACCATTTCTCAGGGTAATGACCTGGCAGACCGAACAGCTAAACTTACAGCCCAGACAGCCCAGACACCAACAGACACGACAAGGACAGAGGTACCATTACTGACAACATGTATGACAGTCAGGGATCCCACTCAAGATGTACTCGACATACAGACACATGCCACTGCAGATGAGATAAAGAAATGGACTGAACAAGGAGGGGTCCGGACTGAACAAGGTTGGATGACTAAGGGAAAAGGTACATGGTTTCTTCCAGATTCTATGGTACAAGTAATCATAAACACAGCACATAGTCCAGCACACTTGGGAGAAAAGGCAATGATAGACAGCTTACAGAATATCTGGTTTAACAAGCACATGCGTGCAGCAGCGAAACAGAAAGTACGAACATGTATGATCTGTTGCCAGTTCAATCCAGGTAAAGGCATTCCGGTGGAACAAGGTGGATTTCATCCTCCTGACCACCCTTTCGAGGTCCTCCAGATGGATTATATCCAAATGAACAGATGTAGAGGTTACAAGTATGTCTTGGTAGTTGTGTGTGCACTATCTAGATGGACAGAAGCATATCCAGTTCCAGATTATACTGCTGTGACAACAGCCAGGCAATTAGTGCGCGAGTACTTCCCCAGGTATGGTTTGCCTCGGGTCGTATATTCCGATAACGGTCAGCCATTCTCCTCTGAATTAATGAAACAAGTGTCTCTTCTGTTAGGATATACTTGGAAATTCCATTGTGTAAGACATCCTGAAGCAGCAGGCCTTGTAGAAAGACATAATCAGACAATTAAAACGAAATTGGCTAAGATATGTGCAGAAAAAGGCGTGGATTGGATGGTAGCCTTACCGGTTGCCCTCTTTTACATGCGTATGGTAGCCCATTCCAGAACAGGCCTATCTCCGTATGAAGTAGTTTTCGGTAGACCGCCAAATATGTGGGGTACGCCTATGCCTAAAAGAATAACTGATATTTGACAGTAACATGCTGACAGATTACCTGGCTTCCTTGATGTCTGCACTACTCTCTTGTCGTTCACAGGTTGCTGCCGCCTTCCCTGACAACACCCAGGTCAAGGAGCATGCCATATCACCAGGCGATTTTGTATGTGTTCGGAACTTTGATCGTTCAAGCCCCCTCGAGCCTCGCTGGAAGACCCCGAAATTAGTGCTTCTTACAACAAGGACTGCGCTGAAGGTGGAGGGACGCAAAGGCTGGATTCACGCTCATCATTGCAAAAAGCATTTTGGACAATCTGGAACATTGGTAACAAACACAGACACTAAAAACATTAAGGACAATACAGACTTTGCGCCGCCTTTGCTAGAAAAGACTCCACAGCAGGAGTATAAATCTAAGTTAAGATCTAGTAAGTCAGACGTAGTTTAATTGTCTAAGTCCACTCGGTGGTGAATCGGTTAGACTAGATTTCTGACATGTATAAGATCACAGACGAGAATAGTAAGAAAAACAAGATGAAAGCAAAATACTGCAAGCTATTACGCAGTAGATGTATAGTTACTTTGATCATTCTTTTTATTCTGTGCATTGTTATAATATGTATCAGTTTATTACTACATGTTTTCTTTCCTATTTCCTCACATATACACTCTTCCAGTAACAGCACCATAGAGCATACATTTAGTGAACTGCCACCTCATGAATTGTCATATCGACTTGCTTTGCGTAACAATACTTTTATTCGAATGTTACACCATTCTCACCAGACCAGCAATGCGACTGATTGCTGGGTATGTGGCCAACTGCCTTCTTATCAAAAGACGAAGGGAGTTCTGCCCTTATATCCTCTACCGTTCTCACACAATGGTTCATGTGGAGCATGGTTTGCCTTAATGACCTCAATAGATAGAAAGTACATAGCTTATCCAGGTGGCTGGATATATGGAAACCTGAATAAAGTAATGAATGAAGCATGTTTTCCAGACAAAGACGGATTTCCCCAAAGGAAGGGAACCGATCTAGAGAATGAAGAGTACGAGCAGGGAAATGCATCCGTTAATTTTATTATGTTAAACGTTCAGCCCAAGCAAAATACAGGTCCACCGTTTATTTCAGTTCTACCAGCAAAAGGTGATTTATGTGTTAATAAGAAAGGCTCAGTACATATGGGACACAGCGAGTGTAAAGTTGTAGTAGAGTTTAATGATAAAGGACTTTCTTCTTTCAAAACATCACGCCATACCTATTTCATTTGCGGTAAGACAGCCTATGTACATCTGCCCTTAGACTGGGGTGGGACTTGTTATATAGCATTCTTATTGCCACCTGTATTCTTGGCCCCATCCCATTATCATAGAGATTCACGACTAGAACATGTTAGAGTAAGGAGAGAGACAGATGCCTCAGGGATTGATCAGACTGAAACAGCTTGGGAGTAATATACAGATTTCAACAAAGGATTCTTTTTCTTCATAGGTCCCGTCCAAAACAGTAAACTTATACGCAAGTTAACAAGGACTCTTGAGGCAGTAGTGAATGTGACTGCATCTGCCCTGGCGAACTTGACCCAGGAGCAGTCTGCCATTAGACTTGTCGTTCTTCAAAATCGCCTCGTTCTTGACGTCATACTGGCGGATAGGGGCGGAGCCTGTAGAGTGATTGGCTCCACTTGCTGCATTTTCATCCCGAATAACGCGCCATCTGTGTATGCAGCGATAACAAGGCTCCACAAGATCGCTCATGTCATACATCAAGACCCAGGCACATGGACTTGGTCCAGTTGGCTCTGGGGTGTGATATCTGCTTGGGGATGGAAAGTGTTGTCCTTCCTAGGAATGATCCTACTTATGATATTTGGTTGCTGTCTCTGTCTGCAGTGTGGCCTGGCCATTTGCGGCCTGTGTGCAACTGCATGTGTTCCACATCCAAGTATACAAAGGGTTAAGGACGAACAAATGATGCTGTATGATCAACTATACGGTCTCATGAATATAGATGTATCCTAAAGGGTTAAGTAGGGGACAAGGAGGGAATGAGGAAAATGAAATTTTGCCTGACCAAGATGCCCCCTACGTGTACCCTATGTTACATGTATGTGCATGTCACCCATACATATTTCTCTCAGTGGCCTGAATCACAAGGCCTCTGCAATCACGTCCTGCATTAAGGTGCCTGTCATCAAGTTTCCCAAACGTTAAGCTAACATGAAGGCCCATGTATTTGCATTGTGCAGTTTTAAATAAATATCGTAATGAACCCTTTTTGTGGTTCAGTCTGAACCACCAGTCCCTGAATTAGTGTTTTCATAACTCCTGACACACTGAAGGCTGCAGTTACGTATCTCTGACCTCGCATGCTTCTGGCTCAGCCGAGAGAAGCTCAGCAAGGGTTGCCAAGACAGTATATTTTGCTTAACAGTTATCTGCATGCCCAGTGAGGAAGGTAAACAGAACCCGTCCACGGAAGATAGGGCCTAGCCTCTCTGTCTCCATTGAAATAAATCACAGTGCTTGCATCTGCAGAAAGCTCACAGCCCCCATGTAATGAACGAAGAAATATATGCTTTTTCTGTCTTTTAATGATGAGCAACCTTTGCTTCAGATAATACATCCCCTGACTTAAGATATCAGTTAGTACCAGACGTGCTGGTCGCCTTGACACTAAAGATCTCTCTACTAGACTGAAAGTCAGCTCTCCTCCCAGTTACACGTCAATTGCACGTCATGCTCAAATTGCGTGCACAAGTAGGGCAAAGTTCCAGCCTGCCATGTAACTCCTCCTCTATGTAGCCACCCACCTATCACCCACCTGTGACTCATCAAGTGTACACCCTCATGCACGCCCACATGCTCTTATCTCTTTCTTTCTTTCTCTGCCTGGAGCGCTCCTCCCTATGTACAAGGAAAAATGTATATATGTGTTGTTCTCTGTAAATAATGTTAGAAGACCCTTCCTGAACCTCAGTGGTGATGGAACAGATTCTCCCTTAACTCGAGTTATTGGAATAAAGCCCTTTTAACTTGGACACCACAGACTCTCTGCCTCTCATTTGATACATGCTAATTGTTAATGCCTAGAAATTATGCCAGGGTAATATTTTATTTACCACAAGACGGACAAATTTGAGATTTAATGCCTCCAACTGGGGATTCCAACTACGTTGGTAATCAAGTGTCACACCCAAATACGTCATGACCTTGACCTGTTCGATTGGGGCACCGTTCAAACTAACTGAGCTTTTAATTGGGGTTCTCTTGCTAAAAACCATAAATTTGGTTTTATCTACGTTGATTTGCAAGTCATTATTCTTACAGAACTCTGCAAACCTGTTCAAGGCTGACTGTAACCCGCTCCGGGTTTTAGAAAGGAGCAGGGTGTCGTCGGCAAAGATTAGCATCGGATATTTTGATCTGCCTAGGGATGGTGCATCAGTCTGTGTTTTGTTAAAAAATTGGACTACCTGGTTTATAAAAAGGAGAAACAGGGTGGGAGCCAACACGCAGCCCTGGCGCACCCCCCGTTGGACTGGGAAGCTGTTGGTCACCTGACCCTGTTTCCCCCACCTTACTCGGGCGAAATTAT
Source organism: Lissotriton helveticus (assembly GCF_964261635.1). Classification (NCBI taxonomy): domain Eukaryota; kingdom Metazoa; phylum Chordata; class Amphibia; order Caudata; family Salamandridae; genus Lissotriton; species Lissotriton helveticus. The sequence continues at coordinate 75,673,452 of NC_136072.1, forward strand.
CCTCATGCAATCGCATGACTAATTCCAGGAGTTCGACAGGAAAGCCCATATGTCTAAGAGCTTCCCATAGTTTCACCCTTGGAACTAAGTCGAAAGCCGACTTAAGGTCAACGAATGCGGCATAGATGACCCCTCCACCCAGGAAGACCACCTTCCAGTAGAGCATGGTGAGCCGGAGCACCTGGTCTATGGTGCTAGTGCCTAGTCTAAACCCTGCCTGCATAGGAGAAAGTATGTTGTTCTGTTCAATCCACCCCTGGATTCTTGCTAGGGTCATTCTTGCTACTATTTTTTGAAGTGAATCGATCAGGCTTATGGGGCGATAGTTGTTTGGCAATGATCTATCCCCTTTTTTATATATTGGCAATATCTCAGCCCCTTTCCAGGATTGAGGAAACCTTGCCCCTGCTGCGATAGTATTTGCCAATAGGGTGATGTATGGGACCCATAAATCAAGATTTAGTTTAAAGAGGTCCGCTGGGATAGCATCTAGACCCGGGGCTTTACCTGGCTGGACAGAACCTACGGCATGCAACGTGTCTGAGGCGGAAAAAGTGAGTTGGTCCCCAGGGTTTATTGATAGTGCCCCCACTACAGACTCAGTTACCAGTTCTCGCTCGGCGCTCATGTCTTTAAATTGGGCACCGGTCAACATGGTTGACCGGTGTTAGGGAATCAGGATCCCTACCCCACCTAACAGTCTCCCAAAATTTCACTTGATCAGATGACTTGCACGCTATAAGAAGATCTGACCAGTAGGAATCATCCCAATCCCTCTTATCTGTCCAGAGGGCCTGTTTGTAAGACTGCCTAGCTTTCCTGATGTCATGAGAGATCCTAGATTTAACAGCTACTTTTAATTTACTGTGGGCCTCCCTGCAGCTCTTGTTATACCATCTTTTGTGCGCCTTAACTGTCTTATTTTTTGATGGCTTGGTGAGGAGATTTTTAAGATCCATAAAACACTTCTCATGGAGATTGATAATTAAGGAATCGGCCCCACCAGAGGGGGATAAAGCTGTCATCCTGCCCCTTGTGTCTAAAACCAACTCCTCTATTTCACGAGTGAGCTCTGGGTCAACTATGACCCTGGACCATTTAACTCGTCTTCTGTTGTCACACAATACTATGTCGGACATTAGGCAAGTTGTTTCCAGTTGACAATCACCCAGTCCGGGTGCCCTAAGACCCAAAGAGAGAGGATTGTGGTCACTCTCTGGCCTGGGCTCTACCACCATATCTATTACGCGTGACCAAAGTTCTACATTGACCAATATGTAGTCAATACGACTTACACTGGTCCCATTATCAAAAGTTGGTTTCCCGAGACTATCAGACGGAGTGCGGCCGTTCACTGCCCGAAGCCCCCACTCCAGGCAGAATCCCAGCCACTGGAGGGCCGCCTCTGTGCCCCTTACGCCCTTGCTTATGGTTAGTGGGGGGATATTCCAGGCAGTATCTTCATCAATTCCCACATCTTCAGCCAAACTAAGGATGGGTTCGTAAGAACAGTTCAGGTCACCTGCTACTAAGACAAAATGATCACCACTGTGCTTCTTCAGAAGACTATCTAGATCGTTCAAGACCGGTTGCTTCCTACCACCCTGACAGCCTCGGGCGTAAATATTAATTAGGAGAATGTCCTTGCTGTTATCCCTTCCAAGGCTAATACAAAGGAGGTCGGCATTCTCAACCAAGATTTCCTTAGCTCGGAAGCCCAGGGTGTTTCTGATCCACACCACAAGTCCTCCGGAGGCCCTACCCCAAAGGCCCTGTACGGCGGGTTTGTAATAGTTCAGGTAGCCTACTCTACATAAAGGGACAGTTGCCCAGGTTTCCTGAAAAACGACGATATCGTATGTATCGATAAAATCGACCCAATCGTCGCCATCCAGGCGACCCCTTAGCCCTGCAATATTCCAAGATGCCACCCTAATTGTTCCTACTGGGCTACTAAATGGGGTAGTCTGCGATAAGCCCAAGTCGCCTGCCCTGATCTCAGAGGAGACGGTGACATGACCATGGACTGGACTAGGTCCTTCGAGGAAAATTGAACAATCCATACGGACTACTGGGACGGTTGTGGGGGCAGACACCTGAAGGGGATTAGATTCCATGGAGTACATTGAGGCGTCAATCCCCCCCAGTCAATCGACCTCATCCAAACAACCAAACATATTGGAAGTAGGAGCCCCTACCCACCAGTTGTTTTGACCTTGCCAACCATCCCTTCGTCCTTTCCGTCTGATGTTTTGGACTGTTGACCAACTCCCCTCTATCTCAACTTTCTGCCGTGGAGGGTACAAAAATGTAAGGGGTCTGACGACAATAGATGAATCGTCTTCACGAGAGACCCATGAACAAAGATGCTGAGCTGTATGGGGGTCCGCAAAGGACACTACTATGCAGTCACCCGCAATAGACTTGCGTGTGGGGCCTACCCAAGGTACTCTACGTGCCATTAGTACCCTGCTTCTTAGGTGGTTAGGAAGCTGTCTATTGACGTTGAGCCAGTAAATGACCTTGTTTTTTAGCGACCAATGGTTCTCTTGGGTTTGAGGATCCAGGACAGGCACGCCAGCTAACACGATAGCATAGGGTCCAGCTTCTGGTGGCAAATCAATGAAACCCCCAAGGAAATTTGGACGGCTGGATTGCTGTGAAAATGTACTCGTGGTTGCTGGCTGGTTAGGCTGGTGTGGAACAGCTTGTATCTTCGGTTTAGATGGTGCTATGCTTTGGGGGGGACGGGTGGATGGGGCTAAGGTTCTTGGGATATTAGCAGTGGGGTTACAGACTTTTGTACGGGGTTTAGGTATGGGTTTGGGTTTTGGGTGGGGCATGGCCGGAGGTTCTAACACCGGAGCCTGAGAGGGACAATCATTACCCTGGGAAAACTTGGCTTCCATTTGTTTTAGACCAAGGCTAGCCAAGGTAACTATGGTCTTGTCCATTTCTAGTAAGCTGTTTTCGATACGGGAAAGTCTCAGTTCCAGGGGAGTCAGAAGCTGTTTTAAAGTAGCCCAACCGGTTTAAAAAAATTCCTCGTCACCCCCCCTGTCCTTCCCTGGCTCACTCAACCTACCCTCAGTCGGCCTCTCATCGATATTAACAAGAAGGGTCCCCATTGTTGGGTCTAACACAGCGCTAGGTAGACCAGAATCCTTTTCCTCTCCCAGTGAGCAAATATTAACTTTTGGGGCCTCTTTATCAGCCCCAGGTATAATCAGCGGTCGTCGACTATTAAAAAATTGGGACCTCGCAATTTTTGCCTTTTTGCTTGCATAGGCGGATCTGGCAAGACATTTCCTTTTGTGGGTGTCGACTTTTTTAGTGTTAGCAGCTTGTTTGGACAATTCAGGATTGCTCGAAAAGCCTATACCAGCCCCGGGGACATATGGTGCACACACCTCAGTGAGCTTAAGAGGTGACGGTGATGAAATAAGAAGAGGCTCAGGTAAAGGTGTAATTGGGGCATAATGGATGTCCGCCTGTGTTAACAATGATCGTGGGCCAGATGTACGCTCCGGGGTTAAGACGGAAGCTATATTCCCTAGGGATGATTTTTTAGAGGACGCTAAATTCAGGGAAAGCCTTCGTGCTGCTTCTAATTCTATGGATACCCTGTGTTGCATTTTACTGATTTCCACATCAATGGCCAAATTGGTCTTGGTGAGGAAATCGTCTAGAGTCCCATTGGGCTTATTCACCCCCTTAGCAGTTTTACTGCGACTACCCCGTGTGCACATAATGGATACAAAAGATTAACAAAATATCGGGGATGAAATATGGCAGTAACGAGGCAAGGGGGGTGGCCCAGGCCAGGCCTCTCAGACCTCGAACGGCCTCAAACGGCCCGCTCTTAGCCCGGTCTTCGCCCGAGCTACGTCCCGCGCGCGTCCCGCTGCGCGAGACGATTAGGCTGTTTAAATCCTCCTGAGCGGGAGGGGCGGGGCCGCTGCGGGAAGAGGCTTCAGGTGTTGGAAGTGCCTCGCAGTCCCGCAGCGGTGTGGGCGGTGAGGGCGGTTCCTGGTCCAAACGGTGGCAGCTCGGTTTCGAGAGCCGCGTCCCAGGGAAAAGGGATCAATGACGCAGTGTGTCCTTGTCAGCAGCAGAGACAGAAGAGATAACGCCCAGACAGGTCAGCCCACGATTCCAACTGAGTAGCACCCGCGAAGCGGGTGCTGCGAAAGTTTATGCAAAAGCACCGGGCGAGGCGGGGCCGCTGCGGGCAGAGGCTTCAGGTGTTGGAAGTGCCTCGCAGTCCCGCAGCGGTGTGGGCGGTGAGGGCGGTTCCTGGTCCAAACGGTGGCAGCTCGGTTTCAAGAGCCGCATCCCAGGGAAAAGGGATCAATGACGCGGTGTGTCCTTGTCAGCAGCAGAGACAGAAGAGATAACGCCCAGACAGGTCAGCCCACGATTCCAACTGAGTAGCACCCGCGCAGTGGGTGCTGCGAAAGTTTATGCAAAAGCACCGGGCGGGGGGCGGGGCCGCTGCAGGAAGAGGCTTCAGGTGTTGGAAGTGCCTCGCAGTCCCGCAGCGGTGTGGGCGGTGAGGGTGGTTCCTGGTCCAAACGGTGGCAGCTCGGTTTCAAGAGCTGCGTCCCAGGGAAAAGGGATCAATGACGCGGTGTGTCCTTGTCAGCAGCAGAGACAGAAGAGATAACGCCCAGACAGGTCAGCCCACGATTCCAACTGAGTAGCACCCGCGCAGCGGGTGCTGCGAAAGTTTATGCAAAAGCACCGGGCGGGGGGCGGGGCCGCTGCGGGAAGAGGCTTCAGGTGTTGGAAGTGCCTCGCAGTCCCGCAGCGGTGTGGGCGGTGAGGGCGGTTCCTGGTCCAAACGGTGGCAGCTCGGTTTCAAGAGCCGCGTCCCAGGGAAAAGGGATCAATGACGCGGTGTGTCCTTGTCAGCAGCAGAGACAGAAGAGATAACGCCCAGACAGGTCAGCCCACGATTCCAACTGAGTAGCACCCGCGCAGCGGGTGCTGCGAAAGTTTATGCAAAAGCACCGGGCGGGGGGTGGGGCCGCTGCGGGAAGAGGCTTCAGGTGTTTGAAGTGCCTCGCAGTCCCGCAGCGGTGTGGGCGGTGAGGGCGGTTCCTGGTCCAAACGGTGGCAGCTCGGTTTCAAGAGCCGTGTCCCAGGGAAAAGGGATCAATGACGCGGTGTGTCCTTGTCAGCAGCAGAGACAGAAGAGATAACGCCCAGACAGGTCAGCCCACGATTCCAACTGAGTAGCACCCGCGCAGCGGGTGCTGCGAAAGTTTATGCAAAAGCACCGGGCGGGGGCGGGGCCGCTGCGGGAAGAGGCTTCAGGTGTTGGAAGTGCCTCGCAGTCCCGCAGCGGTGTGGGCGGTGAGGGCGGTTCCTGGTCCAAACGGTGGCAGCTCGGTTTCAAGAGCCGCGTCCCAGGGAAAAGGGATCAATGACGCGGTGTGTCCTTGTCAGCAGCAGAGACAGAAGAGATAACGCCCAGACAGGTCAGCCCACAATTCCAACTGAGTAGCACCCGCGCAGCGGGTGCTGCGAAAGTTTATGCAAAAGCACCGGGCAGGGGCGGGGCCACTGCGGGAAGAGGCTTCAGGTGTTGGAAGTGCCTCGCAGTCCCGCAGCGGTGTGGGCGGTGAGGGCGGTTCCTGGTCCAAACGGTGGCAGCTCGGTTTCAAGAGCCGCGTCCCAGGGAAAAGGGATCAATGATGCGGTGTGTCCTTGTCAGCAGCAGAGACAGAAGAGATAACGCCCAGACAGGTCAGCCCACGATTCCAACTGCGGGTGATGCGAAAGTTTATGCAAAAGCACCGGGCGGGGGGCGGGGCCGCTGCTGGAAGAGGCTTCAGGTGTTGGAAGTGCCTCGCAGTCCCGCAGCGGTGTGGGCGGTGAGGGCGATTCCTGGTCCAAACGGTGGCAGCTCGGTTTCAAGTGCGGCATCCCAGGGAAAAGGGATCAATGACGCGGTGTCTCCTTGTCAGCAGCAGAGACAGAAGAGATAACGCCCAGACAGGTCAGCCCACGATTCCAATAGGGTACTCAATACTGCTGTATTCTTTTGGACGAGGCACACCCCAAACATTCGCTGGACGACCAAAAACTATTTCGTATGGGCTAAGTCCCACACGAGAATGCACTGTCGTCCTTGTTGACAAAAGAGCCAACGGCAAGGCATCCGGCCATGTAAGACCAGTGCTCGCTTGTACCTTAGCTAATTTCAGCTTCAAGGTACCATTGTAACATTCAACAAGTCCAGCAGACTGGGGTGATTCGCTGCGTCGAACTTCTGCCTGATACCCAAACCAACGCATACTTTCTTCATGATTTGACCCACGAATTCACTCCCATTGTCCGACCATACAATTCTCGGCAAACCAAATCTGGGGAAATACTCTTTGAGCAAAACCTTGGCTTAAGACAAGGCAGTATTATCCTTTAGGGGGTAGGCCTCTATCCATCTGGAAAAGGCGCAAACAACCACAAGGACATACTTCAAATTATTGCATCTCTCCATGTGAATATAATCTAGCTGTATCACTTCAAACGCATACGTCGGAGGAGCAGAATGACCAGCTGAAGTTGGAGTTCCCTTGCCAGGATTATGCATCAAGCAAATCATACAATGCTTTACCACGTTCTCAGCACATTTCGGAATTCCAGCATTCTGCCATACTGAAAGCCCGTCCACATCCAGCTCTTCTCTATCTGATGATTTAGTGAAACTAAAGAAAAAAGAGGTTCGTCTACTCCTAATGATTAGACTTTTGACTGATTACCTAAAATCCAATACTATTCCACTTGGTCTACAAGTGCGCAACGTGCCTGGGGTCTTCACCACCAATCCAAAATATCTAAAGGGGTTTAGTTACATTAGTACGACCTGTTCAAGGCACTGGATGGTGTTAGGAATTGAAATAGCAACAGAAGAGCTTCAACAATTGAGCACTGAAATAACAGATCTAGAAAAGCAAATTAAAGACAGCAATACTGGATCAGAAACGAGTAAACTCTTAGAAAAAATAAACAAAACTATAGAAGAGTTTCATAAATTCGAACTCAACAAAAAACAAATTAAAGTAAAAAAAGATATCAAGAACTATAACCAGGAAAGAACATATCCCTACCTCACCAAAGATTACTATACTAATCGCCCCTATAGCGGCCCACAGCAACAGAGACCGTGGGGTAGATTCAATAGGAGACAACAATACGTAGGATTCTCCGACACCTCAGCTGACTCATCTGGCCACTCTGATCAAAGTGACAGCCCAGGACCCTCGAACAGAATTTTTTTAGAAGGGGGCCGAGGACAACCGAGGGGCAGAGGAAAGACATGGTCCAAACCACCGAACCCCCCCGGGGAACGCTCTACACGCCGCCAACATTACAGGTGGTAGATATACCAAACCAAAATGCCAATGATTCTTTAACTAACATTTCAAAAACTGGTCTCTCTCCGATCTTTAATCTTACTGACCATATGCTATCCAGCAATGAAATATCACTCCTCAGCAAAGGTTTGTCATTCATACCCACAATACTTCCTAACTTTCAGGAAGCTCAAACTGAACTATTAAGGTTCTTCAGAAAAGTACGCCTAAAAAGCTTTTTCAGTCTTAATCCATCCTTACCTAAGAACTTTAACACTCCGTTCAGACCTCCCTCAAAATTCTCCCCCACAGCCAACATGATCCCAGCGGAGATTCCAACATTTGAAAAACTGGTACTCAAGGACCTATCACACCTTGAAAATAAAAGGTCCTACATCCCATATAACATTACTCTAGATGAGAAAAAAGCGATCTCAACCTTGAAAAATAACCAGTCTTTGATTATAAAACCGGCAGACAAAGGGGGTGGAATAGTTATTCAGGACAGTGAAGCCTACAAATCTGAAGTACTACGACAACTTAATAACGTCGAGCACTACTGTAAACTCCCTCGGAACCCCACTAATGAGATTCAAGACCTTATCTTAACTGTCACTACAAGGGCACTTGACTCAGGATTCCTTTCCAAAAAAGAACATGACTTTCTGAATACCAAATCCCCACGTATCCCGGTGATATACTGTCTGCCCAAGATTCACAAGAACCCTCAATCGCCACCGGGCCGCCCGATTGTTTCGGGCTGTGGGTCAATCCTTGAGCCTTTAGGTCATTACATAGATTACTTTATCAAGCCCTTCGTCCCTGAAACCATTTGTTACATCAGGGATAGTATGGCCATGATAACCCTCATTGAAGAGTATCCCTTTGACCCCACATCCAGCACTATGTGCACGCTGGATGTGGAATCATTGTATACTAATATTCCACAATTTGAATCCCTAAGGGTAATTGAGAAGGTTCTTGAATCAAGAGCACGCCCACACAATGTACCCTCACTATTTATCCTTGAATTACTCGAAATTTGCCTCACCAGGAACTTTTTCCTTTTTGAGGGACAATTCTATGGTCAAGTAAAGGGTACGTCCATGGGAGCTATTTTTGCTCCAAACCTAGCCATTCTGTACATGGACCATCTGGAAACCAGTACCATTCTGCATACGTCTAATCCTTTCCACGGAGGAATTTCTCTGTGGAAAAGATATATAGACGATATCTTCCTGCTATGGAATGAGTCCCCTGAGAACCTCCTAGCATTTCAGCATTGGCTTGACAACAATAGCGGAGGCCTCCGCTTCACTATAACCACCAGTAAAGATTCAATCCCATTCCTTGACTTGCAAATAAAACATAATGAAGGCCGTTTAACTACCACACTACACCGCAAGCCCACTGAGCGGAATACACTGCTCGAATATACCAGCCATCACCCTAGGGCCTTACGCGACTCCTTACCCTTTTCCCAGTTTCTCCGGATTAGGCGTAACTGCTATTTTAGGGAAGACTACTTCTCTGAAGCAAAGACCCTTAGCAAAAAATTAAGAAGCAGAGGTTACCCACGTAAACTGGTGCGGAAGTCACTCAAAAGAGCCTGGTACTGCCCTAGAGAAACCCTTCTTGAGCCTAAACTAAAAAATGAACAGGACAAACTCATATGTGTCACTACGTTCTCACCAGTGTCCAACGCCATAAGAAAAAGTGTTCTAAAGCATTGGCCGGTTCTCAATGCTGGACAACTAACTCTAGATAAGCCTATGTTTGCCTTTAAACGTGCAAAAAATATTAAAGATCACCGAGTAAGGGCAGCGCTCCCATCACCAACACTGAAAACAACGATAAATGATGTGTGGGGGCTCCCACCTGTTACTGGTCACAACAAATGTGGTGGGTGTATGTACTGTGATACCACTATTGAAGGGAAAACGTTCACATATGACAATATCAAGTTTGAGCGAAAGTCCTTCTCTAATTGTAATTCTGCAAATTTAGTTTATGCCATCTTTTGCCCTTGTGGTCAAATTTACATTGGACAAACCAGCCAGAAAATTAAACTGCGTATTGGCCAGCATCGGAGCAGGATCAAATGCAAGACAGCAAATGCACCCCTCATGGAACATTATTCTGCAAATGGACACAACGAGAATGACCTACAATGGACAGTGATCACGGTTATCAAACCCCCCCCCAGGGGGGCAGACATGGCCCAATTACTAAACAAAGCGGAACTACACTGGATCCTACGGACCAACAGCATTCGGAATGGGTTAAATCGGATTGAGGACTGGACATCCCTGTTGTAAAATCCTCCTTTATGTCATTTACTGAAGTGCACATACGTTATTGTCTGACATGTTTTTAAAAAAAAAAAATTAAATTTGGATTAAGGACGGGTGGTCCTTGTTGCATATTCCTTTCATATGCCCATAATAACGTAATGTACGGTTGTTATCTTCATGTCCGCCTTTTTAATAAAATTGCATGCTCACGCTAGTTTAATATCACCACTCTAAGATGGCCGCCAAAATCACCCCCTTCACAAATAGTATCCGTCAGCCAGTCCCTCAACACTGTTTACCTCACCGCAGTTTCATCAAAAGCCTGGGAAGCTAGGTTCACTGCTCACTGGATGCCACACCCGCAGCAGTGCCGCCGCACTCCTCTAGTAAGTAAAATAGCCGACCTAAACCCTTATTTCTTATACTCAGAATCAAGGCACTTTACTGAGACCCTTGTTTTTTTGCCCGTGTTAGAAAGCCATCGCGCTCCTTTGCCATTGAAGCTACTGAGTCCCGGCTCGCTACCTTTCTGCTGAAATCTACCACATTTGCAGAAAACCGTCGGACAGATTAGGTAAACAACACCCGCACTTTTTAATTCAGATGCCCAGCATGCGCACCCTCAATTGTTTTAACGTTCCGGTTTCATTTTCAGATCAAACGATCCTCCGATTTTGTCGTTTTTATTCCTAAACGGCCAGCGTCTTTGTTTTGACGAAGTATGTACACTGCAACTATTCTTTTATCACCAGCACGTCAACATCCCTCTACCCTTGCGCCCACGTGCACTTCTGCTTCACTTTCCCAAATACTGCCATGCATGTAAATCTGCACCCCAGACCATTAGCAATCGATTAATGCTTTGACTAAGGTGCCTCAGTCTCTGGATTCATAAGAATTCCTTTTAAAGACCGAAATCACTTATTTTCACATCCAAATCCCGTGTTTTAGAGTCACTGCGCCGGTAACAGTCACTGCGTCGAAAACTTTGGTTTTAACTCACGCACCACTGGGCTTCACCAAGAAGCATTTCACTTTTTGTAAATAATAGGATCATTAATACATGCCTTTACTTATCCTAATTCTTGTTGTTTTTTCTCTCTCTCTCTTTTCTCCCAATTGTAAATATGGTTGTAAAAGTAAATGTAACTTAAAGGCATTATATATTGCTTTCGCGCAAGACAACAATAATGTTAACCCTTGTCCTGATGATGATGCCCTCATTTCTATAGGCATCGAAACGTCGTCGACTTTTTAAAAAACCCCATATGCGAGCTATTTCTGTACAAATTTGCAATGGAGCGGTTTTCATAATATTCTGTGCCTGCTTTACTGATGTACAAGTATGCAGACTTATTTTCTTGCCTTGTTCACATTTTTTCCTTGTTGTTTTTGTCTTGTATGTTGAGGGTCACGGCTGTGCCCGCTTGACATTCTTCCAAAAAAACCTTATCTATGCACTCATTGATAAATAAACCCTGTCCAAACGGGCAGAAGACATATTACTTATCAAGTATATGATTATTATTTTTCTGTGTGTATTAATTCCATATAGGGACCACTGTTCTTCAAAATATACTGGAGCCAACAACTTGCATATTCCTTTCGAGGTAATGTGAGCCATTCCATGAGCCATAGTAACCACTGGGAGCACATACGCATCGGGCAACAACCATCGCTGGTGTTCTGACAACTCAACCCGACAACCCGTCGAATCCAACACACCCGTGCTTTCTATCCACGTACTCACTTCCTTTTCCGTAGCTTCAGCCTCAATTGACTTCACACTTTCTATTGTGTCTTCACACATTCCACCAGCCATAACCCAATTAGCAGGGCCTGCAACGTACAAACGGCTCATCATATCTCTTGCCGTTTCCTTCGCAACTTCATCCGCAAACGCATTCCCTCGACCTACATCATCCACAACTTTCTTATGCGCACTACACTTCACAATTGCAATCTGTTTTGGGAGAGTAAGTGATTCCAAAAGTTCATTCACTAACTGCCCATGCTGAATTTTCTTGCCATGGGAAGTAAGGAATCCTCTTTCTCTCCACAAACGTCCAAAACTATAGGCAACACCAAACACATACTGGCTATCAGTATAGACATTCACTCGCTTTCCCTCTGACAACACACACGCTCTAGTCAGTGCTATTAGCTCTGCTGCTTGAGCTGAATTCTGTGCTATGCGTGCTGTTTCAACAACTGTATGTAAAGTTGTGACAGCATTTGCCGCAGTCGTCTCACCATTCGGAAGCTTGAAACACAAACCATCTACCCATAAAGTACCATCAACATTCGTAAGAGGAGTATCTTTTAGGTCAACTCTAGCCTTCGTTTCCTCCTCTGTCCGGAGAACACAATCATGCTGTTCTTGAGCATCCGTCTCTGTAGAGATCGGCAACAACGTAGCTGGATTCAACACATTACATATTTTGATGTGCACATGGCTAGCCAAAAGTGTCAACTCATATCCTGAAAGACGTGCACTAGTAAGGTGCTGTGTCTTGGTCCTGTTTAATAAAGTATCCACTGCATGTGGGACCATCACAATCAACGTATTATCCAATACCAAACCAGCAGACTGTCGGATAGAAACAGCCGCTGCCGCTGTAGCTCTCAAACAGCTCGGCAACGCTTTAGCTACCGATTCTAACGTCGCTGAAAAATACACACATGGGCGTTGCTTGTCCCCGAATGGTTGTGTCAACACTGACAACGTACAACCTTCTCTCTCGTGCACGTACAACGTGAAAGGCTTACTATAGTCCGGAGTACCCAACACAGGAGCCGAACACAATGCATCGCGTAATTCAGAAAAACGTTTCTGACATTCGTCAGACCAGGGAAGAGGATGCGGAGTATCTTTCAGAGTCAATGCTAACAGAGGTTTCGCTAACAATGAGAAATTGGGGATCCATTGTCTACAATACGATGTGATTCCTAAAAAGGCACGCACTTCTCTCTGTGTAGATGGCACAGTCATTTGCGCAATCGTTTGAATTCGTTCTGGGGTCAACCTTCTTCCCTCCTTCGACAAGAGATGACCTAAGTAGGTTACTTCTTGTCGACAATACTGTAACTTTGAAGGTGACACTTTATGATGAAGGTCAGACAAATACCGCAACAGAGAAAGGGTAGCCTCTTTACAAATCTTTTCATCATCAGCAGTAATCAACAAAACATCAACGTACTGAATAAGAGTAGCACCAACAGGCAACACAAAACCATCAAGCTGAGTTTTCAACGCTTGACTATAGATGGAGGGACTTTCACAATAACCTTGGGGAGCTCTCTTAAACCGGAAGCTTCGGCCTCTTAAAGAGAAGCCGAAAATATCTCTACTCTCCTGGGCAATTGGAATACTGAAGAAAACATTTTTCAAGTCGATGACAGAAAACCAGGCTGCCGAAGCAGAAATCAGAGTCAACAAAGCAGTGATATCAGGGACAACAGGAAACTGTGGCACAACAATCTTGTTGACCTCTCGAAGGTCGATCACAAACCGGTACACAGGTGGCTGAGAAGCATCAGTACGCTTAATGACAGGCAAAACCGGCCTATTACACACATTACCTCTCGTTTCCTCAACTACACCCTTCTCAACCAGATCATAGACAATCGCTAATAGAGCTCTCTCACCATCGCTCGAAATCTTGTATTGTGGAATACGAGGTAGCCTAGCATTCGACTTAAGCTTAACAACATACGGTGGAATCTGCAAAAGACCAACATCATTTGGACCTGTAGCCCAAAGCGTATCAGGAAGCGAACGCAATTCCAGTGGCAGACAATCTTTAGACAAATACATTGGAGAAATCACTTTCTTACCAAGTTGTACTCCCGAAGGAGAACAATGCAATGTTGCATACAATCTTTTCAGCAAGTCCAAACTCAACAGATTCTCACCACAACCAGTCGTTAGAATAAGAGGAGCTTCCAATTCACAAGGACCAATTGAAAGGGACAAAGGACTAGAAACCGTATTACGAACTGGGGCGCCTGAAAATCCTATGGAAACATTGGTCAAGCCAGACAAAGGTGCGCCAGGAAGTTTAGAGTGCATAATCGAACTCTTTGTCGCACCAGTATCCAAAAGAAAAGGTTCTACCACACCTGATGTAATCACTTCAACATAAGGTCCACTCTGGTCTACTGGAACTGATACTACTCCCTCACTTTGCCCTTGGCTGTCCTAGTTATCATTATAACCAGAACTCTCACCTTCAACATAGTAATCTTCAACATAGTACTGGGCAGACTAACCACTCGGAACATTCTGTCTGTCAAAATAATTCGCAGAATTCTGAAGGGAAGAGGATCGCTCATTCTGGGGTAACACACCACGTCCCCTACCCCTAGGGGCTTGCTGGAAACCACCACGACCTCTCTGACCAGACACACCATCCGCACGCTGTAACAAAGCTGGGCAACTATTCTTGAAATTACCTTCCTCTCTACAATAAGCACACTGATTAGGACCATGAAAGAATCGCTGAGCATAAGGCTCAGGCTTCTGTAACAATCTCTGAAACTGTGGAGGTTGCTGAAATTGAGGCTGATTCTGACGAGGCGGATAAGCTTGCTGCAAAAGAACTTTCGTCTTTAGATATTTCGTTTTCTTCTCCGCTTTATCCTTCTCATCTTTATCCCTAGTCTCGTAATATTGTGCAGTAGCCAATATCTGGGCCGACGAAGAAACAACCCATGAACTCTCAGAGTCCTTTAACTTATTAGAAAGTTCGGGGAGCAAATTAAAGACAAATTTGTCCACGAACAACCTTTGACCACCTTCAGTACTCATGTCCTGACCACTATGATCAATAAACGTTTCTTCAAACCTCGTGAAGAAATCAGACACACTCTCGTCTTTCTTTTGTTTGCATGCTGCTAACTTGTCCCAATTCACTCGTAGAGGAGGCATTATAGTTTTCATCAAATTAATAATTCTACCAGGTAATTCTGCAACTAAGGGCTCAGGTTTGGCACCTCCTACTTGCCGACCATCTGCAGCAACAATATTAGCCCAAGTATCTCCTAATTCTTGCGCATGATTCTCATGACGAATCTTCGCTCACAAAGGTTGAGGAACTACATTACCCATTAACATATCTATGTCAGCTAAATTCATAATACACGCTTCAACTGTCTGGTACAACTCTTTGTAATAACCAGCAGGATTCTTACGGGGGTCAGGTAAGGTCTGCTTAAGAGCCAAGACCTCTGCTCTCTTCCAAGGAACATGTACCCATACTTGCTGAAAATGTGCCGGTACGGCATTAATATTATGAACGGCATCAGCCTGAACTGCGTCTCCATACAGGATGAACCTCTCTCATAGGATACTGTTTCACTTTCCTCCTAACAGAAGAATCAGGTTCATACAATGGCTGAGGCGGTAACCTAGACCTGAAAGCAAGTATCGTCTCTACGGCATCTGTAATATCAGATTCCACTATCGTCCCTTTAGCAAATTCTTACTGAACATCAAGCACTTCCTGTGGAATCAGACCCAACTCATTATTTTCCCATTCCTGATGCAGAAAAGTACACATTACATCAAAAACATACCTTTGCTTAGGCGGTTCCCACTGAAAGAAAACATCCATAACCGCTTGTAAATTATACCTAGAAACATTTCAAACGCATCTACCAGCCAAAAGATCCAACACTGCCTGCTCTTCAGGACCAGGAAGCTGACTACGACCCTGCTTACGTTCCGAAACCGGGGTCAAATTCAGTGACCCAAACAATGGAGACAACAGATTAACAACAGTCTGGGTCATTCGTTTCCGAGCAGAAGGAGAAGAAGCAGACATAAGAACAGGAGAATAAGTATTTTGAGGCAAAAGAGGTGTAGGGACAAGAGCAGTAGGAGTCGAAGATGCATAAGTAGAAGGCAAAGGAGTTTGAGCCAAAGCTGGTAGCAAAGCCTGCGACCCTAGAGTGGGTTGCGCAGTAGGAGGCAAAACCATCTGTGGAGCACCGGGTGGCTGAACAACAACAGGAGGTTGAACAACAAAGGGTGGTACAACCGGGGTAATGGAGGCACAGAAGCACCCTGCACATGAGGGGGTGGCAATCTCAGTAGATGAGAGATCAAAGGATCTTTTTCAAGATCTTCAATTACTTTCCGAGGAGAAGGCGGCAAAGCCGGATAACATTTATCTATGGCCATGCAACGCTGTCTATCTGAGACTTCACTCGCTCGCTCTTCTCCATCTTCCCTAAACTGCCTAGCAGCTTGTAGTATTGACATATTCTTATCTTTCTTATCTCTTTTAGCTTGCTTAATTTCTCGCTGTTTGGCTTCCTTTCACCAAAGGCAGAAAGAGTCAAACATTGCCGGCCGGGCTTTCTTCTTAAATAGCGCAACTTCCAAATTATCTAAAATATTTAATTCAAAACTACCATGTTGGGGCCATCGTAAAACACCATATTTTTTAGTATAGCGGACCCACACATCATTATAAGCAATGGGACCCACTCCGTGTTTTGAATAGAGCTCATAAGTCGGAGTTCCAACCGGAGGTATCGGACACGAGTCCTCCAATCGGGAATCCCTGTTACAACCACAACTAAACCATTTCCTAATTTTGCTAAGACCAGGCATCTTATAGCTCACTAATCTAGCTTCAAGGGGATATCAACTATCGATACACTCATAAATATACAAGCCCCTCTGCTTCGGCTATTGCAACATCCGAATCAAAACCAAGAACCAAAACAAAGTCGTGGGAGCGACCCAATTATACTTAACCAAAATATCTGTCACGCCACCAGAAGACCGTCTATCGTCTCGCTCTACAAAGGATCAATCAAGGGTCCAAAACAGGGCGACAGTCAGGGCAGCAGTCCTTCTTAGCCGTCGGAAAGGGGGAAGCCCAGCAGAAAAGACCTTCAGTCCACGTCGACATGCAGGTGTCATTGAAGTGGTGGCCTTCCTCCAGAATTTCCTCACGTGGCTCCTCACGATCCTCAGACTTGGACCGGTACCGCTGAAGTCACCCCACGTGGGGCGCCAACTGAAGAACCGGGTTTTCTTAGAACCCAGCGGTGCCAGGGACACACCCGAAGTCTTCAGATTCTCCTGTCTTGGCAAACAGAGACACGGAATACTTCTAGGTGGCGTCAGATATCAAATTTATTAGCTTCAGCTAGTAACAGTAAACCAAGCAATACAACACGGTGTACAACTCAGGAAACTGCTCAATTTTCGTAGAGCAAGACATCACCTTTTATGTACAATTTCAGTTCATTACGAATGCACACCCTCTGCGGCAAATTCTGACCAATGAAATACATTTTACATACATTATTACATTCCAAGAAGCTCACTTTACATCGTACCAACCCACAAGTTAATTATTAGGAATGTCCCAAATTCAATTTGCACAAGTCGGACAAACCCATAATTGAAAGCACTACCCATGT
Organism: Lissotriton helveticus; assembly: GCF_964261635.1. Classification (NCBI taxonomy): domain Eukaryota; kingdom Metazoa; phylum Chordata; class Amphibia; order Caudata; family Salamandridae; genus Lissotriton; species Lissotriton helveticus. Next base: position 75,690,547 of record NC_136072.1, read on the forward strand.
AATGAAAAGTCGTAAGGAGAGAAACAATTCAGATGTTGAGTAGGATAAGATATGTGCAAGAACACTAAAAGTTAACGATATCCTGAACATTGATTGGCAATTACAGACAATGATCAGTTAAAGAAATTGGCTTCGTGGAAGGGTCAGTTTCAGGTGACGGGGTCAACATCTTACAGTTCACTCGCAAGTCGAAAAGGGCAAGTTAATATGTACATGGACAACGGAGCCCATGCAACTTTGTTCATTCGTTTACTTCCAAGGCCTACGTGAGGGCAACATAAAATGGCGTCTCGAGCAACGCAAACAAAATGGAGTCCGGTCCCGAAAACCACGGAACCTCAGTTTTCCATGCAGACCGGACGCCAGATCTTCATTGTGAAGAACAAACTGTTCAGTGTTGTAAAGAAGAAGATGTATATACATTTTTAAATGCAAAGATAGCAAAACTTACCATCTTATTTCTAATATGGTTGCGTTATGCTCATCTGAACCATTGACTACATTTAAAGAGTTTATTTGTATATCCTACCTTTTATTTCCATTGCTTGATTTGTCTTGTAATAGTCCATCTGCAAAGAGTTTTTTAAATAAGGTAGATAAAAAATACCTCCACATAGTCTGAACACTTGTTTCAGTCTGGATGATCAGTCACTATTCTTTGTCATTCCAGAATTAGCAATGCGGGTGGCTTTATATACACCCCAGGCCGACAATTCATTAAATGTTTCTTTCTCTGATTTGATGTATATCTGCTTTGTGCCAAATATCTGATCTTCTTTTTGAAGTAACTGGACCTATTTTGCCAGTCCTGCTATCTACCCCCAACCGACCTCCCCTTCACCAACAACCCACCCTCCCATTCACCAACCCCACCCAATTGCTAAAGGCAATGGCTCGCCAAGAAGCGAGACCTACTGGCTTTGCCAATGTTTGTTTTATATACTTTCATTCCAGGGCTTGGAGGAGGGGGCTTCAGAAGTTCATTAAATTTCCATCTGGGGCTTCTGGGGCACAACTGTCTCAAGAGAATTCTGTTCTGCCCAAATTTAACTGCATATTACATCTTTAGGTATATTTTAGCAAGAGACAAATGGTTTCACCAGACATCTCATCTTTTATTGTTAAAAAAGTTCTTCAGGGGGGCGTGGATAATCGCCAACGGGAATAGCTGCTCGGTCATTGCTCCGGAGCGCCACTCCCAAACTATCCTGATTTCCTGGGCTCCCGCTGGCCCGACTCTCACCCTGATGCCATTGGACTACTGCTGTGGTGCCCGGAGATCTGCCTGCAGAGTTTGAGGCAGTTTGGCGATGCTGCGCTGGCAGCTCCGCAGTCAGGGGTGCGGCGGCACACCAGGAGCGCACCAAGCAAGACCGCTGCTTTGGCCTATCCCGACGGGGCTACACAAGTTTGTCGGTGAGGCTGGTGTGTACGTGGCGCCCTGCTCGGGGACTGGCAGCAATAGCGGAAACCCTCCCTTGGGCCCTGGGAGTGTCGGGGGCTGAGTGAAAGGTGCGGCGGCCCCCGCAGTGAATGTAAGAGTAGGCCAGAGATGGCACGGGTGCGTGGGCCTGAAGTGGACCTGAGGCCTAACTACAATTGCCTGATAATGCGCTGTGGGTGGCCTCCTGAGCGGAGGGTGTGCTCCGGGGGACCCATATCTAAGAAATGCCACAAATAAACGCAGCGCTATCCAAGTACAGACTGCTGGGACCAGATGCGGGCACCATCCTCGGACTCAAGCAACTGGTGACCACCCCCACCCACGACGCCGGACACACACTCGACCCCGTCTTCTCATCCAGCAAGGACATCGCCTTCAGCCACGCCACCGCACTCCACTGGACGGACCACAGCTGCGTCCACTTCAGCTTCAAAAGGACCACGATCCACCACCAACAGCAACAGGTTGCACGCAGAAGCTGGAACAAGATCACTGCCGACCAGCTCGCGACCTCCCTGAGCAAGAACCCACCCACCAGTGCAACGAACCCCAGCCAAGCGGCCACCAACCTCACGAAGTGGATCAGCGACTGCACAGACGACCTCGCCCCTCTGAGGACCCCGCCTAGCAGACCCGGAAGCAAGAAAGCCCCATGGTTCACCGACGAACTCAAGAGCTCCAAGAGGAACTGCAGAGCCCTTGAGAAAGCCTGGCGCAGAGACCCAACTCCAGACAACATGACTGCCCTCAAGCTCGCCACCCGAAAACACCACCAACGGATCCACACCACCAAGAAAACTGCATTCAAGGAACGACTGGACAACAACGCACACAACAGCAAGGAACTCTTCAACATCGTTAAAGAGCTCTCCAACCCCAACGCCGGAAACAACGACATCACCCCTTCGCAAGACCTCTGCAACTACCTCGCCTCCTACTTCCACAACAAGATCGCGGACATACACAACAGCCTCAGCACCCAACCGACTCATGCCACGACCGAACCACCGCCCCCCACCACCACCCTCCGCGCCTGGACCCCGGTCAGCATCGAAGACACCGTCCGCACAATGAACTCCATCCACTCCGGATCTCCGACCGACCCCTGCCCTCACCACGTCTTCAACAAGGCCGACGCTGTCATCGCACCCCACCTGCAGGACATCATCAACACCTCCTTCGACACCGCTACCTTCCCGGAGAGTTGGAAGCACGCTGAACTCAGCGCCCTACTAAAGAAGCCATCAGCCGACCCCACCGACCTCAAGAACTACCGACCCATCTCGCTGCTCCCGTTTCCCGCCAAAGTCATCGAGAAGACCGTCAACAAGCAGCTGGCCGCCTTCCTCGAGACGAACGGATCCCTCGACCTCTCGCAGTCTGGCTTCCGGGCCAACCACAGCACCTAGGCCGCCCTGATAGCAGCAACCGATGACATCAGAGCCCTGCTCGACAACGGAGAAACAGCGGCCCTCATCCTCCTAGACCTCTCCGCGGCCTTCGACACTGTCTGCCACCATACCCTAGTACAGCGCCTCAGCAACGTCGGAGTCCAGGAGAAGGCACTGGAGTGAATCATCTCCTTCCTTGCCGGAAGGACACAGAGAGCCCACCTTCCCCCGTTCAGATCAGAAGCTACCGAAGTCATCTGCGGCGTTCCTCAAGGCTCCTCGCTCAGCCCAACCCTCTTCAACGTCTACATGAGTCCCCTCGCAGCCATCGCACGCCAGCACAACCTCAACATCATCTCCTACGCCGACGACACCCAGCTGATCCTCTCCCTCACCAACGACCCCGCCAGAGCCAACCTACACGAAGGGATGAAAGAGGTAGCCGAATGGATGAAGGACAGCCGCCTGAAACTGAACGCGGACAAGACGGAAGTCCTCATCCTGGGATCCTCACCCTCCGCCTGGGACAACTCCTGGTGGCCCCCAGCCCTAGGCAGCGCACCCAAACCAACAGACCACACACGTAACCTGGGCTTCGTCCTGGACTCCTCCCTCTCCATGACCAGACAAGTCAACGCCGTCTCCTCATCGTGCTTCAACATCCTACGCATGCTACGCAAGATCTTCCGATGGATCCCCACCGAGACCAGGAAGACGGTCACCCAGGCCCTCGTCACCAGCCGACTGGACTACGGCAACTCCCTCTTCGCCGGAACCACCGCCAAACTCCAGAAGAGACTCCAGCGGATCCAGAACGCCTCAGCACGACTCATCCTGGACATCCCCTGCCACAACCACATCTCCGGACACCTGAGAGACCTGCACTGGCTCCCGGTCAACAAGAGAATCACCTTCCGTCTCCTCACCCACGCACACAAAGCACTGCACAACCAAGGCCCAGGATACCTCAACAACCGCCTCAACTTCTACGCTCCCAAACGTCAGCTTTGATCGTCAAGACTTGGAACTCCCTCCCGACCCACCTCCGCCTGACCCAGGACCATCTCGCCTTCAGGAAGCAGCTCAAGACCTGGTTGTTCGAACAGTAGCAGACCCTCCCTCACCATGCGCCTTGAGACCCTCCGGGTGAGTAGTGCGCTATACAAATGCTTTGATTGATTGATTGATTGATTACCTACTAATCATTACTAGAATGTCGCAACCTGGGTTAAGATTATTGAGGCTGCGGTGGCCCCCTGCTGTGTGCTCAAGATAGAGCCGTGAACGGCTCGTGAGTGCGGGCTGGAAGCGGCCCGACGCTGGAGTACGGTCTCCAGGGGACACTCTGGTGACGGCCTACTGTTTTGAAGGTACACTTTGGTGGCCCCAGGATTCAGGAATGCCTTGTGTGCGCAACGCCCAATCCGGGAGTGAACCACTGACACCCAGAATAGGCACCAGTGGATCGTCGCTTATAACTGGCCATTGAGAGCTGGAGGGGGCTTCTGGGGGGACCCGATTGGTCGGCAGCAGGATTGGCCCCCGTGGGACAAGTCGTTCTACTGCCAGAGTGCTGCGGAAACAGTGGATCTGCTTGATCCTTGTTGCACCCGATGCACCTTGAGGAGGTCCTGCAGCCCTGAAGGTTCGTGGGACTTCAGTATCCCGCCACGACTTGCTAGATACACAGGAAGGGTGAGACGTGAAGTGGCGGAGTGGTGGTTCTGTCTGCTGGGAAACTAGACCTGACCTTGCACCGGCCAGTCACAGCTAGGGAGCTGGTGTGCATGGTCTTCACTGCTGCATTTCCAAAGTCACGGAACTTGTCATAAACCCCTCTATATAAGGTGCTCTTTGCGAAAACCGACAGGCCGAGTGAAACTCTTCACTGCAGGCGGCGGGGAGTAGCGGTAGTGCCCTGATTCTGAGTGGGGCCAACGTGACAGGAGACATGGCATCCAGATGCAATAACAGGACTATGACCCAAACCAAACTGGAGAAATTCGCGTGGCAGAAGCAGCAAGCTGAAGGCCAGAGACGATGACCCCGGGTGACGCAACGGAACCCTCGAACAAAGATCTCCTCATGGCAATCACGGCAATAAGGACCTCCCTCGAGGTGAGAATTGACACTGTGGGCACGGATGTAGCACTGATCCGAGAAGACATGAAGAAAGTAGTGGAGAGAGTGGGCACAGTAGAGAGCACCAAAAATGAACTGGTCACTGACACTGCCCTGCTCAAGAGACAAATTACTGAACTGCGCTCTTCCCATGAGGCGATGGCCATACAGTTGGACAATTATGAAGGTAGAATGCGGTGGAACAATGTCCGCATTATTGGGGTTCCAGAATGCGCAGAAGGACAGGCTGCGGACCTTTTTGTTGAGGAACTGGCCCTCAAGCATCTACAACCCAAAGGACTCTCTAAATGTTTTACGATTGAAAGAGCTCGCCAAGTGCCGGGAAGCCGTCCGAAACCGGGTGCTCCCCCGAGACTGCTCCTTGCTTGGGTGTTTAACTGTTGAGACCGTGATGTAATTCTTCAAACAGCGAGAGCGGCCCTGCCGCCCACCCTCGAGAACAGCAAAGTCATGTTTTTTCCGGACTTCATGTTGCGAGTGCAGAAACATCGCCGTAGCTTCCTGGAGGTGAAAAGGGCTCTCCAAGACTAAGAAATTAAATACGCAATGATGTTTCCCACCACACTGAGAGTGGAAACCAATGGAAAATCGTGCTTTTTCACTCGCCGGGGGGAAGCCTGGGACTGGCTGGAAGGCTGGCGCACGGTCGAGAAGAAGACAAGGAAGGGATTCTCGGTGGCAGATGATCACGTAGACTGGCGCCAGTAAAGGCGATCTCCGTCACATTCTGACTCAGACTCCCAGGGACACACAGGCGGGGTTTGATCTGGTGATTGGTAAGATTAAATGGGGTTGACCCTGGCCCCTTGGGGCTCTCTGGAACGCCTCTAAGTGTGGACACGGAGACACGGCCTCCTGCACATGAGATCACTGTTCGGTTGGATGTGGGTGGGGATGGGGGGAGCCTGATGCCTATGTGATGTGACTGGTTCTTGTTCCGGGGATGGTCCTGGCGTTCGAATGCCTTTCTGTGATTTTGATTGCTATGATCGTTCAGCATGTTTAACTGTAGGTCAGTGGGTTTTTTTTTTCCAGAGATTCGCTGCCGCACTGCTCCTAGGATGTGGGCACTGCGAGACGACTGCAGGGGGCCGTACCGGGCCTCTGTATTATATACAGTATTTTGAGGGTGGGGATCAGGCCGGGGGTGAAGCATCTGCTGATTCACCGTGGAATGATGGGGAGTGGGGTAGCTCACGTTCCCTTGAGTTGTTTATGGGGGCGACAGGCACTCTGCTTGTTGGGGGTGGCGGGCGGTTCTAGTCCCATTAAGCAGGGAGGCAGGGAGGGGGATGTATTTTCAGACCTAGGGGCAAGGTTAGGTTTATTTTGTTGGGGAGGTTGTAATGTTGGGTGTTTTGCAACAGGACTAAGTGGCAGCTGGTATATGCACATCTTAGCAGGTATCTATATTCAGTTCGCAGAAGCAGTGTTTCAAAGCGTTACAAGTGATATTGAAGGCCGGGGGGGGCGCCCAGACGGAAGCAGTGGACGGTTTGCTGTATTATGTATCCTTAATAACTACCAATGTTTTACCATCTGAAGCTAATGGTAAAGAGTCGGGGACTTAAACTTAACACTTGGAAGGTCAACGTGTTGGGAGACAAAATCAAGAGAGGTATTGTGTTGCAGTATGTCCGCCGCCAAGGGCTTGATTTAGGGTTGTTACAAGAAACCCATTTGATTGGTAACTCTTGCATGGCCCTCAATAGGAAGGGATCTCAGATGGTGGCACACTCAGGTTTCACCACTGGGTCCAGGGGGGTGGAGGACCTCCTTCGGAAAGGATGCCCTTATGTGGTACAAAATACTTGGACAGATCCTCAGGGTAGATACGCAGCTTGCACTGTATGTGAGGGGGCAGAGTTCTAAATATCATCTCTGTGTATGACCCACCAGGCCTGCAACACTTGACATTGACAGATGTGGGGGCGCTACTGATGAACTTACCCGTGGGAACCTTGGTTATGGGAGGGGACTTTAACCTGACAATAGATGGCCGACTGGACCGATCCCCGCCCAGACGTGACTCGGCACAATGCTCACAACTACGGGATTTTATTAACATCCTGGGAATGGTGGATATCTGGAGATGGTCGCACCCCCATGACACACACTTTGCGTTTCAGTCTGGTGTACACGGTAGTCAATCACGGATTGACTATTTGTTCACACATGCACAACACATACACAAATTTACTGACTCATCGTGCTTAGCACGGGGTATCGGATCATTCCCCCTTTTCTGGCGATCCTCTGTACACCGTGCACTCCACAATCTGGTCCAATTATGATTCAACCTTGGGCACTAAAAATTCCACATATCAAGGAAACCTTGCGGAAAGATACTGATTATTATTTTGAGGGGAATTTGCGATCGGTTAAGTCGGCAATTACACTGTTGGGGGCATATGGTGCAGTGATCAAAGGGAGGGCACTCTCTGTGATGGTGGGACATAGGGCTGAGCGCAATCTGAGGGTGTTGGAATTGGAAACTGAGATCTTACGCCTTGAAGATGTCATGATAATCAACACCTGCTGAATATAAAAAGACAGGATTATAGACAGTTACTCCTGAAGGACGCTAATAGACGCGCTCTGGCCTCCCGACATTGAATATACGAACAGGGAGAACGGACCAGCAAACTGCTGGCATGGTTGCAACGCAAAGAGCAATCAGTAGATGGGTGCATGCAGTTAAGGGACCCGATAACGATCTTATTACGGACCCCCGTGAGACCTTTGCAAACCATTACAAAAACGGATACGGTATTCCGCAAAATTCACAAACCTCGTTGGCTGCGGAACTCCTTGCTACTATCGGAGTAACGTGTCTCTCCGAACAGGGTAGGGAGGCGTTGGACGCTGATATTTCGGTTGAAGAAATTCAGAAGGCAATTCAGGACATTCGCGCGGGTAGAGCGATGGTCCCTAATGGGCTTCCTATTGAGCTGCTCAAACCTATGACTTTCAAACTAGCACCCCATTTGCTAAATTTATATAATGAAAGCGATGAAAACACCCTCCTCCTCGCTGATATTCGAGCGGCCACCATCATGGTTATCCACAAACCTGTTAAACCGGTGGATGAGTGCTCCTCATACAGACCTATATCTCTGATCACGGTGGAGGCCAAAATTCTTGCCAAACTGCTGGCCACTCGTTTGCCCCCCATCTCACCGACCTGGTTCACCCAGATTAATCGGGTTTTATGCCGGGACGGAACACAGCGCATAATCTGCGTCTGTACTTGGTGCATTGGGCCGTGTGGACACACTGGAGGATGGAAGGGATCTTGCTAGTGCTTGACGCAAAAATGGCATTTTACTCCATAGCGGGAAACATCCTTTACAACGCAAATTTTACCACGCAGCGCCTTTACGACGCAACTATTACAATGCATGTCAGTACAACGCATTGCACTGGGGGGCGCTCTAGGATAGGGAATGGATTTAATTTACTATCCAACACCTTCCCTGCTATCCACGGGGACTGGAGTTGGAATAGTAAATTAAACTATTCACTATCCAGCACCCCTAAGCGCTATGCGTTGTAACAGCATGCGTGGTAAAAACTGCGTTGTAACGGCATGCCTGTAAAAGCATGTGTTGTAATGTCATACATCCCTCCATAGCATGGGAGTATCTGTTTGCAGTTCTTTCCCGCATCGGGTGCGGACCCAAGTGCATCGGGTGGATTAAACTGATGTACACACATCCCATGGCTCATGTTTCAGTAAATAACCATTGCTCTACTCCTTTCCCCCTTTGTCGAGGTACAAGACAAGTATACCCGTTATCACCGCTCCTGTTTGCCCTGGTTCTTGAGCCTCTGGCGGTTTGGATAAGGGGGGACCCAGGCTTCAGGGGCATTAAATGGACAACTGAACATGAAGACTGCATTTCACCTTATGCGGATGATATTCTGCTCTATCCTACCTCACCCGCGAGCTCACTCCGCCACGTACTTCATATTTTTCATATATTTGGGGCACATTCGGGGAACCAGATAAACTGGTCTAAATCCCAGGTGTTCTCTCTTTAGGGAGATCCCCCACATAGTCCTTGCGGTATGATATTCCGGTGGCATCCCAGGGCTTTTGCTACTTACGGATTTTCATAACTACCAATGCTGCTCTATTTTTTTAACCAAATCTGCTGGGGCCGTTATAGAGGTTTCGTTCGGATGTCACCCATTAGAAGACACTCCCCTTACTCTGTTGGGATGTGCGTCTCTATTCAAAATGCTCGCTCTGCCACGCATTCTTTACACCCTGCAAAATACTCCTAATCCTGTTCCGAACACCTATTTTTTGCAGATTGAAGCAGCAGTGAGAGATTTACTCTGGGACAATAGGCCGCCTCGGATTGCTATAAACAAGCTCCGTATGGGATGGTATGATGGGTGGATTGGATTGCCAGATATGCACCTCTATTATCAGGCTTCGCAACTCACGGCCGTTAACCAATGGGTGTTTGGGTGACATGATGATCCCAGCTTCCGCACCGACCATTGGCTAATGGGGAAGGGGTGGCTACAACAGAGCACTATATACAAACCATAAGAAATTACGTCTGACCGGTTCCAAGGCGCGCACGTTGCAGGTGTGGCACGGGGTGCAGTGGCGTATGGGTTGGCAGAGGCGCCTAACAAAGTCATCCCCCTGTGGGAGCCAGACATTTTTGGATGAATCAGTGTCTATGCGGGGTTTGATAAATGGGATACGATTGGGATCTCCATAGATATGTGGATTAAGGGTAAGAAGGCATTGTTTATGGATCTCCAGACTAAATATCAGCTTGCACAGTCGGAAAGCTTCCAGTATCTCCAGATCAGTCATGCCATTGACTCCTCCCTGCCTAAAAATACCCCACTTCCAGACTCCTCACCTCTCGAGGACAGGCTCTTGTTGGGTCCAATGGATTGCAAGGCCATCTCCCTCACGTATAAGAAATTAATCAATAATCGGTCCGATCCAATGTTGAAACTGCGGGCGAGATGGGAGGTTGACCTGGAAGAAATGGCCGATGAGGACTGGATAGAGGCATTGGCCTTACCCCGAGAAGTGGCCATCCCGATGCGACTTTGATTGTTCCAACTTAAAAGTCTCCATCGGGTATATTTTGACGCCACACTGCTATACCGATTGGGTAGGAGATCTGATACACTGTGCCTCCGACACTGTAACCAGACTGGCACATTCATGCATATCCTGTGGGCCGGCCCCCACATACAACTACTTGGCAGATGTCACCAGAAAATTAACTAGGACTTGTGACAAACTTATATATCGAACCCCACACTATGTCTCCTCCAAATCTGGGAGGCAACGGACCTCACACAAGCCGAACAATCTTCGGTCACTATGGGGTGGTGTATAGCGAAACGGAACATTGCTCAGAAGTGGGGTGTAGACACCATACCACAATTGAGAGATTGGGAAAAGATATGGACCACACCATGAAAACAGTGTATAAAGGGAGAGGATGCCCGCGTAAATGGGATCACAAGTGGGGATGATGGAATAAATATAGGGGGGATATATATGTTTCTCCGACAGTAGAATTGAGAAGGGAGAGACTATTGGTGTTCGAGGGGGAGGAAGAGGAGATTATGGCAAATGATGAGGACAATCAATATTAGGGTAGACCAGTCTTGTTTCTCGCCCCTAATATGTGGTAGCAACCCTCATGAATATTGTTATGATATTACTAGAATGTACTCCGCTAGGCTCCTGCTGGGTTGATGTCTGAACATGTAATGCCTTAATCTTATGAACCATTTACCAAAGATGTCAATGTAATGTCATTATTGCTGCAATGTATTCCTAATAAAAATTGTGTAAAATAAAAAAAAGTTGTTCAATGGTGGAGGATCGATTTCAATACCCCGAGCGCATCCCTCGTATGGCAGTGTGGCTTGCATTGGTCAGAGCGGTGCTATGTTGGCAGTGTGCTGGCTCATCTGCATTTATTTCTCTGTGTGGTGCTTTGTCCCACTTTCTTTTGCTATCTGGCTGTGTACCTGCACTTTGGTCTGCTTCCATTTTCTTTCTTGTTCTGTGAAGTGCCGCTTCTGTTTAACTTTTTCATGCGATGCTACGGACAGCAATAACACCGGTTTCTGGCAATGCTATGGCCCGCGGTCAACTAACAGTGCATTTGCACTTAATAGGCAGTCTTTTCTAGCACTGCTGAGCTACTGTTAGCACACCTGTGGCGTACCCAGTGTGTTTGGGTCTTCGGTTCTATCAGCCTCAGTCTTACAGAGGATGAGTGTGGTGTTTTATATATGCAAAAGGGAGGGCTCTTTTTCTTCACAGATCTACAGACTGAATTAGACGAAGATGTATGCATCTAAAAGAGCCTGTAGTAATGTATGTTTTATTTTAGTTACTTTATTCTGTCAGGCACATTCTTTTGGTGCCTAGGCCTCAGTACCTAGGGGGTCATTAGGAAAGTCCGCCCGCCACCCTAACGGAGATCGGGACCGCCTGCCATAAGGGCGGGGGTCCCATAGGGGGAATTAGGAAGGGCCCGCCACTGTGGCGGGCACATCCTACATGTATATCATTGTGGCGGGCGGTGCACTCAGCACCGCCAGCCACAATGACAAACATGTCAGCACGCATTTGCATATGCAAAGCGGTAGGCACCGCGCGGAGCCTGCCGCCTTGCATATCCAAATGTGGGGGGGCACCATAGGTACCCCCCATGCCCCCCTCCACCTCTGCCATCACCTGGGGGTCCCGCAGGTGGCCCCTGCAGCAATCGCCGCCTGCCTTTCCATGGCGGCATTGCTGCCACCATATTAATCTATTACCGCCGCGGTCGCAAGGCGACCGCGGCGGTAAAGCGGCGGACGGTCTTCCGTCCGCCGCTGTCCCCTCCGCCATCCTAATCTGGCGGGGGGGAATCAGGAAATGGATGTCGGGCGGATTGCCTCCGCGAGGCCGGCGGTGGCCCCCGCCAGCCTGGCGGAGGCAATCCGCCCTACATCATAATGGGCCCCCTAGTGTCAATATAAATAGTTGCTTTAACTTGGCTTGTTCTATACTATTGCTTTTTTGCTTGGTGTAACCATGGGGAAATACTTGCAGAAAAGTCGTATTAACTCTCCTTCTCCTGCAGCTGATATCTTGATGGAGTGGGTGCAAGGAGAAAGAGAGCTAGATCAAAGTCTTTTTCAGAGAGGGGCCTTCAAAATATGGCCAACTCTCTGTCTGAGCCCTGTAATCACCATCATAACAGGACCTCTTCCCAGCCTTTATCTCATTCTTCTCAGGGGTCATCTTTTTTGGTCTCTTCGCCTACTTCATTATCATCATGGGCATCCTAAAAGTATGATGAAGATGATGTCAGGTTTACTGCTGACTCCTCTACACCTAATGAGAAGTACATTCTAAAATAGGAGCTCAAACCAGTGAGCTCCAATGTATCCTCCAATCTTCAGCTGATTATGTTGGAAGAGCAACCCAGATCTAGTGGGAAGTGGGTCCACCAGTTTCATATGCCTTCTTCCCCTTGGCCAAAAGAGACACAGATCTTCCGCAAACTTTAACAGTGTATCTGCTGTTGGCAAGTCCTACTGGAAAACCTTCTCTTCTTACGGAGAATGTAGTGATAGCAGATATTATAGATAAGAAGGTGGAGAATGCCCTTAAAAAATCTCACGCAGGCCCGGTTTGGCAATGTAGCCATACATGCATGCTGTTTATTTTTCTTAACCCCTTGTGCAGGACTTCCATACCCCTTTCTTCCTATATCCAGGATGGTGAGGACTACTATCAGCTGTTAGCAAGAATGAAGTAACAGGCTGAATTTCTGTCAGACCTGAAGTTTGATAATCTGAGAGCAGCGGCAATGGCTTCCATGAGTTTGTTGGCAGCCTGGCATCATTTGTATCTCAGAAATTGAGAATGTTAAAGAAGTCAAACCACATAAACATGCTCTGTTTTTTTGTTATAAACAGGCATCTTCTGAGGGAAGAATAAGGAGATCTTAGAATTTCAAGAGGGACTGGTTTGACTTTCATAACAGAGCATAGTTTCAACTGAAGTGGTAGTCCAGTTCAATAGCTCCTTGCACCAGTCAGGAGGTAAAGGTGGACAAAAACAGAACTGCTGACTATTCCAAGATTTCTCAGCCTGTGTTGGAGGCTGTCTCCCTTAATTTTCAACAAAGATGGAAGGATTTCATTTCACAGCGTTGGGTTCTGCATATTTTTTTAAACCGCTATTCAATCGATGTTTCGTCTCAGATTCTCGGTCCTCATTGGTACGTACAGCTTAGCAGGTGGACACTATAAGGAGGATAGCTCTTTGGGAGAGTGCTTCATTGTTACTCAAGAAGAGAGACATACTCCCAGTACCTTTTCAGGAGAGGGGAGAGAGATGCTATTTCAGAGTGTTGTTAGTGAAGAAGAAATTGGGGACTACAGAATGAAAATAGATCTCAGGTACCTCAACAAATGTATCCCTATAGTATGCTTCAAAATGAACATCATTCATCTGATTGACAAGGGGGAATTCTTGACTATAATATCTCCAGGATACATAACTACATATAACTATATTTCTTCTCTTCAGAGATACCTCAGATTTATCATAGGCATCAAAATAAAGTTGTCACTTCCAAGTGTTACCGTTTGGTCTTTACAAAGGTGCTGGCATCGGTGCTGGGTCTACTGCATACTCAGGGTATCATAGGTCTTTGCAATCTGGATGATCTCTTGGTTCAGGCTCCGCTCCAGGTATAGTCCGTGAAGGACACACAGATGACAGTTCAAAAACTTCAGCGCTTTAGTTTTCAAATTAACTGGGAGAAATCTCACCTGGCATCAGTCCAGATGTTGGAATTCAGAGGAACCGAATTCAATACCATCAAGTCTCTTTGTCAGAGAGCAGGAACACGAAACTCCAGAATCATGAAGATAAATTCACAATTTCATAGGAGCAAGAGATAGTACTTTATTCACCAAGACCAGATTCTAGTATTCAGAATTACTCCTTTCATCCTCTAGATTTCATAAGGACATTGCGGATTTATCTCAAAAGAACATCAGAATACAGAAGGACATATAGCTTTTCAATAATTTCGGTCCCATTAAACAGGGAGCAAAACTATCTTGTTCTACCCTAGTAAGCTGGGTAAAGACGATAATTACAGTGACCTGTCAGAGTAGTGGCAAAGAGATACCAACATCAATTAGAGCAACATTTTTTTTACTATGGGGAGGCTGCTTCCTGGTCAGAATTGTCTAAGGGCACTATATGGTTGTATGTGATTTCATAGAAAATTGATTTCATGTAATAGCATTACTGAGAAATCATTTAACCTGAACTGTTCAATCGAAACTTGCAGGGTGAATGGAATTAAGCATTTCATAGAAAACATATCATAGATTGTTTTTAATAGGCTTTTGTATGCTTATTTTTTTAAGCTGTAAATGGAATGATTACAGTTCCGTTTTTTCAGAAACATTTTTTCCTAGGTCTTCATTTCATTTCTTTACTTCAAGGAACATTATTTTAGATGTATTTCTTTTACATAGTTAAACAATTACTTTTTATACTTTTAATTCACTGACCGCTCACCCCCTCTGAATACCAGTCATCCCTGTCCCCCAAAAATCCCTCACCACAACCAAGCTATACCCATCCCTGGCCCCTAAACTTCATCCATCCCTGAACCCTAAAAGCCATTTTTACACCTACCCTCCACCCTTGACTGAGCCTTAAAAACTCCTTTCAATGCCTGAACTTCACCCATCGCATACCCATAATCACCCCTCATCACCCCTAAACATCACCCTTTACTGAAACCAAAAAACCCTCACTACCATAAAACTCCACCCAAGTTTAATGTAATTTGGGATTTTGTCTTAAAAGTATCTTTATTTTAAAATTCTTACTTTAATATTAGATTTATTTGTATTTTCTTAAATTTGTTGTCCCTTAAAATGTGTTTTCCCTAATTTGGTTTCCTACAATGTGATTTATCAGTTTTCGTTTTTCTTTGAAGTCACATACTTCACTGTTTATCTCATGTCTGTAGATCAACCCCTTTGGGCTTCCCCTCCATGCTCATTACCCAGTTAGGTTAATTGTAGCTCAAGCTTCTGAACTGTCTTTCAGCTAGCTTCCTATTAAGGGGTCCATGTCAGGTTAATGAACATGGTAACTTTTGCTATTTGTCTGGTATTGTGTGGACAAGTAAAATCACAAGACAACACAAGTAATTAAGATAAAATGATTACAATTTATTTTCCTTTCCCAACAGATTAATTTGTACTGATGATAGAGACCCTCCCTCCTCCTTTCTTCCCTCATCTGCTTTCAATTTTGGGCTTCTTATGAAAAGGAAGAGAGGTTATGGAAAATAAAACAAGTTTTGGAATGGGCATGCTTCAGTAATAAAAACTCATTACTCACAGAGTAAGATTCAGAGTAACGAAGATTATCAGCAACTAATCTAGGCATTATTCTTCAGTATACGAGAGAGACCTGAGGTGTTCCCTTTGTTATCTGCTGTGAAACAAATAATAGTGGTCACTGTGTTATTTTGCTTAAGCAAAACAAGTCCCAGAGTCACATTGTTTCAGCTCCCCACTTTTTTTCTTTTTAGACACAAAACTGCTTTGCATCTTTTTTTCTGATCAAACTAGGATTGGTAAGTAAAAAGAATAATAAACACCTCTGTCATTTTGTAGACGGGCGCTACAAAATGATGTGGTAAAGGCCATGCTGCAATGCATTAGGGAAATGATTTGTAAAGCGTAGCTACTACCCAGGGGGTGTCTAAGCGCTGACTACTGTGGTGGCAATAGAAATGAACAACCCTAAAAATTACTGGTTCAACAATCAGGTTTTTATATTTTTTCTGAATTCCCTCAGGTTCTGCTTGTTCTTAATCATAGTGGATAAAGAGTAGCACAACCTGGTGGTGCGGGAGACAAAACTCTTCTCGCCCCGTATAACAGTTTTGGATTTGGTGACGACAAGCCTGCCACTCAATGAAGAGCAGAGAGATCTGGACGGGACATTGGGTATTAAAAACTGTGTTAGTTGAGCTGAGGCAAGGCAATTTATAGACTTGAAGGCAATACACAAGGCCTTAAACTCAATGCGCTTTTCAACCGGCAGCCTTGTAGCTGGTCTAAAGCCTGAGCCACGGATTTATAACTTGGAATACCTAGACATAAGAATCTGAAGCAGTGAGAAGAATCTGTAGCTTATTTAAGCCTCTTTTTTAGGAGCTTGTAAAAAGAGTATTTGCAGTAATCGAGTCTTGATGATATAAGTGCCAAAACGACGATTTTCTGCAAAGGCAATGGGATGTGAGGAAGGACCTTCCGGAGAACCTTTAGGATAATGAAACATGAGGAGGTAGTTTGGTTGATCTGTCCTTCAATAGATAGTTTTGTGTCAAAAATCACACACAGGTTTTTAGCTTTGACACTGGGGGTTGGAAGGGGCCCAAGATCAGGTGCCCACCACTTGAACAAAAAGATGGATTGTTACAGAAGAGTGGAATCTTTGGTGAGTTCAATTTAAAAAATGTTCCCTTATCCAGGAACCTATATGGAGCATACTGTTGTGGAACTGAGTCGCTGTTATGTCTAGGCTAATTGTTACCAACACAACAGTTTGAGTGTCGTCAGCATATGATACCAGAGAAAATCTGTAGGATCTGATGAGGCCAGCCAGTGGGGTAACATACAAATTGAAAAGGGTGGGGCATAAAAAAGAACCCTGTGGCTGAGAGAAGGATGGTGATAGAAATTCTCCCAAAGTCTCGGATCAGGTGCTGTCTGTAAGAAACGAGGATAGAAGGGCAAGAGCTCTATCCTTGATACCAACAGATGCAAGACGGTCAATCAACTATTGGTGGTTGACAGTATCAAATGCGACTGACAGATCCAATAGGATCAAGGATGCATTTCCTCCATGATCCAGCATCTGCCTCAGTTCTTCTGTTGCTGTAATTAAAGAGAGCTCTGTGCTATGCTGAGCACGGAACCCGAACTGCGAAGGGTCAAGAATTTGAGTATTGTGAAGGAAGGTCTTTATTTCTTTATGAATGGCCTTCTCAACTAGCTTTGCTGGAAATGGAAGACACAATAACGGTCTATAATTGTTCAGGTTGCTAGCATTTAAGTTACCTTTTTTCAAAAGTAGAGAGATTGAAGCTTTTTTCCACACTTTGGGAAGTGACCTGAACAAAAGATCTAATTGAATATAAGCATAGGATGTGTGTAAGTTGCCTCCGGAACAATATGCAGGATTCTTTGGGGACAAGGATCACATGTTGAATCCGATTTGACTTGTTTCAAAGGTTTTAATGTCTGGTCCACCATTAAAGCTGGAAGACTAGACTAAGTGTTGTTCATAAATTATGGAGACAGGGGAATCATCCGTTAACACACAGGATGTAATATTCTTCCCTAATGGAGTATTTGATCCATTACTTGGAGAGGAAATTATTCCTGTTGTGTGAATAGTCATATAAGAACCTATAGTGCTAGAGATAGAGAAAGAGTTCTATACTGTTTTAACCTTAGCTCGGAAAATGGCTGCCAAGTTACCACAAAACTGTTGGCTATCCGATACGTTTTTCTCCTCAGGTAATGTAGAATGTTTGTTAACGTTGATGAATAATTACTTGGATGGGTTTTTAGAGGCTTCTATTTTGATTATAATGTATTGAGATGTTTGGCTTGTTGTATAGATGCCTTATATAATTCTTTGTAGTCAGCAACATTTTTGTTTTGAAAGTCTCATATTCTTGTTGAACCAGGGCTCTGAGTGAGTGGATTTTCAGTTGTTGCCGCTCCTGACTATAGCCAGCTGGTGTATGGATGATTACAGCCAATGGTGGTAATTGTTCATAGCAAGATCAAGATCTTAAGAGATCTTGGGGGTGGTCTGGGCAGGTTTTAAAGTTAACTATTCTGCATTGACTTTATGCCAGGGTCGACGTAGGGTAAGATTAGAAGAAGTGTTGCTGATATGGCTGGAAGGATCCCTGATCTTGAGCATGATCGCCTGAAGATCAGACTAAACCAGAGGAAGAGAAGTTAGCGAAAAGCTGTGTGTTATCAGTAAAGATTCCATCGACATGTGTGGGGCCATGGGCCAATTGAGTTAAGCCCGCACTTGACATTAAGTCTAAGAGACGGATAAAGTCCTTATCTACAAGGTTTTCTAAGTGGTAATTGATGTCACCAAGTAGAGTAAAATCCGTGTGATTAGCTTTTAATTCCACCAGATGACCACCCGTCTTGGTAAGTACAGTTCTCGGCCTAGGAGGGCGGTAAATTAAAACTCCATTGAAGGAGTGGTGGCTGCTATATTAAATTTTAAAAGCAAGTGCTTCGCAATCCTGTGCTTCAGAGAGGGCCTTAAAGGAGATTTTGAACTGACACCTAAGGAAAAGCGCTAGCCCGCCACCTCTTTTCCAGCATGGTCAAGCCTATAGATCTTGCATCCTGCAGGTACAGCCATCAGTAATTCAGAAAACATTGGCAAAGCCATTAGGCCCGAAAGGTAAGACCTATTGGCATTGCCAGTGCTTGTATGCAATTGGGTTGGTCATTAACTACACTAAGAGGAAATATGGAGCATACTCCAGGAGCCAAAAAGAGCATAGATACAAGTCCAGAACCCATACAAAGTGCATTTTATCATTGAGTCCCATGGTTGTGCTACTCCCGTACTGTGCAAACCCACTACTTGTGCTCTTTGCTCAACATCAGCTGTCCAGTGCTGCAGAAAGTGAGCAATCTTTTGTAAATTAGCATAGCCTGCTAATTCCTGAACTTTCTTACTGTATAAATGACAAACATTGTCCAATACAAATATTATCTACCAGTAAACATTGCCATACTTAATTGGCCAAGCTAATTACTGAAAATACAAGTCCGATATAATGGATTTGCCAATTCTTGTTTGATTTTAAATAGGGCACAGTTCCAGAGCTCCCAAGTTCATACATGAGTACCTCGTCCAGTTCAGGTTGTTTTCATTGCATTCTGGTTCTTGACGTCAGACTGACCTCTTTAAAACGGGACTGAATGAGGAACTGGCGCAAGGACCTGAGAAAATTAATATATCTGTGCACATATATTGATTGTAGGAGACAAGTAATTTCAAACATCAACAGAAGCTATTTCAAGGGTTATTTTTCCTCTAACCAGCAGCATTTGGCTATCAAACATTTTAAACATTTTCTGTGATGTCTGCCTCCTTCCAACCAATTTGTTCTCCAGGACAGCATATGTCTATGGAAAAGGGGACAGTCCCTCCAGCCTAGCAGAATTTGAAACAAACAAAGGTGTGGTGTTACTTGTACATCTGTGGCGAGGCACAAACAATGACCATCAGGATATGAGTACAATTCAATTTTCTTGAGCTTACTTTGGTTATTATAAACCATATGAACTGGGCTATCTTTTTTTTAAAAAAATGCTCTTTCTCACTCCCAGAACAAATGTTCTTGCTTCCCTACTCACTCTTTATCCTCAATTGACTCCATGGGTGCCTTTGAAGTGTTCCCTGCTTTGATATGTTTGGATACCTGATTTGCCAGTGGCAGATCTGGCAGATTTTCAATCTATTCCACCCTACAGGCTGCCATGTGAAACGCTGCCTACCTTCTACGCAAGCGGAACCTCTGAAATACAGCTCTTTAAGCCTCTTGCATATTAAAATGTTGATTCTTTATCAAGTGGCTTTATATCTGAGGCTCCATTTGAGCTGGAGGCCTGATATAGGATAAACAAATGGATAGCAGGAGTAAATTGAATACTATTACTGTACCCAAGCCCTATGACTCGTTCTCTGCACACTATTAACATTTCAGGAACAATGGCTTTAGGACTCTGTGCACTTTACCACTGCTAACCAGGGCTAAAGTGATTGTGCTCTCTCCTTAAAACATGCTATAAGTGGTCTACACCTGATTGGCACATTCAATTTAATTAAAGATCCCTAGTATATGGTACAATATGTACCCAAGGCTTGTAAATTAAATGCCACTAGGGGACCTGCTCCACTCCTTGTCCCACCCACTACAGTAGTGCTTTAAAACATGTCTCCAGCCGACCATTGCAGCCTGTAGTGAAGTTCTTTTCTTTTTTATACATATTAGTCACAACTACGCTATTCCTCCCAGACAGTGAGACAAATGGAGACTCAGTGTTAGAGGGTGGGCGATTCTGCCAGGATAGTGGAGGTGGAGCTGTTCCCTGCCCCAATTATATTTTGAAGGAGCTACCTCCATGCACACGCACCCACACTCACAAATAGGAAATTGCCAAAAGCCTATTGTCACACCAGACCATTTGGAGCCTGGGTAGGGGAAGGAAGGAACTTTCCAGAACTAGATAGGGGGTGGTCCAGGAGTTTTCACCACTTCAAAGCCTGGCACCAGGTTTAAATATTGGAACTGTTGAACCACTCATCAGATCACCTGTAGACCAGTGGAAGACTCACAAGAAGCACTACCCTACTTCCCCGCTGCTGGAAGGACAGCCCTGATGCCGCGTTGCCTGATGATGTAAGCTTTAACATTTTCCTTGAACCAAGGACCACCAGAGTGACACCAAGGGCTAGTGGACTTGCTTCCTGTTTTGAACTACAGGGACACCACAAGATCCAGAAGCCTCCTTGCAATTGCCCAGCAGACCTGCTGCAACTGAACCTGCTGTTGGAGGTGCATGGGGACTCTGGAATGATTTTGAGCCAATGGTTTGACTGCTTTGTTGATATGAAGAAACATTTGTACGTCCTTCAGCTTCCCTAGCCCTTTTAAGAATTGCAGGGTTCTCTCTCAGAATGTTGTGATGCTCTGACATGGGGCAGGTCATTACTAGGAGGCCTTTCACCCGAGCAGTGATATTGCTGAGCAAACATTGCACTGGGATGTCTCCACGTAAGACATGCACTTCTTCTTGAACAGATGTTTCATTGTATGTTAGTGTCTCTATGAATTTCCCTATGCTCACTATTGGTGTCTTTGCACCCCATGTGAAAACATCGACCGTGGAGGCTTGTGTTTCATCTTCTCATAATATGATATGCAGATGATGTTACATGTGGCTCCACTGTCTAGTATAAATCTCATTGTTTGTTTTCCATCATGCAGATACACTGTTGCTGTCTTCTCTTCTTTATGTGATGCTTGTCAATGAGCTGGATGTATTCCGATGTGCAATTTTGTGCTGGGACATCCGACATGAGGTATAGTCTTTCTGTGATCTCCCATGCATTAGTGTAATTGGAGTCAGCAGAAGGGCTGCAATTGTGTGTTTCCATGTGCCGTGCTTGCCTGTTTGACATATTTTGTGGTTTAGCATGTCGTCCTCACTCTTATTTGAAATTTCCGCCCATGAAGACACTTGCAAAATGGTTTTCTCGGTTGCATTTCCAATATTTGTGTCCCATTGCACAGCAGTAGCCAAGATGCGGGAATTCTAGTCCTCAGCGATAACATGTTTGTTCTTGCTTCTGCTTCAGTGGCGGTGATGGTTTTTTCCTGTCTGCTAGTGTTCACGGCCATGCGATTGGCCTGTTCCATCGTCCACACTTTCCATCTGCTTAGTGGCTCTGGATTCTGTGCATGCCATTGTTAGTATTTTGTCTAATGTGTATGGTTCTTTTATTATTCTTGTGCGGTACCCAACTGATCGACATAGTTCAATCATGTGCAGCCGTATTGCTGCCTCATTGTCGAATTTGTCGAATTTTCAGTATTTGACCAGTTCCCGTAACCTGGTCGCAAAATCATCAATGGACTCATCTGCTCATTGGCATTCAGTGTTAAATGTGTAGCGTTCGTAGTCTACATTTCTCCCGGGGTCGAAGCTGTCAGTGAGACATTTTCTCAGGCCTTTGCGTATTGAAATTGCTTCTGATGGGAAAGTCACGAGCAGGTCTTTGACCTCATCACCAACGAAATTTAGAAATAAGACTCTGTTTTGTGCATCCGTGTCGTTTTTTCGGTTATGGCGCGCATGTAACGTACAAACTTTCTGATCCATTTTCTCTGTGAGCACCCTTCACCTGAGAGTCAGAGAGGTCAAAAGGCAGTGGTTGTCGTAAAATTGTGCTAAGAGTTGCGCTGTCATTGTGTTCCGCCGTCATTGCTCTTGTCGGCTAGTCACAATGCTAGTTTTTTGGTTGATGGGTCACTGGTAGGCCCCTGATGCTTTGCCACCACTTTCTAATTGCTGTGTCCATAGTAGCACGCTATTTTCTGCTTTCATATCAGTGTGCATGACCTCAAAATGGCTGCCAGTGCTTTCTTGGTTCTGATTGACTTGCATGCCTGACCCCAAGATGGCCGCAGTATGTCCGTCTATTGTTCACCTCCTGTCGTCACCAGATGTCATGTCCCTCTTTGCCCAGCCCGCAAGGACCACACAGGAAGGCTGGTGAGTGCACAATGTATTTGTTATTCCTTTCCTCGGCAGGGGGCACGCAGACACCACCGCTCTCCTCGTGGGGTAAGCAGATAGTGACAACCATCCCCTTCCTTGTCCGGAAGTGGTGTCCTGTGTCCAGTCCCCTGCCCCTATGTCCAGTACAGGGTCCCAGGGCTCACCTCCACATGTTGGTCCGACAAATTGCCTCCAAGCAATCTTCTCCAATACAAGGGCTCCGGGACAAAGCTTGTGAATAAGAGCTGGAGTCTGTCAGAGTTATAGTATGAAACATCAGTGTATAAGATGCGTGGGATGCCTGGGCCTGGCCTCTTGGATATACCAGGGTCTTGTTTTGGTGGCTGACATCGCCCACTGATGAGGAAAATATACTGACCAGTTCAGGGAAGGAAGCTCGAGGATTAATTATGTGTACTATGGAAGACTGTGGAATTTTATTGACTGATTGAGCTTTCAAAGGTAGTTAAACAGCAAAATTATCAAATACCTTTTCATACAATGCTGGCTCCAGGGTGTGAGCATCAGTTTCCCTAGGGGGATGAGTTGTAATTGAAGCCAGGGATGGCAAGGCCACTACTAGTGGTTACTAATCTTGAAACATCTATGGGATTTCTGAGGTTTGTTGCAAGTTTATCCAGTAAAATCAGACTTTCGTCATCAAATGAAATCAAAGAAGAAAAAATCCCCTTTGATGAGGGTGCCTCTATTTCCTCTTTCTTCTCTGATGAAGCTTTTCTAATCTCAAGAGGAGGTATGTGATCCGACCTTGAGGTTTTCACTATCTTGGGAGGCTATGGAGTCAGCAGGCTTGAATTTTGCGTTGAGCATTTGCTGAAGTCAAAATCAATGAGAGTTGAATGGACATGAGTCCCCCCAGCTCACTTTCCTTGTTATAGTTGCTCTTAAAATATTTCTTGATGGCCAAATCTTTCCCACCATTTTCCATTAGTGGTACTGCCTCACTAGTCATAGCTGCGGGGAGTCAGAGGCAGGAGAATTTGTTGGATGAGGCGCTGATAATTTTTATGAAATTAAGGGCAAAGTTTTTTCCACCTTGTGACTGCTTTTATTTTAGCATTTTTTCCCTTTCCTTGGTGATACTTTGTAGCGTGGAGCTGCAGATGTGCTTTTGCAAGTAGCCTTTGGAGGGAAAAGTGCGCAGTTACAGGTATCAATTGACCCCAAGAGACGCCGTCTATTTCAGATAAGCTGGCAAAGAAGGGTCTACTTGGTGCCTAGGTACCCTCCTCGCTATGTACCAACCATGAAGCTTTTATGATGGATGAGTGGTTGTGCCAAATTGTAGGCGAAAACAAAATACAATCTGGTGATAAAAAGTGAGCAAACAATTAAGGGCTAGCTAAAAAACTCCAAACAAGTGCGGGCACTACGGTTTGTATAGGCAGTCTACTGCTGGTTTCTACAATGCAGGGTTTTCCGGTGATTTGCGCTTGACTCACATGAACCGCTTGGAGGTAAACCTGAGTGAGGGCACAACTGAGGCTCAAGCCGCACAGGCCTCTAAGCCGCCCGCTTCTGCACCACCAATGCCCCACCATGCTTCAACACAGGTATCGCGGCTGACTGGGTCCTTGCCCCCGCTCTCCTTGCCACACACCTGAGAGACGATCAAGGGAGGCCGGATCGAAAGACCATGGCAGGTCAACGCCTGTCAACGCCTGCCATGGGAGACCAGAGTCCAACCTCGGCTTTTCCTCACCGAGGCCCCTCCTCCTCACTCCTCGGACATGGCTTTCCTTCCTCCTCATCCTTGCTACATGCCTTTCAAACTTCCCGGTCTTCGGACAGATCTTATAGTCCTGTCAGTTCAGCCAAAATACCACCATGAGAATTTACTAGTTCCGTATTAAGCACTGGTATTTAGGATTGGAAATATATGATTTGGTTCACTCATTTGTTCTACGGTCCTTTTATTAATTTCAGAAAAGCCAACTCCCTTATTCCACAAGGGAAGATTAGGTGAGCCCACTTGTTTGGCAGGTAATGTGCCACATAAGTTTATGAAGAGCTTTAAACAATGAATATATTTATGTATAATAATCATAACAGCTATTACCCACTACTGGCATTTGAATAATGCATGAGATAATGTAGCAAGCTGCAAATGTTTAAATATAGTCAGACAGTCTCGTGGTCACATTTTCCATTTTCATTCTACAGGGAGATGTTGTCTGTGGGGAGAGGAAGAAGGCTGTTCGGTTCTTTGATCAAAGCTCATGGAGTTCACGGACAGCCAACACTAGTGAACTTTCATTTCACACATAGGCTGAACAGCAGTGCTGTAGACTTGAACACTGTCCATGCTGGCAAGGTGGCTGTCATGACTGCTTCTACTGATGGGTAAGATCACTTAAAGATTGTTGGATTCCAAATTTTTTATCAATCAGGAGTTTGTATAGCGCCACTACTCACCCAGAGAGTCTCAATGCGCTGTTTTAAGCTTCTCTTGCTGGTAGATGTTGATTGGTTATGCAACTAGTCATCACGTTACTTTTGTGATTTCTTGCGTTTGTTTTTTTCAATAGCTGGTTGTCCCTTATCGATGATCAGTAGTTGCTCTGCTCACCCCAGGTCCTTGTTCATGGGCAAGATAGTTTCTTATCTCTGCTGTTACATTCAGTACAATTTGGGTAATGAGCCCTGTATTGAGAAGGTTTCATGAATAGTACATGCCACTTTTTTTTTAACCTGTGGTTTTATGTTTCTGCACTTTCTCTATGACTTTTACGAATCTTGTTGAGCATTTGCCATGCCTGTGTGCTCATTATCCTCGCAGATAACCTTGCAGCATTGTACTGTCTAGCAGTCGCAGCCGGTGCAAGTAAGAGCGGTGGGGCAGGTGACGTTGCACTTTATTTGTCATTGCAGGCACTTTATATCTTATGTACTATGAGTTATGTATTGCACAGTTTTTAGTCTTGTATGATTGATGAATACTATATTTTATGGATGGCTATATACAAAATAAATAGTTTGATGGTCTAATAAGGAGCTCAGGGGCATATTAGCAAGAACCTCGTTAAAATTATCACTGTTTTAGTGGCAGGAAACTACCCCTAAAACGGCGATAATGGGCTTGCTAATATGCATTATAGGATACCAATAGAAGCCCAGGTTAGATGTGCAGGACATCTTACCTGGGCTTCTATTGGAATTCTATAACGCTTTTTAGCAAGCCCATTATCACCGTTTTAGCGGCAGTTTCCTGCCACTAAAATGGCTATAATTTTAACGAGGTTCTTGCTAATATGCCCCTAAGTGAATAAACTGAAAAGGGGTTGTATTTGAAATGTATCCCTAATATTGTTCATTACACATCCCTAGTATGTTTATCTATATACCTAACTACATAAAAGGTTGCTGGCATACAACTTTGTATTTTAGTCTTGTAACCATATCCTATCATTTGCCTGATCAAGCTTTATGCTAGTAGGCCTGATATAAGAGTCCTGAGCTTCAACATCTCCTTGTGCAAATGTATTTTCCTCAGCTGGTTTACTCTTTCAATGATGTGAGAAATGTTTTGCTAAACTTGTTTTCCATCATAAAAGCTGATATTAGTGAAGGGAGAATTATATTATTCTATTTGCCTGTACCTTTGCATATATTTTACACTCTGTAATTAGCAAGGAAAGTGGGTAAGAATTGACGGGATCCATTCTGTCCTGCCCATCTTTCAAGATTAGAACTAGAGACACTTCAGTGCATGCACTTTCAGTTATGCCTAGCTCAATGCAGCCTGGGCAAATACATAGTAGTTTAGATGACTGGATAGACTTACATTTCTAACAGAATAAATTAGGGAAACCATCTAGTCATGGGGCAGAAAGCCCATCAAACATCAGGGTTTATTAAATTTATATAGAAGACGGGGGGATTGGGCCAAACTTCCCTGTCATCAGGCTGTATCCCTGTCCTTGAAGGCCCCAACAATCTATCTCTACCCCTGGGGTCCAGATTAAGGGGTATACCCACAATATGTCCCCAGTGGGGAGAGAAAGCCCACTTGACACCAGTTTTTTTTATTACTCATAAAAAAGAATTGGCTTCCCTACCCTGAGATCGGGAAATAACCCAACACTATTACCCCAACAGTGCTTCTGCCCCATTAGCGACAAATTGGGACATTTATTATCACCGATATTCCCTTAGGTTGGATAGAAAGCACACTTGATGCTTGGCACACATGTTTTTTTAAATGCAGTGGGGATGTTACTCTTCCAGGCAATGGGCCACTTCCCGAAAACTACAAGTCTTTCCTCTCCCCCTGCATTGACTACCTGTCCTGGCACCACGCTGAACTCCTTTAGAACCTAAACACTTTTGAGTACCACTCTCGCCTGGGGCCTGGAACATCCCCATAGCATGTGAGAGGAAATTATAAATACTTTTTGGGATAGTTTTTACATATGAGTTAGCAGTGACAGAGTTAACCCAACTATTCTGCCTATTCCCATTGGAAGATACGCTGGCTCGTGCCCGGGGAGGGGGATGCTGTGCAGTACCAGAAATTCCATACCTCACACATCTTCAGTTGTTCTCTTATGGTCTTGTGGGATTTCTGACCTCCTCAGAATAAACAGATAGGTGGTAAACACCCCCAATCTGCCTACCCAGTGAGGCTGGATGCCCACCAGACAGTCAAGGTAAAAAGGTGAAAAAAGGAATGGAGTTGTGTGCTGGAAAATCATGCATCAGGTTGCATCCCACTCCCTCAGCACCAGACAATTGTTCAGCTCCTAAGGGGGGAGGGGGGCAGAATGGGTGGTTTACCCCCTTGTTACCCGCCTATATGTCAAAACTGCTTATATGTCAACACTACTAACTAACAATTCCCACTTTCATCTAACTTGCCATGATGAACAGCTGCAAGATTCAGGCTGTGTATCACCCAGTAATGAGGTAACCTTCTAACCCTGGACATTTCTGAAATATAGAAACCCAGGGGAATTCGGAGTGTTGTGGCGTTTGTGGATTCCAGCAGGTTTCCTTACTCGGAATGCCCAAGAACATCAAAGTATGGGTCAAAAAGCTCATTTTTTCCCATATTAATATAACAGAAAACCAATAGCCAAAGTCTTACCTCCTTCTGTCTTGATACTTCTCCTGATTAAAACACAGCTTCTCATGCGCAGGGTAAACCTAATACACGCAATAGGAACACACCAAAAGAGTAACCATGTGAAGACATAATTGCCACCACATTGATTTTACATTGTTCAGGTTTTCACCAGTTCCTGATGTGAGTGTTAGGCCATCCCACACTGATATCATACTTCAGAATGTTGGGAAAGCTAGGTGGTAGGAATTACTTGAATTTCCACAGATTGTGGAAGCTTCACCTCACAGAAATGTAAATACAATTGGTGATATTAGGCAAAGCTTGCCATTTGCCATGTATTGTGTGTAACAAAACATAGTAGAATTCATGCAAGTCACACCATCCTAGACTCCTCTAAATTTGTAGGTTCAGAAATGTCTGTGTTTGGTAGGTTACCCTGGGTGCCAGCCCAGCCCAGATCCAAAATTGTGGCTACACACAACACCACAATGGGAGAATATGAAAGGCAAAAGACGAATGATTCTTTATTGTGTTTAGGCCTTTTCCTGTCACAGGCAACAGGCTCAGTCACACAAGTGGGATACCATTTTTATCGGGATCAATTGTGTGAATCCTGGTTGGTAGGACATTTTGTAGAAGCTCACAGATTACAGAACTTTACCACACAGCAATGTGAGTGAAATGCATTATTTGAGCCAAGGTTTGATGTTTGTGGGGAATTCTGAGTATGACAACATAGTGAAATCCATGCCAGTGACCCCCACCGGGGACTTTCCAAATTGCTTGGTTTATGGAAACACCTGGGGTTGGTAGGTTTCCCTAGGTGCCAACCAATCTCAAGTCCAAATACCACAGCTATCCACTTTATTAAAATGAGAGGAATTTGAAATTCAAAATCTTGATGTTTCCTTGTTGTTTTTTGAGGACTTTCCTGCTGTGTTAGATAGGACCAGAAATACAAGCAGATAAATTTTTACTGGGAGAAACGGGAGAATGCTCGTTGGTAGGATTTCCTGGATCCCCACTACAACTTTCCCTCACAGAAAGTGATGTAAATCTGTGATTTTAGCCCAAATTTGAAGTTTGTGGGACATTCTGCAATCAAAACAGGTCACACCATCTGGCCTAGCTTTGGTGTCTCAATTTCAGAAATGTCTGTTTGGACCTTTTCACTGTGTGCAGGTCTAGCCCAGGCCCATATACTGTAATACACACACCAGAATACTGGTTTATCCTGGCATGGAGATAGGCCTATCCACACAAGTATGGTACTGTTATTATAAGTAAGGGTAGGAATCCATGGGGAAGGGATTTTGTGGATCCCTACAGACTCTGGAACTTTCCCTCACAGAAGGAAAATGTTGGATATGGCAAAAGTTTGCTGTTTGCAGGGACTTTTGGGGAAGAAAACATAGTGCGATTCATCACCAGTCACATGACTCTAGACTACGCTGTGTGCCTCGTTTTCGGATATGTCTGGGTTTGGTAGCTTTCCCTGTGGGACAGTTTAGGTTCAAATACTGCACCTACCCACATCTACAGAATGGATGAATTTGAAAGGCAAAATCGTGATATTTCCTTGTTGCATTTTGAAATATTTCCTGTTAGAAATTGTATTTGTAGTTGGTACAGGTATGCACCCTGTCCAAGCAGGAACCACAAACCTAGTTAGGGTAAGTCACAAACACACCCTAAATTAACTTGTGCCCACCCTCTGCTAGCTTGGCACAGAGCTGTCAGACTTAAATTAAGAGGCAATGTGTTTGTGCAACACTTGAAACAGTAAAACTGTGAAACACCACAAAAGGAACCCACACCAGGTTAGAAAAACAGAGCTTATTTTTTTAAGTAAAACAAGACCAAAATAAAAAATATTCAATAACCAGAACTTGAAATATGAATTTGCAAATAATAAATTGTAAAATTACGCTTAGAAGCATTAAGCGCTTACTGGGGTATCTGATAGTGGCGGACTGGAACAAAGTCAAAAGTTTGGGCCAACTGCAATGGAGCATGGGCCAGAAACATGGACCCAGTAATGCCCGCTGAACAAAAGTACCTTGATCTGGGTTGCATCAAAGAAGATGCGGCTTGCAGCCAAGCGATGCATCGATGTTCCCCACGCAGTTGGGGTATTGTGTTGATTTTCTCCACGCAACGAAGACAGTGCATTGGTTTTGAAGGCTATGCACCAGTTTTTGATCCCGCAACAGCTGTGATGAGTCAATCTGCTCTCGATGCCTAGGTTCTGCTGGAGCAAATACCTTGGGCCCACTTCCAAGGGTCAGGACTGGGGTGGCACCCTTTGGTAGGGCAGAGCCCAAATGTTGAAGCAGGCTGGTCGGAAGTCTTTTATGTCTCTGAGACTTCAGATCAGGAGGTCAGTCAGCTAGCCCTTGGAGTCACTCAGGTTTCAAGTGATGTAATCATAGAGAGCAGCAGGCAGCAGGGCAACACAGCAAGACAGAAGTACAGCAAACAGCGGAGTGGCAGTCATTTACCAGCACAGCATTTCTGTTTCTTGGTAGAATGGTCACAGGTCCAGAAGTGTACTGACATCATTGTGAACTTATACTCAGTTGTGCCTTTGAAGTGGGAAAGACTTCAAAGAAAAGTCTTTGAAGTGCATAGAGGTCCTCCCTTCCTGCCCTGGTCCACACTCACTATAAGGGGATATGAAGTCCTTTGTGTGTAGGCAAGACACAGTTGATCCAGATGTAAGTGTGAGGCTGTGTCCAGCTCCTCCCTCCCACCTCCGAGGATGGCCCATGATATCACACCCAAGCTCCCTTTGTGTGTCACTGTTTAGAGGAAATACACAAAGACCAGCTGTCACCCAACCCTACGGAACAGACATAAGCAGCAGACACCTAATGAAAAAGTCCAGCTTTTTCAAAGGTAAGGTGTCAAATAGGTTAATGAGGAGCTTTAAACAATGAATATATTTATGTATAATAATCAAAACAGCTATTACCCACTACAGGTGTTTGAATAATGAATGAAATACTGTAGCAATCTGCAAATGTTGCAATATAGTTAGACAGTCCCGTGGTCATATTTTGTATTTTCATTCTACAGTGAGATACTGACTGTGGTGAGGGGAAGAAGAAATGTTGGTTATTTGATCAAAGCTCATGGAGTTCCTGGACAGTCAGCACTACTGAACCTTCATTGCATACAGAGGCTGAACAGCAGTGCTGTAGACTGGAAGACTGTGCATGCTGGCAAGGTGGTTGTTATGACTGTTTAATCAAATGAAAAGCCAACTTTCCTGTTACAGCAGCAGCCTGGCAGAGTGCACAGAAGGTCACAACAACAGGCAGTTCTCTGAGAGTCCCTCTGCCGGTCCAGTAGTGACCTGAAGAGTTAGTCTGAAGGTGTTTTTTATTCTCTTGTGCCCTTCATCTAGAAAGTGGGAGAAGCTTCTGGAAAGGTTCTTTGAAGTGCATTGAAATTCCTGACTCCCATGCCCTTGCCCCAAGCTGGCTGCAGTTACAATGCAGGGACATTAGGCTCTTTGTGTGAAGGCAGAGCATAGACTATATAGTTGGAAGAGGGACTGTGCTCAACTCCGACCCTCATCCTGCCAGCAACTGGCCCATTGAGGCACAACTAACCCCTCTATTGTGTGACTGTCTAGGAGAAATTCACATAGTCTGTCAGCTACACCTAGTCAGGCACAAAGGACTAGTTGCAGGAAAATGACAACTTTCTAAAGGTTCACCTACAAAGGGTTTGCGCCTTTTTTGATTAGCTGGGTTAGACCACTGGTATTTTGGATTCATGTAATTAACCCAGGCAACACTTTGTTACTGTAAGATCAGATACTTTAATTAACTTAACCTTTTTGGGGAATTAGGACATTATACTGGTGTAGTGTATTCCAAAAAAGACTTAGACAAATCCTTCAGACAACATTAAAGTGTAGGACACAATATTTGAAGCCCTTTCTTGAACCTTTAGTGTTCATAAAATCACATAGAAACTGACAATTCCAAACTGGGTGAATCGAGGCCATTCAATACTACATACATATAACAGAAAAACATTACTTTTCAAACAGTGTTATAATTTGCATAGCGTTGGAGTTTCAATTGTCAGTCTCTTCTTTTTCCAAGGACTGAAACTCCTAATCGAATCATACCTTGGGGGTTAATACAAAACACTATATTTGAGTAGGCCACCAATGCCTCTTGCAAGATTGCCTACATTTGTTTTTCACTTTGACTAAAAACTCCCCAGAGCCGGTCGTCAATGCATTTCAAACCTCTAATTGCTTTTGGATTCTCCTCACGACCTTGACTGGTTAACTCACCTTCTCACTATGATTTCACTTGTTGAATTCACTCCTTTATTTTTCATGGTACATACTTCGTTTAGTCTGACTTGGTTCCTTCTTCTGTGAGCACAGCTTATTGACCTGATTGTTGCAGCTGTTATTTATTATTTCATGGACATCTTGTTTTCCTCGAGGCTCTGATTTTCAGGATGTATCCTGGGCACACTAAAGCGTGTCTGACCAATTATATGCACAAAAATATTACAATGTCCTAAATCATAAAAAAGGTTTAGGTAGTTAAAAATTACTTGATCTTAGAGTAAAAAGTGTTGACTAAATAATTATCAGTCTGGATAATTGTATGAATACAACTTTCCAAAAGTGGCATTTTGAAAATTGTAATGAAAAACCTGACTTGACAAGTAAAGAGGGTTTATCATTACAGTTTGTCATAGGTAACAAACATGACAAAGTTACCTGCTCTCAAATTAGATGTCACGGACTGTCCGGAACTATGTGGGGAACACAGTCAGGGACTTGGGCAAGGACTGGGAACTAGGTAGGAGATGTACACAGAAAGGAGGAGTACAGTCCTGCCCAGGATCATACAGGGAGTCAGAGGAGAAAAAGGGATCCAAAGGCAAAGCCTGTACAAGTGAACAAGATGGGTAAGACTCAAAGAGGAATGGCACTCACAAGGCAATTTAGCATTCAGACTAACTACTCCCAGGACGGACGTGCAATACATAAATATAATACAACATTAACAATAAGGGGGGTGTGGGGTAAAGCACTCAGGAGCTCCACATGGTAAGACTGAAGCTCAGTAAGTTTCTTACCCACAATTGCTGTTACAGATACTGACTGCAAATCCCCACATGTAGGATATGCATGCAAAGGCAGGGTCTGTGGAGCTTATACCTATGGTGATGTTATAAATGTAACTCAAAGACAATACTCACAGTGAACAAGAATCATCACCCAGGTAGTCAGCTGTGCCCACGGGTACTGGCGATCAAACAGGAACACGCAAGGCAGTAACAGCAAGGGGGTAGAACTAAACACAAGCACAATAGACAAGGAGCTAGTAAGGGGGAGTGCTTAACAGGAAAGGAAGGAAATTACAGGGCACATGTGGCAGAAAGCAGGTAACAAACATACAAGGTAACAGAAGTAAGACAGCAGAATAGAAAGACTGAAAACTAGAACTGGAACCAAGGAAATGGGAAGAAAGGCAGGGACTGGAAATGGACATACAGAAGGGGAGGCTACAAGGGTATACTAGAATAGTGCAGGTTAAGGAATCAAGAAAACAAAGTATTTTAGTAAATATTGTATATGAATTTGATGTTTTTTTATGTAAGAATTGTTTGTATTTTTATTATATGTGTTAAAATTTTAGTCGTTATTTTTTTTATTTGAATTTTGCGTTTTTAGTTCTGTAGCATGTTTTGGGTTTATAGGGTAATAGGGTGGGGGGGAATTTAATTGTATAAAAGTTATTAATTATTTTGATTGGTTATTAAAAAAAAGTTTTTACATTTGCGTTTTTAGTTCCGTAGCAGGTTGTGGGTTTATAGGGGAATAGGGGTGCAAGTCATTTAATTATATTCAATTTATTGAATATTTTTGTTTATTCATATTTGTTTATTTGTGATGTTATAGTGTTAAATTTGTAAAATAATTTATTAATTATTTACTAATTAGTTGTTAATTATTTTAAATTATTAATTAGTATATAATGATGGTAATTGTTTAATTAATTGTAGATGTGTGTTGGGGTGTTCTTGGGTGTAAATAGTGGAAAGAAGTGTATTTTTATTGATGAATTATTAATTAGTTGCTAATTAATTTAAATAAATAATTACTAATTAATTATGGTAATTGTGTAATTACTTGTAGGTGTGTGTTGTGGTGTTTATTGGTGTAAATAGTGGGAAGGGTGGGAGGAATAAATGTTTTATTGATGAATTATTAAGTAGTTGTTAATTAATTTTAAATAATTATTTAGCAATTAATTATGGTAATTGTGTAATTAATTTTAGGTGTGTATTGTGGTGTTCATAAGTGTAAATGGTGGGAAAGATGGGAATTAATTTAATTATTATTGATGAATAATTAATTAGTTGTTAATTAATTTAAACTAATTAGTTAGTAATTATATATGGTAATTGTGCAAAACATTTTAGGCGTGTGTTGTGGATATTATAGTGTACCTTTTTGTTATATGTAATTAACATTATAATATGTGTTCTTTATATATGTTTAACACCTTAACCGCGGCGGTTTTTCAGCCGCGGTGTGGGCGTTCTAAAGAGTGGGCGGGGCTGCGCAGGCTGTTAAACGGCGGCAGCACTAGGGAGGTAGTGCTCCTGTCGGCCAACGGCCAACGGCAGCATGGAACGGTAAATATATTTATTCGTATATTTTTAACATTTTGTTTATTTATTTTTCAGATTATTTAATTTTTTTCAATTGTTTAAATGTTATTAGTAAATTTTGTTTCTCTGCTATCAAACACTTTCCCTACTGTTGCATTCATTGGAGTGGCAAAAGTAATTTTTACCCCTAAGCTATCCAATACTTTCCCTACTGTTGCACTCATTGGAGCGGGAATAGTAATTTTTAGCCCTTCGCTACCCAAATCTTTCCCTACTGTTGCACTCATTGGAGTGGGTATAGTACTTTTTTCCCAACCACTATCCAGCACTTTCCCTACTTTTGCACTCACTGGAGTGGGAATAGTGATTTTTACCCCTCCGCTATACAATATTGTACCTACTGTATCACTCCCTTGAGTTGGAATAGTACATTTAATTCTTCCACTATCCAACATTTACCCTACCTTTGAACTCATTGGAGTGGAAGTAGTAACTTTTTTCTCTCCGCTATCCAACACTTTCCCTACTGTTGCACTCTTTGGAGTGGGAATAACATTTTTTACCCATCCGCTGTCCAACACTTTCCCTACTGTTGCACTCATTACAGTTGAAATAGTTCATGTAATTATTTCGCTATCCAACATTTTCCCTACTGTTGTATTCATTGTATTGCGAAATGTAAATTTTTTAAAATAGTTTAATGTCTTAATTAATTATATAATGTTTCTTATTTTAAATTATTGATATATGTATATATTTTATTTTTATAACATTTAAAAGTTAAACAATTAAATAAAGATAATAGTTAATTTATTTGAAAGTAAATATATGCATATGTATAAATTACGTTTGCGTGTTTTGTATTTTTTTAAGTTAAGTTTATTTTTTATATTTTGTTAACATGCATATTACATTTAATTTATTTTGTTAAAGATAATATTCATATTTGATATATTTATTATATATTATTTTATTTATATTTTTAAATAGATATTTGTGACATCTATATTTTTCACTTTGATATTTTTGCATTCTATATTTTTTTTAGATATTTTTTACATCGATGTTTTTAGCATCGCTATTCTATAAGTGAACCACATAACAGTATGCAGCAAGTCAACAATGCGTTTATAATATGTTCCTTGCTCTGTGTCCCCCCCCGTCTCCCGGTATCTCTCCTGCTGTTTAACACTGTTTTTTTGTTCGCCTCTCGCCGTGTCACATGGAACAGACACTACATCCCAGGGTACAGCCTCGACTCTTTCCTTTTCTTGGGTACGATTTACTGTTTAAATGTTTAAAAATGTGAAACATTTAAATATCCTTTCATTGTAGACTTTGAGTAATATCGTGCATTATAGCTGCCGGACCTTCGGTTGTCGGCTGATGAGCTGTGTCTTACTGCGTTACTGTTACTTTATGAGACTGGCCGGCCCTGGCGGTTGTAGGCTTGTACTTGTATTTCTTTCTTGCGAATAAAGGTTTAAAAAACAAACAAAAAAAAAACCAATGCGTTTATATACTGAAACCTGCCACATGGCACGCATAGAGCATGAAGATTATTTATGGTTACGAAATAATGTCAATGAGACAAGTTGATCATGCGCCTAATGTACACATGCAGCAATATGAATCAACACAGCATTGCAGTGAAAAAAAGATTCTGGCAGGAGGCACACCTGATCATTAATCTCAAAGTTTTGTACAACGCAACTTATTGGTAACCTAGGATTCCAAAGGGCGGAAAGGGTGGACAAAAGCCCCCCACCTCCACTGTCAACAGCCCCAACCACACCGTTAGTCCCCATTTCATGGAACATCAGGGTAAGGAATTTTTCGGCTGACAAAAAAGACAAGATTGCACATTTGTGCAAAAGGGACGTGGTTGCCTCCAGGAAATATGGGCACTGGCCTGTTCTCCTAGGCCAAACTTTATGGAGTTGATGTCCCTGTCCATACAATCGATGAGAGGGGGCCACTGCTCAAATGGAGTTTTGATTTATGTTAACAATGATCGTGTAGATGATTCCCCTAGTTCGGGCAAGGATGATTTACATTTAAATCGTGCCCAGCTAGAGTTGCACCTGGGAAGGCTTCCAATCTCGTATTATTTGCAGCATCTACATCCATACCAACAGCGCCAAGTGAAAATATATCTTAGCCCTCCTTGTGCTGGAAATTAGAGCACTAAAACAGGTGCATGTCAGAGCTATTTAGTTGATTGCCGGGTACTTCAACGCCAATCTCTTGAACATGCTTTGCCGACCAAGATACAACTGGAAACAAATAAGATCCTGTTTAGAAAGGCCTTAAAAACCTGGCTATTTACTAAACCCTAGACTGGAAATGTTCATCCTAATCCTCACACAGCGCCAAGATGCCTCGGCAATAGTGCGCTTAATAAATAATTCAGCCAGTCAGTCAGTCAGTCAGCTCACTAAGGCAAGAGTATGATAACAGATATTAGAACATTACATTCAAGATGATGCAATAGAAAGGAAAGGATTACGCATGGGCGTAAAATCCGCTCCGCTCGCGGATTTTTCGGATTTTCGGCAAATCCGCAATCCGCGAACGCTCGCGAATTTGTCGAAAATCCGTGAATCCGCTCGCGGCGGATTTTTTGCTTGGTTGCGGCGCGCGGCGTGGTGCACGGCGTTCACTTTCCGTCATTTTAGCGTTTGCCGAGTTGTTTTTCTTTGCGAGTGACGCGCCATTTTAGATCTTGCTGCGTGTTCCCGCGGGAGTTTGTCGCCCGCGAATACGTACTCGCGGCTTGCCACCTTGCACAGCACACCTCGCGAGAGTTCGCAATTGCGAACATGTAGTTGCGGCGGAAAGGAACAATCTCGCACTTGCGAAATAGAGATTTTGCAATTTCGCACAAGAAAATCACCAGCAAACAGGATAAACCTTCAGAAAATTATGATTTTTATCAGAATCACTCCTCAGGTTGACATTTGCATGGCCTTTTTTTTTGCAAGGAGTCCATTTTGGGGGGGGGGGGGGGGAAGGAAGTGCCCCACAGTCTCCAACTTCCTGTTCCTGTCCAGCAGGCTCCTCCCAGTGCTTTGTCCATCTCCTGGTCACTTTCATTTGGATCTGGAGCTGGAAGGATTACTTTTTGTGGGTGCTGCTGGATATTTGGATTTGAGGCCTTTTTGACTGTCTTTGGATCACTTTTGGATTAGAAATCAACTTTCACAAGTAAGTTTGTTTGGGGCATTACAGTTGCTGCAAGTACAATTTTGGAACTTTTTCAGAAAATTAAATAAATTATATTGTGGGTAGCCACAGTATCCAGTAGGACCAGGGTTGGTTATGGGTGCATGATACAACTGTTTTGTTGAATTTAAACACCATTGAGGCCATGGATGGGCTGGGATTGTGCAGATTTTATTGTTTTTTGTCGTTTTTTTGGGCCTGCTGGTGTGGCCCTTTGCCCAGGGGTGGTGAGTGTTGCATGGGCCTAGTCTTTCTGTGGGGTGTCTTCTTGAATTTAAACATAATTGAGGCCATGGATGGGCTGGGATTGTGCTTATTTTATTGTTTTTTGTCGTTTTTGGGGGGCTGCTGGTGTGGCCTTTTGCTTGCCCAGGGGTGGTGGTGGTGCATGGACTGAGTGTGCCTGTGGTGTTGTCTCACTCTCTTTGATGTAAACATCATGGATGGCATTGGATTGTGGTGATTTCTGGCTGTTTTTCTGTTTTTTGGGGGTGTACTGTTGATGTGGTCTGGCCATGTGGGT
The DNA here is from genome assembly GCF_964261635.1 of Lissotriton helveticus. Classification (NCBI taxonomy): domain Eukaryota; kingdom Metazoa; phylum Chordata; class Amphibia; order Caudata; family Salamandridae; genus Lissotriton; species Lissotriton helveticus. Next base: position 75,728,457 of record NC_136072.1, read on the forward strand.
GGTGGTGGTGGCCATCTTGAGTGCTGGCTGGTACAGGCAACATGTGCTTGGGGTGTAAGGGGGCCATTTTGAGGAGAGGCAGTGTCTGAGGCCTGCACTTATTTTGCCTACTTTTCATCCCTTATGCCCAGGGGTAGTGAGTGTTGCATGGGCCTAGTGTTTCTGAGGGGTGTCTTCTTGAATTTAAACACCATTGAGGCCATGGATGGGCTGGGATTGTGCAGATTTTATTGTTTTTTGTCGTTTTTTTGGGCCTGCTGGTGTGGCCCTTTGCCCAGGGGTGGTGAGTGTTGCATGGGCCTAGTCTTTCTGTGGGGTGTCTTCTTGAATTTAAACACCATTGAGGCCATGGATGGGCTGGGATTGTGCAGATTTTATTGTTTTTTGTCGTTTTTTTGGGCCTGCTGGTGTGGCCCTTTGCCCAGGGGTGGTGAGTGTTGCATGGGCCTAGTCTTTCTGTGGGGTGTCTTCTTGAATTTAAACATAATTGAGGCCATGGATGGGCTGGGATTGTGCTTATTTTATTGTTTTTTGTCGTTTTTGGGGGGCTGCTGGTGTGGCCTTTTGCTTGCCCAGGGGTGGTGGTGGTGCATGGACTGAGTGTGCCTGTGGTGTTGTCTCACTCTCTTTGATGTAAACATCATGGATGGCATTGGATTGTGGTGATTTCTGGCTGTTTTTCTGTTTTTTGGGGGTGTACTGTTGATGTGGACTGGCCATGTGGGTGGTGGTGGTGGCCATCTTGAGTGCTGGCTGGTACAGGCAACATGTGCTTGGGGTGTAAGGGGGCCATTTTGAGGAGAGGCAGTGTCTGAGGCCTGCACTTATTTTGCCTACTTTTCATCCCTTATGCCCAGGGGTAGTGAGTGTTGCATGGGCCTAGTGTTTCTGAGGGGTGTCTTCTTGAATTTAAACACCATTGAGGCCATGGATGGGCTGGGATTGTGCAGATTTTATTGTTTTTTGTCGTTTTTTTGGGCCTGCTGGTGTGGCCCTTTGCCCAGGGGTGGTGAGTGTTGCATGGGCCTAGTCTTTCTGTGGGGTGTCTTCTTGAATTTAAACACCATTGAGGCCATGGATGGGCTGGGATTGTGCAGATTTTATTGTTTTTTGTCGTTTTTTTGGGCCTGCTGGTGTGGCCCTTTGCCCAGGGGTGGTGAGTGTTGCATGGGCCTAGTCTTTCTGTGGGGTGTCTTCTTGAATTTAAACACCATTGAGGCCATGGATGGGCTGGGATTGTGCAGATTTTATTGTTTTTTGTCGTTTTTTTGGGCCTGCTGGTGTGGCCCTTTGCCCAGGGGTGGTGAGTGTTGCATGGGCCTAGTCTTTCTGTGGGGTGTCTTCTTGAATTTAAACATAATTGAGGCCATGGATGGGCTGGGATTGTGCTTATTTTATTGTTTTTTGTCGTTTTTGGGGGGCTGCTGGTGTGGCCTTTTGCTTGCCCAGGGGTGGTGGTGGTGCATGGACTGAGTGTGCCTGTGGTGTTGTCTCACTCTCTTTGATGTAAACATCATGGATGGCATTGGATTGTGGTGATTTCTGGCTGTTTTTCTGTTTTTTGGGGGTGTACTGTTGATGTGGACTGGCCATGTGGGTGGTGGTGGTGGCCATCTTGAGTGCTGGCTGGTACAGGCAACATGTGCTTGGGGTGTAAGGGGGCCATTTTGAGGAGAGGCAGTGTCTGAGGCCTGCACTTATTTTGCCTACTTTTCATCCCTTATGCCCAGGGGTAGTGAGTGTTGCATGGGCCTAGTGTTTCTGAGGGGTGTCTTCTTGAATTTAAACACCATTGAGGTCATGGATGGACTGGGAATGTGCAGATTTTATTGGTTTTTGTCGTTTTTTTGGGCCTGCTGGTGTGGCCCTTTGCCCAGGGGTGGTGAGTGTTGCATGGGCCTAGTCTTTCTGTGGGGTGTCTTCTTGAATTTAAACACCATTGAGGCCATGGATGGGCTGGGATTGTGCAGATTTTATTGTTTTTTGTCGTTTTTTTGGGCCTGCTGGTGTGGCCCTTTGCCCAGGGGTGGTGAGTGTTGCATGGGCCTAGTCTTTCTGTGGGGTGTCTTCTTGAATTTAAACATAATTGAGGCCATGGATGGGCTGGGATTGTGCTTATTTTATTGTTTTTTGTCGTTTTTGGGGGGCTGCTGGTGTGGCCTTTTGCTTGCCCAGGGGTGGTGGTGGTGCATGGACTGAGTGTGCCTGTGGTGTTGTCTCACTCTCTTTGATGTAAACATCATGGATGGCATTGGATTGTGGTGATTTCTGGCTGTTTTTCTGTTTTTTGGGGGTGTACTGTTGATGTGGACTGGCCATGTGGGTGGTGGTGGTGGCCATCTTGAGTGCTGGCTGGTACAGGCAACATGTGCTTGGGGTGTAAGGGGGCCATTTTGAGGAGAGGCAGTGTCTGAGGCCTGCACTTATTTTGCCTACTTTTCATCCCTTATGCCCAGGGGTAGTGAGTGTTGCATACTTGCATGTCCCTAGTCTTTCTGTGGGGTGTCTTCAATGTAAACATCATGGATGGCATGGGATTGTGCTCATTTTTCTGTGTTTTGTCGATTTTTTGGGGTGTATAACTGAACTGATGTTCCTCTGTCTTCCATTGCTTTTAGGTGCACAAGAAGACTCAATAGAACCACCAGTGCCAGGAAGAAGTCCTGCAGCGGTGTGTGCAGCATAACGTCACGCGACGTCACGTCTGGACACAGAACCCTCTGCAACTCGTGCAACTGCTGCCTGCTGACCTGCTCTGAAGAAGATGGCCCCAAAAAAAGTAACCTGTAGCTCCTCTAGCAAGAAAGGTGCCAGTAAGGAGCAGAAGAAGCAAGTTACCAAGGACACTGGTGTGCCGCCCGCCCCTTTTTTTGTGAGTAAAAAAAAAAGTATGCCTGCAGCAGCTGCAGCGGGATCTGCTGGGGACCAAGCTGGCAGCAGCACCCCCGCTCCATTGGGCTCAGTGCCACCACCACCACCACGCCAACTTAAGTCCAAGCCCTTGAGTGCTGCAGAGGCAGCCAGTATACTTCTTCAATCACCATCGACCAGTGATGTTGGCTCATCGCAAGAAAGCAGCAGCAATGTCCCTCAATCAACACAGGTTGTTGTAGCTCATCTGACGAGTGTTGAACAACCACAGCGGCAACAACAATCACATGTGCAAGTACAAGCCCAAGTACATGTGGAAGGAGAGGCAGCGCAAGGAGATGCGCATGCAGAGGTGCATGGAGGGTCACAACAAGTGCCCACAATAGTTGTTCCTCCCGAAGTAGGGGCACATCAGGAAATCGACAATCAAGGCGAGGTATCATTTGAGGAAGCCACTCCTCCTGATGATCCTTCATTGTCTTCCACAACCCTAGCAAGGAAGAGATCAAGGGTGGTGTCTACATCCTCTTCAAGCACACCTCCTTCTGATGATACGGATCAAACTTGGGAACCAGCACCACAGCCGTCTGAGAGTGAGGCACACCATGATCCAACAAAGGTACTTAAGCGTAAAAGGAAGCTCGTCCAAAGTCTCAGACTTATGGAGTGTGATGAGGCTCAACAAGAAGTGGCGGATACTGCTGCTGATGAAGACTCTGCCAACGACGACCCAGTCATCATAAAGGTCACTGCAGCCCCAGCGGGCATGCAGCAAACAGACATTTTGACCCTAGCCCGAAGAGCTGCTGCGCGTGATGATGATGATGATGATGTTGTCGATGAGGAGGCAGTGGAAACACCACAATCATTGGAGTTAAGTAGTACACCAACTCGTCCCGCTTCCATATTTCTTTCTGGCAAGAAGAGACCTGCGTCAACCTCGACCTTAATTAGTGGCGGTGAAAGTGGAAAACGTACAAAAGTTGGCCAATCCAGATCCTCCACTTCATCTGGCATTAGCTTCATGACCACCACCACCACCAGTATCGCCGCCTCCTCCAGGTCCCACAGACACTTCAAGTCCCCAGTTTGGGACTTCTTTACTGTTTGTCCCAAAAATCCAAGGTTTGCCATTTGTACCCTTTGTAAGCTTGCAGTTAGTCGTGGTAAGCCAGGTAGCAACTATGGTACCGGCGGCCAGAGTGGTCATCTTGACAGAAAGCACGCTGTCCAATGGTTTGCGCACCTAGCTGCGATCAAGAAAGGCCAAAATCAAGGAAACGTTGATGTTTCATCTGATGTTGACGAGCAGGAAGAAGACGTGTCAAACACTTCCCTTACACCCAGTACCCCTCTCAGCAGCACACCCAATGTGAGGCACACTAAGAGTGTTGGAGCGAGTGAGACACCAACGCACAAAAGTTCACCAGCGAGCAAAATTGGGTCAACGAAGTCATTATCAGCCCGTAAATGCTTGGTCCAGGCCAACATTAGAACAATGCTTACTTCAGACGTGCCATATGAACGCAACCACCCACTGACGCGTCTGTATAACACTAAGCTGGCTAAAATGCTAGCTGTGGACCTTCTACCTTTTTCTTTTGTAGAAGCGGTAGGTTTTCTTGAATTAGTTGCAACGCTCTGCCCTAAATGGAAGGTTCCGAGCCGGTTCTATTTTGCCAGAGTTGCGGTTCCAGCACTACATGAAGATGTGCTGCAGGCGATTGGGGCAGCTTTGCAGAAGAGTGCTGTTCACACAATACATCTGACAACAGACATGTGGACCAGTGGCCCAGGCGATGATTACATGTGCATCACTGCACACTGGGTCTCTTTTTCAGGTGTTATAGCAAAGCTAAACGCAGGTGTTGACCCGGACCAAGTTTTCAAAGCTGCTCGGAAACATGCAACACTAGCCATGTTTGCCTTGGAGAAAAGTCACACAGCAGAAAACCTTTTGGAAGAGTTTGACAAAAAGGTGTTGTCAATGCTATCCCCCCTAAAACGCAAGATTGGTTATGTTTCCACGGATAATGGCGCCAATGTAGTTAAGGCCATGTCACAGGGTCACCATGTTAGAGTGCCGTGTTTGGCGCACTGTATCAACCTGGTAGTTCAAAAATTCTTGAGTGATAAAGAGAGTCCAGCGTTCGAGGTAATGGCCACCTGCCGCAAAATGTGCAACCATTTCAGCCATTCTTTTAAGGCCCGGAAGCATCTGCGGAGACTGCTACTTCAACGTGGAATGCCAGTGAAAGCACTCATCCAGGAGGTGGCAACACGTTGGAACTCAACCTTCTACATGCTTGAGCGTCTGCATGAGCAGTATACGGTACTCGATCACTATTTCTTGACAGAGGCTACATCTCAGAAGGAGGACCTGCGGATGAGTAAGGCGCAATGGGCCATAGTTAAAAGCCTGACAGACATGCTTCGTCCTTTTGAGTTCTTCACGCGTGCAGTCAGCCAGGAGGACTGTAATTTGGGAAAAGCTATCCCATTGTTGTGCATACTGGAGCACCAACTGATGGCGGTTTCTTCTGAGTTTGAAAAAGATGAAAAAAAAAAAACCATTTCATTTTGTCTGAGAAATTATTACATCGCCTACGTGGTGATGAACGTCTTAAAAACATCAACTCAGATCAGCATTACATTTGTGCTACTATTCTGGATCCACGCTACAAAAAGGCGCTGGCAGACAACGCATTCTTTCCTTTCGCTGATGCAGATGTTCAAAAGTACAAACATTGGTTAGCCTGGTCAGCCAAGAGGTTTGAAAAAGAACGGCAGGTTATTGAAGGAGAAGCCAGTACATCAGCATCAGCATCAGCAGGCCATCCGCAGTCACAAGAATCCACTTCTGCACCTGTGGCTGGGGCACAAGTGACCTCTCAGCCGTTAAAGACACCGGCAACTGGATCATCTGCACCACACACAATGACAACACTAACAGTGGCTGGGGAGGAGGATTGGCTAAGTTTGATGGGGTATGTTCTCTAAAAAATGTCACAGGCACAGCAAAAAGTAAGCAAAGTGGAGGAACAGTTGATGACCTTGAGTCGATGGTGCAGGACTATCTGAATGACTCAACAGTGGTCTTTCTTAATGAGGAGCCATTGCAGTATTGGCATGGCAAAAAACAATTGTGGCCACAGCTCTACAACCTGGCTATAAACTATTTGTCTTGCCCACTCGCAAGTGTGTCTTCTGAACGTGTTTTCAGTGCTGCTGGTGGCATTGTAACTGCCAAACGGAGCCGCCTATCGCCCAAAAATGTGGAGCGGCTGACAATGATCAAGATGAATCAGCACCTCATACCACCAGATTACAAAGTGCGAGAAAGCACGCCACATGAAGACGATGAGGACAGCAACGTAGATGAGGGGATTTTTTCTCTGTTCGGTGCCACTGACCTCATCCAGCCTGAATTCGCAGAGTATGATGACGAAATCTTGTTCTTATTCCCTGACACCGAGCCCTGAAAATGAGACAATCAATCAAGAACTTTCTTTTTCGTCCTTATTCACTTTTATTCCTGTGTGCTTTGTGTCTCTCTTTCTTTGTTTTGCACAGTTAATTTAATTCAAACTTTAATCACCTAATCCCAAAAACAAGACCATCATCAGAACTGTCTTCACTTGTTTGCTTATTGATTTGAAGGTGCCGCAGTCTACATTCCTCAGGTTCACAAGTTCTGAAGAACATGCTCCTCTATCCTCCTCCTCCAGACTGCGATTTCCCTCCAAGCAGAGTGCTGGATTACGCACAATGAAGAAAGACTCAGCACTTGTGGGGGTGTTGTACTTCTTTGCGGGTGAGTTGACGGTTTTGGGCCCATTGCTGTGAAGCTCTAATAATGGACAAAAGTGTTTTGGACCAAATATGAGGTGGAAATTTCTTGCCGTTTTTGCTGACTTGCTTGCCTTTGAGGTGCTCTTTGGCGGGGTTCCGGGGGTTTGTGTGTAATTTTTGGTGTCTGTCGAAGCACTGCTGCGACAGTCTAATCTTGATTGCATTTGCTTTTCAGGAAATCCGTGGTGGAAAACAGGAGTTATGATGATTGATGATGACCTAGCTGCACAGCGCGTTACTTTGGACCGAAGGCCGAGAGATATTGTAAGTATGAGATTTAGCTTTTTCGCTGTTTGGGGGTGTTGTCGGGTGATTTTTTGCGGGTGGGTTGGCGCCGGCGGGTCTTGCCTTGGGCATTCCTGGGAAGGTCTAATACCGGATACAAGTGTTTTGGACAAAATCCATAAGGAACAGCCTTTTTTTTGCCATTTCTTCAGACATCTTGCTCAATGTAGCCTTTTGGGGGGCTTCCTGCTGTTCGTGGGTGGGTTGCGGCCGGGGTCTCTGTCGAAGCACTGCTGCGACAGTCTAATCTTGATTGCATTTGCTTTTCAGGAAATCCGTGGTGGAAAACAGGAGTTATGATGATTGATGATGACCTAGCTGCACAGCGCGTTACTTTGGACCGAAGGCCGAGAGATATTGTAAGTATGAGATTTAGCTTTTTCGCTGTTTGGGGGTGTTGTCGGGTGTTTTTTTGCGGGTGGGTTGGCGCCGGCGGGTCTTGCCTGGGGCATTCCTGGGAAGGTCTAATACCGGATACAAGTGTTTTGGACAAAATCCATAAGGAACAGCCTTTTTTTTGCCATTTCTTCAGACATCTTGCTCAATGTAGCGTTTTGGGGGGCTTCCTGCTGTTCGTGGGTGGGTTGCGGCCGGGGTCTCTGTCGAAGCACTGCTGCGACAGTCTAATCTTGATTGCATTTGCTTTTCAGGAAATCCGTGGTGGAAAACAGGAGTTATGATGATTGATGATGATGACGACCTAGCTGCACAGCGCCGCGTTTGGACCGAAGGCCGAGAGACATTGTAAGTATGAGATTTAGCTTTTTCGCTGTTTGGTGGTGTTGTGTCGCGTGTTTTTTTGCGGGTGGGTTGGCGGGTCTTGCCTGGGGCATTCCTGGGAAGGTCTAATACCGGCTAGAAGTTTGTTGGACAAAATCCATAAGGAAACACCAGTTTTTGCACTTTTTGTAAGTTAGGGTTCGTTAGGGTTAGCCCTAGCAGCAGGATTGCATGTGTTTAGGGGGGTTCTATTGCAACGCGGTTCTGTTGTTGTAGAGCACTGTTGGAGCGATGCTGGCTATGGATACTTTTGCTTGCAGGCAAGTGGTTTGAATACAATCCACGGTCTGTATTTGGGTCTCCTGTTACTTTCAAAGTACGTTTTGTAACCATTTTTCTGCTAGGCATCGTTTTTGGAGATATGATTGGGTTCTTCTACATTTTTGCGACTGGCTTTAGTAAGGGTCTTGGTGGGAGCATTGCTGGGAAGGTCAAATTTTGTTCTAAAACACAGTAGTACACCCACCTTGAGGGGAAAGATCCGCTATAATATTTTGGCCATACTTATTGATCCTTAAAAAGGTGACTCAGACAGAGCACGCAATTTCAAAAATATTGTACTGTCTATTAGGGAAATCAAAGTGTGACTTTTTGAACCACACAGCATACATACCTTTTATTTATTTATCAGTGGTATTGTAATAGCACTTCCTGTTTTCCGTTCAATAATTACAGGCCGGGTTTCAGTCAACATCCGCCAGGCAGGCAGTGGACAGGGTGTCTCTTCTGTCAGTGGTCACCACCACATTGATGGACGAAGCGTCAGCTGGAATGGAGGAGTGCCGCCAATAAGAGGAATTGTTTGCTGCATGCAACTTACTTACCAATTTCAACAGGACAACTCCAACAACATACGCAATACAGATACAGTATCCATTGTTGTCTTTTATTCTATGAGTGTGACTGCATGTGCTTACCTTTACTTTGTAACCAAAGATTGTCTGTAAACTCTGTATCTTCAATTATTGTTTGTCCATGCTCTGCTTTTTTTTTCTTCTCTCAACAAAACCTACCCAAAAAGAAACCCCCATTCCCATCCATTTTACAAACCCTAACCCTCTTCCCCCGGGCTGTGTTGTTTTGCTTGATGTCTGACTAAAATGACATCAATAATTCCACACACTTGCTGGGGAGGATAAGGTGATAGCAGCAACAGGCTGGTGAAGGAATACGAGGATATCTTCTAGACTTACTCAGCTTCAGTACTATATCTTCTAGTAGTAGTAGCCAATGTCAAATAAATTCAACGCAAGTACTAGTTATACTTGCAATACTTTACCATTTGTTAGGCTACATTATGGCACTGTTCTAGTGTACTGTCACCTGCTATTTTCTCGATCGTACCGTAACCGTTGTAATGCTACAGTAAGGAGTACAAACAAGGTTTCGTTTTCTTTTTTTCCATAGGCATGCAACTGCCACTGTGTCACACCACTAGTAACACCGCAATGAGGAAATGTCACCCGCCCAGGAATGACAACGTTAATCCCCATTTCACCTGGAGCCAGCCCTGGGCCTAGCCCTAATTTCTAACACAAATTACAGGTAAGATAAGCGTTTGGTGGGAGGTAGTATAATGGAGTATTATTTCGGAGTAGACAAGAGTTTGACGGTTGTACTACTAAAGTCCTACGACTGTTCAGGAAAACAAAGTTACTGTTACACCCCCGCCCCCCACCCACCAGACTGAAAAGCAGTAAAAAACAGGTATGGTCAGATAAAGTAGTTGAAAAATATATTTATTTATCCCTAACAAAATAATCTCCCTCACCCACCCTAACCCCAACGATTGTCTCTGAAACGTCCCAAAACGATCCCAACTCCCAAATCCCACCCCCCAAAAGTCTATAAAAAAAGGGCAAGGGACACTCCACTACTGGAGGGTGCTGGTGCTGGTGCATGATGCGGCATGGGCATCATACTCCTTGCGGAGGGTGGCAAGCTCGGAGCGGAGGCCCTTAACCAAGGTCTTATACCTCAGGACCTCCTGCTCCAGGTTGGACATGCGGACTCGTAGGCGGTGTTGGCGTTCCTTGCAGCTCCTGTGGGGGGCAGCTGGTATTTCGGGTGCTTGGCGGTGGCGGTCGGCTTTCTTAGCCCGGCTCGGTCCCGCTGGTTTAGTCACGGAGGAGGATGCAGTGGTCACAGTCGAAGATGTTGCCCCGCTCGACTGCGTGTCCTCCTCCTCCTCCAGGGCCACCAGCCGCCGATACTCGGCGACTGTGGCCTCCAGCCTCCGTTGCCGGGCCAATCTAGCCTGCTCCCTCCTTGTTGTTGATTTGGAAGGAGCAACTATATGAAGAAAGAAAGACATAGTCTGTAACCAATGCTCCTTATTAATAACACAAAGTGATTGAGCCGAAAGTTGGGTCACAGAGTACAAGTAGCAAATTGAAAGCACAGTACATAACTATTGAGGACAGTATCTATGTAACCCTCCCACTTCTGCATCCTTGCTCTAACAGTAGTGGTAGTTTAATGAACTAATTCTACGACCACTATGGACTTCCATTACAGTCGACTATGACAGTACACCAGTCTTATTCTTCTTCTTCTCTCTTGTTTAGGGAAATGGGTACGTTATCTTATGCAAGCCGGCAGAATGACATGGACACAGCACAGTGAAGTTGCACCCGAGAAAAAAAGTTGCACACCATGATGATGGAGACAGACTTGCGTTACTGTACCGGTCCAGTACATGCAGGTGGTGAAGCTATTACTTTTCTATTACGGGTGGCACTGAGAATACTCTGTTACAAGGGCTACTGCTTAATTAATTTACCTTTCACCCTACAGTGCAAATGAGTACTAGAAAAGGAAACTGAAGAAGCTAACTAATTTGATTATCTATCACTTCACATGGGACGTATTTAATGACAGATGAGATGACTTTAGGTGCTTTGCTTAATATTGAGTGAACACAGTGATACACCCACACATGAATGACGTACTACAAGTAAACTAAAGTTATTAAGAGAGGTACGGAGTGTCCACCGTAATAACCAGATATATGCTGTGAATGCAAACGCAATACAAAGTACTGCTACTATTCATGGTAGTATTGGACACATTTACAATTTCTTTTCCTTGCCTTCCCTGCACTGGGACGGACGTGCGGGTGCGGTGGTACATGCTCTTCAAGGTAACACTTACTTCACCTGGCGACCATCTACTCTCTCTAGATACACATTTGCTATGTAAGAGTCAGAGAATACCATGCTCCAGGCATCCATTCATTCAAAGTATACGCACACATACAGTTTCTGTTTCACCCACCCAGGCTGCTGTCCTTCCACCCATCCTTGCTTCATCATTGACCCAGCCATGCACCATACCATATTCTTTCCTTCCCAGCCACCTCTGGGTCCAAGCAAACACATATCGTTCTTCTTTGCCAGCCATCATACAAGTTTGCGTCCCACTTACTTACACCCTTCTTTCGCTTTTCGTTCATCCCATCCATCACGTTCGTCTAAGAACTTATTGGGATTCTTCTCACCAAAAACTTCACAGCTAAGTCGAAGTACATTTCGAGGAGGCTACTACCTGGTTGATTTGTAATTGTAATACACCCGTGCAGAAAGCACACTATGCAGTCTTCAATCTCAATAAGTAAGGAATATATAGCTTACCTGTTTCCGCCACCACCGTTTGATCCCCCACAGGAACGGCCACCAGCTCTTCTACCGCCGCATCCTCCCCAGAGGCCTCCGAGTCCAAGTCCAACACATCAGCCACCTCCGCGCTGGCCCCGTCACCAGATGTTACACCTACAAAGTACATTTAAGAAAGTTAGAATACACCACTCACTAGTATATAATATTTGGTCTAGGAGAAATGTTAAAAAAACAGAATACAATGTAATAATTTGTGACTGTCTACTCCATAGTAAAAATGTCCCATTTTCCAGGGAAGGCTGTTGTCTTGCTGCACTTTTATGCACAACTGATGAATGCTTGCTTTTGATTTTTAACACGCACCACTTTTTCTCCTAACAGACAGAAGCTTGACTCCTGAGTCCTAAGAACACGACCAGGATCAAGTTCAAAGTAGGTGAGAGTTCGGCTCGACCACAAGAAATGTGTCCAATTAATCGTCAGCACTAACCACTTTTCCGTTTACAGTTAAATAGTTTTATGACAAAGTAGATTTCAATAAATGTGTTTACTTTTAATAAAGCTTTTACACTTAAATAGACTCTGTGGTTTTTGTTCCTCTAGACTAGAGTGGATGAGCTAAAGGTTTTGGAATTTTTGCAAGCATGAGTGCCTCTGACACTTCTTGACTGTGCTGTGACTCCGTACTACTCTCTTGTCCTGCGTACGATAATCTAGAGATCATTGGGGATCTATAATCGGTGACTTCGGGAGCTGAATGACTCTGCCACACTATCTAGTCAGTAAGGAGACAGTGCATAGAGGTATTGCTGAATATAATGGGAGTCCAATGGAATTGCCAAATGTCCAATCTTAGTTAGCTACACAGACAGACTAATAAGAATAGTCTAGTAATACCACAGGGAGTCATATTCGAGGCAGGATAAGAATTTATATCCAGTCTACAAGAAGATCAAAGACGATTTAGAAAAAATCGAATGAGGAACGCTAGGAAAAAATAGGTACTGTTTAGTAAAATGTAAACTTACTGGGGCCAGCAAAGGAGCCCTCGCCTGCCCGATCCTGGCCTGCATCCTCAGCACCCTCCTCCTGTGTCCTCTTGCCCTTGGGGGGAGCTGATGTACAACATGAAAGAAAGAAAAACCATAAAACATGGATGAGATTTTTCAACCAAATCAAACATTTCAAAAGAACAATAACAACATATTTTGGAAAAATAGCAAATAGATAGACAACTATTCCACGGGATCTATCTCATGTGGTATACTACGTTATTCGTATTGCCTGATTTGCGGAACGTTGACTTAGAAAGTTCCTATGTAACTCAATAAACAGACTACTAAAGAGGTTTGCCTAGGCCTGGCACTGCAGGCAGTAGTGCACAACACGTGACAGACAAAGTCCATCCTGCTTGCAGATCAGTGAATACTCAAACTATCAATCCACCCGCCACCACCGCCACTATTTCTTCTGATAGCCATGTGACTGTCTAAAGGAAGGACACTGGACTTCAGTCTGTTGGGGCTGATTTATAAGTCCCTTGCGGAAGTTGCGGCTGATTTTCCTCCATTGTTGCGTGCCTTTTCTGACGCAGCGGCAGAACAAAAGACTCGCCATGGTGTTGGTGCGGCGTATATATTAAAAAAAAAAACACATATGGGCATATGGGCGATGCATCACGTTGTAAAGCCCTGCGCCATCAGGGGGCGTTCCGGCGCAAGGGAGGGCGTACCTGCGCAGGAACGAATCCTAAAAGTGGCTGAGGGAAATCTACAAGATGTCAATCAGTCATTTTTATGACAATGATGCATGACTCAAACCCTGCGCGCTTGAAGCCGACGTACGGCTTGATGCAGCATTGGGGAGATAGGGTACCCCAGAGCATTGCTGGAGCTGCGCCATCGTTGGCACGCAACTCCAGCAATGCGCTGCCTTTACGGCACAGATGCGTAAGGCTTCTGTGACGTTTTGGGCCAATGGGTGGTGGTGGCATGGCACACAATTACTGCCGCATCCCTGCTACTTTGCAGGGATGCGCCGGTAATTGAAAATATGACCCTTACTGTCTAGCATTACGCAGTTCTTTTCTTTACAGTACACTGATACATAATTTCTCAGGCCAATGAAATGCTTCTGAACACAACATACAAAACAAAGAAGCATAGTAGCAAGCAAGGCTACTGAGAAGGAGAGCAGTGCACCTGAAAATGAAATGCATAGAAGATTTTGAAATATAATTTACCTCAATGTAATCGGCAGCATTATTGCTCTTGGTAAAGAACAAAGATTTGCAAATAACAGAGCAGGATAAAACAGAGTAGTAAATGTACTACTACTACTACTCACCAAGCCCGGGGACCTCTACGCCGAGCGCGTCCAGCAAGTCCCGCTCCCGGTCCATGACATCGGTCCAGCGGTGGGTGGCCTGGTTATATGTGCGCCGGACCCCAGAGATCTTGTACATGGCCCGGCACACCTTCTCCCACCGCTGGCGGCGCTCCCGGATGCCATAGCCGGTCGCGATCTTGCCGCCTCCCAGGATCGTCTTGGGGAGGCGGCGCTGGACATGGAAGATCAGTGCCGCCACTTCCTCCGCGCTAAAGATCTCCCTCGGGACCACTTGCTCCCCCCTTAAACGCCCGCACGGGAGCCGGGCACGGGGTGCGGGACCCTTCCCCTTCTCAGGGTGCTTCCCGGCTCCCTTTACCATGGTCTGGGCAGAAATAAACTTAAATGATAAAGAAGAAATAGAATAGTGAAGAAGAAAAGAAAAGAGTTTAAAAAAGTAGTTTAAAAGTAACTAAAAGCTGCAGAAAACACAAAAATATAGAGCTAGAAAAATAGAGGGTTAGATAATAAGTAAAATTAGATCAAAAAAACTTCAAACAAGCAAAGGATGGCAGAGATTGAGAGAGGATAGAGAAAGCATGCCCAGAACCATAGCAATGAATGAGAAACAAGATGGCCGCGCCCGTTCACGACCGCGTGGGTAAGTTCGCGCGAGATTTTCCTTGCGAGTACGCGCGAACTTGTACTCGCGAGCAGCACACTTTGCGAGATTACACATAGCGGGCGGAAACGGAATTACGTCACGCCAACAAGATGGCCGCGCCCGTGTACGACCGATAGGGTAACTTGGCAAACGAATAGCTAGAAGCGCCTCGCGAACACGCGCAAGATCACGCGAATATACACGTCGCAACAAAAACAATTTTGTATTCGCACGTATTCGCGGCTTCCGAAATCGATCTCGCACGGATTCGCGCCCCAAATAACGCGCGAAATTGCAAAAAAAACGATTTTAGCTAAAATGAAAGCAATGAGCAGGTGCAAAAGTTCAAACTTAACATTAGTAACATTCAAGGTAGTGCTTCCTGATGGGCCCCTCCAGAGTTTGCAACAATTCTATGACCCTGCTATGACCCAAACAGCAGGCTCATAGAATAGCACCATAAAGGTCCTGTAAAAAAAAAATTTCACTGCAACAAAAAGCAAATTACAGATAAGGAAGGAAGCAGGTGCCAGCCAGACTGGAACTTTCAAAATTACTGACACATTAATGAAACACAAATTAATTGATGGCAGTTGAAGAAGGGCAGGTGTGCTAGCTTTTTTCAACCACCATAATCTACAGTAATAAATAAACCTAATAGGTGCCTGTGAGGATGTACTAGAGGGTGGCATGGGTGTCCCAGAGGGTGGCAGTGGTGAAACAGAGGGTGCTGTGAACCTGTGATGATAAACCAGACGTAGAAACAACATAGTCGCGGCCGTTGCAAGCCGAAAAGTAAGTTCGCAATTGCGAACTTGTCCCAAAATCGGCGCGAACACGCGCCAACACAAAAAACGGAAAAATCCGCAAGTCCGCTAGAGTTCGCGGATCTTCGCGGATTGCGAATCCGTAAATACGCAAGTTCGCGGATTGCCAATCCGCAAAATCCGCCCATGCTTAGAAAGGATACACATAGAGAAGAGCTGGGCAGTTCCCTCAAAGAATTAGGTTTATGTGTATTGAACAGCAGACTGTCTAATGATTAGCCCGCTGCTTATACCCATTAATCGGATGGCAGATTGGCCACAATGGCTAACATGTGGACATCTATCACCCAATTTTGGCAAATTAAAGACTTTAACCCCTTCGGTGCTCATGACGGAATGGTTCCGTCATGAGCTACGGTTGAGCTGTGCTCATGATGGAACCGTTCCGTCATGACCACGTCCGTTTTCATTAGGGCTCAGCACCGGGGGGAATACCGGCCGCACGCAACGGGTTAAAGTGTGGCCCACATTATCAAGGGACCATGCAATGCTACAGTGTTCTCTGAACATACTGGCCATCCACCGTCCTCAGCAGTGGCTATTCAGCACTCTAGAAAAAACTGAACTTATCAGAAGGATCAAATGGCAGGCCATTAATATGCACAGACCACCCATTTGTTGGAAGGAGTGTCTGGAAAATTTCAATGGCAAATGCTCTCCAGAGCTGGGTCTCCCGTAGCTTAGGGGCACACAAGAAGAAAGTGTGGATCAGATCAGCCAGCAGCTATGACCAAGGAAATAAGACAGTTGAAAGTTTAGATATAACACATGTGAATGCAAACTATGTATACAGTGGTTTTAAGATCAAGAAGGATATTCCACACTAAGGGGCCCATCAGGATGTCGGGCGGATTGCCCCCGCCAGGCTGGCGGTGGCTACCACCAGCCTGGCGGAGGCAATCCGCCCGACATCCGCATTCGAATTCCCCCCTGCCATATAAGTATGGCGGGGGGGACCTCGGCGGACGGAAAGACCGTCCGCCATTTTTCCGCTCTGGTCCCCTTGCGGCCGGGGCGGAAAAGGATTAATATGGTGGCGGTGTCTATTAGACACCACCAGCCATATTACAATGGGCTTAGGGAGATGCCCATCGCCGCCACGGAAAGGCATGCGGTCTTCACTCTGGGGGCCCCTTGCGGGCCCCCAGAGTGAAGGAGAGGTGGGGGGTCAAACGGGGGGTACCTGTGGTACCCCCTGCATTTGCATAAACAAAGCGGCAGGCACCGCGCGGTGCCTGCCGCTTTGTTTATGCAAATGTAAAAGTGAATTTTTAGCATTGAGGCGGGCGGTGCTGAGAGCACCGCCCGTCACAATGCTAAAAATACAGGATACCCCCTGCGGGACCCCCGCCCTTATGGCGGGCGGTCCCAATTACCGATGGGATGGCGGGCGGACTAAGTCCGCCCGCCATCCTAATGGACCCCCAAAAGTATCATGCTGCTCACATAAACAGTAAGACACACAAACACAGAAATTGGCTTTATTATTCACTAATCTTTGAGTTAGCAAAGAAAACTGCATGTGGTCCGCATGGTTCCAATTTTGTGTTTCACAGTGTCATTAATTCTTTAATTTGTATTTTGTGCTGCATAGTTTTATTTTTTCCCAAGATTCATTGTTGATTAGCCGATTTGAATGTAAGAAGGTGTTAGGATATAGCTAGCTTGGTGTAAATCTTGAGAACCTGGTTTAATATATAATAATAGCGTACCTGTGTGAAATTGTATTTATAAGATGCATCGCATATTCTGGGCCATAATTTGAACACAAGCAAGGCGTTTGTTCACATTAATTTAATTAAGTTAGACAGGGATTTTTCTAGATTAGAATGGATGATTCGTAGTTATTTTATTGCTTCACACTTTAATCGAAGTATAAAAGATAGAGATTATCTTGGAGACTTTTGAACAAAAAAGAACTTGCTTGTTTAACAGGCTGTAGTTATTTTAATCAAATGAAAGTTATTCATTAAGTTGATTTTAATCAATCAGAGTCGAGGAGGATTACATTTGTTTCACAATCAAGAGATTTACTTTAATGATAACTATCAGTTCATAATTAGAAAACAATTATGTATGCAGCAAAAAGGTGATTAATATAATTTTTAAGATTTACAGAAATAAAAAGTAACTCCCTGATGAAGGGCTGAGGATAAAAGGCCTTAATGTATTGGGGTCTGAGGTGCTATAACATGTATATATTGAGGAAGGAAGGAATTATTCTGATTAACAAAATCATTTTTAAAATATCAAATGAAGAAAATAAATAAACTTGAAAATCAAACTGAATAGTGGGAGATTGTATTTTTAGTACAGAGTGAAGAAAGCTAAAACTGTCACAAACTGAAAAATAATCTGTTTTACAGTAGTGTAGTAAAAAAAGACGCTGAACCCAATTGGGGAAAGTTCTTAAATATTGAATGTTATCTCCCAGTGATCATTAGGCTATGCCTAGCTATTGTGCATTTAATCATATAAAATTGAATAGGAGCATTTATTTTCTAGACATATATTATTCTTAATAGTTAAGAAAAAAGCAAAACCATTATCCTTTTGTCAATTTCTTGTGCAATATTTCCAATATCAACAATATCTGCAATAAGTACATCAAATCCAACCCGAATCTGCGGGACTCTCAATTAGTAATGCAACTGAGTCACGTGTTCTCGATGCTAAATTTCTTGATTTATTTCTATTCTTTTGTAAATACAAACTAATAATCAGCCCTGCCAATGTGTTTCTTCCTTGCGGACTTCATCAGGGCTGAAAAATGTAACACATACATAAAAATGTATATAATACTTATCAAGTATATATACATAATTGCAAACAATTTTACTTACATCTCATTTATAAAAAAAAGCAAAAAATGAATACAAAATAGACCATGACTCTACCACCAAAAAACCTTATGCACACTTGACCAAGATCAAATATCCTTGATTGCCTATACCTAAAATGCATATATGTACAGAAATAGGACAATCAGCGTTTTTATAAGACATACAGTTTTTACAGGTAAGACAGTCACATTAAAGATTAGTCACCTATACTGCAATGTAACTCCTTTCTCTCCCAAAACTCACTTGCAATGTATCTCCAATGTTCTGATATGTCTCCTATAGAAGTGCCCTGCACTGTATATAAATGTATATCTGACAATAATCTGGGGGGAAAAAAACATAAATCATAATAACTAATAATACCTATAATGTTCATATAACTATCCTAAAGTGATATGTGCACAAAATCGAATTACTTACATCAAAATGCATCTGTATCCCCATCAGTGTGTGTGTAATTTGTGGCTCTACTTATGCTTTGTTTAAAGGGATAGGATCTCCTCACATATATAGGACTACTAATAGATTTGCTTGCTTTACTACTAAATAGTTGTTTCTAACAATTAAGAATAATTAAATGTAACTGCATATCCCATTACCCATCTAAAGAAAAAATGACTGCCTAAAAAGTCCTCTAACCTGACAACCCTACTAACCCTAGCAGGACCGGATATTATAGGTACTTACTTTTGTATTCCATAGCGCAAATCAAGCAAAGACCTCTATCTTCAAGAGTCAGGATGTTAATGCCAAAAGATTCATATTCGTTATTAAAACATATTTCCCAACGATTAGAAATCCATTGGATTCTCTAAAATAAAACACTATCCTACATAAAAGAGTCGGTTTCACTCTGGTCCACCAAGCGGGTCAGCCTATCATATTTCCCCTATAAACCCGGGATGGTAATAGTCAGCCTTCCCATAAGTCATTCAAATTCACCGCTAAAAAACAGTCCGAAGGAGGCTCCGTTCTCATAGTCGTTGAAGCTTTACTGAGCTCCATTTAGTTACACCCAGTGACCAACATCACACCAAATCGTCCATCAGGCCTGTCTTGGTCAGAACCAATCAGATTTCTAAGAGGTAGAAATTTAAAAAATAAATATACAAACCTAGCCATTCACTGTGTTATTTAACCAAACACAGTGCAGCATTTTCCTCTTTAGCCAATGATCTCTCACCTATCCATATCCACTTTCAAATGGAATTGACAATCAATTCTTGAGGTTCCACTTTGAAAGGAAGTGGCCAATTTAATTATATCACGTGATATTCACATCACACCGAGTTGTCTGTCAGGTCCGCCGTGATCAGGACCGATCTAATTTCAAAAGATAGAGATATAAACAGCGATTATACACACCTTTCCATTCACCATATTATTTAAGCATTCACTGTGTGGTATTGTCCTCCTCGGCCAATCATCTAACACCTCTCCCTTTCACCATGATATAGAACTAAACATCAATTACGGTGGTTATACATTGAAAGGAAGTAGTCAATTTCAATTTCAAAAGACTTTATTCGGTTATATGACATAAATAACCATAAAAGTACAAAATACAAACTTACACGATCAAAAAGAGTTAAAAACATACAGTTAAATATAGGCACAATACCTATGACAAATTAAATAATTATAGTTTTCCGTGAATAAAAAACATTTTTAAGAAAAGCAGAGACAGATGCCACAGAAAACATATCATCAAGCTTCTGGATTGCTAAAAAGGCAGGTTGACATTGTCTTAAATTCAAATATCTTAATATGGGCATAATCCACCTCTTCCTTGGAGTTGAATAAAATTTACAAAAAAATAAAATATGGATATCAGATTGGGTGGACAAATTGTCAAAATGACATTTAATAATGCCGCTTGACCAGTCATTAGTAACAGGGAAACTTAATAACCTAAATAAAATCCCAAATCTAAAACGAGTCAAACACAGTTTTTCTTGATCTTTCATCCTCAAGGTTAAATAAGGTTGGATAACCTGCGGTGTTAATATAAGTTGATAAGAGATCACAGTTTTTTTCTTAAACTCAGTTTTTTCCCTGCTGTTCTCTAGGTAAGTAATGCATAATTTTTTCAACACTTTTCTAGGAATCTGGGTCATCAACAGGGGGTTCTCAAAATAATCAAGATGATCAATGTTACTGAGAAATGTCTTAATATAGCTCAACCACTTCACCCTATGGGCACATTCCAGTTTCAGAACATCCCCTAAGATGAAACGAGTAAAATGACATTCATCTGTAGTCCATACCCTATGCCACGAAAGAACCGCCTGTACCTTAATATTATCCTTCAAATAGGGAAGGCCCAGCGCAGTGTGGCAATTGTGGGTGGACATACTCTCAGGTAAAGATAAGAGGTACCTCAGGAAGCTGCTTTCAATTGTCTGCAAAATTGTAACTTTGCATCACCCCAGATTCCAGCTCTATAGGTGGCGACCGCCACACAACTTGCTTTGTAAATGTATAGCAGTTCCTTAACTGGTTTCTTCCCCATCTTTTTACTAAATAATTTTA
Organism: Lissotriton helveticus; assembly: GCF_964261635.1. NCBI lineage: Eukaryota > Metazoa > Chordata > Amphibia > Caudata > Salamandridae > Lissotriton > Lissotriton helveticus. Next base: position 75,749,056 of record NC_136072.1, read on the forward strand.
AGGCCATGAATGACTTGATGAATAACAATTGTCTACTTTGGACTGTTCTCTTTTTATAATTTGCTCCCTTACCACAGTTCATACAAAAGGTTTTTGCACAATTCACCCTCAGGTCCAAATTGGTCATGAAAGTAGTGAATGATAAAATCATAGTTTGCATGGCGACAGGGGTCCTTGCCATCAAGACAGCATCGTCTACATAAATTAGAGCTGGAATTTGACAATTAGATGCCGTTGGCATATCTCGGCAGTCTTGTAGCAAGGTTTTCTCCAAATCATTAATATAAATGGTGAATAAAAATGGGGCAAGGACGCATCCTTGCCTTACTCCCCTCACAATGTTAAACATTCTAGTGCATTCCCCTTTTTTACCGAATCTAATCGTGGCCCTGGCACCATTATACAAACCTCTAAGGAATAAAATAATATTATCCTCAACAACCAAACGCGCTAAAATTAACCACAATTTACTGTGGGTAACACAGTCAAAGGCGGATGTCAGATCCACAAAGGTTAAAAACATCCTACCTCCCTTGGCCTTAGTATATTTTTCTAAGAGGATATATAAATTGAGACATTGATCTATTGTCCCGACTCCTTCTCTAAAGCCATATTGTAGGTCGCTAATAACCTTGTGTTCTTCTGCCCATTTATGTAGCCTATTTAGAATAACTCTGCCAATAATTTTAACAGTCGAATCGAGCAGGGATATGGGACGGTAGCACACACAACTAGTCCTGTTGCCCTTTTTTAAAATGGGAACTATAATTGACTCGTACCAGGTGTGAACCAAACCCACAGAGCTGGCAGCATTAAAAATTCTTGTGAGTAATGGCGCCCATAGGATCATATTACTTTTAAAGATGTCCACCGGAACGCCATCCGGGCCTGTTGCCTTGCCTCCCTGGCTTGAACTAATGCCCTTAATAACCTCTTCTAAGGTGAAGTTGAGGTCTATTTTACCCTCTGGCGAAGTGGTCATATCCTCCCCAATCGGCTCCCTCTGTGTTTCCATCATAGGCAACGAGTCACTATAAAGTTTTTCAAAATGGCTCACCCAATCATCTTCAGTGATGGCAATCTCCATCCATGCATTGGAGTTATCCTTGAAATAAGGTGCATTTACTGCTTTCCAGAAGGCTGTCATGTCTCGCAATTGGGAAGCTTCCATTATCTTCTCCCAAGCTTCCGACTTCAACATATCCCTCCTGCTTTTTTACGCGGTCTTATACACTTTACGTAATTCCTGAATCTGAGTCTTGTCCCTAACATGACTGCTCAGTGCCCGTTTAAGTTTAGTATATGCCTTAGTACAAGCTGTATCAAACCAGCTCATACTTTTGTTTTTTGGGTTCTTTGATTCTACTCATAGGCTGTTCTTAATGTGCGTTGTTATTTGCCTAAAGTTATTAATCGTCTCGGCGTTATCCGCTTCCATATCCAGGCAAACACTAAAGCATGTTTTACAGGCCTTAATTATTTGCACAAAAACTCTTCTGGTATTATTTTTGTCCATTTCAGGGCATATACATTCTGTCTCGAGATAGCAATATCTCTCACCGAAGACCTGGATATATTGTCAGCGATAGGGACAGTACATGGATCTAAAATTTCAACCCTAATAGGGAAATGATTACTTAAGGGGGTCTCCAGCGTGCTATAATTGGAAACACTATCACCATAACATGTGGAGATCAAAATGTAATCTATGGTAGAGAATGCCCCTCTTCCCATAAAAGTGGAAGAAAAGGGTACCTCCGGATGGCACATTTTATTGGCGAAGCCTAAATCGTTCATAAACAAGATTTCATTCTGAGCATCGCCTGTTGTTGTGTGTTCATAATGTGTCAATATGGACTCCTTGTCCATCATTAGGCCACAATTCCCCTTTTCTCCTCTATTACATAGGGCACAATTGAGATCTCCCCCCCATATAACAGCATACTCTTTACTTTCATTACAAGTTAAACTGTTAAGTTCAGATCTCAGGGATTTGAAGACTGCCGGCGTATCTGCAGATGGGACATTATTATAGAGGTTTATGATCAACCAACAGAATCTTTTACTCATGTGTAAACCAACTATATGATAAAAACAATTGTTATGAAAAATCTCCATACCCTTACATTTAAAATTATTCGAAACATAAGTGCAGAGCCCACCTTTGGCTCTGCCATGTGTTGAGCCTATTGCTGGAGTAAATATAGTTTTAAAACCATTCAAATGAAATACTTCCGTCGCCAAGTGTTTCCTGTAAGCATATAATATCGTATTCATCAGTCCTGTGTGGATTATCTAGTTTTGTTCTGAGTCCGGCAATATTCCAGAAGATAATCGACCATTTACACTTATTCATACCTTTAGTAACATCTGGGATAATCGTAGAATTTTCCACGTTACAATCAACAATCCCGTCATTCAAATTTCTGCCCCACGCAATTATATCGCTAATCGTTACAATATCTATTATCTCTATGTTGGCGACATTTATAGGAGGTTGTTTGGGGCGATCAATTGTAGCCTGATTATCCAAGCCTGAATGACACAAAAGATTTTCAGTACTATTATCAGTGACATTCTCCGTTTTTGGTCAATCCACCCCCCCCAAGCCCAGACAAAGATTCAAAACGATTACTTATTGGGACGTTAAAGTAATCTCCTGGGGGAAAGTAAATGCCATCACAATGGAATTTGTGGGGCAGAGGACCTCCATGCACAGCATAAACCACTGGGACATTATAATGGTAACCTGATGGGTAGTTATTACTTCCACCATGTGAATTATAAGACCTTGGTCCACTAAAAACTGCAGGAGCCGGTGGGTAAAAATAAGTTAAATCAAAGGAGAATATTCCTCCAGGGTTACCATAATTCGGGAAACCACTGATATACTGTACCACTCGCGGGTCTCTAAATCTCACTATGATACAGTCTCCTTTAATATCCTTTATTTTATAACCCACCCAGCTTACTCTTCGCACATTTAGAATTTCCCCCTGCAGGTCTGGTCTGAGTGTTCTATTCTTTCCTAGCCAAAACATACATTTATTTTTTTGCTCATAAAGGGTTTCGACCCTGTCATGCTTCCATTCAGGGACACCAGCTAACACTATAACATATGGGTATGAATCAGGGGGAAGGTCTATTCTCTTTCTAATACCTTTCGTACTTGTTTGCGCATCTTTTTCAGGTTCATTAATCCTAGCTGCATTCTCTGGTCTCTTTTCTAAATTATTTCTGTTGCCCTCTACTTTTTCGCTAGTTGCTACAGATCTAGCTTCCTGTAAGGTCTTGCCGAGTATCTTACCACATACTGGCTTAGGTAGTACTTTACTCGCTTGCCCTGGCATCTCACTAGATGTACTCAATTGTTTATCCCTAAAAGAAGTGGTAGATCTAGTTTGGATGGTTTTAGTTTCAGCCAACTTCTTTAACAATAAAGAGTTGTCCTGGGTAGTTTTTTCGAGTATCCCTAACTGTATACTAATCCTTCTAGTTCGTTCTAGTAAGGGTAACATTAAGGATTTGACCAGACGTTCGATGTTTTCTAGCGTGCAACTTTTACTTCTAACATCCTTGATCGAAAGATCGAATATATCATCAGGGGGATTGTTAGAGTTAAGTCCGATTTCCTCGGAATGTTTAAGTTTGTTTTTTCTGGCCTCAGTTGCCGTAGCCGTAAAATTAGATGGGGCAACTTTGGATTTTTTAGTATGCCCCCCTTTCTGTTGGTTACCTCCTCGCTTACGCTTTAAATTATAGCCGATATCAGGCGTATGTTCTGGTATGTGAAGTTCAATAGGTGGCTTATTAGCCAATTGCGAGGGTTTACTGGGGGCGGAATCACCTCTAGGAAAAACCATAAAGGAATCAAGGCTAGCATCAACCTCTCTTGAATCTAGTATGATCGATAAATCCTGTTGCTGTTGAAGTGTAGCATCATACTGAGAGCTAATAATAACTGGTCGTTCTGGAGAGGGTACTGAGGCAATCCCCCCGAGGTAAGATCTTCTCAAAAACATGGGATCGAGTGATAAGCGACGTTCAGTTAAGGCTATCTCCTTCTCCAAGACTGAAGCAGCCCTTGTAATAAAAGCATCTAAAGTGCCAGTTACACTACTACTCCCTCCCCTGTTGACCAGATTTTTCCCTCTCAGATTTTTTTGTGACATAGTATTTCACAGAAGACAGTAAGTATACCTAAGTTTTAAAAAAAATCAATCTAATTAAAATTGCAATTAAACACAAATATAAAGTCTTACTCTAAGAAAAACAAAAATAGAATAGGGTGGCCCAGTCCAATCTCTTCCTGCCTCTGACGGGCTCAGACAGGCTAGCCCTTGGCCCGGGCTTCGCCCGGTCCGTTCCGCGCGCGTCCCGTGATGCGGGATGTGGCGGCAGGTTTTGTTCACCTATGGAGGGCATGGCGGGAGGGTGTCTCTAAGCCCAGGTGTCTTGTGGGCTCTGAAGTTCTTGCTCCCTTGTGACCGCAAATGCCCCCAGCTGCGAGCGTTTCCCGCAAAGCGGGAAACGCGACAGGTAGTTCAAAGATGCGCTGAGGAATGGGGGAGCGTAGATCTCCACCAAAATCGTGGACCCCTCTTGCTGCCAATACTGCTGCTGCTGTTGCTTAATCCGTAGGTTTGACCAGGTATTAGTCATTTTCATCAACCCACTTAAAAACCCCACCCCACAGAGTCCTCTATCAGGTCCATTGTCAATCAAATGTCAAGAAGGTAGAGATATAAATAACGAATATACACAACTTTCCATTCACCTTATTGTTTTGCTCAATCACAGTGCAGTATTTTCCTCCTTTGCCAATCATCTCATACCTATCCTTGTCCACTGTGATGAGGAATCTAAAAATCAATTTACAGAGGTTACACATTGAGAGGAAGTGGTCAACTTGTATCCCAAACTGGTACAAATATCAGAGCTTAATAACAAAAGGGAGAGTGAGGGAAAAGTATATACAGGCACTATGTGAGGTGGGAACTCCTGGTCCCCCAAATCATTTACAGAAAACAATAGAGGAGTAACCCCTCGTAGACAGAGAGTTGTCTCTCTGACAATGAGCTTACGTGCTTAGGTCAGCACAATGTGCCCCAACCTGCTGTTGGATAATGCATATTCTTATAGAAGACCCCTCACTCACCAACCTAGTTGGTGACATGCTTCATCATCGGGGTCCCACCCCATAGGCCGAGTGCCTATAGGGTGTGCTGCGACACCTGATTACAGTGGAGCTGGTTAGATTCCTTTTATGTGTTCAAATCTATCAAAAACTGTATTAAAAAGGGCCAACACTACTCACTGCAAGTATTTTATTCTTGAGTGCTTGAACCCTTGTTAAAAAGAAAGTGTGGCACCTTTGCCTAATTAGGTAGGCTTTGGTGTCATAAGTAGTATTAAAACATATAAAAATAGCAAAAGTGTGCTATGTGAATGTGAATCTTTACAAACTATTGGTTAAGGAGGTCTACATGTTTCAACCCATACATAAATTCAAGGGTTTTCGTCAGGACCGTGGTGTTTCGAACTGGGTGGTCCGCCCTCGCTAAGGAGCGTCCTGCCCTAGTTCGAATAGGAGACCGCAAATTGCGATTTCGTGAAAAAAGGTGCGTTTTTCCTTTTTTGGAAAAAACGCTTGAAAGCGGAATTTATGTATGGGTTGAAACATGTAGACCTCCTTAACCAATAGTTTGTAAAGATTCACATTCACATAGCACACTTTTGCTATTTTTATATGTTTTAATACTACTTATGACACCAAAGCCTACCTAATTAGGCAAAGGTGTCACACTTTATTTTTAACAAGGGTTCAAGCACTCAAGAATAAAATACTTGCAGTGAGTAGTGTTGGCCCTTTTTAATACAGTTTTTGATAGATTTGAACACATAAAAGAAATCTAACCAGCTCCACTGTAATCAGGTGTCGCAGCACACCCTATAGGCACTCGGCCTATGGGGTGGGACCCCGATGATGAAGCATGTCACCAACTAGGTTGGTGAGTGAGGGGTCTTCTATACGGATATGCATTATCCAACAGCAGGTTGGGGCACATTGTGCTGACCAGAGCACGTAAGCTCATTGTCAGAGAGACAACTCTCTGTCTACGAGGGGTTACTCCTCTATTGTTTTCTACAAATATCAGAGCCACACATCAATTTAAAATTTATAATCAGTAAGAATTTTCAATATACGTGATGGGCCAATTATTATTCTCTGTTTACAACTATTTCTTGGAACCATATGCCGCTCCAAGCTCCACTTCCTACCATCACATGATGTGCCACGGCTACATTAAGAATTTCTCTGTTTCTCCTCAGACAAAGCTAATCAAATTCAGAAGAGATTATAATATGTATACTTCAATGTTCCCTCATCTCTATTCGTCGGACCATTAGCCCAATAGGAAAATCCTATTGCCTCCTTTCGACAATCTGCTTGGACCTATCCTTTATCAATCCGGATAATGAATCCTAACATAGGGGTCAATTAGGATGTCGGACGGATCGCCATTGCCATGCAGGCAGTGGCGATCCATCCGCCATCCTTGCCCGTCCGCCACCTATTTCCCCCGCCATATTACGATGGCAGGCGGGACCGTGGCGGACGGGAAGACCGCGGCGGAAAAGGTCTAATATGGTGGCGGTGTCTATCAGACACCGCCAGCCATATTAGGATGGGCTAAGGGGAATGCCTTTCCGTGGCGGCAATGCCGCCACAAAAAGGCATACGGTCCTTGCTTTGGGGGCACGTTGCAGGCCCCCAGGATGAAGGGGGTGGGGGGAGCACATGGGGGTACGTTTCAAAATACAACATGCCTGTCATGTTGTGCTTTGAAACGCACAACATGCATTTTTTGCATTGCGGTGAGCGGTGCTTTCAGCCACTGTGGCGGGTGCATCCTAATTCGAGGCACGGGACATCCGCCCCTGTGGCTGACGGTCCCATCCTCCGACGGGATGGCAGACGGACTTTGTCCGTCCACCATCCTTATTGACCCCATAGTCCATGGATTACCTGATACAACTAGATAGTATGCTCATGAAAATAAGTGAATACATGTAGATACCAATATCACAAACTCTCTATTTGTCAAACCATTGACCTACAGGGGACCCAATATTTCTCTCTTTGGCTAATGAGCTCCAACATATCTTTTAACCAGCCGGATAAAGAATACAACCATATCATGGTGGTTACTTGACACAGCCAAAATGTGGGCTTGTACAACATCATGGTACCAATGCTGAAATCACATATATTTCTATTTAAAAATGCAATTATGTCATATCCTAAATTCAAAAAAATTATTATCCATCTAAATAGTGAAATTAAATTATAAACCAAAAAGTATGCTTACAATTATCTAGGAATGCTATGTTTATACTATAACAATCTCAAAAGGAGGGTAACCGCATCTTACATCTAATATACAATAGCACAACTCTTAAAACTCCCAGAATATCCACAGGTCCCTATACATCAGGTTCTGGTACATTCCCATACCCAAAACAAATACCAATGTTATGCATATCCATAAACCACCACCAGAAAATTCAACAATATAGTACAAATATTAAAAATAGAAAGAAGCTCATAATCTTGGCGAAAATAAGTGAACCATCATGTAAACACAAAACCGCACACCTCAAGGAAAATCATGTTTCTTACTCAGAACCAGAAACAAACAATAAAAACCTACACCCAGTTACAGAACATAATGAAACTCATTTTCCATGTTCAATCCTAAGTGCACTGACCTCAAATAGCTGATCCATGTTGTCTCCTCCTTCCCTAATACTGTCACTTCCTCTTTCATCTTTATGCACTCTTCGGATCGCATAAAAATTGAAACTACAATAATTAGGATGACTTTCTCTTATGTGTTGTACTAAAGGTGATTAATCATCATTGTTGCAAACAGATCCACGATGTTCTTGGATTCTTCATTTCAGCTTTCTTTTGGTACTTCCCAAACATATCCTAGAAAAATACCGGCTATGATTTATGCAACAAAACAAGTATTACAATGAATAAACTGTTTAATGTAGTGAGTAGTACTAGTATTATATATAAACATTTTTACTTTGTTCAGGCCATAGCTAGAGACTACACAGTTGCCACAGGTTGCGCAGGTAACCAGTTTTTCACTGGAAATGACAGGTTTGAGGTAATTTCTCATGATTTTACCCCTAATAGTCTGTCCCTTCCTACTGGTAACTTTAGTCTTTCATGCATGACATCTGTCAAACCTGGGACACCCCTTAAGCGAGACCAGTTCTTACAAAGAATTTTGTAGGTAAAGGAATGAATGATCCTGGCTAAAAGTAGAAACAAAGCTGAGTCTTTCTGGCTGGCTAGATTTTGTTTTTTAATAGGATGTCAAAACGTTGTATATTCCAAACTCTTTTCTCAGCTTGATTGAGTACTTTTTCACCATAACTCCTAGTTTCCAATCTATCCTTCAGGTTAGGTATACAAGTATTAAAATCTCTCTCTTCACTGCAGGTCCTTCTGATCAATTCCCTATAAGGGATCCCACTGGTAACACTGTAAGGATGCACACTATCTGCTCTTGAGATATCATTAGTATCCGTTGCCTTGCGGTATAATCTACTTTGAATGCTATGGTCTGAGATATATAACTCCACAGTGAGAAAATTGATTTGGTTAGGATGATGACACATGCTAAAAGTGCCATTGTGCCATTATTGTTAAGGTATTCATTGTATTCATCCAGATCGTTTACACTTCCAGTCCATATGATGAGAATGTTGTCAATATAATGATCCTAGTAAAAAAGGTGATCTAGCCATTTGCATGCCGATGAGGCCCAGGCATGCTCCCTCTCAGGCCATGCCATAAAGAGATTGGCTTAAGCCAAAACAAGAATGTGACATAACTAACAAAAAGGTTTTCCTTGAATCTGCAAGGAATGACACCTTACAAATAGTGAATCTTTCTGACAAGGTTTTGACTGATATAGAATCTGATATGTTATCACACGGGCTCACTTTCTGTCCTAACAAAACCTGTGATTTTGTTAAATTACTGATTGATTTGTTTAAAGTTGCTAGGCGTTTCAAACGTAAAACATTTTTTTGTAAATAATGCAAAAAAAGGCACAAACACCAAACAAAGAATAACCATCATGATATAGCATCCATTGTGAACAAGATGGTGTTGAGGCCTAACTGAGGCCTCATTAGCCTAAGCCAGAAAAACACACTTTAAAACTCTGGGCCTCATTATGATGTCAGGGGAAGGTCACCATTGCAGTTTGGAACGGCCCAACCTTAGGTCGGCGGTTCAGACCACAGTATAAGGATGCGACCGTCAATAGGGTGGTCTCAAACATCAATTTTCCAAGGAAATCTTGTGCGGCGGGTGAAAAAGGCCCACAGCACAAGTTTCCATTGGAAAATGGATGTTTGTAAACATCCCTGCATCATGTGGCTGTGCCATGCTCTGCCTTCCACATTGTGCAGGGATGTTTAGGGGGGCACTATAGATGCCCATCAGGGGTCTTAGCAAATGGACAGGAGAGATGGTGTCCTGCTAGATGCCCCAAAGTAACTTTCCTACAGCCTTTCTATGTTGGAAAGGTTGACATGGAAAGGCTGTCGGAAAGTGCCATCATAATCATGATGGTAGAGACTAGGCTGGTTCTGCTGTCATTAGGGGATATTGGTGGCTTCCTGATGCTCCACTGGCTCCTTAAGCCCATCATAAGTTCAGCGGAAACCCCCTACAGGTTTCTCTCTGACCGAAGTCATCATAATGCGGTGGTTAGAGGAAAACCAACGATGTCGGCCGGAAAGCCTCCTACAGATGGTCGGAGGCTTTCCACCCGACATCGTAATCGGGCCCATTGTAGTGATTTTGGGGCTGATTATGAAGGTGGACACCTTTGTGTTACAGAACACTGTTAGCTTAAGGTTCCACAAAATATACTGTCCCTACAAAATGACTGGCGTGGTAAGACTGAATATGAAACGCCAAATCACCAGGTCCAGCACTTGGCCATGCACCACCACAGTCCACAAGGGGAAATGTCTCTAATGCCTCTGCTGCCTAGCGTTGAAATGCAAAGGCTGTTCCAGTGCTCCCTAGGCTGATCTAGTGCTCCCTGCTTGCCTAGCACAGATGATTCCTGTCAAATGCTAGAATCTGTAAAAGAAACCACAAAACCAGGAATACCACATAGAAGTCTAGTGTGTTTAATACAAAAATAGCCAACAAGGATTCAAAATATGCACAGCAATTGCCGTTTCAATGGATAAGAGCTTTGCCCTCGGTTAGTTGGAGCATGTAATGGGTCAACATTGATGCACCCTCTGTCATATTTAGAGAAGAGAAAAAAGAACATTTGATGGAAATGAAACTTGTAGATGGGCACTAATGAGCAGGTGCCAGCATCTTCGAGTTGGAAGAATGGGAGAAGACTGGCGAACTGATACAATTAACACCAACAAGAGCTATTTTCTGAAATCATTGCTTCAATGTGCCAAATTCAGAGGCTACACTTTGCTAGAATGGTTCGCCAAGTACTGCAGTGTATTGCACAGGATACAATGATAGAGATGTGTTAACAATTTTGTAAGTTTCAATAATACTAGGGCTTAAGTGGTCTTCAAGCAGGTACAAAAAGGTAAATATCAATTGATTAATGAAATGTGACTGCACACATTAAGGTACACATGAGCAAAGTCATTTTCATTGTACACATGTAAGTATTAAGGCACATTTGTAAGTGAATTCGCTTTCCCAGAAGTCGTGTCAAGTAAATTGTGAATTAATTGGGGACACATGCAGTCATATTTCAGATGCCACTTATTATTTCCTGTTTCTTTCCTTGACTTTTATGACTTCAAATGTGTCATTAGATGATTAACCCCTTGGCCGCGGGGGTAATTCCCCCGCTGTGCTGGGGGCAGAGGGCGCGCACAGCGTCCCGCTGGTGGTGACGAGCTCAGCTCGACGTGAGCCGTGTGCTCATGTCGAGCTGAGCTCGTCACGGCCACACCCGTTTGTGTGGAACGCTCAGCACAGCAGGGGAATTAGCCCCGCGTTCGAGCATTGGAGCCGTTATGACGAGCTCAGCTCGTCATGAGCACACGGCAACCGTGGCTCATGACGAGCTGAGCTCGTCATGAGCATGGGAGGGGTTAAAGACGTTTTCTCTTAGAGATGCCCATTGCTTTAGTTGTAGCTGCCAGGCAGTAACCCTGAACTCCTCGTTGACACCAATCAATCAATCAATCAATCAGTGACACTTATAAAGCGCGCTACATACCCGTAGGGTCTCAAGGCGCTGGGGGGGGGGGGTGCCGCTACTGCTCGAACAGCCAGGTCTTCAGCTTCTTCCTGAAGGAGAGGTGGTCTTGGGACAGGCGCAGGTCGGACGGGAGGGAGTTCCAGGTCTTGGCGGCCAGGTAGGAGAAGGACCTTCCTCCTGTAGTCGCTCTTCGGATGCGGGGGACGGCGGCGAGGGCGTGGTTGGCTGATCGGAGGTGGCGTTTGGGAGCGTAGAAGTTGACTCGGCTGTTGAGGTAGCTCGGGCCTTGGTCGTGTAGGGCTTTGTGTGCGTGGGTGAGGAGGCGGAAGGTGATTCTCTTGTTGACGGGGAGCCAGTGAAGGTCTCTCAGGTGTCCGGAGATGTGGCTGGATCGTGGGATGTCGAGGATGAGTCTGGCTGAGGCGTTTTGGATCCGCTGGAGTCTCTTCTGGAGCTTGACGGTGGTCCCGGCGTAGAGGGCGTTGCCGTAGTCCAGTCGGCTGGTGACGAGGGCCTGGGTGACGGTCTTCCTGGTCTCTGTGGGGATCCACCAGAAGATCTTCCGTAGCATGCGTAGGATGTTGAAGCACGCCGAGGAGACGCTGTTGACTTGCCTGGTCATGGCGAGGGAGGAGTCCAGGATGAAGCCCAGGTTGCGTGCGTGGTCCGTCGGTTTGGGTGCGGTGCCCAGGGCGGGAGGCCACCAGGAGTCGTCCCAGGCGGAGGGTGAGGAGCCCAGGATGAGGACCTCCGTCTTGTCCGAGTTCAGTTTCAGGCGGCTGGTCGTCATCCACTCGGCTACCTCTTTCATCCCTTCGTGCAGGTTGGCTCTGGCGGCGGCGGGGTCGTTGGTCAGGGAGAGGATCAGCTGGGTGTCGTCGGCGTAGGAGATTATGCTGAGGTGGTGTTTGCGTACGATGGCCGCGAGGGGGCTCATGTAGACGTTGAAGAGGGTGGGGCTCAGGGATGATCCTTGGGGGACGCCGCAGATGACTTCGGAGGCCTCTGATTTGTATGGTGGTAGGCGGACTCTCTGTGTTCTTCCGTCGAGGAAGGAGATGATCCATTCCAGCGCCTTGTCCTGGATTCCGATGTTGCTGAGGCGCCGTGCTAGAGTGCGGTGGCAGACCGTGTCGAATGCCGCGGAGAGGTCTAGGAGGATGAGGGCCGCTGTTTCTCCATTGTCCATCAGGGCTCGGATGTCATCGGTGGCGGCGATGAGGGCGGTCTCGGTGCTGTGTTTGGCTCGGAATCCGGACTGTGAGGGGTCGAGGGATCCGTTCGTCTCGAGGAAGGCGGCCATCTGCTTGTTGACGGTCTTCTCGATGACTTTGGCTGGAAACGGGAGAAGCGAGATGGGGCGGTAATTCTTGAGGTCGGTGGGGTCCGCTGTTGGTTTCTTGAGAAGAGCGCTGAGCTCGGCGTGTTTCCAGCTTTCAGGGAAGATGGCGGTGTCGAAGGAGGTGTTGATGATGTCTCGCAGGTGGGGTGCGATGACAGCGTCGGCTTTGTTGAAGACGTGGTGAGGGCAGGGGTCGGTCGGTGATCCGGAGTGGATGGAGTTCATCGTGCGGATGGTGTCTTCGGTGCTGATCGGGGTCCAGGCGTGGAGGGTGGTGGTGGGGGGGGGTGGCTGGTCGGTCGTGGTGTGCGTTGGTTGGTTGTTGAAACTGCTGTGTATGTCCGTGATCTTGTTGTGGAAGTATGAGGCGAGGGAGTTGCAGAGGTCTTGCGATGGGGTGATGTCGTTGTTTCCTGCGCTGGGGTTGGAAAGCTCTTTCACGATGTTGAAGAGTTCCTTGCAGTTGTGTGCGTTGTTGTCCAACCGGTCCTTGAATGCTGTTTTCTTGGCGGCGCGGATCAGCTGGTGGTGTTTCCGGGTGGCAAGTTTGAAGGAGGTCCTGTTGTCCGGTGTCGGTTCCCTTTTCCAGACTTTCTCGAGGGCTCGGCAGTTCTTCTTGGAGCTCTTGAGTTCGTCGGTGAACCATGGGGCCTTCTTGCTGCTGGGTCTGCTAGGCGGGGTCCTCAGCGGGGCGAGTTCGTCCGCGCAGTTGCTGATCCACTTCGTGAGGTAGTCGGCGGCCTGGCTGGGGTTCGCTGAGCTGGCAGGAGGGTGTTGGCTCAGGGAGGTGGCGAGCTGGTCTGCTGTGATCTTGTTCCAGCTTCTACGGGCGGTCTGTTGCTGGTGTTGGTGGGTCGTCGTTCTCTTGAAGGTGAAGTGGACGCAGCTGTGGTCCGTCCATTGAAGCTCTGTGGCGTGGCTGAAGTCGATGTCTGCGCTGGATGAGAAGACGGCGTCGAGTGTGTGTCCGGCGAGGTGGGTGGGGGTGGACACCAGTTGCTTGAGTCCCAGGTTGGCGAGGTTGTCGAGCAGGGTGCTGGTGTTGCGGTCGTTGTTGTTCTCCAGGTGGAAATTGAGGTCTCCCAGGAGGATGTAGTCAGCGGAGGGGAGGGCATGCGGGCTGACAAAGTCGGCGATGTCCTCGCTGAATTGCGTGCGTGGTCCAGGGGGTCGGTAGATCAGGGTGCCTCTGAGGGTGGTGTTCGGGTTGGTGTGGATCTGGAAATGCAGGTGTTCGGCGCTGGTCAGGGTGTTGTCGGTGCTGGTCGTGAGACGGATGGTGTTCCTGTGGATGATGGCGATGCCTCCTCCCGTCTGGTTGGCGTTTCGGTCCCTCCGGACGATCTTGTAGCCCTCTGGGATAGCGATGGCGATGTCGGGAGCTGAAGAGGCGTTCATCCAGGTCTCCGTGAGGAAGGCAACATCAGGGGCTGTGGCGTCTAGGAGGTTCCAGAGTTCGATGGCGTGTCTGTGGACGGAGCGGGTGTTGAGCAGGATGCACTTGAGGTGGGTGTTGCTGGAGTTCGACTTGGCGGGTGCTGGTGCGGGGCTGGTCCGGTTGCAGGAGAACCTGCAAGCGTGGCAGCTGAAAGGTCCGTGGGTGCGTCTTGGAGTGGCTTGATGGCATTCTGGGAGTCGGTCGGTGTTGAGAGCGGTGAGGGTGGCGGCGGAGTACGTCAGGCGGGTCGGTCGGGGTCTTCGTAGGCCAGGGGTCCTGGCACTGGGCGCGGTCCAGGCGCGGACGGGCGCAGACGGGCTTACCGTTGGCGCGCCTTCGGCGCACAATCGGCGCGCCCGCTGCGCGAGACCGCTGCACGTTCGCACGGTCGCCATTTAAGGCGAAGTGCGCGGGTGGGCGGAGCAGCTGGGAGGCGGGAGCGGGGAGGGTTACAGAAGGCAAAAAGGGGCGGGGACAAGCGGCGGTGGCGGGAAGGGAGGGCGGGGGGCGTCGAGGTAGGCGGACAACAAGGAAGGAGGGCAACACGGAAGAAAAATAACAATACAGTACAAAACAGGCACAAATGAACGCAAAAAACAGGGAAAAAACAAGTTTATCCCAGACAAGCACAAATAATCGTCAAAACAAGAAAAACCACTCGCAGCGGCGGCAGCCGGCAAACGAGGCAGCAGCGAGGCAGAGGGCGGCAGGGGGCACACGCAGCAGCTGGTGGCCGTGCGGCGCGGGGGTGTCCCACAAGTGGGTCACACTCACCTGCGTCGCACGGTCGCCATTTAAGGCCAAGTGCGCGGGTGGGCGGAGCAGCTGGGAGGCGGGAGCGGGGAGGGTTACAGAAGGCAAAAAGGGGCGGGGACAAGCGGCGGTGGCGGGAAGGGAGGGCGGGGGGCGTCGAGGTAGGCGGACAACAAGGAAGGAGGGCAACACGGAAGAAAAATAACAATACAGTACAAAACAGGCACAAATGAACGCAAAAAACAGGGAAAAAACAAGTTTATCCCAGACAAGCACAAATAATCGTCAAAACAAGAAAACCACTCGCAGCGGCGGCAGCCGGCAAACGAGGCAGCAGCGAGGCAGAGGGCGGCAGGGGGCACACGCAGCAGCTGGTGGCCGTGCGGCGCGGGGGTGTCCCACAAGTCCCCCAGCTCTTCACTTCTTAAAAACAGGCCTACTTATCTTTTTTGCAGTACATCTCTTCTTCTCCCTATACTTGGAGGATTTAGGGTGGAAGGCTTAATCATACTTTGGGCCTAACATCTCACAGTTAACATCTCCTTGTGTGGGTCTGTTTGCATAGCCACATAGTGAGCAAGGGGTCATCCAAGGTTCAACATGCAGAAAAACTTGGAATAGAAGCACCATGCTAAAACTCCAACTGCAGGGGAGGAAACAGGGAAAATATATCTATTGGAATGCACCACACTCAAACTCAATGTCAGTGTCTCAGACTTTATTCAGACCTGTAACCATGGCCCTTTGGCTATGTTCCATGCTAAAGGAGGATTCCTTCTGCTATAGGTATTGTGGCTACAGGAAAGGCTAAGAGAGAAAGAGTTTCACTTACAAAGCCTGCTCTACTATTAACAGTTTATTAATTTCAAGTTCTCTTGCAGGATTGGGCTTGCCATCGCCCGACGCCTGGCACAACAGGGCGCCCACGTGGTTCTGAGCAGCCGGAAGCAGGAGAACGTGGACAAAGCGGTCAAACAACTTAAATCAGAGAACCTGTCTGTGTCAGGGACCATCTGCAATGTCACAAACGAAGACCACAGGAAGAGCCTTGTGGAACTGGTGAGTGGAAACCTAAAAAAACACTCAATAGAACCCCAGAAGACCCTGAGTGGTTCCTTCTTGTAGAGAGAAGAGAAATTCAGAGTTCTGGGCTAATTCTTGGCATGGTTAATTTCTAAAAGCTTGTGGGCAGAATATCTCTGAAAGATAGTTTTTAGTTTCTATAACATTAATAAATTTGAGAATGAAATCAACCAATTTATAAGAAAAGATCTACAGGCACATGCATCAAGGTAGGATTTTGCGAGTCCTTAATTGCAAATATTAAGGAATCGCAATTAAGGACTCGCAAAATCCTTTGCATGTAGGAATCGCTATAAAAATAGTGATTCCTACATATTCCTTATTTGCGACTCACAAATTGCGTGTCGCAAATAAGGAATGGCTTCCCATTCATTCCTATGGGCCTACAGGTCCATAGGAATGAATGGGAATGGGAATAGGTACTCGCAAGTTGCGCATGCAAAACGACACCCTGTTGCACACCTGAAATTGATCCGTGCACATATGTTGCACACACACATGTGCCAATGGCATGTGTGTGTGTAACCTACAACTTTGAAAAATGCACTTTAGTGCATTTTTCAAAGTTTTCGCTATTTATCATCTGTTACGATTTTGCGGTAAATGGCGGGCCAAAATAGCGTAATCGCTATTTTAAAAGGAATCTTGCATTGCATTTAAGGAATCGCAATTTGCGATTTCTTAAATGCAATCGCGATTTGGGAAATCGCAAAATATTGCGATTTCTTGAATTGCGAGTGGCAAGTTGTTTCATGCATCGCAAAAGCTTTGATGCATGTCCCTGCTAGTCCCTTTAGGGGCAAACAGAAGTCTGAAACCTGTTAGAAAGTATGTGTGTGTCTTACAATGTGTCCGTTAAAGGCGATCCTTCAGTTGCACAATGTGTCACGTCAACCAAAAAACATCATTAGCAGAAAAGGAAGATTAGCAGCTTCTTGACGTTACCCTCACAATGAGGACACTAAGCGGAAGAATGAATACAATATGAGTCTTCATTAAACTGCCCCAATTATACCTGAGTTACATAAATCGGAGACTGCACAGCTGACTTAAAACTGTTAATACTGGAACCTTTTAGAGGAAATGCCTGAACTAATAAATGTCATGTTCAGGTGGTGTAAAGTTTTTTTTTCTTTATTTTAACCTAAAGCACTACTGATGACCCACAAGTGAAGTTAATCCCCTATGGATTTTGTTGCTCCACAACAGGATTTGGTGAACATGTAAATAAAACATCAAGTAACATTTCAAAAATAAATGTACAGCGTGGTAGGCTTCACAATAAAGACTGACACGTATTAAATTGAAAACCATGAATGTTTATTGAAAAATTAAAGGCATTACAGAAAGCAAAATAAATGGCAACGTTTCAGCCAGTTAGTGATTTGTAAAAAAAAAAACATGAAACTCAGAATAAAATGCAATGTATGAAATAGCAGAATAGTGTATAATTCAGCCCAAGAAAATAAGGGCCTGATATTTATGTTGGCGAGAAGAGAACTTGGTTGTGGTGGTGACTGAGGGGCATATTACCAAGCTATAGCGATAATTATCGCTAAGCTTGGTTAGCGGGAATTAAAATATCGCCGCGCTCCGACGATTTTTACCGCTGAGATACCTTGATATTATCAAGGCTTATCTCAAAAGCGGTAAAAATCGTGGGAAATGCATGAATATCGCTGTAAAATCAGCGATATTCATGCATTATCGTGACAATGCTCTTAGCCATGTTATCCACCTTCCATTGGATAACATGGCTAAGAACTGCTCTGGGCAGGTGATAGCTTTTGGAAATAATAAGCGCGATTATTTCCAAAAGTTGGTAATAGGGGATAGCGATGTTAGCGACTGTTTCCAGTCGCTAACATCTTGGCACGCCCACTTTGCATGTCATTAGCGATAATCATCGCTGACATGCAGAGTGGGCCCCTAAATGCCGGCTATCGCCTATTAGCTGTCGCTAACTGGTGTTAGCGTTAGCTAGGTAATAGGGCGATAAAATTATCGCCGCTTTTGCGGGAAAAATTCCTGTTAAAGCGGCACTAATGCCCTTGGTAATATGCCCCTGAGTTCCCTCCACGTCAACATAGTGGTCTGCCCGCCCAATTTAATTTTGGGCCAACCATTAGTTTGGTCATAGTGTAGGCTAGTCTGTGTCCTCTGTGGCCAAACGTCTCCAACCACCCGGGGAGAAAGGGATATCAGAGAAATGGCTACATGTCTGCTTGCCCAATATAGATGAGCGGACAGGTAGGTATTTTTTTTATTGTTTCTTACCACCAGGCAAAACCTAGCAGTAAGGGGCAGTAAAATAGAAATAATGTTCGTTCCGCTATGGGAGAAGACTCCAATGGCGAGGTGAGCATTATTTTTTGCGACAGGACTGCATACTGTTGACGCAATCCCGTAGCATGGAGTAAAATGCATTGCCTGGATCTGCCATGATGGCTTGTATAAATGCCCGCCTGCTTGGTGGTCATTTACAAATTAGGGGGGCAGCCCCTCCAACTTATCAACAGAGTAGTTTATTCCATCTCCGTGGGGGAATGGCAGGTCATCTACCCTGATTTGAATCAGTGCCTATTTCATAAATCAGTGGCCATATGAAAAGAGTGTTCCCTTTTGAAGATCAGTGGAGAGTAAGCCCAATACCCTATTTGTAAAGCTCATTTGGTGTGAATATACAAAGGTATAGAAGTCCCATCGGATCATGTTAAAGAAAGAACGATACAGTTTAAAATCACATTTAGCAGTACTATCCCACAGATTCATATAATGTAGTTTCTATCCCCTGTGCTCCTGTGACATACACAATAATTAGAACAAATTGGTATACATCTACGTTAAGTTCTCCTGAGAATTACATAGCGGTCCCAATAGGTGAGACCATAGGAAATCATGCACTGTGCTAACACAACATGAAAATAAAGTTTGAGGACAAAGCATCATTTTATATATATGTGAGTGAATGACATTGTTTCAAAACATTGTTTACAAAATTTCAACTGTACACTGAATGAAAGGTGACAAAAGGACAAAGACATGATTTCTGTACAGAAAAGAAGGCGAGAGACAGCAAAAAACATTTTGAAATCAGGACCTGCAGTATCCAATGTTAAGATAAGCACAACTTTTCAACAGAATATCTCATATTCATTATATGTTAATCCTACTGTCTTAATACAAGTATGTGTTTTCATTTGACCAGAGGCTAAGTCGATTTTTCATCTGATGTGGTCAAAACTCAAAATAAGCATTAATATGCATTGCACATGTCAATATGTTTTGCATTAATATGTTGCATTGTGCTGTCTCACAGGTACAGCTGACACTATATGCATATAGACATTCCCTGCATTGACACAGGCACACCTTTAACCAAATACTTACACAGGCACACTGCTCATCATAAACACACATAGGAAACCCTGCACTAAGAGAGCAACAGGACACACCATGCACTTAGAGAAGCAGCACTAACTCTATACTCTATACTCTATACTCTAGACCCCCTTGTCCTGCAATCAAATTGGCAAACGGGTCACCCTGTGTTCACACAGTGACTCCCCTAACCCTGCACACATGCATCACCCACACTCTACACTCACAGTACACAATATTCATTGAAATACTGCATTCAACTACATTAATTAGCCTGCAATCATGCAGCTCAGCCTGTACTCACACATTTACATGGCTCTCCCTACATTCAGACAAACTCACAGCTCAAAGTAAACTCAAAGGTAAAACCCTCACCCTGTACTCAAAACAGGCTCTAAAAAGGCACACTCTGATCCCAACTAATTCAATTATGAAGCTTTATTCGGCACATATAAAATGACCATAAAAGCACAAAGAAAATAACACAAAAACATTATGCACAAATATTACAAATTTCAGATAAGGAAAATACCAAAAAAGATACAGACATAATTCTTAAAAAAGCATGTTTTTCCGTGCGCTAATAGACTGGTTTAAAAAAGTAGCAGTATAAAAACAGATATCGACAGATTTTAAATTAAATAATAAACTCATTGCCTGATTAAATAATAAACTCATCGCCTGATCCCAACTAAAGGATTCCCTACCTGAATTTTACAGACAAATCCAATCTGCTCAAACTGAAGAAACATACTTAATAGCTGCAAATGTTACCTGTAAAATCTGGGAAACATCCTTTACCACGCGGATTTTACTCCGCAGGGCTTTAACAATGCGTCCATTACAACGCAAGACGTAACCACGACTTGCGCTGGAGGGCGCTAGAGGATTAAGAATAGTATATTTATTATTCCAACACCTTCCCTAGTGTTCACGGGGACTGGTGTTAGAATAGTAAATTATAATATTCTCAATCCGCGCCCCCAACGCAAGTCGTGGTAACGACTTGCGTTGTAAGGGACGCGTTGTTAAAGCACGCGTTGTGACGGTTCGCGTCATATCGTCATACATCCGTAAAATCTGTGCACAACATGTGGGATTAAAAAATGCACCTGATAGTGAGAAGGGAAGAATGGCCTCTTGGATAACGTCCTGACTCAATTCAATTTAATTCAATTAATCTTTATTCTGGTACAAGAGTATCCACAAAAGTTCAAACATACACAATAAAAACACATATTATAAGTGCAATAAAACAAATAAATATTTAAAACAATACATAAAAATACACTGTAAAAATCCAAACTAAAACAGCCAAACATGAAATCTGTTGGGTTTGGTCCTGAGCACCATCCTCAGTTTTCTACAATATCACTGCAAATGCAAGACACTTGCGCCCTTCCACTTCAACTGACAGAATGACTATGATGCTGAAAGAGGCTTGGTTGTCTCTGGGAACAGAGAACTTCCCAGTTGCCCACCTGAACACCATAATAGGGGTCCACACATCACCCCAACAAATTGTGTGACTACAAGGCTCCTGCTTGTTCTGCCATGAGGTTATATCTTTCAAAGCTGAACCAGAAGAGCAGACTACCTCACAACAGGCACCCTGTGCTGCCCTGAATCCCCAGATAGAGTGCATTGTGTGCTGTAGCTGATTCTCATGCAATGATGGGATCCCAGGATGCTGGACCTGGAGTGCTGCTGTAAGTGTTTCATAAAAGTGCTCCACATGCAGTATCTATCACTGTTCTTGTCGCCAGGTAGGTAGAATTCTAGTTTCTATATAGCAGTTGTTGAAAGGCAGCAGAGGACTGGCACATGAGCTGCCCGGAGGCGTCTCCAGTCCTGGTACCCAGAGCCTCACTTTCTGTCGCCCACGTAGAACTATTATTGTGGCCCAACTGCCTTGATAGCTCTCAGAAAAGGGTACACAGCCATCTAGTGACAACAACAATAGAGATAGATTTCGGGAGTGGGTGGGGGATGAAGCTTCCCCAAATAAGTAGTATTCGGGTGGCCAGTCTATCCTCCCCTCATCCTGCCTTCTGTTTGCTTCATCTGACCTGAGCACCAGCCACCATCTAAGGGTTAAAGTTTATTGTAGATTTCTCCCAAGTTAATAGGAAAGATCAACTGTCAAGTGACACGTTTATGACATTGTAAAGACGATCGTACACCCACCTTTAAATTCTATTAAAAGAAATTTGCCCTCAGACAATATACAGTTGTTAATGCTTTTAACTAATGACTTAAAAGGACTGATGTGCAGGATCAGGGCAGTGGGAGTCCCAAAGGGCTGGGCCCCTGTATGAATAAACACAACTTTTGCAGAACAAAATCCCAAATCAAAACCATAAAGGTTTATTGAAAACCTAATAATCCTTAAAGAAGGCAAAAAGTAGCTTGTTAGTTAGATTCAAATCGTCATCACAAGTAGATCAGAAATGTAAATTTTGCAAGAGGTAAGACATATGGTCATCTTCCATAAGCAAGTAAATGATCACAATGAAAATAGTAGAGTCTAAATATAAATTAGAAAGAGGACCAACATATAGACTGCCTCTGAGGAAAGATCCAAAAAGTCTATGGATAAAAAAGAAGGCAGTCTAACATGGAGTCTGCCTTCAATAATGAGAGCAAAATGTCTTAGTATAAAGTCAGATAACAATCTGAAATAGAGCCTGTACAGTTTGAAGGGCAGGAAAAGTTGGTCGCACGTCCTAGAAATAACACACTATATAGGTTTCAGACAGTAGAAAACCACATACTTTATGTGGTAAGATTAAGTATCATAGGGCTATATTAACAAGGATTCATAACATGAATCAATAATAAAACAAGAAAGCATTATAACTGAAATACAAACAACCCAAGTAGCATCTACTTTGCAGAGGAAATGAGGAAAAATATTGTCACATTTCAGCAGTGAGTGAAAAGAATACACAGTGCACCTAAAGCATACTTGGGCAGGTGACCTTAAATATGTTACACATACAGTTACTTTCAGCATAGCTTCCTTAGCTTTCTTTCTTTCTTTCTTGAGGAAGATACATTATACATTTCAGCTCAGTAGACAAATAACACCGCACATTTTTTTTCCTCCTATTTCCTGAAAAGGACCAACACTACTTAGGGCCTGATTACAAGTCTGGTGGTTCTGAGGGCCACCAGACTCGTGGTGGTGTGGCAGTGGCAGTCCAGCCACTGCAGCACCGGCGGTCTGACCACCCCATTAAGAGTTGGGTGGTCAGACCTCCCTTGGACCGCCACCAGGGAACCGCCGTTCACTGGAGATGGCATGGTGGTCAGAGGCCGCAATATGCTTGGTGGGAACGCTCTGGTACTGCCAAGCATATTATGAGTTTCCCCTTCTCCAAGGTTTAAATGGCTGTTCCTCCTCCATGTAAACCTTGGATGAGAGGAAACAAAGGCCTCCTCCACTTGTGCAAGCACGGAGGGGGGCATAACTGGTGCCCCCTGTGTGCATGTACAAATGTTCCTGCAAGGCATGGACTTTCTAGTCCATGCTGTGTAGGACCTTGTGAGGCGTTCCCATTGCAGTGCCTTTTTCAAAGGCACCGCAGACTTCAAAAGAGGCAAAACCCTGGGAATGCCACTGCGCCCGTGCACCGGATTACAAATAACTTGTAATCTTGCTGTCTGGCGAGCCCTTAGAAATCTCAACTCAAAAACCTCACTCATGAAAAATAAAAGCAACGCTTTTTGTTCAGTCACTTTAAAAATGGTATCTATGGGAGCAGTCTGATGCCCAGTAATGTCAATTTGCAGGCTTAGTTATGTTAACCTTAACATAGTTAAATAACCATTACTTTTAATTAATAAATGTTATTTCACATTGGTAACCCCTTCCTCCCCTTTGGTGGTCTTCAGCCCAGTTGGGCTTGAGTTAGCATTCACTGGGCAGGTTCCACATGTGGTCTTACACTTGCACTTGATGCATTTGGTGCTGTCCCAGCCCCCACCTCTTTTAGGTTAGGCCCTGGGTGTTCATGGCTGCTGGCATGTAGAGGACATGCTCGCAGATACTATTAACAGGGCAGTCACCCACTGCCTTGTGCAAATGCACTCAGTTTTTTTTATAGCACTGTTGACAACACACATGGAAGAAACCAAGTGTGTCCCACCAACAGGGGTATTTCCAATCAGTTAAAACATTACAACCCTCCCCAGGTCCTGGTTCTCCTGGGTCTTTTAGCCCCTCCATTGTCTTTAGCACCCTTCAGCCCAGTTCAGTATGAGATTCCACTCACTGGGCAGATTTAGCATGCTTTTTTATATTTTGCTTGTCCAGTGCTCTTCCACCCCCTACCCTCTCTGGCCCAGATCACCCCAGCTTTATTCCTCCTGGAGAGGTTCAGAATGTGGGTGGAGTTGCGCTACGTGAAACTCCTCGAAGTGGTAAATAAACTCGGCCGCACTACGTGGATCTCCGCGAGCGGTGAGTTTGATAGAAAAATGCTGTTCGCGGTGATTGCACAGTGCTGGTGCTTGTCCGCACAGTGCGATCATTGTGAATGGCACCATGCACAGGGCAGGCTTACCTTTTCTGCCGCTCGAGTAGATTTTTACTCGAGTGGCAGCTTTCGCAACATGAAAGGGTAGTTTCTCAACGCAAGTGGTCGCGAGCATATGCAACCACTTGGAATGAGACACCTGCCCCCCCCCCCGCGTTGAGAAATCTCGCCGAGAGGTTGATTTTCCTCGCTCATGCTCGCCAACTTGACGTTGTTGAACGTGAGCAAGGAAAAAACTCCGCTCTACTGCATGAAGCAGAGTTTTTGGGAACTCTGCGATCTCCGCGTAACACGGAGTGCGGAAAACTAAGCAAACTCTGCAAGCGGAGCGGAGTTCACCGCCCAGGCCTAGCTCTTGTATGCTCTGCCATGCATCTGGCACCTGCTCTGGATTGCATAGCCCATCGTACACAGCCATGACAGAGATATTGCTCACTCCAGCATAGGTTTCATGAGCTCTGGTTATATAAGTAGCTAGTGAAGTTGTTTTAGAGATTGACCTTCATGTCCATTGTCCAAACTAATTCAAAGACATTCTCAAATAGTGTTTTCACCTGAAGTTATCAGATGCTTTCATTTTTTAGCAGTACAATAACAAGACATTGACAATAATAGCTTACCATATCAGATTTCAATATCAGAGATTATCATCCTAGAATGCTTTCCCAAGCAGAGCAGATTACTTTTATAATTAATGCATCTCCAGTGGAAAATTGTTAACTAAATTGCATATTTGTTTAAATTATGGCCAGATATGATGCAAACCAGATGATTTAAATGGCTAAATAATTCAATTTCTAAATCAGGATTTTAAAAAAAAACACATTGAGGCACCTGCATCATTGAAAATACCGGTCAGAGATAGGCCGATTCGCAGAATCGGCCCCCTTGTGACCGCTTTTTTTAAATTTGGGATGCATCAACCCAATTGCAAAGTCTCAATTTAGGTAATCGCATATTTTTCGATTACCTAAATGCAATACATTATGCACTTCTAAATTGCGATTTTCAATTTAGAATCGCTTATTACCATCAACTTCAACAAAAGTGCATTTTTCAAAGTGTCATGTGGTGCACATACATGCCCTTGGGGCATGTGTGTGCGCCACATGTTCTCAAATGGCAATTTTAGGGGTGCATCAGGGTGACCTTTGGGCCCCCTTGCACCCTTGATATTGCATGTGTAATTTTTGAGTACCTATTTAGTACTCGCAAATTGTGCACACAATTCCCAATCATACCTACTGGCCTCTAGGCCCATAGCAATGAATAGGAAGCTATTCCTTGATTGCGAATCATAAGGAATTATGATTCCTAATTAGCGATTTCTAAAACATTTCTATTAAGGAATCGCAATTTCTTATGTTGATGCATGTGCCCCTTGGTGATTTAGCTTCAGCATAACTTCTATGGACATGAGCTGCCAATCGGTCACATGGCTTGTAACACTTTCTCCGAGTTAAGGCACTGTAGTGAACGTATCCACTTTGGACACTGTTATTTTAGAGTCTACCCCTACAATGTTGAAAGTAGAACTAGAAGCCTGGATTAGAAGTCTCAAAGGTCATCATACTGTTGGCTCATAGTTAGGACTGGTTGAAGATGTGACACCTAACACTAACTTGGCTAATACATGTGCAGCACAGGAGCTGCACAGGCCCTTCTATCTTGTGTCTCTTCACTTCTGAGGTTAAACCATGTACTGTTGAATATCCTTCTGTGTAACTGTGCTTTCAGATTTAGTAGGCAATGATTTAGGGAGGACCTGGCTTGGCAGTTCGGGCTGGACTGCTCCCATGGGGCACAGGGTCAAGACTGATTTGGATATGGCTGGGTTCAAAGTGGAATGGCATGGTGAGCAAAAAAACGATGGATTTAGGCCCAGATCTATGTACTGGGGTGAATGTATGACATTATTCTGCATTCTGTCCATCAACTGTTGTTTATGCAATGATTTAGGTTCTCCATTGCACTTTGAATCCTGTTCTTCTGTGAACGCAATGGTAGGGTCTGTGCCAGCGACAACAGAGCTCATACCAAACACTCCATCTCAAACCTACGATAGTCGGCTTATAAGACACAGTTTTGGTGTTCGTTGTGAGTTATCCCTGATCCCTGTGCTGTGTCCTCACTGCAGCTTAAGTGTGCATTCTGCAAAGCATTGCCACACTGGGAGAGTCAGTAAATGCTTGGGGTGCTGCATTGTTAAATTAGATAGTTTGCATTGTACAACACCGTGTTTGCTGCTAGGTCCACCAACCAGTTCCAGCATATTTGCACAAACTCCCAAGAAGCAAGTTATCTACTTTGTTTAAAGACCAAAAGCAGCTAACTTAGTACAACAACTAAGTTGCAAGAAGAATGTTGTTTGGAGTCTTCAATGGTTTCTGAGAGTCCCTCTTTATGGTAGTGATGTATTACTCTTTATGTTCATTTATTTATGCTAGTGTTGGTTAAGGTATTTAGTCATTTCTTTATTATTGTCTCTTTCTTTATTTCGGTATTACATTGTTGTATTTTAAAATACATTCATTGGAGTACAGGGAAGAAGATGAGCATCGGCAATAAGGATAAGAGGTGGGGAAACATACTAGGAGTCTTAATTAAGATGAAAATGCTTAGTGGAAGAGATGAGTCTTCGGGTGTAACCATAATGTTATAATATCGCTTTCCTGGCAGGGTGCAGAGGTGGAGGGTTCCAGATGGTTCCATTGTTGGTGGAGGGACCTGCCCCCAAGCAGTTTGTTTTGGTGTGGAATTTGAGAGAAAGTGATAGGAAGCTGACCTAAGACTTCTATTTATTCAGTTCTCCCAGTCTCCTGTCTCACCAACAGTTTCACTACAAAAAACAGTTTCAGGTTCTTGCAGGCCAGGTCTAGAGTCTTCTTCTGTTTACCTGCTATTTATAAGCCCTATCTTTATTTCCTATATATATCCATATTGCACATCCCTTATAGTTGTTACTGGCAATGTTTTTACACACATTCAGAGTAGAATTAATCGGCTCTATGAGTGCATAGGACGGTAAAGGAGACCGTGTCCTTCTAGAGGGAATATAGTAGTCCATTAACATTGCGCTTGACCTCATGTATGGACCGATGTGCCTGAATCCCATTTATGGAGTAAACGGGCCTGGGGTGACGTGTGAAAACATGTCCTGTGGTGCATTGTAAGTTGGGGAAATAATTCCCCTTCAAACCTGAGGGCCCCTGTGGGCCAACTAGCCCACCAGGAGCTTCCAGTAAGCGCAACTGCGCTGTGTTGCAGAGAGGTGGTCTAGGCCCTGCCCCTTTTTACACCTCTCTGCAACGCAGCTCTGTGGTGCTTACTGGAGGTACCTAGTGGCTAGTTGGACTCTAAGGACCCTCAGGATTCAAGAAGACTTAATCTCACAAATTAAAATGGCCACAGGGCACGTTTACACAGTGATGAAGGGAGGGGACGGGGTCAGACCTACGTTGCAGAGAGGTGGTCTGAGGCCATGCCCTATTGTACACCTCTTTGCATGCAACTCTGTGGCACTTACTGGACATACCTGGTGGGTTAGTTGGCCCCCAGGGACCCTCAGCATTCAAGGGGACTTTATCCTCCAACTTAAAACGCCCACAGGGCATGTTTGCACACATGTGAACTCAGCCCCCCCTCCCTTCACCAGTGTGCAAACGCTCCCCATGGCGCATTTTAAAAGGTGGTTTTAATCCCCCTGCCCTATTATATACTAAGGGCTTACAGCGGAGGTCATGCTAATCACAGGGTTAACCCAACGCGTGGTGTTCCCTAATGTTTGTTGGTGTTTTCACGGTATTCTAAGTGTCTTTTAGCATACCACTGGCTCTAGGTCTGGTTAGTCAGAGTCAGTTAATACCAGTACCGGTCTGAAAAAGTTGTGGGCACAGGATGATTTTGTAACACGGCCTCTTTCTGCTCCTCTGTTGGTTCTTTCTTCACATGTCTTGCTTCTTCCTGCACTTTTCTTTGTCTTTGAGGACTTCTGTTGCTTCTTTTTGCATTACTTTTGCTTCTTTATGTACGTGTTTTCTTCTTTCTTCACATGTCCTAACACTGACCATGTCATGAGTGATGTAATACGTGACGTCATCAGCAGTGCATTGCGGGGGCGCAAGTTATGGTTAGCTGAACTAACTACAAAGGGAAAATTTCTATGGTTTTGTACGACTAAAATGTCCAGCTAACTATAACGCCCCTGAAACCTATGGTTTTTGCAGTGAATATATATATATACATATATATATATATATAATGTCACATGATGTTAGCATGGATGGACTTGGTGTTATGGTGTTATGCAGTAATCAATCAATCAATCAAAGACATTTATAGAGCGCACTACTCACCCGGAGGGTCTCAAGGCGCTAGGGGGGGGGGGGGGGGCTGCTACTGCTCGAACAGCCAGGTCTTGAGCTTCTTCTTGAAGGCGAGGTGGTCCTGGGTCAGGCGGAGGTGGGTCGGAAGGGAGTTCCAGGTCTTGGCGGCCAGGTAGGAGAAGGACCTTCCTCCTGTTGTCGCTCTTCGGATGCGGGGGACGGCGGCGAGGGCGTGGTTGGTCGATCGGAGGTGGCGTTTGGGAGCGTAGAAGTTGAGGCGGCTGTTGAGGTATCCTGGGCCTTGGTTGTGTAGGGCTTTGTGTGCGTGGGTGAGGAGCCGGAAGGTGATTCTTTTGTTGATCGGGAGCCAGTGCAGGTCTCTCAGGTGTCTGGAGATGTGGCTTCGTCTGGGGACGTCGAGGATGAGTCTCGCCGAGGCGTTCTGGATACGCTGGAGTCTCTTCTGGAGCTTGGCGGTGGTTCCGGCGTAGAGGGCGTTGCCGTAGTCCAGACGGCTGGTGACGAGGGCCTGGGTGACCGTCTTCCTGGTCTCGGTGGGGATCCACCGGAAGATCTTACGTAGCATGCGCAGGATGTTGAAACAGGACGAGGAGACGGCGTTGACTTGTCTGGTCATGGAGAGGGAGGAGTCCAGGATGAAGCCCAGGTTGCGTGCGTGGTCTGTCGGTTTGGGTGCGGTGCCCAGGGCGGGGGGCCACCAGGAGTCGTCCCAGGCGGAGGGCGAGGAGCCCAGGATGAGGACTTCCGTCTTGTCTGAGTTCAGTTTCAGGCGGCTGGTTGTCATCCACTCGGCTACGTCTTTCATCCCTTCTTGAAGGTTGGCTCTGGCGGTGGCAGGGTCGTTGGTGAGGGAGAGAATCAGCTGGGTGTCGTCGGCGTAGGAGATGATGTTGAGGTTGTGTTGGCGTGCGATGGCCGCGAGGGGGTTCATGTAGACGTTGAAGAGGGTGGGGCTCAGCGAGGATCCTTGAGGGACGCCGCAGATGACTCCGGTGGCCTCTGACTTGTACGGTGGTAGACGGACTCTCTGTGTTCTTCCGTCGAGGAAGGAGATGATCCATTCCAGTGCCTTCTCATGGATTCCGACGTTGCTGAAGCGCTGCACTAGGGTGCGGTGGCAGACAGTGTCGAAAGCCGCGGAGAGGTCTAGGAGGATGAGGGCCGCTGTTTCTCCGTTGTCCATCAGGGCTCGGATGTCATCAGTGGCAGCGATGAGGGCGGTCTCGGTGCTGTGGTTGGCTCGGAAGCCAGACTGTGAGGGGTCGAGGGATCCATTCGTCTCGAGGAAGGTGGCCAGCTGTTTGTTGACGATCTTCTCGATGACTTTGGCTGGAAACGGGAGGAGCGAGATGGGGCGGTAATTCTTGAGTTCGGTGGGGTCTGCTGTAGGTTTCTTGAGTAGGGCGCTGAGTTCGGCGTGCTTCCTGCTCTCCGGGAAGGTGGCGGTGTCGAAGGAGGTGCTGATGATGTCCCGCAGGTGGGGTGCGATGACAGCGTCGGCCTTGTTGAAGACGTGGTGAGGGCAGGGGTCGGTTGGAGATCCGGAGTGGATGGAGTTCATCATGCGGACGGTGTCTTCGGTGCTGATCGGAGTCCAGGCGCGGAGGGTGGTGGTGGGGGGCGGTGGTTCGGTCGTGGCGTGCGTCGGTTGAGTGCTGAAGCTGTTGTCTATGTCCGCGATCTTGTTGTGGAAGTAGGAGGCGAGGGAATTGCAGAGGTCTTGCGAAGGGGTGATGTCGTTGTTCCCGGCGTTGGGGTTGGAGAGCTCTTTCACGATGTTGAAGAGTTCCTTGCAGTTGTGTGCGTTGTTGTCCAGCCGGTCCTTGAATGCAGTTTTCTTGGTGTCGCGGATCAGTTGGTGGTGCTTCCGGGTGGCAAGCTTGAGGGTGTTCATGTTGTCCGGAGTTGGTTCCCTTCTCCAGTCTTTCTCGAGGGCTCGGCAGTTCTTCTTGGAGCTCATGAGTTCGTCGGTGAACCATGGGGCCTTCTTGCTTCCGGGTCTGTTGGGCGGGGTCCTCAGTGGGGCGAGTTCGTCCGCGCAGTTGCTGATCCACTTCGTGAGGTTGTCGGCGGCCTGGCTGGGGTTCGCTGAGCTGGCGGGAGGGTGCTGGCTCAGGGAAGCGGCGAGCTGGTCGGCTGTGATCTTGTTCCAGCTTCTTCGAGCAACCTGTTGCTGGTGGTGGTGGACCGTCGTTCTTCTGAAGGTGAAGTGGACGCAGCTGTGGTCCGTCCAGTGGAGTCCTGTGGTGTGGCTGAAGGTGATGTCTTTGCTGGATGAGAAGACGGCGTCGAGTGTGTGTCCGGCGAGGTGGGTGGGGGTGGACACCAGCTGCTTGAGACCGAGGTTGGCGAGGTTGTCGAGCAGGGTGATGGTGTTGCGGTCGTTGTTGTTCTCCAGGTGGTAGTTGATGTCCCTCAGGAGGATGTAGTCGGTGGAGGGGAGGGCGTGCGGGCTGATGAAGTCGGCGATGTCCTCGCTGAATTGTGTGCGTGGTCCCGGGGGTCAGTAGATCAGGGTGCCTCTGAGGGTGGTTTTGGGGTCCGTGTGGATCTGGAAGTGCAGGTGTTCGGCGGTTGTCAGGGTGTCGTCGGTGTTGGTCTTGATGCGGATGGTGTCCCTGTAGATGATGGCGAGGCCTCCTCCAGTCTGGTTGTCGCGGTCTCTTCGGGTGATCTTGTAACCCTCTGGGATGGCGATGGCGATGTCGGGCGCTGAGGAGTCGTTCATCCAGGTTTCCGTGAGGAAGGCGACGTCAGGGGCTGTGGTGTCGAGCAGGTTCCAGAGCTCGACGGCGTGTCTGTGGACGGAGCGGGTGTTGAGCAGGATGCACTTCAGGTGGGTGGTGCTGGTGTTCGGCTTGGTGGGTGCTGGTGTGGCGTGGGTCCGGTTGCAGGTGAACTTGCAGGAGTGGCAGCTGAAGGATCCGTGGGTGCGTCTCGGTGTGGCTCGGTAGCAGCCCGGGGTTCGGCCGGTGTTGAGTGCGTTGAGTTCGGTGGCGTCGTAGGTCCGGCGGGTCGGCTTCCGTCGGTGGGGGCCAAGGGTCCTGGCACTGGGCGCGGTCCAGGCGCGGACGGGCGCAGACGGGCTTACCTTTGGCGCTCAATCGGTGCTCCCGCTGCGTGCGTCCGCTGCGCGGTGGCTCCGGGGGCGTCATAAGAAGGGAGCCGGTAGGGAGGGTCTGCGGGGAGGCGGGAGCGGGCCGATCAATCGGCTGGCGGGGGGCAGGGCTGCGGGCTGGCAGCGGCGGGAAAACGGGAGGCCGAGGCTCGGAGGGCGGCCCTGCGGCGACTGGGGCAGCGTCAGCGGCGAGGATCAGGTGCAGCGGGCAGCAGGTAGGCAGGTAGGCAGAGGGGGCGACCAGGCCAGAGGCGCAGTGTTCGCTCCCTAGGAAGGGTCTGGGTGCCCTTAAGAAGGGAGCCGGTAGGGAGGGTCTGCGGGGAGGCGGGAGCGGGCCGACCAATCGGCTGGCGGGGGGGCGGGGTCGCGGGCTGGCAGCGGCGGGAAAACGGGAGGCCGAGGCTCGGAGGGCGGCCCTGCGGCGACTGGGGCAGCGTCAGCGGCGAGGATCAGGAGCAGCGGGCAGCAGGTAGGCAGGTAGGCAGAGGGGGCGGCCAGGCCAGAGGCGCAGTGGTCGCTCCCTAGGAAGGGTCTGGGTCCCCTTAAGAAGGGAGCCGGTAGGGAGGGTCTGCGGGGAGGCGGGAGCGGGCCGACCAATCGGCTGGCGGGGGGGCGGGGTCGCGGGCTGGCAGCGGCGGGAAAACGGGAGGCCGAGGCTCGGAGGGCGGCCCTGCGGCGACTGGGGCAGCGTCAGCGGCGAGGATCAGGTGCAGCGGGCAGCAGGTAGGCAGGTAGGCAGAGGGGGCGGCCAGGCCAGAGGCACAGTGGTCGCTCCCTAGGAAGGGTCTGGGTCCCCTTAAGAAGGGAGCCGGTAGGGAGGGTCTGCGGGGAGGCGGGAGCGGGCCGACCAATCGGCTGGCGGGGGGGCGGGGCCGCGGGCTGGCAGCGGCGGGAAAACGGGAGGCCGAGACTCGGAGGGCAGCCCTGCGGCGACTGGGGCAGCGTCAGCGGCGAGGATCAGGTGCAGCGGGCAGCAGGTAGGCATGTAGGCAGAGGAGGCGACCAGGCCAGAGGCGCAGACGGCTGTACACAAAGGTCTCCTGCCACTTTGTAGAACTGGGATGTGGAAGTGTGGGTGGACGAAGACATTTTCTTAAGCAAAAAGCTGTGGGGTCTGCGGCAGACACCAGAGACAGCACTGAGTTGAGACACAGATGTTTCTGGAGCTGTCTTAAAAACATGCCCAACAGCTTCTAAAAGTTCCCAAAACACAGAATGACTCTGAAATCTTTTAAAATTGATGGCCAAAAACAATTCCACTGGTTGGGCAGCTTCACCTTATTTATACTTAATTTGCATGCCACAGGATGCACCCACTCGTAACTCCTTAGAGGGCTGTTAATAAAAATAGTATATTGTGTAAGGCAAAAAAGCACATTGGCCCACAAGACCATGGTACTGAATCTGGCTACTTTACCCCTGGCTGTGACGTGTTTTGGCATAGTGATATGACATACTGAGAAAGGAACCAATGGAACTGTTAGGCAGTAGAAAGGTAAAGAGCTAACTCGGGAAAACAAAAAGAAAAGAAAAGAAGGAAACAGGCGTATATAATAATTGAGTTGCAAAAACCAATCTATTCAAAGTGCACTTTACATCCACCTCTCCTGCTTTATAATGAGAAGTTCTTCACATATGGACTATTTACTCTACAGTGAAGATTGACATTACACGTAATAAAAAGGAGGGAACTAGTAGAATTGGAATGGTCCAGTGTACGTTCTCCCATATGATTATTAAAAATAAACAAAGGGTGTACTGTTCCAGAATAACAACTCCTTGCCACCGATTTGTGGAGGAGAAGAAGAGGTCACCCAAAGTGATTGTTTCTTAGGAAGAAGTGCCCTCAACCACTCTTAGGTAGCAAGCTTCATCATTGGGCCTTCTCCTCATCGGGCTGGCGCTGCAAGGCCAGATGAGCCCCTCCAGAGATCTTTTGTAGGAAAATGTCGTAAGAGTGTAAAGTATTCCCTGGTTTGTGATTGGTGATGGACTGGAAAGAACGTGAGCTAAAAGTGACTATGGATTAGTGGTGGGCGGGTAACTCCGCTCCGCGGGTGGAGTTTGCAGGGTTTTGCTACTCTGTGCTACAATTGGAGCGTGGAGCTTGGCAAAAACTCTGTTTATTGCCACGTGGCAGAGTTTACTGGCGCTCACCCCTATTAACATGGTTGCGTGGAAAAGCAGATATGTGCATTTTCACATATGCTTCTATAGACTTTCGAAGGCAGACCAAATTTTGGTCATCTCTTTGTCACCAAACTTCTATGCCCGCCTAAGCCCCTTCTCAATGCCATGTTTGCTGTGCCCAAAAGAACCCCGTTCTTCCCTGGGGGAAGCACAAGGAACAGCCAGGCCATACTGTGGTGTGGATAGCAGGCACCATGAGTCTTTCACGTACCCTGTGGCCACACTCCTGAGGATGCAGGACAACAACCAGCTGGAGCTGATGTGCATCTATGGGGAGGTGCTGCCAGGCAGGCGTAAGCGGAGCAGCCTGGGGTGTAAGTGGGGCAGCTCAGGGCCCTTCAGACATGGAAAAACAAACAACCAGCACAACAAGCCAAAGTGAGCACGTAGGAGGCAGTGCAGAGCGCAGGTGATTGCAGCAGGGAAGGCAGTAACAGAAAAGGTTACTGCATCTGGAGCAGTGCAGAGCCCGTGTGATCACAACAGGGAGGGCAGTAACAGCCAAGGTGAGCGCACTTTACAAAAATCACGAATTCAAAGTTGGTTAAGTGATGCATCTGTGAACAGTCCTTTGCGTGAAGAGAAAATATTGTTTTACAACATAGCATATTGAAGCTTTTTCCCTTCATTAGGCGAGTGGCTTTGCATAGGCTGTTACTGAAAGATATGTTAATTGCATTCAATTTCAGAGCAAGGTAAAGAGTGCTGCAGATGCTATGTTCCTCATTCGGGATCTCTTCAGTCAAGCCAGGTGTATTCACTAAATGGTTGGGCCACAAAACTGACGATAAAAAAAATACAACCCAAAAAAGTAGGTTATCTTTATATTCACATCACTTATTTTCATGCGATCACCCTTAAAAGGTATTTTGCTTGATTGAAATCAGGAAGCATAGCGGGCATTAAAAGGGGTGGAGACTCCGAAATTTTGGTACCCTTCTTTGTTGCCGAATTCCAGTGTTTTTGGTGTCTGCAGCCTACAGGTGTTTTCATAACACTAAAAAAAAGTATGATGTAGAGGCCTTGAAGAAACTACCAAGAGGTAACGTGTCCCTAAAGAAAATGCACTGCGCAGGACACTGACAATACACAAATTGCTTCTCATAGGTCAGGCCGTGCACATTTCTTGATGGTGTCGTACTTGCCCCTGTTTTTCACCCACACAAGGAACTGTACATGCATGAATTTAAAGTGGCCGGCGCGATCCTGAGCGCCCACAAAGGAAGGGGTTAATCAATAAGGCTGCGACTACAGAAGGTGAAGCAAAACATGACAGTCCTTTTAATTAGGGGTGGCCAAGCAATGCTCCGCCAGCTCGTGGAACTCCACGGAATTCGACTGAGTTTTTCGGTAACTTCAAAGAATTCCACGGAGTGAAACTCCACGAGCTATGCTCAGACCTACTATAGATACGGATGCTGTCATTTTACTCTGAACGGTGGGACCTATGTCAATCATTATAAGAATCATCTATACCGCCCCATAGGATTGTGCCACTTTTACATATTTTTGAGATAAATATGTACAGTACACAAGGTCTCTTGTTGGTATGTATACCCATACAGGCCCTCCTATATAATCAGTATTACCGGAGCTGTTGCACCCATGAAATTCCAAGGGGCCCATGCCTGAATCTAGGAGGGTAGGAACCCTGCTCTGAGTGGCTGGTAACAGTGGACATGCATGATCTGACACACCTCACACCATCTCTGTGTTGTGTAGGCATGAATTTGGCATGTTAAGCTCACAGCCTGTTTGTTCCACCAATGTGTGCATGTGGACATGTTCTGTGAATTCACATTAGGAAGTTCGCATTATCAATGTATTATGATGAGTTTATTTTTTACAGATCACCTAACTTGGTCAAATTCATACACCCCGATGTAAGTGTGAGAGTTTACAAATATACACTTTAATGAGACCACTATTACTCTCTTAGTCAGAATTAGGCTTTTTCAGTTAAGGTCCTGACGAAATGCCATTTGATCCTTTTCGACTTCTTAGGGCATGAAACATGTCGACCAAGATTTTCTGTAGTGACGACAATCCCACATAAAGGTCTTCCTAACTATTTACCTGAAGTTCAGGGATTCGACGCACAGTCTTACACTTAGAGAACATCAGGCCATTAATCCTGACAGACTTCCACCTCCTGCTTTTAACCTTAACGTAGGTCCCACTGCTCAGAGTGAAATGACATCATCCGTACACATAGTCAATTTTAGCTCACATTCCTTCCAGTCCTTCACTTATCACAAACCAGGAAACACTTGGGGGCATATTAGAAGTCCATGTTCTGGTGTGAACATGGGCTTCTATTGGAATTCTCCAGGGCATATTATCAAGCCCATTATCGCCACTTTAGTGGCAGTTTTCTGCTGCTAAACCGGCGATAATTTTAGCGCTGTCCTTGATAAAATCCCCTTGATACTCTTGCAGCATTTTTCTACAAAAGATATCTGGCAAAGAGCCCTCTTGCGGGGCACGTTGGGCATTGCAGTGTTTGCCCAACGATGACGCATGCCACCTAAGTGTGGGTGAGGGCACCTGCTTGTAAGAAGCAATCGCTTTGGGTGACCTCTTCCTCTCCTCCCTAAATCTGTAGCGAGGAGTTGTTATTCTGGAGCAGTGTATCCTTTGTTTATTGTTGATTGACATTACACTCCTCTGAGAATAGAACCTGCATACCTCGACATATGTGTTCTTGTAAGACTTAACTGTACAGGTCTTTGACTATAGATTGTTGATGTATCTCTGAAAATTGTTGTGTACCCCTTTATTCTCATTCCCTTTTGAATAGATTGGTTTACACAACCCAATCATTAACTACACCAGTTTCCTTCTTTTATTGTTTTCTTTGATTATTAGTTATAACAATATGTTTAATTTTGTTTTTTTGTCACTCATCATTAAGTCAACATACAATTCATTTACAGCAGCAGTTCTTTGAAAGATTCCCTTGTTAGCTCTTTACCTTTCTATAACCCACACCCAAGCTCACAAGGGGTTATTGGGTTGCCCATTTTTATGTATCTGGTGGGCAGTATCAATTACACAAAAGCACACAGACTGAAAACTTCTTGATATCAATATATTATAAAGTTCCTTTGGTAAAATCATAAGTTTTTGTCTAAGGTCAGACCAAGAAATGTATTACTGGTATTATATGTGTGGAAAAATATCTTGAGCGCATTCTTGATTAAATGTGTCAATTGTAAATTCTAAATTTCAGCCTAACCATTAGCAATGTAAATGAGTTTAATTGAGAACTGAGTTGCAAAATGTATGTTAGGTGGAGATTCTGAAAAATTGGGATGGGTCTTGCCCCCCTGGTCCTATGTTGTGTCTATAAAAAATGTCTGTAGTAAAGCCCTGAATATGCAAAAAACATAATGCATAATGAAATGTGACAGATTTATTCTCTTCTAAATTTCTGAATCTGTTTTTGGATAAGGCTTTAGAGAAACATGGCAGAATTGACTATCTATTCTCGAACGCAGCCAAGGGTGTCGAATTCAAGAACATTTTTGACACCACGGAAGAAGAGTGGAATGAGGTCAGACACATAGATTTAAAAGGATTCTCATTTTGAGCGTCTCAGTTTTGTTCAGTGTGTTAAATGCAGTTCAGACGATTCACCTGTCATTCATGCTTTTGTAAGTTCTTTCTGTGCTAGTAATTTGTATGATTCTGAGCAGGATGAATGATGTGTGTGATAACCAGTTGCATCAAAGACCATTATCTCAATTCAAATACATCACTTACAGGTGAATACATTAAAAGATTAGATAACATTGCTTTTAATGATGAAGTGATGAGGTGGAAAGTGGTGATCAGGTTTGTGGTTATTGGTGTAATAGAAATAACCAACAATTAAACAATTCCCTACTATGGTAATCAAACTCAAACTTTAAAGGAGTCTCCTGTTGTGTACTGGAGACACTAGGCTGCCAACTTCTTGAAGATGCTAATTTCGCCTCAAGTGGTTCTAGTGTTCTAGTGATCAAAGGGGCCTCTGATATGCCAGCTATGGAGTACCACAATTACCTCCACCTAAAGAGGCAGTTCAAAAGTGAATTGTATTCCTAGGAGGCTTAACAATATACTTCATACACAATTATATGCAAAAATACAGCTATGGTTAAATTGTCCTAAAGACCTGGATGTAAGCTCACAAAATGTATATCATGAACCAACACTGGTCCTTGTTCTATTTACTAATCGAAAGTTACAATCTAAAAACATTTTAGATGGAAAGAACACAATGTGAAAAATACTACAGATTGCACTATTTATCCAAAAAAGAATGCAACTTCTCTTTAGGTTTCCAGATGAATTACAAGATATTAACATTACTACACATCTGGCTACATTCAATTTGACTGGGCCCCATCTGCCAAAATTAACTTGTATGAGCAGACAACAGCCTGTCCTGATTAGCCTATACAAGTACATGGATGCTTCCACATCTCCTGCATAACCTACCAGACTCCCACACTGACTACAAGCATCAGAAGTTAGACGAAAAGAAGGCATTGGACGTTGCAATTTACACAATTTCAAAGCCTCATCGCTCTGAGTGAGAGTCGATTCGGGAGACTCAAACCACAGCAGAGAGCAAAAAAGAGTATAAAAAACATGGGGCCTCATTTATGAGGCCTTGCGTCAGTTTTGCGCCTCTGATGCGTCACTTTTTGAGACGCATAGGCAGCGCAAAACATGCCTCCTGTTGCGCACTATTTACAAAGTCACGCATCTAAGCAGATGTGTCACTTTCTAATCCCCTGCGCTACATTAAACCAGCGTCGGGTATAATGTATGCAGGGGGGCATTCCCCCGCAAAAGCCTTGTAGAAGTGACGCAGTGAAATCTATGAGATTTCACTGCGTCACTTCTAGGACGCCGTTGCGTCAAAATCTTGCGCCTGCCTCACAGCAGGCGTAAGACTGACGCAGGACCTTTCACATGGGGCTTGCCCCATGTGAAAGGACGCATCGCTGGAGTTGCATCACTTTTGTGACACACTCCAGCAATGCGTCACTTTTGCTCTTACAGATACGTCAGAAATACTGATGTATCTGTAACTCCTCGCGATGTGATGCGTCATACATTAAATATGGCGCTTCAGGTATGTCGCAAGGAGTGCGCACTGAGTAGTGAAGCATCGCTGCTCTTGTTAATGAGGCCCAGGGTTTTTTCACAGGTAGAACCATAAATTCCTACAAAGAGCTTTTCAGAACAGGGAAGGCTTTCAGTTCACCCAGATGTTATCACTCAGCCACGTGCCTCAGTGCCTTAATGCCAATCTTGTGGAAAGGGCACTGTATAAAACCGTTAAATTAATAAATGAATTGCCATGCCACTTCTGAGAAACACCAGGTAATCAGCAGAGAATATTGCTTCCTACCCTCCCAACAACTCAAATACAGAACCAACCAAGGACATAAAGGCCAACTGATTGCCTCTGAAACCAGTAGGAATATGAAGGTCTTTAGAGTCCCCGGCATTGCACAACAGCACTCCTGGGAAATGTCGTCATGAGCTTACCTTCAACCTCTACCCGTTGTGCCAGCGTCCTGCCTGGCATCAATTCCTGGCCTATTCTCAGACTGGTGGAAGGCGTGGCTCTTAGAGTGCAAGACAGGCCAGAAGAAGGCTGGTGGGCCACTACTCTCAGCCTTTAAACGTCTCTCACAGCAGTCAGCATCATTGTCTTTGTGTTTAACATGCCCTGTAATTGATGTAAAGGGCTCCGATACCAACCGGTCAGGTCGGCGCTATATAAAACTCCGCAAATAAAAATAAATAAAAAAATAAAAAATAAAACATTCCACACGCTCACTCTTCTCCCATGCACTTACTCTTCTCCCTGAGGTGAGCATGATTGAGAGATACCTTTAGCATTTCCATGTTATTCGCCTTATTTCTCCCGGAATCCACTAGTGAGGATTTCTGCGATATTATCCTACACAATGCAACATAGCTGCCATCTCTTTAGTTTGCACTCGGTGTTCCGCTGAAAGCTCTAGGATTTTCCTTAGTTCTATTATCTAGTTGTTCAATTTAGTCGATTTTTCAGTTATTCCTGTCTTTTCCTTTTTTTTACAGAGTTTGCCATTCCCTTTAACTTCTTGTCGTTCTCTCGGAGCCTTGCCGCAATAAAGGATATTTCTTGCCTCTGGGCCTTTCCTCCATTTGGGGCTCCTTTTGGAAAGCACTGTCTGCTTAGATACTTTCAAGTGTCAGTGGCATTGTGGCTACTGGAAGGGGCCCTTACCTCTGGCTTCCTGATCGACCCTCAGTCATAGGTCTCTTGCTAGATGACCTTCCACTGATAGATCTACAGAATACATTGCCCAGCTGTAATCCATGGGCCTGAGACAATGGACCAGCTCAAGTGTTGGGTCAGGCAGCGAAGATTGATCCAGCTCAAGCCTTGGTCCAGAGAGCTGAACAACAGCACCAGGATCTTTAACACCTGTGCGATGAGAACTTAGTCCTACGTTAAGCTCTTGCTGCTAGCATTTCTGAAGTTCCCCATGTTTTCTCACCCACTCCATGTTTTTCCGGAGACACAAACAAGTTGAAGGGATTTTTGGGTTCCTTGATGGTCTTTTTTGCCTTCTGTCCTGCACAATTTTCTCAATAGGGAGGCTACAGTAGGATACCAAATAAGTGCCTTATCTGGCCCTTTAGCAGTCACAGATGTTATTTGCCTTTAATAACTGCTCTATTTTGCCAGCAAAGCTATCACCATTTTTCAGCAGCTAGTGGATTAGACTA
Source organism: Lissotriton helveticus (assembly GCF_964261635.1). NCBI lineage: Eukaryota > Metazoa > Chordata > Amphibia > Caudata > Salamandridae > Lissotriton > Lissotriton helveticus. The sequence goes on from NC_136072.1 coordinate 75,789,322, forward strand.
GGGGTAGGCAGAACACTTCGAGTTGTACTCCGAGGAATTCCGTGGAGATGCATAAAAACTCAGTGGAATTCCACGGAGCTCTGCCCAACCCTAGAAAATACCCAAGTGAGCTGTTGTTGCACTTCAAATAGCATACATTTGCATAATTGATCCCTTCATCATCCGCCCATTTAATTTTTGGCAAACAGGCACTGCGAAAAACAGAATAAATGGCATATGTTGTGTGTGTCGCGACCTTACTGCCACTTTTAAACAGATAACAGACACCGCACAATTCCAGAATCATGGAAAGGCTCTCTAATAGCGCCAATTCACAAGAAAGGCAACGTAAAGGACCCCAAAAATTACAGACTCGTACCCTTAATTGATAATGAGGCCAAATATTATGCTGGCCTTCTTCTAGAGGAGCTCTCGGAATGGTCGAATGAAAACGCGGTAATCCCCATCACTCAGACAGGAGTCCGTAAACAAATGGGAACAACATCAAACATTCTGGCTCTATCACTCCTTATTGATGCCATTAAGACAGCCAATCTGCCCCTGTACATATGTTTTATTGACTTAACTTCAGCGTTTGACAACATCAACAGAAACTTACTATGGTCGAAGCTGGAAGAAAGGAAAATTCCACCTGGGTTACTAACACAGCTGATTTCACTACACACGGATACATGGGTCCAAGTCAAGCTGGGACCAGGAGACCACCTGTCAAGGAAAATACGGACAACAAAGGACCTTAAACAAGGGTGTGTGTTAGCGCCGACATTATTTAACATCTTTATGTCCGACCTTGCACAGCAGCTGGACGAAATTAACTCTCATGCCCCAAGTTTAGGTGGTCTTACCCTCTCTAAACTAATGTACGCTGACGACATTGTGCTAATCAGCAGAACACCGATAGGGCTACAACATCTAATCAGCACAACTTTCAATTATACAACAGTGAATAGCCTAAGCATCAACTTCTCAAAAACAAAAATAATGAGGATAAACGCTAAGGCATCATCAGCAAGGTTCTGCTGGCACATGGGAGGGCTCACACTGGAAACAGTGGAGGAATACAAGTACCTGGGCGTAATTGTGGACAGAAAGGGCTTATTTCAACAACAAAAAGAAGCAATAAAACAGAGGTAAACCAGCATGGCGAATGCACTAAGGAGCCTCAAAATGAAAACAGTCGGCCGCAGCTTCACCCCCCCTGCTTCAAGTGATTCATGCAAAATTAACTCCGGCCATAACTCATGGAAGGAAATGCCTCCGAGGGGGGGATGCTCACCTACTGAATAGCACAATAGCAAAAGCCATGAGAATGATTTTCAGTCTGCCCAACTACACCTCGCAGGCACAAATAAGGCTGGAATTCGACCTGAGAAATCAAGTGCTGGAGCGTATGGGTGCCTATGCCAAAAAAATCCAGGGAGGAGATGACGCAAGTCTGAATCATTATCTATGGAAAGAGATAGAAAGCAAGAGCAACGGCGCAGCTGCAAAATACCTAAAGCATTCAATAAACTCCTTGTGCTTACAAGATGCCTGGAAGTGCAGCGGGTCCCACAACACCTTTAAACAGCTAGTCAACAAATCAGTAAGATCAATCTCGTTAATAGAGGACAAAGCAAGCCTAATCAACCGGGCTCATGGTTGGATAGTTATCCAAAGCTACACAAGTAGCCTCTGTCAAAGCTACTTAGGAGTCGGGTCCACCAGGCGCACAAAGGAGAAGTTCCTGCGCTTAGGCTGGGCTTACTTCCATCACAAAACCATCTCCCCCCATGGAAAAGACCTCGAGCAATAGTGAACTGCCGAATATGTGGGAACGCAAAAGAAGACATCCTACACTTAATATGCACCTGCAAAGGTCTGGGTAAAGAGCGCAGATCTCATCTAAAACCGTCCTTTAATAAGCTAGGAATAAGAACATGCTGACAAGCGGTCAAGGCTTGCTTCGATGGAAAAAACATTAAATTAGCAAGCCACCTTGTCAAATTCATGAAGAAAGCAGAAAAGAAACAAGAATGACAGAAGGCAGGCATTGGACGAAGCATGCCCAAAGGGGTAAAGAACATCGAACTAACCGCTCAATATGGGCTAGGTACAGCTACCCGAACGCAAGCCAGCATACAACAAAATAGTAGAAGCTGATAGCTACGAAGTAATAGACTCCCTCGAATAATAATTTCTTATGCATTAAGCCTACATTATAGTGCGGCTTACACCCAGGAGCAAGATTTTTAACACAGCCACCTTAGGCTATATAAGGGACTTACTTTACTTTTTTAATTCATGATCAGTGTGAAAGAAGTGTAAATCTCTGTAGAAAGTTCTATTTGCCACATGAAACTATTATCATTTTATATCCTTTTTTTAACAATTGTATTTAAATAATGTATTATATGCTACTCTTTGCAACAGTTTTAATTAACTGAGCAATATTTACTTACTTACAAAAAAAATAATTATATATATGTTGTGTGTTAAAACAGGAACACAGTGGCGCTCTGAAAGCGTTAATTATGTATTCTTGCGATCTAAATTTCATATAGTGAATAGTCCTGTGAAGGAAAATAGTACCTTAAAAGTTAAAAGGGATCTCTAGAGTTCTATGAAACAAATAACATGACCTGTTCATCAGAGTGAAAAGTACATGCAGGTTTGTGGAAACTGTAGCAGAACACAGCCAGACTCTTTTTCGGAATCGAACAACTATCCAACAACTACTACTCTGGTGACAGGAGCAGTCGTCCACACTCGAAGTACACAAGGAAAGATTGGAGCATTAGTTAGTACTTGCTGTCAAAATACAGTGCGAATCGGTGTGAGGAAGACTTCACAGCCGTTGCCCTTATACATTTTAGATATACATTTTTAATTCATAAACAATATAAAAACCATGGTTATACATAGGGCCCGATTCACAGAACTAACAAGACAAAATCCTAAACTTGCTACCATTTTGGTATTCATAGAAGGCACTTACTCATTTTGGTATTCACAGAATGCACTGAATCATTTCGGTATTCACAGAAGTTAGGAATCCTAACTTTAGGACACCTAAATGCCTTCTGTGAATACTGAAAGTCTTAAAGTAAGGATTTCTCTTAGTTTAGGAGTCCTAAAGTTAGGAGTTTAGGGGTTGGCAGCTTTCCCTCCAGGCCCCATTCCCGGTTCATAGCTGTGGCCACAGCTGTGGGAGAGGAGGTGGTGCCAGTGTCAGCCATCCAATAGCCAAGCAGGTCTCACATGACTTTGACCCACAGTGCTCTAACAAAAGCATGAGCAGTCAGTGGAGGAGGTGAAAATGTTGCGGCAGAAGCACCCATCACACTGTCTTCGTGAGAATGAAGAAGACCAATGTGAGAGTCAATCTGTATCGTGCCCACAACAGGGGGAAGTGAGTGGGTGCTGGTAAACTCAGATACGAGGTGATGGGCAGAGTTTTTGACGAACTTCTCGTTCCAAGCTGAACGTGGAATGGCAAACTCAGCGAATTACATCAGTGGAGCAGCAGAGTTTACCATCCACCCCTAGCTGAGATGATGTGGTTCGAGTGGCTTCTTGCCTCCTTTTCTTGCAGTGTCCTCAGGGAAGAGACAAAGGACAAATTAGTGCACTTAGGCCTAGCCGATACTATTTCCATGCTTATGGATGACGTAGAACCCAGCCCACTTCTGCTTTGGGAGGAACCCGACTCCCTTTCTGAAAGGCTGAAGCTGCTTCTGAAGGATCTTCTGCTTCTCCTACTGAACAAATGTTATGCTTCTTCTAGTTAAGAGCCAATGCAAATTGGTCTAGCCAGAGGAACATGTTTGGATTCTGTAAGAGAGCATTGACTCACACATGGCAGCGTATGTATTGTGGATAAGCCGAACATTTGATTTGTGTTTGACCAATACATCCTCAGATGTCCTCAGGAAAGACCAGGTCCTGTGCTTTCTAAAAGGAAAGAATATGGGAATATCTTACAACATTTTACTGACATTTCTGGAGTCATGCAATTCACTTTTCCATTTTGCCTTTGCAGCTGGAACTTTTTAATGGAAGGACAGAGAAGATCCTGGCACATCTAGACAGGGAGTCCACTGGTGTATATCTGGATATGGGTTGGACTCAAGAAAAGTTTATCCTCCCGCTCCATAAGGAGACTCCGGAACAATTTCAAACAGTTGATGGAACTCCTTTGGTTTCTCGACCTATTCAAGAGGTGACAGCTCCTTTGAAGTTGACATTTGGTGAACACCATGAGGCTGCTTTCTTTGACCTTATTGCTTCTCCTAACCATACAGCAATCTTGGGAATACCATGGATTGGCCGTTACAACCCTGGGATACTAGAACAAATTCCTTGTCCTCACAACTTTAGCTATGTGACAGAAGAATATTGGACCCCCAATGAGGCCCCCTCGAATCCTGTGGTGGAGTCTAGTACAATCAATCTCCTTCATAGGGTTCAAGCTCAATATCAAGAATATGCTTACCACTTACAGAAACCTAAAGAAGTGCTCTTCCCTCCTCATCCAGAGTTTGATTGCTCCAGTTTCATAGAACAAGGGGCCACTGTTCATTTAGAAGAATTTACTCTCTCTCTTAGAATCTGAAAGAGAGATTATGAGACAATACATGCAAGGAAATGTACAGACTGATCTCATCTCCCAATCCTCTTCGCCTGCAAGGACTTCAGTATTCTTTGTCCCAAAGAAGTCAAATGAATTGAGACCCAATATTGACGTCAGAGGTTTAAATAAGATTACCATCAAGGACAGGTACCCCTTAACTTTAATAAATGAGAGATATACTGGAATCTGTCCTGAGAGCTAAGATTTTCACCAAGGTAGACTTTTGCAGTGTGTATCACTTCTTGGAGGAGGATGAATGAAAGATGGCCTTCTGAACCCCCTACAGACACTTTGAATATTGTGTAATGCCATTCAGGTTGAGTGATGACCCAGCAATCTTTCACTCCTCATGGACCATGTCTTTGCTGGCATACTTAACCAATTTGTTGTATCTATCTGGATAACAGCATTTTTTTAAAGACCCACTTCTTCATCAACATATCAGTCAAGTGCTAACCAGGCTCTGCTAAAATCAGTTATTTTGTAAACTGGAAAAGTGTGAGTTCATCCAGTCTGAGGTGGAATATTTAGGATTCTATTTAAACAATGTTTGAATCATTATGGATTATTGAAAGGTTTCCGCAACTTTAGGTTGGCCGCCTCCTGCCAACATCAAGGAAACTCAGAGTTTCCTTGTCTTTTCCAAGTCTTACCGGCAATATTATTGGGGAACTTGCCCTATTAAATAATGAGATAACCCAAATCTTTAAGAAGGAGGTATTTATCATGGCTTTCAGTGGAATACTACAGCTGAAGAAGCCTTTATTACGTTAAAACAAGCTTTTAATCCAGCCCCTGCACTGCACCATCTGGATACTACCAAGAAGTTCATTGTGGAAACCCATACCTCTGATAGAGCCATTGGAGCCGTACTCGTACAACAGGAGAAAAACAATGTCACTGAACACCCTATTTTCTACCTATCACACATACATCACTGAAACCTCCAATGTCTTCGAAATATGCAGTGCATGAATAGCTGTATGGCCCATTGGCTCTGTTTTTGCAACCAGTTCAACATTATCATCATTCATATCATCATTCATATTCCTGGCACGCAGAATATTTTGGCGGAATCTCTTTCTCGCAGATTTCCTGAGTCTCCTTCCACCTTTGATCAGACTATTCTTTCTCCACAACAAATTATTGGGGTGATACAATTCCTTGACAGAGTGCAAAATAACTATTCTACAGTGTTTAATGGGTGTCTTTACATGTACTGATTTGGAAGCTAGGACATGTTGTGTTTAAAGGAAATATTTTATTCATCTCTTTCAAGGCTCTAGGACTCAAGGGGCCTCATTTATGAAAAGTGTTGCATCGGTGCATGAAAACATTGATGCAACACTTTTTAGTGCATCATCCCTGCGACACTATGGATGCGCGGTATTTACTGTAGGGTACTCCATGTCGCAAGGATTTACAGATACATCAGTATTCCTGACGTATCTGTAGGCACAAAAGTGGCATATTGCTGGGGTTTGTCTGAAAACAGACGCAACCCCAGCAGTGTGTCATTTTACATGTGGCAAGCCCGGTGTGAATAGGCCAGTGTCCCTCCTTATTCCTGCTATGAAGCAGGTGTAAGGATTTGAAGCAGTGGCAATCCTAGAAGTAAGCGTTGTAGTGAAATCTCATAGATTTCAATGCGTCACTACTATAAGCCTTTTTTGCGGGGAAAGCCCACCCTGTTTACATTATACCAGATGCAGGTGTAATGCGGCACAGAGGTTAACAAAGCAAAGCATCTGCCTAGATGCGTCACTTTGTAAATATGGCGCAGTGTGGTGCATATTTTACGCCGCCACGGCGTAAAGGGCTCATAAGTAAGTCCCAAAGGGCCTCATTTATGAGGTTTTGCCATAGGTCAGTGCCGCAGGCCTTCATGCTGCGCTGACCTATGGCAAAAGAAAAGGCAGGATGGGCCATATCTATAAGATACGGCACATTCTTGCCCTTTTCCCCTGCACCAGTGCACAATGGGCTGCCTTGCGCCAATGCAGGCAGCTTTGCACCATGGTGCAAGGGTGCCTGCATTTAAGGGATGATTATTTTTGAGCAGGAAGGCAAACCTTCCTGCACAAAAACAATCACAAGAGGCTTTTTGCTCTTTCTATGTGTGCATCAGAATGCAGCACACATAGAAAAAGGGAAAACGAGGAGAAATAAAGATATTTCTTCTCGTTGTGCCTCCCTTATGCTTCTCCTGGGGAGACGTATGTTTTTGGCACTGCCTCAGCGTTATGATTTCTCGTAAATCCTGGGCAGTGTCAAAAAGCCATGGATGTAGCTGGGAACGCCCCCAGCAACACCCATTACATGCCCCTTTAACGCAGAAAACTGTCTTAAGGGGAAAGATATTTACGAGGCAGCATTAAGCCAAAAACAGTGGCTTAGTGCTGCCTCGTAAATATAGAGCAGGTTCCTGCGCCTCGGAACGTCACAAAAAGCGATGTTCTGGTGACACAAAGGGCCTCATAAATGAGGCCGGAAGTTCTTAGAATGTGCAATGACTCCCCTGTTGCTGGCCACAGAGGCAGTAAATCCAGTGAAGAGCTCATACTTCTTTCATTTTGTTGGCCTTCCATTCAAGAAGACACTGACCTCTATGTGAGCCCTTGCCATATTTGTGCTCAAAACAAGGCTTTTCACACACAGCCTACTAGGTTACTTCATTGTTTGCCAGTTCCACCTGAGCCTGAGCACACTATCTCTACTGACTTGAACACACTATCTCTACTGACTTGAACACAGCATAACTCTAGTCTGCAGGGAACTGACTTATTATATTGACTGTTGATTCCTTTTCTAAGATGGCTCACTATACTGCTCTAAAACAACTACCCCCGCCAATGCCTTGGGACAAATCTTGTCGCAAGAAATCTTGAGACTTCAAGGGTTACTTCTAGCTACAATATGTGACCGAGTACCTCAATATGTCTCTCATTTTTGGAAGTCTTTTTGTAGATTGAGGTTGCCTTATCTTCAGGTTTCAAAATCCAGACTGAAAGACTTAACCAGGATCTCGAATAGTATCTTAAATGCTTTTGCAATTCTGGACTACATTTTTATCTGTGGCTGGGTTTTCGTATAATAATTCTGTCCGCAGTCTACATCCCCAAATTTTTCATTCGGCCCCTCGGGATTCCATTTTAAGTCTTCAAAGTACTAGTTTATTTTGTAAGTTACAAGCTGTCAAAAATTATTCCTTTAGTCTAGATTAAATCTTCTTCTGGCACCCTTCAACTCCAACCTCCTGCTTATCAGATTGGGGACAGGGTTCAGCTCTCTTCTACATTTCTGTCTGCTCACCTTTCCCTGAACAAGTTCAAGCCCCTATTTTACGGGCCTTTCTGGATTGCCCAAATCATAAATCCTGTTGCTTTCAAACTTCAGTTAGCTCTAACTTGGAAAGTCCACCCTGTGTTTCAGACCTCTCAATTGAAACCTTATTGGAAGAATCCTTTTCAACGTCTTTTTCTAGACGAAACCACCCCCTGATTTTCGGGAATTATAGTCCCGAATTTGAAGTTTGGGCGATCTATGATCCTTGTTTCTTTAGGAAGAGATTTCAATTCTAAATTTACTGGAGTGGATATCTACCTAGTGGCAAGTCCTGGGAAACAAAATGTCTTCTTTTCATGCACCACTTCTGATTCAGTGATGTTTAGGGAGTCTCCAGACAATCTTGGAGATGCAGGAAGGGAGCATACTATTGCGCCGGTGTCCAGCCTGGTGGCACCTCCCGAGCTGATATTAGGCAGGTGAGGCGAGCAGCTCAGGGGCAAGTTGGGCTGGTAGAATGCTTGCAGGTCACAGCTCTCACCCTAAAAACATACCTCACGGCAGCCGTGCGCTCACTCTCCTGTGGGGGGGCTGATAGGGAGACACTTTAACATTCTCCATGTTGGTCACCCTCTTTCTCCCAAAATCTTTTGCTGAGGATTTCTGTGACATTACTCTACCCAATGTAAGATGGCTGCCATCTCTTTGATTTACACTGGGTGTTCTCAATCCAAGATGTTTACTCCTTCTTCCTGTGAGCTATTTCCTGTCCCAAGGTATAAAATCCAAGTGCTCCTTTACTCATTGCATTGCAACACTTCTTCATTTCCAGTTGGTGTGTTTCTTGGCTCCTGATTCAGCTATGATTTTCCTGAGTTCTTTTTTCTAGTAGTCCCAGTTGTTGGATTCTCCAGTTGTTCCTGTCTTCTCCTGTTTTTTGGAGGTTGCCTATTCCTTGGGTTGCCCTTTCTCCTCTAAGAGCCTTGCTGTCATCAAGAAGCTTTTTTTTTTCAGGCTGTTTTCTCTGTTCGGGACTCCTTCTGAAGGTACCATTTGCTTAGGCGCTTTCAAATGTCAGTGGCATCATAGCTACATGGAAGGGTTTGCCTTTACCTCTTGTATTCTACAACTGTCAAAACATATGATTCCTTATCTCCCCACAGTCAGAGTTCTCTTGCTAGACATATTTCTTCTGAGAGATATGACCCTAGCAATTCAAATACAGAGTCATTCAGGACAGACAGGCCAACAAATCATCTCAGATGCCTCCATGAACCTAGCTTTATATGAGCCACCTCCTGGTCACCAATAGACAGCAATGACACCACAGAAGATCACTTTACTTCTCGACCAACTAAAGGATAAACTTGCTATTGGCTTATGTGAGCATATGCATCTAGCCCTATGTAAAAAGATGAAAGCAACACATGGGCAATTCGTTTGTATCTTTAAAACACAATGCTAACCATATACAATATCAGTTATGGTTTCCAGTGCTAAAACTCGTACTGTTAAGTGGTCTTTTGCAATCAATCAATCAATAAAACTTTATTTCGGTTTAGTTTGCAAACCATAAAAGTACAAAATACAGCAATCCAAAATTCATTGTTAAAGAGGAAGGAACCATTATCAAGATACAATAGTACAGAATTAGCAGCAGTTTATAGCAGTACAAATTATACTAAAATGTGTAAATGCATATACAAAAGGAGATTTAGATAAAACTCATTAAAAATCCAAGCATTTTCTGTACTTTACAATTGATTTCAGAAATTCTAATGCAAAAAGAATGCTATCGCTATGTAATAATTGTAAATACATCATAGCAGGTCTGATCTGACAAAAATTACGTTTCTTTAAAAGCGGTACCAGATAGCGTTTGCGGGGAAATTCATAACATTTACATAAAAACATAAAATGTAGCATATCCTGCGGAGACTTTCAGGGAGCTGCTTCTTTGTTAAAAATTGTTTTTTGTGGCTTAACAAGCAGATAATAAAATTGATTCATTCGAAATCTAGTTAACAGAAATTTCTCAGAAGGGGTCAGGGAGTCCATTAAATAAGGTTCACTGTGTGGGGTTGTTTTTAACATGGCAAAAACAAAGGAAGGAGTATCCACTATGACTTAGAAGAACAGACGTATCTGGAGGATTGGTTCTTGGCAAAAAGAAGGAAATTCATCCTTTTGATAGAAACCCCTCACTCACCACCTAGTGGTGACATGCTTCATCATTGGGGTCCACCTTGGCGTCCTAGCGACACCAAGGTGTGCTACAACACCTGGACTACAGTGGAGCGGGTTGTGGCTGTAAGTGCAAAAAAATGTTAAAAATTGTCCTGGTTGTACTCAGAAAAAGTAATTTTATTTATAGAGCAACTGAACAATGTTTTAAAATTAATACTGGCGAGATCCTGGTAGGGAGGGTTACGACCCTGGGATCTCTATATGTGTTGGATGGTCAACATGTTTCTACCATAAGGGCTATTGCCCGGTATTCGTCAGGACCAGAAAAAAACAGGTGGACAGGGGGTGCGTGCTCCCTAAAAAGCACTCCCGGCCTTGATCCCCTGTGTGCCTACTGGCAAAAAATTGCCAGTGGTAAATGCCGCTCAATAAAATAAGCGAGCTGGCGGGTTAAAACAAGAGACCTGTAAGGAGAGAAGAGTGGATAAAAAGTGATCAGGTATTGAGTGATAGACTTACTCTCCTGTAACGTCGTGCAGTCTCTCAGTGCAATTGATATATAGTGCCAAATGGGGTGGATGGTTCTCCAGATATACGTAATGCCGAGGTGGGGTGATGCTAGTCAACATCTATGGATAAGGGCGGGTGCCCGCAAAATGCATACAGTGCTAGCACGACCCTGGGGGGGTGAGGGTATTAGATATAAAATACTTGTGCTACACGGAACAGGTCTGTCACGTGGTGCTTAGGCTACTAGCTGGATTTTATATGCCGTGGCGGAACCTATTTCATTGCAGTGGAAGTAAGGTGAGGTGACTTATGGCATAAACGTAACTCGGTAGTGCTATATACATTTGTCAGCAACCGACTCAAAACGTGTAAGTGAATAACATTAGGTCAACAAACAGGGACAAACATACATGTAACACTGAAGGACACACTTAGGTTCAGAATGGCTAGTAAATATGCTTACTCCAATATGAGTACTCTGCGCTTCAACGGGCAGGGCGTAAGGTCAATGCCTGTATAATCACAATTTCTGTAAGAGATAAACAGTGCGCGAGTGGTGTAAATCTCTGCGCCGTGCATGGCGTTTCTAAGGGTGGCGCCCTCGTGGACCCGGTATCTGGATGTGTATCCGGGGCTAAGTCTTATAAATCTACTTACAGTTTCAGGCAGGTAAGATCAGAATCGACCTACTCCTCGCGTCCACTGCTCGGCTAGTGGTTCCGATGGCAGCAGGACGCGGTAAAGAGGAGTCGACCGCTTCCGGGTTTGGGCGCGGCCTCGGCCTGTCGGGGGCGGGGCTAGCAGTGCGCAGTGACGTGCTATCGGTAGCTAGGCTACCGTTAGGATGCAGCCAGCAGGTTAGGTGGTGGCACATCAACTAGCAGGGACGGTAGGCTCGCCATTGGGAGCTCCGCAGTGATGAAAAGAAAACAAAGCGTGGGGGCACGCCGGGACTTGCAAAGTGGGAGAATGCAGCGTAGTGGCTGTGGGCATATATAATTAACGCTGCTTTGAGACTGAAGACCAGTGTCCGATCGCTGGTAAATGGAGTGCCTCATTATCAAAAGGAGCCTTTTATCAAGGTTGTTGGGGGTGATATATTAAATTACACAAAGTAACCAAAATTAACCGGTGGGTCAATTCGGAAGAAACGCTGATGCGTCAGAGCGGATCAGTGGGGCCAAGGTGATTTATGTTAAGGTTTTCCGTAGTGCGAGGAACACAGGGCTTAACATTCAATGGAGCATGGCTTAGGAATATATTAGGAATGTCAGGTGGCAGGACTCTGTTGTTAACTCTGGGTCTTGGTGGTCCTAGAGATGGGGACTCATTTCAGGACCGAGTTCCATGGGATATTGTCGTTGAGCCCAATTTTATGGGAGGAAAGACGATAGATCCATCGCTGCTCTTTTTCAAAAAGTCGTGCTTGTGCATTGGGACCTGGTTTGATTTGCTCAATTACAGTCCATCTCATGTCGTTGGGTGTGTGATGGGCTGTGAGAAAATGATCTGTGAGCCTAGTGTTCGTTTTTTTGCATCGAATAGTGCTGCGATGTTCCGCTATTCGTTGCTTGACCTTTCTAGTCGTCATGCCCACGTAGGGCTTGTCACAGCTACATCGGATGAGGTAGATCACAAAAGTGCTGTTACAGTTAGTATGTGATCTTTGATCCCAGACTTTGCCTTCCTCAAGGTTAAGGGTTTTGGTGTTATTCGTGAGGTGGCAAACGCTGCAATCCCCACATCTGGAATGTCCGGTCACTGGGGGAAGGCCCCAAGCGTTGGTGATGCTTTGGTCGGTAGTCACCATATCCATTCTAGGTCTGGTGTTGACCAAGGTGTCTTTAAGGCTCCGGGCTTTTTTATAGGAAAAAAGAGGTTTGTCCCAATTGTGATTTCCAGTGTTCAGTATTTGCCAGTGTTTTCTGATACTTTTACTGACCTGGTTGGACACCGCATTATATGTTGTCACGCATGTAAGTGGAATCTCTTCCTCCGTTCTGGGTGTGTCCTCTAGGAGGGCCTGTCTTGGCTGATTTCTGGCCCTTTTCTGACATCTCCTTGTGATTTTCTCAGGGTACCCTCGGTTGGATAGTTTCTCCGTCAGGTCAGCTGCCTGTGTTTTGTAATCCTGCAGCTCGCTGCAGTTCCTCCTGAGTCTGAGATACTGGCCATAAGGTAAATTTTCCCTCAGGGGGCGAGGATGGAAACTCTCAAATCTCAGCAGGTTGTTCTTAGCGGTGGGCTTAAAGTGGGTTTTGGTCTTGAGCTTGTTAGTGTCTCTTTCGATCTCAATATCAAGGAAGACCATTTTATCTTTGTCCACATTATGTGTGAACCTCAAGTTGGGGTCACACGTGTTAAGCCACCTGATGAAGTCCATTAATGTTTCTTGTGGTCCTTGCCAGATTGCGAAGACGTCGTCTATGTACCGCCTCCAAAATTTGATGTGGTTGTTGTAGGGGTTATTGGGGGTAATGACATATTTTTTCTCGAAGTCATATACGTAGAGTCCCGCTACGCTCGGAGCAAAGACACTGCCCATTGATGTCCCACCTATTTGGAGGTATAGCTTTCCATCATGTTCAAAGAAGTTTCTTTTGAGTGCAAGGGTTGCACATTCTACAATGAACTCTGTGGGTGTGGTATGGTCCCATGTGCAGTTGTCCAGTGTTTGTTTTAGTACTGTGATGGTGGCGTCTTGGGGAATGTTGGTGTACAGGCTCTCTATGTCTAGACTCACAAGGATGTGGTCCGGTTCAATCCTGATGTCTTCCAGCATTGTCAGTAGACTTTTTGTGTCCTTCAGATAGGTTGCAGTATTTTGAACAATTGTTTTCAGGAAATAATCACAGAAGCGTGAAAGAGGTTCCAAAAGCGAGCCTATGCCTGACACGATTGGTCTGCCAGGTGGTGGGATCTTGCCTTTGTGCATCTTGGGGACAATGTAAAAATAGGGGATCTTACCCTCCGTTTTGCAGAGGTAGTCCGCTTCCTGTTTTGAAATTTGGCCTGATGCCTCTGCTGCTTCCACCACATTGGTTATTTCCACCCTTAAATCATCAGTGGGGTCGGCTGTGAGTCTCCTGTAGTTGGTGTTGTCTCCCAGGAGGCGTTGGCATTCGATGTCATAGTCTGCCTTATTCATTATTACCAGTCCCCCACCCTTGTCGGCTGGTTTGATTATGATTGAATCGTCATTTTTCAAGTCAGTTAGGGCTTTGTTCTCAGCTTGGCTGTTATTATGGTATTGTTTGGTGACAGTTAGAGCCTCAACGTCATTAAATACCGCTTGTTCGAAGGTGTTGATCTCCACCGGGATTGTGTGTGGCGGGGGCGTGAAAGTGGACCTTAGTCTAAGGCCCGTTTCATTCTTGATTTCTTCAGATTCATTGGTGGTAGTCTTTTCGAAATATGCTTTCAGTTTAAGTTTCCGAAAGAAAGCTGCCAGCTCACAATGTAGTTTAAATTTGTCCAAGGCTGCAGTGGGCACAAAACCTAGACCTTTGTTTAGTATAGTAGTTTCTGTAGTTGTCAGTGTACGTGAAGATAGATTGGTGACTAGCTCCTCGCATAACATAACATATGCCCTGACACTCGATTTCTGAACCTCTATGGCTTCCCTCCTCATTCTCCTTTCCATGAGGAATGCCGTTTTGATTGCCTCCACGTCCTTCTTAGTAATGCAATCAGCAGTTTCAAATAGCTCATCCAGCCCTAGGCTCAAGAAACTTGTCTTCAAATGTTTCAGCCAGGGTATAGCAGATGAATTGTCCATAGACAGACAGTATTTTAAAATCATATGCGTCAGGGGAATGTCAGGGTTTAATCATAATTTCAGCCAGCAGGACAGTGGGCGCAGGGAGAAGATATCACTGGCATACTGGATCCCCAGTTCTTCGTGAACAGCTAGGTTGGACGTACCTTGCGGGAGACACAGTAGACGTTTTAAAAAGACCATATCCAATATCAGTTATACTTTCCAGTTCTAAAACTCTTACTGTTAAGTGGTTTTTTGCACATTTTATCTTAAAAAATAGGTGTCCCAGTGATTTTAGCTCCTTATCTTGAAACTTTGTAATTCACTTCAGACTTACAGCATGCTCCTCATTTAGAAAGGTGGCGGCAATGGAATGGATCAGGATAAATGTAAGTATTGCAGCTACTGTTCATTTTTTATCAGCTCCATACCACTAAGAAAATATGTAAGTACTTTTTTGAACTGTAGTGGGAGTTCCAGGAGCTAAACAGATAATAGCATCACTCTCCTGGTATTGTTAAAAGATGTCTAATAAGGTTTCAGCATTACCAGTGTAAATTATGCTACTGATAATTATTCCACTAACTACTGGAAAAAGTTATACTGCATTATGAGTTGCTCTTTATCAGAGGAATGATATGTTGATTGTGAAAAGATGTACAGCAAAACAAAATAAAATCCTCATCTTCCTGTAAACATAATTGGTAAGATGTACTCTCCAAGCCAGCCAATCCTGGGGGCTGCTGTTTTTGACCCTCTCTCAGAAAAAAGATCATCAAAATCTATGTTTGTTCCCCATTTCATTTTGTGCTTTGTGGTTTCAGACATTTCACACAAATGTAACTGCAATGTTCCTGTTGGTGAAGGCGGTCCTTCCTCACATGCAGAAGCTTGGGTAAGACTAACAAGAGCCAAGGAATAAAGAAATAAAGGGTCTAATTTAGGTGTTTGGCAGATGGGATACTCTGCAACAAACAGGGTGAATATCAAGTTCAGCATATTACAAATGCCATAAGCAATAATGCACGTGTTTGAGAGGTTCTCAGTTATCTTTGTGATGGCATATTTCTTCTGCCAAACCCCAAACAGGCCCAAAACCTGATAATGTGGTGTCAGATTATTGTTGCTCAGTGGTGGAGGTATTTTCTTGCTGTCGTGTCAGACTCCATTTTTATTTTAACTAATAAGTTCTAGAGGAAGGGTACAAGATTATGGAGAACAATTTCGGTCACAATTCCCAGGTCATCTTTCCATGGATAAACTGCTTATTATCCTAGAGGACCACAGGGTATTAGGAGCAGTCTACAGCCAAAGAATGTGAATTTCCAAACAACCCTAGCCAAGTAACAGTCTTCACCTGGAGCAACCACCTACTTTCCTTGAACAAATAGGGACTGAACCTACTCTTCATTCTTTCAGGTGTTTAGCAAACACAAATCTTTACTGCATGCACCTATGCCAGCTAAACCCTCTGGACTTCCTTCTGAAGAGAACACAACCCTTTCCACATCCTGAAGGTTATATATGGACAAAAGTACCTCCTGCCGTACATTTTAAAGATGTTGTAAGTCACTGAGGAGCTCCATGATCATATGGAGCAGTGACGTTGCAGAGCATGGTACTTTCAAAGGTCATGGAACTCCGAGGTAACTTGCAATATCCTTATAATGTATAGCAGAGGGTGTTTTATTCCTTATAATGCATGATCACACCATCTAAACTCACTAAATGACTTAACGCGTTGATAGCTTGCTCTTTCCTACAAACAAGATAGTATGGTTGTAAAATGAAGAATAAAAAAGAAATCTGTAGAGCGAGATATACTGAAGAAGCAGGTCTTAATTTGTTGCAAACAGATACTTTTAATGTACGTCAAATTACAACAAAGCTTAAACTCAAAATGTTTAAAAACATACAGAGATGTTCTCTTTCTTGCAATGACCCATAAGGGCATGAAATATATATTTTGCTATAAATATCTCCTTTGTGCTGATCAGTGTTTATTTTAGAGAAACAGAATCGAAGAAAGAGCCAGTTCTCGTTTTTATTGTTTAAACTCCAGCTTTTATTATTCTCGGCGACCTGTCTTTAACCTCGTCTGAGGTATTATGACTATAAAACTTAACTGTGATAACGTATTATAATTGAGCTGCTAGGTTGTTTCTTTATTCCAGGAAACAAGAGATGTCAAAACTCGAATTTAATAAGGAAGTTAGAGAATGGATTTATACAGCGATTGCGGTTTCACCTAATTTATAATTTAATGCACATAAATTAGTGATACACTTTTAAGCGAATTTACTCACACGAAGATGTATCTGTAGTTAAATCTACTCCTTTGCACAAGGAGTGGATGGGATTGGGGTTCATGGACTCAAATGCCAATAAATTGTGTGCACTCCGACATTACACATTTGTAGGTATTCACTAATGTCTCTCAAATCGTTTTCCATTCTGCAGAAGTATAAATATTTACTCTGGCCAACAGTTATCAGTAAACCTCTTTCGAAGAACTCTGAACAAAGTCAAACATTCACCCCAGTACAGAGATCTGGGCCTAAATCCATCGAACGTTTGCTCAACATGCCATTCCAAATTGAATCCAGAACTCTGACTGGGGATGAGTGTTTGACATTATTCAGCAATTCGTCCATCAATTGTTCTTTTTGCATTTGTCACCCCAATTGGGACGGGGTTGCCAAAACGTGGGTCCCGTGCTCTCCATGCCACTGGATTAAAGGTATCCTGGCTGAAGAAGGGTAACACCTCAAAACCGGTCCTAGAATGTTTGTTTCCGATCCAAGCAGGACCTGGCCTGGGTGTTTGGGCTGGATTGTTTCCATGGGGAACAGGGTGAAGAATGATTTGCATGTGGTTAGGTCAAACTGGGGTGGATGGTGCTGGATCATATAGTCTTATTCTTGGCAGTTAACATCACTCACCATCCAATGAAAATGATAAACCACTTGATCTCATCAGTAGGAAACATTACATAGAGAGAAACCAAAAACTGAGAGTTTTTGTCCTGCCAAAACTAATTAAAAACACCATGCTCTTCTCCTCAGTCAGAGCAAGTGATATCCCATGTGTAATTTAAAAGCAAAACATATCTCGAAGAAATCACACAATATATAATTTAATTTCACACGGAGCTCAGAAGAAAAAGTCACCTGTTCGCCCAAGAAAGCTATCACCTCTTAAATTTAGAAAGCACAGAGAGAGATTAAAAGTGATATCTGCACATCGAAGGAGACTGCATCATATTACATGAACTTCTTGAGATGCAGCATGTTCAAACGGAAAGAAAATATACGAAATAAACAGTGAAAAGTGAAACATATAGACCTCAAATTGCTGACAGGATCCCCTGCAACATCAAGGTATGCTGTGTGGGACGTACTGGAGGTAACAGGACAGGTATTTGGCTGCCAAAGACGACTTTGGGGGGCAACTACCCCTCCTGTTACCTCCAGTAAGTCCCACACAGCAGGATTGCTGAGATGTTGTCGGAGGCCACGTCCCCTTTCTCCACCACTCTGCAAATGCGCCTCCTGGCGCACCACTAGTACGGCTTGTTGGCCCCCTCTGGACCAAAGGAGACTTATTATCCCAACCATCAGTGCGCCAGGAGGCATGTTTACAGAGTGATGCTGGTGGGGGGGTGTCCTCCAATGACTTGCCCGAGGTTTTTTTTTCTTTGTTTTTTATGGGAGGGTGTTGTGTGGTCCCCTTCCCAGGGACATTTTCAGCCCTGTAGACCCCATCACCTAGGGCGCTGCTATTTCCTTCCTTTAAAAAAATTAAACATTTCATATTAAGGGGAGGGGGCAGCGTGCCCCCTCTCCTGGGCCTACTTTGGGCCCGGGGACCGCATCCCCCGGGGTAGAGACTTTTCTTTTTTTCCTATTGTTGGAGTGCTCCCAAGCTATTTTTAGCCCCAGGGACCGCATCCCCCATGGCCTGCCCTCCATTTGGATGCCTTGTTTCTACCCATGGCACCTTTTGACATTTTGTCATGCATATCCCTGTTGGCAATGAAGGCTGCATCACAGCCTGCATGGAGAACATGCCCACCCCTCCAACCCCTGGCTGAATGCCTTGGCCCGGCGCTCAGGAACACTCATAACGCTGCATTGAATCGTTTTGGTTGGCTTAGGGAAGGGAGCCTGTTCCTGGAAGCAGACTCAGGAGAGCAAGAGCTCAGAAAACACAGGACCCGGCCTCGAGGTAAGAATGTATATAAGATATATTTACAACACCCACTTCCCCTTGGCACCGCCCACTCCAGGGTAATTTCCCATGTTTCGCACCTCCCAGCTGTCCAGTCCCCCAAGCAGCACTACATAATGGCAGCCACTGTGGGGTCATGCGCATCGGACATACTAATGGTGAACCAAATGGCAAGCCTGTCTGCGTCCGTCTGCCCCTGGACCACACCCAGCACCAATGACCATTCCTCTCGGACACTCAACCGCTACGACGCCAACACCCTCCTCTCCTTCAAACCTTTATGCCGCACCACCTGCCATCTAGCAACACTGTAGAATTCTCTTGCACCCTGAGCCTGTCGAAACTTCAAAAGCACCTTCTGCCACATCAGCACACTCCTGCCTCCTGCCGTCCAGCCGACTGGCTCAACTGCATCCTCCTCAGCGTGCGGTCCCTCCACAAACATGCAACAGAAATCTAGGACCTCCTCGACGCCACCTCTTCAGATATAACCTTCTTCACAAAAACCTGGACCAACCCCTCCTCTGGACTGAACTTTGTCATCACCATTCACAACGGCTAGAAATTCACCCGCACGGACCACCCGAGCGGCCAGGAAGAGGCATTGCCATTGTCTAAAAAAGGCACACTCTCACTGACCATGCACTCTAAAGATCCGATGTTGACCATGGAACACCTCTTCTTCCAGATCCGGACCAACCCCAACACCACCCTTCATGGCACCCTCTTCTACAGGCCCCCCGGGCCATGAACCTCAATTTACCGATGCCATTGTAGACCTCATCACACACCAGACTCTCCCGTCCACCGAGTACATCCTACTCAGAGACCTAAAGTTCCACCTGGACAACCCCAGTGACCAGAACACCACCACCCTCCTGGGGAACATCGCCAACATCAGTCTCAAGCAGCTAGTCACTGCACCAACCCACACAGCCTGACACACGTTCAAGGCTGTCTTCTCCACCAGGAGGAGCTTCAACTACAGCCACACCATAGTACTCTCCTGTACCAACCATCATTGTTTACATCATGCCTTCCCATGCCCACCGTACACCATCACCCTCATTGACCCCCCCTTTTCTGGCTGGATAAAGGCCACGGAAGGACTTCCCGTCAACTCTCTCAGCACCACCACTCCGCTTACGCTTACAGACGCCAACACCGCAGCGCGCAACCTCCACTGATGGATCTCCAACTGTACCAACACCCTGGCACACCTCAAGAAAAGACCATGCAAACAACACTCCAAGAAGTCCAAAAGGTTCACTCCCACCCTCCACTAGTCCAGCCCCATCTGCAGACGTCTCGAGAAGAGATGGAGCCACAACATCAATCAACTCCGCAACACAGTCAGCCTCGCACCATGGCGCAAGGGTGGGTGCATTGGTGCAAGGCAGCCATTGTATGCCAACTTAGGGGAAAAAGACAGGGGGCATATCCATGACCTTGTGAAGCCCTGTGCCACATTATACCTGCATCAGGGTACTCCCACGGGCTTAACCATATCTACAAGGCTACACAAAGCCAACCTGTGTGTGTCTTTTCATGGCTTTGTAGATATGGAGTGAGGTAACTCAGAGCAAGTCGCTGTGTCGCCTCACACTACGATGGGGAGGCATTTGACACATTCCCAGATTTACTACAGTGAAGGGGAGGCACAATGAGGAGAAATAACATTATTTCTCCTGTTTGTTTCCTCTTTCTATGTGTGCTGGATTCAGCATCACACGTAGAAAGAGGAACTTGCCTTCATTGATTGTTTTTGTGCAGGAAGGTGTGCCTTCCTGCTCGAAACAATCATCCCTGTGCAAGGCAGCCCTTTGAGTGCCAGCACAGGAAGAGAGGACAGGTCTGCGCTGTATCTTATAGACACAACTCATTCCTGCCCTTTTCTTTTGATATAGGGTAGTGCAGCAAGCAGGCCCGGACTGGCCATAGCGGGCACCGGGCAATCCCCCGGTGCGCCGCACAGATGAGGGCCGTTCTTGGGCCCATGGGGGCCGTTTTTGCAGTATAGCTGAAAAATCGGCCCTGTACCAAGATCGGCCGAAAACCTGCCCCGCCAAAGAGCTCGGCGACACTCCCCCCCCCCCCCCCCCCCCCAAGTGGGGAGGGGGGTTGGACGGCCGATCACTTTGCCTGGGCCGGTTTTGTTTCCCAGTCCGGTTTTGTTTCCCAGTCCGGCAAGAAGGTTTGCGATGCTGCCATACACCAAAAAATTGTAAAGGAGGTCCTTAGTTTTTTGATTCACTCAACTGAAAGTACCTAAACACACTACCGGGACTGGTCCTCCTAAAGCTCCGGTCCTCACAAAGATGGTGTTTGTCTGGTTCTGTCAGGATTTACCCATGCTGTGAGGACCAATCTCTTCCCCACAGCATGGGGAATTCTTACACATACACACACACATACAAACCCATACACAAACACACACACACACACACACTTATATATTTGATCCTGATTCTCATCTCTCTTTCAGAGGCGGATCCATTGTCCTGACTTCATCTGTAGTTGCCTATTCATTTTTCCCAGTAAGTATGTTTAATTGATTAATGATTATGGAGGCAGAAGTGGAATAAGAGAATTATTTATATAAAAAACAAATCATATTGTGGTTTGAACTATATTGTATCTTCTCACAGTTTGAAGCCCCGCCAAAGATAGCATTGTTACCAATACTTTAACCTATACTTAATAGCTGCCAAGGTTTCAGAATGCTTATATGCGACATTTTCATAATTCCAGTGTAATTATGAGTGACATTCAACGACTATGATTGACACTTTCACCAAACAGTATAACATATAATGTCACCCACACTTAGTAGTAGCGTGGCACAGCCCACAGCCTAGGTCGGACACATGTTGCCAGGTGGGGCTTCAGAGGAACAATAAATTAAACAGAGAGTCCCTGTCTTAGCCAGCCAGTGCCTCCTTGGATGGCAATCAATTGACAGAGTCTGTCCAGGCTCTCTACCACGTGGGACCAGGGGCCGACTACAGGATGCAAGAGGGGCCCAGCTGGGATCTTCTCTCTGCACAGTTCTCAAATTAAGCC
This sequence comes from Lissotriton helveticus, assembly GCF_964261635.1. Classification (NCBI taxonomy): domain Eukaryota; kingdom Metazoa; phylum Chordata; class Amphibia; order Caudata; family Salamandridae; genus Lissotriton; species Lissotriton helveticus. Next base: position 75,810,969 of record NC_136072.1, read on the forward strand.
CCTCCTTTACTGCAGTTTAGATTGACCTATTTTTTGGCATGTATTTAGAAGCTTTATTTTGCAGCTCAATATCCACATCTGTGTGATACTATGGTTTGAGCAGGGGGTGGTTTTTCAAATTAGTTAGGTGGGTGTGTATTTTTGTGTTTTTTTCTTCAATTCTCTGAAGTTCCTTTAGCTTGCTGAGATAGCATGATATTTCCACATCATTAATATAATGAGAATCCCCTACCTCCCATTGCGCACTAGTGCCACCTTGTGGCATTTGAAAAACAGCTCTCAAACTCAGTTTTTATGCTGTCTGTCCCAGCAAAGCGAGAAACTGTAAATATCGCACTTCAGGACATGGTTCTTTTGTGTGACAATCTCAGGCAGTGTAGTAAAGCCGGAAAATTACCGGAAATGCATTATTCTAATGCAAGGTGCGTGGAACTTGGCAGGTCTGATACTGAGGCCCTGTTTATGAGTAGGTCAGTGTTTTCTGACCCTTGTGTAAATCCCTGTTAGGGTGGAAATTCTGAATGTTCTGCTAGGTATTACACCAGGGTCATGTAATAGCTCATGCTTCATTAAATTGCCAGAATTTAAATGGGACAAAGTGCACAGTCTTTACTGTAAAATGTGGATTTTAGTGCAGTGCATGTTCTTCCCCAAACACCCAGAATATTTGATAATTATTGATTCTCATAAATTCTGAACACCTCAATGTTGGATTTTTCTTAAATATTTTAATGTATACCATTAATATAATATTAAATAAATGAATCTCAATAATATTTAATACTATAAATTGTAGAGTCCTACATGTAATGATCATGCCACACACAGAGCTTGGTATTACATGTCTTCATTCCTCAACTATCAGGCATGGGCGTAGTTCGCAGAGTTTTGCTATGCTGAACTCCGCGAAGTTACAAAAACCTCTGCGGAGTTCCGCAAGTGGCGGAATGCAGTGAGAACTGCTGCTTGCGCTGGTCTTCCTGCAGCTCTCGTAGAAATTCTACCCGAGCTGCAGTTCTCCCTGGCAAACTTAGCGTTCGCGATCACGAGTGGGGACAAAAACTCTGCTGCACTACGCAAAGCGGAGATTTCTGCACTCCTCGAGCTCTGCGGATCGCAGAGTGCAGAAAACTCCGCAAACGGAGCGGAGTTCACCGCCCAGGCCTAGTAACTATTAACCGAACATTCTATAGCATGAATGTTATTCCCCCAACAGACTAATTTGCATATAGCCAGGTTCTGAACTGGGATGGTGCAGTGAGCTAAAAAACGGTGTTGGATCTAGCCCTGATCTCTTGACTGGGTGGGAGTATTCTGCTTAATTCAGAAACTCTGTCCATCACCACCCCTTGTTGTTAAATATTTTGTCCACCCTAAGCGTGGAAGGGTATACTCAGATGTGAGTCCCTTGCTCATTGCACCATCAGGATTCAAGCAAGCCGGGCCGACGACGGCTGAAATGCCAGAAACCGGTCCCCGGAAGCTTGTTTCCTTCCCAGTGTAAGAATTGGCTTGGTAGTTTGGTTTGCCCTGTTCCCATCATGCACTGGGACAGGAACAGACTAATTTGCATATAGCCAGGTTCTGAACTGGGATGGTGCAGTGAGCTAAAAAACGGTGTTGGATCTAGCCCTGATCTCTTGACTGGGTGAGAGTATTCTGCTTAATTCAGAAACTCTGTCCATCACCACCCCTTGTTGTTAAATATTCCCCCAACCTAAGCACTTACGTCACTGTTCTATGGAGTCTATCAGGAACCAAAAGGATCCCGTCATCTCTAACTCACAAGACACTACATCTCCCCCTTTATTAAATTAAAAGTACAAATATTACATTTATACATCACAACTCTTCAATACGTCGGTGTGGTGCTCGAATCACTCCTCCAGATTTTGTCATTTGAGGCTGCAGAGATACAGGAGAAGTATCCATGGCTGGCACTGGTGACAGAGACATTGCTTCAGTCATTGGAGTCTCCAGATTCTCAGTGGATAAGTCTCAAATCTGACATTTGGATGATGGCTAATGTTGAGGCAGGTGCGTGAAATGTGAAGAATGCCACTTAATGGACTTTCCAGGATAAAGAGAAGTTGACATGTGTCCTTCACTAGTCACGACCCTCAAAGAGTTAACATCAAAAGCAGCATCAGAATTGCGTTTCAGTTTCTGCCTGACAATAACATGGTCTCTTCTTTTGAACACAGTGTTCTGGGCACAGTGACACATATCTACGTAGGTCTTCATTCTTTGTGATATGAATCAGTAGTGCTCAGTTTATCCATGCCAATAGACACACACACCAACAACAGTCTTCGTCTGCAACTTCAGATCAAAGTATGCCATTTCAGTGGCATTCTCATTTGCATGTATGATGTTACTGAAGCATTGTTCACAGTTACGTGACCATCGAAATGGAACATTTTGTTTAATTAAGTCTCTCAATGGGGCACTCGCAGTGGCAAAGTTACGTATATACCTTGACGGTAGCTGGCTATACTAAGGAATTATTGCAGCATAGTTAGCATCTTGTGGAGATGAAGTGGATGACACAACTTGTACTTTATTTAGATCCAGAGTCATTCTCTTATCAGAAAAGACCTGACCAAGGAACTTAAGTCTTGATTTATGGAATTCACACTTTTCTGCATTTAAATTGAGCCCTGCATCAATAAGTATACTAAACACTTGTGCAGGAGCTTATCATGTACTTTCTGCGTGGCCCCAAAAGCGAGTTTCTCACCACTGTAATTGAAAGCATTTGTGACTGGCTGTATTATGTGACAAATGATATCCTGAAAGATTTCTTCAGCTGAGAACACACCGAAATTTAGGGCCAGATTCACAAAGGTAAACTGAGATGAAAGTCAAACTTTACGACTTTCGGTATTCATAAAGGGCATTTATGAGTCGTAAAGTTAGACTTTTATTCATTTAAACTTAAGACCAAAACACTTGTTTAGCAGCATGACGGATGTTCTCATTTATGTGAAGTTGCACTTTCATTGTCTTAAGTTTTCCTAGTCCATGAAACAAGGATGGAAATGGATTCACTATCTCATAATAGGCATTGATGTGGTATCATAAAGAAATCAACCCCATATCTGCAGCGGTGCTGAAACTAAGTAAACATGCACTCAAAAAAGTGCTTGTCAGAACATGAGTTAGTGCTTGTACTTTTGTCTTCTTACGTTTCACAGTTGCTATACATGAACCATGACTTTGGGGTTAGACGGGGTTAATTGGGGCACTGGAGACAGTTCATTTTACTTTTTTAATGGCATAAAACTTATAAAGGAGCCACTGCCTTTGACAGAACGTATGGAGCACCCATTCACTTTCAGTGTGGTTTTGGGACAGTGTCCAAATTAATTTGTCACTTTCACTTGTCGATCTAGCTTTGACCTGCATTCTTCCTTGCAAAAAGCTAATCCTACACGTGCACGCCATTCAGTGGTCAAACATTGATATCGCATGCCCATCTTTGTCACTATCATTTGACAATGACGGTGACAAACTGCTAGACATTGAATTTAACGACAATCAACATCATTCGGTTTCTACTTGCCTCAACAGATGTTGCCACTTGGCCTTGTCAACGTGGTTGAAACGTCTCTGGAACTTTCTGACATCCATTTTGTTGTCACTTGATCTTTCCTCCATTTTATTTTCCCAACGATTTTGCTTTCTCCTTGCAAATTGTTACAAAATAGTTCTCTTTTGCGTAGCCTTTGCATATCTTCAATGGAGGACACGTACCTTCATGTGGAAAGTAAAATCCACATCGAAACACACCCTTGTTTTTTGGGAGGCATTGCTTTATGACCTTCTATCTTAGCTTGCTTGCTTTCCACATTCAATGCTAATTAATCTTTCACCATTCCTGCCTCCATGTTAGATGCCTGTCTGTGAGCTCTAGCAACCATTAGTATTCACTCCAAACTGAATGTCTCTTTCAGCATTTGTCGTCTGAAGAAATTGGAGAGACAACTATCTTTCACTCTGAGACTCATGGACCATTTTTGAGCTTGTTGAACTTGCAGTGCTTGATAAGCAAATCTTTAGGTGGGAGCGCGCGGGACTCTGGACATTTCGAAAGAGAACAAGCTACCAATTTAACCTACTCTAAGAAAGCCTTGTTAAAGCTGAGAAATGGGGAGATATATTGTTCTTGTGTTATTTTTCCCTCTGAAAACTGGTATGAGCACTCTCAATGTACTTGTACTTCCTGCAATTACTCTATATCCCTATGCCTAAGTCCTCTCAGCCATACAGGGTCGGTAAACTTACAAATAACCCTGCTAACTCTAGCAGTGGAAAACAAGAGAGTTGTAGTGGTTTACTGACAAATGCGCACTCCCTTAACAAACATAAGTTGGAGTTCGCTATCCTTCTAGCCGAAGCTGAACCCGACTGGGTCTTCATCACCAGAACCTGGGCTAACATCAACCCCCAGTTAATCAACCCATCAAGTTAATATTATGCTGGCTAACTACTCTATTCAGAGGGTAGACAGGGTGGGACGTATAGCGGGGGCCTGCCGATTGATTTTAATTCACAGTTTAAATGCTTGATAGATTCAGGCTTCAACCTACAAACCTGTGAAACCCTTCATTTTAAACTTATTATCCCACCCACTTGCTCATTTGGGGAATGCTGATTTATAGACCCCATGGGCCTAGACAGCCGTTCCTCAACAAATTAAAAAATCTTCTAGAACCTTTTTAGCCATTCTGATTGACTTTATTCACCTAGATGAGACGGACAGCCAAGATTTCAGTGCCCTGTTAGAGACGCTTGCTAGTCTTGGTTTATGGCAATTAGTATCTGCCCCCACTCACAAGACGGGCCACACTCTGGATGGAATCTTTTCTAATCATAAAATAATTACTTTTCAAATAATTATCCCTATCTGCTGGTCTGACCATAGCACAGATACCTTTGATCTACCTCCATCAGCAGCTAGTAATAATAGAACTCCTTACCATCTGGATAAATCTAGAAACTGGAAAGGAGTCTCGGCTGAGGACTCTAAATAGTATACCCTGTGTAATTTAAAAGGATTCCAATAGCGAAGCAGAGTACTTTGCGACATCTGCAGCAAATGTACTGGCCCCCCTAAAGGCAAATACCTGTAAAAAGCACCTCCCATCAGTTCCTTGGTTTAATGATAGACTCAGGATGCTTAAACAAGCCTGCTGCTGTTCTGAGCATGCATGGAGGAAAATTCTAGATGATCAAGAAAGAGTTCTTGCAAGATAAGTATCAAGGAATACAAGCTCGCATTAACGGAAAAAAAGTCCAAATATTGCACCCATAAAATAGAAATGTCATCCTCCACTAAAGAATTATTCAGGATAGTGCAATTGCTTTCGGCCTCTCAACCCATAGCAGAGATTTCACAAGCCTTTTGTAACCAATTCAATTCAATTCAATAATCTTTATTCAGATATAAATTATCCATGAAAGCACAGGTCAAAAATACCAACAACATACAACTTTTGTTAAAAGCACATCATCTATATAAAAAAGGAGATTATCTGATTACAAGAACTTCAATTATAAATATTTGTTAAAAAGAACATTTTTGTGCAAAACGACAATATCATGGAATAGGTTGAAAATGGGCAAATGGCAACATGATAATGTTGAGCACTTTCAGGGGTTCGAAAAACAAATAGCAGCAGATTACGATAAAGTGCAATCGCTTATATACAATTTGCAGCATAATATAAAGTACAGTTAAATGTGATCTTCTGGGGTAATTCCTGAGAAACAGGTAACAGCAGATAATGATAAAGTGCAGTTGATTGTAAACAATTTTAACAGCATAATATAAAGTGCAATTAAATAAGTAGGTTCATACAAAAAGACAGTGTTGTGTGTTCCCAAACGCTAAAATGCATTTACAAAGTGCTCATAGAAACACGTGAACGGACAGCCACTCTCAGAAAGGACCCGAGGCCGAAAATCAAATCGTCCTGCTCAAGTCTGTGAATTTCCAAGTAAGCTGATCTATAGTTAATATTTGCAATTGCCTTAAAATAGGGTATCAAATATTGTTTAGTATATTTTTGATAAAATTACAAAAAAAATTAAAATGTATCATCGTTCACTGTTTAACTTGTGCACGTTTTGGGAAAAGTTACAAAATATAAAGCAGTAAAGGTTTTGATTTCGATCCTTACACGTATAAGCAGCATCATATGTACAAACGTTGGAGAGCTTCAAAACTGTTACCCGGAAAACCGTGTCATTTCCTTTCTCGTGACTAAAAACATCTATTAAATGCCGTAATTGTAAATTGATGATATAAAAAAATATAGTTCAGAATAGAAAACAAAATGCGTACTAATATTTCTCATCACTATGGTTTTAAATTCAAAAAGTGCCAGTATCTGTAAAGCATACAGCTACCTCCAGAGAGGTGTCCCGGCGCTCGGGGTGTCGGGAAGATTAAGCAAGGTATTGCCCATAGTGACATAGTGGTGGGCTAACGTGCCGCCAGAGCCGGGAATTGAACTGTGAACGCTGTTGTTCGAAGGCACGTATCATAGCTGCTGCATCACACTTTTTCCACACTTAGATGTTAATTAGTGCTAATTTTAAAGATTGTTAAATTATAACTTATAACTGACTTCTGTTACAGTTAGTTTTTCACTACAAAAAGTATGCAGGTTTTTAAAAAAATGTACTTAAAAACAATATAGTTCTCAGGGACATTATAGTTAGAAATTAGTATTTATAAAACCTTCGAAATTCACTGAAAAAAACCATAGGTTTTAAAAACATTAAAGTTAGAAATTAGCATTTTAAAAAACCTTAGAAATTCACTGAAAAAACCATAGGTTTTAAAAATGTTATACTTAGAAATTAGCATTTAAAAAACCTTAGAAATTCACTGAGAAAACTATAGGTTTTAAAAACGTTATAGTTAGAAATTAGCATTTAAAAAACCTTAGAAGTTCACTGAAAAAAATCAAAGGTTTCAGGCACGTTATAGTTAGTTGAACATTTCACTCGTACCAAACCAGAGAAATTCGACCGTTATAGTTAGTTCAGCTAACTATAACTCGCGCCCCTTCAATGCGCTGCTGACGACGTCACATATTACATCATTCATGACATGGTCAGTGACATCACTGATGACATCACTGATGACATCTTAAATGACATCACTGATGACATCACTGATGGCATCATCCACGTCAAAATCTGATGCACCTTCTCACGCTCTAATATAACCTTTGATACACCCACTGTAAAATACAAACTACCACTTTCGAAACCATCGACACACCAATACCAGTTATTACATATGCACTTACTGATTCCTAGGTCTATACACACATCCACTCATTCACCCATACAATCACTCATACATGCAGTCACTCATCAATACAACACTATCATATGCACTCATGCACCTATACAGACACTAACACACCACCACTCATCCAAAGTTACTCACACACCTAGTCAGTCTTGTAAAGAATCAATCACACTTCCATTTACTGACCTATACAGTTATACACATACCACATCATTTTTCAAACAGATACTAACACATACTTACTCTCTTATACAGTCACTGATACAAGTACACACTCATCCATACAACCACTTTCACAATCACTGACTCTCATGTATAGTCATTTATATACTCCAATTCTCACATACACTGCCTTTCACATATGCAGTTACTCACACATGTACCACTGAGACATCACTTCACTCACCAACACTCCCAAGCACACACTCACCAGCCATACAGTTGTTTCCACATGCACTCTTTATCCTCCGGCCTGGGCTGGGTCATTACCTCCCTTAAACACCCGGTCCAGTCCAGTTTCGTGCCGCACAGGGGTACCAGATTAAACCTGCGCCGGCTATTTGGGATTCTGCACGTCACGGAATCAAGTCTGGATGACCAGACAGCCCTCCTGTCTTTAGATGCCAGGATGGCTTTTGATAGTATGGAGTGAAATTACCTCTTCGCGGTATTGGGCATTGGATGCGTGAAAGTACTCCACCGGCAACCATTAGCTGAAGTGAGAGTTATTTCCACAGTATCCCGGGTGTTTGCCCTGGCTCTCGAGCCCTTGGCGCCATGGGTACAGCAGGACCCATTAATTTGGGGAATCCCAGTGGGGAGTAATGGGATGAGAGCATCTCCCTATATGCGTACGATATCGTACTATACGTCAGGCGTACAAGACAATCCATAGATAGGATACTGCAGATTTTCTGCATTTAAGGGAACTACTCAGGATACCATATCAACTAGGACAAATCCCTTTTCTTCCCCTTGTCGGCTGGGATCCTTAACTTGACCCCTAAATATAAAGTTCCAATTGAGGGACAATGTATTAAGTATTTGGGGATCTATATAACTAGTTACCTCCAGGAGTTTTATCAGCATAACCCAGGTTTCCAGTTGGACATACTTATTGCAGATGCCAAACACTGGCAGACCTTGCCTCTGACCCTCATGGGATGGGCCGCCCTATTCAAAATGATGATCCTTCCGCATTTACTCAGCGTCAAGCAAAATACGCCGTATGAGATCCATCCAATTTTCTTTCGGAGGGTGAAGGCCGAGCTACAAACTCTACTATGGAGCGGGAGCGAGTTACGCATAGCCCTACGCAAACTTCAGCGGGTGTCTATGATGGGGGTTGGCATTGCCCGATATCAGGACCTACTATTGGGGCACCCACCTGGCCACGGTAAATGGATGGGTATTTGGGGACCAAGCGGAGCCGGCTCACATAATGTATGACTAACCATGGGCTCGAGGAGCTAGCCCGTTATTATATACCAGAAGGGTGATGAGGGACCTGCTGCAGAATACCAGGTCAGGCACATTGGCAAGGTGAGTAGAAACACAACATTTAGCCTGGTAAGGGAGGCTCACAGGGATGCCCCCCCCCATTTAGGAGGATTGTGAGGTTTCCATAAATGGGAGCTGCTAGGCCTAGAGAACCTGGGAGATATCTGGAGAGGACAGGTCTAATACACGTTCTCGACCCTACAAACTGAATCTGAGATGGTGAAGGGGGAATGGTTAAGATATCTACAGCTAGGTCATGCCCTCCGGAACAATATTCATGAGGGAGAGGCTCTGGAAGAGGCTTTACCTTTGTAGGATTGACTACGGACAGACCCATTACAAGAGAAGGCTGTCTCACTTATCTATATGAAAATATTAAGCAACTCACCGGACATACTGGGCCCACTGAGGGTAATTTGGGAGAGGGACCTGTGTTCACTCAAGGGCGAGGATTGGATGGAGGTCATGCTAGGCCCGATGGAGGTGGCAATATGTGCTAGGTTTTGATTGATCCAGCTGAAGGTTCTTCACCGGCTGTGCTACCCCAGGTCAGTTGTACAGCAGCTCGGGCAGGTGGAAGATGTGCTGTGCCAGAGGAGGTGCAGGCTGGTGGGGACCTTTTATCACCTAATATGGAAGTGCCCAGTGATAGGTTCCTACTGGTTGGCGGTCGGGGGATGATGGCTTCTGTAATTGGGGTAGAGGTACAGATAGAGGCCAAATGGCTCTTTTTGTTAATTTCTGGGGAGGAGGACTGGCCGAAACATGTAAGACTATGGTTGGCACTGGCAGCAGTGGTGGCTAAGAGAAATATAGCAAAGAATTAGGGAGCAGCTACCCTACCGACGATAAAAGAATGGGAAACTGACCTGGACTGGTACTGGCAAGCAGAACACGCAATATATGAGAGCAAAGGTTGCCCTAAGAAATGGGAGAGGATATGGGGTTCATGGTAAGAGTATAGGGGTTTGTAACGTGACAATGAAGGATTGATGAAAGTACTGATGATTTTGTCAATGGCTGTGTATCTTCTGACGGCTTGGGATTGTATGTAAAAGACATCATTACAATTGTACTCTCAATGTAATGTTAGCTGATCATATGACAATAAAATAATTGTTTTAAAATAAAAGAAAAAAACTTTGTTAATAGAAAATTATATTTAACCAATATTAGGAATTTACTGGAGTCTGAAAATAATAGATATTCTATTCTCACTCCAGTTTATGCAACAGTAGAGACATTGTAGGACTTTGGAGGCGTAAAACATATTATTAGTACTCCAGTCTGTGCTACAGAACTTCAAACACATTTCATATTTGAATAATCCTAATAATTTAGAAGAAATATAAAACTCTAAATATAAACATTATTACTTAATATAAAATATATAGAACATTTTTAAAAAATAAACAGCAAATATCCAATTTACAAAATTCCTAAACAATGTAATAATTAATGTTCAATTAAAAAATAATGGGTATTTTATTTATTACTTTATTACCCTATAACCCTACAAAGCTAGCAACCCACCCCGCAAATATAATGAAAGTAAATAAGTATAACACAGTTTACATAATTAGTAATTAATAACATGATTAATTAATAGTTAATTGTTAATGAATTATTACTTAACTTTCCAGCCTAGAACCCTACAAACCCTTCAGAACACATCTAAAAATATAAGTAAAATATATAATATTTGCACAATTTACATAACTCATTAAATAAATATTTAATCCTACGTTAATAATAATTATTTTTTAACTATTATCTAAGGTCCTACCCTATACTCCTACAAACCTAGCCACCCGAAACTAAAAAATAACAAGCATATATCAGCAGTAGATAATGTACATAATTAATAACCAGTATAAATGAATTGTTAAGTAATTATTACTTAATTACTTTCCTACATTATACCCCTACACCCCCAGCAGCCCACTTCCAAAATACAACTAAAATACATGATTATCACATACTTTACATAATTATTAATCAATTAAATAATTACAAATAACTTTTAAATTAACATATACGTATAATAAATTAATATTGCATTATATACATAATGAATATCTATCACATACTTACTTAACAAAAAATACTAATTATTGAATAATTAATTATTACTTAATTAACTTACTTAATTCACTTCTGACTCTACCCCCACAAAAACCCAACAACCCTCTAGGACACTATAAATTAATATTAACAATTGTATAAAAAATTCTAATCACTTAAAAATTGGAAACTATATTTTAATAAGATAATTAGAAAACATTACTAACACATAAAATTAACATATAAACTAAAACACATTAATTAGCTGTATTACTTACCTAAAAAAATGAAATTCTTGTCAATGATATTTCTGCATCCCAATATTTTTTGTATCACAACATTTTAAATATATTGTCCACATACCTTTTCATGCTTTCAAGATATGTAAATGCTATGTTTTTTGCCAATTAAATTAACAAATCAACCAACAAGTATTGGTAAAATGAGACCAATTGGCTTATCATTGGCTTTATTGATTAACAATTCCTACCTCCCTCTTGCCAAGCTCACCTCATTGGTATCGTCATTCTCAGTATTGTTTCACTATGACAAACCAACATCTTTGCAATACCTATAAGTATGTAAAGGCGGAAAAGCAGAGGGTGCAGCAGAGTAACGGAGCGCAGCCGGAGCGATAAGCCGAAAAGCCAAAAAACTGAAAAAGCCAAAGCCGTAGCGAGAGAAGGCGGCGGGCAGCGTTCTTTTCCTGGCTGACATCGGCAGGCATCAGTTTTCAGCGCGGGGGTTCGTTTCCCGCACTCCATGCACCTTGGACTGCGTCCCCGCCGTCCTTACTGCACCAGCACCGGCGTGCATCGTTCATCGTTCAGTGGCAAGAGTGCAAGCTTGGTGTGCGGCGCCGGGAGCCGGAGATCGAAATTCGGAATTTGGAGCTTGGAGGAGCTCGGCAGAGAGCGTGGCATTTGAGCGGCGTTCAAGCCGAGAGGAACCGAGAGCCACGGAGCGGGGTACCCCGGTGGGGGGTCCACCAGGCGAGAGCAGCAAGGGAAGCGAGGTGGGCCAGGTGTGAGAGGTGAGCCATTCCATCCATCCCATCATACTGCCTCCCCCCGCAGCACAATCTCGCCTCACCACACAGAACCACAGAAGCATAGAAGCACAGTGCATTAGCAAATTCCCCTGACAAGCGCCGCCTGACCCCCCTTGACCCCCCTTGACCCCCCTTGACCACAGGGAAATGTGCACGAGTGCGGAGGGGGGGGGGAGATCAACTGGCTACGAGCAGTGAAGAGAGCTGTAACATAAATTGTTACATAGACTAGCCGTGGATTTCTGACACCAGGTGGCGCCTGTGAGATACATTTCCTGCTCACTCGATCTTTTTCTTGACTTTTCTTTGACTTTCATGATTGACCCGACGAGTGGCAGAAGGAGACGTGGTGAGACAGCCAAGGGCTGGAGACGCGCCATCAGCCCTCAGCCTAGCAGGCCCCCCAGCCTTGACAGCCAGCCAGCCGGTGGCGCATCTCCTCACTAGTCACTAGTCACCAGCCCCACCCAGTGAGGCTAGAGAGGTTCGGCGCCGGTGCCTGAAAGCTAACGGCGGCAGGAACGGGGCGTTGGCAGCTCGCCATGAGGTCTGGGAGGGAAGGAAAACCTCCAGTGACACAGCCTAATAAGCGGAAACAGAACAATACAAGCACATCCACAAGCCCAGCGCCAGCCTGCATGACCAAGTTGACCCCCTGCAGGAGAAAGGCTCCCGACAATACAACAGGGCACGCAAGCTCGCTGGATGGATTCGATAAAGGACCCAACATCAACACCGGCCTGCTTGACGATCAAGTAGAACAAGTAGACCAAGCGGAAGGACTAGGACCAAGGCTAGGAACAGAGGTCAGTCCCCCCCCAACACTCGAAAAGACCAGAGACAAGAAAACAAAAAATAGCCCATCCCCCAAACAAGGGAGGCGCAGAAGTCAAAAAAGGAAAAATAATCATAAATTACTTAATTTTCCGGAAGACCATAGCGATACAAAATACAATTTTCAGCCAAAAATCTACACCAAATTTAATTTCCTAAAAAACCCAGGGAATTCAATCTATTCTACAAACGATACCATCACAGGCCTCAAATCCCCTCTGCAACCGATCAGCGAACTCACCGCTTGCCCCGCTACTACAACCCACACCACAGTGGAAATACATATGGTATCAACGCCAAACGAACCAACTAACAAATCCGATCACGGATTAGACATCAGGCGCGTCCTGGCACAGCAACACACTGGAACACCGCCAAAAGAAGACCGCGCCAGCCAGTCACTTCTACAAGCGGGCTGTTCAGGGGAAATCCGACCAACGAGCCCACTACAGTCACCCGAAATATCGAACAACCAAGCAAAAGGGGAAGACGGGAATACAGGGTCTCCCAGAAGCAACACGCATTACCAATTTGTAACAACAACCCACTCCCTACACATCCAAGACGCAGTAGCGGAAGACGAAAAAATCGAAGAAATTAAAGATTACCATGAACAAAACACCCACGTAACTATAGAATCCAAGCTTTACAGCAATAACAGGGCTTCCAACTTCCTAGAGCAAAAACTAGAAGACGAAATTTCCATCTCGACTTCCTCACCAACTAAGGATATGACCTTCCTAACCTCGGAAGAATGGATCGACCTGGAGACAGCCTACAACGGCAGCCAACCCACAAACAACACCAGGGAAGAAAGGTCACATCTGCCACCAGAGAGGACTACGGTCCCAGCCAACTCTTTTTGGTCTACTCTTCTCAACACAGTACAGCTATCTTCAACGGCTTTACAGTACCAATCTGACAAGATGGATTTACAACTAACTGTCCTGCAAAGTTTAGCAGAGGCCACAATGGGGATAGACAGGAAATTGGCAGACCTGAATGGACTCATAAAAAGAGGTCAAGACTCAGTCAAATTAATCGAAATCGACAGAACTAGCTGTACCTGCCCGCTAATCATAGACAAGTTATCATCTCTACCCACGATGCTGAGCAACCTTTTGGATGAAGTTAAACAAAAAGCGGAAGCAAGTTTGGAGAGACCCAACCCAAAAACAGACGTGGAGCAGTCATCTCTAACTAAGTCAGGACCTACGGAAAAAATTGTCGATATGCAAAAATTCAACTCGCTGGGGGTTCAAACTCAGAATGTCACCCCCACAACAGCTAAGGTCACCCAAAATACTCTCACAGCAGGACAAACCAATGAACCAGGGAGCCCACAGAATGCACGGACTCGTCGAAAGCAAAAAAGGAAGGGGCGAAACAGAAAGGTCAACGAGGACTGTAAAGGAATAAACTGGAAATCCATAACATCGGAAGGCATGAGGCCTCCAGAAGACGGAGAGCCCAAAAGAAAAGATAATCTCCTACAAGTGAAATCAGAAACCCCCTTGCCCTCAACGGGACCACATACAGAAGGACTAAAAACCCTTACCACTAGCGTGGGTCTAACAAACCAACTAGAGAGAAAACAAACAGTAAACAGAAACGAGTCAACCGGCCAACTTCGAACAGAGCCGGTACTTGGGCACCCGGATGGCCACTCAACAGCAAAAAATAAAAACTCGGAGGAAGAAACAGAAGATAAGGATGACCCAAAACACATTAAATACAATGCGATATTGGACGGTCACTCAACAGCAAAGAACAATAACTCGAAGGAAGAAACAGAAGATAAGGACGACCCAAAACACATCAAAGACAACGCGACATTGAACAACTCAATAACACGGAGCACCTGCAAGAAGGAGACCACGACATTCAGCAATGCAAACCCTCAGACTCCATGCACAGAAATCACTGGAGACAATCACTCAAGTGATCAATCTCAGTGGGATATCTTGGAGCGCAAACCAATCGACAATAACACCAAACTCTCACAAGGAACACGCAAAATTAAGGAACAGACCTACCAGAAATCGCTGCCCCCAAGGGAAGTAGATACAGAAACAATCTTCTTCATTCCCGAATACAAATCGAAGGGAAGAGTAGACATCTTAAACAGGGGCAATATACTAAAGTTAATGTAAATGTAAATGTATTGCAACTTATATAGCGCACGTATCACCCGAAGGCATCAAGGCGCTTGCTTAGGGAACCCGTCCTGGTATTCCCCTGTGAGATACCTCGGCAGGGTATCCCAAGGTGAAAGCCAGGCATCCCGACGCGAGGGGCCGTAGTGGAGATTAAGCAAGCTATTGCCCAGAGTCGCAGAGTGTGACCCCGTGAGTCGAGTAGGCACCGGAGCGAGAATTGTCAAGTCCGTGGAATTTTTGAGCCCGAGTCCCGCCGAGGCGGGGAATCGAACCCTGGTCCACGGCCGATCTCAGCTTCCGGGTCTGCCGCCTCTAACCACTGAGCCACACTTCTCCACTTAATAGACAATCTAAAATTCATAAATACCTCGGACTTGCTTCTAATTGAATTCCAACCTTCAACAATCCCACAAGGGAACGAGATAACCAGGGCAACATGGAAAACTAGGGAGGTAGCAAAATCAATCATGGAGAATGCTCTCAGTTTCTCCCAGTGGTGAATTCAGCTTGAACCAGAAATAAAACCAGCTTACCCCACACCGCTACTTGAAGGAAGGAAGGAAGAACGATCTCTAGCGGCCAAGTCAATACTTAAAGGGGCACGAAGCTATTCGCCAACACGGGACGAACATCTGGTGAAATCGCAAAACCCATTGTTTCAACAAACTGCCCCTTGTAAAGAAAAAATAACTCGTACAATAACAGGGAGCAACACCTACTTCCAACAAATAGCCCCCAGCAAAGAAAAAACAACTCGTTCAATAACAGGGAGCGACATCAACTGACAAATAAAGTCAACTTCAGCCACTAAAACTGTGGCTTCCCTCAACAAAAAAACCAAACTTAGTATTTGTAGTTGGAACATCAACGGATTAGCCAACAAATTAGAGGACCTCGAAACACTGAGCTATCTGCAAACCTTCGACCTGATTCTCCTCCAGGAAACATGGGAACCCAAAGATATAGCCCTACAAGGATATACAGCTTGGACATACCCGGCCCGTAAAGAATCACAGTATGGCCGTTACTCTGGAGGCCTGATAATCCTCGCATCAATATCAGTTATAGGAGAAATTAAACCAGCAATTATAAATATCACACCACAAACGCAATACAGGCAATTTCACTCAAAATCGAAAATAACCAAGAAAGCCATCAGCTACTTGTAGTAAATGCTTACATTCATCCAAAGAATAAGCCGACTGGGGTAAACAAACTAGTTCAAGAACTTACAAGACTCATAGAGGATGAGGAAATGGACAACATACTCCTGGCCGGCGACTTCAACCTCCATCTATTTGGTGACCCGGCAACTGATGACATGACACTGGAGATGGACACAGTATGGAAAATACCAACACAATCTACCCCCTCCAGATACAAACACAGCAATATTGCTTCACAGTTACTAAAAGCGCTGGAGCAATTGCACCTGCGCGTTCTCAATGGACGATTCAAAGAGGATATTCCCCCAGCGCCAACATACCACTCGTCAATTGCCTCATCCCACCTAGACTTTATGCTAGTCACTCTCCCGTTGTACGACAAACTACAATCATTTAAGATAGGAGATAGAGCCCAGAGCGACCATCTGCCACTAGAAGCTCACTTAGCTCTGACCTGTAAGATCAAGGCAACAGAAACCAGAAACATATGCACAGAATATACTGCTAACTACAAGCGTATAAGATGTAAGATCACGGACATGGTAACACTAGCAACCAGCGCAAAAACAATAATACAGGATATATCCAATAGAACCGACAAACCCCTTGACCTCTGGGAAGATTTTACAGCGGCACTAGGAGCAAAACATGCGACCGCGAAGAGAACTCAAAAAGGGAACACCACAAAGTTCACGCTTGGCAAAGTAACAACAGTAGAAACAAAAAACATCAAGGCCAAGATAAAGAAGACCCTCAGGCAACTCCGCCTAGATCCAAATAACTTGGACAACCAATTACAACTACGCAAGTCAAAAGCATTGTTAAAAAAGATAACTTGGGAAAGGAAAAGGCAATTGAATGAAGAACTCTGGGCAAAAATTCTACATAACTCCAAGCAGAAGAATAGCTCCAGTTTTTGGAAGATCATCCATAGGCTCCAACGGCCAGAACACAACGGTATTTACTCAGAAATATTGGAATCCGACTGGGCCAATTATTTAACAAGTCACTTTAATACAATCAACCCTGCAATGAAGGAAGCCGTAGTGGTGGATTTGGAAGAGGGAGCTCTCCAACAATTGGATAAAACTGACACACAATCCAAAATAGCTAACCAAGCGCCCAAGAAAAAAACAACCGGGCCCCACACTCCAACAAAGGCAGAAGCCAGACCTAGGTCAGTCGAGCATAGGAAAAGCGAAAACGAATTACCAATTCAGGAAATAACAGACACCATTCTCAAAGAAATTTCTAAGGGAAAACGTGAGGGGGCTCCAGGACCAAACGGGATCCCCCCGATACTATACAAACAGGACCCAGGCTTTTGGAGCACTATTCTTACCCCAGTATTCGACGAAGTAAGGGAAACAGGAACAACACCAACATCATGGAGCGGCTCAATCATAAGCCCAATATATAAAAAAGGTGCGAGGACCGACCCAAGTAGCTACCGTCTGATTGCACTGATAGACGTAGAGGCAAAGTACTACGCAGGCCTTATATTGAAGGACCTAACAACTTGGGCAGAAAAAAAGAACATCATTCCAGCCACACAGACGGGCTTCCGGAAGGGCCAGGGTACCCTAACAAATATCATGGCATTAACCCTACTGTTTGACGCAGCAAAAACAGCAAAGAGCTCCATGTTCGCGTTTTTCATCGATTACAGCGCCGCATTCGACCACGTAGACCGGCACAAACTATGGCGGAAGTTGAACACATGGGGAATCCCCGGCCCCCTGCTACAGCAGTTGGTTAGGCTACACACCGATACCTGGGTCCAAGTAAAACTGGGATCCGGCACGCATCTATCGAGAAAAATAAAGACCACCAAAGGACTAAAGCAGGGCTGCGTCCTAGCCCCAACGCTGTTCAATCTCTTCCTCGCGGACCTGCCCGAAGAACTAAACACAGTTACATCTCACGCACCTCGGCTCGGAAATATTACGCTCTCAAACTTGCTCTATGCAGATGACCTGGTCCTCATCAGCCGGTCGCCCATCGGCCTCCAAAACCTTCTGGATAGAACTAATGCCTTTTCGAAAGCAAATTCCCTAACAATCAACTTAAGCAAAACTAAAGTCATGCCAATGAACTGCTACAAAAAACGGAAACCCGCATGGTATTTGGACAATCAAAAATTAGAACAGGCGACCTCATATAAATATCTAGGAGTCATAATTGAGGGCAACGGCTCCACCAAACAACAACTAGAGGCCATCCGTCGGAAGGGCATGACCTTTCAACTATCAACAAGGCCCCTCCAGAAAGCTCTCCCTGACAGGACATTAGCGCCTCTCTTACAGGTAATAAAATCTCGCCTTCAGCCCATGCTCTCCTATGGCAGCGAATCAATGCGAGGCAAAGATGCAAGCACACTGGACAACACAATCAGTCGCGCATATAGGGCAATTTTTCACCTCCCTAAAAACTCTTCGCCCGCTCAAATTCGACTCGAATTTGGACTACAGAAACAAACTGTGGAGAGGAAAGGCCAATATATAAAAAGTTGGCGCTAAATAAAAGACGCTGAGGAAGGTTCGCTAAACGCCAACCTATGGACCGAGCTTAACGCCAAAGAAAACTCACCTGCAAGGGCCTACCTAACAAACTCATTGGAGAGCCTGGGACTAAATACGCTCTGGGAAACAAGAACGGATTTCGGGACCTTTAAGAAAGCAGTGTCGAAAACCACCAAACTGGTCTCTTCACTTGAGGACAGAGCCACCCTAACCAAGAGAGCGCACGGATGGGTTGTACTCGAAGTGTACAGAACCTTAAAGCCACAAGAATATCTATCAACGGGCCTCACTCAAAAAACAAAAAACAAGTTTCTAAACATGCGTTTGGGCAGCATACCCATTGCTCGTCATCTGGCACCATGGAAAAGGCCAAATCCATCAAACGCCTGTCGCCTTTGCCAATCCGCGAGGGAGGATCTTATACACATCATTTGTATCTGCAAAGCACTTATGGGTATAAGGCGCTCCATGCTACGGCCTTTATGGAACCAGAAGGGCGTAAAAACCTGCAGGCAAGCAGTGATGCTCTGCTTCAACCCCGAAGAGACTCAGTTGAATTGTAGAACAGTCAAATATTTTGACCTAGTGGCCAAAAAACTAAATGAAATTACACTTGGGCGGGACAACCCTACCACTCTACGCGAATAGTAGACCTCCCTAATGGCCTCAAAACAATAAAGACCCATGAGTAATTAAGCTAAAGTAATCAGAACACAATATGAAATTACTTACAAAACAAACAGAAAAGACAGCTGGGTGAAAATACGGCCTTACCACCAAAAGAACAATAAGGATCAAGGCCAAGTCTAACAGGAAAGACTTTTAATCTATTATGGACCCCCTGTGATTTTACCAAAGCGCTATACCTTTTTGTATAACCTTTTTTAATATAGTCAAAAGACTTTCTTACCTATTGTCTATTAATTGTGAGTTTTAATTAACTGTACAATAAACAAATTCAAATATAAGTATGTATGTATGTATGTACATATGCATGTATGTATGTATAATGTAACAGTACCTGTATGCCATGAACATAGTTTGAAAGCAATTGATTGCTGGAAAGTGGGTCTCCTGCAATCAGCATAAAGTTTGTGAGCCTCTCATCACAATCTCAAGCTTTTAGTTGACGTCTTAAGGTGTGTGTGCAATAACTCATGATCAAAACCACATTGCACAGCAACACCAATGCCATTTTGCATGAATTCTTTCCCGATCAGGACTGGACTTTACCTTACCAGTAATCTTTTAAATACCTGTGCATTATCAACAACAATTAGAAAGCAGCATACAAATCAGAGAATAAAGTCCATGGTTAGTGGAGATCCTTTCAAGGTTGATCAAAACTTTTCAAAAACACATTTTTGTCTGAGAATACTGCTGGTTCTAAGTCTTTGTCCTTACCAGTCTGTAAGCTTTTTTTGCCAAGGAGACAACAAAATAATTTTTTCTCCATATTGTTGCACGAAAACCATCGAAAGACAAAGGGAAAGATAATGGGAGTGCTAAACTTGAATGATGACCTAGGGGAATCAATGCACAAAATGTATGAGTAGTAGTAATGATAAGGCATCTAAATCGGAGGTGAGGAGAATGATGATTAACTATTAACTGAAACTGATTTGGACAAGGAGAAAAGGAGGCATTCTTTTTTTAACTTGAGAGAAGTGATCTCAGGGAGAACATGACTCTGCGATCTGCTCAGAAACTTGTATTAACTAGAACAGTTAGGGAACGCAGACTGCTTGCAAGACAACGGGCCTGATTCACAGAACTAACTTAAGACAAAATCCTAAACTTACTACTTTTGGTATTCACAGAAGTCAGGATTCTGTCTTAAGTTTGTCTTAAGACAGACTTAAGACAAAATCCTAACTTAAGTCTGTCTTAAGTCTGTCTTAAGTCTGTCTTAAGACAAACTTAAGACAAAATCCTAACTTCTGTGAATACCAAAAGTAGTAAGTTTAGGATTTTGTCTTAAATTAGTTCTGTGAATCGGCCCCATGATGTTTTAAGTCCAGCAATCTCAAAACAAGCATCTCATGCAGACACTATCATATCAATGCAAGCTTCAACCATGGGCACTGAAAATTTTACCAAACAGTGGGAGAGGCCTATGTGTGAGGATTGACCTACAAAGGTGAGTAAGCTTGAAGAAGCAGATTGATCTTAAAAAGATAATCAAATCCAAGAATTAGATTTGTCTCAAAAACAGGTTTGAACCTGGTTGGGGAGAAGGAAATGAATGGGATGATCATGTGTGCTCTAAGACTGCCTTTGAAAAGAGGACTAGACTGAAGAGGAAATAAAATTCGGAAAGAAGGGTGGATCACAGGAAAATGGGGGGGACTCCGAAAACAGAGAAAAATCCTTCAGTCTCTCATACTTCAGAAACTCCCACAGAAGTAAGGGAAATGTGATGTAAAAAAAGGTGAATCCACTTAAATCCTGAAACAGAGCATATTGTGGCAGAAACCCTTACTGCCACAATAACAACTGTAGAAGAAGAAGATTCGATATATTTTCAAACTAGCATTTCAGACACTTTCCATTGCTAGTGAAATAACAGGCTAGGAAGGTAGCTTTGGCAATTTCCAAACCTCAAATACCTTTAGATCTTCATAACGATTCAGAGGAGGAAGTGGATCAAGATTTATAGCAGAAGGAATAACATGTGGGTGAAGAGTAAGATAATGTTTAGAAGGAATCCCAGGTGGAATTTGAATACGAAATTTAACTATCCAGTTAAGTGTCTCCACTGCTAAAGCCTCAACCTACTATGTTGCAATGCACAGGGCAACATTCTAAGTTTGCCATTCCAGCAGAAGAAGTGAAAGGAAACGCCTAGAAAAAGACTTTTTCAAGAACTCATAACGAAAAAGCATCACCCTCCGACACTAAAGACCCCCCCAGTACTGCTAAGAATTTCAAAAATATATTCATACTAGGGATCATGTACAACCAGCCTCAATGCTGTTGCATACTGCAAGGAAACATCCTTTCACTCAATGGAATGGTCCCAGTCTAAGTGCTTACAAGGAGCTGACAACTTAAATCACAAGGTCAACTCAGTCACAGTGGCTGGAGATGCAGGATATCGTTTAGTAGTACGCCAGCTATATCATCTACATTTACATTGTCAGACTAGTATTAAGTAGTAATAGCTTTGGAATTGTCTGCTGAGTTTTTCATTTTGCCAATGTTTATTTTGCTTATAAATTTAAGAAGGGCTGTTGACCAAAGACCTGCACTCACCTAATAATCAATTATTGTGTTTTGTATGGAGATTTGTCTATGCATCCAATCTAGGTATTAGCCCTTACACCTTGTTAGTAAGAAACATGAGAATACTGGAAATGCATATTCCATATTCCACAGAAATTAAACTAATCAAATGTTTAATGGGATAGGCACTGTAGCACTTCAAGATAGTTTGGAGAAGAACATATTCTGAGTGTCAAAACATTAGAGTCCTCTTTTAATATCGATCAGATGTCATTCAATTGTTCACTCATTCATATTGATCAGCCAACATTTGTTTCACCCTATGAGATGGCTGAAAGGCCTATGGTATTCTCAAGGCTCATAATGAGTTTGTTGGGCGTACAAATGCAGATAGATTCAGGACCCATCGATTGGTCAATAAATTGGTTAATCCATAATGTATTGATCATTCATTTCCTTTCTTATGGTAGTTACTTACTTTACCTGAATTGGTCTGACCCATTACGCTTCTGAGCAATGGGAAGTGTTGAGTCCCAGGGAGATCAAATCAAAAGATTGTTAACATTTTCGGGGTTCATTGACAGAAGAAGGTAACACACCTATAAGTTGATTGTCAAGTGAGGTCTGTGGCAATTCAGTGCAGTCTGTAAGCTGCCAGCACCGGATTAACACAGACCGCTCCGCTTAGCCTGATGAGACCACAGTTTCATTCCAGATTGCATTGTACCTTGCTGCTCCTCGGACTGAACCAGGCCGCTCAATATGAGCTCACACCTTACAGCACTGCACTGAATTGCCACAGACCTCACTTGGCAATCGACCTTCATGTGTGTGTAACCTTCTTGCATCGATAACCCCAATGAATAGCAACAGTCCTGGACTTATCCTGGACTTATCCTGGCATCTAGCTTTTAGATATGTTTGGGTTTGGTAGGTTTCCAGGGTTCCGGGTGAGCTAGGAACCAAAATCTACAGTGAGCCAAGCTGCAAAAAAAGGGCATTGATTTTGGGTGTAAGAGTTTGATCTGTCCATGTTGCATTTTGGGCCCTTTCCTGTTGCAGGATTAAGGCTCGCTCACACAAGTGAGGTACCATGTTTATTTGTAGAAGTGGCTGGAGATGCAGGATGTCTTTCAGCAGTAGGAAACTTGTTGATCCCTACAGATTTCAGAACTTTTCCTCACAGAATTATGTGCAAAGGTTGTGGCACATTTTGAGATTTGCAAGCGCTTCTGGGTAAGAAATTCTTGTTAAAACCACACAAGTCACACTAATCTTGAACTCACTGGTTTCTAGTTTTTAGAAAGTCTGCGTATGGTATGTTTCCTGTGTTTAATATGTTTCCATCATTGTGGCTGAGGTAGGGCCTAAATAACACAGCTACGCACAATGTAAAATATGATGTCTCCAGGTCGCCATTTAGGCCCAGTAACATAGAATAGTAGAACATGTGGTATTAACTGTATTTCTCTGCATTTGATCTAAATGAAAGCCACATGTACCCTCCTGCACCCCCTCTCTCACCACATGCACCTCACACACCCAATACACTCAACACACACGACCAAGGGAACCCAACCCCCCACTTTGCTACACCCCTCCCTGTCCTGCATACTCCTCACCACTCACTCCCACATGCTACCAAAGTGTGATATCTCCAACACAACAGCTCACCAGAGCTGTCTTTCCTGACTAAAACCTGGCTGATTCCTTCATCAGCTCCCATCATCACCACAGCAAGACGCCCATTCACATGATCACAAGCCAGGACTGGTCAAACAGACCTGAAGGTGAAATCACTATCATCTTCAATGAATCCTTCTAATGCTCCACCACCTTGGAATGCACCACCAGCAACATGGAATACTTGACCTTCAAACCTTCATCTCTGTCAACTGCACCCTCTTCGACCCACTTCCTGGACGATGTGCCAACTTCGGGGGCACCATTGTGGACTTAAATGCCCCCATGATCATCAACTTCATGGTCTTCATCTTCCTCGGTCACTTCAACTACCACCAGGAGGGCTTCACGAATCCCAGCTCGATCCCCCTCCCTGAGGACCTGTCCAACCTTAGACTCACCTAGCAAGTGGAAGGCCCCTCACACACTGCTGGACACCTAATAGACCCCATCCTCACCAGCTTCAGTAACATCACAGAAGACAAGCCCACACTGATCACCTGGCCTGACCAAACCAACTTCAGCATACCCATCCCACTTCACAGCAGAAACACCATCACCAGACATTCATGACAGGACTGGAAGACAATCTCAGAAATATTCTGCTCTTCTGAACTCCTATTCCACACGCTCTACACAATAACAACACCCCTGAAATCATCTCCAACTTCAACACCTGGAACACATACTGTGCAGATGTCCAGGCTGCTCTCAAAGCCAATACATCCACGAAGACCAGACCTGAAGCAAGCTGGTACATAGAAGAGGAGCCACAGTCAGAACAACACCGAAAAAGCACCTTCACATCCACACTCAGGCGCTACCATCAGCGCCACCAAATGCTCCAATAGCGCCAAGCAAATCTTTGCCTTCACCTCTCAGCTAGCAAGCCCCAATTGCATAATGCCCTCTCAGGACCTCTGCACCAAGCTGTCCCTGTTCTTCAGCAACAAGATACCCAGTATCTATGAAAACTTCAAGCTCCAACTGGACCCTTCCACCCTCACAGCCTTCCTGCCCATCTGTACTGGCAGCCAGAGGAACACCTGGCCACTCAGTTTCAACACTCAGCGAGCATCCTCTGACCCTTGCCTTCACCACATCTTCATCAAAGAACAGCGCCTCCGTCACCCTGATCCTGAACAACTCATTCAACACAGCCACCTACCCAGATGCTAGAAACATGCCACATTACTTCCTCTCAGGAAACCCTTACCAGGCCTGAAGATGCTAGCCAAATACTGGCCTATCTCCCTCCTACACTACTTGGCAAATTAATTGAATTGACAATAAAGATACACCTACCCTTCCACCTTACAGACAAACACCTCCTTGACACCACTTAATCTGGATATATGCCCAGTACAGGTATCACACTCATCGTCACCATGGACAACATCTGTATAATAATGGACAGAGGTGACGATGTGGTCCTCATCCCATGGGATCTTTTTTGTGGGCCTCATCCTGCAGGATCTTTCTGCGGTCTTCAACAGTGTCTCCCACCCTATCCTTATCCAGGACTGAACAAAGCCGATATTCAAGGACCCGCATTTCACTGGATTTGCTCCTTTCTGACAGGCCTCAACTAGATGATCAGCCTGGTCCTCTTCTGCTAGAACGTCATCAACCTCATCTCCAGAGTTCCACACCGATCGTCTCTCAGCTCCACGCTGTTAACTCCTTCCATGCTCATGACGAGCTCAGCTCGTCATGCAGTACAGTGCTCCTGTCCTCATGACGAGCTGAGCTCGTCATGACCACACCCGTTTTTATTGCTGTCCAGCACAGCAGGGGAATCGCTCTAGCAGCGATGCGGTTAAATGCCTACATGACCCCACTTGCCAGCATAATCCATACCCACAAATACAACATCTTATCTTCTGCTTATGAAACCCAACTCTTGCACTCCCTCTCCAAAAAGTGGCTAAACTCTGCCAGAGATGGTCCCCTCACGTATACATGATCACACGATGATGTCACACTACGACCAGCCACATATCAGACATCAGCAACTCATATCCCTCTGTCCCCCCTTACAGCTTTCCTACTTTACCCCCCCCAAGGTTGAAGTTAACGCTATCCATCGGCAGTACAAAGGCTGGTGATCATTAAAAGGGAATGCACTCCTTATTTCTAGCACTACATAGCACCCATACGTCATCATGGCGATAGGCACACGCTCGGACTCCCAGGAAACGAGCCCAAGCAGGCTCTTACATGTGTTTATTAATGTATCCGGACCTACTAAACAGGTAGCATCTAGTGTGTATCACCGGTAAATGTTACTTGTACATTGTATGAACAGTTATTACAAACTCGATTTCTTGTAGATGTATTCCTGTTTGTCCGTATTACAAATACGAATTGCTCAAATATGTCTGTACAACACCAATCAGCTATGTATGAGGTTAAAAACCAATAAACTAATTTAAACCAAAAGAAAACAATCAGACACATTTTTGCATCTATATGACCAAAGTAACCAGATGGATGAAAGCCAACTTCCGTAATCTCAACACGGACAAGACAAAGAAGCAATATTTGTCACCTGGCTCTGGGACTCCACTTCGTGGCCTGCAAACTTAGACCTATATCCCTCCTAGCAACTCAACCAAAGATCCTCAGAATAGTAATCAACAACCAACTCACCATGACCAGTCAAATAAATGCTACCTCTATTTCCTGCTTCCACACACTCAAGATGCTCAAAAAGATCTTCAACTGGCTCCCTGCCAGCACTTATAGAGCCATCTCCTAAGCCCGCATTACTAGCAAACTGGACAACAGCAACTTACTTTAAGCTAGAATCAAAGCTTAACTGACCTGAAGACCCCAGCCAATACATATATCTGTGGTTATGCTCACCCCAACCTCCCACCCCACACTCACATCACCCTGCACTTCAAAGAGCTCCACTGGTTCTCAATCCACAAACGAGCACTCCTCAAATTCTGCACAGAGAGATACAAACCCTTAACCAATGTTGGCCCTAGATACCTCATCATGCGCCACCACTTCCACAGACCTACCAGACACATCCACTCAGCCGTAATCGTACTTGCACACAGAACCCACAACCGCAGAACTGGATCCGGCAGTCGTGCCTTCTTCTCCCTCGCTTCTAAAGTCTGTAATGACCTGCTCTTACACATCAGAGCCTCCTTCTCAGATGTTAAATTCTGCCAGAAACTGAGGAGCTGGCTCCTCAGCTATGGCCTTCTCTGGCTTGGCTCATACAGCTCCTGCTACAGCACCGTGAACCAACTGCGGTGAGTTGTGCCCTATATAAAAACACACAACATAATACACATTTTGAAAAATGCCTTCTGAATTACATGCTAAGATGCTGGTGTACATTTCAGAAATAATATATATTTTTTACGCTTTGTATTTTTCCATATGACTAGGTGTATACTCGGTACACAATGCAAAAGCATTGTAAGATGCAGGTCAGTATGTGGCTATGGCAACCTGAGGGTCTTGAAGAACATACCAAACCTAGATATCACCACAACCAGAAGTGTCTAGGTGATGTAATGGTATATTGCTTTTCAAAATCAGCCATTGTGACAAGAATTTAAAGTTAAAAACATTGTCACAAATGACTGTTTTTTTCCTACTCATCTTCAATATTCTTTTATTTCAACAGTTTGTCTCTTGGTAAAACCATGAAGAATCTACACAAATGGCCAATTGGTGAATTCATAAATATGTCTACTTTTTAAAAATGTATAGCATTCTGATATCACACATGGGTTTCATCCATGGTTTGACACCTGTTTCTATCACAAACTGAAAGTAGAGTGAAACCACCAAACATATTATACATGGTCTACCTCTTACAAAAATATCAAACCTGAGGCAACAACTTGTTTTTTTTCTTACAGCTCAGCATCTCTCTCTATCTCTTTCTCACTCTCTCAAGCCTTTACCTATACTTTGACTGTTTTCTTGGTCCCTTCCAGAGTCATCTACAAACTATGGGCACCTTTAGAGTCCCCAAGATAATTGAAAACAGGATACAAATTTGTCATGGTTACCTTATATGGAAATAAGTAATGGAGCTGTAATAGGGAAGTACCCCAAATAACAAAAAAGGTGCTCACCACTGGGGTCAAAAAGCCTCAGCAGAAAAGGGGTTCATTTAGCATATGTTTTACTCGTTTTGCCCCCTCCCCCCAAAAAATGAATAGTCAACTGATAATAAGGTGTTCAGTTCTCAAAGCAAATATTCAAAAAGACCTCATACAATTTGTGGTATTTTGACCACTGAAGAACAGTATAGATTTAGGGGGTCATTTAACTCCTATTGGTAACCTGTCTGCAGGGTCAGAAGATGCCCTTCCCTCTACGCCCATACCAGAGGACTGCCCACCATATGTAGTGATTCCCACCTTCCTGGCGGGACTCTCAACACTGAGCTGGCTTTATAAGTCTTTGGCCCGCTAAGTATTCATGTTTCATTTATTCTGAAGCAAATTCCATGGCACAAAAGGAGTTAAATTGGATTGGGCTACCATTCCTGTGACTTGGTGGCCATGGGGCAGATGGGCCGCCAGGTAAAGGGTCTCCAATGGCAGATGGCAGATGTTGAGGCTCTGCTAGAAGAAACCTGAGGCTTCTCCTGGCAATATAAGGAAGGAGAACACCACATTTGACATTGCAGGAGATTCACCAGTTTATTGCAGGGATTCTGCTAGGCTAGCCTTTAAATGAAGCCCTTTGTTGGGTAGCTAATTACTACCAACATATAATTTCAAGGGGTCTGTTCACAAAGAATCTTCTGACGTAGATTTTCAGTTGCTTTTTGTGTCGACAAAGGAAATGGTTCTTGAAAGCTGCAATGTTTTCTACGAGTGTTTTGTGGCTTAATTCCTTCACAGGTGTGGGCATATTTACAACGAAGTGGTGGAGCATGGCGTTAGCCTCCTTGTCTTAGCACTGTGCTCCACGGTGCACAGACATAATATCGACTCCAAAATATCGTTTGGACAGAATATCGAGTTTAAAATATCGTTTGGACAAAATATCGACAGGACAGAATATAGACAGCCAAAATATTGTTTTTAAGGTAAGTGAAGTAATATCGACTGTAAATAATATAGAAAGTGAAAATATGTAAGTATATAATATAGATAGTAAAAAAATTCGTTTTTATTTTTAGGGTTCAGGGTCAGTTTTGGGTTTTTGGGTAAAGGGGTATTTTTAGGGTTCAGGGTCAGTTTTCAGTTTTTGGGTAAAGGGGTATTTTTAGGGTTCAGGGTCAGTTTTCAGTTTTTGGGTAAAGGGGTATTTTTAGGGTTCAGGGTCAGTTTTCAGTGTTTGGGTATTATTTTATTATATTTTGTTACTATATATATATGTTTTAATAAATATGAAATAAAAAAATATTTATTTAACTTTCATTAATTATTTAATTATTATAAGTTAATTTAAGTAATTTTAAGTATATTTTAGTAATTAATTATTAATATTAATTTAATTTAACACTGTTTTTAGTAAATACGATATTTTTTACAACTATATTTTTGTAAACGATATTTTTAACTCGATATTTTTGTACTTACCTGTTTGTAGATAGAAACTCGATATTTTGTCTCTCGATATTTTGTCAACGATATTTTTGATGGTCGATATTCTGTCCCTCGATATTATTTCAGTGATCCGTGCTCCACCACTTCTGAAACGCAGGGCTGCACCATATTTATGAGAGTATGATGCAGCCTTGCATTTCCCCCCGTGCTGGCACTGATTTAGCTGCCTAGTGCCAGGGCAGGCACCCTTGCACCAAAGTGCAAAGGTGTCTGCGTTGCAGGGGAAGATTGTTTATGTGCAGGAAGGTGTCCCTTCCTGCACATAAACAATCTTTAAATGGCATTTTCTAACTTCTATGTGTGCTGCTTAATGCAGCACACATAGAAATTCCAACTCATCATTTTTTTTTATGATTGTGTATGTGCAGGTAGGAACACCTTCATGCACATAAACAATGAATGGTGTTTTGCTGTTTGTTTCTATGTTTGCTGCACAACTCAGCGTACATAGAAACAAAATAAAACATTTCTGCTTGTTTCACCAGGGTAAGACCAGGTTTTTTCTGGTCTTCATTTTTTTACGCCACCCTTGTAAATATGGGGCAGCGTCAAAATCAGTTGGTGTTGTGGCAGAATGTCCACCACAAAACCCATTTCCCACCCATTTCACGCTAAGTATAGCGTGAAAGGGTGCATTATTTACAAGGCAGTGTTAAGACACGTGGCTTAATGCTGCCTTGAAGAAAACAAGCAGGGAATGAACCCTGCGTGGGTAGCACTGTGCCTGAAGCCTTTGCCAAAGTCAATGAAAACACCTTTTCAGTTCATTAAAATATCTGCAACAATAACACATGAAATTTCTTTATCCAAAATTGTATTAATCAAGCAAAAAGTTTTTTAACATAAAATATAGTTCAATTTGTGTGGATCAACATTAATGGTGCCGCGTAAGACATGTGCTATTGCCTAAATAGTGATATTTTTCGAGAATGCTGTGATCATTTCAAGTCCAGCATGCTGGTGACGGCGTGCTCTGATTACAAAGAATTATATGCAATGATTTCTTTGTGTGCAGTGATAAATATATGTCAAGTTCTAATGTTACAGCTGGGGGTCCATTTAAAGAATCCGGGTGTTCAGGTCTATGTGATCGAATGGTCTAATCCCAGTGCTCCCCGTGAAAAACAACCGATCTGTGCAGACGTGGCTGAAAATATATTACGTTATTGTTATTGTTATTGTTATGTTAGATTTATATCGCGCCAAATTACCTACAGGTCTCTAGGCGCTCGGAAATCGATGGAATTTATACAATAACTTCATGCAACACAAAGAGGTTGTGCACTAGCCAACTTACATTGCACCCAGAACCTTTCCAAACAGCAATGTTTTTATGGACTTTCTGAACCGCAGGAGATTCACTTCTCTGCATAGCCCCTCAGGCAGCTTATTCCATAGCTGAGGGACCAACACTGAGAAGGCTCTCCCTCCCTTGGTTACCAGTTTGTACCGAGGGCAGACCAGCAACTGAGAATCAGAAGATTTGAGTGTTCTTTTTGGGCTATACACTTTCAGACGGTCTCTGATGTAAAGAGGTGCATGGCCATAAATTGCCTTATGGGCCGTGCATAGACTCTTAAACTCTACCCTCTCTTTTATGGGGAGCCAATGCAGGCTCTGTAGTAGGGGAGAAGCCTTGGTCCTTCTGGGAAGTCTAAAAATCAGTCAGGCCGCGTCGTTCATCACAACCTGCAGTCTATTAGTCAAAGTTTTGGGGAGGCCTAAATAAAGAGCATTCCCATAATCTATTCTTGAGATAATTGTCGCCGTTACAATTGTTCGCAACATGGACTGAGAAAGAACGGGGGCTAGCTTGCGTAACTGCCTGATGATATTCGTGCAGCTCCCAACAACAGAGGAGATTTGGCTGCCCATTGACAAGTCACAGTCCAGCTTAATCCCCAAGCTCTTTACATTTGCGCTCGGCTTCGGAGTTGGCCCTAACTCCTGTGGCCAGTAGAGATCGCTCCAAGGTGAGGTGGTAGATGGAATTACCAATACCTCGGTCTTGTCCGGATTGATCTTCAGCAGATTTCCAGTCATCCACCCAACCGTATACCTCAAGATATTCTGCGCTTTGGACTGCGCGGCCTCTGTGTTATCGATACTCAGCACACGCTGAGTATCATCAGCGTAGTTGAAAACTCTGCAGCCCATATTGGCCAGAGATGCAATCAGAGGTTGTAGGTAAAGATTAAACAGTAGTGGGGACAATGCGGAGCCCTGTGGCACCCCACACTCTAAGGTCCCCACATCTGATATCAAATCCCCCAGTTGTATCCTCTGTGTCCTTCCCAAAAGAAAGGATTGCAGCCAATTAAAAGCCAAGCCTTTGACCCCAAAGTCGTCCAGTCTTTCCAGGAGTAGGGCATGGCTGACAGTATCGAACGCCGCTGACAGATCTAAAAGAATCAGGGCACTCGGTTTCTTAATGTCAGCCATGCCTCTTAATTCATCCAGCACCGAGAGCATCACCAACTCGGTGCTGTGATGTGCTCGAAACCCTGCCTGTCGCTCGTGGAGTAGACAATGAGACTCCAAGTGAAGAGATAGAGACTTCAGGACATGCTGTTCTAGAATCTTCGAAAGAAAGGGCAGCCGGGTGATTGGTCTATAGTTCTTCAAGACCGCAGGGTCCGCACCGGGTTTCTTCAACAGGGGCCTAACTCGCGCTTCCTTAAATTCAACAGGTAGGTACCCCGTTTCTAGTGATCTATTAAGGAGAGAGATAATGCGCTCCTCCAAAATGGGGCGTGCCACGCGAAATACACTAGGGGGGCACGGGTCTGCTGGGGAGCCAGATTTAGTTCTACCCATCAATTGCTCCAAACTCAGTACGTCTATAACTGGGAACTCCACAATAGTACAATCAGTGGGATTATGGGGGTCAGGGTGTAGGACAAGCCCATTCACTGTATTACTTTTTATTTCCGAGATGATGTTCTCCACTTTTTCTAGGAAATATCCCTGAAAGGTATTACAATTTATAGTAATTTCTGAGCTTTCCGGTTTCTTGCTCAGCTCAGATAGGATTTTAAAGGTCTCTTTCTGGATATTCCCAGCCTTGTTTAAGCGAGACTCATAATGCCCCGCCTTTACTTGCAGTATAAGTTTTTTATACATATGAAGGGAAGCTTTATACTGATCCCTAGCTATGTCGTGTTTAGTTTTCCTCCAGGATCTCTCCGAAGCCCGGAGCTTCCGTTTATGTTCCCTCCTTTGCCTGGTCCTTTACTGAGCTGTGTCCTTTCAGGTGCTATCTGATCGATAGCTTGACACAAGCTCCACGTTAAATCCGTGTATTCCAGGTCCAAGTTGCTTCCAGCACCAAAAGGTCGGGCCACTTTCGGAAATGTCTCGGTCAGGGTTTTTAAATCAACCTCATTCCATTTACGGATTTTCCTAACTCCCCGAGACAAGTGACTTAAATGGCCATCAATATGGACTTCACAGTTCACAAAATAATGGTCAGTCCATATACATGGTAGAACGTCTCTGAGAATCACGTTTGGATCTGAGGTCCGTGCATGTATTAGGGGATCTAAAAAATAACAAAAAAACTGCTGCAAGAATACCTGCTATTAATGTCAGAGACGATGTCCATAGGATGAAATGTCACATATAGTGACACAGTTCGAAAAAGTCTAGGGAAAAAATAACTCGTGTTATTGGGGGCCGATTGCGAAAAAGTGATTGCCTTACTAGTGTGGCCAAAAAACGCTTACCGCTTGAGGTTTACTCGATCTCGAGGTGTGCGGAGGAGATTGGACCCTAAAGTTGAAAACATGAACCACTTGAAATAACCAGTCCTAATGTGAGAAAAGGGAAAGAAAACTGTGCCTGAGCCGGTTCTTACCTGGCAACAGTGCAGATTGTGACGATACCCGATAGGGACGCAGGTGTCTGTAATACGATACATAGCGATAAATATTCAAGTAATTGTAGTAGCCACAGTTGATAATGAGGTCGAGATATTAAAAATGCTGGAAACTCACCAAACTGTGCAAAGTCGAATTTCTCAAAGATACAACCCGACTCGGACGCGGTAGAGTAAGCTGAAACGCTGCGTAGGTGCCACGGTAGAACAAGCATTTGCAATGCAATAGGTCTCGCATTATTAAAGTTTGAGCTATTGGTGTTGCATTATTTAGCACTGCCAATAGCTCAAACTTTAATAATGCGAGACCTATTGCATTGCAAATGCTTGTTTTTAACTTACAAGGTGCCAAAGGCGAGACTTATTGGCTATGCCAATGCTTGTTCTCTGTTTACTACTCTCCCATAAAATCTCCTCCCCCAAGCCACTTCCTGTATTGATCTCTCTGTCCTCGACAAACAAAGTAAGCCATGCTTATTGTGTATCCTTATGTTTTTCCTGTTGTGGCTAGAGGTACTTGCATTAATGTTATATTCCATTGTGACTGACTGTGGGAAGAAGTTTCTGTTTGCTTACATTGCAGCCGCAGTTGCTGGGCGCGTAGGTCACTGATTACCCACATGCTTCCCAGCCATGTGCTGGTCTGGGACGGGGAGTCATTCATTCAGAGTGATAAGGCTGCTTGAGACCCTGATGGCAGTATCCTGGACCATTGCTGGTGAATGAAAGCATGCATCTATGATATGTGACAGCATTGTTTGTTTAGTAGCAAGATGTTGCAAAGTGCGTGATCCAGGTGCTAAGCTACTATGAAACAGGAAGGACACCGCTCTAGTACGTCTTTTCCCTGTTTATGAAAAAGGATGGCAGAAAGGCGATTTCAAAGCAGAACAAAGTGGTACTGCAACAGGGAGAAGAGTAGAAAAAAGTCCTCCATATCTCCACAGACACTGCAATGGCAGGTCTGAGACAAGCTTACAGGGCTACTCATGTGGATGGCACAATCAGTGCTGCAGGCCCACTAATATCATTTGATTTACAGGCACACACAGTGCACTTTACTTGGGACTTGCCAGTAAATAAAATATGCCAATCATGGATAACCAATCATACTCACAATTTACATAAGGAGCACTTGCACTTTAGCACTAAACAGCAGTGGTAAAGTGCCCAGAGTACATAAACCAGCACAAAGAAGTCCAGCATACAGTACAAATCACAGGCAGTAGAGGCAAAAAGACTGGGGAAACCACACCAAGGATGCCAGGTCTAACACTCCTAAAAAGATTCAGATTGAAACATCCACCTGTTCACAACCCTGTTCCTATATGGGATCTTTTTATTGTTTTGAAAGATTTGCAACGTCAGCCTTTTGAACATTTAGAGAACGCAAGTTTAGCAAAGCTTTCCTCTAAAACAGCATTTGTTGTTACTATTACCTTTGCAAAGAGATTAGGGGAGTTGGGAGCCATGGGAACTTATTTTCTTGTTTGTTTCCAGACAGTGTCATTCTGAATGTAACCCGAAGTTTGTCCCAAAAGTCATATTACGTTTTCAGTTAGAACACGACATTATTTTGCCTGTTTTTTCACTCTCTAGTTCAGGGGCCTGTCCACTTGGGATATTAAAAGAGCTTTGCCCACCTATTTATACCCCATTAAAGATTCACTCTTCAGCAATTATGGGCCAGCCAATAACGGCAAGAGAGCAACAACACAGACTATAAGCAGATGGTCTGGCAGGCAATAACTCAAGCTTATAAATCAGTGAGGGTGATGGTTCCTGCTCTCCTCCAAGGCTGTTCAAACAGAGGAGTTTAGGAATTCAGGGCAGAGGCAGGGCATTCCTCTTTTCAGGAAATATGTTGGGCGGCGACCTGGACATCACACCACAAATGTGTTAAATACTGCAAGCTTGATTTATCGGATTCAACTGATGATAAGTTTGGGTATACTATCTGAAAGTCAGCAATGAAGTAACTGTTAATGTTAAATAAATTCTTTTTGGAGGCATATATTATTGGGGCAATTTTCTCTTTTACCTAATAAATCATTAAACTGTAAGGTATGGGACAAGGAGGGCGGAGATGATGGAGTAGTGATTCAATTACTTACCAGAAATCTTCATTACCCCGATTTGTAGTCCTTCTCGTCCCAGTCCAAGACCCTCCTTTTCCCCATTATTTGCACCTCCAATAAAACTACTTGAGAGGTAGAGCAAGTGGTGCATGGGGATGAGACTTTTAGAGAGATATGTAAACAATGAAGAAATGTAAGAAAAAAGGTAACTTTGCTCCTAATTGCCATGAATCTCTCGCAGAGGTGTGGCACCTCAAACTATAAGCAGTGGGACAAAGAGGACTACAATTCTGGCGAATGAAGATAACCAGTAAGTAACTGAACCATTACTCTCTGGCCTCATGGTCTGGGCTATGTGATGTATACTTCTATCTCCTATACAGTACTTGCATTGTAATGCATGTTAGACTATTTTACATCTCAAAAATACACTAACTCATTCAATAGTTTTTTTTTTTTCTAAAGCAAAAGGCTTTTAAAATATTCTCCTCAGGACAAAGGCAAACCAGATATATTGGTTTTGCCAAAGCGGTAAGTTGTGTGATTTTTTTTTTGTGCGAAATTTCCCCAATGACATTGGAGCGCTTTTTGCAAGAGCTAGATTATTGTGCAGGTTTTGCTAAACACTGGGAGAATAAGAGATTGCCCGGGCTCGCGGGGTGTTGGGAAACGACATTGGAGCGCTTTTTGGAAGAGCTAGATTATTGTGCAGGTTTTGCTAAACACTGGGAGAATAAAAGATTGCCCGGGCTCGCGGGGTATTGGGCTGTGTACTACGATTCTCTACTTCCACAATCAGCAGCTCGGGTCGTTAGGCATCGTGTCAGTAACGCAGCAGAACCAAGGGAGGAATACAATCAGCGCAGGCATGAGGACAGATAACAAGAAAATCACTGTAAACGTGGGACATTGAGGCTGGGAGGCAGGCTGGCACGCATCACAGGCTGTTCCGTGATCTGCAGCTCCCCTTCTGGCCTCCGCAGTCTAATTCATTCCTGTCTCGTCTTCTTGGAGTGCGCAGACTGATTGTCACAGCTGTTTAAATCTGCGCTTACCCGGTCGCCGTAGCGCAGACGTAGCGCCTCTATCCTGCTATTGCCTCTAGAATTCTGAAAAACTGCAGCGAGAAAAATGGATATGGGGCAATTCTGCACATCGGCTCTCGTGGACAAGTAAAACTACTTCCCCCAACATGCTGCATACTGGCGCTCAAACCCGCACTGCTGATTCAATGACATTCTTTTCTATTTTGTAACTGGATTTCCCCCACAAAATTTTTGAAATATTTACCACTTTTTAGGGTGCGTTTTTTACGGTGTCGGGAGGGGCCGGGCAGCAGCTGCCGCACAAGTCAGAGGTGGCTGTGCGTGTCTTCCCTGCCTTTCCTTCTTTCTGGCTGACCTGACGCACTTTGCACGTCGGATCCGCGAACCTTCGTTGTCATTCTGCAGCCAAGGATTGCGTGGAGCTACAAGTCTGGAGCACGCCTTACGGGATCAGAGCAGGATAAATCTGGAAGACAACGCACACTGCCTCACACGGCAGACTGCCATTGCTCTACCAGTACACCTGGCACTGACGGGAGTCTTCAGGGGACCCACCAATATTGCGATTCTGCCGGTTCCTGTTTCCAGTGTATTTTTAACATGAGGACTTGGCACACGGGGGATGTATGCCTCCTACAGCGTTTCACAGCCTCCCTTGGGGCGGGACTTCCGCCTTCTGCGGGAAGCCCGCGCCCACAAAGTGATTGGACGAGAAGGGCAGAAGGCGGAAGTCCAGCCCCAGGGGAGACTGTGAAACGTTGTAGGCACTTAGGAGGAGCAGAGGCCGCCGATGCAAGTGAGGGAAGCCCCACGTGACAGAGCCTGTAGCCCGGTGAGTGGGGCAGGTGGGGCTTAGTTGTAGGGTGTGTGTGTGTGTGTGTGCGCCTGCGTGTGTGAGCATGCGTGTGTATGTGTGCGTGTGTGTGCCTGCGTGTGTGTGCATGCGTGTGTGGGTGTGTGTGTGTGTGCATGCGCGCATGTGTGTCTGTGTGTCATCCACTTCTTGGCAATGTAGGACAGGAGATGTGCACGGTGTGTGGGTGAACGTGCGCGCTCACATGGGTTATTCTCCTGCGCGTGCCCATCCCCTGTCTCACATTCCCAGGAAGTGAGTAACAAAAGATGCTTCGCTGGACGCTGGGCTTCGCACTGCTTACACCAGCTCGACCTAAAAGGGACTACTGAAGCTGAAAACCAATAACGGACTAGTGAGATGGCAGTGTATGATATGAACATAGAAAGGGGACTATCGGTGGAAATTGCTAAAACGTGAAACAAGGAGCGATTGTGTGTGAGAGCATAGGCAACTATCTGACAGCGGGAAAGAAAGAAATTATGTGCAGGAGTGCGTGTCCTAAGTAGTTCGGAAAAATAATATTAATAGAGCTGCGAGAAACCTGATGTGAAAATGTTAGAGTAGCGAGAGCAGTACAAATGCATCAAGCTTAATTAACAAGACAATATAGGGAAGCCCAATGAAATCAGTGAAATGTAGGTCTCACTTATGCAATGAATGTTCACAACGTATCTGAATGAAGGTAAGTCTCAAACATCTGACACAATTATATCCCTCGTGGCTTGGTGTGTAGATCCACAGTCTATTCAGGAACATGCACATATATTGTAATATAATAACAAACGAAAAAACAATCCCAGTTAAATGCAACCCATGTCTCTGTACATTGCCATGATACACCCAAGATGTTGTCGGCTGTTGAAGGAATAACAAGTACCTTAACAAGTCAAACAATTAAAATATGAAACAGATCTTAATGAATCTATGGTTGAAACTATCCAGTATACTTCGTGCCCCAATTAAAAGTTCTAACCACATTTTGCATGAATAATATGTCCAGGGTATTGTATGTACAATCAATATTGACATAATGACATATTATCTGTTATCAAAAAGAAGCAACTATAGTCGCCCCGTTCATTTAATC
Organism: Lissotriton helveticus; assembly: GCF_964261635.1. Classification (NCBI taxonomy): domain Eukaryota; kingdom Metazoa; phylum Chordata; class Amphibia; order Caudata; family Salamandridae; genus Lissotriton; species Lissotriton helveticus. The sequence goes on from NC_136072.1 coordinate 75,849,044, forward strand.
CTTTCAGAGCTATTGTTTCCAGCTCCTCAATCCAATAAATTTCTCTCTGTAACAATCTGTTGTGGTTATCCACTCCCTCTAGCTGTTGTACTACTTCAATAATCTGACTTCGTATTTGTGAAATGCTGTGTCTGGCCTCTTGCCAATGTGTGGCTACAGTGGATGTTGTGCTGTGAGTACGTATGGTGCTTTTGTGCTCCGTTAATCTTAATTTGAATTTACGTTCTGTGTTACCGACGTACATGAAGTCACAGGGGCATTTCAAACAGTACACAACGTTGGTTGTGTTACAATCAGCCGAATGTCGTAATTTTATTTTTTTACCCGAATCAGGATGTGTGAGGTGTGGACCAAGTATCATGTTGCTACAATGTATACAGTTGTGACATTGTGTCATGCCTTTGTGATGTGTCTCAACTGGAAGTCTTGGAGATTAAATTAATTCCTGAAGGTTCTTTCCACGTGTGTACCCGAATGTGGGTTTATCACGAAATAAACCTTTGAAATCCGGTTCTGTTTCCAAAAGTTTCCATCTTTTTCTGATGATATTTTGGATCTGTTTGGAGCTTGTGGAATACTTACATACATATATGGGGGGTTTGGATTCTGCTGTTTTGCGCTTAACAAAAAGTGATGAGCTTGTTCTCAACGCCACTCTATTCAAGTTTGGCTGATGGTGTGTGTGAATTTGATGCGGGGATCCTGTGTGTTGAGTTGACTAATCAATGCTTCGAGTTTTTCTGGCCGTTCTGTCCTTAGTACTAAAATATCGTCTATGTATCGTGCATATTGAGCAATGCCTGAGTTCCAGTCAGGATCATGAAGTATGTGATCACTCTCAAATTTGGCCATAAAGATATTGGCATATGCGGGTGCCCCCGAAAACCCCATTGATGTACCAGTCATTTGGGCATAATATTTTGTTTGCCATCGGAAATAACTATGATGTAAACAAAAGTGTAACAGTTGTAACAAAAAAACCTTGTCCACATTGATGTCTGTCATTTTCAGAAGAGCCCATTCTACCGCTTCCATGCCTTGCTCGTGCGGAATCGAAGTGTATAGGGCAGTGACGTCAATGGTGTACATGCTCCAATGCCTTTGTGCGTAGTGTTCAATATGATCCAGTTTTTTCAGAAAATCCGTGGTGTCTCTAACATAAGTACACCAGTTTTGTACAAACTTTTGAAGAAAGTAATCCAAGAATCTGCCAAGTGGGTCAAAGAGTGACCCACATCCCGAGACTATTGGCCTAAACGGAGGGTCAACTGAATTCTTGTGAATTTTTGGGTTCATGTAGATCCTGGGTCTTCTTGGGTTTTTAGTAGTCAAAAATTGTTTGCAAGATGTATCGATGAGCCCCATTTTTTCTGCATATTGTAAAAGATCCTCCAACATGGTTTGTAGCTGATTAGTGGGATCGTTAGGCAATTTAGGGTATGTTGCATCATCTGTAACATGTTGCTCCTCCTTAGATATGTAATAAGTAGTGTCCATCATAATGAGGGCCCCGCCCTTATCCGCTGGTTTAAATGTTAATGCTGTGTTATTGGCTATAGATTCAATCAACCTTTTTTCATGGATGTTAATATTTTTGGGGAGTTTCGTTTTCTTATAATTGATCCGTGAAAGATCCTTTCTGACCAATTCTTCGAAAGCATCTAACATTTTGTGTGAGACAGGGCGTTGGAATTTGCTCGGTGGTCTGAACCTCGTGTGTTGCTCATCCAGATCTACAGTGTGATCAACAATGTTGTTGAAATAGTGTCTTAAACGTAATTTCCGCATGAATCTAAAAAATTCCACATTAGTATCCAATTTTGTGGTATCTGTAGTAGGAACAAATGACAGTCCTGTAGACAATAAACTCGCTTGTTGATTCGTGAGAGTGGCTGAAGAGATGTTGATAATCAAGGTTTGGTCTTGCTGCGAAGATTTTTGCCTCCCTTTTCACCGCCTAGTTTTGTGGCTGTTTCGGTTGTTTTTGTTTGAGACAATATCGGTGGAAGATTTGCATCCTGAGCCTGTGATAAAAAAGCAGTTGAAGATGGTAAGGACTTTTGTGGTATATTAATTTCCCCTGATTGTGTGGATGGTCCAGCAGTTGTAATTGCACTGTCTCAAGCGGTAAGCGTTTTTTGGCCACACTAGTAAGGCAATCACTTTTTCGCAATCGGCCCCCAATAACACGAGTTATTTTTTCCCTAGACTTTTTCAAACTGTGTCACTATATGCGACATATTATCCTATGGACAGCGTCTCTGACATTAATAGCAGGTATTCTTGCAGCAGTTTTTTTGTTATTTTTTAGATCCCCTAATACATTCACAGACTGAGTGCACATAATATATTTTCAGCCACGTCTGCACAGATCGGTTGTTTTTCACGGGGAGCACTGGGATTAGACCACTCGATCACATAGACCTGAACACCCGGATTCTTTAAATGGACCCCCAGCTGTAACATTGGAACTTGACATATATTTATCACTGCACACAAAGAAATCATTGCATATAATTCTTTGTAATCAGAGCACGCCGTCACCAGCATGCTGGACTTGTAATGATCACAGCATTCTCGTAAAATATCACTATTTAGGCAATAGCACATGTCTCACGCGGCACCATTAATGTTGATGAGATAACCTCCTATGTACGCATAAAATACACAATTATGTTATTCATTTGTTTTCAGATGTACCCCTGAAGAAGGGACCACGGGGTCCCGAAATGCATTGGGTCGTTTTTTTAGATCTGCTTACACCAGAATTCTTGTTTGAAAAAATGTGTTGTTCATTGTGAATTGCGTCTGTAAACTTTTCACTAATAAGTGGAGACGAGATCCACACGAATTGAACTATATTTGATGTTAAAAAAAGTTTTTGTTTATGGAATACAGTGCACACATTGTATGATTAATACAATTTTAGATAAAGAAATTTCATGTGTTATTGTTGCAAATATTTTAATGAACTGAAAAGGTGTTTTCATTGACTTTGGCAAAGGCTTCAGGTACAGTGCTACCCAAGCAGGGTTCATTCCCTGCTTGTTTTCTTTGTATTCATTTCCTGTGGGGTCACAACAGGCAGTGGATATGCACCCTTAACCTTAAAAAGCATAAACATTGAATACATTTAATACATAGGCAGATTGGCAGTGCATCTCCTAATTCCTAAATTAATGCTGCCTTGTACATAAGGCGAAGCCAATATCGCCACAGGAACGACTTTAAAAGTGACCTTCCTGTGGCGATAGAGGCTTGTAAATATGCCCCATAGTTTCTTAGGTTCAGTGTTACTGTATATGTGCCATTTGTTATTTGTTCACATATATTTACTTAAAGGGACAATGTTTTCTCTTGCTACTTGACCTTCATCATCTATATGTATCCCCTCAAAGTAATAAACACTCTTCTTTTCCTCCTTGTAACAGAATATTGGCCCCTACAATGTGAGTAAGACGGCCCTCACTGGTTTGACCAAGATTCTGGCATCAGAATTACATCCGATGAATATCCGGCTAAACTCGCTGGCTCCTGGACTTACGAGGACCAGGTTCAGCTCTCCTGTAAGTATAATCAAGTTAAAATGTATTATGTCCACACATAAAATAAAATTTTACATATTCCTCTTCTTTGGACAAATAATTTAATGTAAAAAAAATGCTGCCACATTATTCTTTGATCCATTCTCTGTCAGACTAGCACGTCCAGTTTCTAGCTAAAAAATACAATCCAACACAATACATTTCCAAGCAGATCATTGCAACACAACAACGTATAAAAAAAACTGTGATGCTGTTTCAAATTGCTTTAAAAATTGGCGATGAGCTTCATTACATATTTACATAGGGTATTAAACAATAATTTCAATTATATCATCAACTGAAAATCAACGTAACAATTTACAAAATCCTCATCTTTTTATGCATGCCTACTTTCGATGGGGAGTATAAACCTCCTTACCCTACTCAATACCTTGAGAGTGACTCCACTCGAGCAAGGGAGTCCATATTTTCCAACCTCTTCTGCGTAATTTACTGCCCTTTCGTTTAATATATATCCATTTCCAGATAGAAGATGGCGACCATCCTAGGCAGCCATTGTTGAAAAGATGAAGCATTAGAATCCAGCCAAGCAGATGCAATACACATTCTCAATACTGCCAGAGCAATACAAATTAATTCATGTCCTATAAATTATACCTGTCTGATGGGGGGGGGGGAGGAGGGGGCCCAAGGGGGGGTCTTTTCGGAAAATGAATAAAGATTGTTTAAAAAAAATAAAAAGGGCGATGAGCACCACTCTGTAATGCTAGTGTTAGATCAAACAGATGTAGCTTTTACAATTCTCCTAAAGTCATACAGCTGGTGAGAGAGGGTTATAGACTTCTGTGTATGCAGATGAAACACAGATCTCTTTAAACATACCCTTAGTTCAGGGCATCTATGCTCTAATAATGTGCCCCTGGAACGTGCATACATTGGATGTGTTCACTATGATCACTATAAGCAAGCTGCAGTCTTTAACTTTGCTTTAATACATACTACAATCATATGTGTGCACTGGAAATAGCTTTACAATAATATTTGAGACCTAGGGGCTGATTACGAGGCTGGAGATGGACAGCATCTTTTCTCTTCTGCATGTTAATGTTCATTCTGTCACATTCCTATGTCTTGCTGAAGTAGACAGCAGACTGTCATTTGATTACGAAGGAGTTATTAAAATTACAGTTGTGTTTTATAAGGTGTGTTGGCATTTTTTCTTTTGTTGATGCGCACAGTTTACCAACACCTTTTGTGAAGGAGCACTTTATAAAACTCCCAAATAAAAATGTGTGTTGTTATATTGAAAGAGTATGTGGTGTGTGTGCTCTGAAATCGCTCTTTAAATTTAGAAAAAACTTAACTGATATAAGCATGGTTGTGTCATTTAAAATTATTTTCTTGGGCAAAATATTACCTTTACTGTCTTAATTCCTGTATTTTTTTCAGCTGCCTAGAAGAGATAATCAAATTTGTGAGAAAAATTAGTTTGATTGCAATCGGTGAGAGTGAAATAAAATTAGAGACCTTTCCCTTACTTACTTCCAAATTTTGCGCAGTAAACAGATTAAGTTCAAACAAACCTTTCTATAGAATATTGGCAAGCTAAATTGGAGCACAAACAGTTCTGAAACATGAGATTACATAAGATTCTCTATTGCCATACTCCGATTATCACACCATGTCTGATCATCATCCCAAAAAAGGACTTTACATGCTCTTTATAGATCTTCTTTATTCCTGGTAGATTGATGTTTACTTTCTCAGTTTTAGAGGTATTGAAATTGTATCCTGGAATATTGCAAAACTCAGTAGCTTTTTCCAGAAATCAAGTAAGAGCTGCCCTTGCACCCCTTGTTACAATATCTAAATTATGTGTGAAAAAACCTTACTTGCAATACACTTAAGATCACTGACATGCATCTTCCCTTCAATTTAGCAGCGAATGGTTCAACAAATATAACAAATTACGCCAGTGGCAATGGGCAGGCTTTAATTGTTACCGTACTTGTCTGACTTTTTTTTTGCTTATTGGCAGATAAAAACAACAGTTGCATATATATTAAAATACAGTTTCCTAAAAGTCAAAAAGGTTTATTGCATAATTAATTAAAATTATTACAATTTTCACATAAAAATAGTAGTACAAAATGTAATTAAGTTTACTAAAATGGTTACTGCTCCGCGGCTAGGAAATGGTATAAAACAATATTTAAAACTTTGGTCCAGAGCATCTCCATCCATCTCAGGGTCTCAGTCTGTTTTTACAGGTTAAGATTTCCTTGACAATCCCTGGAGTTAGGGTGGCCACAATGTCCCGCCTCCTTGGCCTTCCCCCTGTTCTGTTTGACCCAGACGTTTTTTCACCTCTGCCAGGAATTTGATTCCCCGGCATGCCAGAATTATAGAACGGCCTCCAAATCAACTTGTTACAGCTTGTCTACAGGAACGGATCTTTAGCTCGTTAAAGATGGATTTCAAAAGTCGTTGCCTCTGAGCCATAAATGCCGGACATACACAAAGAAAATGGGCTAAGGTTTCAGTTTTGTAGCCACATAGACGACATTGCTCCGTCTGGTGGGTACCTTTCCAGGATGGTAGTAGATCCTTCGAGATGTGCATACCCATCCTGTAATCTATAAAGGCTCTTTTTAGATACTCGCTGAAATGGGAAGTTAAGTAAACGTGTGGTTTTCCTGCTGTAAAAGAGTTGATGATGGTCCAGCCGTGCCGACGTTTTGTGAGTATGTATTTATCTTCTTCAAAGGATTTCCTTTTTGCTGCCATGTAGGCCGATCTACTTAGGCCTGCTTTGTCCATCCCGGATTCCCATGCTGATTCCAGCTCCAACTCTTTCAAACAAGATTTCAAATACTTTCCCCAGGTGCACGGGGTTCCGGTATCCCCCTGATTTTTAATTTCTTCCCAATTTAGCCAGTCCATTGTATCCGGGTCTGCGGATCTAAGTTTATGACAGAGTTTGACGAAGCCGCTCATGCCCCGGAATCTCTGATTTTGCAGACCAAATTCGAGCCTGACTTGCGATGCTGAGGCAGATTTTGGAAGATTAAAAACAGCTTTATAGGTTTTGATTTGTAGATCATTTAATAGGTCGGCTTCCTTGCCACACCAAGTAACCAGACCGTAAGATAGGCTGGGTAGAATTTGGGCCGCCATAACTTTTAACAGATGCTTGTAATTCGGGCAGTCCATTTTAGCTTTTAGTAAATGGTAAGCGAAAATTAAGGATTGGGCTTTTGCTTGTATTGCTGTTTTGTGCTCCGTGTGTTTCGCTCCTTGTGATATTATTATTACAAGGTACTTATATGACCCTTGTTCTTCCACCTTTGCACCGTTCGCCATCCAGTTATACTTCAGCTTATGTGGATCGACTAGACGGACCACTTTTGTTTTTCTTTGTTTAATTCCAGCCCTTCCTGTTTCAAATATACTGTTAGTTTGTTTAGTGCTCTTTTTAAGCCAATTGGCGTGTAACTTAACAATACGATGTCGTCTGCGTATTGTAGACAAGGAATTCGATTGTTAGCCAATGATGGTGGGTGAACTTCAGCCGACTCCAGCACACAAGAGAGATCCGAGAGGAAGAGATTAAAAAGGGTAGGGGCTAAAACGCAGCCTTGTTTTAGACCTTGGTGCGTTGGTATACTCGTTGTTGTACAGCCTCCATTTCCCAGTTTCACTTTTGCCCAGGTGTTTTTATATAGTGCTTTTATTGCCTTAACTAGTTGGCTCGGCACACCCCAGTTCTTTAATTTTCCCCACAGGCGCTCTCTGTTGACCCGGTCGAATGCAGACTTGATATCATCATAGCAGGCGTACAGCCATGCTCCCTTTGCTACCGCTCTGTCCATTATTAATGACAGGCTGGTCAGGTTTGTTATTGTTCTCATACTTTGCCTGAAGCCTGTTTGAAACAGGGGCATTATATTTGTGTCTCCTATCCAGTCTTGTAGGTTTGATAGAATGCAAGAGGCGTAGAGCTTAGTCTCTACATCTATTAACGATATCAGCCTAAAGTTTGCTGGATTACGATGGTCACCATGCTTAAATATTGGATGAATAATATTACCCTTCCAAGAGGAAGGGACCTCGGCTTGTTTGTAAAGGTGGTTAAAAAGTGGCATTAGGGTCTCTGCCCAAAAAGCCGGATCATGTTTGAAGATTGCGTTTGGCAGCCCATTCGGGCCTGCTGCACCTTCTGACTTCAGTCTTGATATTATGTTGCTCAATTCGTCTCTGGTGGTTAAATCGAGCAATTCGGTAGGCTCTTTTGGATCCTCCTCCGACTCTAAGCCGTTAGATTCCTTATTTTTTCTTCCCTTTATTTTCTCCTTGTTTGCATTTGTTGCCCGTAAGCCATTCACGAGGCCTGCGGCTGTGTCACCATATAAAGTTTGCACATGCAGGGCCTAAGAATCAGCACCGACCCCTGCTTCCTGATGAAGTTTTGATCCTTTGTTTAGATCGTTAATAATTCCCCAGAAGTCTCGACTGTTAGGAAGTTTTCCTGTGCTTAGAAGTTTGTTCCAGAGCATTTCCTTGTAAGAGGACTTCGCGACTCTTAGTGCCTTCCTGTAAATGCTCCTAGCTTCCTTCAGGTTACCTTTATTTATGTTTAACCCCCGTTTTTTTTGGCAGGCAAGTGCTCGGACCTCTTTAGCGACCTTTCTTTTTTTTGTTCTTAATTCCAAATTAAACCAAGGCTCCTTCTTGAAGTTTGAATTACCCTGTTTCCCTGGAGCTGCTGGAAACTTTTGAAGTAGGTCCAGAATCATTTGCTCCCAGTTGCTTACAAGATCTTCATCCTTTTGGGGCCCTAGGTTGGACATTTGAGCTTTTGCGGTGGACAGAATTTTTTCCAACCCTTCTCTGCGCTATTTTAATTTTTTTAAGTTGAATTTTGAGGCATGATGTAAAAGGGAGGTCATTTTCAGCGCCAGGGTGGGCGCGGTATTCAATCTTGTTATTTGGGGGAAGTGATCACTTTCTGCACGTTGATCGATATAAAATGGATCAATGCGTGGGATTAGCTCGTCACTTACTATGGTGTAGTCTATCGTTGAGTGGACCCTGCCACTCAAATACGTTATGCCTGCAGGCCTGTCCTCCTTTGTGTTACCGTTCAGAATCGACAGACCTAGTTGTCTTATGCTGGTTGCTAACTTAGGTCCACCGCTGGTCGATGACCTCTTTGCTTTTGCCCAGTTTTTGCCAATAAGATCGTGGTTGAAGTCCCCGGAGATAAACAGTGGGCATCGCGAATACGTTCTTTGCATCACTTTTATCAATGATATTAGGCTTGCATGTTTTTCTTGTTGCGACTTCCTGTCGGGGTGGATATAAACATTGATTATCAAGAGTTGCTACTGTTTAAACCCAAGTAGCGGTGTTTCAGTGATTCTGATCACTTGAGCCCAATTGAAACCCACATCCAGTACTTCCGATACCCAGTTGTATTTTTGGGCTATGTAGGTTGATAAACCTCCCCGGGGGTGCCCAAAGTTTGAAAATCTTTCTGCCAATATATGATGGTCTTTGAATCCTGGTATTACTGTGGGGGTTAGTTTCCATGAGTCCTGGATCAGGATTACGTCTTGTTGATGGATGAAGGCTTGTGTGTCGTGGTCGAGCTCCATTTTTTGGAAACCGTGTACGTTCCATGAGCAAAGTGAGAGACTTGGTGGTTTGTTTTCGCTCTGCATGTTTTTCCCCATATCGGTCACCGTGGAAAGATATTGCTCAGGGTTAGGTAGCTTTATTACTCAGGACCGTGGGAACCCAGGACCAATCCATTCTGTCCATGTCGTACTGCCTAGTTGTTTGCACGTTTTCTGTCGGGAGTACCATATTCCTTGTACTAGATGCTACAGGCGAGGTAGCACGGGCACTTTGTAAACAGGTAAAGGGCGATCCTCTGTTTCCGTTCCCCTTTTTTTGGTTATGCAAACTGTTTTGTAAGGGATAAGGATATCTTGGGCGTTTATGTCGGACAATGGATATGCCCCATGTTTCGATGTGAGGTTTTGTGGAATATATCTTGTCTGCAATGGCCTTTGAGGCCCAAGTAGTAACGGTATTTTCAGTGTCCGCATTGTGACTGTTTTGTTGAAATTCAACAGCTAGAAGGTCCCGAGAAGTTATGTCTCTTAATGCTGATGTTACGTTAAACAATTTTAGCAGGTTACCTCGATTGAGAATATCCTGTGGCCCCTTTGTTGGATATTCTGGGATGAATGTTAATTTGTGATCAGGTGACTCAGGATGGTGGGGGAGTTCTTTAGACAGTATTGTTAAGCCTGCTTTGGTCGATAAAGGGTTGTTGGGTTCATTGGAATCGCTCATTGTGGAGGGGACGTGTCGTTCTTGTTCCGTCTTTGCAAACTTCATTGAATTTTTTATGTTTTGGTTTTGTCCAGTACTGCATCCCTTGGTTGGAAAAGGGATAGATTCCCTTTGGGTTAGCGAGCAGCTACGCTCTTTTTCAGAAACTGTGATTCGCATGGGGGTTTGTACGATTTTAGTCTCTGGTGCTGGTAATTCTCCTTGTTTTTCGTTTGAGTTTTTCCCCAATCTTACAGATGTATACTGCGTGCTGGAGACTATTGAGCCCTGCTTGGTGCCCGCTTTGGGCATGCTCTATATACCCAGGTTTTCTCCCAGCGTTCGTGTTGAATTTACTTGCTCGGGGCCTCCGTTACCGCCGATATTTATAGGCTTTATAATTCCCTACCGCGGCTTTTGATCTTTCGTTCGCAAGACAGATCTTGTTTCTCTTTGATGACTATGGACTGTGGTCGGTGAGAAGCTCATATTGCTTTGTTGTTTAGAGGGGATGTTTATAGCTCCCCGACATATACCTCCTTCCCTTGAGGAGATTTGTAGGACCGACTTATCTGGAGAGTGATTTAATCCCTCTTCTCCACCTAGCGGCAGGTTCAGCGATGTAGTGTTAATTCCCTGGGGGTTGTTTGATTTAAAAATCGGGAAGATATTGTCCTAGATCTGTATTTAGTTGTTTTTTATACTTTAATCCGGCCTTCCTGGCCTTTTTCCATTGCCTCTTTGTTGGTTTTTCCTCCCTGATGGATTTTTGGGTGGACTGTGTTACTTCCAGATCTAAAGCTGGTCTTTCTAAACCTGCTTCCCTTAAGTTTTGATCTGTATCCTTTAATGGATTGCTGCTTGTGTGCTCATTTCTGCGCTTCCTCTTGGCTAATGGCGACTTGTCCGGATTAAGTATGGTTTCTTTCCTCAACGGGCTACGGGATTGTTTTACCTCCCCTAGAATGTCCGTCAGGATGACCGGCAGGCTTGCTAACTTTTCAATTATACTCCCACGCCCACAGTTACATTGTTGTTTATTAAAGCAAGTGTAGGCATTTGATTTCCCCTGGTTTGTAAGAAGCGACGATAGTGTGTCCAATTTTGTGTTTATGCCTGCAATGTGACCCGCCACTAAGTTAATTAGGTCTATCTGAACCTCCATTTTATTCGATTGGTAGTTCAGGACCCTAATTGCTTGGCCTAGGGAGCTTAACAGGGACTGAGTCCATGATGTAGCTGGCTGATCTTCTTGAAGTTTGCTTGGGTCCTTGAGATCTGAATCCAACGTGTGGCCTGATGAAATAGTAATGGGCACAGAATGATTTGGGTGAAGATGCTTTATTGGCATGATAATACGGATATATGACGTTACAACGCATACTTTTACAACGCCTACCTTTACAACGCATTTTTTACAATGCAACATCCATTACAACGCATTCCATTACAACGCATGCATTTACAACGAATATTTAAAAACTACCTTTACAACGCATTCCATTTCATCGCATACTACCTTTACAACGCATACCATTACAACACATAACATTACATTGCATGTAAGGTAAGTATTGGATAGTGTAGGGGTAAAAATTACTATTCTAGCTCCAGGGGGTGCAACAGTAGGGTAAGTGTTGGATAGTGTATGGGGTAAAAATTACTATTCTAACTCCAGGGGGTGCAACAGTAGGGTAAGTGTTGGATAGTGTAGAAGTAAACATTACTATTATAACTCCAGGGAGTGCAACAGTAGGGTAAGTGTTGGATAGTGTAGGGGTAAAAATTACTATTCTAACTCCAGGGGGTGCAACAGTAGGGTAAGTGTAGGATAGTGTAAGGGCACTATGTGTTGTAATGCTATGGGTTGTAATGGTATGCGTTGTAATGACTGCTTTGTAATGACATGCGTTGTAGTGGTGTGCGTTGTAGTGTCATGCGTTGTAATGGTTGCATTGTAAATGCATGCGTTGTAATGGATGTTGCGTTGTAAAAGTTTTGTTGTAATGGTAGTGCGTTGTAAAAGTAGCGTTGTAAAGGTTCTTTCCCTGATAATACTGTTGTTTATTGTAAGGTTTTGTTGGTCTCTTTTTGCCGCTGGGCAACGCGTAGTGGAAACCACCATGCCTGGTCTCAAGTGGAGGTTGTTAGGACCAGGTTCTGTTCGCAGAGCTCTACCTTGGGTATCTATATACTTGGAGATTCTCTCCGTGAGTTCCTCCAGTTGGGAATCATTTGGTAAGAAAAGGGGTTTTAGCCATGGATCCCCTTCATGAGAGGATATGGAGGATAAATTGCTATGTCTTGCGGTTCCCTCCTTGGGGCCCTTGGAGCCATTGGGAGCCTTTGTTTCAACCGATTCGGTAGTTGTTACACTGTTACTCGGGTTCAAACAAATATCCTTTACGAGGGAATCATCCATGATGTCCTTTGAAGCTTCCCCTTCAGTATATTCTTTTGCAGCTGAGGGGGGGTTAGAATGGTGCACTTGGGCGGTAACAACGGCTGATTTTCCCTGGGGTAGAGGACCCGGAAGCTGCGGAGAGGAATGTGACCCTTGTTGATCGCTGATCCCATTCAATGGGCTTTTGGCCGATAGGGAAAGTGCGTTAATTGGGACAATGGGGCTTGGCAATAGGTGCGTAAATCGTGGCAATTGGATCCTTTAAATAAAAGAATTTTAAGAGACCAGATTTTCGTGTGGGGTTCAGTGTTGGTTCTGGGGTTGGTGCTGAAACCAGCCTCTCCCTTGGGCTCAACAGGACCCCTGTCAATTTATCTTCCGCGTTTGACTTCCTCGATTTCTTTTGGGTCTTTTTGCTTTCCGCAGGTTGTCGCATTTTCCCAGATCTCATTTCCAGTATGAGTTTTTCACGATGCTTTTAATCCTGCTTGGTAATCTGGGCATGACAGTTTTGAATGTATTTTTTTATATTTCTTATTTGTCCCTCGATTGTAAATTGCGGTAATGAGGTAACCTAGTGGTGGCCTTTGTTTAAGGACAAGCTTTTCAAATGATGTTGTTCTTATTGCTCCGGTTGCTCCTTACAGCAAGGTTGGCAGGATAAAAGCAGGAACGGAAGCAGAGGGAGTGCAGATCCCGGTTCCTCAGGTTTGTGCACGGCACATCTGCTGCTGGTGCTTCCGCCTCTAGTGCCTCAGCTACCGCACCTTTTACAGCTTCTACCCACGCTACGCACTCCCAGCTTCTCCTGCCTTGTAATAGATGGTCGATAACAAAGCTAGGCTTGGCTTGGCGCTTGACGATCTCTGTGACAGTAATGGGAAGGCGGATGCAGCCCGCAATGAACTGCAATGAACTGGCCCCGTGGATTGATGGTGACTGCTAGAAGGGCAGGTACGTGCTATCCGCGCAAAGTTTGCCGGTAACTGCCACAGCGTTCCTGTGGACCAGGGTCAGCCACACCTCACCACAGTCTAACCGCTGGACCCGCTGGACCCTCTGGTAGCTATTATCCTCGCCCCTGGGTTCCGGGTCTGGGTCACGGGTCACTGGTCACTGGTCACGGTCACGGACACATGACCCAGGTCGCATGTCGAGGCACACAGGGCACACGGGGCGCAACTGGTCGGGGTATCACCTGGCTTGCTGGGCTAGCCTCTGGTGCCACGGCTGCTGCTGGTATACACCGACCGCCAACCGCCTCTCCGCTTCTTTGCTGCTCCGTCGCCACCAATGGTCCTGCCTCTCCGTCTCTTTGCTGCTCCGCCGCCGCCGAATTTAGTTTAGTTTCCTAAATGATTGCTGGAGCATTAAGCAACATTTTTTTCTAGCCCCATAAGTATAAACTCTGGTCTTATCGAGGTGCCGCTGAAATAAACCAAGAAGTATTGATGAAAGATGCGTCTTCACCAGAAGTCTTGCTAGAAGAAGAATCTCCACAGTGAAACAGGAGCTGAAGACATCCACCATGCCCGGCAATTACATGTTTCGTGGACCTCATATTCTGGGTGACCATGCACCAAAACAGGTGGAAGTTCAGATGGAAGGTGATGGTAAAGATCAGGAACATTGGGCTTCAAATGAGATAAACAAAAAACTGAAAGGCACTTTGAAGTATCAGGCAACTTCAATCAAAGGCCACAGGATTCATCTGATGAGTTGTCAAAATTGACCTGGAGTGGGATGGACATGAAGAAAATGAGAAGACAACCAAACCTTCTTTCCAGGAGAAACCTAGGGCCTGTTTTAGAGTTTGGCTGATAGGTTACTCCATCACAAATGTGGCAGATATCCTGCTTGTCTTATTACAGGTGTGTTATATCCTATGAAGTGTAGTCAGACGGACTAGATATCCGTCACATTTGTGATGGAGTAACCCATCCACCAAACTCTAAATCAGGCCCTTAGAAAGAATTTGATTTTTATTTATCAGCATATTCCTACATCTTGACCTTTGAATGGCATAGGCTTTCGGAAGGAAGCTGCCTATGCGTGTCTAACAAATATAAATCATCAGTAGTCACAGGAACAAAAGGTTCAGTAAGAAAAGAGGTTAGAACACTCTTGGATGAAATTCCTGCACAAAGAGCAAAGGTGAAACATTTATAGCATTGTAAGTTTGAATATTTTACGAAAACTCCTCAGCTGATACATAAGAAGCCATAATACCTTGAAAGGCATTACAGTAACACAACACATTTTCATCAGTTCTGTCTCTCTCTCTGTCATTTGAGCGAGGTTTTTAGCTAGAAAAATTATTGTTTTCATTTATCATCGACTTCCACAAAGCTTCCTAAAAAGTATATTTAGTATCTCAATCAGAAATGATAGTATGATGCAATCCAAGAAGACAAAAAAATATTTAAAAGACATTTAGACATTTGTCAGCCATTGGAAGTATGGGCAAAGGAGACAAATCTGTAGAAATTGTATTGTACTATTTGGGTTCAGAGTTTTGTACTTCTGGAATCGCTGCTTACAAAAGATGTGGCTTACCTTTATTGAGTAGAAACAAAAAATTATTACCCATGTCTCTTTTGGAAGTGTGGCCTCATCCAGGTGGGAGGTATGTACTAGCAAAGATATCCATGCAGGAAAGGATTCTGGTGATTGGTTCAGAATATGCCCCCACAGGTCCTGAACTATTATTTTTGCCATCTATCTAGAATTCTTACACAAGTCAGTAGAGATGAATAAATTCTGGTAGGAATATAAAGTTAGACACGGTCATCAACAGGTCTAGTGCCCTGGATGGTAGTAATATCAGAGACATAGATCTTTAGAAGGATTTATTGGGTAGTCGTGCACATCCTCACATCTGGACACTTAGGAATCTAATATAAAGAGAATGCGCTTTCACTTCCTCTGTGCAGAGCATCTACACACATTTTTAATATTTTCTGATATCAGCAGACTCCCCTCCATATGTGGTAACTTGCACCAGCCTTGAGAAAGGCATTTCTGACCAGTCTCTGATTTTTCTACACTTAGATCTGAGTCTTAATATTTCATGGGTAACATATTGGTACATGAATACCTTTCAGCAAAATAAGGAATCGCATAATTTGCAATTCCCTATTTTGCAATTGCATTTAAGGAATCACAAATTGCGATTCCTTAAATGCAATGTAGGAAGCACAGAAAAAGTGCAATATGGCTGTAAGGAGTTGCAAACTACCACCAACTTCAAGTTAGTGATAATTTGCGATTTCTTAGAAAAATGCACTTTTCTGCATTTTTCAAAGTGCCATGTGGCGCACATACATGCCCTTAGGGCTTCTATGTACGCCACATGTGCACACATACATATTTCAGGGGTGCAACAGGGTGTCTTTTGACACCCTGGCACCCTTGAAATTGCATTCTCAATTTGCGATTCTCTAATTGCAAATCGCAAATTGAGAATGTCTTCCCATTCATTCCTATGGGCCTCCTAGCCCATAGGAATGAATGGGAAAGAATTGCTTATTTTCGAATCTCAATTTGCGATTCGCAAATAAGGAATATGTAGGATTCACAAAATGTTATGTCTATCAAGACAACAGTGCAGGTCAGTTGTTTGAGATTTTTCTCAGGCCCGTTTAAAATTAGCGGGGTCGACAGGAATATCTCCTCTCTATGTGATTGTTTCTTTTAAAAAAAATTTTTTTATTGATGGTATTTATACATACAGTAAACAGGGATCCCTTCCCATTGGGACACCCGCCAGTGTGCATACAGGTTGAAACATACAATACAAGTTTAATGTCGAGCCTCCTTTTCTTGCTTGTAGTAGTAGTGTTGGGAGAAAGAAATAGGAAAGATATGAATATGTAAAGAGAGAGTGAGATACTAGTTTAATGCTGGTAACGATTGAGGCATTGGGGAGTGTATCTTCCTGCAGGAGGTTCATTCTGGTTGGTTGCTTCTTACGGTGGGTCGAAAGTTAGTAGGGACTTGTCCAGTGGTTCCCATAAGTCTCTAGAGGTGTTTTTCCAGGGCAAGTACTTTATCGCCAATGAGTCAGCTCCCCGTAAGTATGTGATCCATAACAGCCATCCGCTGTAAGGTACTTTGCTTGTGTCTTTCCAGTTTGTAAGGATTAGCTTGACTGCAGCGATAAGGAGGAGGTCCAGGAGTTCTCTCTCCCCTACTGTGGGGAGGTCGGCACAGATAGAGGCTGTGATGATAGAGGGGAATAAATCTCTTGGCATTCTACAGTTGAGCACTTTGTCTATGAAATCAAAGACCCTTCCCCAGAACCCCGTGAGAGTGGGGCACAGAAAGATCAGGTGTTCTAGGTCCCCCCTAGCGCAGTTGCAGTTCCAGCATGTGTTGTTGTCCCCGAGTCCTAGCTTGTGTAGACGCTCCGGTGTCCAAAATGTTCAATATAAGAGCCACAGTTTTGTTTGCGCCAGTGTTGTCAAAGCAACATCCATCATTTGCGGGCAATTTTGCAAATAAATATAATTAATGGAAACATAAGCTTTTTTTTTTTTGCTAATGATATCCTCATTACTTTATCGCAATCATAGTTCTCGATCATCCCTAAGATTGTGTCTTTGATATCCGAATTTCCACTTTTCTCTTGGTACTGTATATGCTGGTAAAAGTGTGAGTCTCTGCCATTTGCAGAATTTGCAATATTCAATCACAGGCCATCTTGGGAAGGTTTCCCTTTAGATGGGTCCCTAAACGGATTAGTATCTTGGTATCCTGCTTCACAGGAATATAACACAAATTATGCCAGAGAGCTTATGTTCACTGATGTAGAAGACAGCTAATGGCTTCCTTTGATGGTCCTCTTCATAGCTATCACTTTGGGGCAAGGTGCAGATAGTGAAACCAACTGTGGCACTTAGGTTCAATTATGTATTTGTAATGATCCCTGTTATCCTTCCCTAATCCATTTTGAGTAAAATGGGGTCCTTGATAAAAACAGGTTTTTGTGCACGCTGACAAAACATAGAATTACAAATTTTGAAAACTACATGCCAAAATGTAATCTGGGGGTCGTGAGTACTGTAAATTTGTGGTTACTACCTAGCACATAAAATGCAATGCTCCTAGAACTTGCGCTTATAAATCTACCTTGGTGGGTTTAAAAAAGAACCCGTTTTCTATTGCAGGGGACTTGGTTGTTATATATGAGAAAGGCAAGGGCAATGCTGCAGGGTGTAACCCTATTCCACAATACACTGTAAGGCATGGCACACAGCCACAAACACCTTAAGGTGTGCAACCATTCACATAAGGAGTCTGCTCTCCGGGACAATAGGACGATCTTGACTGGGGGCTCAATTGTTCATTGGTAGGATTTTGAAGTTTTTTGCAAACAATAAATTGAAGACATTCTAAGTAGTATCCCTGCAATATGACCTTTGCCAATCTTAGTGGTAGAAATACAAACAACTCAGGCACTTCATTGGTTCCAGTTTGTGCCCCGCACTGGTGACTTAGCAATCTTCCCAGAACCGTGTATCCCTCTGCACTTGGGATCACTTTAGGAGTATGGTCTCTTGATTGGAAACAGTGATAATTAACTGTCCTTTTTTTCACCTGTGACTTTGAGCAACCTCTGAGCCCAATAGTGGCAATTTTTCAGTCCATTTCACTGACGAAGCATGGTCTAATATATGCCATAACCCAGGAAATTGGGAGGTATCTTTGAAATACACTTTTTAAATATTTTGGTTGAGTGACACTGGTGGTCCCCACTCAGGGTGAAGTCAGCTAGCCTTAGCCCCAACTTGGACTGCTATGAATACTAGCAGACCAATAGCGGTCCATGCAGGTAAGCAGGATGGGGCGGGGGGTGAAAATGACAAAAAGACGGGATAGTGAATGTAAAATAAATAAATAAATAAAACCACTTACCTTGCACTCGCCGCAGAGTTGAGTTGGCTTGGTCCATGATGATCACTCAGTTATTGTTACCTTTAAGAACATGGATGGGAGACTGTGAGCGAACACAGTCCACACTGTCCCTCCCTTGCCTGCTCTTGTGCAATCAGCTCTCACTGGGTGTCCCACAGATGCCAGGGATGCCATGGGCCTCTCTCCTCCAGGGCAGTCCTTCATCCTGTTGGGCGAAACAAGCTCCTTCCCATGCTCAGCAGGTAGATTGTTTCAGAGCAGACCCAAAGCTGGACCAACAGAAAGTGTAGATTTCAGGTGATGTCCTTTGAAAACTGTGAGACTGTCTGACAGGCAGAAATCAGTACGCTGTGGAGCACTCTCTTCCCTCGTCATAAGGGACTTGGAACTGGAACAAAGTGGGATCGATTATGTTTTACCTTTCAAAGCTCGACACCCTTTGTACTCCCTCCACTACTCCCTCTACCACTTCTTCCACTACTCTTTCAAGGGTG
Organism: Lissotriton helveticus; assembly: GCF_964261635.1. NCBI lineage: Eukaryota > Metazoa > Chordata > Amphibia > Caudata > Salamandridae > Lissotriton > Lissotriton helveticus. Next base: position 75,867,745 of record NC_136072.1, read on the forward strand.
CCCCACCAGATCCTAATCCACCCATTAAAGCATACACATAATAGCAGAACTTAACACAACTTGGCCAGTTGAATTTACTCATAGATAAATGGTGTGGTCACACTAGTGAGATCTTCTGAGAAACAGTGCTATACCGAGGACAGGGGTAATATTCTACTGCCTACAATGACGGCACACTTGCTGTGCCCCTCTAGGCTATAGGACAGGTCCAGGACTTCACACTGTTATGGACAGGACTAGAGCTTCAGGCACATGCTTAGGTTATCATGATGCCAGGGCAAAAATAAAAGTTAGGATATCTGATACACATGCAATGGGGCTCTCTGGGCAATGGAACACAACTGTTTACCATGCAGGGGCTACTCCCTAACACTGATAACTAGTTACATTAAACAGACATTGAAGACACACTTCATAGAAAATCAAAAACTCCTTTTCCCACTTTTACTTATCCCAAAGCTGAGTAAAACTCCCAGATATACTAGAAAAGCCCAGTATGTAATGACTTTAGCAAATCATTTTTATTAACTATGCATCATGCATCTTTTTCTGTTAAAGACAGCTCAGAGATTCCTAAAAAATAATGGGTTTGACCCTCAACTTCGGTTTTCCATTTATAGGTTTAATGTGTGGGATTTTTGATGATTGTAAATCACCAAGTGACTTGGTGTAGAGCATGATGATGATGAGCAATAAGCAAGGTGGATTGTAGGTAATGGGTGAAGTTTATGGGTCAAATATTTTGGATGATTAAAGGTGGGTGTGTTTTCTATGTATTCTGGAAGTTGTGATGTATTTAGTACCTTAGGTAGATTCTTGAGACTGTGTGCTAGGTAAAGAAATTTAGAGCATAATGTGAACTCATGTACCTTATGTGATTGGTAGAGGCAGTGCATTGGATGGACTGATGTTTTGTGTTTGGTGGATCATAAAAAGATTAATGAGTGGATGATTGTATATTGAGAAGTGGGTTGATGTATGTGGAGGTAGATGCATGGTGTGTTATGGCAAGATGAAATCCATTGTGTGAGTGAATATTGTTAGTGGGGTAGACAGAAGCATTGTATGGGTCGATGGATATGCTATGTGGGGATACTGTAATACATGTGGCGCGAATGTAGTGCATTTGGTTATAATGTAGTGTATGTGGGGAGGGATTATTTAGTAAGTAGGTTCAAGGTAGTATGTGGGGTGTATGGATTTATTGTTAATTTATGTCACAATTCCGAGGGACAAAATGGGATGTGTGACATTACAACGCAGGCTTTTACATCGCATGCTTTTACAAGGCGGTTTTTGCAACGCATACCATTACAACGCATAGTGCTTTTAGGCGCTGGATAGTGAATTGTTTCATTTACTATTCCAACTCCAGTCCCCGTGGATAGTAGGGAAGGTGTTGGATAGTACATTAAACACATTCCCTATCCTAGAGCGCCCCCCAGCGCAATGCGTTATAATGGTTTGCGTTGTAAAAGTTGCGTCGTAAAGGCACTGCGTGGTAAAAGTTGCGTTGTAAAGGTTGTTTACCGACAAAATGCCATCCTCCAATAATATTGTATCCAGAATATCAACTACCACAATACTGTGAAGCTAAATATATATTGTTAAGTATAGGTTTGCCATATTAACCCCACATCTAGGTAAATCCACATCCACATAACAATACATATTGTAAAGGTTAGATGATGTGGAGCTAATATATCAACTTTCTCTATAGTGTGGTAGTCAATAATCTGGATACAATATTTTGGCTTGATGGTATTTAAGACTTGATAACGTGTTTCAACGTCATTTATTGTGTGGATGATGGGCAAATACTATGAATACTATCAATTGCTTTGCTTGTGGAGAATGGATATAAGTGGGGTCAACATGCTGGATTGAGGGATTTATTGTGAGTTATGGACAGTGCATGCAATGGATAGATGCAGTGTCTTGTTGAACCTCCTGCGTGGCGGGATGTGGTGTGCATGCAGAATCGTTGTAGTACAAAGGAGGAATATGTTTTGAGAATAATGTAACGCCTAGGGACCTATTTACAAACTGGATTTTGTACTCTGTTTAGTAGTACTGCAATAGTAATACAAAAGTACTACAAAATGCTACTCCCAAGCCTATGAGTCTAATTCTCTACCTCCAGCTCTCCTATCTTTTCTATGGGATGAGTCTCACACATGTAAGTTTACTACTCTGAAGTAAATGTAGACTGGACTTGTGGGAGTAGTTGGAAAAAGTGGCAACATCTACTACTAAATTAGATGGGTTTAGGGAAGGGTAGGTAGGGGTTTAAGGATGTTAGGGAAAGGTTTAGCCTGGGACTTACACTCACCTCCAGAAGAGTATGCTCATTGCTATTCAGAAAACGGCACTTCTAAACTTACTACTGCTAAAAAAAGACGCAAAACAATAGTAAATGACTGTGGTTCAGAGCTAGACCAAATCCAACCCCCAGATGGCCAACCACTGGTACTGCAACACGTTCACATAGAAAACAATGGAGGGAGGGACTTAAAATAAAACCCCATTGGAAATATGATAACTTTATATTGAATTATTTAAATTATAAATACATATGTAGTTTAAAACATATAAAAATAAAAAATTATTTACTTGTACAATGTTTTATTAACTTTTAAAAATTCATAAATTAATGTAACTTTTATGTTGAAATATAATCATATTTAAAAAAGTAATTTCTTACATCAATCTTATTAATTATTAATCAACAACTTAAAAACAAGATGTAGGTAGGAATCTATTTGAAATTTAAATTTCAGACCAATAATTTGTATGTTATTTATTATAATTACATTAATTACATATTCATTTCAAAGTTAAGTTAATAGTGCTTCAGCATATGTTATTTTGTTCTACATTTAAAAAAAAAAAAAAGAAAAAAAAATATATATATATATATATATATATTACCTACTGGCGATAGCCAGTAGGTATATATAGTTAGGATTTTTTTCCTATGGGATTTTTGAAAATTCTATGTCGAATAACTTTGGCGTTTGAGGACAGAATTGGCTGAAATTTTCAGGAAAATGGAACATTTTGTTTTTGAGCAGCCCCTGAAAATTTGGGGGGGTTTCGTCAAGGGGAGGCCGAGAAAAAAGGAGGGTCTCAAAACGTGTTTTTCCCATGCAATTTTCCATAGGGCGGTTGGCCTCACTTTTAGCCTGAACGGCTGAATGGATTTACACCAAACTTGGCAAAATTGTAGGGACTGGTAGCCCGATGTCCCTTTGCTATGTCTCAAGATATAGGCTCCAGTGGTTTTTACGAAAATTAACTTTGAAAAATATATATTGGGCTACATTGGGCTATATATATGTTGGAGCCCAAATGTAGCCCAATGTAGCCCAATGTAGCCCAAAGATGGCCACCAGAGACAAAAAAAAACAAATGTAGCCCAAATATCAGCCAGATGTAGCCCAACTATAGCCCAATGACAGAATGTCCCAGAGTGTTCTAAAGAACAACTAGAGTGCTAACAGTCCTACTTATTACAAAGGTATGGCACACCTGAAGCCATCTTGATTGGAATAAAGTGGTAACTCTTAAAACATTTAATTTAAAAAGGAACAAAATGAGGGGGTTCATTTTGCCATAGAAAGTATGATTAGCGAATATATGACGAAATCCCGCATACCATCAGTCCGCAAAAAAAATCCCGCATGTACTATTAGGCCGCAAATTAAAATAACGAAAACTTTTAGAACAAATATGCCTTTAGCATACACTAAACAACTAAACTACCCTAAACCCTAAAACACTACCCTCAGCATGACCCTACACTACACAAACACTACAACACTACCCTAAACCCTAAAACACTACCCCCAGCATGACCCTACACTACGCAAACACTACAACACTACCCAAAACCCTAAAACACTACACCCCAGCATGACCCTACACTATGCAAACACTACAACACTACCCTAAACCCTAAAACACTACCCCCAGCATGACCCTACACTACGCAAACACTACAACACAACCCTAAACCCTAAAACACTACCCCCAGCATGACCCTACACTACACAAACAGTACAACACAACCCTAAACCCTAAAACACTACCCCCAGCATGACCCTACACTACACAAACACTACAACACTACCCTAAACCCTAAAACACTACCCCCAGCATGACCCTACACTACGCAAACACTACAACACTACCCAAAACCCTAAAACACTACACCCCAGCATGACCCTACACTACGCAAACACTACAACACTACCCTAAACCCTAAAACACTACCCCCAGCATGACCCTACACTACGCAAACACTACAACACAACCCTAAACCCTAAAACACTACCCCCAGCATGACCCTACACTACGCAAACACTACAACACAACCCTAAACCCTAAAACACTACCCCCAGCATGACCCTACACTGCGCAAACACTACAACACTACCCTAAACCCTAAAACACTACCCCCAGCATGACCCTACACTACGCAAACACTACAACACTACCCAAAACCCTAAAACACTACACCCAAGCATGACCCTACACTACGCAAACACTACAACACTACCCTAAACCCTAAAACACTACCCCCAGCATGACCCTACACTACGCAAACACTACAACACTACCCAACACCCTAAAACACTACCCCCCAGCATGACCCTACACTACGCAAACACTACAACACTACCCTAAACCCTAAAACACTACCCCCAGCATGACCCTACACTACGCAAACACTACAACACTACCCTAAACCCTACAACACTACCCCCAGCATGACCCTACACTACGCAAACACTACAACACTACCCAAAACCCTAAAACACTACCCCCAGCATGACCCTACACTACGCAAACACTACAACACTACCCAAAACCCTAAAACACTACCCCCCAGCATGACCCTACACTACGCAAACACTACAACACTACCCAAAACCCTAAAACACTACCCCCAGCATGACCCTACACTACGCAAACACTACAACACTACCCAAAACCCTAAAACACTACCCCCAGCATGACCCTACACTACGCAAACACTACAACACTACCCAAAACCCTAAAACACTACACCCCAACATGCCTTTAAAACGTAATTCTTTGTAAAGGCATGCGCGATAAATGCACATGCGTTTTGAAAAAATGCAGGATAATGGTATGCGAGGTCAATGACCTTGCGGGATAATGGTATGCGGACTGAAAGTCTGCAAGATAAAAAATGCGGGAAAATGGCTGCAAACCATGATTAGCAGCAGACTTCCCTGGTGAGCACTAGCTTTACTACAGTGATCTAATGAGCAACTAGAGTGCTAACATTCAGAATTTATGGCAAATGTGTGACACATCTGAATGCCTTCTTGATAGAACCAAAGTAAACAAGCATTGAAAATGCAATAGATCTCGCCCTCGTTTAAGTTAAAGCCATTCTGTTTGTAATGAGGTGGCTTTTTAGCTTTGCTTTTATTAGTGTTTTTAAAACTTTCATGTAAATAACATGCATATGTATGCATATATGTATATGTATGCATGCATTTATATTTATATAGATATGCAGATTATATATGTTTATATATGTATATTACCTACTGGCGATAGCCAGTGGGTATATATAGTTAGAATTTTTTCTCTAGGGATTTCTGAAAATTCTATGTCTAATAACTTTGGCGTTTGTGGACGGAATTGGCTGAAATTTTCAGGAAAATGGCACATGTTGTTTCTGAGCAGCCCCTGAAAATTTGGGGGGGTTTCGTGAAGGGGGGGGCGAGAAAAAAGGGGGGTCCCAAAACGCGTTTTTCCCATTCATTTTTCCATAGGGCGGTTGGACTCACTTTTAGCTCGAACGGCTGAATAGATTTACATGAAACTTGGCAAAATTGTAGATATGGTTTGCCCGACGTGCTTTTGCTATGTCTCAATATATGTGCTCCAGTGGATTTTGAGAAATTAACGTTTAAAAAAATATATATATCTGTGACAGCGCTCCGGTTAGCGCCCCGGTTCGCGTACCTGACGCGTAACGGAACTTCGCGAAGCGAAGCTGATTGGCTCTCCGGTGTCTGCCAACATTCTAAACAGTCCGGAGCGGCCGCCATCTTGTCTCTCGGTACGATCGAGAGACAAGATGTGGTGAAAAAAGAAGGGGGAAATGAAGGAAAGGGGGCAAGGTAGACCACTCCTGACCCCCTAGGATTGATGAGGGGGATATTAAAGTGCCCCGCGATTTTTCGTGGTAGAGGCGCTTCCCGGTACGCGAACCGGGCAGCTAACCGGCAGCGTAACGGGAGTCCGCCATCTTGTGTTTTTGGAGCGTCCGGTTCGCGTACCGGTTAGCGTCCCGGTAAGCGTAACAAGGGGAAAACCAAGAGAAACAGTAAAAAAAAAATGAAGGGAATAGATTTCCAGCAAACTTGGCAAAATTGTAGGGACTGTTTGTTTGATGTGCCTTTGCAAGGCCTCAAGATATGTGCACGTGTGGATTTTGTCTAATTAAGGTTAAAAAAAATATATATATATCTGTAAGCGTGCTCCGGCACGCTTACGTTACGGGTTTTGTTTGCGCTGCAGAGCCGATACGTCACGGTTATGCGACGCGTCATGAGGCGTCTCACGTGGCTACGTGATATGTCACGTAATAAGAATATATTTTACAGCTATAGATATTAGCTTTTAAAAAACCAATGAAATTCACTGAAAAAACCATAGGTTATAGACCATATATAGTTAGGAATTTGCATTTACAAAACCTTGAAAATTCACTGAAAAAACCATAGGTTAGAGACCATATATAGTTAGCTGGACATTTTATTGACATAAAACCAATGAAATTCCATATATAGTTAGTTGCACTAACTATATATCGCGCACCCGCAATCCACTGCTGATGATGTCACACTTTACATCATTCATGACATGGTCAGTGACATCACTGATGACATCACTGATGACATCTCAAATGACATCACTGATGACATCACTGATGACATCTCAAATGACATCACTGATGACATCATGACACACCAATACCAGTTACTACATACGCACTCACTGATTCCTACGTCTACACACACATTCACTCATTCACCCATACAATCACTCATACATACAGTCACTCATTATTACAACACTATCATATGCACTCATACACCTATGCAGACACTCACACACTGCCACTCATCCATGGAGTTACTCACACACCTAGTCAGTCCTGTAAAGAATCAATCACACTTCCATTTCCTCATCTATACAGTTAAACACAGAACACCATACTTCAGTGACATCACTGATGACATCACTGATGACATCTCAAATGACATCACTGATGACATCTCAAATGACATCACTGATGACATCATGACACACCAATACCAGTTACTACATACGCACTCACTGATTCCTACGTCTACACACACATTCACTCATTCACCCATACAATCACTCATACATACAGTCACTCATTATTACAACACTATCATATGCACTCATACACCTAGTCAGTCCTGTGAAGAATCAATCACACTTCGATTTCCTCATCTATACAGTTAAACACAGAACACCATACTTTTCACACATATACTAACACATACTTACTCTCTTATACAATCACTGATACAAGTACACATTGATATGCACAGAGTCACACACCTCCCAGCCAGCCACACACACACTCAGTCTTCCATACATCCACTCATTCTTCAATATGTAAAACATATTTAAACTTTACAAAAACACACAGACACTAGATGATGTCAACAGTGATGTCATTTGAGATGTCATCAGTGATGTCATCAGTGATGTCATTTGAGATGTCATCAGTGATGTCATCAGTGATGTCACTGACCATGTCATGAATGATGTAATATGTGACATCATCAGCAGTGGATTGCGGGTGCGCGATATATAGTTAGTGCAACTAACTATATATGGAATTTCATTGGTTTTATGTCAATAAAATGTCCAGCTAACTATATATGGTCTCTAACCTATGGTTTTTTCAGTGAATTTTCAAGGTTTTGTAAATGCAAATTCCTAACTATATATGGTCTATAACCTATGGTTTTTTCAGTGAATATATATATATATATGTTTTTACCAACACTGTGAGCGCAAATTACATACTACTGATGTACATGTGACAAGTAAGGACTGCCAATACCATAGTGCTTTGCGGCATACACCCACTGAGGTGGGACACATGCCCACTGGGGCGCGATCAATAAATAATGTTTTGCAGAAGACTTACCTGTCTGTTTGCCTTCTTCTTGCGTGTGGGGCTCTTGACAAAGGACGTGAGTCTGAAACATGGTGAGCCAGGGAATGTGATGTGAGGGCAAAGCTGTTTCTTCGTGCAGTCCTCAGCAACATGAGAGGAACTTTCCGGGAGGGCTTCCCCACAGATGCTGCTCTTTTTGTTGGATATATTCGGCTGTTGTCGGTCGAGGGGAAGAACCGCCGCTGTGCTTAGCGGATCCTGAGCGGCTGGAAATCTGGCTGTCTCATTGGGAGCGGAAGGCTCAGGCTGTGTGACATCGTATTGCAACGGTAGCAACATTTGTTTGTTTCATCAACCCACTGGGGTAGAATTTTACACTACGTTGGATAAAGACAAGCACCCACATTGGTACATTTGACAAGTAAGGACTGCCAATACCATAGTGCTTTGCGGCATACGCCCACTGAGGCGGGACACACGCCCAATGGGGTGCGATCAATAAATAATGTTTTGCAGAAGACTTACCTGTCTGTTTGCCTTCTTCCTGCGTGTGGGGCTCTTGACAAAGGACGTGAGTCTGAAACATGTTGAGCCATGGAATGTGATGTGAGGGCAAAGCTGTTTCTTCGTGCAGTCCACAGCAACATGAGAGGAACTTTCCGGGAGGACTTCCCCACAGAGGCTGCTCTTTTTGTTGGATATATATATATATATATATATCATGTGAGCAAGGCTACACGTTAGCTGAAACGCGTCATCCTGCCCGACATCTCGCACCATTTATAATTAAATAAAGTCACTTCAGCCAGCAGTGTATGCTGATTTTGGAGTCCGTGTCTTTCTCCGTTTGGTGATTACAGGCGCCGGAGCGGTAATTGGATATATATATATATATATATATATATATATATATATATATATATATATATATATATATATATATATATATTTATATATGTATATATATATGTATATATATATATATATATATATATACAATCATTTTTCATTAATATTTAATATAAAATATTTTTACATTTTTTACTTAAAGATGTTGACTTTCCTCTATACTTTATCATACCAGGATGTCCCTATGGTAAAGTATACAGAAGATTAAAAATATTTATTATTAAACTTAATTACAAATATTATAAAAAATATTGTTATAAAATGGTATTTGATATGTAGATGACGGAAACATGTATAGGAAGTATAGATGAATAGAAACATACAAATGTAGACAGTAGGTGAGAGGCCTATTTATCATTCTTATTTCCTGACTAGACTTGAGACACAGACCCCACGTGATATCTATCTTTGACCTTGCGTTGTGGAGTAGGTGTAGAACCATTAAAGCCTGGTGTAGAGTTTGTTGGTAATGGGCATTTTGAATATTTTTAAAGGAAATGCCTAATTTACCAGGTCATCCACTGGGTGAATTTCCTCCACCCACTTATACCCTTGATGGAGAAATTCCACTGTTGGATTTTCCTCTATATGTAGTATTTTCTGTAGCCAGTGGAGGTTTTTGTATGATCATTTAATCAAGTACTTAAACATTTGGACGCGATTCGGTGATCTACAAAATGGCGGCCAGTACTTTGCCGAGGACGGTATCGGCTGAGAGCGGCTCCGGGAGGTAGGCTCGACGTACGAGCGTTTTCGCCCTAAAGATACTCCCGCTGCCCCTTCCTGACCCGGGGGCTTAATAATCAGCTTCACCTGGTGGCTGCTCTCCACCGGGACTTTCTGCCTTGGAGCCTGCCTAACCCCAAGATGGCGCTCGTCGGCGCATCGCGGATGCAGATTGAGGCCTTTTCAGTACCGGTCTTACAGAAGAGGTCCTGTTTCTTTCCATGTAGTCGGTCGGACGCCGGGGAGATGGGCCATGGATTCCCTCCTTGGTCGTCACCTACCCAGTCGGTCTTTAGACAGACTTCCTTTCGTCTCTCCTTGTTGTCTCTTCCCTTATCCTCCCTTTCTCTACTCCCCTACCCCCTCCACTACTTTTCTCTATCCTTTCTCTCCTCTCCTAATTGTATTGCCTATTTTTTTGATGTATTGTGTAATTGTTGATCTTTTTCTGTTACATTGTTGATTCTCATGTAAAGCGCTCTGATACCTTCGGGTCTAGCAAGCGCTATATAAAACTCTTTAAATAAAATTAAATAAAATAAGTATATAAACAAAAGGATCACTTAGGGGCATATGTAGGTAGCCGTATGCGATTCACAAACGCCAAAATTCGGCGAATTTTGGCGTTTGCGAATCGCAAATGGCGTTTTGATATGTAGGTGCCACCTAGCAAAATAAGGATTTGTAAAAATTGCGATTCCTTATTTTGCTTATAGCATTTAAGGAATCGCAATTTTGCGATTCCTTAAATGCTATGTAGGGGTGCTTTAAAATTGCGATTTTTGTATAAGGAATCGCAAAATACCACCTACTTCAAGTAGATGGTGTATTGCGATTTCCTTCAAAAATGCATTTTTTTTTAAAATTCAAAGTGCCATGTGGCGCACAGACATGCCCTTAGGGCATGTATGTGCGCCACATGTACTTACAGGCACATTCCAGGGGTTCAACAGGTGTCCTTTGGACACCCTGGCACCCTTGGAATTGCGATTCTCAAATTGCGATTTTTACCTACATTCCATTTTGCTATTCTCAAATAGCGATTCCTTAAAAATCGCTATTTGGGAATCGCAAAATGGAAATTACCTATATATGCCCCTTACTGATCATGAGGTGCACTTTTCTGAAAAGCAAGGCCATGAATTGTAAATGATGAAAAGTGGGAACATTCTGAGGGACTATGAGACCATTAATAAACCTACAACAGTTTTTTGTATCCTTTCTTGATACAGGCATGGACTAACGAAGCTTTATTGAAAGACCTGATCAAAGTTTATGGATTCCTAAGGTAATTTTTGTTCTGCGTTAGATTGATCCCATCATAGTCATTTTTTAAGCCGCCTGCAGTAAATCTCCTCATGCAGAATAAATCTCTCATGTGGTCAGTCACACTTCATGTATATGTTAGCTTAACCTCCGAACTGTAGCCTTTTACTTACCTATAACATTGTTCATTAGTGTGAAGACCAACAACACGTCTTTCTATGGGTACCTTGAATGGTCTGATATCACTTTCTGATTTCTAAGCATATTACCATCATATACACATGCGTTGAGTACATCCTTACTGGTTTTATACTCTACTTTCTTACTATTTTAACCTCCATGATATGCACACCTTAGAGGTTACAGCACAGACATCCTCATTCAGGTCAGTATTGCTCTGTGAAACCTTTCTTTCTTCTCTTTCTGCATGATATTCCAAAATGTTGATATTTTACTCTGGTAGTCTTAGGCCAACCTTTGGAGTAAAAGCCCTACTTGTTTTGGAGTTCACAGTGAAGTTGCACAAGTATTCCGGTGAAGCTGGGACACACCGATTTCCAGGATTAGTTCTAGAGTTCTTTCAGATTTTAGTTTCTCACAAGTGAAAGTATCTTTTCTGTTTAAATATATATATATATATGGAGTGAGGTATAGAAAAGCTATACTTACTTTCCATTTCAATATTTTGTCCTTCGATATTATGTTCATGATATTTGGTGCCATTGAGATTCCTAGCTCGATATTGCAGAGGCACATCATTATGTGGGTGTTCCCTCCCTATTTACATTAGTCATAGGGATTTACCACTGAAACAAACTACCAACTATATCCTGGGTGAGTAACCACTATGTAAGATAGTCATCCTTGCTCTTTAAAGCTGATTTTTTCAAATGTTTTACTTCCAGCATTCTCCTCTAGTCTGCTTATTGAGAGCAAACAAATTTTTTAAGGTGTAAAGTCATAATTCCTGAACACAAAATGTGAATTGCACTCGTGAAGAGAGGAATTTGTGCTTCTAAATTCAAATGCAACTTAGAGGTGATTTTTTTTTGAGAATTGGCCCTTTGAGAAGATCTAGTACTCATTTTAATCACTCATTTTAATTTGTGATTGTGAGAATCCGGAGACTCCTATATAGGATGGCATAACGCCTGGTGAGTGAATTAGGGGTGAGCAAAGTTATGAATATTTTCCTGCATAATCTTTTGAAACGTTTTTGTAAACTTTGCATGCTTAAGATATTTGACAAACTTTGCAGTAAAAACTTGTTTGGGCAAAAAAGAAAACAACCCTGCCTCAACTTACTTTAGTGAGAGATGCTTTGGTGCAAACTGTTCTTTCGTGGCTATTTCTCAACAATCTAAGTGTAGTGAAACTGTAGATACGTGTGTCACCCTAGCAAAACCTGGTCACCAAGATTATAACTTCACAGTTGTCATGTAATTCATCTACTGGTTCATGTCCTTCACATGTCTGGAAAATATATTATTAGGCCAGCAAAATTTAAAAAATATCAACATTTCTAGTTGCATAAAGTTTGTGAAATTTCTAAAAATGCTGCATTCTATGGTTTTACTTACTACTTTGCTCACTAGAGACAGGATCCCCTCTTGACCTTGTGCACGGGGGTGCATGCAGGGCGGCCATTTTGGTTTTTATCAGTTTACATTTCGAATCTCTGAATCTGTTTAGACGCCAATGAGGAAAGTTCACTAAAACATTACATCAGCCCCATTTTGTGTGCGAGTAGAGTGAAGGTGTAGAGCACATGCATTGAGTATACTAGCTACAGTAGACGCCTCAACTGTAGGTATAGGGGAAACTATTTACTTTTCCTGTGCAAGAGGATGCACTTTCAAAATTGCTTCCTGTACTACTGTGAAGATTTTCTCAGTACGAGTATATCGTTCCTCTACTATAGAATATGTGTGTGAGCTGTGTGAGCTTAGGGGTCATCTGTCCCACATTGTATACTATGTATATGTAGCGTTAAATTCTAGAAACAACCCTAATTACTAGGTTTGTCTTGTTATCCCACATCTATTAGCATTTTGTCTCTAACATGTGGGCTTGCAGGTTGCACAAGATAGCACTATTTTTGTGTGTTTTTTTTCAAATTATTGTCAAGAGATGTTGGAGTAATTAGTCCATAAGGAATTAACCTACTCCGCATATTGCAAACAAGTAGGCTCTTCCAAAGTTTAAAGCGCCCTCTGGTGCCAGTCCTTTACCCACACTGGATAATTCATATATAAGGAAGAGTACATAAAGATGCAAAATCTTAGATCATTTAAAAGTTTATTTTATTCCTATGCTATACTAAAGGACTCACAATTCTGTCACTAAGTGCTCAGTTAAATTAGCATCTCTGATGTAGACGTCATCAATGTATGACAACACCTCTAAATCTTATTGTGAGATCTCCATTACTCTTGCCAGAAAAAGTGCCCAACTTTTCTAATACCCCCAAGTCAAACTCGTAAAGGCATACTGAAATCCTCAGATTGAGAATGATGCTATATTTACACTCAAGAACGTCTTTCAGATATTGTAAGAAATTGGGTTATTAGCTGAGGGGGCTAAGATCCGACCTCAAGTAAAATTCACAATCCTTTTAAGGGGGGGAACCTTTAAAGTCACTAAATAACTTGAGCTCAGCCCCTTATTTACTAGTGCACAGGGCAGACAATCTTATCTTAGAGGCAATGGATACAGTATGTATTGCAGTACTAAAACACCAATAACATCGGAATGCACAATAATATAACTCTAAAAAAATGAATTAGGACAATAGGACATGCAAATGACAAAAAAACAATAATGGGAACCAGAAATGTGAATTTTTTAAAACGGGATAAGGGACCTAGGCAAAACTTGACATTGGATGAGATGGAGCATGGGTTGGATACACTTACCATTTCTATCCTGATTTTAGTCCTGTAAGTCCCAATACACCATAGGATTACACTTCTGTAGCCCCTGAGAACCTCAGGGAAGACACCTGGAGACACACTTGATGGCTGGCAGAGGCTAATAGCAGGATCTTTTCCAAGTCCACCTGCCATTGATCAGGTGGGAAGTTGCGAGAAAAGGTGCATGTAGCTTGTTGTGTCCCTGTAGCTTTAACAGGAGGTTAGTCGTATGACCCTTGGAGTCTGCGTCTTTGTACTGAATGCAAGTGGAAGAACAGGTCCAGTATTCTGGGCTCTTCTCAGGTTTCAGACAATGGGCTCAGTCTGCTTCTGACCTTCAATGAGTGTTCTGAAGTGGGTGCCTGGGGAACCCATATTTATTCCTGGCACAAGCTAGTGGGTGAGAATGACCCCTGAGGATGACCAAAGTGATGGGGTAAAGGTTCCTGGAGCTTTACTTTGGTCATTTTCAAGAAGACAGAAGATACACGAAACCTGGGCTCTGAGGGCCTCAAGATTGTGAGAGGATGTACATTGGTAATCCTAATTTCCTCCAACATCTAATACCACAATCTAGTCCCTGTACCCACAACAACTTCAGAGACAAAAATCCAGGAGATCAAAGCTGATTTTTCAAAAACCAGACATGGGATACCCAAGGACTGTTTTGGCAACCTGCCTTCATACTTTGAAGGGCACCCAAGCGTCATAGACGAAAGACTGTGACATTGTAATGTCAAAAAGAAACCCACTGTATTTGGGCCTGACTGGCTGAAGGGACAAAAGCAGGGTCCTGCCCAAGTGTCAGCTAACATTTTCCTGTGACAGGGGATGCCTCTTTAAGGTTTGCCCAAGTGCTATGTGAAAAACCCTGGTAGACCTGTCAAGCAGGGTGTGACATGTAAGCAGAACTTGATACATTAATGTTAAAAAGTATCCTACTAGCCCCACTTGCATATTCTGTCAGTTTGAGATAAGTTATCTCTGCCCATTCAGTTCAGTGCATTGTTAGCTCCTAGGAGCAAGTTCATACCTCATTAACGCCTATTCAAATGCAAACTATTAACTGGCAGAAGTTGTACAGCTAAATTTAGATTTAGTTTATAGGTAACTAGCAGCCCGTCCCGACGTTGTCCGGGTATGAATTGCTGTCGGCCAGTAGTATATTGTTTTGTAGGATTTCGTTTTGATAGCATTTCTTATCTGTGACAGGCCTGTGAAACGCTCCGATTCACAGTGCACTGCTGATGCACTTAAGAGTGCGCGTTCAGTAGTGTGTGAACTCGAGTTTCCCTACTTTATTTTTCCTTGCAATATTATATAGCGCGAACTCGTCAACATGGCATGACCACAATTTACATTACAGAAGAACACATTGATTTGTGGTAGGCACAGGGAGACAAAGAGATTTGCCTGGAATCACAGGATGTTGAGCTGATGCTGAGATTCAAACGTAGCTCCCCAGCTCTAAAGTTCGCAATTCTAGAACTTGTGGCGGGAGGTGTGTCTCAA
Source organism: Lissotriton helveticus (assembly GCF_964261635.1). Lineage (NCBI taxonomy): Eukaryota > Metazoa > Chordata > Amphibia > Caudata > Salamandridae > Lissotriton > Lissotriton helveticus. Next base: position 75,883,279 of record NC_136072.1, read on the forward strand.
AGTGTATGTCGGTGCTGGCCATCAATGAGAGAGACCTGTGCAATTTTCAAATCGGTGGAGAAAAAATATGAGTATGTTGCTGGAGATGTGGCCCGCCGTGCCACCAATGTACTTACCGGGGAGGGTAAACACCCATTATTCCGCAACTTTCTTTCCGCATAACATGACTCCGCATACTTTCATTATGAAAGTACCATGACTCCGCAATGCCATTATAACGCATGGCATTACATTTTATATGCTTTTACCACGCATACATTTACAACGAAATTCATTGTAAATGTATGAATGGCAAAAGCCTGTTTTTTTAAATGTTTGGATAAGGTAAGTATGGGTATAGGGGTATATGTTTTGGGGTACTGAGGTATATGTTTTGGGGTGTTTGGGTATTTTAAGGGTTCAGATATAGTTTTGGGTTATGGGGTACACTGGTAGTTTTAGGGTTTAGGGATAGGTATGGGTTTTGGGGTACAGGGGTATTTTTAGGGTTCAGGACTAGCATTGGGTTTTGGGGTATAGGGGTATTTTTAGGGTTCATGGGTAGGTTTGGATTTTGGGGTACAGGGGTATTTTAAGGGTTCAGGGCTAGGTTTGGGGTTTGGGGTACAGGGGTATTTTTAGGGTTCAGGGCTAGGTTTGGGTTTTGGGGTACAGGGGTATTTTTAGGGTTCAGGGGTAGGATTGGGTTATGGGGTACAGGGTTATTTTATGGTTCAGGGCTGGTTTGGGGGTACAGGGGTATTTTTAGGGTTCAGGGGTAGGTTTGGGTTTTAGGGTACAGGGGTATTTTAAGGGTTCAGGGCTAGGTTTGGGTTTTTGGGTACAGGGGTATTTTACGGTTCAGGGGTAGGTTTGGGTTTTGGGGTACAGGGGTATTTTTAGGGTCCAGGGCTAGGTTTGGGTTTTGGGGTACAGGGGTATTTTTAGGGTTCAGGGGTAGGTTTGGGTTTTGAGGTACAGGGGTATTTATAGGGTTCAGGGCTACGTTTGGGTTTTGGGGTACAGGGGTATTTTTAGGGTTTAGGGGTATGTTTGGGTTTTGGGGTACAGGATATATTTATAGGGTTAAGATGGGTTAGTGTTTAAGGGTGTTGGGGTATTTTAAGGAGTACGGGTGGGTAATGATTATGGGGTGCAGGGGTATTTAAAGAGAGCAGGGTGGACACCCGGATCTGGAATGTACAGAACCTGGGAAGAAAAACCAATGAAATATTGGGCACAATGCTCGCTTTTTTTTCCCGTAATCCCGCGCCCCGCACACACCCACAGCACACGATATGAGACATGGAATGAAGGGCAGAACGTATCACATGCCCCCAGCGTTTGTCATGCCCCCAGCACATGCCCACAGCACAACGCAGACACGCCCACAAGGGACTACTTTGCTGGCACGGTTCTTTTACCTTTTAAATGTATATGGTGGGCGTCTGCATAGCCCATGTCCTTCTGCTGCAACTGCCCTTTCCAACGCTGTATTGGGTGTTGTGATTGATGCTGTGGTTCCTGAGATTACCCGCCTCAAAGGTTTGGGCTCTCTCTTTATTATATTAGTAAGGATTGAAGCAGGTCAAAGGTAAGTTTACAAAACGTACTTTTGCGTCATATTTACAAAACAATCTGACTTCCCCATTGAATTGGCGATGTAACAACTTTAAAAAATAGTTGTTTCATTATTTTCTAGCTAGTCCAATTCTCGAAATATAGTATTAGCATATATTATTACATCTCATTATTTTTCGTATAGAAATGCCAGCCTTGCTAACCTGAAAATAGCTTTGAGGAGCTAGCAACTTCTGAGTGGACGTCCTTCCGGGCCAGTTGTTTCTGTCTTCTGGCGGGGCAGTTTCCTGCTTCCTGTTTCCATCGCGGTTGCGGCTGCGCTGCGGCTACGTGGCCGATTTGGAGTGAGGCAGTCCTGGGCGCTGCCAGACTGCACCTCACCTCACAGGCTCAGTGCGATGCCCGACCTGTATCTGGACCCAAAAGCTGAGCCTTGTGGGTCCACGGGGAGGTGTCTGAGGGGGGGGGCCCTGAGTGCCGGAGTGTGGTTGACCTGCGGAAACTACAGGGAGGGGCCTCCTTAGCTGACATGGCTCCGCTGAGGCCTTTGCAGCAGGGCAGGGGGGGAGACGTACAGCGATCCGCCCACAGTCCCTTCACCCAAGTAAGTTCACGTGGCCTGGAGTGCAAACCAGAGGGCACCTGCAGTCGTATGTCTGAGCAGGGGGACACACAGTCTGTCACCCCCTCCCATCCATCCACCCAATTGCCACAGAATCTTTCCCTTTAGTCCAGGAAGGGCACCCAAGAGACATCCCAGACAAGAGGCAATTAGCTAAGGGGCACACCTCACATTGCTTTATTCAGAGGGAACCTCTGAGTATACTGTAAGCTCAATGAAATAATGAAACACTGAAAAAATAACTAATGCAGTTTTACCTTAGATTTATTTCATTTTCAACAATCTTCATGTTTTTTGTGTCCTTAGACTTGCAGAACCGGAGGAATTTGCTGGGATTGTGTCTTTTCTCTTTTCGTCGGAGGCCTCTTACCTTACTGGAGAGACCGTCGTGGTTGGTGGAGGGTTAAAGACAAGACTCTAAAAATATTACATCATTCATCTTTTAACCTTGGAAACTGAACAAGTAAACACACCGACGTTGATACAGCTTTTACACACCGAATCACAACGACCTTCATACCCTTTGTCAGTATTTTTCCTGCGAGTATTGCAAAAATGGTACAGAGTGCATTCAAGTCTAAAGCATAAGTATACTACGTCAACTATCATTTTTGTTTTTAATGCTATTTCGTTGGTTTGCTTTAAATCATGATCATTTGTATGGGGAGGAAAGCTTGTGATTAAGCCCCTGAAATCACCTTGTGGCAGGGAGATAAATCAGCAAATACTCTGTACTTTTATAATCATTAAGGATTCTATTTAGTATATTACATATGGCTCTTTTCACCTTAAATAGTATGTGTGACCGATTCAGTTTTGACACATAGCCTTAGTGTTTGTGTAACTGGCTTATTATAGAAAACAAAATTCTGCATACCTTACTACATGCTGTTCTCCAGAGCCATCATTGGTAAGTGCAAGACACTTAGGAAAGCAATATTGCAGTTCAAGTGAGTGATCTGAAAATCTAAAGCATGCTTTTTGTAATGAAGTGATTTATTTACAGTTTATCACAATGTATTTGAGGTTAGTGTTCATCCCAAAAAGATTTTAATAAAAAACAGAAAGATTTTGACATCCATATGTTACTTGTCTGATGTCTGATTGTCCTATGCACCTATTTAAGTTTTGGAATCACTGTTTCTTAGTATACCCTACAAGGTGACAGTCATCAGAACTTTCAAATGTTGAGGGATCCCCTGAGACAATGAAGTGGCTCATAGCCGATATTGGCTGGTAAACTCCTTCTTCTCCAACATGCCAGTGTCTGCCTTTCTGTTGCTCCCTTTAGATTTAAAACATTGTACCCTCAGTGCGTGGTCTTTTCTAATAGCAGTATGGCCTTCTTCCTTAAGCTATACTGATTGTTAAAGGCCCTCTCCCTATTTAAAGGCCTTTGCCCATTACTCAGGCCTATAACTTGAGAAGATGACCCTCAACAACTATTGTAGTCTGGTGAAGGGGGACCATAAAGCTACATTATTTACTTGATTGACTCAGCCTTGGCCCCAGATGACTCTTATATTGCCTAGTATCGTAACAACAGTGCAATGTGTGACAAGTTCTGGTCTTGAATTGGTTAGATCACTACTTTACCAAGTTGTTCCATATAAGCAGGTATTCAGGTTAAGTTATGTTGCCCAATAAATTTAAAGTCAGCTACTATTGATAAGACATTTTCATTGTGACAAATCTACATTCTGTCTTGATATAACATCGTTTAAACCTTTACATGTAGCCTTCTGTCACAACCCACAATATTCCTTTTCATATTTTTTCCCTAGTGGCCTGGGAAAAAACTTAATTTGCTGTATAGGGACAGAACGATTTCTGGACCCTAGATAGTAGAGGAGTGTTAGCCCCTGCCATGTGATAATATCACTGGTGGACTAGTGGAATGTATTCCTTCTCTGGACCCTCCTGCAGCAATCCATAAGCAGCAATCTGCCTGGGGGAGGTACCACGAGAGAGGGGACAATACCTACATACCTGCCAACCTGAACAGAAATCTTACTTTGTGAGGAGGGGACGGGACCTTGGAGGCGGCAGGACCTGGTGCAGAGAAGTACCTGAGAGGCACTTTTGAACACCCCCCCTGCCCCCAAGACCCCCCCTCAAAATAAAAGTTTACTGAGGCTGTTGCTGATGTCCTGGGATGTTTTCACACACCTTAATGGGTGTTGGCTGTTCAAGGCCTCGGAAAACAAGTGAGAAAACCATTATGTACAGTGGTTTTCAGTGCTTTTTCCATGCCCCCGTGTGATATTGGCTCCTCACCGGGTGATTGTGCGAAGGAAGCCGATATCTTGTGTCACATGGTTGTATCGTGTGATTTGGTAGGTAAGTACCGACCTCTTTGAGTTTGGTGTTTTGTGGGATGTGCCCGGGAGCCCTGATCTCAGTGAAGGTGGCCAGAGCTGTTATATCTCCGGAATTCCATGGCAGGCTGGTCAACATTGAAACAAAAAAACTGATCTTGGTATCTAGGGAAAGCTCTTCTCTTGCAGTCCACGGTGGGGGCCTGACAAGGGATTCCCACTGGTGGTAATGACTTCTTTATTGATTCCCATTAATATCCATTTGATGATGAATTTGGAAAACATTTCCAACAAAATGCATATCAGCACCAGCATATTCTGTTTTAAGGAAATACATAATGCAAACAAGCATTGTCAAGTCCAATAGGTTTGGCATTGTTTTTGTCAAGCTATGCGTTATGCATAGTCATAGCTACCAGGAGCGTATGGGGGCCAGGCCATCACATATTTGTGCCTGTTCCCTTATTTTGAAGTTTGCATATATTTCACTGTTGTTAATGAGAAGGCTTCAGTTTGAATTGTTGCATGATTTATTGCACTTTGTGTCACTTACCTAACAAAAGTGATCTGGTGCCTTTGGTGGATATTGGTTTTAGGATGAAAGATGAATTGGAGGGTAAAATGGTGCTGGCAGGAGCACAGATTTACAAAAAGCTATAGTAAAATGAGCTAACTAGATCTTGTGCCCCCACCATGCCCAGGGTTTTCATCAATTATGTCATTGGAGATGGTATCAGCAATGTCATCAATGTTGATATTGAACATGTTATGGCTGATGCAGTCTCTTAGGTCATAGCAGAGCATGGTGGGAGCACTAGTTCTAGTTAGCTCAGTAAACTATAACTAGTGAATTTCAGTGTTTTTTCAAGTTAAAAGGTTTTCTTTTAACTGACATTTTTACCTAACTATAACGTCACTTTAACTTTTAGCAGAGAATATCTTTTTTTAAATATAAAGTAAGATATTAATACAATACATAGATAACGTCACTTTAACATTCGTTTTTTAAGCTGTTTTTTAAAATGAAAAGGAAGATCTCATTATTTTACCCAACCCACACGAGTGCCAACCCCACAGGCGCGTCCCAGACCTTGTCTCACTTCCCAGTGGGTGACCAACCCCCCACACACATTAACTCCACATTTTTTGTTTTGTTTTAATTCATTTTCCTAGGTCTTTGGGTCTACCTCTAGAGTCCGTCAGTCACCCCTACTCTGCTGCTTATATGGTATTCTTAAAATATTTTGAGCATAGGGGAGAAAGCCCCCGAGTCCTGTAATGGGTGCCGCAAAAGTTCTGTTTATGTTGCACTTGCTCCCATAAACCACCTCAGCCAATCAGAAAGCTTGTATATTCTAGTTTCAAACCAGCTGTCTATATAGCTATACCCTTTGAATCTTAATTTCTCCAAAGCTAATGAACGGACTTTCGCCAAATCCCAAAAAGCACACTTTTAGAGTAAAGATCTAGCTGCCAAATGGAAAGTTTTGTTAAGATTCATCAAAGATTTATCAAACCGTGCCAAAGTTATTAACAAAACAGACAACACTCCATAGAAAGTCTGACTTAACTATAACTGCAAAGTATTGCATATTTTGTTTCCACTGTGAAAAAGAAAGGTTAAAGTAACAACAAAGTTAGGTGAAATTCTTAGTGACAACATTAACGTTTTGAACTAAAAAAAGTCACAGAAATTCACCAGTTATGGTTAGGAGAGCTAAGTATAACCTGCTTCCCCACCATGCACTGCTTATGAAATCACGTGACATCACTCATAACAGGTTCTATGACATCATTTATGACATTTCTGATGACATCTCAAATGACATCATTGATAACATCACTGATGACATCATCCAACGAGTGTGCTAGTATGTTTTATCATTTACATAGTGGCGGGTAAATATCATATTACTTGTCTACCTAATTTTGTACAACCTGGGTCCAGCTAATTGGTGTAACTGTTTACAAAAGTGTGTGCTCCTGGTGCACCATAACTGTGTAGAGATATTGAAAACATTATAAATGTTTACATGCAAGAGTATCTCTGTTTGCAAGTGATAGTTGACTTGTATAGATTATGCTCCACACAACATTTTGGTGCTGCCCCAAAAAAATTCTAACTGGCGAAAGATTCAACATAGTAGAAACTAACTTTGTAAGCAGCCTTGAGTTACTAGCGAGAATTGTGTCACCATGATAATTCATAGTTAACATGGAAGCGTGTGTGCACCAAGTTCTAACCTATGTATGTGTGCTTGTTTTGCTTCAGAAGAAGGGCTATCCGTAAAGTTTTCACCAGAGTATGAAGGCTGCAGATGGTATGATCTTTAGCACTCTCAGATCTTGGTTATTATTAGCAAATAGTGCTTTTTTTACAACTGTTGCATAGAATGTACACTACTCCTATTAGATTTTTTAGTATTTTGGTCTATTTTTCTCGTGAGAGTTTCACTGTTTACATTTTTTGGGGAATTGGCATTCACCATTTTGACTTTCTCTGAACAGTTGTGTACAGATTGAACACTGTACTGAATGAGGGTTTCCCGTATATCTGTGGTTGACTGTGAATGTGAACTATAGTAGGTGTAAAGGCATAGCAATTTATACACCAATATGAGGTAAAATGAAGCTTGGATTATGTCATGAGTGATATAACATGTCATGAGTCAGTGGGGACCGAGTGGCGGCGGGTCATGTTGTACCTATACTGTGGCCCGACTGGGCGTGATCATTGGCCATGGGCTTTAAATTTTTAATGTGGAATGTGCGTGATTTGGGTACTTGCACCAAGAGACACAGGGTCCTCACCTTCCTTAAGCGACATGGGGTCTCGGTTGCTTGTCTGCAAGAGACCCATCTGGACGACGATGGCGCACAGCGGCTGTCCAGGAAATGGAGGGGCCAGATTTTCCATTCCTCCTTCTCCTCATATGCTAGGGGGGTCCTCATTTGGGTGGCCCCGGGGATTCCTTGCGCTGTTCAATATGTTGATGCGGATGTGGACGGCAGGTACCTGTTAGTGACGCTTAGATTGGACGACAAGGAACTCATACTCCTTAACACTTATGCCCCCAACTCTGATGACCCGCCTTCTTCTCTCGAATCCAGGACCTGGTGGCTTCGAGTTTGGACGCACCCCTCCTTTGGTTTGGGGATTTCAATTGCATATTGCACCCTGAGTTGGACCGTCATCCGCCCAGGTCGGGCACTAAGCCCTGTATGATGGCGCGTTTACGGGAAGTGATGCACAATATTGGGGCAATAGACGTGTGGCGAGCTTGCCACCCCACCCAGAAGCTCTACACGTGTTACACTCCGACACACGGTACCCATAGTAGACTAGACCGCGTTCTTGCGGCCAACCTCTCCCCGTCTCTTACCTTGACAGTTACTCATCAGGCCCGATATCTGTCGGACCACGCCCCAGTGACGTGCATGGCGCAGTGGCCTGATCGAACTGCAGTCCACGCACATGGAGGCTGCCTGCTGACCTCCTCGAGGATCAGGTGGGCAGAGAACATGTAGCGACGGCACTGTCGAATTATTTGGAGCTCAACTGGGCGGGAGATGAGCTACCCTACTCTACAAAGTGAGAAGCCTTGAAGGCAGCGGTGCGTGGCGAGTGTATGGGCCTTACGTATGGGGTCCGGAAACAATTGTTGTCTGAGCTGCACGATGCAGAAGTTGTGCTCCGACGCGCCCAATCCCGGTCTGATCCGAGCGCGTTAGATCAGCAAGCGGAGAAAGATGCCTTGGTGTTGATACATGACACGCTCACCCGGCTTGACAGATTCACACTGGGCCAGTACAGGCAACATCTCCACCGCGAAGGGGATAAAACTGGACGATTATTGGCCTGGATACTCCGTCGTGAGTTCACACCTGAAAGGATAGTAGCCCTGCGGTGCTCTACTGGAATTATGGTCCACTCTGAGTTTGATATACTTGAGGTTCTACGGGGCCATCTACAGGCTGTATATGAGGCTGACCCGTTGATTACGGAGGATGTCTATCACTCATACCTTGAGGACCTCCATCTCCAGAATTTGCCGGAGGCTGCGGTAAAAGAACTTGATATGAAGCTGACACTGGGTGAGATTACTGCGGCGATAGCCGCCCTCCCTCGTGCCAAGACCCCTGGTGGGGATGGATATCCGGCCGAGTTTTATCATTCCTTCGGGCACGTCCTGGCCCCCCTCCTGTTGCAAGTTTACACTGAGGCTCTGCACACTGGCGCCCTTCCACCCACCATGAATCAGGGAGAGGTGTGCATGATTTTGAAGCCGGGCGGTGACAGTACTGATCCCGCGGCGTACCGCCCTATCACCTTGATTAACACAGATGCAAAAATCCTTACTAAGTTATTGGCCACTCGCCTTGCCCCGCTCGTGACTCGACTGGTCCACCCCGACCAGTGCGGATTTATCCCGGGTCGTAATACGGCGATGAATTTGCGTCGCCTAAATCATGTGCTGCACGAGGTACAGGGGAGAGAGGGCCCTCACGTGTTGGTCTCAGTTGATTTGGCTAAAGCCTTCGATACGGTACATTGGGGTTATCTGATGCAGGTGCTTCAGAAGATGGGGTTCGGACCTGGATTTCGCAATTGGATCCGGGTGCTCTATGGGGCGCCCCGAGCCAGGGTGCGCTTGGGATCGGCCCGCTCGAATGAGTGGTCATTGGAGAGAGGCACCCGCCAGGGCTGTCCTCTCTCCCCACTCCTGTTTGCTCTTGCACTTGAGCCCCTTGCCGTTTTCGCCCGCACTGAGCTGCAGAACTGGGGGATAGTGGTAGGTGACACTACCAATGTGGTCTCCCTCTACGCAGATGATGCGCTTTTCTACCTGACCTCCCCCGTTGAAGCTCTCCCCGCCTTGTTGCGGCTCCTGGACCGATTTGGTGCAGCCTCTGGGTTACGTATCAATCTTAACAAATCTCTGGTTTTCCCACTGACGAGCTCTGTCCCAGACCCGGGAATGGATCTTAACTACTTAGGCCTCCGCTGTGAGCGAGTGCCGTTTCGATATCTGGGCATTCAGGTGGCCACATCTGATGAGACTCTACTGACTCACAATGTTGACAGAATACTCAAGGCCCTACACAAATCTGTTGCCTTTTGGAACACGCTTCCTCTCTCCCTCATGGGGCGATTGGCAATTGCCAAAATGGTGATGCTCCCTAGGATTCTATATGTTTTACAGAACACCCTATGTCCGTTACCTCCTCGAGTGTTTCGCACGTTGAACTCGCTCCTGACCTCCCTACTTTGGGCGAGTAGGCGCAGCAGGGTAGCTCTACGCACCGTAACGAGATGTTGGGATGAAGGAGGCCTTGAAGCCCCGAGGTTTGACCTGTATTATTATGCAGCGCAGCTTCTCCCAGCCGCAAGGTGGTTCGCCGAGACTGATAATTGGGAACTTGCACTGCTGACTGGTACGGCAGATGACAGGGCCCTGCAGGCTTTGATGCAGGGTCGTGGCGCCGACAGCACTCTACCATATGTGGTGCGACACACTACCGAAATTTGGCAGCGGTTTGTCGAAAGGGTGTTGAGGTGTGCTCCGTTTCATAGGGAGCTCCCTATTTGGATCTTGGCCCCGATACTCCGGTTGGAAGAAAACATGTCCTACCGGGAGTGGCGATCGGGCGGATGTGAGACTCTGGCGGACCTCTACCCGAATGACTCCTTCGTGTCCATTGAGGGTGCCATGGAGTCCTTTGATCTGGGCGCCGGGCAATACCTCCACTACAGAAGTCTTCAAGACGTGGCCAGGATAACGTGGCCCCAATTCCCAGAAGCGCCTCCGCTCACCAATACTCTTGATATCATTTTATCCTGTGGGAGAAGTAAGAGATTGATCTCCCTTCTATACTCGGCCATGCGCCGAGACTCGACCCCCCCGACGGCACCGGCTTGGGCAGCTTGGGAGGCGGACTTAGGGGTGGAACTGGAACCTGACCAACGGAAACGGATTGGGCTCTTGACCCGTAAAGTCTCCTGTAATGCACGTTTTAAGCTTATCCATTTTAACTTTGTCCATTACACCTATATGACGCCTGTCTCCCTACATCGCATATCGGCGGATAGGCGCCACGAATGCCCTAGGTGTGGGACACGGAGGGCGGGTTTCCTGCATTTGGCGTGGGAGTGCCCCCTGGTTCAGGACTTTTGGCGCAAGGTGGTGGCCCACATTACTCGAGCCACGCACATTCAGCTTCTCTTAGATCCACTCCACTGTCTGCTGGCACTGGTACCCAGGCCCAAAAAAAGAAGCTGTCCTATAAATTCCTGCAACTCTTGTTAGTTCTGGCGAGGAGACGTGTGGCTATCACTTGGATGGGTCAAAGGGCACCCGAGATTCCCCCTTGGCTGCGGGATGCAAGGGAATGGGCTCTAGCTGAAGAGACACACATGCAGAGCACTCGCAAAGATGAGAAACTACAGGATGATTTACTCGCTTGGAGAGTGCTGTGCATGGAGGGGCTGGCGGAGGATGATTCGGACGCCACCAGCGCTGAGTTATTTACTCCCGCTGATTCGGAGTCTGACTGTGATGGGGAGGGAGCTGTTGTGAGATGTCTGGGTCCGGTGTAGGGACCCAAGTAGCCACGCCGATATTCCTTAATATGTATGCCTGTATATATCTGTGATTCCCATGGGTCAACGCTACACTATAATGACTGCGCTTTAGCTAGCCCTCACATAAATGTCCTACATTGATCGGATCTGTACTTAGTGATACCATTCATGGGGTAATTGGTTATTGTTAAACTGTTACGTAGTATGAGAGTGCACTATGAGAAAATGGCGAAGGTACTGATAGTATCATATCCTTGGAGCACAAATGCAATTTTCCTCCTTTTATGCATGCTTTACTCCTACGCCGCCCAGCCTCCTGGATGTGGGCCATATACGGCTGTGTATTGACCTTGGAGGGACATGTTATTACCAGTTGCATGTCGGTGGTATTGATCACTGTATGCTTTGTGCCCTTTTTTCTATCTTCGCAATAAAAAATATATAAAAAAAAAAAAACATATCATGAGTGATATCATATTTGAGGTCATAAGCAGTGCATGGCAGGGGCACAAGTTATAGCAAGCGCTGCTAACTACAACTGGTAAATTTCTCTGACTTTTTTTCACTTCAAAACGTTATCATTGTCACAGAGAAATTCACATAAGTATAATGTTAATGTAACCATTTTTTTTTTATCAAGGGTTTTTAATGAAAACAAATATTGTTATTACACCTAAGCATAACATTACTTTAACCTTCTGTTTTATTTTTCAGTGAATTACTAGTGTCAAAAAAATAAATATATATATATATATATATATATATATATATATATATGTAAATACTTAAAAAATAAGTACTCCAACTATGTTTGTGTGAGAAGTTTCAACTTCTTACTTGTTGTTATTAACATACTCAGAAATATTCCAGGCATACTCCTCAGTCTTTGTATCAATTTTTAGATAAACATCATATTTCTATTTCAGCGAGACAGTGATAAGTTTTTCCTATACTGTAAACTACATGTTTTCACTATGTGCATCCATTTAAAAGGTATATGAAAGCTTTCGCGAAAGACTCGCGGGTGGCTCTTGGGAGACTCGCGAGATCGTTGGATTTAAAATGTCATTATAATCTATTGTACAGAGCTCTTTTTCTAGTGGTGAGTTATTATTGAATGTTAATCTTTAATAATAAAGTCAGTACAGTATGTGTATTGTATGAATTATTTTGCTTGCAAACTTACAGCTCTGACAAGACAATCGCGGGAACCAAGCACACAATCCCCAGCGTGGACTACGAGGGGGCTGTACTTCCTGTTCAGTTCTCACGACACACTCGTGAAATCGCACATTTGGAATTAAGGGGCCGATTAGGATGGCGGTGAATCCGCATCCTCCGGGCCGGCGGAAGCCACCGCTGGCCTGGAGGATGCGGATTCACCGCCGCGGCCACAGACATCACCCACCGCCAGATTAGGATGGCGGTGGGATTGCGGTGGGACCAGCGGCAGATGGCAGGTCCGTCCGCCGCTGATCCGCGGGGTGTGGAGGGCTATTTGGTGGCGATGTCTGCAAGACACCGTCAGCCAAATTACGACGTGCATTGACACATGCTTTTCCACGGCGGCTTTTCCGCCATGGAAAAGCATGTGGTCTTTGATGTTTGGGGGCCCGTTGCGGGCCCCCAGGGTGTCGGGGGTGGGTGGTGTACATGGGGGGTACCTATGGTACCCCCCAGCATTTACATGCACAAAGCGGCAGGCACCGCGCGGTGCCTGCCGCTTTGTACATGTAAATGTGAAACATGCATTTTTAACCTTGCGGCGGGTGCTGCTTCAAGCAGCACCCGCCGCAATGTTAAAGATACAGGATGTGACCGCCAGGGTGGCGGTCACATCCTAATTGCACCGGACGGACCACCGCTGCCCCTGCAGACGGTCCCTCCACCTCAAGGGTGGCGGACGGACGCAGATATCTTTATTTTGCAAAGAAAAATTGCTTCCTTGCATCATTTGCCTATTGAATTTTTCAGTGATTACACATTTTAAGCTACCTCTCTGACTTTGCGGGTGTCTGTGATCAGAAAGTCATCATCTGATTCAGATGAAAACCCTTCTCCTGTTCCTGCAAGTTGGCCACCTCAGCCTGCCAGGGAGTCCTTGCTCTGGCAATTTTTTCAGGTAAGGCCTGGTAGGAAGGAAGGGTCTGCCAAATATGTAATTTGTAACATATGCAAAAAAGAGTTCAGCAGGGGCAGCCGGAACAAGCAATATTCCATGAGTACCACTGGGATGTGGCAACATTTGAGAGCTATACACCCTGAATGCCTCGCTCGGGCTGAGTTAGCCCATGCTGCAGAGCTTGATATCTCCTCAGGGGCGTCCAGAGATTTTCAACCTGGTGATAGTGTGCCTGTCCAGGTACTCACTGCAAGCAGATAATAACCGGCATATCTCAATTAAGTCCTTTTTTGCTGTTTTTTGAAAGAGAATATTTCTCCTTCAGAGACAAGCAGGGGTGCAGTAGTTTTTTTCTAAAAAAAATCTAAATTTTTCTCTTTCTCATTTTGAAGGAGATGCTTTTTTTACTCCCAGTTTATTGTTTTTGGTCTATCCCTTTAAAAAAAAATATACAGAAAAAGTTAAAAATGTTCAAGAGCCATCGTGCTTCCATACATAGCATAGGTGATTCTCATGAGGCTCTTGCGGGAGTCAGGCGCACAGTCCTCCTTATCAGCTGCGAAGAAGCAGTGTTTGCATTTGCAAGCATCTCACAAGACTGTACGTTTATAATCAAATTAGCATTTTCACTGAACATATCTTGTTCTACTAGGTATAATTTAAATGGACCAGTTTTTCACTATCGCTCCATGATTTTTTTCCTGCGATCCCACAAGACTCTCACAAGATCGTAAATACACTTTAGAGGACAATTTTAAATTTTCCTTCATTTCAATAGTTGTCCCTTATAATCCCCATCACTAGACTAAGAGGAGAGACTGGCCTCTCCACTGAGACCTTGCATCAAGGTAACTAGTGTGTATAGTAAAGTAGAGTGTAAAGAGACACTGCCTCTCCCTTCAAACCTTTCCCAGGCTCAGTAGTATGCATAGTAGAGTTTAGATGGTCTCACCTCAAATGTAAGACCTCACTATTCCATAGTAAGTATTAGCCTTCCCTCTGACATCCCTCCACAGAAAAATAGCCATTTTCATTAGTGTGTGGGAATTGATTTTCATGTCCACTCACAGCTCTCACCCACATGACAGATATAAGATATATACAGTAGTATATAGAGACACCTTTTCTTATGCACTAACACCTACCTCCAGGAAAATTTGGATATAGAGTATGATGTAGTGAACCACTGGCATCTGTTCTCACACTTCTAAAACAACAGCGATATGTAGTTCTGTGTGAGAAGAAGTCACCTCTCTGCCAACATATCTTACCATGGTAAGTGGTGTCTCTAGTAGGGTTTGAGAGAAATGTATCTCTCTACTCATACCTCTTTTCATGGTGACAGGTAAGCATAGTAGGCTGTGGGGAGAAATTGACCTGTTTCATGAGACAAGTCACTTACATGCTATTTCTGCATAGTATAGTGTGTAGAGAGACTGGCCTCTCCCCTGACAGTGTGTCTTGGATAATGCTTGTGCAAATTAGGGTGTGAAAAATGGCTTACCTTTGTGGTCACACCTCTCCCCATTATGAAATAAGTACAAGTAAAGCATGGATTTGAAAGTATCTTTATGCTCATACGTTTATCTTGCATAACAACTATAAAGACTATGATATTAAAACACACTGCCCTCTCGGCTGAGATATCTCCTCAGAGTACCACCTGTGCAAAATACGATGTGGGTAGAGACTGCTGTCTGCTCACACCTCTCTTTGTGATAATGAATGTCACTGGTAGAGTGTAAAATTAAGTAGACTGTCTGTAGACAACTCCGTCTTGCACAACCAGTGTGTATATGTAAATGTAAGGGCACACTCACCTCTGTCTCAGACATCTCCTTATAGGGACAGGTATGTGTAGTACGGTGTACACAAAGACAGAGCTCTGGGCTGAAACTTCTCTCCAGAGTGACAAGCATATATACTAAAATTTTCAAAAGAACTGCCCTTTCTGCCAACAGACAGCAGTGTGTAGTATACTATGAGAATCCACTTTCCTCTGTCCCAAAACCTACCTCTTGTATACAAATCTTTATTCTACAGTAGGAAGAAACACTAATCTCTCTATAATACCTTAAACATACATACACAAGAAGCAGAACAGTTACAGTTCTTGACAAATTGGCTGCTACTTTAAGTTGACAAAAGAAGACTGTATTAATTTTCAAATCTTTAAAAGCTATTAAGGAAAGAAATCAGTAGTAACTTCAAACATTTCATTAAAAAAACAATGTAACATCATAACAAACAATAACAAGATTAAAAACAACAAGCTTTACACATTATTGTTTATCTTTAGTGATTTGTACAATATGCAAGAAGGAGTTCAATATAGCATGAGTACCCCTTGGATGTGGTGACATTTGAGGGTTATACACCCTCAAACCATTGCTCAATCTGAGTTAGCCCGTCCTGCAGCGCTTGATAACTCCACAAAAGCTGTTGACACTGTGTATGCCCAGGTAGTCAATTCTTAAGCAGATAACAACCCTCCTTCTATAAATAAAGTACTTCTATGCTGTTAAAGTAAGCGGATCATTTTGTCATCAAAAACACTCGGCTGGCCTGTGAAGACAACAAGCTTTTAACACAAAGCCACACACTTAAGTGCCAAGCAATTAAGTGTGTGCCAATCAATTCCACAACACACAAATCCACACTGCATAAATCCACTACACACAACACATTCCAACATCTCATAATTCTACCCCACACAATTCAACTCCACATCACTCCACCCCATGCTACATTATTATATTCCAATAAATTCAACTCTGCAAATTTCCACTCAGCTCCATGCCACATAATTCCATTCCACAAAATTACAAACTTCACCATACCACATAATTCCACACAACACCACACAATTCAATTCCACACAATTTCACACCGTGCAACATAATTGTTCTGCACAGGCCACTCAACACCACATACAACACCACATAATTCAACTCGACACCACAGAATTCAAACTCCACATTAATCCACTCCATGCCACATTGCAATACTCCACGTAAATACACTCCATACACGTCACATACTTCCACTCAACATAATAGCACTCAATGCCAAATAATTCCATGCCACAGAATTCAACTCTACACAATTCCATTCCACACCACACAATTCCACTCCAAACCACATAATTCCACTCCACAAAATATAATCCCACTGCACACCACATACATCCAATCCACACCACAGAATTCCACATCATGCCACATAATTCAACACAATGCCTCATAATTCCTCTCCAATAAATGCCACTCAACAACACACAATACCACTCCACAAAATTACACTCCATGACACACAATCCCACTTCATATAATTCCACTGCACTCAATACCTCATATTTGCTATCCACATAATTCCACTGCACACTATGCCACATATATCCACTACACATAACTTCACTCAATGCCACACAATTCCACAACAACCTGCATAATTTCATACCACAAAATGGCAATCCACACAATATAATTCAACATCATGCCACATAATTCAACTCCACTACATGCCACTCCACCCCACACAATTTATTCCACACCATGCACAACAAATTACACTCCACATAACTCCACTTCCTACCATGCCACATTTACACTACAAATATTTCAACTCCCCACCACATATATCCACTCCACCCCATAACACATAGCTAAAAGACATTGACAACCCCAATAGGGCTCGGATTGCCAATGCTTGCTTGTAACTTCAGTAGTGCAGTTTGCGAATAGAAATGGTCTTACTCTTTCATGGGAGGGTTTTTGTCCCTCCTATAACTCCTCCTTTCTTCTCCCTAAACCCATCCCATTTTGTAGTAAGTACTCCCCATTTTCCAGGCACTCCCTGTCTCTACCACATTTTATGCAAAAACATATCCGTGCCTGTGCGGAGATCTACACAGTCGGGGTGGCAATCTCCCCATATAAAAGATAGGAGAGGTGAAGACAGAGACGTAGGTTTGTGAGTAGCAATCTGTAGCATGTGAGAAGTACTGTTGTTGTAGAATCATACATACTACAAAATGCTATTTGTGAAAAGCCCCCTAAGGCCCCAATTACAGTCTGGGAACTTAACTGCGATATGAGTAGTAACCTTTGGTACTACATATATTGTAATTTCAAGTTGCGCAATAAGCCTCGCACCCAGGCGTAAATGTCATAGATAAATCTGCTGAAATTTACCAGAGCAAAAATGTGGACAAAAAAACAGAACAGTGTATTTTGGTGTGGAAAGCACCAAAAAAATGTCATACCCAATTTCTAAGGCATTAATTATTATTGGGCGCTATTTCTCAGAACCATTATTTTCCTGTGCAAGTAGTGTAGGAATATATTGGGCACTATACATATTTCACCCTTATTTGGACTGACCTTGTAACCATGAAGCTGTGTTTTTCACAAATTCACAGAAAGAAATACATTGTTCAAGACTGCCACAAACGAACATCTGTGTTGGAATTTGGCAGTGAGATCAGCTACAACAAACAGGCTGCCTGCCAAAGTCCATGAAAAGTGCTTTGTTTTCTCAGTCCTGTTTTAAATATGCCTCTAACACCTGTTTGTGAAACGAGAAAGATCGATTGTGCAGGAAAAATAGATGTCAACTAAGTGGAAAGATTAGTTTCACTCCTTTTCAATAATTGCATACCTTTTTTCAAGAGAGCATGCATCAGATGATTAGAAACAGAGTGCTATATTTCACAAAGCTTCAAGCCCCTAAACATGTAACCTCTTTTTTTAGAGCAAAAATAGCATTTTAGGTGGTAGATTTGTAGAGTTCCCTTTTGGATGTCACAGACCAGGACAGGACACTCTTTACTAGTAATGAAACATTGCTGTGCTAAGGCAGTTATGCGTTATAGTAACTTGTGCTGCGGTAAGCCAGTTTATGACATCATGGATGCATAATGTGAACAATATGGGCCACCATGGTGTAAGGTCCCAAGGATGGGTCAGAAATTCTGATGCATCTGTGGGAAGGATGCCGCAATGCATCAGCCCCAAACGTTGGCGCATTGCTGAAGTTGACCTTTCAACAGACACAACTACAGCAATCTGTCAGAGTACAGAGGCTATGCATTGGTACTGACTGACACAAGTAGCTCAATGTGTAGGGACCAATATAATAGAGTGTGAAAAGGTGAAAAAAGCACCTTGGACTCTTTTGCATTGGTCCTGAATGTAAAGTGTGAAGTATCGCTATGCGTCCCTGTACATCTACATATGTGTACAAAGATACCTAAGTATGTCTGACATACTGAGTGGCACTTGAATGTGAGTGGTAACAACTATATGTTGTCATGTAAAGCGACAATTCATATGTTTCCTACCTTATGTGTGAACTTACCTTTTGTGGTTTGGAGTACACTTGGCTGGCCTTGGGGACCCATTCCCATATGGAGATGTGGCAATCCTGGCCTGTGCCTTTCAAGGAGTACACAACGTCACATTGTCTTGCTGCAGTAGATGATGATTTTATAGGTGCCATGGTCCCACGTTGGTCAAGGGTTCCTACAACATTATTGATCCATGTTTAGACCTCCAATAGTTGAGAGGATGTTGTTTACTTACTTTTCACAGTGTGTTAAGTGACTTCACTGGGCCAGATTGCTATTACACAGCACTGCGTCATTTCCTATGCATGGGTTATAGAGGAGTTGGAAGTTTGATGTATTCCAGGCTTAGTGCGAAGTAACTAACTAATGCGTCACACATTGACATACTGGTAAATAACACTGCATCAGTCGTAAGTCAGATTTTACGACAGAATGCCTAACCTGCATACATTATAAACTGGGTGGCACAGCCGAATCTAATGCAGGTATTTTGTGCCTCAGACCTAAAAAAACTGGCGCATTGAGCCTACTGCGTCACCTTGTAAATATGGAGCAAAGAAAGCACTACTGGAGCATCAAAAATAATGATGCAACTGCAGGGCAAGCCCCTTGTAAAAAAAAGCCCCCTGGTGTTTGCCATATTTTAGGTGAATAACCAAAATCGATTTCAGAATGATAGTAGGTTTGCATAAGATCTAGAACTTAGGTCGAGTTTTTCTAACAAATGAATTTAAAGAAGCCAGATGCTAAAACCAGTGATCCAATCACTTCATAGGTGCATGGCACATAAGAAAAATAACTATGATTCAATGAATTGGGAGAAAAAACACAGACATCTGTTGCTCTGGTTGTGCATTGTCTAACATGTACTAGATTTATTTCAATGAACGTGCCCACTCTTTGGCTACGCGAATAAATGTATCTTTTAACATTGTAAAGTAAAGGTACTGAGGTGGCAAGTCATCGCACCTTCGTGAAAAGAATATCAGTACTTTGGAATGCTGGGACCTTCATTGAAGACAGCAGAGATTTGGGCCAGATGTATGAAACATTTTTGAGGTCGCTAACGGTCCGATTCACAGAATAAGGCTGTTTGCAACTATAAAAAAGCATTTTCTTTTAATCTAGAAATGACCAATTTGTGATTTGGTAACCTATCATTGAATTGCAAATTGGGTTTGTGATTTGGTATTAGTAAGGGGCGTGTATAGGAAGTTCCTTCCTAATAGCGACTTGCAGTGGTATTTGTGAATGTTCAAGTTGGTGGTAACCCATTTGCAAATGGGAAGGGGTCCCCAACGGAAACCTTCCCCTTCGTGAATGTTTGTGAAAACATTTTTAAAGAGAAGGCTGTGGTCCCACAGGCCCCTGCCTACTCTTAGATAATGACAAGATTGTTTTTCATTTTTCATTTCAAAATGCATACCATTTTCCTTTAAGGAAAACGGGCTGCATTTTAAAATAAAAAGAATACTTTATTTAAAAGCAATCACAGACATTGTGGTCTGCTGACCTCAACAGGCCACCATCCCTGTGATTTTTGTGATTCCCAATGGGTCGCAAACCAAGACCTCCCTCATGAATATTAATGAGGTTGGTCAATTTGTGACCCACTGGGAATCACCAATTGTGTTAAACACACATTTGTATATTGCCTTTTGTAATTACCAAACAGCGAATCACAAATCTTCTCTATTAGGTAATTGTAAACCCAAAGCTACATACATCTGGCCCACAGAATCACAGTAGCTTACCACTCACAACGCTCATAATCTTTGAACCCCAATAACGCTAGAACCTGTGAGTCTGCCCTGCCGCTGTGGCCCCATCCACATAAACTCCATGTCCTTCTTACTCTATTCCTCTCTTCCTGGGCTACAAGGCATAAGCATTTGTACAGTGGAACAAATTTAGGGGAGGCAAAGCTACTTCCATCATTTTTAGATTTTAGTGCTAAATAATACAGCATTCCATAAGTGTGGAGAAATTACAAAGTGAGGAATGCCAGCCTGATTAAATCAAACTAAGAAAATGTAATTCTGGGAAAGGTCTTTAATGATGAAATACCTTTTCCGCAAATGCAGAATGATTAGTGGAAAAGGCAATACCATGTGTGCATTTTCCTGGATTAAGTCCGGTTAAAAAAAAGAAAGCTTTTTGCAAAACTCGTTGTGGAAGTCTGTTTTTTATGTCTACCACGATCCAGCAGTGAAAATGAATATGACAACGAATAAGGGGAAAGGAAGAGAATAGAAGGTATAAGGTAAGATGGGAAAAGGGGAGTTGGAGTTGAGGGAGTTGAGGCTGGGGTAGCTCAGAGGGGAAGGGGGTTGTTAGGAGGGTTTTGAAAAAATGCAACACTACCATTGGTGAGTTAAGGGAGGGATAGGTGCTTTAGAGGGGGGGGGGGTAAAAGGCAGTGTGGAGGGGGAAGATGTCTAGGAGTTAAGGGCGGAAACAATCTATTCGAAAAGAGCCTTTAAAAAGGCGAGGACGTGAAGGGTTGGGAATTGAATAAGTAACATACAGAATAACCTTTTTTTTCACCAAGACCGGCATTCTACTGGTCGATTTCATTCTCTTGGTGAAATCCATTCTAGTTGGAAAATTACATAGAACAAGTTTTATGAAAATATATCCACTAGAACTGTTCTTTTCATGTAGTATTTTTGTGGAGTAAACATACAACCAAATAAGACTACAAGGAAGTGGCTATTGAGACTCCACCAGCCAGACTGTACATGATATCAAGGCAGCTCTGGGAGATGGGACAGTCCTTTCCACAGCAATAGGTCGGAATACACCCCAAGGCTCATTGAAGAAGTGACATGAATGAAGCCCCAGGGGCAGGGTGTTGCACCTGCAAAAAACGTATTTATTCATTATTTTATTTTTTAATTAAAGCAATGGTTTAGGGAGTCAGAAATGGAACTAAAGAGTTGCAGGTAACTCAGGAGGTCAGTATATGACAAGTTGTGCTGAGAAAACCAGCTTTGCAGACAATGAAATTATTGATGAATGTGAAGGAGAGAAGGCTTGTAGAAAACACTTAGGGGCAGATTTACAAGAACCAGACGCATCTGTAGAGATGAGTCAGTTTCCCTGCGCCAGCCTGTGGTACCCTTGCGCCACCAAAGATTCGCCGTATTTACAATACGGTGCACCATGGCGCAAAGATTGAGTGATGCGTCACAAATTCTGACACATCTGTTGGCCCAAAAGTCACGCATTGCTGGAGTCATGTCACAAGCACAAAGCAACTCCAGCAATACATGGGGAGGCCTATACTCATTGTACTGTGTCACTCCTTATGCCTGCTTCAAGCAGTTGTAAAGTTTTGACGCAGTGGCATCCTAGAAGTGGTGCAGTGAAATCTTGTAGAGTTCACTGCATCACTTCTACGAGGCTTTCCTGCGTGGGAATGCCCACCCTGCATACATTATACCTGACGCATCTCCCTAAATGCATCACGTTGTAAATTGGCTGCATTGTTTACATTGCCGCTGGGTCACAAAAGTGATGCAACGGCAGTGCAAAAGTGTCGCAACGGGCTTGTAAATCTACCCCTTGATATTCAGAATTAGTAGCAAAAATGCACCATAGAGTGAATATGTAGAGCAGAGCATTCACACCGGAGAAAGGCCTGTGGAGCTACTTATGTGAATAGAAGTTTATTGTTACCCAACTCGGTGGTACACATTTTAATGGCCCTGGAAAAATAAAAGGCTGAGTGAATCCAAGAGGGATTCAAACCTATGACTTTGGGTCAATCAGATCGACAGATATATTAGTCCTCCGACCTGGCTCCATGTTTTGAGGCTGGGGGTTTGAGGGGCGCACTTGGTACATAGAGTCAACCTGAGACATGGAGCAAGAGTTGTAGAGTATCAAGGTTAGGAGTTGGCAGGGACTTGGGAGCATCCGAAGTCATGAAATGAAAATGAAATGAAAAGTGAGTCTTATATAGCGCGACTGTCACTCCTAACGGAGTCTCCTGGCGAATGAGGCTTAAAGAAAAATCCATCTAAGTCCTGGGAGCATCCGAGGCTCTCACGTGTGTCTCTCTAACTAAGGGCCCGATTAGGATCGTGGTGAATCCGCATCCTCGGGGCCGGCGGAAGCCACCGCCGGCCCGGAGGATGCGAATTCACCGCTGCGGACACAGAAAAGACCCCCTGCCAGATTAGGATGGCTGGGGGGTCATTTTTCTGTCCGCCGCTTTTCCGCCGCGGTCGCCTTCCGACCGCGGCGGAAAAGCTCTAATATAGTGGCGGTGTCTATCAGACACCGCCAGCCATATTAGGATGCCGGCAGAGACATGCTTTTCCACGGCGGGTTTTCTGCCATAGAAAAGCATGTGGAGTCTGAGTATGGGGGCCCGTTGTGGGCCCCCAGGGGTGTTGGGGGGTAGGGGGTGCACATGGGGGGGGTACCTATGGTACTCCCCTGCCTTTGCATGCACGAAGCGGCAGGCACCACGCGGTGCCTGCCGCTTCGTGCATGCAGAGGAAAACATGCACATTTAACCTTGCGGCGGGTGCTGCTTGAAGCAGCATCCGCCGCATTGTTAAATATAGGGGAGTCCGAGGGAGGGAACGCGGCAGCCCCTGCGGACGGTCCCTCCACCTCGGGGTGGCGGACGGACGCTGGTCCGTCCGCCATCCTAATCGGGACCTTAGTGTTTCACAAGATACATTTCCCCTCACAAGTCCTAATGTAGAGGCACCTCTCTCATAGACCTAACCCACCAATGACAGAAAAAAGACGAACATTGGAAATTGTTTCTAAAAGGCTAAAGGGTTGATTTGTATAAAGTGGGATCAGTGTGCCATGCTTCCACTACTGTCTATTACAGTATTTTGTATTCCAATGAAGGGATTGTTTTATAGTGTAGCACTACCAAGTATTTTATCACTTCTTACCTGAGGCCACCATTCTGCCTCTAACAGTATTATGATATATAAACCCAAGTTCCAGCAAGAACAGTCAGGCGTGAGTGGTTAGGCTAGCTCCAATCTAAAGAGAAACAGAAGTGGCCTCTGAACGGTTTCAGCCTTTTCAAACTTCTCAGTGAGGTTTTATCACAGAGTTCACAATGCTAAACTTCTTTCTATTTGTCGCAAAGTTTACAAAGAGAATCCTTTTCTGTTGTATTTGCAGGACATTTCACAATAAAAATCCCATTACTTTTCTATTGATCAAAGAGTACATAATTTACACCCCTTCCTATTAGAATTATTATGATTTAACACCGTGCAAGTGCCATCTGGCTAAATTTGACACTGGGTCTGAGTTCTCGGTGTCTCTGTCAGTTATGAACAGGGCCACTGGAATTATGCGATTGTGCGGCCGCTTTTGCATAGTGTTAGATTGCCACATTTGCCACTTTTTCCATCATCTGCCACATTATCTGCAGATTTTAAGATAAAAACATTGTTTGTTTCTAGCTCAAATGGTTCAAAAGTTACTAAAAGTGCAGCAACACTTGCTGCCGTGCAGTGGAAGGCCATTTGCAAAGGTTGACTGGTCACCTTTCTGTAGCTTATTGTTATATGTGGGTGTTAAACTGGTACTAATGAGGTGCCACTGATGGCCATACAGTGTTAACAATCTTAAAAATGGCAAAAAATTAAGTAATACTATCAGAAAGGTTGCAGCATAATTTACCTGTCTTGCCGCATAATTTACTCAACACTGCTGCATAATTTGGCCCTCCCCTGCTGCATAATTCCAGTGACCCTTGTTATGAACAATATAACTATTTCACAAGCATACTAACAAGACTGCTCCCAAAAGTGTCTATTTAAAATGAGAAAAACTCATTCAGGTCCTTTCTATGTAGAGTCATATATTCTAGGTGTGGTGAAACACCCCTTTTGCAGGTTCACCACCACTATTTGCCACAAATGTTTTCTAGCTTTAGGGCTTGTTTACTGACTCTGAACACTGGAGCTCTTAGTGTATGTGTTCTAACCCACAAAGTATATGTGCAATTGTCTAATACCTGAATGGCATACTTAACTTTCCTATATGTCCCTAGTATATGGTACACCGTGCACCCAGGACCTGCAAGTTAAATGTTAATAGTGGACTGCAGCACAATGGTTATGCCACCACTACAGTGGCAAGGTGAAAACATGACTCTAGGTCTGTTCAGCAGCCTAGCATTGAAGTTTTACAAACTGCTAATTCCACCTGGCAAAATACACCTTTTGCCAGGACTCAACTTTCCTTTTTAATATTTTAAAAGCCCAACTTGATAGTAAAGTTGGATTCTAAATTACAATTTTAAAATTGAAATTTTTAGAAAGTTGCAGTTTCTAGCCCAAAAACCTATGTAATCCTTTCTGAGATAATCCCTGACTGTCACCTGGCTGTCTGCTGGGAGGTGCAAATTGCTCTCAAGAAAGGGAACAAAAGGGTCCTTGGCTGGGACTGAGATGTGACCTGCTCCTAACAAGTTGGCCTGGGGGTTATTCCCACCAAATGTACAAGGTTCAAGGGGACAACTCCTGTCGAAGGCAGATGTCATGCCTTGGCCTGCCCCTACCTTTATCTAAGTAGCTAAACTTAATGTTTAACAATGGAGTCGTTGCAACTAAGTATACATACCACCAAGCTATAAATTAGAAGGTAAACTGTTCATAAGGTCTACCCTGGTCCCTGTAGCTGGCCCATGCTCCATCGCGGCTTGCCTTAGAATTTGACTTGGGCCCGGTCTAGCGCTCCCGGCTGGGCTTTTTGGCACTAGAAAACTCTAAAACTCAAAAAATTTCTCCGGTTCCCCTTATCTGATTTTTGTCTTTTTGGTGTCTCATTGCTCATTAAAATGTATACTATTTTATTAAATTGGAGTGGGATTTTTATTGGGTTGTGTTTTTGATAACTGTTTTGGTACTCATAAATGCTTTACATGTGTTTCTTTTGAGTGCACTGTGCCACAGTTACCCAGGACAGGTTTAAATCAAAGTAAGGTGGAGAATAGTGACATTGTTTCTTGGTGAGGTCTGCCAACTTCCCCAACTAATAATCCATGTAATCAAACAATGTTTCATTGTTCACTTTATCTTGTATTCATTCTTCTGGGAACTTGACTCTGGGGTGAATACAGGAAGTCTTCCAAAACAAGAAGACAAGCAGCAACAAAGATTCCAACCGAACAAGTGCAAGAGAAAGAATTCTCTCTACATGTCAGAGAGTAACATTGTTGTCATTATTTTATATCTGGAATGAAAACAATTTATTCAAAACATTGGCTGGTTGCTGTCTCTCTTTGTAAGCACACTCAAATATATAGATTCCCATAAGACCTTAAACCTTTGGTAGGATTTGTTGTTTATGCAATTAATGTTTGTGCTGTAAATTGTGAAAGTCGGAAAATATTGGAAAGCCATCAGGAAGCAGAATGTTTTTACTGCAAAAAAACACGTGCTGGCTGCTACACTTGAAAGCAATAGCCGGTTACCAACCTTTTTGAGCAGAGCACATCTTTCAAAAAGCTCATTATGCACTGTATGCAATTTGCTATGACTCTGAATATGGTATCCCAGACAAATACTATGCATCGAGGCTCTTTGGTTTCAGTCTGGCTCGAATGCAACCAGTGCTCATTTGCATAAACTTCATACAGTGTGATCAAAGGCCAGAGAAGAGGTGTCTGTGTTTGCCAAGGAAAGCTCCTCTGGGCATAGATGGTTACAGCTTATGTAACTGGCATAAACATCCTGAAAACCCATGATCCTGTGCTCAGCCAAGGACTGTGCTCACAAGAAGCTGCATGTCCCAGCAGTCAGTGCTCTGCTCAGAACTCTGTCCAGTCTGAGACTGAGCTGCTCAAGGCAGTCCCACAGCAGCAGCCAGACCGGTGCACACAGACTGCTTCTAGGATTGTTAACCAGCAGCACAGCAGACTGGATTGGTTTCTCAATTCTTAAACCAGGTATGCGAACAGTTCTGTCTGCATTTCGTGTTTGACTTCATCTTGCATTCCTTAAAAATATATGCTTCTAGCAGATGTGTTTGGGTGGTTTATTTCCATTCAACATGTGACTCTTGCATAGTGCATAACTTTGAAGTGAGTTGCCTCTAGGTGCCTGGGTAAGCTGAGGTTATGGGTGGATGTGCATGATAGAGCACAAACGAGAGCTCTGGAGATAAGGATTATGTCAGTGAGTCCTCTTCACAATGCCTGTTGATGGTTCATATAGATGTTCAGACCACATGCTCATACAGTCATTGGCCTCTTTACAGAATACACAGATCCACAGTAAACCCTTTCCTTAAGGTGACCCATATCAGGGATGCAATTCTTACTTACAGTCCACGTTTTCTTTACCATTTATTCCCTAAGATTATGCGGTTTTTCAGATGTTGTGTTTCTGATATTTTTTTATGGACCACGTGACATTGTATAGCTCCTACTGTGACCAGTCACCTCTTGGTAACTTAGTAAGTTCAGGCTATGGGTGGGTGTGCATGACAGGACACAAAAGACAGATCTTGAGAATGTGGTAGAGGTGAGTGAAAGATCCTCACAGTGCCTGTCAGTAGGGTGCAAAGTGAACTCAGCTGCATGCTTATCGAGGCCCAGATTTACTACGCGTTTGCTTCATATGTGCGTCGGGGTGAGGGTATACAGGGGAACGCCAAGGCTTATTTGGGATTCCCAAAGACAGGCAAGGCCTGAGTTGTATGACCTTGAGTGGCTTCATGAAGGAATGTACTGAAATTGTGCTGCATTCCATTACACTTCATAGTGGTAGACATTACAGGGTAGGAGGATGGGAATCCCCCGTGCACCAGCACATGGATTCCAAGCAATTCTAGATTTCCTAACGTTAATAAAGCTGGAATTGTGTGACATTGGCATGTCTACCAGAGGTATAACCAGGAGAAATGTCATTATTTCTCCTTCTTACTTCCTCTTTCTATGAATGATGCACTCTGCATGATGCCTATTTTAATTGTTTTTGTGCAGGAAGATGTCCCATCCTGCCCAAATAAGTGCTGCCCACAATGCAGGCACCCTTGCAGGATGGTGGAAGGTGGCCTGCGTTGGCGCTAGGCAGCCACAAATGTGCCAGGAGCTGGAGCACGCCATATCTTTGTAAATATGGTGCACTTCAACTCTCTCCCATTCATGCTATGTAGAGTACTACATTGCGTGCATTCTAAGTAAATCTGCTCCCCAAACCATAGCCTCTCTAAACAGTGTTCAGACTAATTGTCACACACATGTCAACAGTAGTTACCATTTTCTTTGAGAAGAGTGAAGGTGGCACACACCTGTTGCAGTTAGTAGTGAGAAGGGAACCAAATTGTATATGTGTGTGAGAGACTGGGTGGCGAAGGGGGTGAGACAAGGAAGTACATGCAGAAAGAGTGAAAAAACAGTGGTGGAGTGGAAAGGAGATGGCATATGGGAGATGCAGATGGAAGGTGTCTGGAAGTTGTGGGAAGAAAAAGAGAGTTTGAAGAAAAAGAGAGTAAGTGGCTAAGATTGAGAAACTGCAGAGGGAAGTGGTGTGAAGGAAAGAACATGAGTGATTGAGAAATTTCGAAGACCACTACCCCTTCCATCGAACGAGTAATGTTAAATTGACAGTGTAATAGTCTCAGAATAGAATCATTTTCTATTTTAATTATTCAAAACAAAATCATTTCTATTACTCATTGAAACCGTACTGCTAACAAGCATTAGCAACGTCAATAGGTCTGGCTAGTATTAGGCTGTTGTTCATTGTGGTCAGAAATGTTTCCCAGTCGGTTCAGACGCCGGCTTCGAAGCACCGACGGATAGAGCGGCGCTTCACTCTTCTCCTGAGCCACTGCCAGGTGGGGTGAGGTCTTCACTTCTTACAAGCCATGTGAACGGCATAGCTGTAAGAAACAAGACAAGACTCTGCACCTAGAAACTGCAGGTGACATTAGTACTTGTCTGTGAACTTTGTTTCTTAGCTTTCACTTATTATTATTTCTTTTATATACGCAGTAGCACTTATTTGTTGTAAGGTCCTGAAGAAAGCATGGACACCTTCTGTCCACGTATTGCTGAAACATGTCGACCTGGTTCCACCTCTAGACAGCGCATTTCTTAAACTGTCTGAACAAAAAATGTTTTTAACATTGGCGGAGTGAGTATCACCTGAATAAATCCTGTTCTATACTTCCTCATCCAATTTTATACACTTTTTCTAGATATTTTTTGCACATTACTTTTCTTGCACTGCACTCCTTCAGTCACATCGCACTCTACCACTTACTGGTCTTGATAAGTGGTACACCATACTACTGCTCTTTCAGCAGAAGAGATCTATCCAATATCCCGGTCTCTCTCTGCTTGAAAAGAATACATCTTTGTGGATGGTTTTGGAAGACTCCCAGATGATGAAGGGCGGTTCCGAGTGGCGACTGATGGGTATCTCTGACCATCGACTTGGATGTCATTGAATACCATTTCCACAGGGTAGTTTAGGGGCCTTTTGCTGTCTGTCTGATTTTCGCACACTACAAACCCTCTTTCTTTCTCAGGAGTCACTTTTGCTGGTTTTTACTCATGAGAAAGAATTACTCGAAGTGTCATACATTTGTCAGTAGAATATCACTCATACACACACCGACACCATAGAAATGTCACAGAAGCAAGCATATATATATATATAAGCTGCATGCATAAGCTGGATGTTCACTGTAAATACAATATTTATTAGTAAATTATGTATGTTATGTATGTAATTGAAATTGTTCAAAACACATCCTTGATATAATATATTTTGCAATAAAAGGGGTCAATTGCATATTGAAATTGTTAACTAGGTTAGGGTTACCGATTAAGGGCCTCTTCAAGTGTGCCTTGATCTTTTCTGATATGTAAAGTGATACAGTTTTATAGCATCCAGTATATACTGGGGGGGCAGATTTACAAGTCCCTTGCGCCGCCAGTGTGTCGTTAGAATGCAAATACAATTACAATCATTCTACATATGGGAAGTCAGTGACATCACTTTGACATGCATATAACTGTTTCTATGAGACGAATATGGCATGAAAATACTGATAATAGTTAATGATATGGTTTCCAAGCGTATTGCTGAGCTTGGTGATATAAATAAATGCTATTCATGGTACTGCAATTAACCTTTAGTGTTGAATACAATTGAAACCACAATAATATATTGTAATTTTGAAGGTAGTTCTAGTTAGCAAACAACATATTGCAACTCAAAGTTTTGTTCACAGTTAACATATCTACTTTAAATATAGCACCTCTGATAAGAAAGAGTAAGCTTGATTTTATAAACACAGCATAAAATAGAGTGTACCAACGTGTATATCGAATATAATATCAGGAGTTAACTTTTACTTCTCACACCATTGCATCCTAAAAGTCCTCTCTGTCTTTAGATACCTAAAAGCTCTTGTCTTATGGTGCAGTAGTACTAATTTTTTGTTTAGGAAATGTCAATTCTTAAAACATACAAGCATAATACAGTTCCATTGTAATACAATAAAAGACATATTAAACGCATTTAAAAGACTATCACCAATTTATGATATCAATAAGGACAAATAGCATAGGTCATGACATACAAGGTAACAAAAATTAATTCGTAATTGGAACTATAATAGCTTTAAAATCAATAATATACATGGTAAAGTGCTAGTGCAGTCAATGGGATTCATACATATTAAAAATTATTAAAATTGCTAAAAGGAATAGCTATATATAAAAAGTGGGAGTGAGGTACTAGAACTACCTTGCACATTTTGAGGTAGCATTTTTGCCATACTGGCCACAGGACTAAATACTGTACTCGATATAGGCAACTCCTTAATTGGAGTCTAACACGGAAGCTAAGCAAAGAGACTCATGAGGTCTTAACATTTAAGATATTTTTCTTTCATTGGCAGTCCTACTGCAAATTAATATTTACTTGAGGTATACACAATAGAAATAGATGTGTTTGCCTTCAATGTCCTTAGTGCTTCGTGATGTCACCTGAAGCCTAATCTGTTACGCAATGGAGTAGGGTCACTAGACCTATATGCATTCCACGGAGATGTAAAAGACCCTGTTTCAAGTGTACCATATCGGAACTTTAAATACAGCTATAGGGACAAGTTCTGGTGGAGGAAATCCAGAAAAGCTTCATAGTAAGGGCTGACAATCTCCCTAGAGTGGAGCTTCAATGGAAATTAGCTAGGATGCAATCCCAGCAAAGAAATGTAAGTTACTTTTTTGAAGAAGCATTTAGGGATCTCAGATGAGACCAAATATTTCATAGAAAATGTCCGGTGCAGATCAAGACCAACTATGGAGCGAAGCAGTCTGGTGATATCCAGTATCTCTGTTTCTCTATCTCTCTTGTCCCATTTCCTGGGCCGATGCCCATTCACCATGACAGTAGAGGGAGAATGGTTAAAATTTAGGAGAATTGTGGAAACCACCGTGCCTCCTGTTTCATCTATATTGCAAGGTTAGTGAATCTTCACAAGGAGTCTGATGTTCTTTCGTTTCAGATGGTTCTGTACTGGCCATAGCTTTGCCTTATCCGTCATCTTTTCATGCTATTCCACATGGTACCCCACAAGGCTCTGCTTTAAATCCAACTCTTTTTTAAATAGCCAGTATGAAGCAAAACAATGAAAAACTATTGTCATTTTATTGAGAGCTTCTTCCCAAACTCCAGTTTGAAATATAATGCCTGTTTGCGTCATGCTGGCACCTCGCAACATGGTGCATGCACAACGCAAATCTTAAGTGAGATTTATGAAGCCAGGCAAGGCCACTTTGCGTGGTCCTCAGTGGCTCCTTAAAACTGGAGTAAAGTAATGTAGCACAAATTTCTGTGTTGCCTTACTCTGCGAAATGGAAGCAATCCATGAGTTGTGTGGGTGTTCCCACACAAACCCCATGTTATTGGACACATTTCCAGGTAAACCATGGAATGCACCAAAAAGATACTCCTTCCCAGGAGAGGCATAACAAGGACAAATATATTTATTTCTCCATGTTACTTCCTTTTTCTGTGTGCTACATTCTGCAGCACACATAGAGATATGTATATGGGTCTCATGATTATTTGTGTGCAAGAAATTGTCTCTTCCTGCACAAAAACAATCCTGCATGCAACGGAGGCACCCTTGCAACATTGTGCAAGGGTGCCTGCGTTGGCGCTAGGCTGCCAAAAAGGGTACTAGCACAGGGGAAAAGGCAGGAATTAACCATATTGCCTTGAATACGGTGCATTCCGGCCCTTTCCCTGACACGCAGAGCAGCAAGGTGACATTTTCATAAATAGGCCCCCATATGTTTTACGTACAGTTTTAAACTGTTTTTGCTTAATACAAGTCAATGGAAACATGACCAGGCAATTGAAACTGTAACTTTGTGCACCGATATGTTATGAGCAGATGGAAGGATCTTCTTGAAAGAATTTGTAAAATCCTTTAAGACTAGATACTATTATAAAAAACAAGTGCATAATTCACGATTCGTGGTAGAAAACATCAAAATAAAGCTACTCTTACTACACATTGCTGTAAATATGCAATTTTATAACACTGACTAAAATGGCTTCTGGGCTTCAGACTACAAGAAACTTTGCAGGCATAATAGAACTACTGTGTTAATACAAAACCAATATTGAAATTAGGTCATGTGGCATACCAGTATATGTTAAGATAGTGGTTCTTAACCTTTTGATGTCTGTGGACTCCCACTGAATTATTAAGGGAACCTGAGGGCACCCACTAAATCATTCCTTGAATCCAGGGACAACGACGTAAGCAATTTCTACGATGTAAATTTCAAAACAATGCACGAAAATACAAAAATAAGTACAGAGCAAACAGATACACGAATGAAGAAATATTTTGCTCCAATAACAAAGATATATAGAAAAACAATTTAAAATTTTAACAAGAAGGCTGGAGCTTGAGAAGGTCGGCGTTTTTTTAAGTGTCCTTTTTAATTCTAAAAGATGAAGCGATATGCTGAATAATGGCAAAATACTTTGGGCCAGATTACGAGTTTGGCGGTGTAGGAGCAGGCCGCCATGCCGCCGCCCCTCTCCAACACTGCCAAACAGGGCTGCCGGCCACGTACCAGATTACGAGTTTCCTCGTAGTCTGGTGAGCGGTCCTTTGGCATTCCCACGGTGGTACCTTTCAAAAATGTATCGCAATGGGAACGTCCAAGCCTGTTTCCGAACAACATGGACTGTGAAGTCCATGCCGTGCAGGAAAGGGGGTGCATGCAGAAAGGGGGGCACACCATGTGCCACATTGCATGCATCCCATGGACTTGAGGAAAGAGGTGCCCTTTGTTTCCTCACCACCACCCTTTCAAACGCAGTCTCACCGCCGTGGTTAGAGTCACAGTAAGGGAACTGGTAATGTGCTTGGCGATGCCGCAGCAGCATGACAAACCATATTGCGGCTTCCAAACCACCACGCCCGCACCAGGGATCACAGATCCCGGGAAACTGCGGAGGTCCCATGGTGGTCTAACTTCCATACTCGTACCACTACGTTCAGACCCCTGGTGTGCCGGTCCTTGACCACCACGGCACCTCCACCGCAAGTTTGGCCATCCGATGGACTGCCAAACTCGTAATTAGGCTCTTTGTTTTTTTTGCTTCTAAAGCATGCTGTCTTTTTGGTGGCACTTCCATTGAGGCCACCCTCAACCATGCTATATTGTGTTTGCTGTACATGTCCTGCTTCAATGACTACAGTTCATTTACTTATGTACACTTTGTCAATCTGCTAATATTTCATTTTCACAGTAGTCCCGCTTCTCTGAGTAGGTGTTGTGAACTCCTGGGGGGCTTCAGATCACAGATACCACTGCTTTAAGGCATACACTAGCATTAGCATGCACATTATAAAGCACTGGTATTAAGGCATGGAAATATATGATTTGGTTTTATCAGCTGTTATTCAGACATTTTACTAATTTAACAAAAAGATTCTGTCCAACTGTCCTGTTCCACATAGGGAATTAAGCGGGCACATGTCTTTTGCAGGTAAGGCGCCAAGCACGCTGATGAGGAGCTATAAACAGAAAAAAGAGAGCTGCACATTTTTCATCTTTTTTATCTAATGAAAATTTCCAACATATTTATGTATCATAATCAAAACAACTATGTGCCCACTACAGGCTTTGAATAATGCATGAGATATTGTAGCATATGACAAACTATAACATATAGCTTCACAGTCCCTTGGTCAAATGTTATATTGTCATTCTACAGTAAGATGGTGACTGTGATGAGAAGAATGTTCAGCTTTTGGACCAAATCTCATGGAATTCATCAACAGCCATCACCAATGATCCATCGTTGCACGCAGAGGTTGTACAGCAGTGCCGTAGACTGGAACACTGTCCATGCTGGCAAGGTGGCAGTTATGACAGCTTCCACTGATGGGTAAATCACTTTTACATTGTTGTATTCCAAATTCTAAACCTCTCTGTTTGCTTGTGGATTTTGATTGGCTATGTAACTGGTCATCATAGTTTTGTGCATTCTGGTTTTTGGTTTTGTTCTACAGAAGTTGTCCTTGCTCTATGAAAGCTAGGTGCATATTTACAAAAAAATGTTGGAGCGCTGTGCTACGACAAATTTGGCAAATCCACCCTCCAACATTTTGCAAACGCAGGGAAGCGCCATTGCCACAAGAATACAGCGCACCCCTGTGTTTCCCTTAGCGCAGGGGCAAAAAAAGATGAACATAAACAAGCAATAACGGCGATTTGCTTTTTCTATAGCAAAATTTGAAAAAAAAATGTGTGTCTCTTCATCTCGCCATGCTAATACCCGGTATTCCCTGACATTCATTTTCGGCGCTGCCTCAGCCTAGTAAATCTGGGGCAGCATCAAAAAGTAATGGGTGCTGTGGTGGAATGCCCTCTGCAACACTCATTGCACGCCTCTTTGCCACAGAGGACTGTGGCGGAAAGGGGCATATTTACAAGGTGGCATTGAACTATGTTAAGTGGCTTAGAATCACATTGTAAAAATGGGAAATGCTACGCCACCGGAGTGTAAAAAAAGTGACACTCCAGTGGCATATGGGGCATGTAAATATGCTCCCTATTTTCTTGCCCCAAGTGCCTTATTCAGGTGCAAGATAGTTCCCTATCTCTGCTGCCACATTCAGTGCAATTTAGGTCAATGAGCACTGCACTGACAAGGTTTAGTGAATATTGAGTTGGTGAGGAAGTGCAGAAGAAGAGCAGACAAGGAGAAATAGTTACACCTCTGTAAGCTCTGAAAGGCTGGTGGGACAGGAGGACAGTCACACCTAAGGTTGTTTACAACAAGGGGTGGTGATGGACAGAGTCTCTGAATTAAGCAGAGTACTCTCACCCAGTCAAGAGATCAGGGCTAGATCCAACACCGTTTTTTAGCTCATTGCACCATCCCAGTTTCAGAACCTGGCTGTATGCAAATTAGTCTGTCCCTGGCCCAGTGCATCATGGGAACAGGGCAGACCAGACTACAAAAGCCTAAGGTTGACCCTGCCTGCTCCTAACCCTAACGGATTTTCAGTCACCAATTAGCTCCTCATTTTTCCATTGGCCAGTTAGGATAACAATGAATACAACTAGTGACGTGTTGTTTGACCTTGAAATTATTAGGACCAATACCAGTAGATTTCCTAGGCCTAAAAAAAAACTGCAACTCTCTTCAAAGAAGTAGAAAACTCAAGGGTGTCTCTTACCTCTCCCACTGAGTTCTGCTCCTATCAATGAATCTCCTTCATCTGCAAGTGATGTCCTGGAGCCCCTTCCGAACTTTGAAATCAGCACACAAAACATATTGGTTTTCTATAATAAAAAATTTATTTATAAGAATTGTTAAAATTATTAATAAACAAACAAGTGAATACATTGAAATAGGGTGTATGAATGAATGAATTATTTAATGAATTAATTAACTTGGCATTTGTAAAGTCCAATACCACCTGGAGAGGCATTTTGGCGCTAAGAACACTCAAACAAAAGAAAGAAATCTGTCCCTCCAGGAAATAAAAGCTTAAGAATGAGCGAGCAGCCATTTTTTAGAAGCTTTCTGAAAGTAGCAAGGTTAGAAGCTTACTTTAGAGCAAGAGGAAGATTGTTCCACGCCTTTGCCCCAGAACAGATATAGATCTGCTCTCCCTAGTTTGTAACCTGAAGTGCGGGATAGCTAGAAGATTATTACAATGTTTTCGTGGCAGTCAGGGAATGTTAGGCCTGACATCATTAGTGTGAGTCTCCCTTCCATTTTTGATGGATTACCTCCTCTGTTTTGATATGTTTTTGCTGGTTATATGTTTTGGGCACTGTGCCACTGCAAATCAGTGCCACAGTGCAAGAGCTCCCTATGTTAAATTGATGTACTAAATGGTTATTCCATGATTGGTTTATTTGATTTACTGTCAGCCCCTAGTACAGTGCACCATGTCTTCCCAGGGCTTGTAGGTCAAATGCTGCTGGTGGACTTGTAGCACTGGTTGTGCCACCCACAGAAGCAGCTTGTAAAGTGTGTCTCAGGCCTACCATTGCAAGGCCTGTGTGCAGTCTTGACTGCCATGTCGACTTGGCCAAGTGCACCCACTTGCCAGTCCATAAACCTTCCCTTTGCTTCATATTAGACACCCCAATGGTAAGCCAAAGGGCAGGGTGCATTGTAAGTATAAGGTAGGACATGCCCTGATGTGTGCAGTATGTCGTAATACTGAATTACAGCCATTTTCGTTTTTCACTATTGAAGGCTACCTGTTCTCATAGGCCGGAATGGGCAGTTAGATTATTACATTCTTATAATCCTAACTGACTCAGGGAACACAGTAGAAATTAAAATTGAATATGCCTGAACTAAGAATAATAAAATACATCTTTTAGTAAAGTTGGTTTTATTATCCTGTGTTTGAAAATACCACTTTTAGAAAGTAGGTATTTTCTTGCCTAACTGTCCAGGCCTGCCTCTGCTAGGTTGTGTATTCCTTGTCTGGGTTTGTGAGTGACAGGGCTGGGGGATTCCAGGAGACAGGCTGGGGCAGCCCGGTGGTGAATAGAGAGATCTGCATCTAGATGGGAGGGAGGAGTTGCACCTGGGACCTGAACAGGGCAGGGCCTTCCCTCTACAATGCTGGCTCCACCTCCTGTGGCTTGTCTGATGTCTCTGCCCTGCACTGTGAAAGGAGAGAAGGAATCTTGTCAACAAAGTGCTCCAGAGCTGTATTTTCCCTCCCCTGTGCTGTCTCCAGCTCCTGTGGGGCGGCTGATGTCTCTGCCCTGCACAGTGAAAGGATGAAGAGAGTCATGTAAACCAAGTGCTCAGGAACTGGTTTGGATGAGTCAGAGGCCTCTCTGCCTTCAAAGAACAAAGGATTTTGGGGTATAAATATTGGGACCATGATCCCAAGAAATTAGATAACTTCTGAAACAAGAAACCTTTCTGCCAAGGAGAGGAACCAAGGAAGCTGCAGGAGTTTGGACTGCCCCTCTGCCAGTGTGCTGTTTGCTGGGTTGGCCTGCAATGGTTGCTTCATTGCCAAGGGAAAGGAGAAGGAACTTTTTAAGGACTTTCATCATCTACAGAATATTCCCCAAGGGCTTGAACTGTGCTTGCCTCCTGCTGAAGTCTCAGGGACAAAAGACTTCAACTGCAGCTGTGAATTTCCTTGCTGGGATTTCGATCTACAGACATTTGCCTGTCGCTGGGAGCTGGAAGCGCGACGCATAGTGAAGAAGCGAGTCGCCGCCGTAGCTGAGATCGTCGCATCGCCGGAGAAGCGCGCTACTGCCGCATCTCCCTGGAAGCTGTGTTCATCGAAACTGAATACTGTCCCATCGCCGGAGAAGCGTGGCGCCATCGAGAAAGTCGCCATCGCATCACCGGAGAAGCGTGTCGCAAGGCCTGTCGCGGCTCTAAAGTACAGAGTTGTTGCAAAGCTGCCAGGACGTCATCACATCGTCATCGCATCGCCGTGTCAAGGACGCCATCTTCTCTCATTGCAACCGGATCATCGCATCGCATCAAGGCGCCATCTTGCGCACCCCAACGAGCCCGCAGGCCGAGAATCTACGCATCACCTACGCACCGGTAAGGCTCATGACGAGTCCCCTACTCTGCGCAAGCATTGAGGCAGGATGCAACCATACCCCCGGATCACGGAACCAACGCATCTCCCATTTTGCGAGCCTTTTGTTTATTTTGCGTTATGCATCCAGGTACTTTGTTGAGAACTTTGTCGCATTTACCATCAACTTGAACTAAGCAACGTTTATCATCTTTAAGTCAACTTTTAGTATAGTATTGTGGATTTTTGTCGTTTGTGGTCTTGTGTTAAGTCTATTTAAAGAATACTTATTTTTATAAAACCTGGGATGTGTCCATCTGGAGTGTTATCACTGTATTACTGTGTATATTCACAAATGCGTAACACACTGCCTCTGAGATAAGCCTGTCTGCTTGTGCCAAGCTACCAAGGGGGTGAGCAAGGGTTATTAAGGAGTGCAATCCCCTAATCCTGACTTAGAAGTAAGGGTCCCTATTTGGACAAAGGTGAATACCATTGCCAGTTTCTCTATCCCCACCCTCTGGCCATTGAACTGGACAGACACAGAGGGCACGGGAGGGGTCCTCGTTGGCAACCCTGGGCCTTTCTTAACCATCCTGGTGCCCGACCTATGTCATATACTCTTCTATGCCGGTTTTTTGTACTGCACAGTATTGGGCACATATTGGGTTACACGGATAGGTAATGCTGCCTCGTACGGCCTGGTGTAATACGCCAATTGGGGAGTGTGGCCCTAGCAGCGGGTAGCCCACTTGCCACGAGAGAGCGGAGGTGCACCCTTTATCCAGAAGCCTGACACTCGCAGAGATGCTATTGGGTCTGCTTGTGCCCACCTTTCGTGCGGAGGATTCATGGGTGAGGCCTGCCCTGCACTGTGACTGTTTAATTCATCTACAGCCAGGAGATAACCTCTACTTCGTAATGGCTCACAATTTTGAGTGGAGTTTCATTGTAAGATCTTTGAGGGGACAGCGTGCAGGAACTATCTGGTCCCGGAGGGCAGGTGCAGATCTTCCCGTCTACCTCAACCAATACATCGAGGGGCAGATTTACAAGCCCCTTGTGCCGCCGGTGCACCACGTTGCGTGACGCACCAGTGGTGCAGCCTGCCGAGTGATAATTACAAGCACAGGTATAGTCACCCTGCTTGACTTTACCTGTGCTTGTAAATATCGCTCCTTTTCACGCAGCACTGTGTGTGTTACAGGCGTGAAATGGGTGTTGCTGTGGGTGTTCCCATGCAACACCCATGTCCACTTATGCATTTCCAGATTTACGAGCAATCGTAAACCTGGAAATGCCTCGGAATGCTACACCAGCCTAGGGGTGGCGTAGCGAGGGGCAACGAGGAGAAATGTTTTAATTTCTCCTCGTTTTATTCTTCTTTCAATGCATGCTGCATTCTACAGAACACATTGGAGGAGGAAATCACCTCAATTGATTGTTTTTGTGCAGGAAGGTGCCCTTTCCTGCACAAAAACAATCTACCCACGATGCAGGCATCCTTGCACCACATTGCAAGGGTGCCTGCATCAGCGCATGGCAGCAGTTTGTTCACCAGGCAGGAGGAAGCACAGTAATGTGACATATTGTTGTAAATATGTGGCATCCCTGTGCTTCAAAACGAACGCAGCGTGGCGCAGCCAAATGACTTGCGGCACCGCGCTGCGTTAGTTTATTGTAAATCTGCACCTAGACTCTGTGTGACTGCTGCCATTGATCTGTGTGAAAGGTGACTGGGAGCCTGGAGGGTCTGCTATGTAAATTCGCTGCTGTTGTAGCCTTCCTAAAGGGGAGGATTGTGTTTGTGGGACCCTGCTCATAAGAGCCTTAGAGCGACACCATGGGACGCAGGGGTGGAGTGGGTCGGCAGTTACGGAATGCCCAATGAGCTTCTGAGAGCGCCTGGTGGGGAACCACCGAAGATCAGATCGGGGATGGAAGCATGGGCGAATCTCAAGCTCGACCAAATTCTTATTGCAATTGAAGATTCGAGGCAGGACTTATACAACAGAGTGGATGCAGTGGTGATTGAACTGGGGCTCCTTTGCGAAGATCAGCACAAACTGACAGAACAGGGTTTCTCATACTGAACATGAGAGCATGGCTATCCATCCATCCCCGAAGGAGTTGGAGAGCAAGGCCCTCTCTCACTACTACCACATCAATGGCCCCTGTGAACCACAATGTGAAGGCACTAGGGGAAGCAAATCAGTTAGATTAGGAGGAAATTCAGTGTTATTCGTAGCAGGTTTACAACTGGCATTTTCACAGATTAAAGCAAACACTTGATGCCTGGGTACCCTAAGGTAGCCTTTGGAGTACAGAACATTGAGGGCCTGATTATGACTTTTGGCGGAGCGGTGGTGCGGCGGTGCAAATCAAAGGGCGCCACATTTAATGTAAAAATAGCCTTTAAATGTTCAAAATTATCAGGGCAATTGCCATTACAATGGACAAGCACAAATAAGAAAAAGTGATGCCTATGGATATATAACCACACAATAGTAGGTTGAAGAGCCACTTAAATGAACTCTTCCTCTAGATACTAATCTCTAGATGAATCCTATTATTTAAAAAAAGAATCATAAGTCAAAGGTCATTCCAAACAACTTTCAAATACTCTTGATTGCAAAGTATTTCTCAGTGTTTATTACTTTTTCTACATTTTGATAAAGACTCAAACAAATACATTACTCTTATTTTCACATATATACAAACATTTACATCACATAAACATATTTGGGGTACAGAACACTGAGGGCCCGATTACAACTTTTGGCGGAACGGTGGTGCAAACCAAAGGGCGCCACATTTAATGTAAAAATAGCCATTGAATATTCAAAATTATCATGGCAATTGCCATTACAATGGACAAGAGCTTTTCCCTCCATTAGTTAGAGAATGCAATGCTAAATTCCATACCCTTTGGTGTAACACCTGCACAGTTTTTCTTCAAGCAAGTGAATGGAAGCAAGAGCGTGTGATAGAAATGAAACTTGTACATAGGCATTCATGATCAGGTGACAAGATCATCTTGTGGAAAGAAAGGGAGAAGACCTTGGTGAACTGATCATTGTACACATGTAAGTAATAAGACACATATGCAAGTGAATTCACTTTCTCAGAAGTTGAATCTTGTAAAGCAGAGCCATATTTCTCATTCCATTACGGATTCATTATCTTACAATTGCATGGGAAATAGGAGAGTTATTGTGCATGTAAGGGGTCCTTTCAGGTGAGAAAATACCACCCTGCTGTGAGAAAATGAATTGTTGGTTGAGGAGGGTGTGAGCCTTTCTCAAGCAACAGCAACAATCCTTGTCAGTGGCGCCCACAAAAGTCAAAAAATTAGCCTGCGCTTACCCTCTGGTAGTTTGGCACAAAAGCTGTCGTGCTTCTCTTAGAGGCAATGTGAAAAGTATTTATGTAGCACTTAAAAAGTAATAAAGTCCAAAACACAACACAAGAAAAATCCCATCCTATTTTAGATGAATACAGTAAATTTGAATACATTATTTGACACTAAAAAGGCATAAATCCAATCAGTTGAACCAGAGTTGTGAATTTTTAAAGTTTTAAGTCAAAAATAGCACCTAAGATAGCAAAGCGCCAGCCGCGGACATTTAGTCGTGCAAGACTATGGCAAAGTCGAAATTTATGGCTGACCACAATGGAGCGCTGGTCGGGTACACAAAATGGATTGGACCTGGTCTCTGCTTACCTTTGGACCCTGAAGCAAATTTTGAAGAAACCTGCTTGAGAAGGTAAAGTTCAGAGGGGTAAGGCAGTTGGCGGTGTATGAGCAGGAGGAATCGTCATCGGGGAGCCACAGGACAAGGTTGCAGTGAAGATTTCTTCATTTGGATTTAGTCTCTTATTTGGAAGTCAAAGATTTTCAGCAGGTCAACGCTGCAGGCTCTAGGTGACGAGGTCTTCAAGAGGCTGGATACCCCTTCTGCAAACAAAAGCTGAACAATATTTACTGCTGCGGAGAACAATGTAGTGGAGTCGACTGGCAATGCACAGGTAAGTCCTGGTTCCCTCTCAATCTCAGAGAACTTTTTGGGAGAAAATGTTCTAAGGCCTACAGTTTGGATCTGGGCTATTTGGCCACTTGTAGCTTCCAAGGGTCCAGCACTGGAAGGGTACCACCTGAAGGGTCAGTACTAACTGGGTCCAAGTGCAGTTTCAAGATGGTTGGAGTCTTTTCTGTCCTTGATGCTCTAATCATGAGCCCAGCCAACTAGCCCTTGGAGTCAGTCTGGAAGTCTTGGGTTCAGGCAGGAAAGCAGGTCTCCAGCAGCAGGGCAGTCCTCTGAAGGCACAGGGCAGGCTTCGGGCAGCAGGCATGACCCTTGGTGTAGCAGGGCAGTCCTCTAAAGTACACAGAGGTTTAAAATGCAACTTTACCATTAAAGAGGATTTTAAATTACAATTCCTCCGACACATCATCACTTAATAAGTGTATTAAGATAACCCAACGTTATCCTATGGCAGAGGTAGGGCCTCACAGTAGTGAAAAACACATTTGGGATTTTTGACTACCAGGACATGTAAAATATAAAAGCACATACTCAACCTTTTAATTACAACACATCCGGTCAACTGGACTGTCTAGGGCCTACCTTAGTGTGACTTATTTGTAATAAAATGGAAGCCTTATTCCTCACAAGAGGGTTATTTTGTCAAGTGGAACTTCAGTGGCAGGCCTGAGGCATGTTTAAGGGGCTACTTAAATGGGTGACACATAAGTGCTTCAGACCCATTAGTAGCCTTTAATGTAGCAGCACTGGTTATATGGCATACCACTTTACTAGGGACTTCTAGGTAAATTAAATATGCCAATCATGTGTAAGCCTATGATGTTTTAGGGAATGAGCACAATTACCTTTGCACTGGTTAGCAGTGTTAAAGTGCACAGAGTTCCATGGCTAACAAACAAAATTAGTAAACAGAAGGGGTGAAGGCAAAACGTGTGGAGAAAGACCACTTTAAGACTGACAGGTCTAATATCCACCATTTCTGTACAACTTGTTATTGCCCCTGAACTTTGAAGATACAATTGTTGACTGGGTTGCAACTCTAGGCTCTGTCCAACCCATACTATATTGCTGATGGTTTTAGTAGGTGCCCTGAGCTTGGCCACCACACCCCATTGACTTACATGGATTTTTGCGTTCCCATGTTTATTATAATTGTCTTTTGACGTTGTCTTCACCAATGCTTAACTCTTGTTGTCCATAACTAATTGTTACAGTTTTAGTGGTGTGTTGCACTTAACATTTCTCTTTCATGTATTCTTTTTGTGAATACTTCTGTTTCTTTTCTTGATATTTAAAACTTTAAAGTTGTCATGTACTGCATGGCAACTTTTTCTCTGAGAAAAGTCTATTGCTTTAGTTCTAGCAGCCAGGCAGTTGCCTGGAACTCCTCATTGAAATCAGCCCTTTACTCTTTTTTTTTTTTAAACCTTTATTGTACAGAAGGCGCTCACAGATACGGGCCTACAACCCACCGGGCCGGCCACCACAATAAAGAGACATACGAGGCAATACAGGAGAGACAACAGGATTTCTAAATAGCTCATATGAAAAGCAAAGGCAACAAGTCTTGAGCCGCCAACACGGACAGGATAAAAGTAGGTTAATTTTATAATAGAAAAAAAGGGTGTCACAGGATAATGACAATCTGTAAAGTCCAGAGGGCCGTGGTGGGCCGTGAGCAAGCCGAAGTCTCGAATACAGGAAAAGACCAAAAGAACAGTACATTTTGGCAAAGGCAGAACGTGAGTCCCACATCAAGAACAATCACAATCGCTGCTCAGCACCCCCCCACCACTACCAGGGCACATAATAATAAAACAGCGAAAAATACGCTTACAAAACTAAAAGCCCTCCGTTACAACAACCCAAGGGAGGAAAAGAAAATGGGGGGGGAAAGGGAAAAAAAGGGAGGAAGAGGACATCAAAAAAGGGAAGGGGGAAAGTGAGGGCGCAGCGTCAGCGCACGCCCCCCTCGGCTAACAAAGCACCCAATACTAATTCGGCACATGGAACTAGTGGCAACAGGAGAAATGAATGCATAGTAAACCGTAACAGCAGATATACCAAAAGGGCCATGCCAGCACAAACACCCCGGGGGGCTACGCGCCAACACCGCGCCACGAAATTAGGGGATACATAAGAGCCATAGAACCAAAAAGAGGAACAGGGAAAGATACAATAAACAGACCCCCCCCACCACCCCGCACAGCCCACCCTGCACCCCTGCAGAAGGCTATGGCCTACCCCCCAGCAGCGTGCCTGTCGCCCTAATTAGAACCCGAAATATAGAGAAATATAAGAAAGAAAGAATCACTTAGATTAAAAAGGGGGGGGGGAGGGAAAACAGGGAGAAACAGCGGGAGAGGAGCCACATAATCAAAACCCCTTCAGCTCCCACCCCCCCGCCCGAAAATACTCAGAGCCCACGGGAAGATAGTAAACACACGGATAAGCTTCAGGAACGTAAAGACGTATCAAACATAATCATACAATTATGTACGGATCACCCAACCATACCACAAAATAACAGTCCACAGAGGCAAGATCAGCTCAACCCTGTCCTCATTTTTCGCAAACTGTAGTCGTCCAACGCACCAGGAACCAGATCACATGGAACCGGAGGTGAATAACAGGGAGTCGAATCAAAAATACACTCAAGTTATAGCGATCGCGACCCGGATGATCCAGAAAGTACAGTAACCACTTCAGGCAAAGCAGGCAAAGTTCCGATGAGAATACGGAGAAAGCCGGTCCAGCGGCGCCGTCACAGGATCTTCGTTCGGCCATGGGAGGCAAAAGAGGAAAAAGAGACCCATCGAGGTCGGTCCAGACGGGATCCAGCCGGGGAACCTCCGGAATAGAAGGAGGCACAGGACGAAGAAGGGCAGCGGACCCCCGTACATCCACACCAACAGCAGCCTCCAGGTCCACGACTCCAAGGAAAGTTCCAGCAGCACACAACAGAGATGAAGCCGCACAAACCGAGGGGGGTCCGGCAGGCCCAACAAAGGGACCCCTCTCCAGGATAGCGGTCGGTGCGGTCATGGGTGCCCCCCAGGAGCGCAGGGCGG
The DNA here is from genome assembly GCF_964261635.1 of Lissotriton helveticus. Lineage (NCBI taxonomy): Eukaryota > Metazoa > Chordata > Amphibia > Caudata > Salamandridae > Lissotriton > Lissotriton helveticus. The sequence goes on from NC_136072.1 coordinate 75,928,022, forward strand.
CGAGGATGTCACCAAGCGTAGGCTCACCTTTACAGTATTAAGCAAACGTGCCGCGCGGCGGACCCGCATCGCCGGTCCCCGCAAGGCCGAGAGTCACGGAGCCGGCCGCCATCTTAGAAGCCCGGCGGGGCCGCTGCGAACACCGACCCCCGCCCGGATATCAGCGGGGCAAAACAGGATACCGGCAACCACCAGCGGAGGTGCCACCAGGGCAGGAAGAGGAGCCACCAGAAGAAGGCGATGCGTCGGCACCCCACACGCCGCCGGCACCGTTCTCCGAGTCCGGGCGGAGGAACTCAAAATGGCCGGGCCGGAGAACAAAGGGGAGACGAGCCAGATGTACGGTTAACCCCGTCCATGGAAGTCAGCTCCCCAACACCAGGCCGCAGGACCGCCGGACCAGGCCCGGGAGGCCGCAATCGGTCTATTAGCACATCGGCCCCTCCGACCGACTCCACACCACCACCAAGGGCCGGCCACCGCGCCCCGTCCAGCCCGGGCGCCGCCAAGGAGTGCCAGGCCCGGCCGCTCCGGAGGCCCCGAAGCAGACAGGGGCGTAACTCAGGATCCGTGACACCCAGGAATCACCGGAGCAAACGGTAAGTGCCTGTGAGTTATCGTCGTTCCACTGCACATCGTGGAATACTTCCCGGGGCAGGATAAAGTACAGGATATTTGTTGCAGACAGGAGAGTGAACGGAGCCGAGCTAAAACGCGGCCATCTCGGACGCGAGCTTGGCTCCTCCCCCAGCCCTTTACTCCTTAAAATCAGGGTTAGTTAACTTTGCTCCACCTCATCGCTTGTTCTCCCTCCTCTTGGAAGCTGCCAGCTATTCAGAAGGGCGTAGGGTTGAAGGGTTATACTTTTGGCCTAACAACTTTCTGAGGTCATCTCACATTTAACTTCTCCTTGTGTGTCTCTCACTTCTCCACACATAAATTCAGTAAGTTATTTAGCATAGACACACAGTGACCAAGAGGTCAAGTCCAGGTTCCACGTGCCAAAAAACTGGGAATAGAAACACTAAGCCAAAATTCTGCCTGCAGGGGAGAAAACTTGGAGAAGTACATCCATTGGTTTGCACCACACTAACATTTCCACAAGGCACAAAATGTATATACATTCTCTTACATTTGTACATTGATGACAAATACACATTACCATGACAATACCATAGACATTATTCATATCCCAAAGATTGGCAACACCTTCGTCTATAAAGAAACTACAGGAAAGGTTAGCAGAGAAGAGCTTCACTAACTAATTCTGCTCTACTATTAACAGTTTGTTTACCTGTTGTTCTCTTGCAGGATTGGGTTCGCTGTCGCCCGCCGCCTGGCACAACAGGGGGCCCACGTGGTCCTGAGCAGCCGGAAGCAGGAGAACGTGGACAAAGCAATCAAACAGCTCAAGTCAGAGAACCTGTCCGTGTCAGGGACTGTCTGCAGTGTCACAAACAAAGAGCACAGGAAGAACCTTGTGGACTTGGTGAGTTGAAACTACACAAACTTAATAGAACCCAAGGGAGACCATGAATAGTTCCTTCTTTTACAGAGAAGACAAATTCAGAGTTCTTGGCCAGTTCCTCTGCATACATGATTTCTTTAGGCTCGAGTGCAGAATACCATTAAAATATAGTTTTTAGTTTCTCTCTATTTTATAAATTTGAAAAGGAAATCAACAGATTTTAAAGGCAAGGTGCCAACACAGGTAAATAAAATATATATGTGTCTCATAATCTGTCCTTAAAAGGTGATAATTTAGTTGCATGTTGTGTAAGATCAACTTAATTCAAAAAATCTTTAGCAGAAAAGGAACATTAACAGGTTCTTGGCAGTACCACTTGAACTGAGGACAGAAAGTGGAAGGATGGATAATTTATAATTGTTACACCTGATGCTGTGTGTGGTGTATTCCCCCAAACTGTCTGCCTTCACCTCTCCTGTATTTTCCTGAGTTCTTTTTTGTTGGCATTAGAGCTCTATGAACCTTACCACTGCTACCTAGTACTAAAGTGCCTGAGCCCTCGCCTTTAAATCTCCTGAAATTGGCCTAGGCCTACTTGTCAGATTTAATTTATCTATAAGTCCCCAGTATACGTTAATGCATGTGCCAAGGACATGTAAATTTAATGCTACTAGTGGGTCTCATTGTGCCACCCAATAAAGTAGCACTTTAGAACATGTCTCAGGCCTGCCTGACTGCCTGTAGGGCAGTTTTGAACTGCCATTTTGACATTGCAAAATAAGCCTTTTTCCGGGTCTAAATCTTCCTTCTTAATACATATAAGTCACCGTTAAAGTCGGTGCTAAAGTCTCATAGGGCATGTGCAGTATATTCAGTAAGTAGGGCATGTGGGTTTGAGTTTTGCAAGTTCTGGTAGTGAAAAACGCCTGAAGTCATTATTACTCCTGAAAGGTCTATATCTCCCATTGACAAACACTGGTTTAAATTATTACATTTATTAAGTGCCAACCCTTGAAATTATAGTTTTATTGACGGAGTATTGAAGCCACAAATCCCCCTTAGGTACTTGGGTTCCTGTAGCAACAGTAAAAATCAGAGTGCTGCTCTGAGGATTTTCATTATTCTATCAGAGATTGAAATAAGATTGGGAGAAGGAAATGCAAAGAATGGCAGAGGAGTACAGCACTGTAGAAGATGAACTAGAGAGAGGGTAATGTAAACAAGAGGTAAATAGGGGAATTAGAGAGAGGGTAAATGCCTCAAGCACTAGAGGCAGACAGGTAGAAACTAGATGAAAAAGAAAGAAGTGCAAGAGAGAGAGTGAGAGAGAGCATAATGAGAAGAGATATAGAAAAAAGGGTCAGGCAAAGAGGGTGGAAGGGAACAGAAAAGGGTAGAGAGAAGGGTAAAGGATAGAAATATAAATGTGGTTTGGAGGAAAAAAAGGACGTTGACAGACATATGTTAAAGAGAGAAAGATGTAGAGACAGTTGTAAACTCCCAGGGCAGACATAGTATCTCTGTAAACCTTTAGGGCGAATGCAGGATCATTGTCTGAATAAGAATAATGAACTGATCCTTTAGCTTTAATACCCTTCAAGTCGTTTATGACCACTCAAGCATATCAGCATTTGTTTGTGGCCCCAACCCAAATAAATCTGAGGCATGAATCAACAGAAACTAATATAAAACAACATTAGTCTACATCTGTGATTGGCCCTGACTTTATCATGGAAAGATCACCTGCAAAAGGGGGATGACAATAGCGTGGGGAGTCTGTACTGGTGTTTCAAAAATAATTGTGTCATTTACCAACAAAATCATACATCACTGCCCATATTTATATTTCCTCTAATTTCTTTTATTGAGGATGGCTATCTTAGCTAACAGTTTCGCTTCTTTAACTTTGAGACTGCAGATTGTAAGCCAGCATTTGTACATGCATTAACCCCATGAGCTGCCCTGATTCAATCTAACCTAGCTTTCTCATTTAAGAATTTACTCCTGGTATGAAAACCATAAAAGTGTTATCTGAAATGAGGATGTAGGGGTAGTCCACAGACTCCTCTCATTTTATTGTTGGTTAAATCACTGCTAAAATATCTGTGCTGATCTTGGCTTGGAATTAAGTCACAGCAGATTCCTTAGAAAGCTATCATCTGCTTTTGCAGCAAAGTTTTGCCACTGAGATCCTTTAAATCACATTTTTTTCACTTTTTTGGTTCAATGGAAGCTTGCCTCTGAAAGACATCCCCCTTCCCCAGAATATTTTATTGTTTTATTGACTTCACTTCTGAATCTATGAATCACTTTAGGTTCCAATGTATTCAATGTACATTTTAATCTATGTCAGTAAAGGCTGCATCTTACACTTTCTAGTGTGGGTACTGAAAAGGTTTTCCTTTTCAAAGTTAAAGGAACAGGCACTGTTTGAGCAGAGGAATCACCTAAAACTTTAGTGTGTGTGTTAGCACTCCAAAGTGCAGGGCTGTAGCTACACCTTTTACTTCCCGGGGGGGGGGTCCTAGTGTGTGCCGCCCAATGAGGGCTGGTGCAGGTAAGGGGGGGGGGGGTGACAGAAAAAGAAAACTTACCTTGCGCTTGCCGCCGCCCCCCAAAAAAGTGAGGCCCTGGGCAGACAGCCCCCCTCCCCCCAAACAGCATCACTGCCAAAAGGCTAATTTAAAAATATACAATACAGGTAAACTGTGTATCCGGTCCCAGCAGTGAGCTGTGGAGTTGTGACAAGCACCAGCTGTAGCTGTGGAGTTGTGACAAGCACCAGCTGTGTAGAGCCGTATCCATGAAACATGCTCTGTGTAACTGGTAACATTTTGAGAGTTCAATATAATTGATGAAGATTATCATTTTTAAATGTGCAACAAACATTCTTGCTTTCTTTCTGTAAGGTGAGGTAGTTATATTAAACAGCTTGTGGGAGTGAAGAGTACTTTCAGCTGTGAATACATCCACTTAGAAATGGACTTTATGTGATCTTCATTATAAACATTTTGCATTTAACTTACATTCCTGAGAAAGAAACCCTACTGCTTGGTTTGTTTTGTCTAACATGCCTGTTTTCAGTTCATGTGAGATAATCGTGTGCATTTTTGTGCACATTTTTTCCGAAAGCGTGAGAGCAATCAACTCATTTTGAAATTCTAACTCACTTCACATTATATCACAATCAAGCTCAAAGGAATAAGGAATCATATTTTCTTAACATATTACAATTTTGTGAGGGGCCCATTTCTGCAGGAAATGTGGTGTCAGTCAGCCCATACTGGCAAGATCATTTGCAGCCAAAATACATTATTTTAAAATGTGCAACTTTGCATTTTTAATAGGTAAGTTTGCAGCTGTGTGTGGTTATGAATGTGACTATCCTGTCCACCCTTGTCAGGTGTTTAGAAAAATCACTTTATTATTTATGTTATTTGTTATGTAACATAGCGTTTTGGGATGGACATTCATGTGAGATACTCCTCCATTTTTTAGTGCAAGCAAAACGGGACACCTTCCTGCACATAAACAATATTTTTTGTCAATTTTGTCACAATGCAGCACACATAGAAACAGCAAAAATGAGGAGAAATAAAGCATTTGCCCTTATTTCGGCGTGTTAAAACATGGTCTTAATTTTGGCACTGGCACCTATTTAAGTCACCCTTGTAAATAGGAGTCAGCGTCAAAATCAATGAGTTTTATGGCGGAACGCCCACCGCAACACCTATTGCCCACCCCTTTCACGCTAAGTATAGCATGAAAGGGGGCCTTATTTTCAAGGTGGTGTTAAGACACATTAAGTGGCTTAACACCGCCTTGTAAATAAGATGTCCCTATTGCCGCAGGAACATCCCTTGAAAGTGAGGTAATTATGAGTTCTGTGTCATGATTGTAGCGTGCACATGTTACTTAGATCTGGGAGGAATTAGTCCTCTAAAGGTTTTTTTGTAGACAATACTTAGTTAATAAATCAGGGAACCCCTTCTAACATTCAGGGATGAATGGGCTATTTCATCACCAAATCATATCTGGTGTTCTTGATTTCTCAGAGGGAGTTCACAGTCCCAGTAGAGTACATAATTGACCACAACTGGTGCAGGTCTGTATGTGTAAGTTCCCGGTGTTGGGGTCTTTAGAATTAAAACTCTATCCATCAGTAAAGTATTTTAAAATCAAAAAGTTATGCAGCTTGTGCATTTACCTCTCTCTTCATGTTAGGAACACAGAGTGAGGTGTGTGTGTCCTAAAATAACTTCTATTACAATCAAAGCTACTTGCACCATTCTTAGCAAGCAGACTAAAAAATCATCAAATTCAAAAATTCAGAAACCAAAATGATGAATAACTGTTTATATATCAAGTGCTTGATAAACCTACAGTAAATAAGGGTTCCCCATTTACTGTAAGAGGTAACCTATACTAGACCAGACATCCATTTTTAAGAGCAATAATTGTCCTTCTTGAGGATTTAACCACAAATACTAAAAAGTCCAGACAATCCGAGCCAACGTTAAAGCACCATGTTATGATTCTTAGGTCTATACCCTATGACTATAGGTTTGGAACCCAAGGCCCATAACACAAGCATTGAGTTCAATGTGCTATGTATGAGAAATGTAGTTCAGGGTTATTGCAGAACTGCAACATGGCCCTTTTCACCTCTGGCAAACCAAGTGAGGCAGTGGTGGTCAAAACAACTGTTCGCAAAATGAGTTACACTATCAAGGACTACTAGATATGTAATATGTATTTAGAGAATGGGGTATTTTATCACCAAATCATATCTGGTGTTCTTGATGTCTCAGAGGGAGTTCATGGTCCCAGTAGAGTACATCATTAACCAAAACCAGTGCAGGTCTGTATGTGTAAGTTCCCGGTGTTGGGGTCTTTAGAATTAAAACTCTATCCATCAGTAAAGTATTTTAAAATCTAAAAGTTATGCAGCTTGTGCATTTACCTCTCTCTTCATGTTAGGAACACGGAGTGAGGCGTGTGTGTCCTGAAATAACTTCTATTACAATCAAAGCTACTTGCACCATTCTTAACAAGCAGACTAAAAAATCATCAAATTCAAAAATTCAGAAACCAAAATGGTAAATAACTGTTTATATATCAAGTGCTTGATAAACCTACAGTAAATGGGGTTCCCCATTTACTGTAAGAGGTAACCTATACTAGACCAGACATCCATTTGTAAGAGCAATAATTGTCCTTCTTGAGGATTTAACCACACATACTAAAACGTCCAGACAATTCGAGCCAACGTTAAAGCACCATGTTATGATTCTTAGGTCTATACCCTATGACTACAGGTTTGGAACCCAAGGCCCATAACACAAGCATTGAGTTCAATGTGCTATGTATGAGAAATGTAGTTCAGGTTTATTGCAGAACTGCAACATGCCCCTTTTCACCTCTGGCAAACCAAGTGAGGCTGTGGTGGTCAAAACAACTGTTCGCAAAATGAGTTACACTATCAAGGACTACTAGATATGAAATATGTATTTAGAGAAATGTACTAGATACTTAAATCTAGTGCTCATGGTAACATCACAGAGAGCATCTATCATTGAAGGCAGCGGTGAATGCAACTAAGCATTCACTTGACAGTGAAAACAGAAGGGAAGAACTGTAATAAGTTTATCAGTCAGTCAGTCAAATAATCTTTATTTCGGTCGTAGACCATAAAAGATACATACTTACAATCAATATCATTGCTAATATTTACACTGGTTAAGAAAAAGAACACAGACCGATTAACATAAAGTATATAAAAATATAAAAATTTAGGAAATGCACAGCATTAAGAATACACAGGTATACAGTTCATGTATAGTTTCTGGAAGGTAAAAAATTATTTTATAAAAAGGATCTTCTCCTAGGCCACATAGCATCAATGAAGCGTGAAACTGAGAATACAACAGGAGTAGAAGTGTTACTCTTGAGTATTCTAAGCGCCTCTTTGTGGTGTCTAAACCCCGAATTTTTGAAAAGTTGGATAAGCCAACGTTGCCGTATGGATTTATACTTTAGCACAACTCATATCCCTCAACATCCTCACTTTGCTATCTTTAAAGCACTATCCTTGTTCTATCCAATCAATAATGAATAAACCTAATTCTCAATTTTCAAAGGTGGTGCCCTCACACATGTGACACAAGATTTGTTATGTGTCTGGAATAGCTTGCATGCCATCTCGGACACAAGAGAACAAGATTGTGTTTGTTTTAGGACAAACATTGCCCAGCAGTAGTCAGTGGAAGCTCCATGCTTCGCTAAGCCTTGGAGGAATCTCACTTAAGGTCTCTTTGGTGTAAACTGATGGTGATCCCATCATGCTCTCCATCCTGGAAGAAGTGTCTCTCTACATACATGGTCAATCTCAGTGTTTATAAAATGACCACTACCTTATTAACTGAATCTGGGAGACAAACAGGACAGTGATGCAATGGAAATTCCAGCCAGAACCAGTATTCCCTGCAGGTGTTGCCTTGTGCACATATCACTGCTATATCTCGCATATGTACCAGAAGACCCTATAACACTGATCTCTTATGCTACGGATAAACTAACAGGAAATGTTGTTGTTCTTTTTTAATGTGTCGTATCATGAAAACGAATTTAAATCTGACTACTGCAAATAACTACAATCAGGCCAATGGTATGTACTTTTTAAAGATGGAGTATAACGCAGGAATCTATCAGTGAAATAGAGGAAGGGTTATGGGGTAGAGATATCTGTAAAGAAAATGGTAGCGAGAGATAGCTAAGGTAACATGGGATTAGTTGAAATAGAGAAGAAAGAGAGATATGTTAATGTGGGAGAGAAAAGTTGATGATAGAGAAAAAGAAATAAGGATAGAGAAGAATGGGTAGAAGTAGAGAAACAGAAGAAGCCAAACAGGAGTAAGCAATTTAGTGAAGAAAAGGGAAGAAAGAAAGAAAGTAAGAAAAAAGAAAGAAAGAAAGAAAGAAAGAAAGAAAGAAAGAAAGAAAGAAGGAAATAAAGAAAGAAAGAAAGAATGAAAGAAAGGCAGAAAGATGGTAGAAATGTGCGGTAGTAAAGTAATGGTGAGGGGAACTTGAGAGGTTAGTTAGTGTGAGAGAGTGGTGTTGTAGAGAGAGGTGAGGTACTAAGGAAGATGTGAAATAGAAGGAGAATATGGTAAAGAAGTGTGTGGGAGTGGAGAGGTATATAAAGGGATTAGAGAGAGGAAATGCAGAGAAACCTGGACAGAGATATAGTGAGGTAATGTAAAAATAGAGTCAGGTTTGTGTGAGTAGTGAAGTAAATGGAGGAGAGATGCAGAGAGATGTGATAGTAAAAGAGCAGTGAGACAGCAAGTTGAAGTAGTGAAGGAGCTTGAGTTATTGATACAGAAGAAGGTATAGAGAGTGATAGAGAGTGATGAATATGCAAGGTCATTAGGGTTAAAAGTGGGTTTAGGGTTATTGGGTATATAGATTGAGAAAGAGGTTAGGTAGACAAAGGTGAGGTTTGGCTGAGATAGAGAGAAAGGGAAAAGCAGAAGGCGTAATGCGAAGTAAGAAGAGAGAAATTTAATTCTCACCTACTGCCTGAAAGTGAGATGATTAAGGCTGGGTAGGTCAAACATGCACACAATTTATGCTAAGCACATTCAGCTGCAAAATGATTAAAAAAAAAGCCATTTTCCATGTGCACCGGTTATTATGACTTACAGGAATCTTGTTTTTAGCCCTTATTTAATCAGGGGGTACTTGAAAGGGTCTGGTATTGGCAATTGTTCACTTTCCCCATGCCTTAAAACATCTATGCTGCTGTGTTCCTTCCCAGCCGAGGTTCTCTCCCTCCTTCCACTAACTCCCTATCACTCACCTTTCTTGTTTTTGGAGGTTGAGGTGTGCACACATCCTCCCTCCATAACCACCCTTTGCTTTTCCCTTGCCTCGTGGTTGTTTAGGAATTCACATGTGAGAAGGCAGGTAATGTTTTGCTGACTACTGCACCCTTCCAGCTAAAGAGGAAAAATACCCTCTCTAAATACCAGTACCCTATATCCTATCTGGAAGTGAACATATATCAGAAACAACAATCAAAAAGCCATGAAGTCATAATTTTTCAAATGCAACCTTGATAACAAGTGACATATTCAAAATTCGATGCTTGAATTTCTGGGCATCTTGGACCTCATGAAAAGCTCCATTCCATAATACTTCTGCCCTATTAATCAGTGCAGCCAAAATTCTTCCTTCTTGAAATCTGTCTTTCAGATATCATCTCTTTGTAACTCTAAGAAGTGTTAAAGACTAGATGAAGTGATGGTAATAGGTCTCCATACCGGGATGGGGTTTTCTCTTTGATCAGATCAAAAGTGAACAAAAAATTGTGTGTTGATAATAACCTTTCTTAGAGGGCAGGAATGTACTCATCAGGCACCATCAATGATCAGACCCTTCAGAAATAGAACTTTGTCTTTCCCAACAACCCATTCATGCAGCAGTTCTGCAATTCATTTAATGATGACGTTGTCTGTCTTATCACTGGTACTCTTGTGGTTTCTGCAGCATTTTCAATTCCTTCTTTAGGCACATAGGATGGCTTTCATAGCCTTTCAAACAGAATCTGTTCTCTCTTTGTTTGTCTAATTTACCATATGTGTCACAGCTAGGAAGAGATGAAGGGCGATGATAGTGTTACAATAAACAAATGATGGATGGAACGCTGACAAGGCAAACATTCTCCCGAGTCAAATGATCTGGGTTAAATCCATCATTATTTTGCCCACTATGCCACTCCAGCCATATGCAAATCAGTCTTGACCCCGTGCCCCATGGGAACAGTTCAGACTGAACCGCCAGGCCAGATCCTTCCTTGACCGGAATCAAGCATCCTAGGACTGGTTTCAGGGTATGTCACCCTTCTTCAGCCAGGCTAGCTTGGATCCAGTGGCTCAGTGAGCAAGGGTCCCATGTCTGGGCATACCCATCCCACTTAGGGCGAAAAGTATTACAGCAAACAAATGATGGACGGAATGCTGACAATGGAAACATTCTCCTCCAGTCAAAAGATCTGGGTTAAATTCATTGTTCTTTTTCTCACTACGCCACCCCAGTTTGGACCCAGCCTTATGCAAATCAGTCTTGGCCCTGTGTCCCATGGGAACAGTCCAGACCGAACTGCCAAGCCAGGTCCTCCCTGGACCGGAAACAAGCATCTTTTGACCGATTTCAGGGTATGTCACCCTTCTTCAGCTATGCTAGCTTGGATCCAGTGGCACAGTGAGCAAGGGACCCACGTCTGATAGTGTACAGGTAAGGAGCAATATCAGCTATGTCAAGGGGAGCAGGGTTTGTAGCTTGAGCACATTTCAGAAGTCGATTGTGGGCTATTTGCAAAATACAAGACAGGATGGAATATGTTATTCTCATTTGTCTCATTTATACTATCATATTCTCACATGTCTAATTTATACTATTATCCTTTGGCGAATTGAACAAAACTTTTTGGGGGAAAGCTGCCAAACTCACCTGCCCTCCACTGTGCTTGCTGGTCTTCTTGCTCCCCATTCATCGCGGCCGCCGAGCGGAGGAAGGGGAAGGGGACTACCATTCCCAGGATCCTTAGCGGCGGAAGCACACGACATTTCCGCGCCTGGAGTCGCATTTAACTGCAGTCAGCCCCGGCAGAGCGGGCGAATTGAACAAAACTTTTTTGGGGAAGCTGCCAAACTCACCTGCCCTCCACTGTGCTTGCTGGTCTTCTTGCTCCCCCCTCCCGCCGCCGCAGTTCCATTCATCGCGGCCGCCGAGCGGAGGAAGGGGAAGGGGACTGCCACTCCCAGGATCCTTAGCGGCGGAAGCACACGACATTTCCACGCCTGGAGGCGCACTGAACTGCAGTCAGCCCCGGCAGAGCGGGCAAATTGAACAAAACTTTTTGCGGGAAAGCTGCCAAACTCACCTACCCTCCACTGTGCTTGCTGGTCTTCTTGCTCCCCCCTCCCGCCGCCGCTGTTCCATTCATCGCGGCCGCCGAGCGGAGGAAGGGGAAGGGGACTACCACTCCCAGGATCCTTAGCGGCGGAAGCACATGACATTTCCGCGCCTGGAGGCGCACTTAACTTAACTGCAGTCAGCCCCCGCGCCGGACGAAGCCCGGACTAAGGGCGGACAGTCTGTGACAGTCCGGGACAGGACAGACTGGGCTGGGCCAGGGACCTTGACCCTTTTGTGGAGGACCTTTGAGTCTCTAAACAGTGAGACTTAAATTTAAATACCTATTAAGCATCTGTATAAGGCACTGTGTTCTATCTTGGGTACCGAGGTAACGCTAATTCTTGACTGCACTATCTTTGTCATTTTTCTGGCCATGTCTAATCAAAAGGGCTCCTTAGTGCTAAATACCTTGGACAATTATCTGGTGAAGGTAGTGAGCAAAATCAACAGTGAGCGACGGCAGTCATTAGGGCTAAGCTGTTCCCCTATATCTCCTACATCCCTCACCCTGCCCAATGCGCAACCCTCACCTGATTTAATGGCACCGGAAGTTAGCAGCGTTATTGTGAATCCTGATTTATCTGTTAGTGATTCCCCTGAGTTAAATGCTGCGCCTACTATTGATTTAGATTTATCGATGGATATTAGGGAACATAATCAACCGACTCCTAAGCCTAGACCAGTCAGAGCATGCAGGAAAGTGCAGTCTAAACGTAGGGGATCGCGATGAGCCAGAAGAAGATTAGCTTCCCCACCCAAAACCCACGATACTGATGAGGCTATTCTAGGGAAGGGGGTTATCGAGAATCTGGAGGATGACCAAATTAAAAAACTAGTGAGCATTCTCGACTTTAAGATCAAGGGTATTGTAAAACCCCTTGTGGCTAAAGTCGACCAGCTCACTGCAGAGGTCAATAGACTGGGTACCCTCCTCAACAAGACTCTGGAAGAACTAGATGGCTTATCAGCACCGGTGGTAAAGGGGTGTGAAAATTAAGAGGCTCACCCTGGAGGAGGGGAGAGAGAAAGTGGGAATGTAGTTCAGCAACCCCCGCCCACCCAGGAACCAGCAGGTGAGGAGGGTCAAACTGTAGTTACAAAGGTCCCCCCAATAATACATAAAGAAGCACGTAAAGAGCGTGACTCGTTTCAATTTGTAGTTGAAGCTTCTCCTTTAGTTTTGGTCCTGGCAAATGCTCCTTCTTTAACATCTGGGCAGGTAGAGACAACAACTTCTTTAATTGATAAAGCACTCCACTGGCTGACGAAAAACATGAAGATATCACCATGGGGAAAACAGCAGTTGGCAGGGGAAATTATTATGGCTAGGAGGGTAGCATGGCTTGGGGATTACCCAAAAAAAGTCAAGGGTGACTGTATAGCCTTGAACTTTTCTAGTCCTGATGTACTTCCAAATATATTGGCAAACTTGTTCCCCCCGCAACGTAGGGACTCTGATATGATCCCATTAACCCTTTATTTCTTCTACAGTAGAAGATGGAGTGTAGTGAACCATAGTAGATTACGGTCGAAACGTGCCGCTGTGATGCGAACAGAGGGGAGGGATGTCCAAACCAGAGATGGTGGTATCAGTTTGGAAAATCGGTTTGGGGCCCTGTCCGATCTGAACGAATGTGATTGACTCTTGAGGAGCGTAAGATCTAGAACTATGGTGACTAGCGAGATTGGCAGTAAACACTGTCCCAAGGGTAGGAGTGAGCCACAAATTAACTTGGACCCTATACTACATACAAGCTTAAAGGAAAGATCACACTCCATTGGGAAGTGCATGGAGAGCAGGAACCTTGGCCAACTAACCAGCTCGGACCTACTTAGAGAACAACTGCCTTGCACCTACGGTCACTGGACATCAACTAGTGATCGGGGTCGCAAGTATAGCTTCTGAAAACCCGAGGGATCCATCAAGTACTCTGTCAAGGGTTGCTTTTCTTTCTTGGAATCTGGCCGGTATTGACAACAAAATTTCTTCCCCTGAACGGTGTAGTTTTGTTGACCAGCACAACGTCATCCTTTTTCAGGAAACCTGGTCTATGGCTCCTGTTTATCGTGTGGGGTACCTTAACTTCCATGTGTTAGCAACAAAAAAATCCCAAGGTCGGCCAGCTGGGGGCCTGATCATCTGGGTCCGACAAGCCCTATGTTGTAAGGTACACCAAACTAGTCCCCCGTCGAATAATATCCTAGCAGTTAATATTACATGGGAAAACGGTCAAAAGGTGGCCATATTTAACATTTATGCGAGGGGAACAGGAGGGAGGCAAACATCTGAGGTAATCTCAGCTCTTGACCAGCAGCTCGAGGTACTTCCAACACAGGTGTCTATCATAGTGGGTGGAGACTTCAACACCACTTTTGAACCTCTAGGCCAAGAGGATCAGTTTTTCGCTGTAGAGGAGGACTGTAAATGGGGTGTCCACCAGCTCGAACTACCTGTTGTAAAAAGATGGTCAGCTGTAGCAATACAGCTAAAGGCCCTATGTTTAGTTAGAGGGCTTAGAGCAGCAAATGGCCGTACCTTGTCTGATCGCATGGGGAAAAATACCTTTGATAATGGAAGGTATTCTAGTCACATAGATTACTTCCTGGTGGATATAAGGGGGTGGCACAGTCTGATAGACATGTCTGTTAAAACTAGGATGGAAAGCGACCTCAATCCACTCTGCATGGAGTACCAAGCATAGACGGGTACCAAAGAAATGAATTTGGGGTGTGGGAAGGTCACCTTGGATATAGTCGCTTCCAATAATATGCGCCATATCAAATGGGGTAGCTTCTTAGAGAAGCCTGAGAAACTGGAGGCCCTTAAAAATATGGTTATTGAAGAAGTGGCTAATCTAAATACTCACACTGACAAGCTAGACTTTCCCCAAATAATGTCTGAGGTACATAACCACTTATTTGCAAAACTTCAACTATTTTTTAGTAAAACCATAAAATGAGATAAGGGAAATATTAAACCTCCGAAGGTGAAGTGGTATAGCAATGCATGCAAAGTGGCCTGCCAAAACCTGTGCACAGAAATAAGGAGCAAGAACCCCATAGAAGTAAAGAAGGCAAGGGAGATTTATAGGCTCGCCCAGAAGGCAGCTAAGAAACAGTGGGATGAGGATCAACGGCGTGACTTGAAACAGGCCTGTGGAGCAAGGGATTCAAAACAATTCTGAGCCATTGTGAAATGGAACAGAGGTGGCGTAGCTGAGGCCCCCCAAAATAATGTTGCGAAACAAGAGTGGGTAGATTTCTTTAGACCACAATACGCACAAACCTCTACTGAAGTGGACTGCCCACTTCCCCTAACTATTTTTTACCAGAATCAGTTTTTTACAGCTAAGGACGTTAGCATAGCGCTAGATTGCGTGACTGGGGGTAGAGCCCCAGGTATAGATGGTATTCCTGCTGACGTGTTTTTAAGCAATAGATCATCTTGGTGTAGGTATTTTGAGTGTCTAGCTAACTCGGTGGCTAGGGGTGCGCCAATCCCACCTTCATGGAAAGGCGCCGAAATAATACCGGTTTTTAAAAAGGGTGACAAATCCCTACCCAGTAACTATAGACCCATCAGTCTTATAGACTCAGCCCAAAAACGTATGGGTCGTTTAGTACAAAATAAACTGCAACAATGGATAGATGAACACTTTGTCCCCATATCAAGCCGGTTTTCGGCCATGCACTAGCTCAATTGACCAGGTTTTTTATTTTATTGCACTCTACTGGAGGAATGTGGCCTTGACCAAGGGGACCCTTTATGCGGTCTTCGTTGACCTAAAATCGGCTTTCGATTTAGTCCCCCGTTCCAAACTTTGGAGGGTTCTCGCTGAGTCAGGGATATCTCCGGAACTATTGACCCTTCTCGTCCGCCTGCATGAGAACAACTACGCCAGAATCAGATGGGGGAAGCAGGGTGAGGTGACCGACTCATTTCCTGTCGAGCGTGGTGTTCGGCAGGGGTGTGTATTGGCGCCCACGCTGTTTTCATTATACATCAACGGTATTGTGGACTATCTTAACCGTTCCCCCACCGGCGCCCCGATTTTGGCTGGGCAACGCGTACCTGTCCTCATGTTCGCGGACGATACGTTGATAATCTCCAGGACCCTGAGTGGGCTCCAGAAGGCTGTAAACGCGTTCGGAGAATTTTGCCAACTCCGTGGACTTGAGATAAACACCTCAAAAACCAAGTTCATGTGCCTGAGTCAGCAGAAAACCATCAAAGGTACAATAAGTTTCAATGGAACTCCACTAGAACAGGTAGAGGCATTTACGTACCTGGGAATATCTCCCCAGAGCAATATGGGCTGGAAAAGCCATATTGACATGGCTGTTCTAAAATTCCATCAGCTAGCGGGTGCCTTAGTCACGAAACACAAAGCTTCCTTTACAAAGCCAATGACACCTGCCCTAGAGATTTATAATATGAAGGTCATAAGTGCCTCTTTGTATGGTTATTAACTTTGGGGGTTTAACAATCTAACCCAACTGACAACGGCAGGGAATAAATTCCTACGTTGTCTAGTGGGGGTACCCCAAAGTACTCCTACCATTCCGCTTTTATACGATCTCGGCAGGAAAAAAGTTGAGGATATAGCACGGTTACGGCCCCTATTGTACTGGAGGCGTATCTGGACAACCCCAGAACTAGCACATTACGCCCTTGCACTAAAGGATATTATTAGGGCTGACCGTTTTCATCATATCCGATGGCTTAAAGAGATAAGGGGCTTACTAACAAAGTTGGAGCTTGATCATCTATGGGTAGATGTAGACGTCCCAAGCTTCCCGTCAAAACCAACTTTGAAAAAAATGTATTGGGAAATGATTTGGATGTCCACCCATAGTACCTGTACAAACACTAATTTAACAGGACGGTTCCTTGATTTTAAATCTCGCCCACACTGTGAAGCCTACTGGGATATTATAGAGAGTCTGCTTGACCGAAAGCTGTTTTTCCAGCTTAGAGCTGGAATTTTACCTGTAAAAGCCTTCAGTTGTAAGTGGTCGGCAAATTGGGATGACAAATGCTATATTTGTAAAAATCTGATTGAGAATGTATCCCATATACTGTTTATATGTCCCCTCTATATATGCCCTCGTAGCAGATGGCTAAAACCAATATGTATTAATATGGGCACCCGGAGATATATTGAGGCCTTACGGATATTGGAGACTGATTGTTCACCTTGCCTAGCGATTGCAGTTGCCAAATTCTTAAGGTGGGCCTGGATCATTCGCACCCGCACTTTAAAATATCTTGATTCTAGCTAATGACTTTTTCTAAAGACTCTCAATAAGATGATTTATCATATTTTTGTATACATTAGTTTTTTAAAGAAAAAATTATCTTTTAGAACATCTGTTTTTAACACCTTGGCTGCTAGAGATATTCTCCTCCTGTGCTGCATTCCCTGATTTCCCATTGTTCATGACAAGGTCAGCTCGTCATGAGCACAGCTCCAGTGTGCATGAGCATGGAAGGAGTTAACCTGTAAATGACAGCTTCAAGATTTAATAACTTTTTAACATTGTATTTTTTATTTTGGTTAGTATTTATAACGTTTATGTCTATTAATTGTAAGAGGAAGTATAATTTTGCTTTTATGACATGCTGTCGAATAAAGCTTTTGAAATTGAAATTGACTATTATCCTTTGGATTGTCATCTGGATTATGAATTGAGTGCTACAAAATTTTGGTATTTAAATGTGCATTCTGCGCTCATGTGAGTCTGATACAACGGTGGCCATAGTGTCTCCTTTAACTATGACTCTACTAGTAATATCTGCCCCTCCTTCATGGAATATAACTCTCTGGTCTCAAAGGGTGTTTGTTCAGCTGCAGTCTAATGATTTTGAGGATTACCATTTGATTCTTTTGTGCATCTAGTTTCTAGTGCTTAGTTTGTTATGCTGTCTGCCTTCGGAGATATGGAATTTGAAGCAGTAGGATCTGAATCTAGCTGACTCAGTCTCTGTATTCATTGAGATCATTTGTTGAAACTAAGGGCCTGATTTATAATTCGGTGGTCAGCCCAGCCTCTGCCAGGGGGACAGTGAAAATTATTTTGTTGCCCCAACAGGGTTTCTGCCCACTAAATTAAGACGGGACATGCCAATGAATTATAACTTTTTTCGATGGCTCCATCAGGCATGATGGAGCTGTGCTTCAAAATAACATTTGTTCTTTATATAAATAAAAATGTTAATTAAATAAATCCAAAAGCGTGATTTTCTTTTCGAAAATCATAGTAAACAATGTCCAGCTTGCCATAGGAGTTTCCTCCCATGGCAAGGGGGCAGTGTGCACTTTTCAATGCCATTTACCACCTGGTTTTTCCTATAAGCCTGCCCATCTAAATTAGGCAGATGGACATATAACTAAACCTTCAACGGCCCTTCTCTGTTGGAGGAATTTGACCGGGGTGGAGAGGGATTAGTCTCTGCTGTTGTTAAAATATGGTCTGTCCATATTTGACTTGGACGGGCAGACCATATTCTTGGTGTGGAAGGACCTGCATTGCATTGTGATGGAGTTCCCTCTCCACTACAATATAAATCAGGCTCAAAGGCAAGTCTTTCCCTAGCATGTTTCCCTAGCATCTTTCCCCTTCATAGTGATTTCTTATCCTGTACGTATTTTTGCCAAGTTCACTGGGTTCTTGCATAGTTTTCTGTTTAGATCCTCTGCCACACTCTGATGCATCAATTTTACTGGATTTACTCTTTCCTCTTGGCATTCCTTCTCGTGCGGGCTTTCTAAAATGGACCATTATGCTAAGTTTCTTTTTACTGCTTTTGTTCCTTGTACTTCTTTTTTCTATGGTTTTCCTATTATCTTATCTTTTTCTATGCTTTCGTATTCCCTCTTTTACCTCTATATCTGGTTCTTCCTCTTTTCTCTTGTCTTTCCACATGTATTTATCTTTTACTGTTTTCTCACTAATGGCTCTTCTCTCCTTTTAATTCCTTTGCTTTTCTCCCCACTTTTCTAGCTATTCCCATTCGAAAGATACAGAATTAGTATTATATTTAATATTGAATTCCAGTGTTTTCCTATTGGACAGCCTGCCTTACTAAAGTGAAAAATAGCTTTGATGTGCAAGTCACTGTAAGGATTTTGTTACCATTAATATTTTAAATGTCCTACTTTCACATACCATGCACCCTGTCTTCTGGAAAATAAGGCCTACTTAGGCTGAACGAGTATTGCAGTCCACTGATAGCTTTAATACCTTAGCCCTGTGTCCGTTTTGTACCACATACTAGGGACTTACAGGATTATTATTTTTTAAACCAATCAGATATATACCACTTTTACCATATTGAAAGGAGGGGCATACGAAGCTTATCGCTGATTAGCAGGGGTAACATACACAGAGCTCTACAGACCTGCAAAAAATTGGCTCAGCAAAAAGGCAAAAAAATCTGAAGTGACTCTGCAGAAAGGACACATTTTGAACAGTTATCAAAAAAAAATTCTTTAATTGTACATAGATGAAAGTGGCACAACACCACGACATAAATAACACACATCATTTACAAATACTAAGAACATTTGCTAAAACAATTCTTGACATTCCTTTCTTTAAATATTTTTTCTTTGGCTAAAATATTATCCATGAAAGAAACATTATTACCAAAAACACCACACCTCTTAATTACAATAAAAAACTCACTTATAATTAATACAATTTATAGAAACTTAAGCAGCCAACATCAACTCTAGCATTGAATTGTACCATAAAACTTCTAACTACCAGGAATCGGCGTCACTTGAGATGAAGTCCTGGAATGTGAATGGCCTGCTGCGCTGCATTAATCAAACTGCTGTTCTTCACTGTGCTAAGAGGCTTCGGCTGGCGGTCTCTATGTTCAAGGAAACCCATTTACTTGGGGCACATTATCCTTTCCTCCGCCATCAAGGATATAATAGGGTGTATCCTTCTGGCTTCTCCTGGGGCTCACATGGGGTGATTATCCTCTTGTTTAAGGGATTCCCGCTTGCAGCGACCAATATCCATACTGATCTCTGGGCTGATACATTGGGGTGAAGTGCATGCTGGAAGGCAGACACTGTACCTTCATTCCTGTGCACGTCCAACAGCTGCTTCTCCCTCATACACTAGATGTACTAGCTTCCCTGTTCCTGGCATTGCCTCAGAGCACCATGGTAGTGGGTGGAGACTTTAATATGGCCCCTGAGCTGGGGAGTGACCCTTGGGGCATGGTCATTTCTAGCATTTTTTAACACTTGCTGCTTGGATGGATTTTCTGGGGCTTTGTGACGTGAGGAGGACCTATCACTCCTATGACCATATTTACACTCATACTTCATCGGCCTACCGCACCTGGCACCATATTGATTTTCTTTTAAGGCCCACGTGGACATCTTTCAGTTAACCGATAGAGTGATTCTCCTGTAGGGCATCTCCTATAATGCCCCATTAATGGTTCATCTGGGCTCCTCGTTATTGGGTCTCGTCCTATTTGGAGCCTTAATGCATGGTATTTGATGGACCAGTAGTGCTTGCCACACATGGTGGCTGCGCTGCAGACGTATTTCAAGGAAAGTCAGGGCACAGTCCAGTCACCCTGAACCCATTGGTTGTCTGGCAAACCCACAATCCGTGGCAATGCTAGGCGGTTAAGCTCTACTCAGGAGAAATGTAAGCTTGCCCAGATTAAAGCCCTGGAGGCTCAGTCAACCTCCAGAGCCAGTTGGCCAGTACTCTAGACCTTGAGTAGCCCTGGAGACAATGAGAAAAGCTTTCTCTCTCTTGAGGAGGCCTGACAGTGTTGGAGGGCCTCGATTTTTAGTGTATTCAAATTTGGGGATACGTCTGGGAAATTGCTTTACTGAATGGCAGCCAGGGAGGTCACCTGCAGAGTGATGCCATGTATTTTGCATGTTAAGGTTTGTATCTAGACAGGCACCTCTGATTTGTGTGGGTGTTTGCAGAATACTAGGGGGCCCTTAATGAACATCTGCTGTGACCTCCCCGGATGGGGCACATCCACTATTAGCTGATATTCCACTGCCCTCCATACACCACTCCCTGGTCCAGGAATTGGATCAGGTCATTAAGGCTGAGGAGATTGGGGAGGCACTGTCTGATATGGCCTTGGGCAAAACGCCTGGATTGGCTTCTAGTCGAGTAATACCAGCTGTACAGTGAGCTTTTGATTTCTCATCTTCTGCCCCTGTATAGGGCGACAATTGAGGCTGGCACTTTTCCCCCGGACTTTGATGTGGCCACGATTGTGGTGATACCCAAACCGATTCAATACTTGGATGCGTGTGCGGCATACCGACTGATTTCTCTCATTAACATTGATATTAAACTCTTCCCTGAAGTGCTGATTAACTGGCTATAATGCACCATGCCATACCTGGTCCATCATGTTCAATGTGGCTTTAAGGTGGGGCGTAGCACCTGTCATTGTATCCAAAGGGTCAAGGTGGGTCTTTCTCAGACCCAGTGGCTGCAGCTCCCACCAGCCCTACTCATGATTGACTTTGAGAAAGCTTTTGACTCGGTTGATTGGTCCTTCTTGGAAGTGGTTTTGGATAGTGCCAGTTTAGGGCCTCACTTTCGTAGACACACCAATCTTCTCTATTCCCACCCGTTTGCACAAGTTCAGGTGAACTGGATACTTTACTGATCCTCATGGGTACCCAGTCAGGCTGCCTGCTTTTCTCTGTCCTGTTTGCCTTCACAACTGAGCCCCTCGCCTGTGTTATCCATTGTGATGCACGTATGGGGAAGGGCCTTGGACTCTGGACCTGAGCAGCCTATGGTATTAATGCTGATTATGTGCTCCTTTTTCTTGGGATTGTGTCTGTGGTGTTTGAAGATGCTGGTGCATTATGAGGAGGCCTCGGGGCTCTGTGTCAATAGTACTAGGTCTCTTCTGGTGTCTGTTACAGGTGGTGATTCTGAGGACCACTTACGTAACATCATCCTTCCTATCCATCGCCTTCGCTTTCGGTACCTGGCGTACATGTTTCTACACTTCTGGAGCTGGCGTGGACTCTTAACCTGTTCCCCATCCTTGCTTCTATGAAGCAAAACTTGCAGAAGTGCCAGCATCTCTAGCTGCACGTGATGGGCTAAGTGACTCTCTTTAAAATCACATTGCGACCTTGATTCCTTTACATAATTCAAAATTTCTGGCTCCCCTTCACATGTTTCAGAACTTCTGGCTCCCTCTCCCAAAGACTTGATTTGGAACTTTAGAGTCCATGGTTCATGATTTCCTGAGGGTTGGCGGGTGTTCCCAGATTACCCATGTTAACTGTCGATTGTTGCCTTTTGATGGCGGCTTAGGAGCTGCTGAACTATACTGCTCTTATTTAGCTTTGCCAGATATGGTCCTGAATGACTGGCTCACTGGGGGGTGGGATGACCCGGCGTATTGGGCAGAGTAGTCTCTGCTGGGCCTAGATAGGGTCCACTTGGGCATACTTTATGGGGCACCACATTCCCTCTCTCTCTCTGAGATTACTAGGGGTAGGCAGAACTCGCAGAGTTTTACTCTGCAGAATTCCATGGAGTTCCATAAAAGCATCGCGAGATTCTGGAGAGTTCCGCCCTCTCCAAATCATTTGCAAGATGCAGTCCCTTAAGTGCAGCATGAGCGTGTTTACATTTGGTCTGCCCTTTTAGAAACTAATTTATAGTGAGCTGTCTGCAAGGAATGTCTTTTTTCAAGTAGAAGCAACTGGCTGCAAGCGACAGTCTACTTTTTGTATATCAGAAATGCCTGTGTAACCCTTAAACATCCACTCTATATATCGTCACTGTTACCCATTTAGTCTTGTAACTGTCCAACATTTGTTTCAGTAACTTCAACCATAACTTAGATGCAAACATAAAAAAAGCTTTGATTGAATGCCTGAATTTCATGTTCTTAATAGTCTGGGATGTTTCTAATTACATGCCTGATCCATTGGAATTTCAAGATATGTAAATGTCTTTGATACATTTGCTTTCAAATCTAAACAGTCCATAAAGATAACAGAAGCATCCAAAAGTTGTTGTAGCACATTAGCCAATGTAGGCTATGAGCACGGCATAAGCCGCGTACTTTAAAGCGGGTGCGAGCGTGTGCCTATCTGTGGGCCACCACAGCTTATTGACACCAAACACTTTTCTAAATCATTTATGTAGAGTGTGAACAAAAATATTTCCAAATCACCCCTATCATACACCTCTCTTGATCTTAAAGGCATCAGAGCATTCCTATTTCAGCACAAATCTAACACTAGTTTTAACGTCAAAATAGGTTTCTCTCAAGAAACTTACAATTGATTCGCACTAAGTTTCGAATTACTTATGCAATCAAATGCACAGTTTAAACCCATGAATACTGAATGAAGGCAACATTTTTTTGCTACATATACTAAATGGTAGTTCAGGAACTATTCAATAGTGAACATACCTAAAAAAAAGACGTTTGTCTCTAAGTATTCCATTATTACTCTTTCTATTTTCTTAACTGTAGAGTCTAAGAGAGATAGTGGGCAATAACACGTTGCATCACCCCTGTCGCACTTTTAAAAATAAGTACTATTATCAAATTTAACCTCGTCAATGGCAAGCCACACTTTAAAGCACTATTTACGACTTCCTTCAAAACAGTGGTGCACAATTCAACATCTAGCTTGTAAAGATTCATTGGCTCCAATCTGGGATATGAGACTTGTAATTAGGACTCCCTTTGATAGCCGAAATTATCTCAACGACCCCAAAATAAAAAAGATCAAAGTAGTTATGCAATGACTTGTCCCGTGACAAAATACATGGTTCTTCAGACTGGGGTAGGGAAAAAATATTGCTAAAACATATCACCCATCTCTCTGTATAAATCTTTGTAGCCATAAACAAGCGGAATAGTCCAACGCAGCCTCTACTAGGCTATGATGGGTTCAGATAGGCCTCGTCTTGTCCTTGACTTTCCTAAGCCCAGACGGATAACACGCTCTATCAGCGGAGTTTACATAGTTTTGCATACTCTGTGCTCCATTGTGAACGCAGAGTTTAGGCAAAACTACGACTCCGTGGCGGAGTGTAGTTAGCCGGCCCATCCACCCTCCCAAAGTAATTATAAAGTAAAAAAAAAAGGCAGTAACCTGCCTGGCTGCCTCCTCCTTGCCATGGCCGCTCTCCTTCCTCGTCTTCGCTGTCCTTCTTCTCGGATAACCCCTACGTTGTACCTCTTACGAGTGGGCATGTGCACGTGCAAGACGTACAACATGCATTAAATCTGTGCTAAAAATTCTTCCGTTTGAGCATGTTCTAGATCAGGGGTTTCCAATGTAGGTCACAATTTTAACCAATTTAACCACTAACAATGTAAATTAATTCAATTTAGAGTTCAGTTAGGCAAATGTATGGTGTGGGTATTCTGAAAAATTGTGATGGTCCTGTGTTCCTGGCTCTACGCTGTGCACCCCTGTTCTTTGCAGTTATAAAACATTTTCTATAGTATAGGCCTAAATATGCAAGCCCATAACATATAATGAATTGGGGACTGCTTCATATTCCTCTAATTTGCTGCATTTGGTTTTGATAAGGCTTTAGAAAAGCATGGAAGAATTGACTATCTATTCTCAAATGCTGCTGTGGGGGTCAACCCAAAGAACGTCTTTGACACCACGGAAGAAGAATGGACTGAGGTAAGACTACATAGTACTAAAATGATCTGTTTGTAAGTCTCACTTTGGTTTAATTTGCTATCTGCCATTAAGACAACTATCTAGTCTATGAAGCAGTTGTTAGTTCGTTCTGTGCTACAGCACCTGTGTGCATCTGGGTACAATTAACTATGTGTGTGATAATGACATCAATGACCATTATCCTAAATCAAATGTATCTCTTACAGTTGAATAAATTAGAAAATTCGCTAATATTGGGTTTAATGACAAAGTGATGGGTTGGAATGGGATGACCAATTTTGTGTTTAATGATAAAGCTGGTGTAACCAGCATCAAAACCATTACCGACTATCGTAATCTATCTCAAACTTCAAAGGAATTTCTTGTCGGGCACTGGAGACCTTAGATTGACCACCCTCTTCTTGCAGGAGCCTATTCCTCCCGAATGGTTTTAATGTTCTAAGGAGCATTTTATATGCCAGCTGGGGAGTACCACAGTGTGGTCCACCCAACAAGGCAGTATGAGAGTGAATTATATTACTGGGAGGCTCAGTCAAATATACTTCATACACAAATGTGTGTCCAAATACAGTTAAGGTAAAACTGACCTCAGAATCTGATTACAAGCTTTAAAAGGTACATAATGAACCAAGATTGCACAGGAGGCTGCAGATGGCACAAGAGGCTGCGCTCACACAATTTCTCAGGATCATTACAGTGAGTGAGTTTCAATTTGGGAGGCTCACATCATAGCAGAGGATCAAACAATCAAAACGAATGGGGGGTTTCCACAGGTATATAAAATCATCAAATAAATAAATAAGTTACCAGGTTCCTTCAGAGCACCACCAGGTAATCAGCAGAGAATCTCACTTTTTACCCTCTCACCAGCTCAAGTATAGAACCAATCATGGACATAAAGACCAGCAGATTGCCTCAGGTACCATTAGGGGCAATAAGTCCTGCATAGTACCCCACATGGCACAACAGAACTCCAGAAAAATGATAGCCATGTGCTTACTTTTCACCCTCTACCAACTCGAACAAAGAATACTCAGGAACAGAAAAGCCACTGGATCGCCTCAGACGCTACCTTGGAATAGAGGCAAAGGAGAATACTTTACTTCTCTGAGCAACTATAGAATATACTTATGTTGTCGCACTGTACCCCTATCAATCTTGCACCTCAATAGCATGTCATGGGTGGGTGGATCCTGAAGGGAAACAGCCTTTACAACGCAGTCATTACATCGCACTACCTTTACATAGCAGTCATTGGGAAACATCCTTTACAATGCAACTTTTATCACGCAGTACCTCTACGACGCAACCAATACAACGCATGTCATTACAACGCATTACGCTGGGGGGCGCTGTAGGGTAGGGAATAGATTTAATTTAATATCCAACACCTTCCCTACTATCCACGGGGACTGGAGTTGGAATAGTAAATTAAACTATTCACTATCCAGCACCCCAAAGCGCTATGCGTTGTAACAGCATGCGTTGTAAAAACTGCATCGTAACAGCATGCGTGGTAAAAGCATGCGTTGTAGTGTCATACATCTGCAGTCATTACATCGCAACAACCTTTACATAGCATGTCATTACACCGCAGCCATTATATTGCATGTCACTACAACGCATGTCATTACAACGCATGTCACTACAACGCAGGCATTACATCTGAAGTCATTACAATGCATACCATTACAATGCATAGTACCCTTACACTATCCAACACTTACCCTACTCTTTCACTCACAGGAGTTAGAATAGTAATTTTTACCCCTACACTATCCAATACTTACCCTAGTGTTGCACTCACTCGAGTTAGAATAGTAATTATTACCCCTATACTATCCAACACTTACCTTAAATGCGATGGAATGGTCTACATTGTAATGGTATGCGTTGTAAAGGTATAATGCGATGTAATGGAATGTGTTGTAAAGGTAGTTTCTGAAAATGCGATGTAATGGCATGCAATGTAAAAGAATGCATTGTAAAGGATGTTGCGATGTAAAAACTGTGTTGTAAAGGAATGCATTGTAAATGTATGCGTTGTAACGTCATACATTAGACCGGGAAGGGTGTTAAATATCCATTGCAGGAGGCAATGTATCGCAAGATAAGGTACAAACCAGCCTATCAAAAATCACAGTCAAATAAGAAAGGCCTGACTAAATAAATGGTTTTTTTGGGTGGAATTAGAAATTTATAAAGGTTTAGTACACAAAATGTAAAGTACATTACAGAATAATGAAAATAATTAAGGCAGAAACTGCCAGGATACAGGGAAATCAATTGCCACAAGTCCATCAGTACAGAAAATGAAAAATTAAGATAATGCTAAGTCTCAAATGTGCAGCAAAATCAGTAAGAAATTGGACAGCTTCCCTAGTAGCAACAAAAACAATCTGCTCACTCCCAAATTTGAGGGTTTGTAAAGAATATATTCCTATAGACAAGCATGGAAAGTGCAAAATCATCATGGAAAGAGCAAAGAAAGAAAGAAATTCCAGTAGATCAGAAATAAGATTTTTTAATCACCATACAGCCTTATTTCCTAAGCACTAGTCCACTACATGAATATTAATTTGGCCCTCTCTGACCTAATGTCATCAGGGTATGTCAGAACAGACTAATTACATAAACATCAGTAAACCATTGTGAATTAATTCAGTACTGGATGCAGGTGGAAGAACCTTTGACAAATGTTATATTACTGAGCCTATGCTAGAGAGTCTTCTGTAAGACTAGTGTCAGTGGGAAAGAAATAAACATGACTTGCTTGACTACATGTAGGAGACATAATAAACAAAGCACAAACATTATGAGACACTAATTTTGTAAAATATGGTGTTGATGCCTAGTGTTAGCTTATGTTAGGAAAATACACTGTAGCAGGTAATATCAAAATTGTTTCAAAGTGAATAGTATCATATTAGTACACACATGAATTTCAGCATAGATTTATTATCCTCCATGTTATTATCAATGCCCAATTCTGATTAATGCACAAATGCTTTCTCACTTTCTATTGACTTAATTGAGCCTATGTATTCAAACTTATGTGAAACGATTAAGGCAACTCATGGACGTTGCATCAATATATTGAAAGTGCATTGCTAACTAGATTGATTATCAGTTATGCTGTCCATTGCTAGATCTGATATTTTCAAGTGGTCCCTTCTACAGTTTATCTTTTAAAACATCAGTGTCCCACTGATGTTAGCTCTTTATCATTAAATGATTTAAAGCACTTCAGATTTACAACATGCTCCTCATTTAGAAAAGTGGTAGTAACAAGATGGAACTTAATTTTGATATTCCAGTTATTGTTCTTTTTTTCAGTGCCATGCCATTAAAGACAATATGTAGGTAGTACCAGAAAATGCAGTCGGAGGACCAGGAGCTAAAACAATAATAGCATCTGTAGTGTCTTGTGAGTGACCGATGATGGAACCTTTTGATTCCTCATGGACTCCGTAGAACTGTGATGTAAGTGTTTGGATGTGGTGAATAGAGTTCACGTTTAGAATGCTGAGTTCGCAGTTACATGCAGAGGAATAAAGAAGTGTAATAGCAAGCTCCGTATGTGGTGAATTCATTTACGATCTCCCAGGCTGGGGATGAAGCTACAACTGGTGATGATATAGGGATACGTAACCCAAAGATTGACAGTGCTCTCCTGGAGAGTTTGCTGTGCTCCCGCAAACTGCTCATGCGTGCGACACATGCCTCAGTCAAAGTGACGATCGACGTTTGGAGTATGTGGAGTGAGATCGCTACTCCAGCCAGTGAGAAGCTTTTGAAGCTATCAAAAGTTCACTGAGACATTTATTCATCAGTGACCAGAAACCTGCTAGTTAGGCTGTGAAAGAGGTACTGCATCACTACACAACACTGAGCTATATATTATACAGTATGTCAACGCAAAACAGGGAAGTGCTAAAGACAGCGACAGATGAGTGCAAAGATCCTCTAAAAGAGGAATCATTTCTGGCACAAAGAAACACTTAAAGGCAGTAACAACACAGTATGAAAAATGCAATGAGCAGTGACAGCCAGCTGCAAGAGAACACTGTGAGCAGAAGCAGATAAATGCAGAAAATCATTGGAGGCGGTAATAATCAGATATATGGAGAATACAATCACGTTTACCAGAATCTGATAAAGCGAGCCATCCGACCTCTACACTAGGCATGGCAACCCAATCAGAAGCATGGGGATTGTGCTTATGAGGCTGGTGAATCACTTCGGACTAATGGAATAGTGTACTTGTTCAATCGCTGCTGAAAAGAGCACACGATATGGTGCCGTCACCTTCTTAAAACCACCTCTTATCTTCGATATAACAAAGAAAGAAAATATTTTGACACCAGATGGACTTCCTAGATCGAAATCTTCCATGATTTCATTGAATCACTAGAAGAAACACACAACAAAAAGATTGTCAACTACCTCAAAAATCTTGTTGGTGAAGGAGTAAAAGAGTTAATAAAGAAACTGCTGAGAACTGACAGTCACATACAGTTAAATTAAAGAAATGTTACTGCTCAAGTTCAATCCAATGCCAAATGTCGATTACAAAAGATATATTTTCAGTCAGGAATGTCGGAAAGCTGGTGAAACAATTGACGAATTTGGTGAGAGACGTGATACACTCATCAAACACTGTAAGCTTAATCAATTCAAGGATAAAGAAGGTATACATCTTAGAGTTATTAACGGATGTCTGTCAGATTCATTTAGACGATGAATGCTGAGAGAAACCCTTAGTTTGGAGCAAGTTCTCTTGGCTGAAAGAGCTGAGGAACGTACTGATCGACAAGCTGCTGACATGGAGGCTGGAGGTACCCTGAGTGAGTCAGTCATGAACATGAAAAGCAAGCAGAAACACAAAGTTGAAGGACACAAAGTAATATCTTCAAAGAAAAAGAAACTTCTTTAGATGTGGATTTTCATTTCCACAAAGAGGTAAATGTCCCGCCATCGGACAAGTACGAAAAGGCCGTGGGAAGAAGAACCATTTTGTAATGATTTGCAAGGCGAAGGAAAAGTGAGTGCACCACCACAAGAAACAAAATGGACGCCCGAACGTTCCAGTAGTGATGTTCTGTGCACATCCACATGTCCAAACGGCTGTGGCAAATAAACACTAAATGAATTTGATCGTCATCTAAATCTTCGTATAAGAGTTGTTTTGTTGCATTGTCAAGTGACAGTGAGGAAGACGGATGGGTGATGTCAACGTTTACCTCAGAAAATCATGCCCATGTGGGACGGGCAGTATGCAAAGAAGAATACGAGTCGAAGAAAAGTCAAAGTGTAAAATCACGAAAGTCAATCAAACATTGTCCGAAAATTACAGTAAAAGTTTAGCAGTGGTGTGGGTTTGTAAACATTTCCACATATTCTCTTGTGGGAAACATTCCCTCTTGTCCAGAAGGTCATGCTAGAGGGTCCTATGAAGGAACCACACGTCACATCATTTGACTGGGCGGAGAACTGCAATCTACATACAACCATGTCCAGCTTGTTCACCTCCCAACATGACAAGCTCTGGAAGGAGTGCAAGGTAGTTACACTAAAACATCATGGTGTGGCACAGAGTGTATTTAGAGCACCTCTGGCATTCACAGCAATGGGAGGGTGAAAGTGCTATTGGGAAGAAGTGCACCACTGCCAAGTAACTTCTACATTCAATACTGGTGCGCTGCATGTGACTGGCTCATGCATATTTTGGAAAGTTAAAGTATGACCTCTGACCCACTGTCTGGCATCTTCATCTCAGTGCATGGTCTAATCCTTATACATTGATATCCTACTAACCTTCTCCATGTCCCCCTTTCTCTCCCCCTTACCACCCACTTCATTGAGTCAGGTTTTACATGTTCCATTAAATTACACTTCTCGTGTCCACCTCTTCAACCCTCACACTTCTTCCCACAACTGCAAACTAAGCTAACCTCAGCGCCCAGTGTCCCCACTA
The DNA here is from genome assembly GCF_964261635.1 of Lissotriton helveticus. Lineage (NCBI taxonomy): Eukaryota > Metazoa > Chordata > Amphibia > Caudata > Salamandridae > Lissotriton > Lissotriton helveticus. Next base: position 75,958,143 of record NC_136072.1, read on the forward strand.
CCCGTGTGTCATTGACACTGTATTTGGCCCATTTCACGAATGACTTTTTGCAGGGATGTGTGAACACTTTGAGGCAGGTGTACAAGCCCCTTGCGACAACTTTACGCCGCCGTTGTGTTACTTCTGTGATGTAGTGGCGTCATAAAGAATGCGCCACATCTAGGGAGATGCATCACGTTGTGAAGCCCTGCGCTGCATTATACCTGCGTCAGGTATAGTGCATGTAGGGTGGGCATACCGACACAGAAAAGCCTCGTAAAAGTGACTCTGTGAAATCTACAAGATTTCACTGAGTCACTTTTACAACGCCACTGCGTCAAAACCTTACGCCTGCTTGAAGCAGGCATTAGGAGTGATGCAGCATGTCAGGAATAGGCATTCCTAACCATTGCTGGAGTTGCGTTGTGCTTGCGACACGACTCCAGCAATGCGCTGCCTGTACGCCAAAAGATGCGTCATGCATCTGTCTATCCTTGCGCCACAGTGCTCCGCATTGTAAATACGTTCCATCCATGGTGGCGCAAGGCTATTTTTATGTGACGCATTTTAACTGGTGCATCTATGCTAATATGCAGAGATGCAGTTCTTGTAAATCTGCCCCTCTGTGGAGAAATAGTAATTTTTCATTGGTAACCAATACTTTTGCAAAAAGTGGGCAAAAGTACTAATTTCATGTAGTAGATCAAGATCACTTTTCTAACATACTTGATCCCACTGCCCACCACATACACCTGCTCACAGGGATTTCCCTCACCTATTAATTGCTGCGGTACACCCTGGTCTCAATGAGCATGTTCAGCAGGAGGCCATGAACTTGCTGGTGGCCTTTACAGAGATGAACACGTCCTGTGATCTGATCTCCTCCAAGATGGGCTGGGTAGTCTTTTCGGGCTGCTGAGCTGGCACTACATTCCACATGACATCCTGCAGGGTGCTGATGTAGGCAGAGAAGATCTCTGGGGATGCCCATGGCAGATCCACCGCTGGTGCTCAGCTTCCAAGGAAGGAGAGCAGCAGCCATGGCCGCAGGAGCCTGGGTAACTGTGGCCCCAGCTATCACCCATCCTAAACTCTACAAGCTCTTCTAACAAAGTCAGTCACCTACTATGAGCTAATATGTCACTGTCAGTCCTAACATGCTTCCCCACACCTATTCAGTCTAAGGAGAAGTGTACACTCTGACCCTGCCACCTCCTGGCCCTCATCGCTGTTGGTCCATGCTTGGCTGATCATTTCAGTTTCTATTTTTTTCTCACGGGTGGAGCTTCCTCTCGTGTGCCCCACTCCAGATCTTCCAGGTCAAGCTATGGGCAGGCGCCATTTATAATTAGTGGTAGGCACCGGTAAACTTCACCATGCCTATGTGGAGCGCAGAGTGGAAAAACTCAGCGAACTCTGCCAGCGGAGCAGAGTTTACTACCAATCCATAATGCATTTACGAGTATCCATCCTGGGAAGGATGCTACTCCACCATTCTCCTAGTTTAAAATGTGTCTCACAAAGTTGTGGTATTACCAGTGCAAATTATGCTTCTGATATTATACTAAAATTTGGGCCCTTTATATTTGAAAATGGTGCACTTTATCTGCAGAGCAACAATATGTTGTGTGTGGTAAAAAAAACTAGAGCAAAAGGATAAACTATATCCTCAACTGCCTCTAAACATCATTGGCAAGCAGTATTCTCCAAGCCAGCCCATCCTAGGAGGTCTGATATTTTTGACCCTATCTCAAAAAAGACATTCAAAATCTATATGTGTTCCCCCCTTCATTGTTTTATTTTTGGTTTCAGATTTTGCATACAAATGTAACTACAACATTCCTGTTGGTGAAGCAGGTCCTCCCTCATATGCAGAAGCTTGGGTAAGGCTCTCAAGAACTGTGAATGAAGAAATTAAGGGCCTTATTTATAGTTTGGCAGATAGGATACTTAATCAAAAACAGGGTGAATATCCTGTCCGCTGTATTAAAAGTACAGTAGTACATAATGCATTTTGATATGGCACACAGGGCATCCGCTTTGTCTGTGATGGAATATTCCATTGTCCAAAACTTAAATATGACCAAAATCTGATAATGTGGTGATGTGGTTTCAGAATGTTTTTGCCTAGTGGCGGAGGTATTTTCTTACTGCCATGTTTCAGTGGTGGTCATAGTAAATTTAAATTCTGATAATTTCTAGTGGAAGGGTACAAGATTATGGAAACACATTCCACAACATTTTCACAAGTCATCCTGACTTGGATAGTCTTCTGATTATCCCAGAGGACAACAGGGTTTAAGAAGCAAGTACTCTTCAGTCGAATACTGCGAAACTCAAACCTACCATTTTCCAAAAGCAACCCTTCTCTGGAGCAGTCACCTACATTTAGAACTCCGTCCCTGAACAAATAGGAGCTTAAACTACACCACATTCTTTCAAATATTTAACAAAACACATCTTTCCTGCATGCACCATGCCAGCTCAATCCTCTGGGCTCACCCCTGAAGAGAAGATTACCTTCCCCACACCTTGAAGGCAATGTGGGATACAGTAGCCTATGCTGTACACCTCAAGGATGTTGCAAGTCACTTAGGATTTCCATCACCATATGGAAGAGCAGGGCTGCAAGCCGAGATCTTTTATAAAGTCATGGAAATCTGAGGTGACTTGCAATATCCTTATGAGTATGGCAGATGGTATTGTACTCCTTATAATACATGGTCACACCATCACACCGTCACCCATGCCTCAAAACCACTTAAAAACTTGGACCCTCATTTTGGTATTGGGTCTACCGCCACCGACAGGCCATCAGTGGCAGCTTCCCGACATCCAATGCATCAGTCCAATCGTCGGATTACAATACCAGCAGTTGGAGCGGTTACGTCGGGGGAAGACCTCCACCTCTGACAGGCTGATGAGCCCATCGGGGTGGCGGTCAGACACTAATCTCTAGAATGGAGCTGGTGCCCGTGCAGACACCACTATAGGGATTAGGATGTCCCTTTCTGACTGCCTTTCCATGGGGTTCACACCGCTATGAAAAGGCAGACAGGAACAGACTTTGGGGGCAGTAAGCAGATATTAGAATATTATTATAAGTCAAATTGCAATATGTGTAAAGAATACAGATATTCTGTTTCATGTAATGACCCATGGGTGCATAAAATATATATACATTTCTTCTTTCTGCTGATCGTTTTTTAAAAATTCTTTTTTTAATAACAGGTAAGAAGAAAAAGTCAGTTCACATACTTATTGTTTGAAGTGCAGCTGTTATTATGATCTGTGATGTGCCTTTCACATTAGCTGAGGCATTATGACATCACAACTTAGCTGTAATAAATTATAGTTGAGCTGCTTCGTTATTTATTACAGATGACTAGAGATGCCACTAATGGAATGAAGAAACAACTAGTGTACTAGGATTTTATGGACAAAATATCAAGGAGAAAAATATCATAAGCTAAGTGTAGATTTCTATACCTAACTACACATCTATGTACCTTGACTATGTATATATCGTCAAGGTATAGAAATATGGAGCTAAGAATTGTAAATCTATACTTCTCACTTTGTACTTAAATTTTGAGATTTTGTCCCTAAATGTTGTCCCATGATATAAGTGTGCCACGATATTCTTGCACTTGATTTTCAGGAGTACAATCACATCAACATACACACACATGTACACACACACACACACATGTACGTACACACACACACACACACACACACACACACACTCACATAATTCTTCTCTATCTTGCAGGGGTGGATCCATTGTACTGACTTCATCTGCAGCTGCCTATTCATTTTTCAAGGTAAATATGTTTTGTTATTTGGTGACTATGTGGTCAGAAGGGCAAGAGAATTAACTATTTACTTTAAATAATCAAATTATAGTGTGGGTGGAACTATTTTGCTTCATCCCCCTTTTTGTGGTCTTGCTGCTGACAGCATTCTATGCTCAGGAGCTGATTACGAATGGGTCATTGTCTTCTGACCCCTGTGTACACCCCTGCTTGAACCAGGGTTGAAATTGTGAGCTGTGTGCTATTCATAACGCCAAGTGCGTGAAATACCTCAAGTTTTGCTAAATTGTGGCAGGTCCTGCCAGAACTTAAAAGAGGAAAAACCTACAGTATTTACAGTCACCTGTTGATTTTAATGCAGTAAGCTGCAAAAAGGCACGTTATTCCCCAAAACTCAGAGGGGCAGATTTACAAGCCCCTTGCGCTCCTTTTGCGTCACTTTTCTCATGTTAAAAGTGACGCAAAAGTGGCGCAAGGGCCTTGTAAATCTGCCCCAGAATATTTAGTAAATAATGTACCTGATAAATCCACACCTCATTCATGATTGGATTGCTTTCCTTCCTGTACTTTCGATTTGGTGTCTTTCCATGTCCACTGCTAGTGCCAGAGAAAACTTTTTTTTTGTTTTTATTTTTTTCTAGCATTCGCGATTTAATTTCATGGATGTTCATATCCTTTTCCTCGCTTGCTGCTCTTTCCCTTTCCGTGCTCCACCATCTCTCTTCTCACGCTCACTTACTATGTGTTGCCTCTACAACCTACCCTACATTGGTATACCTTTCTCCGTCAGACACAAGACACTGCTGTGAATCAGTGTGTTTCTCTCTTTTTCTCTTTCTCTCGGATCACTGATAAAATATTGATGCAGACAATATCGGAACACAAAAATATCGGACATGGAATATAGATAACAAAAATACTGACTTCCTATACTTGACTAGTAAAACCACAAGTATCCAGAACCCAAATATTGTTGTTAAAAATATTGATTTTTAACTGTATCGAAAACAAAAATATTGGATACAAAAATATTGCTACCTTTGAATAAAAATATAATATGTAAAAAATATTTATTCACACAATATCGATTACAATATCATTGGCGAAATAATTAAATCATCATTAATAAATATACAAAAAAATACTTTCTACATAAAACAATTACTTCAATTAAACTAAAAAATATTTTATCCAAAAAATTAAATTAAATAAAAATATATTAGATCAGCTACATCTTTACTATTCCGCTCAAAAAAAGATATACCTAAAATTATAACAATTCAACCCCAACAAACTATTAGCATGACCTACAAACATTGAAACTACAATGTATATATTGATAAATATATATATATATTATATATATAGTGATAACCAACGTCGATAAAGGAGGTAACATAGCGCCATGGCCCCAAGAAATGTACACTGCTGAAGCCTATAAGCAACTAAATGATGATAAATGGTATACCAGGAATAATTTGGAGAGCATGTTGATCCAGCGGCCTATAGGAAATATGCCATAAGCAATGCTACCCAACTCTATAACCTATTTTATAAAATATTACTCTAACTCATGGACCCATTAATCAAACATGACATATTTTTGACCTACTGAATCATGTGGTCAAATTAAACCTATATACACCTTATTTACAAATTATATACAAATTATATACAACCGCGGTAAATGATGACATTATTTGAACAAATCCTAACTATTTAAATGACCACCATGGCGATGGCATCTAGCTAATAGTAACCTACGCTTCTGAATAACTAAGACCAGCTTGTTTTCAAAAGTAAGATTTTATTATCTAATTGTAGATATTTCAAAATATAGTTTTATAAATGCAATTTTATTAGAATTTTAGCAAGCATGTTTGAAAAGTATTATAAGAAAATTACAGTTTTAAGCAAGAAATTATAAGTTTAGCATTTCTAAAATCCTAAGTCCCTAGCTAAGCTAAATAAATGGAGATAAAGTAAAGTTCTTTGGGGATTCTTACGTGTTCCACACAAAGTCCAGCAGCACGACACCCTCATCCGAAAGTTAAAAAGCAGCAGCCAGCCCATCCCCAGGGCATGGGATTTTTATACCTTTCTATGCTAGCTAATCTAAGTAAAGGAACATTTTCTGCAAAAGTCGATGTCTCATTGGTCGAAGAGTGACAAGTGACATGTCACCAACATTTCAAAACTTCCATTAGGTCATATTCTTTGGGACCATTGTCTTTCTTGTACGTGATCCAAAGCTTCCTTGGTTTGCAACAATTTTAGTCAAAAGTTCTCACTGACTCCATTTTACTTCCGCGGATGCCAAGTTAGCAAATGTTCTTTCTACCGGTTTCTGACCTTGGCCACGTCCGACAGAATAATGACAACGCTTCATCTTTAGCTCAGTGAGTGTGACTTTGACGGAAACTTTTTCCAACATTGACATCTCGTGCTCCTTGCAGAATTAAATTCATCTTTTAGCAAACTCGAGCAAACTAGGCCCAGAAGCAGGCAACTTATTTTTCTAGTATAAAACAAACACAAGAAAAGTATTAATGTAAGAAATATTATTTATTCTGTTTCCACCCTTCATTTACTAATTGATTAACCCTCCCAATTAGTCTAATGTTACCTAGCACAAAGCAAACAAATAAAGCAGCATTTTATATCTACCAGTCTTCATGAATTCATGAAACCTTATGTGCACCTAGAATAGTAGAAATGACATCACATAAACAAGGAAAGCAAAATAAGCACATGCTTCTTTTAAATCTGCTGCAGTTAGTAATGACAAAACGAAAACGACAAATTCAATATATTATTTTTGCACGAACAAAAGATGCAACGATTATGCACGTTTATGAGCACACATGTTAATGTTCCCGTGTGAAAAGTTTAATCTAGGTTGTGTTAGTATAATACATCACAAATCATTAATAATATTATTTATATTATGGAAATGTGACTTCACGAGTTTAAACAGATTTCTGTTTTCTATCTCGCTCCATCAACTCCCTCATCTGGTGATTAACAAATCACCACACCACCACCCAAAATTTGGAAATTTAGACTTTTTGGAAAATGATTCAAATTCATCTATGTTAGTATTTCTAAAAATTTGTTTCTGCAAAATCCTTACAATTGTCATAACGAGCTCTGTGTAATTCTTGTAACTCAATCTCCCTTTCCTCTTCTTTTTTGATTTTATAAATTCTTCTCTTTTCCTTCATTTGTTTCTTTCTCTTATGCAACAAACAACCGATTTTTGTCAAAATGAAAATGAATATTATCACAATCAAAGGTGCCAAAATCTTGCCAAGAACTGAACTTCCAATATCATGGAACCAGTTTTTAATTGATTGAAATCTTTTTGAAAGTCTTTCAGTAAAATCTTCTTCCTCTAATGGAATTATCTCTGAATGCATCTCTGTGATATTCTTAATGCTTACTTTCATCAGGGATATATGTACAACAATGTTGCACATGTAAAATACCGCAGACTCCTCCCTCTTTAGCTAGGAGAATGTCTAAAGCAAGGCGATCTTGAATTACCATAGAACTGATTGCAATGACCTCAACATTCACTAATTGGAAACCATCAGCTGTATCTGTTGACAATCTGTCAACAATTGTTGACAATTTTCTAATTCTTCCTGAGTTCAGGGTTATACCTACTAAAGGTATCACTGCTTGAAAATATCTCCCAAAACCTCAGTGAAAGTTTCTCTTTTAACCCTATTTACATAATTGTGAATTTTGAACAATCCTTCCGAATCTCTGTCAACATGAAATATTTTAGGAAAAACAATCCCAACATAACAAGTTCCATACCAATGATCAGGAAGGTTGTAGTAAGCCTTGTCACCACAAACAAAATAAATCCCAGGAAAAATTGGATCTTTTCCACCTTTGAATCCCCAACCTCCCATGATCTGATATGTATCTTCACAATTACTTGCACCCACAAAGTAGTTATCAAAAAGTGTATTGTCTCTCCTAATGCAAAGCTTACCACTAATTGGTTTGTCTATGTGAATTGCAACATTATCAAGCATTTTGCCATTTAGCTTCTCATCCTCTTTCTGCCAGAACCTGGACTTAGTCTGCTTGGCTATTTCATTTCTCTTGTAAATTGCCCTTCTTTCTTCAACCAGATTCAAAAACTTCTTTCCTTCAGTACTTAGTTTGCAGGTTAGATTATTCTTGTAAGCATATTCATAGGTGAGTTCATTAGTAACAAGGAAAAATTCCCTCATCTGTTTGGCTTTCTTATGCTTATTCAAAGCACCCTCAATTTTTTAATTTTTGAAAATCTCATCAAAATCTGAATAATAGTATTCTAAGCGTCCAGTTTGATAGAACAAGCTAGCTAACACACTGCATGTCACACCATATGTAAGAGGAAGCATATTGTATGTTACTCCCTCAGAAACAGAAGCAGGTAATTTAACACACACATAGCAATCTTTTGCATCCATTACCTTGACATATTCACTCAAAAGCTCTGTGAATTTATTGCTTGAAAAGTCACTAATAGATTTATCTTGATGAATGTTAGGTTGATGATCAATAACTTTTCCTGTTGCACTATGCTTGTTTTGACTAACTGAAGCTTTGCTTGTCATGTTAACTTTGTGAGAATCTTTGTTAATTTCAAATGGAATAATAACAGCTAAGACTAACCAGAGCAGAATTAAAATGAGCAGACACACCAGAGTCATCTTACAGCATCTCTTAAAAATGGAACATCTTGAAGTACTCTGTTCCCTGACGTAAGGCATCTTTGATTAGTTTTGCCTTAAAAAGAAAAAATTTAAAACTATTTTAAAATGATTAATTATTAATTATTTACACCCCCTTTTAAAATATATATATTTTTTTTCTTTTTTTTTTTCCAAAAACCCTAACAGTATTTCTTCGACCTTATGTCACAAGCAAGTTTTCTTCAACTAAAACAACTTTTCTTCGACCTTGTGTCACCTAACAAGATTTCTTCAGCCTTTTGCCAAAATTTAAAAACCCAAAAATCCAATTTTAAAAATTTTGTACTTCAATCATTGTCACTAATTTCTTCAATTTCTTCTTCTTCTTGACTACTATCGTAAATGTCAATGACAGGTGGAATCACTAGATAAGTCCACTCAGGTGATTTATATTTTTGATTTGGCCTTATAATCCTTTTCCCTTTTCTTGTCACTACTTCGATTCTTCTCCCAACTCCAACTTCTTTCTCAGAACCCTTTTGACTACTGATTTCTTCCACCTGTTCCTTCGGTTTCTTGATCAACCTGACTCTCAATCTTCCACCAGGCCAGAAATCTGTCTTCCTCACGAATTTTCTTTTCGGTTCTGAAGCACTTGTCTCTGACTTCCAAGATCTTTTCTTTGGACTTCTATCTTCACCATCCACATCACTTTCTTCAGTTTCACAATCTGAAACTTCAATGATCGACTCAGGAACTTCTCTATTCGGCAGTTTCACTCCTTCAGGAACTATGCTTTGTCTCCCATCACTGGTACTCGGTAATCCGTCTTCCTCCTCCTCTTCAATTACCTCCAACTTCCCAGATTCTGGTTTTCCGTTCCTTACTTCAGAGCTTAACTTCTGCTTTTCGCTACTCTCCTGGTCAGAAATTTCTTTTGGTTCAGCCTCTCTGTCCTCAATGGAACTTACTCCATTAATCTTCTTGACTGAATCTTCAGTCCTTTTTCCTTCTAATAGATTCTCTTCTTCTCCAGAATCTATTTCAATTATTTCCAAGTCTTTTCTTGTTAATTCTCCATTCACAGGAACATGTTCCAGATGTCAACCTCTTTGTCGATCTTCAGAATCTGGATTTGTTTCACCTTCTACTTCTGAATCAGAATCTTCTGTAGTATCACTTTCTACATCAGAGCTCTCAGGAGTAGGCACTGGAATGGTATGACTAGGATGTATCCACCTTTTCAATCCTCTGCATTTCACTGCATTTGTAGTGACCAGAATTATTTGTCTAGGCTTCTGCCACCTAGGAGCTAGACAATTTCTTCTTCGATGTACTTTTGTTCTGACCCAATCACCAGGTCTCAAATCATGTGTTAGAACTTTTTCATTTGATTGTGCTTCAGTTCCCACCTGATTAGACACAGAAGTCACTATATCAGATAACTTTTTACAGTAATCCAAAATAGCACTGTCATTTATGCTCAACAGTTTGCCTACAGGTACAAAAGCTTGCCTCATGACTCTTCCCATTAGTATTTCATGAGGACTCAAACCTGTCTTTTTATCAGGTGTACTTCTCAATGACATCAAAACAAGTGGAAGAGCATCTGTCCACTTTACACCTGTTTCAAGACACATTTTTCCAATCCTGTTTTTAATTGTCCCATTAATCTGTTCAACCACCCCAGATGCCTCTGGTCTGTATGCACAGTGTATTTTCTGCTCAATGCTTAATGCCTCACATATTAGTTTCATCAGTTTGTTATCAAAATGGCTTCCTCCATCACTCTCAATAGTGACTGGAAAACCGTACCTTGGGATGATTTCTCTGAGTAACAATTTTGCCACTGTAATTGAATCACAATGTCGAGTAGGAAATGCTTCCACCCATCTTGAAAACAAACAAACAATCACAAGAACATATTTCAAACAATTGTGTAAAGGCATTTCAATGAAATCCATCTGTAATCTGGTAAAGGGACCACCCTCTCGACCAATTACCCCTGTACCTACAATTGATTTTCTGTTTGGGTTCATTTGTTGGCATGACAAACACCTTTGACAAAAAGACTCTGCAATCGTTCTGAATTTTGTATTGAACCAAGTCTCTCGGAAAAGTCTGATCATAGAATCTCTTCCAAGGTGAGCTGGGCCATGATACAATCTGGCCATATCAGCAATTAAACAATTTGGTAAAACTACTCTGCCATCTTTGTAGGTCCATACTCCATCCTCATCACGTGGTCTACAATCTGCTCTTAGCCATAGATCTTTTTCTTCATCATCTGCTTCATTTTGTAAATCTTTGATTTCTTGCCATGTCTCTACAACTGTTGTTAGCATTAATGAATTTGAATCAGTTTCTTTACTCTTTTCCCGATTGTATGCACAACATTTTCTTGCGCAGTATTTTGCTGTCTCATCAGCATAGGCATTGCCTTTTGAGATATAATCTACTCCTTTTGTGTGCGCAGCACATTTCACAATTGCAATTTCTTTCGGCAACTGTATGGCTTCAATTAATCTTTTGATGAAAACTGCATTTTTAATTGGTGACCCTGCTGAGGTCAAATAGCCTCTGTGAGACCAGAGCTGTCCATAATCATGTACAACCCCATACCCATACTGACTATCAGTAATGATGGTAACTCTTATGTCCTTTGATACTTCACAAGCACGAATCAAAGCAATTAATTCAGCCACTTGAGCCGAACGAATTCCTTCAAGACATGATGCTTCTTTTACATCTGCAACTGTACAAACTGAGTATGATGCTTTTAAAACTCCTCCTTCTGTCCTTAGACAGGAGCCATCTACAAAGTAGACAACATCTGATTCAGGCAAAGGTACATCTTTAATGTCCTGTCTTGGTTTGGTGCAAAATTCCATGACATCCAAACACTCATGTTCCACTTCACTTTCATTAACAATTTCAGAATCAGGCAGTAATGTAGAAGGATTCAGATTCAAACATCTTGAAATGGAAACATTGTCTGCTCCTAGTATGATTTTCTCATACTTAGTCAATCTGCTACTTGTTAAATGCTGAGTTTTACCTCTTGTCAGTAATATTTCAACCGAATGAGGCACAAAAACTTTCACAGGAAATCCCATTATGATTCCCTCGCTCTGTTCAAGACTGACACTTGTAGCTGCAACTGCTTTCAAACATCCTGGTAATGCTTTTGCAATGGGATCAAGAACTGCAGAAAAGTATGCAATGGGTTTCTTTAGATTCCCATGTCTTTGAATTAACACAGACAATGCACATCCTTCTCTCTCACTGCAATACAGTTCAAAATCTTTCTCATAATTCGGCATGCCCAAAGCAGGAGCTTGACATAAGCTCTTTTTCAGGTTTTCAAAAGATTCCATTTCAGCCTTATTTAGAATAATTGGATCTTTTACATCAGACTTTGTCAATCTCTGTAGTGGTTTCGCAATTACTGAAAATCCACTTATCCATTGTCGACAGTAGCCAACCATTCCCAAAAACATTCTAACCTGTCTTTGTGTTCTTGGTGGTTGCATTGCTTGAATCATTTTTATTCTCTCAACTGTCACCTGTCTTTTTCCCTTTGCAATTCTATGACCAAGATACTTCACTTCTTGTTTGCAAAATTGTAATTTTGCTGGAGACACTTTATGTCCCTCATCTGCTAGATGATTCAAAAGAATTATTGTGTCTGTCACACAATTTTCTCTGGTTTTAGCAGCTATCAACAAATCGTCGATATACTGCACCAACGTAGACCTGCCAGGTAAATCTAAATTTTCCAAGGATCTCTTTAACAGTTCATTAAAGATAGAAGGACTTTCTGTATAGCCTTGAGGGATTCTACACCATGCGAGGGTCCTACTCTGGAATCTGAAAGCGAAAATTTCTTGACTCTCTGGGTGTAAAGGAACAGTAAAGAATGCATTGCAAAGATCGATGACAGTATACCATTCCGCATCATGTGGAATTTGATATAAAATGACTGCTGGGTTTGGAACCACAGGACAACATGGAACAACAATCTGATTAATTTTTCTCAAATCTTGAACTATTCTATACGTTCCATTAGACTTTTTAATTCCCATAATCGGTGAATTACAAGGGCTACTCTCAATTTCTTTTAAAACACCTTGTTTAATGAATTTTTCAATCACAGGTTTAACTCCTTCAATTGTCTCTGCTTTCATTTTGTACTGAGGAATATTAGGAAATTCTATTCCCTGCTTTAGTATAATTTTTACTGGATCGACATGTTTCATTAGACCCATCTCATTCCCAGTCAATTCCCAAATTTCAGATTTCACTGTTTCTTTGAGTTCTTCTGGTAGATTTTCTTTTTCAAACGCGGGAAACAATTTTGTTTACTCTTATTCCATTAACATCATTGTCATCCTGTACAAGCCATCCTCCTCCATAGTTTGTAATTCAACTCCTTCAGGAGAACAATATATTCTGCAATTCATCTTGCACAATATATCTCTGCCCAATAAATTCACTGGACTACTGTTACAAACTACAAATCTGTGTTTGTCTTTAAAATTTCCAATTTCAACTGGTACTGGATCAGTTAAATCAGTCCTGATTTGTTGATTGCTTACTCCAACAACTTGGATGGTATCCCCAGAGAGAGGTAGGTTTTCAATTTCCACTGATCTTACAGTAGAACGGGTAGCACCAGTGTCCACTAGAAAGTGATGTCTACATCATTAACTTTCCCATTTACAAATGGACCAGACTGGTCAACCTCAAGAGTGGCTCCAACAACACACTCTTCCTCCTCTCTCGGGCACCGTCAATAATAATCATCAGAATCACTTTCTTGCCCTTCTGTTAATAAAAACTGTTGTGCTACATTTTGCACTCTTTGTCTTTGCGGTTTTATTACCTGTTCATCTCCTTGAAATCCCACACCTGAATTATATTTCTGAGTTCCCCCACAATTTGGAAACGGTGGCTGTGGCAATTGATTCTGACGGTTATTCACCTGATTCACCTGTTGCTGCAACTGTTGCTGAAGGTTTAGTTCATTTAAATTCTGTTGCATCTGTAGCTGTTGCTGCAGGTCAACATCATTTTGCATCTGTGGATTTAACAATGGACTTTTTAAATTTCTAGGTGGTTTCTTACATTCGTCTTTCCAGTGTCCTAGCTCGCCACAATTAAAACAAGGTAATTTTTGTTTCATCTCTTCAATCCTTGGGTTAATTTTTCTTATAAAATTATTACCTTTAAACTTCCCTTGCCCTTGATTCGTATTTGTAGTTTGAACAAAATTTGTGTTTTTATTACCAAGACTGGCAATCTGTTGCTCAGCCACCTTTACCTGAGCCCACATGGCTTTCTCCTTGAGCTTCTTTTGTCTCACTTCTAGCTCATCACTGCAGTATTTTGCCTTTCTCAAAATATCATCAACAGAAAGTGCTTGCCATCCGACAATACTATTCCTGATCATGTCTGCAATTTCTGGTTTCAGACCATAAACAAATCTGTAGACAAAATGACTCATATCTTTCTCGTCTAGTTTTTCATAGCCACTGTATTGTTTAAAAATCAACAGTAACCTTTCGTAAAATGAATGAACTGATTCTTTTGTTTCCTGGTTTGTTCTTTCTATCTTAACCCAATCAACCTCTTTTGGTGGAATTTTGTTTTTCAACCAGTAAATCACCTTTTCATAAAAATCCATTACAAGAGGATTTGGAGCACCTGTTTCCTTATTTCGGTCAGGTTCTATTTTTGGCCAACTTATGGCTATTTTGCATTCTGTCCAAAGATCTGATGGAACAACAATGTCGAAAAATCCATCCAGATCAATCCACAGAACTTTTGAGACTTTAATGAACCTGTCCACTTGTCTGTACCACTCGACTGGCTTCTCCCTCAGTCTTGGAAAATCATTTGTGAACAGCAATATATCTTGTCTTGACCATGGGACATGAACATATCCTCCACCTGCAATTTCTCTCATTGGAAATTGTTTTGACAATTTTTCCAATTTCTCATCTTCCTTCTTTTTCGTCCATTTCACTCTCCACTTGCTCAATTCTCCTAGTTTTTTAATGTAAACAATCAAATCTTTTATGTGCATTATTCTTCCCATTGAGTTCAAACTTTCAATGTCACCTTCTGAAAAGTCTAATCTATAATGTTTTGCAAAATTCTTTTGCCTGTTTAAATCAATTTCAAGTTCAGCTGCCAGTTCATCCAGTTGATCATATTTGTTTTTGGTTTTCCACTGCATACTCTTACAAATGAACAGTAGTTCATCATCTCGATAATAATTTAAACTGTCAGGACCAATCGTACCAATTATTAATTCCTCAATATTTGCTTTTAATTTTGCAACATCAAGTTTAGGTTTGTTCACCCTGACTTCAGGACTCTCAGCATCAGATTCTGCACCCATCGGTGTTTTTGGAGATAAATCCTCATTAAAAGTTAAATCTGGCATTCTCGATCTTGAAGAGTTTATTTCAGATATATCTGAGTAAAATTTTTCAGCAACCTTCTGAATTTCTGCATTCAAAGGAATAGTCAACCCTGTTTTATTAACTTCTCTTTGCTCAAAAACAGGCTGAACAGGACCAATAGTTACTGGAACTGTCACAGCTTCCATGCTTTTTGTTATTTGTCGAATTAATTCTTCCTTTGATCGTAAATACTCGGAAGAATCTCCAGCCTCTACATTTCTGACTTCTCTCACATAATTTTTTGGAGCTTCCCTTGCTCTTGGAATTAATGAAGAATGTCTACCCTCATTATGGACATTTGCATTTGTCTCAGATTCCGGTCTTCTTGGAGTTTCAACAATTTCACAATTATTTGGATAATGTTTAGGAGCTTCATTAATTGGAGGTGCACTCGGTGTAGTTTCTGTAGAAACCATTGGAGTAGACCACGACCTAGGGGGTCTCAAAGGCTGATTTCTTTTATCTGAAGTATAGATTTCTTCTAAAACTGCATCTTCAGATTCACTTTCCACAGGGGCATTATTTCTCTTTTCAGTTCTTTTTCCCTCAGGAGAACCTAAAACCATTTCTCTAATTAAGTAAAGTCCCTCACTCATGCTTCCCTGTCTCCACATTCTCATTCTGTCTTCATGTGTTTCTCTTCTATAACTAGGAGGTTTAGGAGGTCTTTTAATTCCACTTGCTTCTCTTTGTAATTGGTACATTTCATCCTCCCATTCAACTAAAGCTTCAAATTGAGTTGGTCTAGGCTTGGGTTTAAGAGTATTCATTTTCTCTCGCAAATTCCTTAAAACCTTTACATTAAATGAACCATCATCAGGCCAAGCCAAAACACCATCATCCTTTGTGTATTGTTTCCAACTATCAAACCACAGAATAGTATGATAACCATATTCACCTTCCATATGCGCTGCAGGTGTTTTGTACTTATGAAGTAATTTACCACCTCGCGTTTCAATCTTCTTGTCAGGCGAAATAAAAAAAAATAATTTCTGAAACAAATTTGGCTTTTTCTCAACGTGTTTAAAATGGTAACTCATTTTTAAGAGTTAGATTCAATAAAAATTTCGTTCGTAAAATATTTCCGGGATGTTCCGCTAAAACAACCAATCCGTGCGCGAAACACACCAACAAACCAATGAGAGTTGAGCTACGTCACTTTTTACTCAACCAATAAAATTGAAAACTTTCTGAAGAACCAATCAGCTTACAGTTCGTCGGAGACTCAAGAACCAATTAGAACACAGCTTGTGACGTATGTTACCCAATCCCAGCGCGCCTCTGTGACGTACACAGCAGCTGCGGTTTCTCGCTTCTCACTCCTAGCGCTTACCCCTCCTTCACAATATCTTTTCACAGCGCCATTTTGAGAACACTTTTCGGTGAAAATTAATTTTTAACAACGACAATAAGGACTCATCTGTCTGTTTCTCTAAGTAGGATAGTTTACATACATTCAAGTATTCTCAACTCGGAATAGTCGGCCCTATTCTCATAGAATAATTTTTATTTGCCAGTAGAGTAATCTTTTTACTCTGCCCTTCAAACAAGTAATATATGAACTCATTTCCCTCAGAACGCACAACTAAGTGACTGTTCGAAAGTTCCACTTGAACATAAATTACAGAACAAACTCGCACTTTCACACGGAAAAATCTCTAACTTCAAACACACATGAAATCCGTACAGGACTCTCACCTGTTTATAGAAATCATGCACCGTTAGCAAAATAACGACGTTATCCGTACAGGGCTTTCACCTGTTTATAGATATAAAACATGTACCCTTACGGGACTTTCTCCTGTTTATAGATAATCATGTACCGACGTTACCCTACCCTTCACTCAAGCTCGAATATAACTAATACTCTTATCACAGTGAGTTTTATAACAGGCGCTTTGTCCCTATTCTCATGCTGCTCAAATTTCTTAGATAATCCTCACTATACAAGATTCACACCTAGCCCTAACGCTGTGTTGCACGACCACAACACTGTGTTGCACGACCACAACACGTGATACACGGCGATATCACTTGTGATACACGGCGATATCACAATTCTGAAACAGATCAAATGTTCTGTGTGACTACCTTCTTATCACACAGTCTGTACCGGTACAACTCACAAATATCACGAAAAGCGAACTCAACATGTGTTAAACATCGATCCTATTTCTATACCATAACATACCAATAACACCTTGGTTACCCTTAGCAACACCTTGGTTACCCTTAGCAACCATCAATTTCTGCTACCAGAAGAATTGATCCAGCGGCCTATAGGAAATATGCCATAAGCAATGCTACCCAACTCTATAACCTATTTTATAAAATATTACTCTAACTCATGGACCCATTAATCAAACATGACATATTTCTGACCTACTGAATCATGTGGTCAAATTAAACCTATATACACCTTATTTACAAATTATATACAAATTATATACAACCGCGGTAAATGATGACATTATTTGAACAAATCCTAACTATTTAAATGACCACCATGGCGATGGCATCTAGCTAATAGTAACCTACGCTTCTGAATAACTAAGACCAGCTTGTTTTCAAAAGTAAGATTTTATTATCTAATTGTAGATATTTCAAAATATAGTTTTATAAATGCAATTTTATTAGAATTTTAGCAAGCATGTTTGAAAAGTATTATAAGAAAATTACAGTTTTAAGCAAGAAATTATAAGTTTAGCATTTCTAAAATCCTAAGTCCCTAGCTAAGCTAAATAAATGGAGATAAAGTAAAGTTCTTTGGGGATTCTTACGTGTTCCACGCAAAGTCCAGCAGCACGACACCCTCATCCGAAAGTTAAAAAGCAGCAGCCAGCCCATCCCCAGGGCATGGGATTTTTATACCTTTCTATGCTAGCTAATCTAAGTAAAGGAAAATTTTCTGCAAAAGTCGATGTCTCATTGGTCGAAGAGTGACAAGTGACATGTCACCCACATTTCAAAACTTCCATTAGGTCATATTCTTTGGGACCATTGTCTTTCTTGTACGTGATCCAAAGCTTCCTTGGTTTGCAACAATTTTAGTCAAAAGTTCTCACTGACTCCATTTTACTTCCGCGGATGCCAAGTTAGCAAATGTTCTTTCTACCGGTTTCTGACCTTGGCCACGTCCGACAGAATAATGACAACGCTTCATCTTTAGCTCAGTGAGTGTGACTTTGACGGAAACTTTTTCCAACATTGACATCTCGTGCTCCTTGCAGAATTAAATTCATCTTTTAGCAAACTCGAGCAAACTAGGCCCAAAAGCAGGCAACTTATTTTTCTAGTATAAAACAAACACAAGAAAAGTATTAATGTAAGAAATATTATTTATTCTGTTTCCACCCTTCGTTTACTAATTGATTAACCCTCCCAATTAGTCTAATGTTACCTAGCACAAAGCAAACAAATAAAGCAGCATTTTATATCTACCAGTCTTCATGAATTCATGAAACCTTATGTGCACCTAGAATAGTAGAAATGACATCACATAAACAAGGAAAGCAAAATAAGCACATGCTTCTTTTAAATCTGCTGCAGTTAGTAATGACAAAACAAAAACGACAAATTCAATATATTATTTTTGCACGAACAAAAGATGCAACGATTATGCACGTTTATGAGCACACATGTTAATGTTCCCGTGTGAAAAGTTTAATCTAGGTTGTGTTAGTATAACACATCACAAATCATTAATAATATTATTTATATTATGGAAATGTGACTTAACAAGTTTAAACAGATTTCTGTTTTCTATCTCGCTCCATCAATGTGCAAAGTGAAAATGCAAAATCATTTGGATTTGCTTGATTGGAGAAATGTGGGATTATTGAATCAAGATGAATACTTGTATTTGCGCAATGACTTCCCCAAGACACCTGTTATTGACCTTCTTCCAAAGAGGATGAATTTCTTTATAAGGGAGACATGCAAAATCGTATATAGAGTCCATCAGATTTGCTGAGATATCAAACATTGCTTTGCTGTCCCACAAATCGCTGTGGGCACTTCTCTGTGTAGAACTGGAATCTGCTGCAGTGATGCAGAGCTTTGTGTTACTAGGCTGGGAGAAAGCGGGTGTTTGCCAATTCTCCAAATTGTTCATGAAGGGGTGATGAAATCTTCTGAAAGTTTAGAAGCAGAATTGTATTTCCCACATAGTCTTTTTATCCATATCTTCAAATACATGATTTTACACATGAATCTATATTTATAGTGAATATCAGCTTTTTACCACAGGACTTGGGGGAACAGACTTCAAAATGTCAAGAATATTGGATCGACTTTCTTGTGAGATTATTAAGCTACATACATTATTAGGCCATAGTTCTTTATAATTCTTTAATCTTTATTATACACCTTTGCACCAATTTCAATGAGGCTAATTAAGATGGTTCACTGTGCACCAGATGCTGAGAAGAAGATGCTTTATATATCCACATGATTACTTCTCAAATCTGAACAAATATTTGTTGGACATTTATGTTAGGTATGTCCACAGGAAGATGAACCTTCATCCTTCTATCTTCTTTGGGGTAGATATCGTATGATTCACAGGTGTGAGATGTGGGTGGAGGATGTTTAACATTTTCATAATTGAATAGGTTCTAATTGAGTTCTACACCCCGGAAAATGGTGAGATAATCCTATCACAGGTTCTCTGATGTGGCACATATTGATAACCAAGATGTGTAAAGTGCATGATGAATTGCTTGATGTACCATAATTAAGGATTTAATGATTCAGAATTTTTATTGACACATGTAATATAGTTATTGTTAGATTTGGGGGTCTCTAGTTACTTGTGGCAAATAGGGACCCTTGCCTCTAGTCAGGGTAAGTGTGTACACTCCTAAAATAACCCCTGCTCACCCCTCGGTAGCTTGGCACGAGCAGACAGGCTTATCGCAGAGGCAGTGTGTAAAGCATTTGTGACCACATACAGTAATCCAGTGACAAAACTACAGATGGACACCACACAGGTTTCATATCGAAAATAAGTATTCTTTATATAGACTTAACACAAGACCACAAACGACAAAAATCCACAATACTGTACTTAAAATGGTAGTTTTAGCTTAGTTCTGTTTAGTTCTTAAAATGCGACACTTTGAGTCAATGTACCTTACGATGCGTTACGCTTCCACAACAAAAGTGTTGCAGCGATGGAAATGCGGCAAAGTTCCGGTGCAAAGAAATAAAGACGTGAAGACCTTCCAGATGCGGCACACTTCTCTGATGATACGAGAAGTCTCGATTCGATGCGTCAGCTGCAGCGGCGACACCCTTGTTCCGTGATGCGACACCAACAGCTTTGGCTGCGACACTCTTCTCCGACGTGGCGAGACGCTTCCGCACAATACGACAACTACAGCAGCGACATCCAAGATGCGACGGCAGCAGCTCCGTCGGCGGCACGCTTCTCCGTGGATGCGAGGTGCTTTTCTTGATGTGGTGCAACACTACAGCTACAAAGGGGACATCCAAGATGAGACGGCAGCAGCAGCGACGGCGACACGCTTCCCCTTTGTTGCGAGATGCTTCTCTCGATGCAGTGCAATACTTCAGCTACAGCGGCGACATCCAAGATGCAACGGCAGCAGCAGCGACGGCGACATGCTTCTTCCTCTTGAGTCACACTTCCAGCTCCTTGCGACACGCAGTCCCTCAGAAGGCCCAAAACAGCAGCAGGCCCTTCCCAAGGAACTCTGGGCAGCTGAGGGTTGAAATCTGTTGTCCCTGAGACTTCAGCAGGAGGCAAGCTCTGTTCCAAGCCCTTGGAGATCCTAAAAAGTTGATGAAAGTACACAAAGTACCTTTCTCCTCTCTTTAGCAGTCATGCAACCACTGCAGGCCAATCCCCCCAAGCAGCACTTCAGCTAAGTAATAGTCTCTCCTCAGTTTCTTCAGGTTCCTCTCCTCAGCAAAGGTTTCACCTTGTTGTCCAAAAGTGATCTAATTTCTTGGGATCAGGGTCCCAATATTTATACCCCAAAATCCTTTGTCCTCTGAGGGCAGAGGGGCCTTTGCCTAGTCCAAACCAGTTCTGGAGCACTTTGTTTACATGACTCCTTCTTTCAATTCACAGTGCAGGGCAGAAACATCAGACACTCTACAGGAGGTGGAGCCAGCATTGTGGAGGGAAGGGACAGCTCTGGAGTACTCTGTTGACATGAATCCTTCTCTCCTTTCACAGTGCAGGGCAGAGACATCAGACGCACCACAGGGGGTGGAGCCAGCAATGTGGGGGGCAGGCACAGTCCTTTTCAGGTCCCAGGTGCAACTCCTCCCTCCCATGTAGATGCAGATCCCTCTATTCACCACTGCGCGGACTCGCCCTGTCTCCTGGAATCCCCCAGCCCTGTCACTCAAACTCCAGACAAGGAATACACAACCTAGCAGAGGCAGGTTTGGATAGTTAGACAAGAAAATACCTACTTTCTAAAAGTGGTATTTTCAAACACAGAATGTTAAAACCAACTTCACTAAAAGATGTATTTTATCATTCTGAGTTCAGGCATACTAAACTCGAATGTCTACCATGTTCCCTGAGTTAGTTAGGATTATAAAATGTAATAATCTAACTGCCCATTCTGGCCTATGGAGAACAGGTTGCCTTGCAATAGTGAAAAACGAAAATGGCTGTAATTCACTATTAGGACATGCCACACACAACAGGGAATGTCCTTCCTTATACTTACAATGCACCCTGCCCTTGGGCCTACCATAGGGGTGTCTGATACGAAGAAAAGGGAAGGTTAAGGGACTGGCAAGTGGGTGCACTTGCCCAGTCAGCATGGCAGTACCAGATTGCACAAAGGCTCTGCAATGGCAGGCCTTAGACACACTTTTGCAGACTGCTTCTGTTAGTGGCACAACCAGTGCTGCAAGCTCACCAGCAGAGTTTGGTTTACAAGCCCTGGGCACCCCTGGTGCACTGTACTAGGGTCTGACAGGTAAACCAAACCAGCCAATCATGGAATCACAAATTCATGCCTTAATTTATAATAGGGAGAACATATGCAATTTAGCACTGATCAGCAGTGGTAAAGTGCCCAGAGTCATAAAACAGCCACCAAAGGTCAGACAAAATTGAGGAGGAAGGCAAAATGTTCAGGGCTGACCCTGCAAAACAGTTATCTTTTAGCTCTTATTTAATGCCACATAGGTTTTCACTCCTTTTGACCTGCCCAAAAAAGTAAACTTAAGTTCAGGTGGTGTGATCTCAAAACCAATAGTCACAAGACCACGTAAATGCTGTGACATTCTACCCACAAGAGAACAATATAGATTAGCTGGTCATTTAGAAACTTGGAGATGTCCCACCAGCCTGCTGGGTCAGCATAGACCCTGGCTCCACACCCATACCAGAGGACTTCCCTCATATTTAGAGTTCCTGACAGGGATCTCTGTGCCTTTAGCAATTCCTCCACACTAGCTATGTACTGATCGTCTCTATTATTGTCTGGCCCACTCAATATTTATTTTTTATTTTTCTGAGGCAAATTCCCTGATACAAAAGAGTATAAATAGGATGAGGCTACCATCATTGTGAACTGATAGCCATGTGGCAGACAGGCCGCTAGGTCCAGGGTTTCAAATGGCAGAGGCAGATACTGAGGCTACACTGGAAGAAACCCAATGGTTCACCTGGCTAAATGAGGAAGGGGAAACATATGCCTGACAGTGCTGAAGTTTGCCAGTTTATGACATAAATTCTGCTCTGCCAGCCTCTAAATGGGGCCCTAAGATGGGTCAAGAGGTCTAATTTCAAGAGGTCTAATTTACAAAGTATCTTCTGACTTGGGATTTCAAACTTTTTTATGGAGCCCCAACAACAATTACGTCTTGAAAATGTCAATGTTCAGTGTTTTCCATGTATTGTCTGTTGCTCTACCTCTTACCTGACTGTTGCACAGGTGCTAGATTACTGCAGAAGTGCAATCTATTATGTGTTCTCTGATATTGCATACAATGATCAATGTGTTTCTCGCACTAAATGCAATCTTGGTCATAGTCTTGGAGGTGTCAAGATAATGCTTTAATGTTTTATGAGAAACTATCTGCAAGGTTTTCCTGAATATGACCAAGGCAAGCCTTTATGGTTATGTGCAAAACTGCCTCTTTATCCCACCCAATATATATGCTTTCCCTTCCATTTCTTCAATCTTATATAGAAAAGTCCATTTTCTAGGCACACTTTTCTTCTTGACCAAATTTATTTTGCCATGGAAATCCTGAATCTGTGGAGCTTGATTTTTCATTTTTGTGTGGAAATCATAGCTATACATCAGAGCATACAGCTTTCTGTGAATCGGGCTTTCATCATGTACGTGTAACAGTAAATAATGCTCTTCTTTTTTTTCCTTGTAACAGGATATTGGCCCATACAGTGTCAGTAAGACTGCCCTCACAGGTTTAACCAAGATTTTGGCATCAGAATTATATCCGATGAATATTCGGCTAAACTCATTAGCCCCTGGAATTATCAAGACACGGATGAGCTCTTTTGTAAGTATAATCAAATTAAAATTTAAAGTGTCCACAAATAAAAATAAAATCTCCCAGATTTCTCTTCTGTAGGCACATAAAATGCATGTAAACAAAACACAGCTGAATTACTACTTGATCCATTCTCTATCAAATTAGCAAATTGAACTTCTAGAAAAAAATTATACAGTGTAATAGATATACTTCCATACAGAATATAACAGCACAATCTTGTAAATAAAAGCTGCCTTGCTGTTTTAAAAAACTTATAGAATGGATGTTGAGAACCTTACTGTAATACTATGGTTGGATCAAACAGAAGTAGCATTTGTAATTCTCAACAATGCATACAACTGAGGAGGGAGGGATTGGATATATACTTTATGACAGATTTACAAGAAAGTGACGCATCTGTAAAGATGCGTCACTTTTCATGCGCCACCATTAGAAACCCTCGCGCCACTATGGATGCGTCGTATTTAAAATACGGCGCACCATGGTGCAAGAAATGACAGATGCATCACAAATTCTGACGCATTTGTTGACGCAAAAGTAATGCATTGCTGGAATTGTGTCGCAAGCACGATGCAACTCCAGCAATGCAGGGAGAGGCCTATCCTCATTGTGCGGCGTCACTCCTTTGGGGCAGATTTACAAGAAAGTGATGCATCTGTAAAGATGCGTCACTTTCCCTGCGCCACCATTTGAAACCCTTGCGCCACTATGGGTGCGCCGTATTTAAAATATGGCACACCATGGTGCAAGAATTGACAGATGCATCACAACTTCTGACCCATCTGTTGACGCAAAAGTCACGCATTGCTGGAGTTGTGTTGCAAGCACAACGCAACTCCAGCAATGCAGGGGGAGGCCTATCCTCATTGTGCTGCATCACTCCTTATGCCTGCTTCAAGCAGGCGTAAGAATTTGACGCAGTGGCGGTCTAGAAGCGGTGCAGTGACATCTTGTAGATTTCACTGCGTCACTTCTACGAGGCTTTTTTGCGTTGGAATGGTCACCCTGCATATATTATACCTGAGAGTGGAATTGAAGTGCATGCACCAGTAGGTCAAACTTACTGAGCAACTTGCTGCCAGCTGAGCTCATGAACTATCAAAGTGTCAAGAATCACTTACCACTTAATGAAAATTTGACTGCCATCTACCGTCTCCCACGGAATGAATCAAGAGTACCAGAGCAGATTCATACCTGCCAAGATCCTTCCACCTGGGACCAACCATGACAAGGAAGTATGAATATCTAGTTTGTTTTGTGGTAGGATTTTGTGTTTGAGCCTGAGGAAGATTCCAGCTGCAATGGCTGATACACGGGGAACAGGAGCGTGGGTAGGCAGACAGCAAGTTGCCACCACCGAGCCGATTGGAGCAACACCGTGCTCCACCGCACCCCCGTCAGGCTGTAGCTCCTGTCTCTCGGGTCACCAAAGTGCCCGGTACAGGACTACTAAGGTCCCTAAGCAGGTTACCTTCCACCATTCCGGAACCTACCTTTATTAGTGCACCACTCTTACCATAGGTCCTGAAGAAGTGCCGCTTGATTCCTTTTGGAACACCATGGCACGAAACATGTCGACCTCTCACTAACGCCCGTCCACCGGGAACCTTAGATCCCAACAGGACATCCGCGTTTTCTCTTTTTTAATTAGGCAGGCACTACCATGAATATTAAAGCTTTGCACAGGACTGTGCTTTACCTATTTTAAATCACCACCTAAGTTCACACACAATTTCCCTGCCCCCACACCCGCCCGCACCCTACGGCTTCTCAAAAGAAATCTCTGATAAAGAGCCCAGGAAACGGTGAGCCCGTCAAGCATTGCAGCGCCGGCCCGACGAAGAGCAAGGCCCATTGGTGAAGCATGACTCCTCTCGGGGTGTGTGAGGGCAACATGACAAAGGATTTGTCTTTCCCATCCCCTTCCTTTCCTTAGGAACTGCACTCCTCATGTTCTTCATGCAATGGCTAATAAGCCACAACCATTGCAACTAAACTGCCTCCTTCTCATTGGGTGCAAATGCTGCCTTCTTTCTAGTTGATGCTGGAGCAATGGCTCTTGCACTAGTGAGTCCAACTGTGACCCATACACCGCCTCTTATGCTTTGAGGGCCAGGCTTGCACCTTCCATTGGACACTTGGACAGTCTGCATAGACGGATAGAACACAAATCCAGGAAAGAAAAGGTACAGAGCTATTGCACCCAGAAGAGGGGGGGGGGCTTTAACAATAGCGTAGGGGACTGCTGCAGCTGCTACAAATTGTGTCTCCATTCAAGGCCAACACTCTCTACCACTAATAAGTGTCCTCCCAGATTGCTGGGGCATTGTCACCCCTTAACACCATTGATTAATGTCTTCTGTTGATTATGTGCATCAATTACCTTGTGTAGAGTAGCAACAACTTAATTTCTCTTCATAAATAAAAGTATTTGATTTAATTAATTATAATATTTCCTATCTGATGTCCGTTGAATTCTGAGACATTAACCTTAAATACCTCCCTGACAAAGCCTTTGACAGCTCAACCGCTTCACTCTGAGGGTCACATTTCGGAAGATTTTGATTGTCACAATCCGAGCCCAGCAACCTCTTTCTGCCCTAGGACTCCTGAACAAATTCCTACAGTTATCGAAACAATCAATCATTGCATTTGTATAGCGCACTACTCACCCGGAGGGTCTCAAGGCGCTTGAGGAGGGGGGCGTCCGCTACTGCTCGAACAGCCAGGTCTTGAGCTGCTTCCTGAATGCGAGGTGGTCTTGGGTCAGGCGGAGATGGGTCGGGAGGAAGTTCCAAGTCTTGGCGGCCAGGTAGGAGAAGGACCTTCCTCCTGTGGTGGCTCTTCGGATGCGGGGGACGGCGGCGAGGGCGTGGCTGGTCGATCGAAGCTGGCGTGTGGGAGTGTAGAAGTTGAGGCAGCTGTTGAGGTATCTTGGGCCTTGGTTGTGCAGGGCTTTGTGTGCGTGGGTTAGGAGCCGGAAGGTGATTCTTTTGTTGACCGGGAGCTAGTGCAGGTCTCTCAGGTGTCCGGAGATGTGGCTGTGTCGGGGGATGTCTAGGATGAGTCTTGCTGATGCATTCTGGATCCGCTGGAGTCTCTTCTGGAGTTTAGCGGTGGTTCCGGCGTAGAGGGTGTTGCCGTAGTCCAGTCGGCTGGTGACGAGGGCCTGGGTGACCGTCTTACTGGTCTCGTGGGGATCCACCGGAAGATCTTACGTAGCATGCGCAGGATGTTGAAGCACGACGAGGAGACGGCGTTGACTTGTCTGGTCATGGAGAGGGAGGAGTCCAGGATGAAGCCCAGGTTGCCTGCGTGGTCCGTTGGTTTGGGTGCGCTGCTCAGGGCGGGGGGCCACCAGGTGTCGTCCCAGGCAGAATGCGAGGAGCCCAGGATGAGGACTTCCGTCTTGTCTGAGTTCAGTTTCAGGCGGCTGTTCATCATCCATTCGGCTACGGCTGTCATCCCTTCGTGCAGGTTGGCTCTGGCGGTGGCGGGGTCGTTGGTGAGGGAGAGGATCAGCTGGGTGTCGTCGGCGTAGGAGATGATGTTGAGGTTGTGTTGGCGTGCGATGGCCGCAAGGGGGCTCATGTAGACATTGAAGAGGGTGGGGCTGAGGGAGGAGCCTTGAGGAACGCCGCAGATGACTTCGGTGGCTTCTGATTTGAACGGGGGAAGGCGGACTCTCTGTGTTCTTCCGGCGAGGAAGGAGATGGCCCATTCCAGTGCCTTCTCTAGGATTCCGACGTTGCTGAGGCGCTGCACTAGGGTGCGGTGGCAGACAGTGTCGAATGCCGCGGAGAGGTCCAGGAGGATGAGGGCCGCAGTTTCCCCGTTGTCGAGCAGGGCTCGGATGTCATCGGTGGCTGCGATGAGGGCGGTCTTGGTGCTGTGGTTGGCCCGGAAGCCGGATTGTGAGAGGTCGAGGGATCCGTTCGTCTCGAGGAAGGCGGCCAGCTGCTTGTTGACGGTCTTCTCGATGACTTTGGCCGGGAACGGGAGGAGCGAGATCGGGCGGTAGTTTTTGAGTTCGGTGGGGTCTGCTGATGGTTTCTTCAGTAGGGCGCTGAGTTCGGCGTGCTTCCAGCTTTCGGGGAAGGTAGCGGTGTCGAAGGAGGCGTTGATGATGTCTCGTAGGTGGGGTGCGATGACGGCGTTGGCCTTGTTGAAGACGTGGTGAGGGCAGGGGTCGGTTGGAGATCCGGAGTGGATGGAGTTCATCGTGCGTCGGGTTTCTTCGGTGTTGA
The DNA here is from genome assembly GCF_964261635.1 of Lissotriton helveticus. NCBI lineage: Eukaryota > Metazoa > Chordata > Amphibia > Caudata > Salamandridae > Lissotriton > Lissotriton helveticus. The sequence continues at coordinate 75,985,868 of NC_136072.1, forward strand.
TCGGGGTCAATGCACGGAGGGTGGCGGTGGGGGGTGGTGGTGCGGTCATGGGGTGCGTAGGCTGAGTGACAAAGCTGTTGTGTATGTCTGCAATCTTGTTGTGGAAGTAGGAGGCGAGGGAGTTGCAGAGGTCTTGAGATGGGGTGATGTCATTGTTTCCGGCATTGGGGTTGGAGAGCTCTTTGACGATGTTGAAGAGTTCTTTGCTGTTGTGTGCGTTGTTGTCCAGTCGTTCCTTGAAGGCGGTTTTCTTGGTGGTGTGGATCAGTTGGTGGTGTTTTCGGGTGGCGAGCTTGAGGGTGGTCATGTTGTCTGGTGTTGTGTCTCTGCGCCAGGCACTCTCGAGGGTTCGGCAGTTCTTCTTGGAGCTCTTGAGTTCGTCGGTGAACCATGGTGCTTTCTTACAGCCGGGTCTTCTAGGCGGGGTCCTCAGAGGGGCGAGGTCGTCTGCGCAGTTGCTGATCCACTTCGTGAGGTTGTTGGCGGCCTGGCTGGGGTTCGCTGAGCTGGCGGGGGGGTCCCGGCTCAGGGATGCGGCGAGCTGGTCGGCTGTGATCTTGTTCCAGCTTCTGCGTGCAACCTGTTGCTGGTGGTGGTGGATCGTGTTCTTTCTGAAGCTGAAGTGGACGCAGCTGTGGTCCATCCAGTGGAGCCCGGTGGCGTGGCTGAAGGCGATGTCCTTGCTGGATGAGAAGACGGGGTCGAGAGTGTGTCCGGCGTAGTGGGTGGGGGTGGTCACCAGCTGCTTGAGTCCGAGGTTGGCGAGGTTGTCCAGCAGGGTGGTGGTGTTGCGGTCGTCGTGGTTCTCCAGGTGGAAGTTGAGGTCCCCTAGGAGGATGTAGTCAGCAGAGGGGAGGGCGTGCGGGCTGATGAAGTCGGTGATGTCTTCGCTGAATTGTGTGCGTGGTCCCGGGGGTCTGTAGATGAGGGTGCCTCTGAGGGTGGTCTTGGGATCGGTGTGGATCTGGAAGTGCAGGTGTTCGGCGGATGTGAGGGTGCCGTCGGTGCTGGTCGTGATGCGGATGGTGTTCTTGTGGATGATGGCGATGCCTCCTCCGGTCTGATTGCCGCGGTCCCTCCGGGTGATCTTGTATCCGTCCGGGATGGCGATGGCGATGTCGGGTGCTGAGGAGGCGTTCATCCATGTTTCCGTGAGGAAGGCGACGTCTGGGGATGTGGTGTCGAGCAGGTTCCAGAGCTCTACGGCGTGTCTGTGGACGGAGCGGGTGTTGAGCATGATGCACTTCAGGTGGTTGCTGCTGGGGGTCGTCGCGGTGGGTGCGGGTGCGGTGCAGGCCCGGATGCAGGTGAACTTTCAGTAGTGGCAGCTGAAGGGTCCGTGGTTGCGTTTTGGGGTAACTCGGTAGCATCCAGGGGTCCGGCCGGTGTTGAGTGCGTTGATTTCCGTGGCGTTGTAGGTTCGGCGGGTGGGCTGGTGTCTGCGGGGTCCAGGGGTCTGGGCGTTGGGCGTGGTCCAGGCGCGGACGGGCGCAGACGGGCTTACCTTTGGCGCGCCTTCGGCGCACAATTGGCGCGCCCGCTGCGCGTTTGCCACTCTGCCATATGTGGAGAATGGGGGGGGCGGAGCCAGGGAGGAGCAGCTGGGAGGCGGGTGCGGGGCGGCGAATGGGGAAGGGCGACCGGGGAAAGGGGGCGGGGCCGCAGGGGGGCAGTGGCAGGGAGCGGGGAGGTGGCGGGAACGCGGCAGGGGCTGGGCACAACCAGGGGCACAGAGGGAGAAAACAATGAGGCAGAACTAAGGCAGAGCAAAACCGGGGAATGCCACACACAGCACAAATGAGGCAGGGCCCAAAAGGGAAAGAATTCCGGGAGATAACGCACACAGTACAGCTAAGGTACAAACGGGGAAAGAATACACACACAGTGCAACAGGGCAAAATCAGCAGCAGCGCAGGATCAGGAGCACAGCTGCGGGCAGCGGCGGCACTCGGCGGGAAAGGGGCAGCCTGGACTCACACATGGAGGAGTGAGCGAGGTGCGTGGGGTGACCGGCCCAGAGGGACAGAGGTCACTGCTCACCACCGTGCCTCCTCCGCCCTATATGGTCCAGTGGGAGGGAGGAGCAGCTGGGAGGCGGGTGCGGGGCGGCGAATGGGGAAGGGCGACCGGGGAAAGGGGGCGGGCTGCAAGGAGGCAGCGGCGGGGAGCGGGGAGGTGGCGGGAACGCGGCAGGGGCTGGGCACAACCAGGGGCAGGGAGAAAACAATGAGGCAGAACTAAGGCAGAGCAAAACCGGGGAATGCCACACACAGCACAAATGAGGCAGGGCACAAAAGGGAAAGAATACCAGGAGATAACGCACACAGTACAGCTAAGGTACAAACGGGGAAAGAATACACACACAGTGCAACAGGGCAAAATCAGCAGCAGCGTAGGATCAGGAGCACAGCTGCGGGCAGCGGCGGCACTCGGCGGGAAAGGGGCAGCCTGCACTCACACACGGAGGAGTGAGCGAGGTGCGTGGGGTGACCGGCCCACAGGGACAGAGGTCACTGCTCATCACCGCGCCTCATCCGCCCTTTATGGTCCAGTGGGAGGGAGGAGCAGCTGGGAGGCGGGTGCGGGGCGGCAAATGGGGAAGGGAAACCGGGGAAAGGGGGCGGGGCCGCAGGGGGGCAGCGGCGGGGAGTGGGGAGGTGGCGGGAACGCGGAAGGGGCTGGGCACAACCAGGGGCACAGAGGGAGAAAACAATGAGGCAGAACTAAGGCAGAGCAAAACCGGGGAATGCCACACACAGCACAAATGAGGCAGGGCACAAAAGGGAAAGAATACCGGGAGATAACGCACACAGTACAGCTAAGGTACAAACGGGGAAAGAATACACACACAGTGCAATAGGGCAAAATCAGCAGCAGCGCAGGATCAGGAGCACAGCTGCGGGCAGCGGCGGCACTCGGCGGGAAAGGGGCAGCCTGGACTCACACACGGAGGAGTGAGCGAGGTGCGTGGGGTGACCGGCCCAGAGCGACAGAGACAATATAGACTTTACCTCCTCATTGGCCTTAGTTTTAGCCACGCCAGTGGTTGTTTCAGCACATCTATTTTACACTAAAATGACAAGTGACTGAGCAAAATGTTTCCACGGTCCTGAGAGATCAGGGTTGTCATCTTTGATTAGCTGCCAAGAGCTATTCTCTTTTTGGTAAGAGGGGTTTCTTGTGGCACTGTGAGCTAGCTGGTATACAGGCTAACACACCTGGTAGGGGTGTCTAGAATCAGTCTGACCCCATCCTGCAGTATATGTGGTCTAAACCTGCAGATGCTATATAGGTTTTATAGGAACTTGATCAAGGCAGTAACCAACCCAAAAAACTATTTGAACTCATAAAAGCACAATCGATTTAGTGCCTGTGGCCTGCCTCTGGGTCACATGACTTTGTGTAGCTCACAGTTGGGCTTTGTGTATTCCTCCTAGACAGCCCCACACAATAGATACCCTAGGTGTGCTTGGATGGGCCATCACTGGGAGGATGTGAGGGGGAACTGGGCCCGGCCCTACATACACGTAAATGGCCTGTGTCCTGTTTCCACACAACGGCTGCATACCCCTTGTAGTCAGTCTAGAGTGTGTGCATGCAAAGCAGGAAGCCTGTATACTTGTGGGCCAGTGGATACTCTGCCAGTAGGAAAGATTGCTGTGCTACTGAAGGGACTGCCACTCTGCCGAACTACTACTCAGAAGGAACTGCCACTCCACTAAGCTGACCTGGTATCTGCTGCCCTCTTGCCTGGATGAGAAGGACTGGACCTGCATCTGTTGAACATAGGACCCCAAAGTGACTCCAAGGGCTAGTTGACTGGCCTCCTGACTAGAACCTCGGGGACAGAAGGCTCCAAAAATCTTGAACCCAGCACCTGGAATCTGCCATCTGTTAGCCCTACCCTGCCAAGTGGTACTACCCCATGTCTTGGACCCTTGGAAATAAGCCTAAATGTGCTCCGCAGGCCCATCTGTGGATCTGGCATAACCAATGCATCTGCTCTACAGTGCAACCCCTAGCAGAACTGATGCATCATCTCTCCTGCAAGGGTTCTCCCAATGCAAAGACTCGGCATCGACTTCGCACACTGTGCAAAGCTTTCCACATACAGGCCCTCACACTTTAAATCTCTCTTCTAAGGCAGCCTTGACAATGATGCAGCTTTTTGCATTGCAGCCTCACATGTCCTTAGAACAGATGCATTGCCTCGACTGTGTGATGCATCCTCAACATCGATCTTTACACTGTAAACCCTTGCTGATGGGATCCTCAGCGTTAATGCAGGACCTCCCATTGCAGCTCCTCAGAACCAACACATCTCCCAGGCTGCCCCATTTGCATCCTCCAAGCTATCCATCGTGGTCAGCCTGAACTTGACTTTGTCCTGGTCGGGGGTGACCAGATATCCACAGTTGGCGAAATGTCCTTTTTGGCACAATTTTCACTTAAATATTTTAAATTGGATAGCTCTGGTTCTATAGATTGGGTTTTTAATGTTTTCATCACAAATTTCTCTATATCCTAGGGTTTGCTTGTGACTGCACCTTGAAACAGGTTGTAATTCCTGCTTGAGTAGGGGTGTATCTCCCTCAAGCAGTAACCCAGTTTCTAACAGTTGGTAAATAGGAAACCCTATTACATTGAAGGGCAGTAAAGTAACACCACAAAGTTTGGCCAAGTCTCTTTTTTGCATTTGAGTGAAGATGATTGCCTTAAAGAAAGAGTTTGCCAAATTCCCAATGACTTTCGCAAGGCTTTCCAAAACCTTGAAATATAACAAGTATCTTTATCAGAAATGAAAGTATAAGGCAATCCATGAAGACAAAAATGCCAAAAATACTTTGGGTCATTTCTTCAACAGTTGCCAATATGGGCAATGGAGGAAAATGTGGAGAAATGATATACCAGGTTTCAGGAGCCACTGATAGCAATTGTTTGTATCCAAAAGGGTAAGAATTTAAAGACGTACATTAGGTACAAATAAGGGGGCTATTGAAGGAACTGCTTAAAGTCAGATTTTGGTTTTGTGATTTAATATTTGTTTGCATGTAGCTTTCAGTGTAATGGGATATGTTGGGAATTACTTTGTGGATATTTTTACCTTATTAGTGTTTTGCTTCAGGGTGTATTTGGACTCTTGTCATATGGAATCAATGTTTGATCATGTTGTATTGGGAGGCATTTGATACCTTCTTACATAATTCATTATGTTGAAGGATTAAGAGCATGTGATGGTTATAATAGCAAAAAGAAAGAATAATACAGAAGGTTACAGATAAGCACTTTGCAAAAAATGCAGAGGGATTCTAGGCACAATATTGCAGTTATCAATACACAATTTTAAGGGCAGCAATTTCAGATGAGTGGAAATTGAAAACTAGCTGATGAATACTAAGCAATGATATGTTCAGCAAAATAAAAAGCATCATAAAAGTTAGTGCTTTACTAATGTTGTAGATGACTTCTGATAAATACAGCTCCCACACCCCATGCTCAGCTGTCTTTTTATACCCGCCCCCAAGCCGGAGTCCATAAGATATGAGGCCCAACCTGGTTTATTCTTGTTTGTTACTAGCAGGCAGGGCAGGTCCAAGGATTCCAAGGCTAAACAACGCTTGAATAAGCTGCTTTTATAAGTAGATGGAGACACACTCGAAGCTCTGGACCTCTTGAGCTTCATAAGAGAAAACGAGTTTTGAGAAAGAGAGTGTGTATTCCTTGAAAGGTCAGAATGATACTTATTTGGATGAATATCCGTTCTTTCAGATTTTCAAAATAGAAGACAGGGCTGCTTCAAGTTGCAATGTGACATCTTTATTGATGTGTTGTGAAACATGGACAGCTGACACGTGTTTTGCCCCCTATTGGCGATTTGCGCCGGGGCTTTCTCAAGGCTGTAAAGAAAGATAGATGAGTTGTTTTAGACACCACAAAGTAGCTTTTGACCCCCAAAAAAGAAAAAGAAAAAAAGAAAAAGAAAGACCACCTAGAGTGAGAAGTGGTTGATGTATTCTCGATGCAGGAGGGCGATAGAAGCCCATTGTTTTTATTATTATATTTGCATCAAAGCTCTTTTATGGATTTCCATAGATCGTGAGGGAAAAGTGTGTCATACCACAGAAAGCGTGGTTATGGTTACAAGTTCATATCTACTTATAATAGATCCAAAACGGAAGATTTGTGCTAAACATTGAAGAATAAGTGGGACCTAAAAGGAAGTGATTTAGGGAAAGTCCATAAATGTGTGCTTTCACAAGTGCCACAGATTGCCTGAGCAGCTACTATCCTCTGCCGGCACAGAAAGAAAATGTGCAAGGGTCCCAGGCAGAAGTAGTGAATAAAGTAAGACAATAAGTAGAGACATAATAAACAATATGCAAGGGCCATACCTATTTACACAAATGCAGCGTATAATGCAACTGTTTCCATATTGTCAAAATCCCAAAGACAAGAGTTTCAATACTCGTACGACAATATTCTTCTGTAAATTCTAGTAAAAAATACAGATTAAAAAAAAAAAAAATTTTTTATATGGCCTGATGTTTACCACCATGATAGTTTGAACAGTGCGTGCAATTAATCACATCCAGCAAATATAAAGGCATGCATATACTGAGAAAATACATGATTATCAAACAACATCAAGATAGTGCATGTAACTTAACATGTTACAAAGTTGCATAACGTTTTAATTGCTGTTAGACAGGAAAAAGGTTATCCGCAAAATTCACGTGCATGGTGTTGGCTACGTATGCGGCTTGACCAGTCATATATATAGTGTACAAATAGTTCAAATTATCTTCCATTGAATACAATATGTCACGTTTGCACTGTTACTTTAAAAATATTTTCATAAAAGCCGATAATTTTTCATAGGCCTTCTTATTTGAGGCTGATTATATAAAAGCCTAGGTATAGGCAGAGAACAAAGTTCAACGGAGAGTCGGGAAAGAAACCCAAGACTGTTGGCGGATCGCGTATGTATTCAATTATACGCCCATCTTGTTATGCCAATAGTTATAGAGAGTCACGGGGCACCCACATTGTTATAAACGATTGTGTGCCCAAAGGATGTTTGTTGAAAGGGGAGAACTAAAGTCATCGTAGAGTCGCATAGGCATAAAAACGAATTAACAGAAACGCGACTATTCACAAGTTCGCCAGACATACGGACCCACCATGGGCATTTAACTTAGTGCAAAAAGCTGAAGGGTGCAGATCGGTCCCTGCTCGTGGCTCTCGACGTTCGGTATGTACGTAGGTTAAATCCCGATTTACCCGTTGTCTATTATCAATCGGAATTTAAAGTGAGTTATCCGGAAGTAAAGCAGTCACATCAAGTGCTCACAGTCAGCTTTACTTCGTGTACAAAAAAACCCTTACCCGGCTAGGCGATACTGCGCAAGTTTCATAGATAGTGTTTTTTTAGAAAACCTTGTAGATTGAGACCTCGTATAGTACTTTGACGTGTTTATTACAGGTCGACATCGTGAAATAAGGCCGCCATTTGTAAATGGTGTTAGTCTCTTATATTTTCAAGTGGCGGAATATGAACTGTCAACATCTATTAGTGATGCTACACAGAGAATGCACGAAATCTAATCAAAGTCCCCTATGTCTAGAATCTGCACGTCTTAGTTAATATTTGTGTATCTACAAGGTATAAAGTGCACGTTAGTATATTAGTACTACCTAGAAGAGAGCTCACTAATCATAGGAATGGAGACAGTGACAAAGGGCCTGAACCAGGAATATGAATGGCATCACTGGCTTTGAACCCCCTATGCTCCTGGTACTAGACAATGCATGGCGTTAATGTATATAGTTATACATTACCAACAATCATGTGACAGGAATAGCAACATATTGCCCCTAAGATTTCATTCTTCTGATATTGTCTTACCATGCAGCACAACTATAGCAATGACCAGTCCTCTCTGTGTTTCTGCATGACTAATCTGCTCAGAAATGAATGTCCGCCCTGTACTGTACAAAAAATATGTGCTACTGGTTACTGTATAATATTGTGAATAATATTTAAAGAACAGCATCTGAACTTGTCCCTGACGATGATGTTAAATTCTGTATATTTGTGTTGCCTTGTCCTTCACACATAGGCCGCTTACCACTTTCTTCAGTTCTTCGTTGTTATCAATCCCCGATGCCTGGTCCCGTTTCTATCAAAGCCATGGTAACACCTATGCTCCACAGGTTAGGTAGTACTAATATACTAACGTGCACTTTATACCTTGTAGATACACAAATATTAACTAAGATGTGCAGATTCTAGACATAGGGGACTTTGATTAGATTTCGTGCATTCTCTGTGTAGCATCACTAATAGATGTTGACAGTTCATATTCCGCCACTTGAAAATATAAGAGACTAACACCATTTACAAATGGCGGCCTTATTTCACAATGTCGGCCTGTAATAAACACGTCAAAGTTCTATACGAGGTCTCAATCTACAAGGTTTTCTAAACAAACACTATCTATGAAACTTGCGCAGTATCGCCTAGCCGGGTAAGGGTTTTTTTGTACACGAAGTAAAGCTGACTGTGAGCACTTGATGTGACTGCTTTACTTCCAGATAACTCGCTTTAAATTCCGGTTGACAATAGACAACGGGTAAATCGGGATTTAACCTAAGTACATACCGAACGTCGAGAGCCACGAGCAGGGACCGATCTGCACCCTTCAGCTTTTTGCAGTAAGTTAAATGCCCATGGTGGGACTGTATGTCCAGCGAACTTGTGAATAGTCGCGTTTCTGTTAATTCGTTTTTATGCCTACACGACTCTACAATGACTTTAGTTCTCCCCTTTCAACAAACATCCTTTGGGCACACAATCGTTTATAACAATGTGGGTGCCCCGTGACTCTCTATAACTATTGGCATAACAAGATGGGCGTGTAATTGAATACATACGCGATCCGCCAACAGTCTTGGGTTTCTTTCCCGACTCTCTGTTGAACTTTGTTCTCTGCCTATACCTAGGCTTTTATATAATCAGCCTCAAATAAGAAGGCCTATGAAAAATTATCGGCTTTTATGAAAATATTTTTAAAGTAACAGTGCAAACGTGACATATTGTATTCAATGGAAGATAATTTTAACTATTTGTACACTATATATATGACTGGTCAAGCCGCATACGTAGCCAACACCATGCACGTGAATTTTGCGGATAACCTTTTTCCTGTCTAACAGTAATTAAAACGTTATGCAACTTTGTAACATGTTAAGTTACATGCACTATTTATTATTATTTATTTATTTATTAATGAAATTTGTTAAGCGCAAGGCAGATGCCCGAAGGCGTCTCGGCGCTAGATAATGACAGCTCAAAACGGGAAGATAACAAAATTTACTGGTTAAAAAGCCAGGTCTTTATTTTCCTTCTAAAGAGGGTAAGAGGCGGGCAGGATCTGATGTCCGCATCAAGTGAGTTCCATAGTTTGGATGTGGCAACAATGAAACGGCGGTCACCCCATGAAGCTGTTTTGGTTCGGGGGACAGTCATCAACAAGACATTCATGGAGCGTAAGGTTCTGTTAGGGGCATAGAATGCCAAAGAATTGTTGAGGAAGCGAGGCCCTAGGTTACGGGAGGCTTTGTAGGCTATACAAAGTGCCTTAAATTTAATTTGATTGTTTACTGCCAACCAGTGATAATTTTTAATCACTTGGGAGATAGATTTAAATTTTGGGGTCCTAGAGAGCATTCTAGCAGCTGCGTTTTGCACTGACTGTAGTTTGCGGATAACTTTCCGTTGAGTATTAATGAAAAGTCCATTACAATAATCCAGGGTTGACATAACAAAAGCCGTAACTAAAGTCTTGCCTGAGTCGGGAGGGAGAAAAGGAAGAATCTTTTTGATAGATTTAAGTTTATAGAAGGCAGTTGAAACTATAGAATTTGCATGAGCAGCAAAAGTTAATTTGTCATCTAGTAGTACCCCCAGGTTTTTAACTTTGGAGGAAGGTATGGGCGGGGAGCCTAATTCATTGGGCCACCATGCTCCTGGCCAAAAGGGGGACAAATTTCCAAAGATCATTACCTCCGTCTTATTAGAGTTTAACTTAAGACAGTTGGTCGTCATCCAGTTACTAATGGTCTTCATTCCTTGTTGAAAATTAGCCACAATTTTATCTCCGTTATTTTTTATGGCTAGCATCAGTTGGGTATCATCTGCGTAGGATGTTAGGCTCATCCCAAAGTCCTTGATGACCCTAGCTAGATCTGTCACGTAGACATTAAATAGCGTTGGACTTAGGGATGAGCCTTGGGGGACGCCACAAGGGAGTGTCATCCGGGCAGAGCTGAAGTTTCCCAATTGTACCGTTTGTGTGCGGTTGGAGAGAAAGGAGGTAAGAAGATCCTTGGCCTTATTCCGAACACCTATAGCATTGACACGGTCGATCAAGATGTTATGATCGACCGTGTCAAAGGCCGTAGACAGATCGAACAGGATAAGTACTGCCATCCCTCGTTGGTCTAGGATTGTTCTTATCTCGTCTGTGGCCTTAATAAGTGCTGTCTCAGTGCTGTGGTGTTTACGGAAGCCAAACTGGGTATCGTCTAATAGGAGGTGGTCTTCAATGTACTGTGATAGTTGAATATTCATCAGTTTTTCTTCTAGTTTTGCTGCATAAGGCAAGCTGGCGATAGGCCTGTAGTTGTTAGGGTCTTCAGCATCGAGGTGAGATTTTTTTAGAAGAGGTTTGAGGATAGTGTCTTTCCAGGTAGCAGGATAGACCCCTGTGGAGAACATGAGATTAAAAATTCCTGTGAGTTGGGGAGCTACTGTGTTGGCCACTGGAAGCAGAATTGAGGGGGGGCAGGGGTCATAGGGAGAGCCTGATTTAATAGTAGTCATGATCCTAGAGACCTCATCTGTATTGGTGGCTAGAAACTGATCTAAAGTGGGATAAACAGGTTTAGGGGGGATCATTTGAGAGGAGCTTAAATGATCTGTCTTCTCGTTGGAAAAATTAGCATAGATGTTGTTAACTTTGTCGTAAAATAAATTCGCAAGACTGTTACAAAATGATTGAGAGGGAATGGGCAGGGATTGAGGGGGTAACTTTGAAAGTTTGGTTACAACCTGATACAGTTGTTTGTTAGAATGTTTTGCTTGCTCGATTTGAGCAGAATAGTAGGTGCTCTTTTCTTGCAAGATCATTTTTTTATAGTAAGTAAGTTCTTTTTTGTAAAGAAGTTTGTCCTCAGTAGTGTAGGCCATTCTCCAGTGTCGTTCTCGGTTACGACATTTCTGTTTTTGGAGTCTGAGGGCATTAGTAAACCAAGGAGCTGTGGAACGGGTACGGTTTTTGGAAATGGATTTTATAGGGACTAATTTATCCAGGGCTGTAGTAAGCCAGTGGGTATAGTCGTTGGCAGCCGTATTAGTGTCTTTGGAGGTCTCTGGTTGGGTGTTTGACAGAGTTTCGGCAAGTAGTTTGTTATCTATATCTTTCCAAGATTTAAACGTGCCGGAACGGGTTGTGAGGTTTGTATGCATGGGAAAATTTAGTGATAATTCAAATATCACAGCATGGTGATCGGTCCAGACTTGTGGTATGATCTCTTGTATTTTGATATTTTTGTCATTTGTGAACAGGCCATCCAGTGTGTGACCGGCGTCGTGGGTGCTGTGAGAAATTAATTGTATCAGATTCAGGGATTCTAAGTCCGATAAAAGTCGACTAGTATCTCTATCTCCTAAATTTTCTAACGCAAAATTAAAATCGCCGTGGATAATGGTTGTATTGTCCGTGGCAAGAGAGTCAAGTATATCCGTAAGGGAGGATAGAAATTCCGATTTGTTTCCTGGAGGGCGATAAAGCAAAATGCCTTTAAGGTGTTGGGAAGGACTGAGTGCTATAGAAAAATGAAATGCTTCACAGCTAGTGAGTGGCACTGGGCTTATGGTGGTTTTAAAATGGCTGCGATAAATTGCAGTGATTCCACACCCTATTTTTCGAATCCTGTCCTGCTTAAGAATGTTGTAACCTTCCGGGACCGCAACTAGAAGGTCAGGTTCTGATGAGGGACTGGTCCATGTTTCAGTAATAAAGAGCAAATCCAACTTAAGAGAAATTATCAAGTCAGCAATTTCATCTTTGTGTCTGCATAGCGACCTGGCATTGATGAGGGCTGCTGAGATATGAGGTATTGTTGGTTTAATATTGGGGGGTGGAGGATAAGTAGTATCGGGATCAAGTGCAGGGTGGATTTTGAAATCACAATGTGCACAGATTTTAGAAAGATGATGATTTGTGCAGAAATAAATAACAGTACCTAAGCATGTAGAGGGGGGTCGTAGGTTTAGCAGAGCCTGTCGAGAGTAGGCTTTGATATCCAGATCAGTTGAAGCAGGGATTGGGGCCCCAGGCCCGGTCCAGGCGCGGACGGGCGCAGACGGGCTTGCCTTAGGCGCGCCTTCCGCTGCGCTCGTCCGCTGCGCGTCCGGGGAGGATTCATAAATGTAGGGAGTGATGGCCGTGGCCTCTCAATAGTGGGCGTGGCCTCGGGTTTGGCGCGAGATGGCGCCGATTTTGTCAATTACCCACTGCAGCGCCCAAATCGGCAGCGCTGGGTTTTGTGATCAGGGATGCGAGGGGAGATGACCAGAAGTAAGGTAAGATACAGTTAAAAATACAAAATACACAAAAGTTTTAAAACAAATTACTGGCTAGCAAGCTAAGTCTCCCGGCTGTGCCTCAGGAGTGTCAGAATCATAGAGCGCAACTCGTATTCAGCGCGACTCTTGTAGGAATCTGGCAGAATGGGCGTGGCCTCTCAATAGTGGGCATGGCCTCGGGCTTGGCGCGAGATGGCGCCGATTTTGTCAAATACCCACTGCAGCGGTCAAATCGGCAGCGCAGGGTTTTGTGATCAGGGATGCGAGGGGAGATGACCAGAAGTAAGGTAGGATACAGTTAAAAATACAAAATACACAAAAGTTTTAAAACAAATTACTGGCTAGCAAGCTAAGTCTCCGGCTGTGCCTCAGGAGTGTCAGAATCATAGAGCGCGAATCGTATTCAGCGCGACTCTTGTAGGAATCTGGCAGAATGGGCGTGGCCTCTCAATAATGGGCGTGGCCTCTCAATAATGGGCGTGGCCTCGGGCTTGGCGCGAGATGGCACAGATTTTGTCAATTACCCACTGCAGCACCCAAATCGGCAGCGCGGGGTTTTGTGATCAGGGATGCGAGGGGAGATGACCAGAAGTAAGGTAGGATACAGTTAAAAATACAAAATACACAAAAGTTTTAAAACAAATTACTGGCTAGCAAGCTAAGTCTCCCGGCTGTGCCTCAGGAGTGTCAGAATCATAGAGCGCGACTCGTATTCAGCGCGACTCTTGTAGGAATCTGGCAGAATGGGCGTGGCCTCTCAATAGTGGGCGTGGCTTCGGGCTTGGCGCGAGATGGCGCCGATTTTGTCAATTACCCACTGCAGCGCTCAAATCGGCAGCGCTGGGTTTTGTGATCAGGGATGCGAGGGGAGATGACCAGAAGTAAGGTAAGACAGTTAAAAATACAAAATACACAAAAGTTTTAAAACAAATTACTGGCTAGCAAGCTAAGTCTCCCGGCTGTGCCTCAGGAGTGTCAGAATCATAGAGCGCGACTCGTATTCAGCGCGACTCTTGTAGGAATCTGGCAGAATGGGCGTGGCCTCTCAATAGTGGGCGTGGCCTCGGGCTTGGCGCGAGATGGCGCCGATTTTGTCAATTACCCACTGCAGCGCCCAAATCGGCAGCGCAGGGTTTTGTGATCAGGGATGCGAGGGGAGATGACCAGAAGTAAGGTAAGAGAGTTAAAAATACAAAATACACAAAAGTTTTAAAACAAATTACTGGCTAACAAGCTAAGTCTCCCGGCTGTGCCTCAGGAGTGTCAGAATCATAGATGTTGTTTGATAATCATGTATTTTCTCAGTATATGCATGTATTTTCTCAGTATATGCATGCCTTTATATTTGCTGGATGTGATTAATTGCACGCACTGTTCAAACTATTATGGTGGTAAACATCAGGCCATATAAAAAAAAAAATCTGTATTTTTTACTAGAATTTACAGAAGAATATTCTCCTACGAGTATTGAAACTCTTGTCTTAGGGATTTTGACAATATGGAAACAGTTGCATTATACGCTGCATTTATGTAAATAGGTATGGTCCTTGCATATTGTTTATTATGTCTCTACTTATTGTCTTACTTTATGCACTACTTCTGCCTGGGACCCTTGCACATTTTCTTTCTGTGCCGCCAGAGGATACTAGCTGCTCAGGCAATCTGTGGCACTTGTGAAAGCACACTTTTCTGGACTTTCCCTAAATCACTTCCTTTTAGTTACCACTTATTCTTCAATTTTTAGCACAAATCTTCCGTTTTGGATCTATTATAAGTAGATATGAACTTGTAACCATAACCACGCTTTCTGTGGTATGACACACTTTTCCCTCACGATCTATGGATATCCATAAAAGAGCTATGCAAATATAATAATAAAAACAATGGGCTTCTACCGCCCTCCTGCATTGAGAATACATCAACCACTTCTCACTCTAGGTGGTCTTTCTTTTCTTTTTTTCTTTTTGTTTTTTTGGGGTCAAAAGCTACTTTGTGGTGTCTAAAACAACTCATCTATCTTTCTTTACAGCCTTGAGAAAGCCCCGGCACAAATTGCCAATAGGGGGCGAAACACGTGTCGGCTGTCCATGTTTCACAACAAATCAATAAAGATGTCACATTGCAACTTGAAGTAGCCCTGTCTTCTATTTTGAAAATCTGAAAGAACGGATATTCATCCAAATAAGTATAATTCTGACCTTTCAAGGAATACACACTCTCTTTCTCAAAACTCGTTTATTCTTGTTTGTCTCTCTCTATCAGCTCACTGCAGTATGTGAGAAGTTTGAATCAGACCCCGCTTGTGAAAGGGAGTATCTTTCCTTTTTACTGTTTTTTGCTTAAGTTTACTTTACTTCATTTATATATCAATTTGTGATACTCGCTTGGCACTCCAGGCCAGTAAGTGTGACATGCATTTGTGTTGGAATTTATTCAAATATTTTTACATACAATATTACACAGGCCAACTTGTGGTTAATGGAATCTGAAGGTTTCACAATAGTCTAATGCTGTGGAAATGCAGGTACGGTTGTCCAGAGATATTTACATGACTGGTTCTACCTGACATGCAGTTGACTTTGCCTCTGACCCAGGTCAACTTGTCTTTCAATCCTCATCAAAATCATTAAATGTTTTCAGATTAATACACTCTTATCAGGGAGAGAGACACCATCTGTTGTTTATTATGTCTTTTTTGTTGCTGTTCATAACACAATACTGCTATGTACAATAATTTAACAGGATTATCAAATCGTGTTCTGTTGGGTGTCAACCACAGAGGTTCAGATCGTTTGCCACTGATGTCCTGGGCTCCATCATATAATAGCTCTGCAAACTGGGCCAAGAACAACCCCTACCTCAGTTGACTTTCAGAGTAGCAAGGGTGAGCACTCATATGCTTCTCAGCGAGATATTGTGTGGGTGCACATACTCAATAATTTCAATGTGCAGCCCAGTGCTTGTCTCTTCAAGAGAGTACCTTAATCATAAAGTTGCACCCCCAGTAGTCACACAGTTTTGTGCCTACAATTTTGTGTCCTTGAGTCTGATTCCTCTTTAATGCACTGCACTTTCCCCATTCCCTCAACTACTCTGTCACAGGAGGACTCCCTAGCTCTTGATTTTCAGGCTTTTTGCAAGTCAGGTGATAGTGTGAATAAAGCACAGGTGCACCTTTTAGGCCCAAAGTCAAATGCACACTCAGGGGCTTATTTACAAGTCCCCTGCACCGCCGGTGTGCCACTTTTATTAATGGGAAAAAGTGATGTACGGGCGGTGCAAGGGGCTTGGTCAGTTTTTAGTCTTAGCCCATTTTGATACAGGTTGCACGTTTGAGTCCTCATTTGCCTCTTGTTGAAGTGGAGCTTATCTTTTGAGGGGGCTGCCATAAGCCAAACGTCCACAGGGATATGTAGGACATCAGGCATGGGAAGCAGCAATTGGTCCTCTCATCCATCCTAAGTCTATGGAGCCCACAGCGCTGATGCAGCTGCAGCTGCATGCGGTGGTCTCTGAAGATTATGGAGATGCAGCTCTACCTGTGGTGAGGACAGATGCAGCCTGGGTTGGACTATGGGTGATTACGGCATTTGCAGTTCTAATCGGACCAAGAATTGGTTGCAGCCCTGTTCTGGCCTATCTTGATCTTAGGAGTTATAGCCCCCATCAGGGACTACTGCCTTCTCGGTAGTTGTATATCATGTCCGGGTCTAGGGCGATCACCGAAGTTGGTGCCCTCATTGAGGCCTATGACAATCATGACATTTGAAGCCTCTATCTGAGGGTATGAGGATCACAGCAGTTGTAGCCCACGCCTGGGCTGTCATGCATTTGCAGCTCCTGTCTGGGCCTACAGACGTCACGCAGTCACAGCCTATGATGAGCAGTTGCTATTCTCTGTAGAAACCTGAATGAGAGACCATTGGGCCTACAGGACGTACAGGCCCTCCCTGGCTTGTTCGCATACAGTGAGCTCTTGTTGAAAGTCTCACAGCCACTGGGGACACACTGGGGCTCTTACTCCCTGAACAATCTCTCCTCCCACAGGACGGGGCATGCTATTTACCTTCCTCAGCAGGCAGGCTGCTTCAGAGCCAAAACATATCTACTCCTGAAAAAGGCTATAGACTATTGGTGATGTCCCTTCACATCTGGGAGACTGTCTTTCAGGCAGACACCAGGCCTGGTTGCACACAGGCTCTTTGAGTACATTGCAGAGCACTCCTCTCCCTGTTGTAAAGGAATTGGGGAACAAACTAGAGTGGATTTGGTCATATGGTTTTTCTTCAAGGCGCTACAGCCCTTCCACTCCCTCTGTTACTCCCTCCACTTCTCCCTCCCAGGTGCCCACTCAGCTCCTAATCCCCCCCCCCCTTTGGGCATACACAAAACAGAGGAATCTTACACAAGTAGTCCAATAGGCCTTGCTGTTGTGGCACAAAGAGGTGTGGACACACTACTGAGCTCTTCTAAAATACACATTAGGCTGTAACCGTCACTTTACGTAATATACCCAGGACAGGGACAACTGTCTACTGCCCCCAATGAGGACACACTTGATACACCCCTTGGAGCCATAGAACAGGTCCACGTCTTCAGATTGTCAGGGACACTTCTAGGCCTATGGCCACTCACATAGATTATCCTGGCACCAGGGCCAAAATGAAAGTCAGGCTGTGCTTAGGGCATGGTGCCACATCTGTACACAATGCAGGGGATGCTCCTGTACCAACAATGATACATTAGTTGTATCAAAAGAATATATTTATAATGTGGTCTTTGGTTTCCTTGTTGTTTAAGACTTAGAAAAGTTGCTTCATAAGAAATCTATAACTACTAGTCCTGCTTTTACTTGTCTCATAGGTGGGTGAAACTCATAGTCGTACTAGAAGGGGCCTGGTATGTAATACCCTTAACAAATCATTATTTAAGCTTCTGTCATGGATCTTTCTTTGGTCATTACAATGTCGACATTCCTAGAAAATGGCCTTGTCTAAAAACTTTCCTCTTTTATTTTTTGCTGAAATGGGTGGGATTGTTGATGATTGTAAATCAAGAGGTGAGTTGGTGAAAAGGGTGGGTATGATGAGTAAGATGCATGGGGTGTAGGTAATTAGTGGAGTTTATGGTTAAATGTTTTGTATTGATTGATTGTGTGTGTGTTGTAACAAAATATAGTGATGGGTGATGCAGTTAGTGCATGGGGTACAAGATTAGATAGTTTGGGATGATTGGAAGTTGAGTCCTAGGTGAAGCAAAGTAGAGCAAGGTGTGAACTCATGTAGCTTATGTGATATGTAGATGCAGTACATTAGGTGGATTGATGTGGAGTGTGGTGGATTATAAAGAAGTACATAGGGTAGAATGTTGTATGTTGGGGTGGATTAATGTGTGTCGTGTATATGTGTGCTGTGTTTTAGAAAGATGAAATCCAGAGAGTGAGTGGATTTTGTTTGAGGCGTGAACAGAAGAAATGTATTGGTCTATACATATGGTATGTGTGGAGAATGTAATGTATGTGGAGAGAATGTAGTACATATGGAAAGAATGTAGTGTATGTGAGTAGAATGTAGTCAGTTGGATTAAGAAAGTATGCAGGGAGTATGGATTTATTGTGAATTTTTTTCACAAAACTGAGGGACAATAATATTGTATCCAGAATATTGACTACCACAATATTGTGAAGGTAGTTAAGAATAGGGTAACTATTATTAACTACATATCTACCTTAATTCACATTCACATGCCTATGTATAATTGTATGTTATCAATGTATGAAGATGTGGAGCTAAGAATAGTAAATATATATATAATCATCACTGAAATGTGGTAGTTGATATTCTGGAAGCAATATTTTGGCAGGACAATGTAAGACTTCATCATGTGGGCAACACCATTTATTGTGTATGATGGAAAATAATTTGAACGGGCCAATCACTGTGCATATGGAGAATGGAGATATTGAGTCGGGTTTATAGAGGTACAGGATTGAAGGCTTTATTGTGATTCATGGACAGTGCATGGTATGGATGCAGTGTCTGGTTGAATGGTGAAGCTGGATGTGGCATGTAGGCTGAATGGATGTAGTCACTAAAGAAAGAGTTTCTGAGAATAATGTAGTTACATGTAGTTTATTGCTACAGAATGTCTAGGTGTAAAGTGAACAGCTGTTTTGCTGTGGCTGACAGATGCAAGGTCAAGTTAGAAAATGATGGGCCATATTATCAAGGTACAGCATTAAAATTATCGCTGCTTTAGCGGCAAAAAACTGCAGCTAAAGTGGCGATAATGGGCTTGATATTATGCCCTTGAGAATCCCAATGGAAGCCCATGTTCTAGTGTTAACATGGGCTTCCATTGGAAGTCCCTATGGCATATTATCAAGCCCATTATCACCCTTTTAGCAGCAGTTTCCTGCTGCTAAAGCGGTGATAATTTTAACGCCGTTCCTTGATAATATGCTCCGGTATTTGGTAAATAAATTATGGACAGAAGTATTGGATAGATAGAAACTTAAACATGTGGATAGTAGGTGAGAGGGTCATCTAGCATTCGGATTTCCTGGATTGACTGGGCAAAAAGACCCTATATGATATTCTTCTTTGGCCTTGCATATTGGAGAAGGCCTTGAACATTTAGAACCTGATGTACAGTTGGATGTTAAAATACATTTGCCCTAGTTTCAGAGGAATGGTTTAATCTAACAGGAAACCCAATGGCTACATTTCCTCCACCCACCTTTTCCCAGGGTTAAAAAAATTCCACAAGTGGACTCTTCTCTAAATTCAGCATTGCCTGTAGTAAGTGGAAGATTTTCTAAGATCAGCCATCATTTAATCAAGTATTTAGACATTTGAAAATTCATTGTTTATTGAGTCTGGGGCAGTGTATGAAGAAAGGGATCAGGTGGTGATCACAGGATGTCCCTTCCTGAAATGTAAGGCTGAGAATTGTAACTAATTAAACTGTGATAATTGTAGGTGACTGTGAGGCCCTAATAATAAACCTGACCTGGAACTGTGTTGTTTCTGCCCTTTCATGAAACAGGCGTGGACTGACGAAGCAGTTTTGAAGGACATATTGAAATTATATGAACTCCAAAGGTAATAAGTGTGCTTTCTCTTCTGAACAATATTGGCCCCTGTCATCCAGGATGGTCAATCACATGGGTGTTTGATTGAGATTTGAACTATATGCATTTACTTACCTAGACCAATATTTTTCAATGTGAAGTCAAACACCATGCTTTTTTTGTGCGGTCTTTGCATGGTCTAAAGCCATTTTCCATCTCTTTCCGATCATTTAACAGATATATACATGCATTGAGTAAATCATACTAGGTTTATATTGTACTTTCTCGCCAATTTAACCACACCTATATGTACACATTACAACACCTCCCTCTTTATTCAGATTATTATTGCTTCGG
This sequence comes from Lissotriton helveticus, assembly GCF_964261635.1. Classification (NCBI taxonomy): domain Eukaryota; kingdom Metazoa; phylum Chordata; class Amphibia; order Caudata; family Salamandridae; genus Lissotriton; species Lissotriton helveticus. The sequence goes on from NC_136072.1 coordinate 76,005,949, forward strand.
GAAACTTGTCTATTGTTGTGCTTGAAATTCCAACAAATAGATAATTATTCTGGTTGTTTATGCCAACTTTTGGAGCAAATGTCCAACTTGCTTTGGAGTTCACAGAGAACTTTCACATGTATTCCTGTGAAGCTGGGACACAGACTTCTGGGATAAGATGTGGAATTCCTTCAGTTTAGAGTTACTCACAAGTAAAAACATTTTTGTTTGCATAAATGCAGCAAGTGCACATTTACAGTTGCATTAATTTTCGTCTTCAATTTCCAAGTGTTGTTGGGCTTTGCTAACTTTCTCTTCACTAAAAGCAACATTGTTTCACTATGGAGAAACCCCTTCCCTTACATTTCAAATAATGTTGTGGGTGTTCCCACCCTTTTCACTTTAGACATAGGGATTTACTACTGTAACAAGTTCACTCTGATTTTGGTGGAATGGGGGCTTAATACAGGGACCAGGTAATCCCACTGAAAAAGTTACCTTCTCAAAGTCAGGCAGTCAGAGTCCAAAACTTTTGGGTTTCACAAGAGGAACTCAACTCATGCCATCCAAGGGTCTGGGACCCAGGGAAGCATCTTTTGGATCTGGAACTCACTCCAGCAGAGCCAGCAGGGCTCAGCTAAATCCAGTTTTAGCAGATCACCTGCGCAGTTGCAGGTAGGCCTCTGGACCTTGTTGTGTCCCTGTATTTCAGAACCGGAGGTTAGCCAACTGACCCTTGGAGTCACTCGGGTTGTCCTGGGATAAAACAGGAAGGGAGTTTTCAAGCAGCAGGGTAGTCCTCTGGCAGCAGCAGGGCAGTCATCTGAAGTACAGAGCAGGACTCACGGCAGTCCTCTGAAGTAGAAGGTAGTCCTTTTGTTTGTCCTCTGCATGTCCAGGAGTGAACTGTAGAGTTGATCTGAATGTCCAATATTTATACTTGATGCACGCCTTTGAAGAGGGAAAAACTTCTAGACACCCCCCACATCTCGTTCTTGATCCTTCTCTTCCCAGGCTTCAAGTGTCTAGGGTGACAAAGGACTAGTGTCAAGTTCTTTGTGAGGGTGCTGGATGCAGCCCCTTTGAAATATATGTGGGGTGGTGAACAGCTCTTCCCTTCCCATCCTGGAAAGATGGACCACTCTGCCAACACCTTTCAGCCCTTTGTCCTACTGTCTGGGAGAAATACATATAGGCCAACTGCCAACTATTCACAGTCATGTGATCAAGGACACAGGCTTCAAGCATCAAATTGTCAAGACAAAAAAATTGCCTCTTACACAATGGCCTGAGACATGTTATAAAACACTACTTCAGTGGGTGGCACAATAAGTGCTGTAGGCCCACTAGTAGTATTTAACATACATGTTGTACCACTTGACTATTGACTTATATGTAAATTAAATGTGCCAATCAAGTGTAGGTCAATTTTACCATGCTTTAGAGAGTAAGCACAAACACCTTAACAGTGGTTAGTAGTAGTAGAGGGGAATAGAGTGCTAAAATCAACAAAAACAAAGTCCAAAAAATAGGAGGAGTGGAGGCAAAAGCTTTGACCCCGCAGAGAGGGCCAAGTCCAACTAAAGAGTTATTGTGCCATACGTGCTGCCTGTAAATAGATTCTAGGGCCAAAATTGGCTGAGTATGACTCCGTGGGAGTGGGAGAGTAGTTTGGATGGGTTCTGTTTCTTTCAAGTCCAGAAGGGCTGCATGGTGTTCCAAATATGATTTTAATTAGTGCCAAGATGCAAAAACCAATGGAGCTTTATACCATAAAAACAGAAGGTTGTGTGTGCATTCCCATGCACACCATTTGAGAGTCAAAATTATCTTTCCTGCCGTGATGCACAGTGTTAGACCTGTTTGTGAATACCTATGTGCATGCACACCGTTTTGGAAGAAATTTTGATGGGGAAATGGTTCAAAAGAGCAGGCATTGTGTATTTGTTTTAATTTAAATCCAATGAGCTTCTAGGATGCTCAAGTCACAATGAGCTATGGAGGAGCAAAGTTATGATTTTTTTCTGTTACAAATGTTTTGAAGCTTTTTTTTCTTTACTTTACGTGCTTAAGATATTTTGCAAGGTTTGCAAAAAAATTGACAGAAAAAAACCCAACCCTGAGACAACCTACTTTAGAGGGAGATTAATTTGCTGGAACATGTTTCCTCCCAAACTGTTCTTTTGCATAACTTTTTGCCATGGTCTAAGTCTATGCGTTTTTCAACTTAGCAAAGCTTGATCACAAAAATTATAATTTTACACACTGATAGTGTGCGCTCATTGTAATGCACTTCCATGTAATACATATAGTGGGTCATGTCTCTAATACACCAGGGCAATATTTGAATTAGGCGAGCAAATTTTGAAAAGTACCTGAATTTCATATTACATGAAGTTTGTGAGATTTCTCCAAATGCTGCATTATATGATTTCACATACTTTCTTGTCCACTTGGTTTGTAAAGAAAAAATCTCTCAGAGACACTTGTAACTCAATCAATCTCCTGCTGGTATCTTGTGTGACATGTTTAGACCTGGGCTAAAAAACAGCTTTAGCTTTCTTGCTTCTTCATGTTTTCCCAAAAATATCAAACAAAAAAGCCTGATCAACACTCCTTCATCATTGGTCTCTTGAGATGTCGCTCAAATTATACCCTCTCCCACCCTAGCGTAAAGTATAGGCCAACCTAATAGCCCATTCCACCAGTCAGACGCTTTCACTTGGAGTGACTGATTTTTCCATTGCACATATATACATACATCTAAAAAGTAGTTCTGCAAGAATAGAACTTTTAAGATACTGCACTTCCTAAAGCCGTCTAGTGCCTAGAGTTTATTCAACTATTTCCATAACTCTCAACACATTTATTGTAAATTTCAATTTTGATTGCTCACTATAAACCATTTTTAGTTTATGTATTTATCCTACTAATAATTACGGCTATTTATTAGTGTACCTAGAGTGTATATGCAAGTTTCTGGTTGAAGCCACACACCCTCAGGTTTGTAATTTACAATACAACGACACATAGCTCACTTGAGAGGCACCTCTAGTAACTGCTTGAGGAAATGCAGCATTAAGAAAAAATGTGTCTACCTAATTGGAGTTAGTGATCGTGCCAATTTGGGAGGGTTACTACTCGGCTGGTTAGTCAACGGCTTGGGTTTGATAACCACAGTATACGATGAAATACAAAAAATCCACCACAAGCGAGTATATTGGTTTGCATTTTGCTTATTCCTACCATTGCCTGTGGCATAAGGCAGTGGGCATTCTCTTGGGACATAAATATAGTGTCACTCAAAAAAACAGTTTTCCAACAAAACAGGTGAAGGCATTTGACTCATCCAGTGGCTGCTAGTACCTATATATGTTAGAACATCTTCACAAGTGTTCCACAGTAATCAACACATTTATTGAAAGTTGGGCTATTCATTCGTCAGCATATCCCAGCACTGGCATATTTATTTACCCTACTGAAATCAAGCATAATTTATTAGAGTAGCAAAAGTTGAAATGTTCATTTTTATATTGAAGCCACACACCCTCAGCTTTGTGAAGGACATTTGAAGCAGTTGCGTCTTACTCAAGCTGGGCATTTAGTAGCAATATGAGTGTTTGCAGCTTTGTGACAGATTAGTTAAGCAACTGCTTCTAACTGGATAGGGACATCTAGTAAAGTTTTGAAGGGCTGTAGTCTTGTTAAATACTTCACAATGTTCATTCTGGCTTGAGAAGGATATTTAATAATTACGGGAGGTATTGTAGCTATGTGGAAAGACAGACCGTTTGGCTTTGCCAATGCTTGTTCATATGAGGCATGTCCACGTATGAAAAAACGAACATAAAAATTCCAGAAACTGTATTTTGTGCCAAATATGTAATCCTGTTGTGCTTTGGTGTATGCACACTGTCGATGAAATAAAAGACTCTCATTGGGGAGACGCTCTTACCGGCACTGGGGTTGCTGCATCCAGGTCGCTCCACCACAGGCTCCTCACTCGCCACTGCTTGCCCCCGCCACCGCAGACCATCCGCGGCCACTGAGAGGGGCCGGCAGCAAGCACAGACTACAACTCCCAGCGTCCCCTGCTTCGCGGGGACGCCGTCGGACCGCTGGGGCTTCCGCCCGGAGGCATATTAGAGTCAGCCCTTCCCTCGGTGGAGCGGGGAGACGCTCTTACCGGCACTGGGGTTGCTGCATCCAGGTCGCTCCACCACAGGCTCCTCACTCACCACTGCTTGCCCCCGCCGCCGCAGACCATCCACGGCCGCTGAGAGGGGCCGGCAGCAAGCACAGACTATAACTCCCAGCGTCGCCTGCTTCGCTGGGCCGCCGTCGGACCGCTGGGGCTTCCGCCCGGAGGCATATTAGAGTCAGCCCTTCCCTCCGCGTCGCGGGACGCGCGCGGGCTTCGCCGGGCTGAGCCCGGGCAGAGGGCGGGCCATCTGTGGCCATCAGTGGTCAGAGGCGGTCGGGTCGGGCCACCCCTCTTGGCTGCAGGATGGGGAAGCGCAAACTGATTCCCAATGAAGGTGAATGTAAGAACGCCAAGGTGCCCCGTAAATCAGAGACTATAATTTCCTATTTAACATCAGCTGTGGGGGCTCTAAACGATCAAATTGCCAATGTAGAGAAAGAATTGGGACTTGATCTGTCCACGGAATTAGTACCCCCTCTGGATGCTGCAATTCGATTGAGTACTGCTCCCCCTATCCCTTTAGAACCAGACATTATTGTAGCCAATCTGCAGCAGGGTATCCTGAATAGCCCGGTTCCTGTAGATACCACTCAGAGATACAGTCCGGGGGGGGCAAAGACACATGATAATGCTAAACGTGGCAGTAAAGGCAATAAAAAGAAGAATCCCCCTATCCAGTCTAAAGGGAGAGAGGATAGTACAACGAACCTTAGTCTCCCTGCTAACGTGAAGGACTTGATGGAGGAAATAATTGAATCCCCCTTGGAGCCTGTACTTGTGAACATTGGGAAGGACATAGTGGATTCTCTGAACCTTTGTGTCGCAAATATTGTCAAGAAATGTGGAATTATTGATAATTTCCTGAAGGAATTTAGGGCTCACCTTACAGGCTTCAAGGAAGGTAGTGCCATGGGCGAGACTCAAACTGTGATGTCTAGGCAGGAAATGGACATGCTTCCCGCCTTGGGTACAGACACGCAGACCCTACCTGAACGACAGTTACACCAAGAAAAAAGGACAAAGCTACCCATGAGTGCTCAACAACACGCTATACCCCTTGAGCCTGTACATAGAGGGTCTCTAGTCCAGGACTGTCATATCTCTGATCCCTGTGCCCCAAAATTAACTACATTGCATCTTCCCCCTCAAGCAGCCCCTTTAGTGGTAATTCTGACTGGAATTCCTTCTCTAAAAAATGGTGCCGTGGAAAAGGAAAATGAACTATTGGATAGAACTAAAAGGTGGTGCACACAGTTTAGTAGTGGGAATATCGATATTGCCTCGAGTATAATTACGGCTAGAAGGGTTGAGTGGGTTGGGAAACGGAGAAAGACTATCCCAGGAGATTGTGTGGTTGTTAATTTTAACAGAGCAAATATTGTGAATACTTTGTTATGGGATGGTTCAGAGCTTGATGGACAAGGCATCAGGCCTTTATCTCTAAGTTATTTTGATCCCTTATCTTTCTACTCACAACCCAAAGGTGCCTTGAGGACAGGCTGCCTAGCGCTGCTTTGGTTTGTGCGCTTGCGCTATTCGCGGTGATTTAGGACTGCTGTTCCAGCGCTTTTAATTTTTTATCCTTACTAAAAATAATTTTTCTTTTTAGCTGCTCGCTGTAGCGTTATTACTGCCCCTCACCCACATATAAAACTTACTAAAGCACCGCTACTTTGCGGGTCCGGTTCTGGGGTGTTGTGGGAGCGCCATACTTATTTAGTTCTTGAAGCCAGACGCCGCCATATTGGTGCGGGTCGTGGCGCCTGATAAGGCAACTTACGCCGGCCTACTTAAGGCGGAACCCAAGCAGGGGCTCTCCTTGGCAAAGGTGCCTTGAGGACAGGCTGCCTAGCGCTGCTTTGGTTTGTGCGCTCGCGCTATTCGCGGTGATTTAAGACTGCTGTTCCAGCGCTTTTAATTTTTTATCCTTACTAAAAATAATTTTTCTTTTTAGCTGCTCGCTGTAGCGCTATTACTGCCCCTCACCCACATATAAAACTTACTAAAGCACCGCTACTTTGCGGGTCCGGTTCTGGGGTGTTGTGGGAGCGCCATACTTATTTAGTTCTTGAAGCCAGACGCCGCCATATTGGTGCGGGTCGTGGCGCCTGATTAGGCAACTTACGCCGGCCTACTTAAAGCTCCACCCTTTTCAACGCGCAGGGTGGCGCCTTCTCTGCGCCTGAGTCGTGCCAGAGTCCTGCCCGTCTGGGCCCGTCAGCGTTCCGGCAGCAGACGGGGCAGGACGGCTGGCTGGCTCTACTTTTTGACAGGTGCATTACTATTACCTATTCAGAGTATGTCGTATACATACTCATCTGAGACCCTCTTAACATTCCGTCCTCCTGTAGGTCGCTGCCATTATGTTTTTCCCGTTAGTCGGGCGTTAAGAAAAGGTTGCCCTGACTGCGGCTGGCGCCTTCCTAAATATGAAAAAGCCACTCCGACCCATCAACCACCTCCCATTGTCTGTCTACTTCTCAACACGCGTTCTTTAGGCTGTCACGCGCCTGACATTTGGAATCTGCTTTACAACTCGAATGTATCCTGTCTTTTTCTGACAGAAACCTGGCTAAATGACTCCTCGACCCCCGACTTAGTTAACGCTATCCCTCCTGATTATTCCATCTTCAGGAGAGACAGATCGTCTGGGCGAGGGGGCGGTGTGGCTATTATAGTCAACAAACAGCTGCACTGCACCATTTTTCCGGTCGATAACATTCAGGAGACTGAGGCCCTTGGCTTTACACTCCATCTTTCCTCATCTCAGGCCTGTACCGGCATCCTCTTATATAGAGCTCCTGGCCCTATAGGCCCTTTTTTAGACGAACTGCAGGTAGCACTCTCAGTCCCGTGCCTTAAATCGGAGCACTGTTTACTACTTGGTGATCTAAATATACACATGGATGATGATACTAATCCAGACACTATGAAACTGATGGATATAACTACTATGCTAGGATTGTCACCGCTCATCCATGAACCTACACATAACAAAGGTCACACCTTGGACCAAGTCTATTCCACCCTTCCTATTGACTCTCAAGCTCCGCAGCCGGTGTTGTGGTCAGACCATTATTTAATTACTTTCTTCCTTTCTTGTGTTTCACCCTCTAGAAGGAAACTCACTAGTCCTTCCAAGCGCACGTCCCGTCCTTTTCATCTTCTCTCTAATGAGAGGCTACTACAGGCTATGGAAGACGTACCCTGTACTTTGTCGGGTAACGTAGAAGAAGATCTAGTCTACTTTACCGATTGGCTCACGGCAAGATTGGCGACTCTCGTTCCTGAGAAAACAGCCAAAGAGGGAAACAAGAGGCCCTCTGCTCCCTGGTTTACCTCTCAGCTTAGGGAAGCCCGCCAAAAATGCAAGAGAGCTGAAAGAGTTTGGCGGAAGGATTACAACCCTTTGGCAAAAGCCAAACTTAAAAACCTGACTAGATCCTATCATAAGATGATGTGGAATGAAAAAAAAAACACATTTTGAACGTCGTATTGACGATGCTGGAAACACATGTAAGGAAATTTTTAAAATTGTCAAGGATTTTACTGCGCCGTCCCTGGGTACCCCGGCTCAATCCCATTCAAAACCTTGGTTGATTGAACTGGCACACTATTTTGTCAATAAAATAACGACTATCCAAGATTCACTTGCTGGTTACTCCAATCATACTAAGGTGGATCTACCTGGTGCCCTCTCCTTCCCCAATCTAGCTGTGGCTCCCACTCTCTGGGAATTTCCCCCGCTAAGCCTTGATTCCTCGTTAGTCCATCTGACCAGGCTGAAGTCCGGCTCACCTTTAGACCCTGGCCCGGTCTCTTGTCTCAACAAAATAGCCCCAGTCTTAAATGGTCCCATTAACTCCATTCTTAATTCCTCTTTGTCTTCTGGTGTGGTCCCCCCGGCGTGGAAGTGTGCGCTCATTCTTCCACTCCTAAAAAAACCAGCCCTAGATCCTACCGTTCATGCCAACTATAGGCCTATATCTCTCCTCCCCGCCCTGGCGAAGGTGGCAGAAAGACATGTGCACAGATCAATCTCAGACTTCATCGAAGAGAACGATCTGTTGCACAACACCCAATCCGGTTTTCGTGCCAATTACAGCACGGAGACCGCGTTGCTGGAAGTCACTGTCGCTATCAGAGAGGTGTTGGATGCGGGAGGAAAGGCCATGCTGCTTATGTTGGACCTGTCGGCGGCGTTCGACACCGTTCCCCACGAAACCCTCCTAATACGACTCTGGGAATGCGGTCTTCGGGGGACGGTGTGGAACTGGCTTAAATCCTTCTTAGCCGACCGCCGACAAACGATCTGGGCGCCTCCACACTCCGCCGTTATGGCACCTCTGGAAGTAGGGGTCCCTCAGGGGTCTATCCTTAGCCCCCTGCTTTTTAACATCTTTCTGGCCCCCCTTGCAGAGGTGGCGGAGTCCTTTGGCGCCCAGATCGTGTCTTACGCTGACGACACCCAACTCTTGTTTACCCATAACAAGAACGAGGTGTTCGACGGGAGCCGCATCAGAAGTTGCCTAGAGGCGGTTTTCGGCTGGTTCAGGGGGCATGGTCTAAAATGCAACTCCGATAAATCGGAGTTGTTATTTTTTGGCTATGCTACTGAGCCAGTTTGGAAAAGCTGGTGGCCGCAAGATTTGTTTCCACCTGCAAAGGCAAGTGTTAAAGCTAAGAATTTAGGAATCATTATTGATAATGACCTAACTTACGGGCCCCAAATATCTAGCCTTTCAGGGAAATGTTTCGGCATCCTCCGGATGCTTAGAAAATTTCTGCCCTTGATTTCCATCAAACACAGAAGGGTCATTGTTCAAGCACTTGTCGGGTCCAGATTGGACTACGCGAACGCCCTATATCTAGGACTTCCTAAATACCTTGTGAGGCGGCTTCAAGTAGTCCAAAATTCAGCTGCCCGTGCCATCTATGGGCTTCCTAGACGCGCAAGTGCCTCTGATCTGCTTAAAGAGCTGCATTGGCTTCCTATAGCCAAGAGAGTTCAGTTTAAGAGCCTGACGTTGACTTTTAAAGCCCTTCATGCCATCGGCCCCAGTTACATCAGGAAACGTCTGTCTCTTTACAAACCCAACAGAGCTCTACGGTCTGCCTCTCTGTCTAAAATGGTAGTCCCGGCCATTAAACGCGTTAGACAGGGCGGTCGCTCCTTTCATCATTTGGCCCCTCGTGCCTGGAATGAGCTTCCGCTTTCTCTTAGACAGACCCCTAGCCTTCTGTCCTTTAGAAAGGCTTTAAAAACTTGGCTCTTCACCAGATAGGCTTGCCGCTTTCCCTAGCTGTTGTGTCGTGTTGTCGTCCTTGAGGGTTTCCTTCGCCAAAGCGCCGGGACACTCCTTTTGGAGTAGCTGTTGCGCTATAGAAGAACCATAATAACATAACATAACAAATTACGGTCACCTAATGTCCCACAGATTCAATGCACCACCCTGAATGCCACCAACACTAAATGTCACTCATATCAATCTCAGCAGGCTTTGCTGAGGGCAGATAAAATGGACACTGCTGGACAGACTACTGTAGGGCATTGCCCAGAAATAACTTTAACCAATTGATTTTCCGCCCTGTCGAGTTTGGACATAAACGATTGACAACTATCCACTGATACGGCCGACATGGCCGTTATAGAACAGAATAGGCAGGTAATACCCTATTCTTCATATAAGGTAATCAGTTGGAATGTGGCAGGGCTGAGAAAGAAAGTAAGGGATAACAGATGGCTAAATTTTGTGGTACAATACGATATAATTGCTCTACAAGAGACCTGGGACTGAAGTGATCTTTTTTGTCTAGATGGTTATTGTAGCTTTCAAGTAAAGGCTACACCGGGACTGGGAGGAAGATCTAAAGGTGGCCTGTGCATCCTAACTTCACTTAAACTCCCAGGCACATTCAGCAAATTGGGGATCACCTCAGCTAACCTTCAGGGCCTGGAATGGTCTCGTCCTAAACACCCAATGACTTTAATACTGAATTTTTACAATGCCCCAGATAAGGACACACAGAACATACACCTGAATACTTTGGTTACTTTTTTAGAAGAATATAAGTCAACGCACACCGCTTTATTCGATGTAATTTTAATGGGCGATTTTAATGTACACCTGTGTGGATGGGATTGTCTGGCAAAACAACACATAGGTCCTCCTGGTTCAATTTCCACTCACTTTGAACATTCTTCACAAGGTGAGATGCTGGAAGATCTTCTGGCCATTGTTAATCTATATGCAATTGAGGAAACTTGGGGGGAGGACAGGGCCCCGACTTTTGTAGGCAGAGATGCTGAGACAGTAATTGACTTCATCTTTGTCTCTCCTGGCATAATATCTATGGGAGCAACCCTTGAAGTTGTCGTTTCGATCTTCAGCGATCACAACCCCCTTGTTTTGTCATTACTCAAGGGGGGTGATGCTTACAAACATAAGGATAGTGCGGAACGAAATCATGATAAACGTATTCCCATGGACCAGGGAAGGAGGCTTAATTGGGCCAAGGCGGTCTCAGACACTTTTATGCAGGACTTAGAGAGCAGAGTAAAAGAGGACATGGAAATATGTCTAGATCATTTGGCAGATGGTAAACAGGTCATTAACTCCTTCACTAATATTTGTGCACAAGTCAGACATGACTTGAAGTGAAATAAGAAGAGGGACTGCCCAGATCTCCCAAGGTGGTTTGATGAGACATGCTCAAAAACCCAAAAAGAACTATTATATGCATTAAAACAAAAACCTAGAAATCAGGAGCTAGTGGCTCTACTTAGAAAAAATTATAAACTTGCCATGGCTAACCGCAAAAAATGCATTAAAAATGAGGCATGGGAAAATCTTATGTCAATAGATGTTCTTAGAGACAGCTCTAAATTTTGGGCTGTAATTAACCACCCTTACTTCGCTGGCACAAATAACTCAATCATGGATTCCGTGATCCCAGATGAGATATGGGTTGCACATTTTAGTAAAATCTATAACAGTGAGGAGGACTATATTCCAGTGACGGACCCCACTCACAGTTTTTTAGCCCCCCTTTCGCCGTTTAAAGAAAATGAGGTTGAGAGGGTCATTGTGGAAATGACGAAAAACAAGGCGCCGGGCCCAGATGGTGTGCCCGCAGACCTCTATAGGAACCAATTGGAATTTTGGACTAAGACGCTTACAAATATTTTTAATTCCACAATTACATCGGGGTTTCCTTCGTCTTGGGCCACTTCATCCATTATACCTGTGTTCAAAAAAGGAGCAAGATCTGACCCTGCCTGTTACAGGCCGATCTCCCTGATTGACTCTGCCGTTAAAATCCTGGGCAGAGTCATCCTGCAGAGACTCGGAGAACACCTAGAGGAGAGGAGGGTCCTTTCCGAACTACAATATGGGTTCAGGGCCAAAAGGGGTACTCTCGACCAATGCCTTAACCTCCACATGTTAATTAGCAAATACACCGTGGCTAAGGAGGGTTTGTTATACATGGCCTTTATGGACCTATCATCGGCCTTCGATCTGGTCAATCGCACAAAACTCTGGACTATTTTAATTAATATAGGGATAGACCCACCCTTGGTAAGATTCTTAGCGGCCCTGCACCAAGACCTGCGAGCTTCGATTAGAACCAACAGCGAGGGAGGAAGTACTAGCCCCTTTACATCGAAACGAGGTGTTAGACAGGGGTGCATTTTAGCACCCCTCCTATTCACCCTTTACATAAACTCCCTTGAATCAACCTTGAAAGGGTCTACACCAGACGTTCCACGCGTGGGGGACTATGTAGTCCCAGTACTCCTCTACGCGGATGACGCGGTTATAATGGCCTGCACTGGGGTAGGGCTGCAGAGACTCTTGGATGATTTTGGGGAATTTATGTCCTCCCTGGATCTACAGATAAATAACAAAAAATCGCATGTCATGGTAGCGGGGAAACGCCCAAAATCAGCAAAAATAAGAAAGTTTTATTGCAATGGGGAAGAGATCTCTAGAGTCCCGGTTTTTACTTATTTGGGCGTCATTTTTGACGAAAGGGGCACTTGGAGGCACAATTAAAGGCTAAAGGCATAGCTGTCACCAGATCAACCTCTGCTCTACTGAGCTTTGCAAAACGGTTGGGATCACGCCCAATAGAAGCCCTGCTGACAGTCTACAAGTCAAAATGCCTTTCTATAGCCAAGTACGGTGCTTCCATTTGGGTTTTTTTACCACAAAGTAAACTTCAGGTGGTGGAAAATAAATTTCTTAGATCTCTGTTAGTGGTACCCCAATCTACCCCAGTACTTTCAGTGCACACAGAGCTGGGTCTTGGTTTCATTAGTGATCAGTTGCAGATGGCACCACTAATCTGCTGGGCAAAGATCTGGCTGAACTTGGAAATTAGTCTAAACCGCTCCATCATTAAAGATTGTATGGCACTGGATAAAGTTAATAAAATCCCATGGTTAATGTATATTAAACATACTTTTTATAAACTGGGGAGGCCTGATCTGTACACTGCTCCGAGCTCGATTAAGAAGGGCGATGTTGCATGGATGAAGGAAAACTTTGTGGGCCAAGCGGAGCTGGAACGGGAGGCAGTAGAGGTTCAGAAACCGGGAGTCAGAGCTAATTACATCTTGCAGACTACCCCAAAAATGGAACCCTATTTGAACATTGTTACACGACCCTTCCATCGTAACCTCCTTGTGAGATTTAGACTTAACATCATCCACTATTCCTTGGGGAACTATACAGTTTGGGGAAAATTAGATTCATCTATCCCCTGTAACTGTGATAATTTTTCAGATCAAACACTGTTGCACTTTATCATGTTTTGTGGCCACTATGAAGACTGTAGGAAACAGTTCTTAGTTCCAATTTTGAGAGAAGCAGGCTTTATACAAGTCTGGCCTGCACTCCGCTACCTACAACTCCTGGGTAGCACGAGAGTAATATATGGGGTCGCAAGCTTCTTGGTCGCAGCTATACGTATTAAATCTAAAAAATTGACGCCAAATGTCTAATACGTATTTTTAATTGTAAAGTATTACCTCTAAAGATGAAATGCTCCAGCCTATGTAAATATATGAAACTGTTTTTTAAAATGTAAGAATTGTTTTTTAATATATGAACTGTCTTTTTACATATGTGATGTAATACGCTTTTATGATTTTAAGTAATCGAATAAAGTATGCTTTGACTGATGTAATTTTGCATCATCTTTGTGAAAATGTCAGATTTTTTGCAAAATCAAATTTGCTCACCCATATTTTCTTCGTTCAGGTTTTACACAATGATGGAATCCTGTGGTATGCAGGCACCCTGTCATACATTTCCATGTCCTCCCAGAGCTCTGCCAAAGACCTTTGTACATCTTATTATCTCCGGCTCACTTATATGTCTGGAGTCCTGATGATGATCCCGGTATTTTTTTTTGGATTGAAACATTGACTTTAACCGTGGACCCTTACCACAATGGTTATAATAGACTAACGGACCCTGCCATTCTTGGTTTTTCATAGGTGCTCTGATCACTATTGTCACATACACCTACTACGCTGTCAATTATCTTAAGTGTTTTTTATTTGTGTATCAATACATTTGTAACTTGGATACACTATATACTGTAGAAATACAAGTTATTGCCTCTGAGTTAGAGGTTCTTGAAGGAAGGTTATTGGTACAGGAGATTCATCCATGCCATCAGCATTACCTCACACGTTTCATTTGTGTGGATGCCTTTGTTACCACGAACATCACATATACCACACATACATTTATGCATATGTTTGGGGCGCCTGCCAATACGATACGATGTCTACCCAAAGTCCCTGATGCTTCTCAGGGCCCCTTGTTTTTTAAACTTTGTTTGATTTAATGCTCAGCACGAACAAATGAAGAATACCTAGTGGTAAGCTTGGCATTTTCTCTGTTTTGTACTTTCAGTTTGTTGGCTATCAGTATTTTGCTCTAGGAAGCATTCACAAAATTTTATGATCTGCCATTTGCTTGCCTTGTACGTACCGATCTGTGTCAAGCACACACAGCATAATTAGGCATGATGGCACTGGGATACTCCACCCATTGGCTCACCTTTAATGAACCTGTAACTTTTATTTTCTCCTTTTTTCCAAAAAGTCAGGTACCTCAGGCCAAGTTTCTTCTTGCAAGCCCTTCTGGGCACTTCTGCAAAGCTCAGGCAACATAGCCCTGGAATCAAAGTCAGCAGTATTCCCCAATGTCCCCTGTGGGCTCTCTGGTTGTCTTCCAAAACCAACGAAATATAAGATGTTTCGGAAGTGCCAAATCCCTCTGTATTTTATTTTTTTAAAGTTTGAGACATGTCAAAATGTTTCTGTGGTTTCTGACAGAAAACAAAAAAAGATTGACCATGTGCTTTCAGAAGGATAGAAGAGGACACAAATGAATTACACATATAGGACATCATTAATGAGGTTTTGCTGTAGGGCAGCGCAGCAGGCCTTCCTCAGGGCCGGACTGGGAACCAAAACCGGGCCTGGCAAAGTGCTCGGCCGGCCCTCCCTCCTGCAAAAATGGCCCTGTAACAAAACGGCCCCCAGGGGCCACAAACCGGCCCCCCACCAGTGCGGCGCACCGGGGAATTGCCCGGTGCCCGCTACGGCCAGTCCAGCCCTGGCCTTCCTCCTGCATAAAAACAATCACAAGAGGCTTTTCCTCTGAGTTGTGTGAAACATTAGTAAATATTCCCCCTAGTATGTACTGGAAACAGTGGGTCTGCTTGCCAGCAAACAGCTAAAGCTGTCTGAAATAACTCACTTATCATTAGTTATATACCATCCAACTATGTAATCTATTTTTTTTATTTCAGGACATGCATAATCACACATACAGTACAATCCCTAAAAGGGACACAAGTTGCAGAATGAATAACATTTCAAAGCGAGGGAGGCCAAAAAGCCCTGCCATAGAATGCGCCAATAAACGCCATAAATTTGCATATCCCTGATCAATTTATATTTGCACATTAAATCGAATGAAAAACATAACTGTTAAGAACTAGGCAACAATTGGCAGGACTATGTAGTAGATATATTCACAGACTACACAGATTGACAGAATCCCACAACAATGTCCATCCCCCTTCTTCCCCTTGGATGGAGCTACAATGTGTACAATAGCTGGTGGACAGGGCAATTAATGTATTTTAATTCACAACCAATGTATATCCTGATATACATGAAAGTAGGCTATAAGGTTGTGATAACACTTTCAAGATTTAGAAGCCTTTGCTATGCTGCAATGTACTGCCCGTTGATAGATATCTTCAAAGACATGGACTGTCAATATTTAACAGCCCCTGAAAAAATTATAATAAATATGGCTGGGCAGTTATGCTAGGAAAGAATAGTTATTATTAGAAAATATAGATTGGTAAACACATAAGGCATAAAAAGCCCCTCTGTCATGATCTATAGTTGGCACTCTTGTCTTTGCACTTGTAAAGAGGCTTCACAGCTCTGCAGGGCACACTATGCAAGACATCAAAGAATAATCAAGGATCCTACATGTCCAATGAAGCCGCAGGACTCTTATGTTGTTTGCAAGTGGTGGCGGCGTCTAGTTTGAAGTTACTGAGAATAAGAGCCCTCATAGTCCAGAGCATCTTTGCTAGGCAAGCAAGATACCTTGTTGGCGCAGCCAGGACCGTGTTGCTAGATTCTTGGAAAAATGTGGAGGCTGTGAAGTTTTTTAAAAAATTGACAGAAGTCTAAGTCAAATACAGAGAGTTATTTTTAGGAATTCAGCCGTATTTCTGGAGATAAGCACTATTTTGAAAGTATTGTACGGGAGCCCGAGGACTCACCAAGATGGTTCAATCTTTTATATACACTCACTTACAAATCTCAGCGGGGAGAATCTTTGTGACTCCGGAGAGGCAAATTAGAGCTCTTTCAAAATAATCAAAACAGCAATGACAAATAGATTTTTGGTGATCAGTCAATAATGAGAGTCTGGTGAAGGTTTCAAAAACCTTTATTTATCGTAAAGTTAGAATCTCTATTATCTTCATTCAGTTTAGTAAATTGACAGAAATATAAAAATAGATTTGGGTAGAAATCAGCATTAGAAAAATACACAGGGTTCTATAAAGAAACCCCGTAAGCTAACTAACGCACCTTTTCTAAATAGAACCCATGAAGAGTTGCTCTGGAGAACAGCGAGTAGAAATGAACTTCTCATAAAGAGTAGTTCTGGAAACTCAGCCGAGTTCCATACAGCTGCAGTATCAACTGTAAAAGAAAAGTGCAATCCTTGCAGTAGCATTGATCCTAACAATCCAAAAAGATCAGAAATGAAAAACAATTAGTCACCTCAGGGAAATAGTTACAGAAAATCAAATCTCCATAAAGACGTGTTTCAGAGCAAGGAAAGATCCATCAGCAGGACCAACGGAAACTTTGAAAGAAATTAAGAGGAAATGAGGTGTATTGAAAGTGGTGTGTTGCTAACTAGCTCGGAACACTCATTAATATAAGTTCATACTTTAGTAACAATTCTGTAGGCATCCTCTGTCGATATCCAATGAGAATAGCTCACAAGATGGTGTCATCAGTCATACGATGCTTCGTCTTCCGATTCCCACAGTCTGTACTCTTGTTACCATGATCAATACATTTATATTACAGCACTTGTTACATGAGGGAAGGTTTTCATGAGAACCCTCTTACCCAAACTAAAGGATGCACTATGAGTTCGATGTGTGAACAGTGGCTAGTCAGTTATATGAAAGCAACTATCAATGTTATGCGGAAGCAGCATTCATAAAAGTTTCTAATTGATCATTTAACATAAGCAGTTTTAATAAGCTTTTTGTATTCTAACATATGATATAACATGGGGTGAGGAGCAGGATGAACATGATGTTGGAGTCAGCATATTTCTGAAAGATGTCACTAATGCTAAGCAATTTTACTAAATATCTTATTCATGTAGCTGTGAGCAAGATCCCACCAGTATAACATTCTCTTGTCTGGCACCAGCGGTTGTTGTAGGTCTTTGATTTGCGCTTCAGTTTGCACATGACTTGTTCCATCCATTCACTTTCATTGTTTTTCCCCCATGTTCAGTTCTCTCTAGTCTCTTGTTGTTTACCTGCTGTTTACTGATTACCAGCCTGTTACCCGTTTGCTAATTTGTCTCCTTGTCCAGGTCTCCTATCTCTCTATTCAGCATGGGAATTTCCTCTTCCTCCATTGCCTATTTATGGCATATCCTCTGCCTGCACAGTATAAGTCTAATTCCTGTCCTATTGTGTCAACCCTGTAGTAATTCTGTTGTTTCACCTCAGATGGAGACTTTGGCTTACAAAGTTTGACCATGAGAGTCTGTGTTTAAATATCAGCTATTTACCAAATGAAGTTAGCGGCCAGTGGAATGCTGAGTCAGAGTGGCGATATTCAATGTCTCTTCTTTTTCTCCCTTATCTTATTGTCTTTTGTCTGGGTGTACTGCTAACCAACATATTTATCTTGCGTATGGTTGCCTGTGCATTAGGAAAGGTGTGGAAACCTTCATCACTCCTACTGGATCTGGACTACAGGGTAGGTGCTTTCTTGCACCTACTTAGACTATGTACATAAATTAGGCTGTATTTCACCTGTTATGTTGTATGTATTTGTAAAGCGCACTAACACCCAGTAGGGAATCCTGGTGCTGAAAGCAGGTGCAAGTCTGGCCTGGCCTAGGGCTGATGAGTAAAAGCCTATTTGAGTATTTCAGTTTTGTGTGGAATGTGAGAATACAAGAGGTGGCACTGAAGTCTAATAGCAGGTCATTCCAGGCTTAAGGAACAATGTAGGAGACTCCCTGACCGCCGCTCCTGTTAGGCATATGTGTGGAATTCGTGCAGGTTGAAGTCTGGTAGAGCTAAGGTAAATGGCGGGTTTGTTAGATGAGAATCGACGGTTAAGGTAAGCTTGGCCTGTAATGTGTAGGACATTGAAGGTGTGTGAGGAGTTTGAACTGGGCTCCTTGTGCATTGGAAGATAGTGGAGCTCTCTGAGGTGTGGTGTGATGTGCATGTGGCATAGAAGGTTAAGTCTGATTCTGGCTGCTGAATTCTAAACAGTCTGTAGTTACCTGGGTGTTGCTTGTATGAACACCATTATGTCACGTCATTCTTCATTTGAGACCAAGTCACTGCACCCACCGTAAATGGTTGCATCAATGTCTTTGCTGCTAATTCGGCTGCACAGTGTACTTTAGCATTAATTAATTGACTTTTATGGCCCGTTATGTGTTGTGCAATGACCAAAGGAAGCTTGTTCTGTGTAACAAATACATTTCCCTGAAGCTGCTTTGCTTTTAACAATTTAATTTTTGAAAGTCTGATTCTGTTTAGGGGCCAATGGGGCAACTCCACTTTAAAACCCTGTACACACAATCCAGAATCCAACACAGTTAGTGTGGGAACTGATGGATCAGCCTTCTGAAGAGCAAGTAATAAAATATTTATTTCTTCTATTTGTGCAATGAAATCAACTAACACTATGGTTTGTTTACATTGCCCCTTGAAGTCACTGTCTTCAATAATTCCCTCTACTGTACACAATAGCTATAGAATATTTTTTTGCTTAGTACCGATCATGTGTGGAATATTTTGGATATATTGTAGAGATTCTTTAGTTCTAATTGTCAGATCATACACACACTTTCTGTCAGTCTCATTTTGCTTCACAGTCCACTGTGCTCAGAGAAGGTTTGGAGCACATGCATTGGCTTTACTAGCTTCAGTAGCGACCTCAAGCATAGTTACAAGGGAAACTGCAACTATTCACTTCTGTCTGTAACATGTCTGCTTTTGTAGAAGTAATTTGTTTGTTTAAGAGATTAACCCATTTAGCCTAAGGCGTCAAGTAAGCTCCTGAAAGTTCAAAAACCCCATTAGAGTTCATAGGTTTCTTGCATTTGTGTTTGGATGCTGTAAAGTAGCATACTTTTGTAGGAGGTATGGGGTCAGTCCTTTACCCTCACTGGATACATCATCTCAAAAGAAGATCATGTTAAGATACGCAGTCTAAGACTTTTTAAAGTTTATTTTATGCCCATGCTAAGCTATAAGAGTCATTATTCTGCCCATCCTATTTAAGAGTTATGTTTAATCATCATTTGTGAAGTAGATGTCATTAATGTATGATAATACTCTGGATCTTCTTATAACATCTCCATTATTCTTGTCGTAAAAAGCACTGGGCTATTTTTATAGCCCTAAGGCAAACTCGTTTAGACGTACTGAAATCCATTGTTACGAGAACTGTAATATTGCATTTCTTCCTAACTAATTTCATCATCGGTTCATTATTGGGAGCAATTTGCACCATTGTCTGGCTTCAACTCCAGAAAAAGGGGGGTGTTCGTGTTTGAATGACCAGGCACTATTACATCCTGATACCGCAGCTGATCTTAGATGACCCTTATATGGTGCTTAGTTTCTGGTTTTAATGGATAGTGAGCCTGGACTTGGGGTTTACTCCATAAGGAAATCCAATGTGGCACAGGATCTTTGTCCCAACCCACTTGATTTCAAATGTTCTATACAATTCCAAAGCCTGCTTTAAAGCAAACTTTGGGGCACATTTTTCCCTAGGTTCTTCGCAATTCTAAATGCACTCTTAGTCCCTCCATTATGATGAAACTTAAAGTAAAATAACATAAAATAGTTTTTTTTAAAAATTCAATTTTATGTTAAAACAAATATCTAAAAATTAAACATATGTATTGTTTAATTACAAAGAGCATGATTACAATTTCGGGTGGACTCACATCCGCCGACACCATTGCGGTCTTCGGGACCGATCGACCTCCGGTCGGCAGTACCAACACCGCAATTACAATGCGACCGCACAAGCTCAATATGGGAGCTTGTGCTGCAGCTGTAAACAGGCCATAGTACAAGCTCCCTTAGAGAAATGGGATCCTGTGTAATTCCCCAAATCACAGGGCCAGGGGAGAAGGGGGCCCTGCTAGGGGCCCCATAAGGCACTTTTCAACAGTAAATCTATGTCGGGAAGGCCAAAATGGGTTTGCTCTCAGAAAGTGCCATCATAATCAGTAGACGGCAACACATCCACACTGGATTATGTGGAGGAAGTCAGCCGGTATGACCAGCCGGTTTGAATTCCGACCACCGTCATTGTAATTTGGGGGTCAGAAGTCAATCCAGGGATGTCGGTTGGAAAGCCTCCAACCAGCAGTCGGAGGCTTTTCGACCAACATCCTAATTAGCCCCCAAATATTTTAATAAAATAAACTATTTTGTATTTCTAAATTAATGCAACACTATTTTTTTTAATATAATTGCATTACTTTGAATTAAACCTGAACATCACGTTTAATAACTAATAGTGCATAATAAAATGGATTCATCAATTTAAACTTCAGTAAAAGGATTTTCATTTAATATGTTCGAATAATAAATGTGTTTAAATTTTCCGTATACTTTACCATAGGGAGAACAGCACCCTGACTCTGAAGTTTCCCTGTGACAAATGATAGGAAAAAGTAAAAAAGTGTTTAACTCAAAAGAAAGTAGTACAAATATTTAAAACCCTTCCAAAGTCAGTGCTAAAGTGTTCATGCATAGTAGCTATCTTGGAGTATTTTTCTTTTGTTTCAAGAAACAACAATCCAAGGTGAATAACAGACATGTGCACCATCACATGGCAGCTATCTTGTGGTGGGCTTGCATTTGTTTTAATGCATTTTTACCCTTCTTGCATTTTTATTTTTCTAAGGGCGCATTGTTTGTTCTGTGTTTGTAATTTTGTACTACCCTGTGAATGAAATGTCAATAAGGACAATTAAATATATTATTTACCTACTTATGTATTCACAACTCATTCCTAACTTCTTGATGTACAGAACAACTGCCAGAGAACATTACCAAGGCACTTACAGAAGGAGAAATCTTAAATTATCAAGACAAAATGGTTAAGATATTTGTGAATAACAAAAACTGAAATTACCCCAAAAAACTGAGGGTGCTAATACTATTTCAACTCGTGAAAGCAATATGAGAATATTGTAATCTAGAGAAAGATGCAAATACTAGAAAATTAACATATTGAGTTTTCTACCTTAGATTTACTACGTTTTTAACAATCCTCATGTTCTTTGTGTCCTTAGAATTGCAGAACCAGAGGAATGTGCTGGGATTGTGTCTTTTCTCTTCTCGTCGGACGCTTCTTACATGACCGGAGAGACAGTTGTGGTTAGTGGAGGGTACAAGACAAGACTATAAAATGAATAGAATATTCGTTTTACAACCTTGCATACAGAAGAAGAAAGCAAACCAAAGTTTATACCATTTTCATGCATCTCATTACTTAACTTAAACACTACTTTTGAACTGTACGATGTGTTCTGCCTTCGTACCTTTTGTTAGCTTGTTTTGAAATTAAAAACAACATTTGCACACCCTCTGATTTTTCCTGCATGTTTATCAAAATGTCAGACGCCCATTGCTATTTCTTTTATTACCATCTTATAACAAGTCATCTATGTAGAAATAAGTTACTGTGTTCTCAGTGCTACAAATCTACTCAGCACATATACATTGATAATCTTTGCAGCATGGTATTACATCAGCACATTCAAGGATCAAATGCAGTTTATAATACATATATCATCATTACTGTTTTTAATGCTATTTCGTTGGTTTGCTATAATTCACAAACATCTGAATGGAGAGGAAAGCTTGCCTTGCACTTAAGCTCCTGAATTCACTTAGGGCCCGATTATGAATGATGCGGTTAGGAAAGCTTTCTCACGTAGGGCCTGATTACGATGAGGTTAGGAAGGCCTCCTAACATCATTTTCTCATTCCGAATTGGATCGGGAACGTGTCTTCCCGACCAAGGGCCCAATTACGATGTCGTTAGTAACATAGGCTCCCATTGAAGTTAATGGGAGTCCAACCAAATTGTATCTGGAAGCATCCGGATGCATCATACTCGGTCGGTCGGACTCTCCTGATCCGAGTCGGTCCAAACCATTTCCGAACCGATTCGGTCAAGAAGATTTCCTAACCACATCGTAATTGGCCCCTTAGTGGGATGTGATAAATTAGGATATCATCTGTCTATCATAGTTGCTAAAGTTCTTAAGGCTTCAATTTGTTATACTAAATTTTGTTAAACATAGTTGTCCCTCTTGTCTTAAAACGTAAGTGTGACAGATTTAGTTTTGATGCATGGCCTCAGTGTTTGCATTATTTGCTTTTTGGAGAAAGCTACATTGTGTAAACCTTACTGCATTGTATTTTTGAAAGCCATCATTGGAAAGAGGAAGACACTCACAAAAGCAGCACTGTTTTCAAAGAAGTGGTCTTCAGTATGCTTTTCAACTGATGGATTTACAGTTTATGACAGCATAATAGATAACAGCATTCCTCTACAAAAGATTCAATTAAAAAAACAAGATGTTCATCTTCCAAATGTTACTTGCTTGAATTCTGTGTATATTATGCACCTATATGTATTCTTTGGATTATTTTTTAGGACTCTGCTATATTTAATAGAACATTCAGACGCTGAGAGCACCATTGAAGACAAATATGTGATTCATGGCCAATAATAGGTGGTACAGGCCTTCTGCTATATTAGTCCATTGAGTTTCATTTGGTTCCTTCCTTTTTATTTCATAACATTCTGCTCAAAATGGATGGAATGATCTAATAAAGTTATAGCCCTTCTGCCTTGCCCTATACCGGATGTTAAAGGCTGTTTTCCTTGTTACAGGCAGGCCCTTGCCTGTGGCTCAGACCTATAACTCAGAAAAATACCTTATAACAGGCATTATAGCCCTCAACAGGGGGAATAATGGTATACTATTAAACTGGTTTACTGGGCTTTGGCCCTATATTAGGGACATAATGCATAGTATTTCAACAATCCATAGTTTCTGTTCAAATCTCGCCTCGCTGGGCCAGCTACCAATAACATGTAGCATTTCCAGTTAATTGGAGTTTTCAAAGCAAATGAAACAATAAGGGCCTGATTCACAAAGGTAACATACACTTTTGTGTAAGTTTACACTTTTAGGTAAGTTACCACTTTTTGGTTTTCACAGACTCTGGCCCTTATTTACAAACTATACTTTTTGTGATACTACTACAAAACATACTACAAAGTGTGTGTTTTGTTCGTGCTTATATGTATGGAATTCTCCACTCCATTTAGTAGTAGACATGGAAGGGAACCAGGGAAGTGGGTGGGGGAAAGGGCAGCCTTACTACTAAATACAAAAGGAAATAGGGAGGAATAAAAGACGTTTAGGAAGAGTGAGGTTGGGGTTTAGGGAGAGACATCGCCCACCCATGCAAGAGTAAGCACTTGCATTGCTCTGGGGTGGAGATATGTAACCTACACTTTCAGTAAGTTTACACTATGTGAATACAGAAAGCAGTACACTTACAACAAGTGTAAGTGTAAACTTACTCAAAAGTTTAACTTACCTTTGGGAATTAGGCCCTTTTCTGTGTAATAAGATACTACAAAGAAAACAGTAGTAAGTCCAGCATTTCACATGGCTAATGACTGGTAATGCAACACCCCCCATTGAAATTAATGGAGGTAGGGACTTAACATAAAATCCCACAGAAAATAATGTTAAATTAAATGAAACTATTCAAAATAGGTAAAATATAAATAAATATAATGAATGTTACAAATATATATAAACAGTACATGTTCATTATATCATTATTAAAAACATGATTAACATACTTAGATTTTTTTTTAAATAATGTGACCTTTGTGAATAGGGCACTATCTAATTTGCATTCACATTGAACATCTAGGGCCTCATTTATGAAAGCCTTGCGCCACCGGTGCGTCACTTTTTCCCATGTTAAAAGTGACGCACCGGCGGCGCAAGGCCTTCATAAATAAGGCCCCTAGAATCTTACGTATAGTTGTCTGATATTCCATCATTTGATGTCACATTGAATAAGGGTCTCAATGTCAATGAGGCATTTGAGTGACAAATGAAAATTGCTTCAGTCGAAGTTGCACAATTTTAAAAATAGAAAAAACTCAAGAGACTTACCTGAGTTTGCATAACTTGAAATTATCTATTATTCTGGGTTTTTAAGCTGACATATCTGTACTTTAAAAAGTTGTTCTAGATAAGTAAGATTTCACATTATAAGATATTGTGGCATTAAACTGTTCATTTCTGTGTATACCTAAGTTGAGTGAATATGATGCCCAACACACTTCCATTACCAATATAAATCATATCCTGATACAGCTTTGTTTAAACCAATTTTTGTTGCATGCAGGACCCTCCCACTCCCTTCCATTTTTTTTAAATTTCTTCCATGGTTGTCTAGTGGGCTAGGTAAAAAAACAACAACAATTCGACCGATAGGAGGTATAAAACACTGTGTGGAGCCTGGTTAGCGAGGAGAGGGTTACCTATGGTGGGGGGACCAGTCCCCTTCTGATAATTTCCCTGGTGGTCTAGTAGAGTATATTCTTGCTCAGGGATCCCCCTCCTGTGGCAAACCCCAAGAATAATTTTACTAGGAAGAAGCACCATGACCTCATGACCTCTTCTACTGGATATGGTGCTTGACGGCTTGAATACTGACCACACTGAAAGCAGCTGAAGCCTTTAGACTCCTGGTATTTCATGGTGCAAGGCATGAAAATTGAAATAATATTGTTTTGTGGTGCAGGGAAAGTACTTACCCTGCATCACACAGTGGGTCTTGACAGGGTATTCTCTTTGTGTGAACTTCATAAGGACTCCCATGCATGGGTGTGAGAATGTGCTCTCCATAGAGTCTGCACTCTAAGGGCCTGATTACAAATACAGGTTATAGTTATTGCACCTGGTAAATACTGATACCTTGGGGCTCATTACAAGTTATTGATAACATGCAGATTTTGGTTTTTAACACACCAAAATCCGCATGGTATGGTAAATACCATACTCATTCCACCTGTTAAATTTCAGCATATTGGAGCTGTCGAAATTTAACAAAGCTAGAGGTATCTAATATATCCAATAATTATCCAATGTGTTCAATACCTTTTGACTCATACATTCGACCTGTGCGTAAACATTGGGTTGGAACGTTGTGAGCATCTCAAAATCAGACCCTAAACATAGAGCCCGATTCACAAAGGTAAACTTACACATTTGTGTAGGTTTACTACTTTACGGTAGTCCTGAAGATACTTTACGATATTCACAAAGGTAAACTTAGACCAAAAGTAATTTAGTACTAGTAAAGTTAGACATTTGGTCTCGATTCCGAAAAGTAGTAAACTTACACAAACTTGCAAGTTAACCTTTGTGAATCGAGCCCATAGTGTGAAGAACATGGAGGTCACATTCGCTGTAATCAAGGGACTGAGAAAGCACAATGACTTGTTTATTGTTTCACATTAATATCATTATTATTACGAGTTTATCCAGCATGGAGTGCTTTTAGTAAACTATATATATATATATATATATATATATATATATATATATATATATATATATATATATATATATATTCCAACGAGATACGAAAGTATCAGCCTCTACTGTGGCGCAACACCAGGGCACAGACTCCAAAAGCTGGTATAAATGAAGTTTGTTCAAGCATCAAGGTCCAATTGACGCGATATATATGTATTTCAATTAGGATTTGTTTGTAAAACATAGAACTAGTAAACAGCTACTCCTATCTCTAGGTCAGATCTAAAAATGCCTCATTTGTAGCTGTAGAAACAGAACTCTTTACTGTTTGGGGTCACCTGTTCTACCTCCTATTTGTTTTCCAATGTGAGCAATAGCGTTTCTTTTGAAATTTTTTCAAATGCTCTTGCAATTAAATAACAAAGAAGCTTGATAAAAAATCTAATCTAAGAGTAAGCGACAGCTAAATCCGGTGAAACACGCTTACTTTTTGCAGATATAACTCAAAATACTCAAATATTGCATGAAATTACACAATATTATTTGAATTGCCATTTTAGTCACTGATGCATGTCTGTCAAAAAAATAGTGCAAAAAGCATGTGTGATATACACTGGTAATGTCCACATTGAATGACCGAACAGGCCACTAAACAAGGGCTGAAACATATTGGCACACCCTTAGGGTCATAGGACCATTACCTTCAAACAACCCCTTGTATATATTCCTTTCCCGCATTTGAGCAGAGTACGCCACTAGTTTTGAGCGTGATGGTTCTGGATATTTCACGTTTTTTGCATAGCCCCTATTGCCACCACAACGTCACTTTTACGGATGTTGTGGTGGTCATAGGGGCTGCGCCTTATGTACAAGGCAGTGTTAAGCCACTTAGCGTGGCTTAAATGTAATGTAAATGTACAGGAATTTATATAGCGCAAATCACCAAGCGGTTTCTAAGCGCTTGCTTAGGGAACCCGTCCTGGTATTCCCCTGTGAGATAACCCCGGCAGGGTATCCGCAAGGTGAAAGCCAGGCATCCCGCCGCGAGGGGCCATTGTGGAGATTAAGCAAGCTATTGCCCAGAGTCGCAGAGTGTGAACCCGTGAATCGAGTAGGCACCGGAGTGAGAATTGTCGAGTTCATGGACATTTTAGGACTCAAGACCCCGCCGAGCCGGGAATTGAACCCTGGTCCCGGGATGACCTCTGCTTCCAGGTCTGCCTCCTCTAACCAGTGAGCCACACTTCTCCACTTCTTAATGCTGCCTTGTACTAAGGCACCCTTTTACACTATGGTTAGCATGAAAGGGGCGTGCACTGGGTGTTGTGGTGGGCGTTCCACTGCAACACCCATTGTATTTGACGCTGCCCCCTATGTACAAGGGTGGCGTACATAGGAGGCAGTGCCGAAATGAAGACCAGGATAATCCTGGTCTTAAATTGCTGAAACATGGAGAAATGCATTATTTGTTCTCGTTTTTGCTCTTTCCATGTGTGCTGCCTCGTGATGTTAAGCCAAGGAGGCTAACGACATGCTCCGCCACTTCATTGTACATATCCCCCACTATCTTACATACGTCGCCCAACCCTCTAAGTTGGTACATCCGGAACAATCTGGCTTCATGCCGGGCCGCAACACGGCTCTCAACTTGAGGCGATTCTATGGAGTGCTGGGTCAAGTTGGTATAATCCAGGAGGATGCAGTGGTCCTCTCCCTAGGTTAGTTTATGTCCTGGCTCCGGCTTCTCTACACTGAGCCTCTAGCCCAGGTGGTCATCAATGGAAGAACATCTCATTGTGTCCCCCTCAGGCGTGGGATGAGGCAGTGCTGTCCACTTTCGCCACTTCTTTTTGCCTTGATGCTTGAGAGTCTGGCGGCCTGGGTTTGGACGGGCCCCCTGGACTGTGGCCTGTATTGGACGGTGCAGAGGGAGATAGGATATCTCTTTACACTGATGATGTTCTTTTGTACATCGCAGACCCAAAACGTTTGATTCCAAGACTGCTCAACACCTTCACAAACATTGGCAGGTATTCAGGATGCACGATCAACTGGTCTTAATCTCTTATATATGTCCTACATGATCAAAAACCTGATCTTCCAGCGGAATGTGAGGCCCAAATAGCGACAGACAGGTTCAGATATCTTGGCATCATCATCCGACCCTGACCTGTTCCACTCCAGACCTCCAAACTCCCTTGATGAGACTCAAAAGGGACGTACAGCACTGGCGGTGCCACTCTCATTGCTCGGTAGAGCGGCAGTATTTAAAATGATGTCCTTACCATGTTTCTTATAAGTACAACAAAACATGCCATGCTCAGTCCCTGCAGCCTATTTTAAGGCCCACAGCTCTCATGCTCCAGATCTGGCACATGGCACTCAGGAAGCTCTGCTGGAGAGACATAATCACCCTGGACACACCACTGTGGGACACCGAAAAGTTGGACACTCTGGGGTCTGGTTTTGACAAATTGGTCCTAATAGGTCTCTCTAAAAGGTAGACCTTTAGGCCGAGGGTGGAGTAGTCCCTTTCTCAGACTTGCAAAGAGACTACAAACTGGTGACCTTGGACACCTTCTTGTATCTCCAGATTCGTCACACTCTCCAGGCAGTGGTCCATCGAGGGACTGACCGCCCGAAGCATAGCCCCTTGAGGATAGACTGATCGGTGAATACATGAGCAGTATGGCAATCTCCCATAAATTCAAGAAACTGATAAACAATTCACCAGACACTCTCCTCCGCTTATGAGAACACTGGGATTCCGACCTGGGAGGTATAGCAGATGATGAGTGGCCGGAGGCCTTGGCCTCCTCTAAGGAGGTAGCCGTCAGGGAGGGATTCCAACTGCTACAGCTTAAAGTACTTCATAGATCTTACCTCTCATGTAACATGACGGTCAAGATGGGCAAAATACACAATTCTGGCTCTTGTATGAAATGTGGCCAGGAAGGGACCTTTTATCACATACTAGGGTTGTCCTGTGGTTCAGAACTTCTGGACTGCAGTGGTGATGTGTATGAATGGTGTATGTGGTAGTGCCATGCCAATCTCTGCCAAATGGTGTCTTCTGAATGTTTGGAACTTTACAGACTTGTGCAGAATGCAGCAGGTCTGGATGACCTTGAGCACTGCAGTTTCGTAACATAGCACGTATGAGAGGGATATGCCCCCGCCTCTGCTGAAGGAGTGTAAAAGGGACAAAGACTGGTGCATGGTGGCTGAGAACGTTTTTCGTAACATAGCACTGATGTGAGGGGCTATGCCCCCGCCTCTACTGAAGGACTATAAAAGGGACATGACTGGTGCATGTTGGCTGAAAAAGTAGCTTATGAAAACCATAGCTGCCCTAGAAAATGAGAGAGGGTGTGGGGACAATAGAATGCCTACAAAGGCAGCCCTTCTACTGCCCAACCTGCAATTTCAAACCATTCCCTGAAGGGGCCCACCTGATGACTAGGATGCAGTGTGTGATCTGGGATGCGGAAAGTGTGATCATCAATAGCATATTTAACAATTCCTGCCTTGTACACATGCGCATGACTACCAGTGGTGTATGTGTTTATTTGCTGATTACTTGTTATAAGCTTAATAAAAATAAGTCTAGAAATCCATTGACCAAAACAAAAGTCATGTTATAGTTACCTACAAATTGTAATAATGTCACATTTAATGCAAAAAAAACTGAAATTCGCCAGTTATAGTTATAGTTTACTGACGTAACTATAACTTGAACAACCCCCAACATACCTCAAATATCACAATTACATCTCTTGGTCCCGCGCTACCTGTCTCACTCCTGCAGGTCCAGCCAATTGGAATGCTTTATTCGTTTTTTGTTTTTTTACAGCTAGCCTTCCTCGGTTTTACATTTTGCTATTATTTAATGATAGTTTCTCTAAAATGGTTGAACAAATTTACACCAAATCACAAAAGCTTTCTGCGTAAAGATGTCATTTTGGCGTTATTCTATTTAGCATTTTTTCTGTATTTTTGTCTAACTTTCCTTACGGAAATTTCATGGGGAAAAAGCACTTTAGGACCCATGCTTTTTCTTTGCCCCTCCTTGACAGATCACTTCAAAGCTTTCCAGGGTGTATCTAAGGTGGATGAACTTGTGTTTTCAGAAGTTATGTGAAGATTAGTCAAACTGAGCCAAAGTTATTAGCAAAGCAAAAAATATTAATTCTATGGAAGGTCTGACCTAACTTGATCTCTGTAAATATTTATTGGTGAATATATATGTATATTACCCAGTGGTGATCACCACTCTGTAGTTATAGAGTTAGGATCATGTTTTCATAGAAAATGCCTTTTGTGTTGCTAATTACGTTAGTACCATTTGGTCAATCTCCACAAAACTGAGAAAAAACCTTTTTTTGTTCACTGGTTTACACATGAAGAGTTTCAGGGTTATCTGTTATGCGGGAGCTGAGAAAATGGGGGGTCCCAACACCCATTTTCCCCATTCATTTTTCCATGGCAACTTTAGACGCAGCTACAACCCAAACCATTGAAAGGATTTACACCAAATTGTCAGAAGAATAGACCTTGGTGAAGAAAAAGTGCTTTTTGTGATTTGATGTAAATCCGTTTGGGTTTTTGAGCAAATAATACTAAAAACTTTGGGCCTAATTTATGAGACTACTTTCGCCCCCGGAATGTCAATTTTTGTGACGTTCCATGGCGCAGAAGCCTGCTGGATATTTATCAGGGGGACTAAGCCACTTTTTTGCTCTTAATTCTGCCTGATAAATATCAGTCCCTTTCATACAGTGTTCTGCGTTAAAGGGGGAGTGCACTGGGTGTTGCTGGGGGCGTTCCCAGTAACATCCATGGCCTTCTGACACTGCCCCAGATTTACGAGATACTGTAAATCGGAGGCAGGGCCAAAAGCTCACGCCTCCCCAGGGGCGGCGTAAGGGAGGCACGAGGAGAAATATCTTTATTTCTCCTCGTTTTTCCTTTTTCTACATGTGCTGCATTCTGTAACACACATAGAAAGAGGAAAACCCCTCTTGTGATTTTTTTTGTACAGAAAGGTTTCCCTTCCTGTACAAAAATAATCATCCCCGCAACGCAGGCACCCTTGCACCATGGTGCAAAGGTGCCTGCGCTGGCGCACTGCAGCCCAATGTGCGCCGGTGTAGGGGAAAAGGACAGGAATGCGCCCTATCTTATAGATACATCTCATTCCTGCCCTTTTCTTTTGCCGTAGGGAAGCGCAGCAGGAAGGCCTGCTGCACTGCCCTACAGCAAAACCTCATAAATGAGGCCATTTGTATATTTCACACCGCAGAGGATCCACGGAGCCAACAGATCTTCTGCTGAGATCTGATTGGCTGCCACCACACCAACCAGGGAGTGGTGGCAGCCATCTTAAGACTTGGGACTCAGTCGGGGTTTAGAGGAGTGCCTGGAGATTCCGGTCCTGGTGCCACTGCACCTGCTGCACTATTGAAATCATGACCCTAGCACTTGTTAAATAACTGCACTTGTGACTGCCTGTTTAGTTGTAAAATATAGCAATATTAGGTGTTTAGATGAGTTCTGATAACTTTTGTGCCCGGCGCCACTGTACCTGCTGCACCATTCAAATAATGACCCTTTTGCCTGAAATATAACTGCACTTGTGACCGCCTGTTTAGCAGTAAAATATAACAATAGCTGGTATTTAGTGGAGTTATGACAACCGTTGGCTCTGGTGCCACTGCACCTGCTGCACCATTTAAATCAAGCCCCTTTCAACTGCAAAGTAACTGCAGTTGTGACTGCCTGTTTAGTAGTAAAATACAGCAATATTAGGTGTTTAGAGCAATACTGACAACTTTTTGGCCCGATGCCATTGCACCTGCTGCACAGTTCAAATCATGACCCTAGTGCCTGAAAGATAACAGCACTTGTGACTGCCTGTTTAGTTGCAAAATATAGCAATAATCAGAGTTTAGTTGGGTTCCTGGAGCTTTTGGTCCCGGTGCCACTGCAACTGCTGCACTATTGAAATCATGACTCTAGCGCTTGTTAGATAACTGCACTTGTGACTGCCTGTTTAGTTGTAAACTATAGCAATATTAGGTGTTTAGAGGAGTTCTGTTAACTTTGGTGCCTGGTGCCACTGCACCTGCTGCACCACTAAAAAAGGAAACCTTTTGCCTTCAAGATAACTACAATTGTGACTTCCTGTTTAGCAGTAAAATCTAGCAATATTTGGTGTTTCATGGAGTTATGACAATTTTTGGCCCCAAAGCCACTGCACCTGCTACACCATTTAAATCAAGCCCATTTCAACTGCAAGGTAACTGTAATTGTGACTGCCTGTATAGTAGCAAAATATAGCAATATTAGGGGGCAGATTTATGAAGGCCTTGCGCCGCTGGTGCGTCACTTTTAACATGGGAAAAAGTGACGCACCGGCGGCGCAAGGCCTTCATAAATCTGTCCCTAGGTGTTTACAGGAGTTCTGACAACTTTTGGGCCAGGTGTCACTGGACCTGCTGCACCATTCAAATCATGACCCTGTTGTCTGCAAGGTAACTGCACTTGTGACTGTCTTTTTAGTACTAAGATATATCAATAATAGGTGTTTAGTGGGTTGCCTAGAGCTGTTGGTCCTCGTGTCACTGCACCCGCTGTCCATTAAAATCATGGCTCTGTTGCCTGCAAGGTTACTGCGCCTGTGACTGCCTGCTTAATTTTAGATTTTAGAAATAATCTGGTTTAGTGGGGTCTCTAGAGCTTATGGCCCAGGTGCCACTACACCTGCTGCACCATTGAAATCAAGTCCCTTTTAACAGCAAAGTACCTGCCATTGTAACAGCCTGTTTAGTAGTCAAATATAGCAATATGTGTTTAGAGGACTTCTGATAACCTTTGAGCCTGGTGCTACTGCACCGGCTGCACCAGTCAAATTATGACCCTATAGTCTGCAAGGTAACTGCACCTGTGGCTGCCTGTTTAGTAATAATATATAGCATTGCTCTTGTATATTAACTTTATTTATAACATGCAATGTTTATTCCAACATTTAGAAGTTCATCATAATGACCAAATAGACTACAAAGTGCAAACAGGATTTTGGCTACGGGAAACTGATAAGAGAGCTGGTTCTTTATTGCATCTGGTTCTAGTCTGGATTCCTTGTGATCGGATGTAAGCATCAGAAATGCAGTCTGGCCATGACACACACACACTATTGAGAGAAACGCATGTCAGCTACAATTTGTTTTGTAAAGTTTCAGACTGTAAATTGAAGAGGAATGAAATGAAGGACACCAGAATTACATATCTTTTCATTCATTCTACATGTAATAAGAAGTAAAGACATTTCATCCCAAGGAAATGGTGGTAGCTGCCTTACTTTAATATAACGTATGGTCCAGAGTCCTTAGGTCGAAGAAGCATTTAGCAGTCTTATTATACTACTCACTAATAAACATTGGAAGCAACCAGAAAGAAAAGTTGTTCCATGGTAGAGGTGCCTAGAAGCTTAAATGACCAACCCAACATGTGGTCTGCAACTTGGTAATAATGATTCCGGGCCTTGCATGTGTATTTCTGGTAAAGAAGTTAGCAGGATGTCCATTGACCTGGTGTTTAGAAGTTACTACTGACAGCCAAAGCAGCAGAAGCATTGTTGTAAGAATGTACAACCACAGAACAGCTACTTATGTGGAAGTGGTCAAGGTCAAGATTTAAAGGAAGTAATTTATTCATTGAATGTTGATTGTTTGCGGGTACAACATGTCAGGTGGAGCACATTGGACTTGAATCAAAGATAAGGTCGCAGAAGGTGCAGCTAAAAAGGATAGGCAGAAAGGGAAAGGAAATGGAGGTAAGTGACTTTGGGCCCGATGTAGGTAGCCCTTTACCGATCGGAATCGGCCGAAAATACCGATTTTCGGCCGTTTCCGATCGGTAAAGGGCTATGGAGATGTAGGGGCACATTTTCGGTAATTTTACCGAATCGTTATCATTACCGAATCGGTAAATTTACCGAGTCGGTAATATTTACCGAATCGGTAATGATAACGATTCGGTAAAATTACCGAAAATGCAATGTAGGTAGCCTATGTACCGGCAGCACATGGCTTACAGAATCGGTATTTTACCATGGAATACAAATCCATGGTAAAAAACCGATTCCTGTGTACATGCACATCTGTGCATGTACACATGTGCCATGTGACAGACAGACGTGCCCTTAGGGCATGTCTGTGTGCCACATTGCACACATGGCCGTTTTGGGGGTGCTAGAGGGTGTCAAAGTGACACCCCCTGCACCCTTGTGAATTCTTTAAATACCGATTCGGTAAATACCGAATCGGTAATGCCTAATCATTCCTATGGGCTTCAAAGCCCATAGGAAAGAATGGGCATTACCGATTCGGTATTTACCGAATCTGTAATTTAAGAATTGTTAAGGATTCGGTAACGAATCCAGATGTTGGGACCTACATCCCATTTACCGATTTTGGAATACCGAATCGGTAGGATTCGGTATTTCAAAATCGGTAAATGGGATTTACCTACATCGGGCCCTAAGTTCCAGTAACATCATATCCTTTGTCTGCTAGGAGTCGTGGAAGCCGGAAGATTTCTGGACTTGTAGGATGATGAAAGAGATACAATAGTCTTTAGTATGTATGCATTTGTTATTTGTATAGCACAAATCTAGCCAAAATGCAGCGGAGCACAGTACAGAATCAAAGGCAAGTCCTACAGCCAACTGAGGCTAAATATCATCCACCAAATTACTGTGAAAGTATATATAGATACATATAGATTTACGTTGCTTAATGCCACATATCTGCATCTTGAAGATATTTAGCAAGGTATGTAGGCAACTTCACAAAACTGGTAATCAAATAAAGTAGCTGCCTTGTGGCACTATAATCAGGCCAGAGGGAGCAACTCCTATAGAGACAAATATAGCTATTTTGCCTGGGGAAGGAGAAGCAAAATGTAATTTGAATTAGAGAACGATGAACTGGCTATGTGTGTAATCTAACCCACGCTGTGTCCAACACAGGAACTGGGCAAGGCCTTGACAAGGATTTTGCCCGATTGGGGGCAACTAAGAGGTAGAGCATCCGACTTTGAAGCTAGGCAACCAGGGTTGAGTCTGGCGAGAGGCTCAATCAGTCATTTGTTAAGCGCACTACATACTCGCGAGGGTCTCAAGGCACTGGGGGGGATGTGGGGGCCGCTACTGATCAAATAGCCAGGTCTTTAGTGTCCTCCTGAAGGTCCGCAGGTCTTTGGTCTGTCGTAGGCTCAGTGGGAGCGTGTTTGTCATGGAGGCGAGGAGGGAGAAGGATCTCCCACCTGTGGTTGTTCGTCGATGCGTGGGACGGTGGTGAGTGAGAGGTCAGCGGAGCATAGCTGGCAGTTGAGGGTGTAGAAGGAGAGCCGTCTGTTGAGGTAGGCTGGGCCGGTCTTGTGAAGTGCCTTGTGTTGCTTGGATGAGGAGCTTGAAGGATATCCTCTTGTTGACGGGGAGCCAGTGCAGGTTTCTCAGGTGGGGAGTGATGTGGTCGTGTCGTGGTACATCGAGGATCAGTCGTGCCGAGGCGTTTTGGATGCGTTGTAGTCGATTGATGAGCTTGGTCGGGGCTCCCGCTTAGAGGGCATTTCCATAGTCGAGTCTGCTGCTGGCGAGGGCCTGGATGACTGTCTTTCTTGTATCTGTCGGGATCCCTCTGTAGATCTTGCGTAGCATGCGGAGGGTGTTGAAGCAGGAGGAAGAGATGGAGTTGACATGCTTGGTCATTGAGAGCGTTGAGTCCAGGATGATTCCCAGGTTGCGTGCGTGGTCGGTGGGGGTCGGGGCTGGCCCCAGTGCCATTGGCCACCAGGAGTTGCCCCAGGCTAACGGGTTGGAGCCGAGGATGAGGACCTCCGTCTTGTCCGAGTTCAGCTTCAGATGGCTGATCTTCATCCAGTCGGCGACGGCCTTCATTCCTTCATGGAGGTTGGCTTTGGCGGTGATGGGGTCCTTGGTGAGGGAGAGGATCAGTTGAGTGTCGTTGGCGTAGGAGATTATGTTGAGGTCGTGCTGTCGGGCGACGTGCGCAAGCGGACCATGTAAATGTTGAATAGTGTTGGGCTGAGGGAGGATCCTTGGGGTACACCGCAGATGATCTTGGAGGCTTCGGAACGGAACGGGGGGAGGCAGACGCTCTGGGTTCTGCCGGCGAGGAAGGAGGTTGTCCAATGTCCATTCCAGACCCTTGTCTCGGATCCCTGCGGCGTGGAGGCGTGCGCGTAGTGTGCGGTGGCAGACGGTGTCGAAGGCGGCTGAGAGGTCTAGGAGGATGAGTGCTGCAGTCTCCCCGTTGTCTAGCATGGTCCTGATGTCGTTGGTGGCGGCTATGAGGGCAGTCTCGGTGCTGTGGTTGCTGTGGAACCCTGACTGGGAAGGGTCCAAGATTCTGTTCTCTTCTAATTATCGGGTTAGCTGTCTGTTAACGATTTTCTCGATGACCTTGGCCGGGAAGGGGAGCAGTGAGATGGGTCGGAAGTTCTTGAGGTCTCTTGGGTCTGCCTTGGTTTTTTTGAGTAGGCCGTGGATCTCGGCGTGTTTCCAGCTCTCTGGGAAGGTCGTGGTCTCAAGGGAGAGATTGATGACGTCGCATTGGTGGGGTGCGATTGAGCTGCTTGCTTTATTGAAGATGTGGTGTGGGAATGGGTCCGAAGGAGAGCCGGAGTGGATTGTGCTCATGGTCTTGATGGTGTCATCGACGCTCACGCTGGTCCAGGCTAGCAAGGGGACGTGGTCGATGGTGTGCGGAGGGTCTGTTGTGTTGCTGTCTGTTGGGGCTGTCTGGGTGTTGAAGCTGTTGTGGATGTCTGCTATCTTGCGGTGGAAGAAGGTGGCAGGGGAGTCGCACAGGGCTTGCGACGCTAGGATGTCGTTGGTGTTGGAGCTAGGGTTGGAGAGTTCCTTCACGATGTTGAAGAGCTCCTTGCTGTTGTCGAATTCGGTCTTTGAAGGAGGTCTTCTTGGCAGCCCTGATGAGGTGGTGGTGGTTGCGGACGGCGTCCTTGTATGCTGAGTGGCTGTCCGGAGTTTGTTCACTGTGCCATTTCTTCTCTAGTTTCCGGAAGGCTTGCTTGGAATCTAGGAGTTCTGTGGTGAACCAGCTGGCCCTCCTGCTGGTGTCTCGGGGGGGGGGGGGGTTCTTCAGCGGGGCGAGGGTATTAGCGCTGTCCTCGATCCAGCGTCTGAGGTTGTGGGCAGCGACGTCTGTGATGGAGGGTTCGGTGGGTGGGCTGAGAGCGAGGTTTGCATTAAGTGTGGGCCGAAAATTCGTTCCGCTCGCGGAGTTTGCGGATTTTCTGCGATTTCACGATCCGCGAATCTCGCGAAATCGCAGAAAAATCAGCGAATCCGCGAGCGGGACAAATTTTCCATGAAGCACTTACAGGGTTACTGCAGCAGGTGCCCAAGTTGAAGCTAATTTCTTTGTAACCATTTACAAAAGGGTTACAAAGAAATTTACTTCAACTTGGGCACCTGCTGTAACCCTGTAAGTGCTTCCTGAGTGGCGCCTCGATGCCTACTTGCAACTATTCTCTGACCCTCGAAGCAGGGTCAGAGAATAGTTACAAGTAGGCAACGAGGCTCCTGTCCCAAAAAATAAACCTCAGCAGGAAGCACTTACAGATACAAATAAAGCAGGTGCCCGAGTTGAAGCTCAAAGTCAGTAATGTTTTAATGAGCCCAAAACATTAGCACGGTCGAGGCTGGGCAAGTGTGCTTTAACCACATATCTGCCGTCAAAAATGAGCTGTAATACTCGAGGGAGGTCTTTGCATCCATGAGTTTCTCAAGTGCGATCCCCTTGTAGTCCCTGTGGCCAGGAGGCTGCTTTCTCCTCACCTGCTGCCCTGCTTGCTCTCTGACCCTTTATACACAAGAGGCATGTGAACACACATAGTAGCCCTGCCCGTTTGGCCCCGCACCACACACTCGCGGTACCAAACGTCTTCCCGCCCTTTCCCCACTATGATGGACAGCTTCGTCCATCATGTGGCATCTGCGTGGATAACTATGCAGGGCAGGATTCATTCTGGCGCGAGGCTCCTGTCCCAAAAATTAAACCTCAGCAGGACGCACTTACAGATACAAATAAAGCAGGTGCCGAATTGAAGCTCAAAGTCAGTAACGTTTTAATCAGCCCAGAACATTAGCACGGTCGAGGCTGGGCAAGTGTGCTTTAACCCCATA
Organism: Lissotriton helveticus; assembly: GCF_964261635.1. Taxonomy (NCBI): domain Eukaryota; kingdom Metazoa; phylum Chordata; class Amphibia; order Caudata; family Salamandridae; genus Lissotriton; species Lissotriton helveticus. Next base: position 76,043,807 of record NC_136072.1, read on the forward strand.
TCTGCAGTTGAAAATTAGCTGTACTCGAGGGAGGTCTCTGCATCCATGAGTTCCTCAAGCGTGATCCCCTTGTAGTTCCTGTGGCCAGGAGGCTGCTTTCTCCTCACCTGCTGCCCTGCTCTCTCTCTGACCCTTAATACACAAGAGGCATGTGAACACGCATAGCAGCCCTGCTCGTTTGGCCCCGCAACACACACTCGCGGTACCAAACGTCTTCCCGCCATTTCCCCACTATGATGGACAGCTTCGTCCATCATAGTGACAGCTGCGTGGATAACTATGCAGGTCAGGATTCATTCTGGCACAAGGCTCCTGTCCCAAAAATGAAACCTCGGCAGGAAGCAATACAGATACAAATAAAGCAGGTGCCCGAGTTGAAGCTCAAAGTCAGTAACGTTTTAATCAGCCCAAAACATTTGCACGGTCGAGGCTGGGCAAGTGTGCTTTAACCCCATATCTGCCGTTGAAAATTAGCTGTACTCGAGGGAGGTCTTTGCATCCATGAGTTTCTCGAGCGTGATCCCCTTGTAGTTCCTGTGGCCAGGAGGCTGCTTTCTCCTCACCTGCTGCCCTGCTCGCTCTCTGACCCTTTATACACAAGAGGCATCTGAACATGCATAGAAGCCTCGCACCACACACTAGCGGTATCAAACGTCTTCCCGCCCTTTCCCAACTATGATGGACAGCTCACTCAAGGGACCTCGGCGCATTTTGGTGCGGTGGCAAAGTTACAGGCACACAGGGTCACTGAAGGCAAATCTTCTGGCCCTTTACGCAGCTGCAGTGTAGGAAAAGCAATATACATTTTCCCAACGAGGTAGCACTTACTGATTAGCCAGTAGAAAGTACTCCAGTTGAGTATAGTGGAATTGCAAAAAATCCGCGATTTCGCGGGAAAATCCGCGAATTCACAGATTTTTTTGCAATTTCGCGTGAATTCGCGGACCACAGATCCACAAAATTCGCCCATACTTAGTTTGCATGTAGTTGTTCTTCGGTGATTTTGCGCCAGCGGTGGCGGGGGATCTGTTGGGTGTGGTGGTGTATGGTGGGTTTCTGGAAGGTGAAGTGGATGTACCAGTGGTCGGTCCAGAGGAGTACGGTGGTGAGTCTTGGGTGGCCCGGTCTGCGCCGCAGTGTGTGGTTGGTTCTCTGGCGCCGTTTCTGGGACCATTGTCTGTTGCGTGGCCCTGGGTTTTCCCATTGTGGCACTTGGAATGGAGTCTGTCACGCCCCTCGTTGCCGATGAAGGGGATGCACGCTGCCCGGCGCCCCCTTGCGACCCAACCTCCCCTCTTGTAGATCGCTTGATATATGGGGCGTAGTGTGCCCGTAGATCGTTCCCACCCTAGCGGGGCGTGCTGCGTCACATCGCCAGTCGCACTCCCTGTAGCGATCGCGCTCTATCGGGCCACTGCCACACCCCTCCAGGGCCAGCCATATCTGTCGAGATCGTCCAGGGGGGGTCCCTGACCTCCTGGGAGGAACATGCAGCGGACACACCCCTCTCCGGGGCGGTGGTGATCACTGACCTCTTGGGCGGCTGGTGGGTGCAGACGTGATGTGGTGAAGGCCCCTCTGCTGTGCTTAAGCCTCCTTGGCGGCCGCCATTTTAAAGTCAGGCACTGGTGGTTAAGTCCCCCAGCCGCCGCCGCGGGCACAGGCGGGGTCGGGGGGGCCCCTTGTTGAGAGGAAAGTTCAGGCTCCTCACCTACTGTGGCATTGTAGAGCAGGTGTATCAAAAAAGGGGGGTTACGAGGGTGGGATCAAATGTTGACCCTTAGGCTCAATTTACCATTCCGAGGAAGTAGAATGGAAGGTCCAACCTGAGTCAGAGCCCAGAATACAATGCCTAGCAAAAAGGGGGACTCAGTTGTTCCTAAGAAAAGAGTGCTACGGTCAAGGGAGGAAAAGGTAGAAAAGAGGGTAGTGCTCAGTGGAGGACAACCCTGGGCATCCCATTAGTTGGAATGAATGGCCTCACACACTCTTGCAAGTGTCATGCTTCATCATCGGCCGTTGCTCCTCGTTGGACAGGCGGTGCAATGTCCAACGGGCTCACCTCTAGGAGGGGCTCTTTACCGGAGATCTTTTTTCCAACAGCCTGTGGGTGAAGTGCAAGTGAGGGGCCAGGTAAGACGTGAATAGTGCAGGTGGGTGTGTTAAAATATAGCAAGGGATACCGGAGAGCAATTTATTCTGGTGGTTCCCATGCTATAAGTAAAACCAGTGGGTAGCCTATGATCGCCAGAAATTAGGTTCTGTATCACGATCTAGGTCTACAGGGCGTTCTGTGAGGTCAACATGTTTCTCGCTTCTGCAATTCTGCTGCGATTCTTCAGGACCTAATTGAATTAATAATACATCTATCACATGGAAAGACCTCTAAGAGTGTCAATCTCTAAACATCATTGTTAGTTAATGTTGTACTACCTGGTTGATACTGCTCTTGCCTAGAGGAGACAAAAGGAAGAGTTACCAAAATACAAGGACAACAGTTTCCCATTCTTGACCGTGAGCACACAGTGGTTGTGTGAAGAGAAGTGACTCAGTGGCTGTGATATTCCGTGAGCAGTGACCGCTAAATATCAACTCCATTCACATGTACCACATCTCACCTCTAACTTATTTACAACTAGTAAAAATTAGTAAAAATTAAAATGAAATAAAATTAAAATGAAAATAAAAATAAAAAAGTTAAACCATGATTGCAGCAGTTTATCCAAGGTGTCTGTTTAGTAAAACCCACTGGGGTTTCTTTAATACTCACCTACAGGTCAAAGAGTACAGATGTCAACAGTACCCGGTAGGTGTGACTTCAAGGGAGAGAGCCAATAGGGGTTTAATGGCTAGGGGAAGATAGAAGCGTGGATATTCAAAACCTCTCATTGGCCCCTACATATTAAAGTGTTAGATCATTCAGAAATGGAAGGCTAAATATTTCACACTGTTGGAACATGCCCTTCAATGTCGAGGTTCCGCTTTACCCACTAATCCTGCTAATATTAGTATGTAGGATGAAGGGTCTATGTACAGTCTCATGGCACAACAATGTCTCAGAATATTAATGGCCATTTCGAAATTTAAGCAATCTAAATGAGAATGTTTAGTGTGCAGAGTGAGCACACAAGGTTCCGCTCGTATGCCCTGCTGACCGATTGTTATGGTTGCGGTCTTACCCCATCCTCGGTGTCGAGTAATCAGCCACACTCGTGTCAGCCGCCCACCTTGCCTGCAGCAGCGCCCAACGCTCTCGCGCTGTACAGGATGTCAGATGAGACTACAGATGAGACTACAACCACCTCGCTGCGCTCCCTGGGGCTGCTATCTCTAATGCGCCACGCACTTACTTCTCAGAGCCTTGGTCCAAGCTCTTGTGCCTACCCATCACTACCGGGATCCGGATAGTGCCGGGTTCCCGGTGCTGTGGTGTTTTGTTAACGTTGTGGGGCGTCACCCGCGCGACTCATATGTCACGTGGTTGGCTGTGTTCGCGTGGGCGCCATCTTGGAGCGGGGTACTATTAGCGCATCCACACTTGAAATTCGAAGATTTCGGCATGCAGTAGGGTATTAATATCCTACCCCTGTGATGGTCCATGTTACACGGAGGCCTATTAACCGCAGGGTCGGTCAGCACGTTCTCTTTCATTTTAAGTAAGGCACTTCATGTATCATGTTTTACACGGATGCTACTACGGGCGACATCTTTGAATGGTGCTAAACCGGGCTTCTCTAGATTACTGCCCTAGTCGCTCCATGTGTGTTATCTCCAGATTTAATATCGATGTAGATTGCATTGACACAAGAAATACTAGTATGGGGAGGCACCCCAGTGAATGCAGTGTCACATGGTTTGATGGACCTGGATCGTCGCCATCTTGGAGCAGGCAATGCGATCGCGTCCACAATTCAAATTATGTGGGGTGGCATTACAGTAGAGTGTTAGTATCACCACACACTAGCGGTGGGGGTCCCCTATATTGCCCATGTTGGTCAATGCTCTTACGTTAAATAGCGTTTAAGCAAGGCACCTCATGTCTCGTGTGTAGCAGGACACTTAGGTGCCACACGGAAGGTTGAACCTTTCCTACTAGAGCTCGCTATGTACTATACACTATACAAAGGTTAGGCAAGGTAACTGGGAAGATATGGCGTGGCTGTGTCCAGAAAGCTTGTAATTCAGACAAAAAGGGATAAATAGGGTTTAATATGTACCCTGTCTGTGTCGTATTCCATCCATGAAATCATAGACTACCCCACGGAATATCTTCGTTGAGTCCCCGCTTGTCTGAGGATAACCTATGGACCCAACGTTGCTCTTTGTGGAATAGGTCCTGTTTGGACCTGTTGTTGGGTGTTTCAAGAATGACCCACCTGATGGAGTCGGCAGTGTGGTTGTGTTCCAGGAAGTGGCGGCACATCTTGGTATTGGTCTTTTTGCATCGTATATTGCTACGATGTTCCGATATACGAATTTTGACCGGTCTGGTGGTCATGCCCACATATTGTAATTCACAGGGGCACATGATGAGATAAACACAATTGGAGGAGTTACAATTGGTATGGTTGCGGATTTCCCAAGTGAATGTCTCTGTCAAGTTAATAGACTTAGTGACCTTGGTAAAGGGGCAGACGCTGCAGGAACCACACGGGTAGTGTCCCTTGACTGGAGGGAGTTGCCAGAGTGTGTTCTGTCTGCGGACTGTACTCTGTTTAGGTCTGGTGTGAACCAAGACATCTTTTATGTTACTTGACCTTTTAAACGCAAACCTGGGGATCTCCAGAGTCAATTCTCCTGTATTAAGTATTTGCCAATGTTTCTTGACAATTCTTTTAATGTCATTAGAGATAGGCGTAAAGGTAGTAACACAAGTCAGAGGCATGGTCTCTTGTGAGGCTCTGGTGTTAACCTCCAAGAGTGCCTCTCTGTTGTTGTTCTGCGCCCGCTTTCGTGCTTTGTAAATTTCCCTAGTGGGGTAACCTCTGTCTTTCAAATTTCGTGAAAGAATACTAGACTCATTCCTGTAGTCAGTGAGGTAGGTGCAGTTGCGCCTTACCCGCAGGAATTGCCCGAAAGGGAGGTTCAGTCTCAAGGCTCTTGGATGGTGGCTGGTGAAGAGTAATAGGCTATTCCTGTCCGTGGGTTTCCGATACATCGTAGTATTGATCTTGCCCCTTTCCAATCTGATGGTGAGGTCCAGGAATGCTATCCTGGAATCTGAGGCCGTGATTGTGAAGGTCAGGAAGTTATTCAGGCCATTCAGCCACACGAAAAACTCCAGGTACTGGTGTGTAGTCCCTGCCCATAGTATGAGGATGTCATCAATGAACCTCCTCCATAGTATAATGTTAGAATGGTAGGGGTTCATTGGTCCATTGATGTACTGTTCCTCAAAATCTGCCATGTAGAGGCACGCCACCGAAGGAGCAAAGGTGCTGCCCATGGATGTGCCCTGGGTCTGTTGGTAATACTGTCCTTTGAATTCGAAGAAATTCTTCGTCAGGGCCAGTTCGGCACACTCCATGATGAAACAAGGTGGAGTTGCCGATGTCCATTCTTCCATATTGAGAGTCCTCTCTATTACCCCGAGTGTGGCCCTCTGTGGGATATTTGTATAAAGGGCCTCCACATCAAGGGTAATGAGGTAGTCAATGTGGATGCCCTCCTGCAGGTTGTCAAGGAGGCATAGGACATCCTTGGTGTCTTGAACATAGGACGGGATTCTCTTCACTAGTGGTTGCAGGAAGTAGTCACAAAATTGTGATAGAGGCTCCAAGATCGAGCCTATCCCTGACACAATCGGGCGTCCAGGTACGGGTGTTGTCTCCTTATGAATTTTCGGGAGGGTATAAAAGTATGGTACTTTTGGATCCTTTTTTACAAGGAATTCCGCCTCTTTCTTGGTAATCCATTCCTGGCATTCTGCAGATTCCACCAGTCCTGTGATGGTGATTTTGAGACGTGCGGTGGGGTCACTCGGGATAGGGGTGTAGTAGCGTCTATCCCCTAGCTGTCTTAGGCACTCGACTTCATAGTCTTTAGTGTCCATTAAGACTGTGGCACCACCCTTGTCAGCCTGTTTGATCGTGATGGTTTCGTCATTGCCCAGAGAATTGAGTATTTGTTTCTCTGTATTGGACAGATTCTGGTATTTCTTACATGGTCTCAGGGCCCCGATGTCCTTGAGCACAGCTTGCTCATATGTTAAGACTTCGTTGGGTATCATGCCACTATGAGGTGTAAAAGTGGATGGATTGTGAAGACCCGAATCAGAGCGTGTCTCAACGGGTTTGCCATCAAAGAAAGCTCTCAATCTGACTTTCCGGAAAAATTTCTGAATCTCGCAAGTCAGTTCAAAATTGTCCATTTTGGGGGTGGGTACAAACCCCAATCCTTTTTGGAGGACCTTTTCTTCTGGTATTGTGAGCTGGCGTGATGAAAGATTAACCACAAGACTCACTTCCTCCCTGTCCTGCTCCTCGTTTCCACCCCTGTGGTTGGTGTGTCCTCCCACTGGACCCTCTTGTCCTGTGCGTTTCCTCGCCTTCGCCCGCGCCCTCTGCCCCAACCTCTGTCTAAAAAAGGTTGCTGGTTCAGGTGTTGTGGGGCAAACTGAGGCGGGTATGCCGGTCCAAACGGGGTCATGGGGTGTTGAAACTGTGGAAATTGCCACATTGGAGGGCCTTGGTAGGGGGGTTGGTAGAAGGGTTGTCCCCGTCTCCCTCCTCTATTGCCTCGCCGGGGTCTAGGTTGCCACTCATCTCCACTAGAGTTATCCTCGTTGTTAGAACCTCGTTTTGAAGAGGAGGCACTTGAGTCTGAGAGATACCCTGTCCCTGTGGGGACAAAGTCGTCTTTGAGATAAGGATAGACTTTCTCTTTGGAGAATCGGTCAATATCCTTTTGTAATTTTGCCACTTTTTGTTTCATTAAGAAATCTTTGTGTTCAGTGATTTCTTTATTGAGCTCTATTAACTTAGTTTTAAAACCGGTGTTCTGACCAGAGTTTTTAAGGGCGCTCTCTGCTGCCTGGATTTTAGTCAGGAGCTCATCAGCCAAGCGTTTGGCTGTGTTCACCAGCAGAATCAGTAGATCATGTGTACATTTCCAAGAAATGAGGGACCATTCTACTTTAAATTGGCCGTCCTCCCAGAAAATTCGGGGGAAGTTCTTGACTATGAGGCCGTTAGGTGCTATTTTAGCCTTAAAGTATTCAGCCATTAATGCGCCATGTAGGGTGATTCTGACCCACTCTCTTTTCAAATCAGAGAGTGTTTTCCAGTCTGCGGAGTTGCTCCCTGTAGCGATTTCTAAGTCCATACCTAGCATAGATGGAAGCCTATGGATTGCTGCTGCATCATCATCACCAAAACTAAGACCTTGGCCGTCCATAATGGGATGGTGCGGAGTTTAGTGGTGAGAATGAAAGAGAGGTCGAAAAGGGGGATGATATTCAATAGTATATCAGCCCGGTCCGTGATATATTGATCAGGGACTCTAAGGGAGGGGAGGGGGATAGAAGAATACTTACCCACCAGACAATATATACCCACGGTGGTTAGCCGTGCAAGATATGTATCAAAAAAGGGGGGTTACGAGGGTGGGATCAAATGTTGACCCTTAGGCTCAATTTACCATTCCGAGGAAGTAGAATGGAAGGTCCAACCTGAGTCAGAGCCCAGAATACAATGCCTAGCAAAAAGGGGGACTCAGTTGTTCCTAAGAAAAGAGTGCTACGGTCAAGGGAGGAAAAGGTAGAAAAGAGGGTAGTGCTCAGTGGAGGACAACCCTGGGCATCCCATTAGTTGGAATGAATGGCCTCACACACTCTTGCAAGTGTCATGCTTCATCATCGGCCGTTGCTCCTCGTTGGACAGGCGGTGCAATGTCCAACGGGCTCACCTCTAGGAGGGGCTCTTTACCGGAGATCTTTTTTCCAACAGCCTGTGGGTGAAGTGCAAGTGAGGGGCCAGGTAAGACGTGAATAGTGCAGGTGGGTGTGTTAAAATATAGCAAGGGATACCGGAGAGCAATTTATTCTGGTGGTTCCCATGCTATAAGTAAAACCAGTGGGTAGCCTATGATCGCCAGAAATTAGGTTCTGTATCACGATCTAGGTCTACAGGGCGTTCTGTGAGGTCAACATGTTTCTCGCTTCTGCAATTCTGCTGCGATTCTTCAGGACCTAATTGAATTAATAATACATCTATCACATGGAAAGACCTCTAAGAGTGTCAATCTCTAAACATCATTGTTAGTTAATGTTGTACTACCTGGTTGATACTGCTCTTGCCTAGAGGAGACAAAAGGAAGAGTTACCAAAATACAAGGACAACAGTTTCCCATTCTTGACCGTGAGCACACAGTGGTTGTGTGAAGAGAAGTGACTCAGTGGCTGTGATATTCCGTGAGCAGTGACCGCTAAATATCAACTCCATTCACATGTACCACATCTCACCTCTAACTTATTTACAACTAGTAAAAATTAGTAAAAATTAAAATGAAATAAAATTAAAATGAAAATAAAAATAAAAAAGTTAAACCATGATTGCAGCAGTTTATCCAAGGTGTCTGTTTAGTAAAACCCACTGGGGTTTCTTTAATACTCACCTACAGGTCAAAGAGTACAGATGTCAACAGTACCCGGTAGGTGTGACTTCAAGGGAGAGAGCCAATAGGGGTTTAATGGCTAGGGGAAGATAGAAGCGTGGATATTCAAAACCTCTCATTGGCCCCTACATATTAAAGTGTTAGATCATTCAGAAATGGAAGGCTAAATATTTCACACTGTTGGAACATGCCCTTCAATGTCGAGGTTCCGCTTTACCCACTAATCCTGCTAATATTAGTATGTAGGATGAAGGGTCTATGTACAGTCTCATGGCACAACAATGTCTCAGAATATTAATGGCCATTTCGAAATTTAAGCAATCTAAATGAGAATGTTTAGTGTGCAGAGTGAGCACACAAGGTTCCGCTCGTATGCCCTGCTGACCGATTGTTATGGTTGCGGTCTTACCCCATCCTCGGTGTCGAGTAATCAGCCACACTCGTGTCAGCCGCCCACCTTGCCTGCAGCAGCGCCCAACGCTCTCGCGCTGTACAGGATGTCAGATGAGACTACAGATGAGACTACAACCACCTCGCTGCGCTCCCTGGGGCTGCTATCTCTAATGCGCCACGCACTTACTTCTCAGAGCCTTGGTCCAAGCTCTTGTGCCTACCCATCACTACCGGGATCCGGATAGTGCCGGGTTCCCGGTGCTGTGGTGTTTTGTTAACGTTGTGGGGCGTCACCCGCGCGACTCATATGTCACGTGGTTGGCTGTGTTCGCGTGGGCGCCATCTTGGAGCGGGGTACTATTAGCGCATCCACACTTGAAATTCGAAGATTTCGGCATGCAGTAGGGTATTAATATCCTACCCCTGTGATGGTCCATGTTACACGGAGGCCTATTAACCGCAGGGTCGGTCAGCACGTTCTCTTTCATTTTAAGTAAGGCACTTCATGTATCATGTTTTACACGGATGCTACTACGGGCGACATCTTTGAATGGTGCTAAACCGGGCTTCTCTAGATTACTGCCCTAGTCGCTCCATGTGTGTTATCTCCAGATTTAATATCGATGTAGATTGCATTGACACAAGAAATACTAGTATGGGGAGGCACCCCAGTGAATGCAGTGTCACATGGTTTGATGGACCTGGATCGTCGCCATCTTGGAGCAGGCAATGCGATCGCGTCCACAATTCAAATTATGTGGGGTGGCATTACAGTAGAGTGTTAGTATCACCACACACTAGCGGTGGGGGTCCCCTATATTGCCCATGTTGGTCAATGCTCTTACGTTAAATAGCGTTTAAGCAAGGCACCTCATGTCTCGTGTGTAGCAGGACACTTAGGTGCCACACGGAAGGTTGAACCTTTCCTACTAGAGCTCGCTATGTACTATACACTATACAAAGGTTAGGCAAGGTAACTGGGAAGATATGGCGTGGCTGTGTCCAGAAAGCTTGTAATTCAGACAAAAAGGGATAAATAGGGTTTAATATGTACCCTGTCTGTGTCGTATTCCATCCATGAAATCATAGACTACCCCACGGAATATCTTCGTTGAGTCCCCGCTTGTCTGAGGATAACCTATGGACCCAACGTTGCTCTTTGTGGAATAGGTCCTGTTTGGACCTGTTGTTGGGTGTTTCAAGAATGACCCACCTGATGGAGTCGGCAGTGTGGTTGTGTTCCAGGAAGTGGCGGCACATCTTGGTATTGGTCTTTTTGCATCGTATATTGCTACGATGTTCCGATATACGAATTTTGACCGGTCTGGTGGTCATGCCCACATATTGTAATTCACAGGGGCACATGATGAGATAAACACAATTGGAGGAGTTACAATTGGTATGGTTGCGGATTTCCCAAGTGAATGTCTCTGTCAAGTTAATAGACTTAGTGACCTTGGTAAAGGGGCAGACGCTGCAGGAACCACACGGGTAGTGCCCCTTGACTGGAGGGAGTTGCCAGAGTGTGTTCTGTCTGCGGACTGTACTCTGTTTAGGTCTGGTGTGAACCAAGACATCTTTTATGTTACTTGACCTTTTAAACGCAAACCTGGGGATCTCCAGAGTCAATTCTCCTGTATTAAGTATTTGCCAATGTTTCTTGACAATTCTTTTAATGTCATTAGAGATAGGCGTAAAGGTAGTAACACAAGTCAGAGGCATGGTCTCTTGTGAGGCTCTGGTGTTAACCTCCAAGAGTGCCTCTCTGTTGTTGTTCTGCGCCCGCTTTCGTGCTTTGTAAATTTCCCTAGTGGGGTAACCTCTGTCTTTCAAATTTCGTGAAAGAATACTAGACTCATTCCTGTAGTCAGTGAGGTAGGTGCAGTTGCGCCTTACCCGCAGGAATTGCCCGAAAGGGAGGTTCAGTCTCAAGGCTCTTGGATGGTGGCTGGTGAAGAGTAATAGGCTATTCCTGTCCGTGGGTTTCCGATACATCGTAGTATTGATCTTGCCCCTTTCCAATCTGATGGTGAGGTCCAGGAATGCTATCCTGGAATCTGAGGCCGTGATTGTGAAGGTCAGGAAGTTATTCAGGCCATTCAGCCACGCGAAAAACTCCAGGTACTGGTGTGTAGTCCCTGCCCATAGTATGAGGATGTCATCAATGAACCTCCTCCATAGTATAATGTTAGAATGGTAGGGGTTCATTGGTCCATTGATGTACTGTTCCTCAAAATCTGCCATGTAGAGGCACGCCACCGAAGGAGCAAAGGTGCTGCCCATGGATGTGCCCTGGGTCTGTTGGTAATACTGTCCTTTGAATTCGAAGAAATTCTTCGTCAGGGCCAGTTCGGCACACTCCATGATGAAACAAGGTGGAGTTGCCGATGTCCATTCTTCCATATTGAGAGTCCTCTCTATTACCCCGAGTGTGGCCCTCTGTGGGATATTTGTATAAAGGGCCTCCACATCAAGGGTAATGAGGTAGTCAATGTGGATGCCCTCCTGCAGGTTGTCAAGGAGGCATAGGACATCCTTGGTGTCTTGAACATAGGACGGGATTCTCTTCACTAGTGGTTGCAGGAAGTAGTCACTAAATTGTGATAGAGGCTCCAAGATCGAGCCTATCCCTGACACAATCGGGCGTCCAGGTACGGGTGTTGTCTCCTTATGAATTTTCGGGAGGGTATAAAAGTATGGTACTTTTGGATCCTTTTTTACAAGGAATTCCGCCTCTTTCTTGGTAATCCATTCCTGGCATTCTGCAGATTCCACCAGTCCTGTGATGGTGATTTTGAGACGTGCGGTGGGGTCACTCGGGATAGGGGTGTAGTAGCGTCTATCCCCTAGCTGTCTTAGGCACTCGACTTCATAGTCTTTAGTGTCCATTAAGACTGTGGCACCACCCTTGTCAGCCTGTTTGATCGTGATGGTTTCGTCATTGCCCAGAGAATTGAGTATTTGTTTCTCTGTATTGGACAGATTCTGGTATTTCTTACATGGTCTCAGGGCCCCGATGTCCTTGAGCACAGCTTGCTCATATGTTAAGACTTCGTTGGGTATCATGCCACTATGAGGTGTAAAAGTGGATGGATTGTGAAGACCCGAATCAGAGCGTGTCTCAACGGGTTTGCCATCAAAGAAAGCTCTCAATCTGACTTTCCGGAAAAATTTCTGAATCTCGCAAGTCAGTTCAAAATTGTCCATTTTGGGGGTGGGTACAAACCCCAATCCTTTTTGGAGGACCTTTTCTTCTGGTATTGTGAGCTGGCGTGATGAAAGATTAACCACAAGACTCACTTCCTCCCTGTCCTGCTCCTCGTTTCCACCCCTGTGGTTGGTGTGTCCTCCCACTGGACCCTCTTGTCCTGTGCGTTTCCTCGCCTTCGCCCGCGCCCTCTGCCCCAACCTCTGTCTAAAAAAGGTTGCTGGTTCAGGTGTTGTGGGGCAAACTGAGGCGGGTATGCCGGTCCAAACGGGGTCATGGGGTGTTGAAACTGTGGAAATTGCCACATTGGAGGGCCTTGGTAGGGGGGTTGGTAGAAGGGTTGTCCCCGTCTCCCTCCTCTATTGCCTCGCCGGGGTCTAGGTTGCCACTCATCTCCACTAGAGTTATCCTCGTTGTTAGAACCTCGTTTTGAAGAGGAGGCACTTGAGTCTGAGAGATACCCTGTCCCTGTGGGGACAAAGTCGTCTTTGAGATAAGGATAGACTTTCTCTTTGGAGAATCGGTCAATATCCTTTTGTAATTTTGCCACTTTTTGTTTCATTAAGAAATCTTTGTGTTCAGTGATTTCTTTATTGAGCTCTGTTAACTTAGTTTTAAAACCGGTGTTCTGACCAGAGTTTTTAAGGGCGCTCTCTGCTGCCTGGATTTTAGTCAGGAGCTCATCAGCCAAGCGTTTGGCTGTGTTCACCAGCAGAATCAGTAGATCATGTGTACATTTCCAAGAAATGAGGGACCATTCTACTTTAAATTGGCCGTCCTCCCAGAAAATTCGGGGGAAGTTCTTGACTATGAGGCCGTTAGGTGCTATTTTAGCCTTAAAGTATTCAGCCATTAATGCGCCATGTAGGGTGATTCTGACCCACTCTCTTTTCAAATCAGAGAGTGTTTTCCAGTCTGCGGAGTTGCTCCCTGTAGCGATTTCTAAGTCTATACCTAGCATAGATGGAAGCCTATGGATTGCTGCTGCATCATCATCACCAAAACTAAGACCTTGGCCGTCCATAATGGGATGGTGCGGAGTTTAGTGGTGAGAATGAAAGAGAGGTCGAAAAGGGGGATGATATTCAATAGTATATCAGCTCGGTCCATGATATATTGATCAGGGACTCTAAGGGAGGGGAGGGGGATAGAAGAATACTTACCCACCAGACAATATATACCCACGGTGGTTAGCCGTGCAAGATATGTATCAAAAAAGGGGGGTTACGAGGGTGGGATCAAATGTTGACCCTTAGGCTCAATTTACCATTCCGAGGAAGTAGAATGGAAGGTCCAACCTGAGTCAGAGCCCAGAATACAATGCCTAGCAAAAAGGGGGACTCAGTTGTTCCTAAGAAAAGAGTGCTACGGTCAAGGGAGGAAAAGGTAGAAAAGAGGGTAGTGCTCAGTGGAGGACAACCCTGGGCATCCCATTAGTTGGAATGAATGGCCTCACACACTCTTGCAAGTGTCATGCTTCATCATCGGCCGTTGCTCCTCGTTGGACAGGCGGTGCAATGTCCAACGGGCTCACCTCTAGGAGGGGCTCTTTACCGGAGATCTTTTTTCCAACAGCCTGTGGGTGAAGTGCAAGTGAGGGGCCAGGTAAGACGTGAATAGTGCAGGTGGGTGTGTTAAAATATAGCAAGGGATACCGGAGAGCAATTTATTCTGGTGGTTCCCATGCTATAAGTAAAACCAGTGGGTAGCCTATGATCGCCAGAAATTAGGTTCTGTATCACGATCTAGGTCTACAGGGCGTTCTGTGAGGTCAACATGTTTCTCGCTTCTGCAATTCTGCTGCGATTCTTCAGGACCTAATTGAATTAATAATACATCTATCACATGGAAAGACCTCTAAGAGTGTCAATCTCTAAACATCATTGTTAGTTAATGTTGTACTACCTGGTTGATACTGCTCTTGCCTAGAGGAGACAAAAGGAAGAGTTACCAAAATACAAGGACAACAGTTTCCCATTCTTGACCGTGAGCACACAGTGGTTGTGTGAAGAGAAGTGACTCAGTGGCTGTGATATTCCGTGAGCAGTGACCGCTAAATATCAACTCCATTCACATGTACCACATCTCACCTCTAACTTATTTACAACTAGTAAAAATTAGTAAAAATTAAAATGAAATAAAATTAAAATGAAAATAAAAATAAAAAAGTTAAACCATGATTGCAGCAGTTTATCCAAGGTGTCTGTTTAGTAAAACCCACTGGGGTTTCTTTAATACTCACCTACAGGTCAAAGAGTACAGATGTCAACAGTACCCGGTAGGTGTGACTTCAAGGGAGAGAGCCAATAGGGGTTTAATGGCTAGGGGAAGATAGAAGCGTGGATATTCAAAACCTCTCATTGGCCCCTACATATTAAAGTGTTAGATCTATCTCAAAGACGACTTTGTCCCCACAGGGACAGGGTATCTCTCAGACTCAAGTGCCTCCTCTTCAAAACGAGGTTCTAACAACGAGGATAACTCTAGTGGAGATGAGTGGCAACCTAGACCCCGGCGAGGCAATAGAGGAGGGAGACGGGGACAACCCTTCTACCAACCCCCCTACCAAGGCCCTCCAATGTGGCAATTTCCACAGTTTCAACACCCCATGACCCCGTTTGGACCGGCATACCCGCCTCAGTTTGCCCCACAACACCTGAACCAGCAACCTTTTTTAGACAGAGGTTGGGGCAGAGGGCGCGGGCGAAGGCGAGGAAACGCACAGGACAAGAGGGTCCAGTGGGAGGACACACCAACCACAGGGGTGGAAACGAGGAGCAGGACAGGGAGGAAGTGAGTCTTGTGGTTAATCTTTCATCACGCCAGCTCACAATACCAGAAGAAAAGGTCCTCCAAAAAGGATTGGGGTTTGTACCCACCCCCAAAATGGACAATTTTGAACTGACTTGCGAGATTCAAAAATTTTTCCGGAAAGTCAGATTGAGAGCTTTCTTTGATGGCAAACCCGTTGAGACACGCTCTGATTCGGGTCTTCACAATCCATCCACTTTTACACCTCATAGTGGCATGATACCCAACGAAGTCTTAACATATGAGCAAGCTGTGCTCAAGGACATCGGGGCCCTGAGACCATGTAAGAAATACCAGAATCTGTCCAATACAGAGAAACAAATACTCAATTCTCTGGGCAATGACGAAACCATCACGATCAAACAGGCTGACAAGGGTGGTGCCACAGTCTTAATGGACACTAAAGACTATGAAGTCGAGTGCCTAAGACAGCTAGGGGATAGACGCTACTACACCCCTATCCCGAGTGACCCCACCGCACGTCTCAAAATCACCATCACAGGACTGGTGGAATCTGCAGAATGCCAGGAATGGATTACCAAGAAAGAGGCGGAATTCCTTGTAAAAAAGGATCCAAAAGTACCATACTTTTATACCCTCCCGAAAATTCATAAGGAGACAACACCCGTACCTGGACGCCCGATTGTGTCAGGGATAGGCTCGATCTTGGAGCCTCTATCACAATTTTGTGACTACTTCCTGCAACCACTAGTGAAGAGAATCCCGTCCTATGTTCAATACACCAAGGATGTCCTATGCCTCCTTGACAACCTGCAGGAGGGCATCCACATTGACTACCTCATTACCCTTGATGTGGAGGCCCTTTATACAAATATCCCACAGAGGGCCACACTCGGGGTAATAGAGAGGACTCTCAATATGGAAGAATGGACATCGGCAACTCCACCTTGTTTCATCATGGAGTGTGCCGAACTGGCCCTGACGAAGAATTTCTTCGAATTCAAAGGACAGTATTACCAACAGACCCCGGGCACTTCCATGGGCAGCACCTTTGCTCCTTCGGTGGCGTGCCTCTACATGGCAGATTTTGAGGAACAGTACATCAATGGACCAATGAACCCCTACCATTCTAACATTATACTATGGAGGAGGTTCATTGATGACATCCTCATACTATGGGCAGGGACTACACACCAGTACCTGGAGTTTTTCGCGTGGCTGAATGGCCTGAATAACTTCCTGACCTTCACAATCACGGCCTCAGATTCCAGGATAGCATTCCTGGACCTCACCATCAGATTGGAAAGGGGCAAGATCAATACTACGATGTATCGGAAACCCACGGACAGGAATAGCCTATTACTCTTCACCAGCCACCATCCAAGAGCCTTGAGACTGAACCTCCCTTTCGGGCAATTCCTGCGGGTAAGGCGCAACTGCACCTACCTCACTGACTACAGGAATGAGTCTAGTATTCTTTCACGAAATTTGAAAGACAGAGGTTACCCCACTAGGGAAATTTACAAAGCACGAAAGCGGGCGCAGAACAACAACAGAGAGGCACTCTTGGAGGTTAACACCAGAGCCTCACAAGAGACCATGCCTCTGACTTGTGTTACTACCTTTACGCCTATCTCTAATGACATTAAAAGAATTGTCAAGAAACATTGGCAAATACTTAATACAGGAGAATTGACTCTGGAGATCCCCAGGTTTGCGTTTAAAAGGTCAAGTAACATAAAAGATGTCTTGGTTCACACCAGACCTAAACAGAGTACAGTCCGCAGACAGAACACACTCTGGCAACTCCCTCCAGTCAAGGGACACTACCCGTGTGGTTCCTGCAGCGTCTGCCCCTTTACCAAGGTCACTAAGTCTATTAACTTGACAGAGACATTCACTTGGGAAATCCGCAACCATACCAATTGTAACTCCTCCAATTGTGTTTATCTCATCATGTGCCCCTGTGAATTACAATATGTGGGCATGACCACCAGACCGGTCAAAATTCGTATATCGGAACATCGTAGCAATATACGATGCAAAAAGACCAATACCAAGATGTGCCGCCACTTCCTGGAACACAACCACACTGCCGACTCCATCAGGTGGGTCATTCTTGAAACACCCAACAACAGGTCCAAACAGGACCTATTCCACAAAGAGCAACGTTGGGTCCATAGGTTATCCTCAGACAAGCGGGGACTCAACGAAGATATTCCGTGGGGTAGTCTATGATTTCATGGATGGAATACGACACAGACAGGGTACATATTAAACCCTATTTATCCCTTTTTGTCTGAATTACAAGCTTTCTGGACACAGCCACGCCATATCTTCCCAGTTACCTTGCCTAACCTTTGTATAGTGTATAGTACATAGCGAGCTCTAGTAGGAAAGGTTCAACCTTCCGTGTGGCACCTAAGTGTCCTGCTACACACGAGACATGAGGTGCCTTGCTTAAACGCTATTTAACGTAAGAGCATTGACCAACATGGGCAATATAGGGGACCCCCACCGCTAGTGTGTGGTGATACTAACACTCTACTGTAATGCCACCCCACATAATTTGAATTGTGGACGCGATCGCATTGCCTGCTCCAAGATGGCGACGATCCAGGTCCATCAAACCATGTGACACTGCATTCACTGGGGTGCCTCCCCATACTAGTATTTCTTGTGTCAATGCAATCTACATCGATATTAAATCTGGAGATAACACACATGGAGCGACTAGGGCAGTAATCTAGAGAAGCCCGGTTTAGCACCATTCAAAGATGTCGCCCGTAGTAGCATCCGTGTAAAACATGATACATGAAGTGCCTTACTTAAAATGAAAGAGAACGTGCTGACCGACCCTGCGGTTAATAGGCCTCCGTGTAACATGGACCATCACAGGGGTAGGATATTAATACCCTACTGCATGCCGAAATCTTCGAATTTCAAGTGTGGATGCGCTAATAGTACCCCGCTCCAAGATGGCGCCCACGCGAACACAGCCAACCACGTGACATATGAGTCGCGCGGGTGACGCCCCACAACGTTAACAAAACACCACAGCACCGGGAACCCGGCACTATCCGGATCCCGGTAGTGATGGGTAGGCACAAGAGCTTGGACCAAGGCTCTGAGAAGTAAGTGCGTGGCGCATTAGAGATAGCAGCCCCAGGGAGCGCAGCGAGGTGGTTGTAGTCTCATCTGTAGTCTCATCTGACATCCTGTACAGCGCGAGAGCGTTGGGCGCTGCTGCAGGCAAGGTGGGCGGCTGACACGAGTGTGGCTGATTACTCGACACCGAGGATGGGGTAAGACCGCAACCATAACAATCGGTCAGCAGGGCATACGAGCGGAACCTTGTGTGCTCACTCTGCACACTAAACATTCTCATTTAGATTGCCTAAATTTCGAAATGGCCATTAATATTCTGAGACATTGTTGTGCCATGAGACTGTACATAGACCCTTCATCCTACATACTAATATTAGCAGGATTAGTGGGTAAAGCGGAACCTCGACATTGAAGGGCATGTTCCAACAGTGTGAAATATTTAGCCTTCCATTTCTGAATGATCTAACACTTTAATATGTAGGGGCCAATGAGAGGTTTTGAATATCCACGCTTCTATCTTCCCCTAGCCATTAAACCCCTATTGGCTCTCTCCCTTGAAGTCACACCTACCGGGTACTGTTGACATCTGTACTCTTTGACCTGTAGGTGAGTATTAAAGAAACCCCAGTGGGTTTTACTAAACAGACACCTTGGATAAACTGCTGCAATCATGGTTTAACTTTTTTATTTTTATTTTCATTTTAATTTTATTTCATTTTAATTTTTACTAATTTTTACTAGTTGTAAATAAGTTAGAGGTGAGATGTGGTACATGTGAATGGAGTTGATATTTAGCGGTCACTGCTCACGGAATATCACAGCCACTGAGTCACTTCTCTTCACACAACCACTGTGTGCTCACGGTCAAGAATGGGAAACTGTTGTCCTTGTATTTTGGTAACTCTTCCTTTTGTCTCCTCTAGGCAAGAGCAGTATCAACCAGGTAGTACAACATTAACTAACAATGATGTTTAGAGATTGACACTCTTAGAGGTCTTTCCATGTGATAGATGTATTATTAATTCAATTAGGTCCTGAAGAATCGCAGCAGAATTGCAGAAGCGAGAAACATGTTGACCTCACAGAACGCCCTGTAGACCTAGATCGTGATACAGAACCTAATTTCTGTCGATCATAGGCTACCCACTGGTTTTACTTATAGCATGGGAACCACCAGAATAAATTGCTCTCCGGTATCCCTTGCTATATTTTAACACACCCACCTGCACTATTCACGTCTTACCTGGCCCCTCACTTGCACTTCACCCACAGGCTGTTGGAAAAAAGATCTCCGGTAAAGAGCCCCTCCTAGAGGTGAGCCCGTTGGACATTGCACCGCCTGTCCAACGAGGAGCAACGGCCGATGATGAAGCATGACACTTGCAAGAGTGTGTGAGGCCATTCATTCCAACTAATGGGATGCCCAGGGTTGTCCTCCACTGAGCACTACCCTCTTTTCTACCTTTTCCTCCCTTGACCGTAGCTCTCTTTTCTTAGGAACAACTGAGTCCCCCTTTTTGCTAGGCATTGTAGAGCAGGCCCCGGGGGGATGTTCTCCTGGTGGTCCAAGGTGTCTCATCTTGCGGGCGCCATTTTGGAGTCAGGCAGACTCAGTGCGAAAAGGCTTCAAGTGAGGTACCGGGAGAGGGGGCTTCAGCGATTCGCCCCCCTGGCAGCCGCACGCTAGTGCTTGTTACCGACCGCCTCAGCAGCCGTTCTCGCCGTCCATTCTGGGTATTTTATGCTCAGGTTAGGGGGTCGCGCTGTCACTAGCGCCTGTTCGCTGCCGACTGCCCCCAGCCCCTTCCGCAGCCCGCTAGGTACGCAACCCCAGGCGAACGAGCGCTGTCTTGTACGGTCGACGCGGAGGTCAGAGCCGCGCCTGGGCTTACGCCATTTTACTATCGGGCCCCGGGGTGGAATAACCTCGATATTCTCAGCGGGCGCTGCAGCCTTCAGGAGTTCGGTGGCGCCAGTATGTGCAGCTTCTGTTCCGACACCAGTGGAGGTGATTTAGTGCCAGATACGACAATGTGGTGCTGTCTACTTGTCTGCCCGATCGCGGAGCCTCAGCAGAGCGCGTCCGTAATCGAAGCCTGCTTAGCCACGCCGAGAAACTGAAGCATTGATGCGTCAGTTTCCTTGCGCCTGCGCCAAATGTCCTTGTGACACCAAGGATGTGCTGTATTTACAATACAGGGCTCCTTGGCGCAAGGATTAACAGGTGGGTCAGAAATTTTGGAGACATATGTTTAGTCAAAAGTGACGCATTGCTGGAGTTGGTCATAAAACTGATGCAACACCAACAATGCGTCAGAACAAAGAGCCGGGTCCCAATGTAAAAGCTCAGCATCAATCCTTATGCCTGGTCTAAGCAAGCATAAGGATTTTGATGCTGTGGAGTCGTAGAGTGACGCAGTGAAATGTAAGTTTCACTGTGCCAGTTCTACGTGGCTTTTTTGTGTGGGAACGCCTACCGTGCATACATTATACCTGGCGCAGGTATAATGTGACACAGGGCTCTACAAACCAGAGCATTGGACCCAATGTGTCAGTTTGTAGATATGGCACAATGGGGCGCACTGAATGCACCACCGATGTGTCACAAAACGTTATGCAGCAGTGGCAAAATGGGTCCGAGAGGCAGAGCACAATCACCGGCAGTGCGTTTGGATCCCCAAACATTCCAACCCTCGAGGGGGGCCATGAGCTCCCACTAGTGTGAGTAGTAATGGCATGGCAGTTCCAAACAATAAACAGCAGATTCTGCCTGGCTGTAGCCTACTGTTAGAGAAGAGCCAGTGTGGTACCTTTTTCCCAGGCAGAAAGAACCAAAGTTGCACAGGGGAAATATGTTGTTGCTTGCCGGGTCGAAAGGCATCCAGGTGTCTGTAAGTGAAAGCGGAAGCATTCGAAGTGGGGGGTTGGTGGTGCTGCAACAATCCCCAAAATAACCATGGTGAAATTCAAATGTTTAATGAGCAATAAAGATGCCTTCATTTCTTTTTTTATCTGTCCTATTTGCTGTTAGATCAGAGTCAGGGGTCTAATGTAGGATTATGTCTTCTGATAAAATGCTGCTTATTCTTTTAACACAGAGATTTGCATTTTTTTTTCTTTCTCTGGCTGAAACGTTAGAGGATTCAAAGGTAGAGGATTTTGTAAAGTCAAGTATCGGGCAAGCATGCTGGGGTCCACAGAGTAGGAAAGGAACGGCTGTAGGATGTCTTTTTTTCTAACGCACAATAACATTTAAGTACATGTAAATGAACTGTACAAATACTTCAAAATATATCAGCAGTTAGGAAACTGCAAATTAGGCACTTTTTTATAATTGTGATGTGTTAGAAATTGAGTTTGTGTTTGGCAGAGATGTGCACCCTGTCCAAGCAGGAACCACAATCCTAGTCAGGGTAAATCAGATATACGCTCTAAATTATCCTGTGCTCACCCTCTGGAAGCTTGCACAGAGTAGTCAGGTTTAGCAATGAGTAAAGTTTTTGTGCAGCACTTCAAACAGTAAAACAGTGAAAACACCCACACAAAAAGATACCATACCTGGTTAGAAAACTGGAGCTTAATTTAATGAAAAAAAGCAAGACCAAACCAACAAAAATCCCATGAGTAGAACCAGAGTAATGGAGGATGCCCACTTCTGCCATTGAACACTCAGTCAGTGACTGCATTCTTCTTTCACAAGATGCATATCCACACACAAAGTAGTTCAATTCAAAGCTAGGAAGAACTAGAGCAATGTGTGCTAATCGAGACCAAAATGATTTTCCTCTACTTGTTTTATACAGTGGTGAGGGTCTGACAGCTTTATTTCTTTATTTATTTATTTAAAAGATTTTATATAGCGCTGCTGGACCCGAGAGTATCAGAGCGCTTTACAAAGTAGGTCAACATATCAAGATAAAATTAACAATGTGCAGAATACTTACATGGGATAAAACATAGCATTCACATGAGCGATGGGGGCAAAGAAACAGAGAGATCATTAATGGGACGATGAATGTTGAGATTTAAGAGAGAGATGGGGTGTAGAGAGGGGGAGAGAGAATATGAAAAGAGGGAGAGGGGTGGGTAGAGGAGTGAACAAGACAGGAAAAAAGCGTGAGCAGGGTCAGAGTCAGTAACATTAGGTACCCCAATATTTGTTGAGAAGTACTTTGAGTTTTTTTTAGAAGAGAGGGTAAGAGGGGTTATAGCGAAGATCCTTGGGGAGAGAGTTCCAAATCGTAGGAGCATTACCAGAGAATGCACGGGATTGGGTCTTTTTACATTTGAATCTAGGAGGGATCAGGACAAGGGAGTTAGTGCTCCTCAGGGACCTGGAGTACCCTGCTTTTTGTAATTTGATTGAAAGGTAAGAGGGGGTGTTTTGGTGAAGAGCTTTGTGAGTAATGCAATCTTGTAGGTGGATCGTCCTTCTATTGGGAGCCAATTGAGATTTTTAAGGACAGGAGAGATGTGGTCAAATCTTTTACAGTCAGAAATAAGTCTGGCAGCTAGGTTGAGAACAGATTTAATCGGAGTAAGATGGATTTTAGGGGTGCCAGCAAGTGTGGCGTTAACATAGTCAATCCTGGAAAGGACAAGTGATTGGACAACGATTTTAAAGTCATCAGCTAGAATAAAAGGTTTAAATTTTTTGAGGTGGTGAAGGGTGAAAAGAGCACTTTTGGCTGCATTTTTAATGTGGGGGATGAGAGTAAGATTCTGATCGATGCTGATGCCTAGGAATTGGACAGAATTAGAGGTGGAGAGGGAGCAATTTAGTGCTTTGATATCATTGATCCAGAGTTGAATGGGAAGGAAATTGTTTTTGGGAGTGAAAAGGATGAATTCAGTTTTTTTAGGATTCAGTTTGAGATGATTAAGATGGAACCAGGCTTGGACTCTAATCAGGGCATCGTTAAGGCGAAGGATGTCATTGTGGGATTTGATCTTGTAGTATAGTTGGGTATCGTCGGCATAGAGGTGGTAACTGATTGTAGCTTGTTTGAGAATGAGGGTGAGTGGTTCCATGAAAATATTGAATAGGGTTGGGGAGAGGATAGAACCTTGTGGGACACCAAGGGCCTCATTTATGAGCCCTTGCGCCACTTTTTGCGCCACCGGTGCGTCACTTTTTGTGACACACCAGTGGCGTAAAAAATGCGCCTTGTTGCGCCATATTTACAAAGTGACGCATCTAGGTAGATGCGTCACTTTTTAAACCCCTGCACCACATTATACCTGCGCCAGGTATAATGTATGCAAGGGGGGCGTATTGACGCAAGAAAGGGTCATGGAAGTGATGCAGTGAAATCTATGAGATTTCACTGCGCCACTTCTAGGACTCAAATGCGTCAAAATCTTACGCCTGCCTCACAGCAGGCGTAAGACTGACGCAGGCCCTTTCACATGGGGCTTGCCCCATGTGAAAGGACAGATTGCTGGAGTTGCGTCTCTTTTGTGACACACTCCAGCAATGCGTCACTTACGTCAGAAATACTGACGTATCTGTAACTCCTTGCGACATGATGCGTCATGCTGTAAATATGACGCATCATTGATGTCGCAAGGAGGGCACAATGAAAAGTGACGCATCGATGTTTTCACGCAGCGATGTGTCACTTTTCATAAATGAGGCCCCAAGTGAGACAGGTTGAGGTTTAGAGAGGCAGTGACTGAGCTTAATTTGTTGTGATCTATTTTGAAGGAACGAGGAGAACCATTTGAGTACAGTGCCGTCAAAACCAAAGCGATCTTTGAGAGTATTAAGAAGGGTGGGATGGTGGACAGTATCAAATGCAGCCAAGAGGTCAAGGAGGATTAGTTTTGAGGATTCACCTTTGTCTAGAGAGCGATGAATGTCATCTGTAATATTGAGCAAAGCAGTTTCGGTACTGCATCCCTTTCTTAAACCGGATTGGAAAGCGTCAAGGAGATTGAAGGAGACAATATGGTTATCTAATTGGGACAGGACACATTTTTCAAGGGCTTTAGAGAGGAAGGGAAGGTTAGAGATAGGGCGTAGATTGTTAAGGTCATTAGGGTCAGCAGAGGTGTTTTTAAGAATGGGGGAGATTTGACCTAGCTGAAGGGAGGCAGGAACACAGTCAGTGGAAAAAGAGGAGTTGATGATATTGGTCCATATTGGGGCAATGATGTGTTTGAGTTCTTGAACCAAATGGGCGGGAAGAGGATCTTTGGAATGAGAGGATGGTTTGAGTTTAGAAATGATGTTGATGATAGTGGTTTCTGATGCTAGCCTAAATTCCCTCCATGAAGCATTGTTTTTAGCAAGGTGGCCCAAAAGGGTGGAGTCAGGTTCGGGGAGAGCAGGGACGGGTTGAGAGGGATCGTGATGCGGGGGAAAAGAGGACAGAGGTGTATTAGGAGTGTTAGGGAGGGTGTGTTGGTTGAGGAGAGGTTGGAGTGAGAGGTGGGGGAAGAGAAGGATAGTTCGATCTTGTTGAATTTATTCGTAAAGAAGCTGGCAATTTCCTTGCATCTTTCAGCAGAGGCTAATATTTTAGGAGGGCCAGAGGAGGTTTGTTTTTTCACGATGTTAAAGAGGTCTCTGGGACGGTTTCTAGCCTGGTCAAATTGTGACCGGAGAAAGGAGGCTTTTTCATTGAAGATGTGTTTTTTGTATTGGGCTCTGGCATTTCTAAGGAGAACCAGGTTATTAGGGGTGGGATGATTCCTCCAGGCACGTTCTGATTGCCTGAGGGCCCGTCCTTCATTATCAAGTTCGGCATTGAACCAGGATTTGGAAGGGATGTTTTTTTGTTGTTTGAGTTTGATTGGGGCAATATGGTTGAGGGCTTCAATAATAGAGTTGTTGTAATGTTCGGTTAGGTCATTGGTGCTGTGAGAGAGAGAGGGGGGAGAAGGACGCGAGTTTTAATTGTGGATTCCAATTCTCCAGGTGGAATAAGGTGAAGGTTGTGAGTGGGTTTCATGGGTAAACTGCGGGTAGGGGTGGGGGAGTAATGGAGCTATTCAAGGTGAAGAGGACAAGGTGGTGATCAGACCAGTCTACGGGAAGGATATTCGAGAGAGAGGCCAGATCTTTGCTAGACAAAATAGCATCGAGGGTGGCACCTTTGGTATGAGTAGGGGAATGGCAGAGTTGGGTAAGGTCAGTGATGTCCATGGCGTCTTTAAATAAGATGACAGCAGGGTCTTCATTTTTATTCCAGTGGATGTTATAATCACCAAGGAAGAGATTCTTGGAGTGGGAGAGCGATGCTTGAATAAGAACAGACATCTCTTCAGTAAAGCAGATACAGTTTCCAGGGGGGTGGTAAATAGTGTGCAACCAAATGGTGGGGGAGCCAGGAATAGTGAGGTCGGCGCAAAGGTATTCAAAAGTGGAAGGGTCTTGTAGATGGACTAGCGAGAGGTTAAGTTCATCTTTAAAGATTAGGGCAAGGCCTCCTCCTATTTGATCGATTCTGTCTTTCTTAATGATGGAATAACCTGTGGGAATGAGCAAGTCGAGGATAGAAGTGGAGTGGGCGTTGAGCCAAGTTTCAGTTAGGAATGCGATGTCTATGTTTTCACTGAGAATGGTTTTCGCAATCTCAGTTGCGTGGCAAGAGGTGGATCGGCAGTTAATCAACATGCAACAGAGGGGAGAGGGGTCAGGCAATTGGGTGGGAGGACAGGGGAGGATAGGTCTAAGTTGTTGGTACTGCTTACAGGCCTACCTCGGATGAACGCATCACACACATAATTCATTATTATTTTTAATTCTGCCAGTGTTCTGCTTGTGTGTGCATAGATAGCCAGCCATTTTTGTAATGGTTTTTGGAGTAAGTTTTTTTTTTTTAAACTTGGCAAAACAAAATAAAGTTTGGCAGCCGACTCCTGACCTATTTGCTTTGCCAATTTTACATGTAATCAACTGCTATGGAGAAAAATTCAAATTGACTAAATTTGCACCTTGGACCTGTTTATTAGTTTTTAATTCTACCACATTCACCTGCCATTTTTAATACAGGTCTTCCCTTGCTTTTCCTTATAGGCACATAGGGGCAGATTTACAAGCCACTTGCGTGACTTTGGCGCCACCGTTGCGTCACTTTTGTGACGCAGCCGCTGCGTAAATGTTGCAGTCCATTTAGAACGTGATGCATCAAGGGAGATGCGTCATGTTGTAAAGCCTTGCGTCACATTAGACCCGCGTCAGGTATAATGTATGCAGGGTGGGTTTTCCCACGCAAAAAGCCATGTAGAACTGATGCACTGAAATCTTCAAGATTTTACTGCGTCATTCTACGCCTTCAACGTGTCAAAATCCCTACGCCTGCTCAGACCAGGCGTGAGGAATGATGCAGGGCTTTTAGAATGGGACTCACCCGTCTGTTGTGGTGCATTGCTGAACTGGTGTCACTTTCATGAGCAACACAGCAATGCGTCACTTTTGCGCCAACAGATGCGTCAGATTTTCTGACGCATCTGTTAATCTTTGCACCATGGAGCACTGTATAGTAAATACAGCGCATCCATAGTGGCGCATGGACATTCGGCGCTGACGCAAGGAAACTGACGCATCCATGCAGATGCGTCAGTTCCTTGTAAATCAGCCCCATACAGGTTAATGTCTGAACCTAAAAACTCATATGGTATGTCTCTACTCAGCAGACACCATTTACAACCAGTTACATATGATTTATACCAGTGCCACCACCTTCTGACTACTTTTTCCTCCATCCCGTTTATCAGAAGCCCAGGTCTGAATTATTGGACTATAAAAATATGTTACTAGGGTGCATTTTTAATATCAAATTGAAACATGGTTTGTAGGTTTACTTTTGTTAAATTCACAAGATTGTTACAAATCCTGCGATAAATGCGGTTTGAAACCAACACTGTTTGAGCACTTTTTGTTGAGCTCTGTACGATGTCTGCAGGCTGCTGGTTTGTGTTCTGAAAAGTTCATCTCTTAGACCTTCATCCTTCCAAGTGAGATAAAATGAGCGCTATCATCAAAGTTGTTTAAAAAACAACAACAATTCAATATGTCATTGGTAGTATTAATATTAAAATATGGAATAATACATTAACGTATGTTTTGCTGTCCTGAATTAAGATACAAGTATTATTGCCGATGGTTTTCACTCAGGATTTGTCGATGAGAGAAGAAAACTCATTTATATAAAATGAATAGAATATAAATGGATTTTCTATTTTATAGGATAGGAATTTTGTGTGAAGGGTTTAAAGCATGAAGACTATTTGGGCCTCTCATATATTCTTCTGGGCCTTTAGGGTATCGTAAGCACGGGGATTTACATTTTACCCATCAGTACCTTTCACAACTTTGCTCTTTCATTTTCCAGTTTAGTTCTTCATCTGCCCCCTTCTCTTCTTAACCACTTTCTCCCCTCTGCCCCCTCTTTCCATGTTTATTTTCCTGCTCCCTTCTCAAACAAGCGCTTACACTAATCTCTACCACCTTGATTGAAATCCCCCCTCTGGGAGCTTTTTCCGCCCCTCCCCCGTGCCCCCAATCACAGGAGGCGTCGGGCCCACATCCGCTGCCCCAGTGGCCTGCCAGTGAACCCTGCCCTGAGCTATAATCCGGGCTGGGGGAGGCCGGGCGGGCGGGCTGCAGCTGACACAGCCAATTATCCATGTCAGCGGGCCCTGTCTCTCCTGGCACGTCCTGGGGGCATCGGCACCCTGGCATCTGCTGAGTCCCTGGAAATGTTCTGTGTCCTGAGGCAAACTCTCAAAGAAACGTGTCAGGGTTTGAAACGCGTCAACAGCTTAATTTTTGGCCAAATAAGTGTTAAAATGTATGTGTAACCACTGTGGCTCACAACTAAGGGCCCCATTAGGATAGCGGGCGGAAAACCACCCCGACCGCCAAGGAGGCAGGAAACAACCGCCCGCCCGTACTGTGGATGAACCGTAGGTCAAATTAGGATCATCCGCCAAAAAAGACCGACCACTGCACCAGCGGGCGAACCAAAACCGCCCGACACGCATGTTATGTTATGTTATGTTATGTTACTTTAATTCTTTTATAGCGCACGGCAACTCCAGAAGAGCATCCCGGCGCTTTAGCAAAGAAAGGAACAGCAAAAAGCAACCACACAACAAAAGGAAAAGAGAAAGGAACTGTTACCTAAAAAGCCATGTCTTCAGGTCCTTTCTGAATGCAAGGAGACAAGGGGCCGATCTCAAGGACAATGGTAATTCGTTCCATGCCTTGGATGTCAGATAGCGGAAGGATCGACCTCCCAGACGAGCACGGCGAATTACAGGGACAGTCAACAAGGACAGACCCGATGACCTGAGAGTCCTGCTTGGCACATACCTGGAAAAACGTTTCCCAAGATATTTGGGGCCAATACCATGAAGGGCCTTAAAGGCCACCGTCAGGCATTTAAAAAGGACTCTCTTGGAGATAGGTAGCCAATGAAGGGTGTTCAGTAAGGCAGTGGCACCAGCTCTCCTCGGGAGTCCAAAGATGGCACGGGCTGCCGAATTTTGGACCACTTGCAAACGGGTCATAAGATATTTCGGTAGACCCACAAAGAGAGCGTTTGCGTAGTCCAATCGCGACCCGATTAGTGCCTGAACGACTGTCTTCCTGTGGTTGAGTGATAGTAGAGGAAGAAATTTCCTCAGCATCCGTAAGATTCCGAAGCATTTCCCAACAGTGGACAAGATGTGAGGTCCAAAGGATAAGTCACAATCTACTATCACCCCCAGATTTTTGGCCTTAACAGCGACTTTGTCAGGAGGAGACATATCCAGTGGCCACCAGGATTTCCAGTCAAGTTCCGGTGCGCAACCGAAAAAAAGCAACTCTGACTTGTCAGAGTTGCATTTCAAGCCATGACCTCTGAACCACTCAAACACCGCACCAAGGCAATCCCTGATCTTTGTGCCGTCGAATGACCCAGCCCTGTCACAAGTGAACAGGAGTTGGGTGTCATCGGCATAAGACACGATCTGGGCGCCAAAGGATTCCGCGACTTCCGCCAGAGGGGCCATAAAGATGTTAAACAGCATAGGGCTGAGAATGGAGCCCTGCGGAACTCCCACCTCTAGCGGAGCCATATCAGCGGAAAAAGGAGGCGCCCAGACCGTTTGTCGGCGGTCGGCCAGAAATTATTTTAGCCAGTTCCACACCGTTCCACGAAGGCCACACTCCCAGAGTCTTACAAGGAGGGCATCATGGGGAACGGTGTCGAAAGCCGCCGACAAGTCAAGCATGACTAACACGGCCTTTCCCCCCAGATCGAGTACTTCCCTGATGGCGTCCGTGACCTCCAGCAGAGCCGACTCCGTGCTAAAATTAGTACGGAAGCCGGACTGCGAGGTGTGCAACAGGTCGTTTCCTTCGATGAAACTGGAAATTATCCTGTGCACATAACGCTCGGCCACTTTTGCCATCGCAGGGAGCAGGGAGATTGGCCGATAATTAGCATGTATCAGGGGGTCCAAGGTGGGTTTTTTGAGCAGCGGTAGAATCATGGCTCGCTTCCAGGCCTGAGGCACCTTCCCTGTCGACAAAGATGTATTCAGCAGGGGGTTCACCAAGATGTTAATGGCGGAAGCCACTTTCCCTAAGCATTTAGCCGGACATGGATCTAATGGAGAGCCGGATTTCAGGCTAGACAAAAGCTCCAAAGATGTACTAAGATCCATAGAGGGGAATACAGAGAGGAAAGGGCCATGGTCTTCCACAGGACATGGTAGCGTTAGGTGGCATGGATCAGATTGCACACTGGAGAGAGAGGCCTGGATAGCTGTGATCTTATTGACAAAGAAGGTGGCAAGTTGTTGTATCCACACATCAGTATGAGTGTGGTTAGGGGTACAAACCACAGGAGAAATAAAATCCTGGACCACTTTAAAAATTTCTTTGCAGACATTATCAGCCTCATCAATACGGTGTTCAAAATAGGCCTTCTTTTCGTCCCAGATAGAATGCTGATAGGCTTTAATGGCTGCCCGAAATTTCAATTTCTCTATTGAATCGTAAGCCCGCCTCCAGGCCCTCTCAGCCCTTTTACACTCCTGACGTTGTAACATCAGCCGAGGGGAGAACCAAGGGGCTGACTCCCTACGCCCTCCGGATTTGGAGCTTTTCTTGGGGATTAAGGACTCAAATCTTGCTAAAAGCCAATTGTGTAGGTGAACAAGATTCTCCTCCAAACTTCCCAAGAGAGGGCAAGGAAAGGAGATGAGAGCCTCGGATAGCATGTCCGCAGAAAGTAAATGAAACGGACGTGAAGTTCGCGTAGCTGCATTTTTTCTCATCCGAGATAGAGCAGTGAAAGGGAGAGAAAAAGAAATTAGAAAATGGTCCGACCAAAGAACAGGCTGGATGGAGCCGACCGAAATGGGTTTCGTTGAAAATACCTGATCTAAGGTATGTCCTTTATTATGTGTAGGGCCTATCAAAAAGGGGGATAACCCTAACGAAGTCATGGTATCAATAAATTTTATAGTGTCTGGGTCACAGCTATTGTCCATATGGACATTAAAGTCTCCAAGAAGAATACAGTGATCCGATCTGATACATGGGACTGCAAGTGCTTCCTGTAGTTCGTCAAAAAAAGGTCCTAAAGAACCAGGGGTTCTATATACAAGTATCCCAGTACAGGCCTGGAGGGGGGAGAGATGTAAGGTGAAACCAAGTGCTTCACATCCCTGCAAATTCTCCACCGGGAAAGTAGAGCAAGAAATACTCTCTTCCACGATAAGAGCAACTCCATCACCTCTGCCCGATGTTCTATCCCTCCTATGAATGTTGTAATTCGGGGGGATGGCATTAGCCAGATCTGGAGCAGAAAAGTCACCCAACCAAGTCTCGGTCAAAAACAAACACGTAATGTTTGACTTATACAATAAATTCCAAATGTCAGTAGAATGGCGATTTACTGACCTGGTATTGAGGAGGAGACATTGGAAGGGGGCAGATGTAGTGTCAGGCCCGTTTGCAGCTGCAGCTGGGAAACGCCAAGCACATAACGGACAGCCTTTCCTTAGTTTCCTACCACCAGGGAAAATATAGGAACAGTTTCCTCGAGGGAGGCGTAAAGCAATAAGCTCAGCTGAAGAGTACGTCAGCATAATTAAAAAAATAAAAACAGCAAAGCCGTAATAATACAAACCACAAAGCAAAACCTGCAACACCGTCCAGCCCCGTCCACCTCCGGGACGCTGACGGGCGCAGACGGGCTGGACTCTGGCGTGACTCCGGCGCTGTGGAGGCGCCCCCGCTGCGCGATCCCGCTGCGCTCGCAAGGGAGCTTTATGTAGGCTGACTGCAACTACCCACAGAGCGCTAGTCCGCTCGAAATCCCCGCCCCTCTACTGGCCAAACACCACTAAAAGATGGCGGCCGAAGATTAAGCCACCCCGGGACACCGGACCCGCTACAGCAGCGGTGGTTACACTATTAATGTGCAGGTAAGAGGGAGAGAACACCCGAGTTAAAAACAGGGGATACAAATAATGCAACAACAAAAATAGAAAACTGGTCAATTAAAAACACAGCGCGATAAAAGCGCGAGGTGCGAGCGCTATGCTGGGCAATCCTTTACCTAGTGAGGGAGAGCCAAGGACCGGTCGCCTTATGTAGGCTGACTGCAACTACCCACAGAGCGCTAGTCCGCTCGAAATCCCCGCCCCTCTACTGGCCAAACACCACTAAAAGATGGCGGCCGAAGATTAAGCCACCCCGGGACACCGGACCCGCTACAGCAGCGGTGGTTACACTATTAATGTGCAGGTAAGAGGGAGAGAACACCCGAGTTAAAAACAGGGGATACAAATAATGCAACAACAAAAATAGAAAACTGGTCAATTAAAAACACAGCGCGATAAAAGCGCATGGGAAAATAGGATATCCCCGATGGTCCCGCGGTACGATCCGCTGTTTCTGACCCTGCGGTCGCACACAGGAGTGAATGGGAGAGACAGCTAAAGAGCTGCAGCATAGCCACTGCAGCAGACGATACGTGAAAAACATGGCAGACGATGCTAAAACACCGCGGCGAAGCAAAATTTTGCACAAATCAAAGTAGCCATGCCCCCCAAATACACAAAACACGTACCAAAGAAAAAATAAATGCCAAACAAAAACATACAATACCCAGGACAACTCCCACAACACACCTGACAGAAAAATCCCATTTGGACACACCCACACAGCTGAGCATAAAACCAGCCCCTTCATTGACCACAATCCTTTGCAACACTCCAGAAGAGAAGGGCATCCACCAGATCTGACAGGAGAGGCAAAATAATACAGCACACACACCACCCCCACCACCACTACCACTATCACAACCACCATCACACTAGCACCAACAATCCCCCACCACACAACACACCCCACTCCTCAACACCGCACCCACCACACACACCCCTGCACCCACAAACACCTCATACACCACGCACCATGGCAGCACAGAAAATGCCCAAATTCACAGAGAGTGAGTTGACAGGCATGGTCAATGAGATAGTGAGAGTGGAACCACAACTGTTTGGTAACCTGGTCCAACAGACACCATTAGCCACAAGGACACAAATGTGGGAAAGGATAGTTCAAAGGGTCAATGCAGTAGGGACCACCCCGCGATCCAAGAAGGAGATCATGAAGCGGTGGCATGATCTCAAGAGGGTTGTCAAAGAAAGGAGGAGTAAGAACTGGAAGCTGGCTAACCGGACTGGCAGTGGCCCTCCCTTCCCACAGAAAACATTCACACCATGGGAGGAGAAGGTGCTTGCCATTCTGCATCCTGAGAGTCTCACAGGAATATCCGGGGTAGTGGAGGCTGGTAAGTACAAACTAATGTTAACTAACACACAGATAAGTATTTCCTTGCACAACCTAAACACCATTGCAATGTTCACCTTCACCTAATAGGTAGGTATCCATCTTGCCGGGGAGGCCTGTTTGGGGGTGGGAGACCTGTACCACGACTCCCACCATGCCCCCTTCCCCACAGCCTACCAGGATCGAGCCCTCCCCCACCTAGGAGCATGTGTCAGCCATTGCACTGTTCACCAAAACAAACTTACAGGCAGGTATACATCTTCACTGGGAGGCCTGTTTGGGGGAGGGAGGCCTGCACTACCACTCCCACCATGCCCCCTATCCCACACCCCAGCAGGATAGAGGCCTCCCCCACCCAGGAGCACCTGGAAGCCATTGCAGTACACCAAGCAAACTAACAGGTAGGTAGCCATCTTTCCTGGGAGGCCTGTTTGGGGGTGGGAGGCCCGTACCACGACTTCCACCATGCCCCCTGTCCCACAGCCTACCAAGATGGAGCCCTCTCCCACCCAGGAGCAAGTGTCAGCCATTGCACTGTTCACCAAACAAACTTACAGGTAGGTATCCATCTTCACTGGGAGGCCTGTTTGAGGGAGGGAGACCTGCACTACCACTCCCATCATGCCCCCAGTCCCACACCCCAGCAGCATGAAGCCCTCCCCACCCAGGAGCACCTGGAAGCCATTGCAGTACACCAAACAAACTAACAGGTAGGTAGCCATCTTGCCTGGGAGGCCTGTTTGAGGGTGGGAGACCTGCATGACTACACAAAGCAGCAATTGCATGCAATGCATCTATACACGACATGCACGAGTGATTGATGTTTCTCTGCACCATGTAATAACTCCCAGTATTGGCATTAATAAAAATATTGAAGATCTCTCAATTGTGTAGTGTACAGACAGTCGATTACATGCAGCTAACAGAATACTTGCACAGTGCCCAACACTGAACATTCACCATCTAATCCACAGGGGATGAAGACCTTGCTGCTGAGGACAACAAATACCAGCAGAGCCAGTCTCTACCCCCGGTACATGGCCTCTCAGATGTTGACTCCCAGGATAGTTTGGACAATGAGCTCCAGGCCGGCCCATGTGGTGTGCCAGGGCCCAACAGGTCCCAGGCCCCCATCCAGCCCCCCACCACGGCTGCTGCAACAACAACAGCACAGCAGACCCCTGCAATCATGGCCGGTGCCTCCACCACTGCCACCTCAGCCACCACCACCATTACCACCTGCAGCACCCTCCTTGTCCCAGGGGATGACCAGGACACAACAACAACTGTGAAGGGCAGGGAGAGTGTGCATGGAGCCATAGTGGCAAGGCAACAGGTCCGTGGCAGCAGGGCAGGTGGGAGGGCCAGGGTCACCACCAGACCTCAAGAGGCTGGCACACCATCCCTGGACCACTTCACCAGAGTCATCGTGGCATATGAACAGGTCCAGGGACAAAGTGGCCGGTCTGACGAACTATTGCGTGAGCTCATCCTGCTGATGAGGTCCATCGACACCTGCATGGGACAAATGGTGAACCTCATGGCCCAGCAAGTGGTGTTACTGAGGGACAGGCCTGCGTCACAAACAACACCTCCGTCTCCTCTGTTGTGCTGCAGGAAGACAGTGCACCATCATCCCCTGCGGCCACAGAGAGGGGTGAGTCCTCAGACGTCGCTGGCCATGCAGCAGGCCCCCCCCGCCAAAGCGATCAAGGGGGCATCCAAAGAAGAGCCTGGGAGTCTCTGGAGGCAAAGCACCTGCCACACGCCAGTCACGGAGCCAGCCCTGATGGCAACCCTCTTCCCCACTGCATTGACTGTTTGGACTGTCCTTCCCCACACTCCCTTGTGAATATCACCTGTCTATTGAACTGGGTCACCACATCCATGTGGTGTCTACTCTTGCATCTCATCTACCATGACTGTCAACTCACTGCTCCATCACCACCTTCGAGTAAATATGCCCGCACCCCTCAGATGTCAACTTTGTAAATAAAATACTTCACACACTTGATTTTGTGCACTTTGGTTTTTACTGCACTATCTACAGTGTTGTAAATGTCCATGATGTATCCTAAATATACTATGCAGTCCTGGAGAATTTCGAGGCACCTAGGGAGACACAACAGAAGAACAGTCACTGGTGTTAGTGTGGCATCACAGACATAACACTACACAAAACATCCACATAAGCCTACAGGCAGACAACACAATGTGCAGCAAGTGTCACCAAACAGAGTTCTGTATATGTTCACATGTGAAATGTCCCTGCCACATTTCTACACACAGGTGACTCAACATGTGCCTATCTGTACCATCCGCAACTAGCCCGTCACAACAACAGCAATCACACCCGACAATGTACAAGTCATACATTGTCATCACCTTCAAGTTAAGTAGCGGTTGATGAGATGTTGACGTATGTCAACTCCTTCCTCCTCTCTACTGTCCTCATCACTGGACTCAGGGTCCTGAACAGGCGGGGGTCTTGGATCCTCACCATCGACACTGCACATAAGGTTAAGGATGTGACGAAAAAGCAAAGACTGCCCTGAGATATGCGTGGCACACCAGGTCACATGGGTGGACATTTGAGACACACCGAGGGCACACCTCTCCATTAACAATACACAAGTGCCACAAACAACACATTGGTCAATGTGAATGCACACATACTGAAACACACATTACACATGAGCACGCCTTGTACCGTACCATTGAGCAACGTGTGTAAAATGATCATGACTGTCTCATACCCATATGCTGTACCTGTCACACATCGATGCATCTATTTAACTTTGCACACATCCACAACCCAATGATCACAGTAGCTGTAAAACTGTCACTTGTGTGCATGAGCTGAAATGAAAGCACAAGTAAGTAACAACACCATACAGTGGGACAACCATTGCCAAGGTCAGCACTGACACACAACACATTGATTTCGTACACATTATTCATACCAGCTTAACACTGGGTAGCATCATCAACCATCAAATGCCTAAGTGACATGGGAGGGACCACAGACCAATGTGCGTCACACATAACATGCGTCCACCTGTGGATTATATGTAATAATGGCATTGTGTACACAATTATGTGCTCTTAACCATGTTGCTGCTGTGTACTGATGCAGTGTTCACGATGGACATTGCCATTGCATGGGCCTCCACCACGGTAGCTACTGCCTGGCCCTGGCGGTGTCACACCTGCACCACCCCCTTCACAAGTGCGTCAGCCATTGGCATAGAGACATGTGTAGATGGCGGTGGGCATGCTCCGCCATCCAAATCGCAGAGCTACCGCCTGGCCCCGGTGGTGTCACACCTGCACCACCCCCTTCACAAGTGCGCCAGCCATTGGCATGGAGACATGTGTAGATGGCGGTGGGCATGCTCTGCCACCCAAATTGAGGTAGCTACCAACTTGCCCCAGCGGTGTCACACCTGCACCACCCCCTTCACAAGTGTGCCAGCCATTGGCATGGAGACATGTGTAGATGTCGGTGGGCATGCTCCACCACCCAAATCGCGGTAGCTACCACCTGGCCCCGGCGGTGCGACACTGCCATGGAGCATTGCCTACAGCCAATGGGAGCGATGATTGCGGTGGCATTATGCATTGTTGAATATCGCGGAAGGCGTGCTCCGCCACCGCGGAGGCGGACATTGGATGATTTTGAATGAGGCAGACCTAGACAACCAATTGGTGCAGGTTTGCACCTTACAAACGACCCCAGGTGGCTATAAATCTGTGGGAGTGAGCCTCCCATTTACACTGCTCACAGAGCCTGCTGCCTGGGACCCTGTCCTGCTGCTGCCTGTGACCCTTTCCTGCTGCTGCCTGAAGTGCATGCTGCCTGATACCCTCTCCTGCTGCTGCCTGGGTCCCTCTCCTGCTGCTACCTGGGACCCTCTCCTGCTGCTGCCTGAAGTGCCTGCTGCCTGGGACCCTCTCCTGCTGCTGCCTGAAGTGACTACTGCCTGGGACCCTGTCCTGCTGCAGCCTTGGACCCTCTCCTGCTGCTGCCTGAAGGGCCTGCTGCTTGGGACACTCTGCTGCTGCTGCCTGGGTCTCTCTCCTGCTGCTGCCCTGGACCCTCTCCTGCTGCTGCCTGAATTGCCTGCTGCCTGGGACCCTGTCCTGCTGCATCCTGGGACCCTCTCCGGCTGCTGATTGAAGTGCCTGCTGCCTGGGACCCCTTACCACTCACTTCCACCACAGGTGTTCCATGTCCACAGGGATGACAAGTACAGAGGTAATCTGTGCCAGTCCATTCACAAGCGAGGAGCTGGAGATCCTGGTTGACGAGGTGCTGGCACAGTACCCAAGGCTGTATGGTGGCCCCAATGTAGTAGTAAGTCATTGTAGAGGTAGCTGCAGGGCAGGTGGGGTGCCAGACATATAGTTGTGCTGCTGCATGATATGCCTGAGGGTGTGGAGTTGTGTCATACACTGACAAACAAGCTATCTCCAGGGCGAGGGAGTGTGTGTGTCCCAAAGTCACTGTTTTACCTGCCTGCAGTTGTATGTGTCAGAGGAGTGTGTTACATTATCATCCATAAAGGCCCCAGGATGTTGGACATGTAGGTGCCAGGACAGGAATTGCTCGGGTGAATGTTTCTGCGTGCCAGTGTTGTCCAACTCAGTGTGTACCCAGAGACTAGGTCCAGTGCCTGCACACAGTGCTTCAAAACATACACACACAGGTATAAATGTGATGTATGTAGTGTGCAGACATGCATGGGACTGGTGATGTCTGCAAGCCAACGAGGGTGTTCAGTGCAGTCATCATGCACGTGTGTGAGATTATCTGTGACCCTGTACGCCCTCATGAATGCATGCAATCACATCAGTTTGGCCCATGCAGAGTGCCCTTGTGAGGTGTCTCCCAGTTTGTGATGGTGGGAGATTACAATTAGTCATGAGTCAGTGTATTGCTACTGTGCTGATAGATGTTAGTACATGACACTGTGTCACTGATCATTTCCCCTTTTTCTCTACCATACCTGCAGCTCAAGGTACACCAGCGTAAGGCCGTTTGGAGGGCCATTGCAGCAAAGGTGCTAGCCCTGGGGGTCTCCAACAGACGACACACCCACTGCCACAAGAGGTGGGACAACATCAGTCGGCTGGCAAAAAACATGGCTGAGATGACATTGGGCCTGCTACCACACACTGGGCGTTTGGCACGGCACAACACGACTCCACTGATGGGCCGCATATTTGCAGTGACTCATCCTGAGCTGGATGCACGTCTGAAGGAGCATCGGCAACAAGGCAGGGGTGAGTATTTGGGGAGGGTGACTGTGGCTGAGAGCATATGCATGTGTACAGGGCCAGTGGCAGCGGGGGACCATGTGATGTTCGTGTGATAGTACTGTGCTGTGTCATGTGAGTGGCTGCTGGGATGTGTGCCAGTGTCAGGCATTGTGAAAAAATGCCCTTACAAAGGTGACCCTCCCTGCTGTTCTTTCTCATTGCCAGATGTGTTACGATCCACATGGTACTTCAGCATTGGTATAGTGTGGTGAATCTATTAGGGGGTGAACAGCAGGGTCCACTATCTGAGTGTGAGTTCATGTATGGCTACTTTGCATGCACCATGATCGTTGAGGCCCACATCTGACAACAAGGTGCCCCAGAGTACCAAATGGTGCTTGGTATGGCCTACTTGGCATTGTGTCCTGTCATGTCCTAATGGGTGGGTGTGTTGTCCCCTCCTGTTACCTGAAGGTATGTCTGTAGTAAGGAGTGTTGTCCACACATCGGGCCCCTAGGTGTGGGGAGGGCAAGTTGCGTGTCTGGAACACTTAATCCACGAGCAGGGTGTTGTGCTGTGTGGCATCAACATGGGTCAGTCATGGCAGAGATTCAGTGTTACAGGCACTGTTGTGGTCTATGTAGTGTGGTGCTGCTATGTGATTGCAGGATGTGGGGGTCACCATGTTGATTTGGGCATCTCCTGTACTGTATTGATTGGATTGATTTGTCCTGATATTGACACTAACACAACCCTGTCTCTGTTTCTCATGCAGAATCACCTGTGGACACGGAGGAACGGGACCCGGAAACCAGTGGTGGCGAAAGTAGCACCACAGCTGCACCGGAAGCCAGTGAAACAGAGCTCACCAGCGCATCTGAAGGGGACCGGAGTATGCAGGAGGAATCCGTGCCTGAGACGCTGAGTACTACATCATCTGATGCCAGCGGTGATGCATTCATGTTGTTAGGCACAGGGGATGGTGAGTCAGCATCATCATCTACCACACAACAGCCCGTGGCCAGCCTCCCATCCACTTCCTCTGGTGCTGCCCGTGTCCGTGGCCGGAAGAGGGGGCGAGTTACATACACACATGGCACCGCTGAGCCTGCACCTGTCCCCCCTGCTGCCCTCAGTGCAGAGTCAGTAGAGCTCCTGCGCCAGCTTTGTGTGGTCCACACAGCCCTGCTCAATGCCTTTCAGTGACCATGACAAGAAATTAGGCGAGGTGGTTGAATACATGGAGGGTATACACTCTGAGGTGGGTGGGATACACCGTACAGTCCAGGCTTTGTCATCCGCAGTGACGTATGTCCTTCAACAGGCACATGCTACCATTCCTGTTCAGGTGCCTTTGTCCACCCCCAGTCTGTGGCCACATCAGGTGCAAGTGACCACGGTTCGCATGCGTCACAAACACGATACAGCACAAGGAGCACACAGCAAACACAAACCAAACGGGCCCGTCCACAGACACCATCCCCACAGAAGAGCAGAGCCACCCCAGAATGCAAAGACAAGAGCCTGTCAGGGAAGAGCAAGTCTGAAAAAGCAATGAGGCTGGCATCAGGCTCCCATGCCTTAGAAGCATCACCAGCAAAGGACTCTACTGTCCCAAAGACTTCATGCAGAGCTAGGCGGGCAGTGTCTGTGCCCACTGAGGAGGTGTTGTTTGGCAAGGGTACACCTAGGAGGGGCACAGGGCCACATCCCCCCACCACATAAACTCCAATTCCAAGCCCAGCCAGTGAAGCAGGTGGAGGAGGGCACTGTAGGTGGGACACCTGGCACGGGGGCAAAGTAGGGCACTGTAGGTGGGACACCTGGCAAACAGGCAAAGGAGGGCACTGTAGGTGGGACACCTGGCAAACATGCAAAGGAGAGCACTGTAGGTGGGACACCGGGCAAACAGGGGAAGGTGGCCCAGAGGCGTAGCCAGACAAAGCGTTCTGCTGGATCCGGGACACCACCAGAGGAAGTGCCAGTGTCTGCACCTGATGCCGGACAGTTGGTGTGTGTGCATGTAGTATCATCACCAGTTCCCATTAACCCCAAGACAAGGAAGCCATTTGGTATTCCCAAAAAGTGGAAGGGCACCCCCCAACCTCACCTGGGTCTCTGTCTACCCAGTCACGTTGTCCTGCTGTCCCCGACACACAGCCAGCTCCAAGTCCGCCTGACAGCCAGATGTGAATTGCAGCCCCCCTCATTCACCTGTCTCTCATACAGGTGTGCTAGTCCTGGCCATTGTTTGCCACCTGGGGGTGTTGCTGGTCATGGAAGGCTACAGTCAAACACACACACTGTGCAGCTTCTCATGTCCTGACTCTGCACTTCTCCCTGGCCACTAGCCTTACTGCTCTGCCCTTGCCTGTGCAGCTTCTCATGTCCTGACTCTGCACTTCTCCCTGGCCACTGGCCTTACTGCTCTACCCTTGCCTGTGCAGCTTCTCATGTCCTGACTCTGCGCTTCTCCCTGGCCACTGGCCTTGTCACTCACTGCAGTTCTGCCCTTGCCTGTGCAGCTTCTCATGTCGCTCTGCTGTGTTGTGCTCTCCCCTGTGCCATGGACACTGGCCCTGCTGCTCTGCTGTGTTGTGCTCTCCCCTGTGCCATGGACACTGGCTGTGTCACTCTGCTGTGTTGGACTATCACCTGTGCAGCCTCTCAAGTACTTGCTGTGCCACCTGACATGGACACTGGCCCTGTCGCTCTGCTGTGTTGTGCTCTCCCCTGTGCCATGGACACTGGCCCTGCTGCTCTGCTGTGTTGTGCTCTCCCCTGTGCCATGGACACTGGCCCTGCTGCTCTGCTGTGTTGTGCTCTGCCCTGTGCCATGGACACTGGCCCTGATGCTCTGCTGTGTTGTGCTCTCCCCTGTGACATGGACACTGGGTCTTCAGTCCATTCAGACACTGATACTTGTGTTATCTGTGTTGCCTCTTTCCCCTGTCACGCAGTTCTCTTTTTAGTGGTTTGCTATTGTTGGCTAAGTTGTTGCCATGTCCGGTTGGGGTACACTGCCAGCACAGGGTGTGATGGTGTGCACATGTTTGCATGCCGGGTGGGCAAGTTCATGATGTATGTGTGTTATTCCTGTATCT
The DNA here is from genome assembly GCF_964261635.1 of Lissotriton helveticus. Lineage (NCBI taxonomy): Eukaryota > Metazoa > Chordata > Amphibia > Caudata > Salamandridae > Lissotriton > Lissotriton helveticus. The sequence continues at coordinate 76,085,074 of NC_136072.1, forward strand.
GTGCCCAGCTGTGTATGTGTACGGTCATTTTGTGTTGGCCCTTAGTCATGGTCCCCTGGACTACATGAGATGTGTGCTCTTGGGTGGTGAAGAGATGTGCAGTGTGAAGGGTGTGACTTTGTGGTGGTTGTGGATGTGTGTGTGTGCCCCTGGATTGTGATAGCAACACATGTCTCACCCAGGAGTTGTGTGCCTGTTGTTTGGATTGTCCTGCCCTCTGTAAATGATTGTATGCACTTGTGTGAGTTGTCTGTTGTACACCGTGCAGTGTGTTGGTGTGTCCATGCAGTTCTGTGTGACTCTTCCTTGTTGATTTTGTCAATTATGGGTGTGCAATGTGTGCGACTTGCACATCAGTTTTGTGTTTGTTTGATGATTAATGTGTCTTGTGTGTGTTTGTGTAGACTGTGTGGCCCTGCTGCTCCTCATTGGCATTGTGTTTGTGTTTGTCATGCAGTGCAGGCACATGGTGCCTTTTATCCTCCTGCATGTCATGGTGTGTCTGGTGCACTGCCATCTCCTAGCCTAGCCATTGTAGGTCTGCACTCCCTCTATTTGTCTATGGTACACCACTTACATGTCTACTACTGACATGCTAGTCCGTTGACTTGGATGCAGCTATCCCTATGGTTTACATGTCTATGTGCCTCCCCATCACTTCATTTGTGAGACTGTGTCTTCTGGTGCAGTTCTTGGGCCAAGAGTGTTGTTCCACTCTGGACATTGCCCCAATGGTTTATGTGTGATGTTCTTGTGCTATTTGTTGTGTGATGTTCTTGTGCTATTTGTCAGTGAGGATTGTTCATGTGCACTTCAGCTGTGTGTGCTGCCCAGTGATCTGGTGTAGATGGTTGTGCTCTTGTATCCCGTAGTGGTGCATCCTGTTGTTGTTGTGTTGGATGTATGTGTGTTGGATGTGGTATTGCTTCATTTCATGTGTGTGCTGCTATGTTTATGCTTTGCTGATTTGTGGAGTGTGTATTGAGGTTGGATCAGTCATGTCTGTGTGTAGCTGTTGTGCTTGGTGTGCACAGACTGCTTGTTGTGCATACAGTGCTGTGTGTATGTGGTCTTGGCATTGACTGATGTGCATCCCCTGATGTCCTGTTGTGTTTGTTGATTTTTGCTTTCATGTGCATGTGTGGTTGGTTTGATGTGGCAGTGTGGTTCTGTGCAGGTGCACTTCTTGTGTGATTTGTGGTATGTTGTGTGTGTTTTGTTCTTGATTGATGATGTTGTGCACTCCTGCTGTGTTTGTTCCCACATTGACCTTCCACAGTTTGGCTGACAGGGTATCTCACCTTAGAACTATTTTGAGAGATACGTGTGCACAGGACACTCTTTGCATGGCTGACAGGGTATGTCTGTTTCTGATGTGGTTCTGTGTGTGTTCCTGTGGTGTTTGTGTGTTGTTTTTGGACAGGATTCCCTGTGTGTGTGTTCTGTTTGTACCTACACCCAGGGTGTGTGTTTGTGTGTATTTGTGCTGGGAAGTATTGGCAGCCTTCAGTGTGATTGGCACTGGTGGTGTGTGTTCCTTGTCAGCCACTCCTGCAGTGGCTGTCTCCCTGGTTGTTTGTTGTGTGTTGCAGGGTGTGTATTGTGCTTGCTTGTTGCTGTGCTAGTTGCTTGTTGGTGTGCATGGGGGTGCACTGGATGGGCACCTGGCCTGTGACTTGGTGGGGTGTGTTGCTGTGTGCTTGGGGGTGGTGTGTCCCTGTGGTCTTTGTGCCCTACCCATGCCTTGGAGTGGCCCTGCCTTCTGCATTATGTACATGTGATGACCGCGGCGGTGACGTGAGCTGGAACGGAAAGTTGCTGCTTGTTCGCGGTCGATGTGTGTCCCGGATGCAGAGGGGTGACTTGGTGGCAGGTGGGTCATATGTGGGTGCCCTTGCGGATGTGTTGTGACCCCCAGCAGGGTGTCTGTAGTAGAATTGGACCCTGTGCCGGCCTGTGTGTCGCGTGTTGGTTTTGTGTAGTTGCGTACCTGCGTCGTGGTTGCCGGGGGCCATTCGATGATAGTGCTGTAGCAGGTACATCACCGGATGCATATGTAGGGCTGGGTCCATGGCGTTCATGACCGGGTCTCTCCTATCGCCCTCCGCTGTCGAGTTTCTGCCATGTCAGGTTGGGCGGCGTCTCCACTGCGGTGCGTCTGCTTGTTTGGGCCATCCTAATTTGTGGAGCGGGGCCGACGTCATTCCGCACGGCGGTGAGTATCCTTTGGCTCCCACTGCCGCAGTGGCGGGCACACTTTGATGGCGGTCCGCGGCGGATGGGAAATTACCTATGTTTTGCAATACTAATATGGCGAATGTGAGTACCGCTGCTCGCGGGCGGAAAAAGGTGTTTTTCCGCCCCGCCAGCAACGTGGTGGTGCCACCGCCCGACATCCTAATGGGCCCATTAATGTTTAACAAGGGAATCATTGCAGCTAAGTATACATACCACCAAGCTATAAATCAGAAGGTAAACTGTTCGTAAGGTCTAGCCTGGTCCCTGTAGCTGAGCCATGCTCCATCGCGGTCTGCCTTAGAATTTGACTTGGGCCCAGTCTAGCGCTCCCAGCTGGGCTTTTTGGCACTAGAAAACTCTAAAATTCCTAAAAATCATATCACTGGTTCCCCTTATCTGATTTTTGTATTTTTGGTGTCTCAATGCTCATTAAAATGTACAATATATTAATAAATTGGAGTGAAATCTTCATTGGGTGGTGCTTTTGATATATTAACTGTTTTGGTACTCATTCATGCTTTACATGTGTTTCTTTCGAGTGCACTGTGCCACAGTTGCCCAGGTCAGAGCTAAGGTTTACATCAAAGGTGGAGAATAGTTACATTACTACTTGGTGAGGTCTGCCAACGTCTCCAACATATAATCCATGTACTCAAACAATGTTTCATTGTTCATTTCATCTTGTATTTATTCTGTTGGGAACTTGACTCTGGGGTGAATACAAGGAAGTATTCCAAAACAAGAAGACAAGCAGCAACAAAGATTCCAACCGAGCAAGTGCCAGAGAAAGAATTCTCCCTACATGTCAGAGAGTAACATTTTACATGGTGTCATTATTTTCTATCCTTTGAGGCAATCTGGAATGAAACCAATGTATTCAAAACATTGGCTGTTTGCTGTCTCTCTTTGTAAGCACATTCGAATATATAGATGCGCATAAGACCTTAAACCTTTGGTAGGATTTGTTGTTTATGTTTGTGTTGTAAATTGTGAAAATCGTAAAATATTGGAAAGCCTTCAGGAACCAGAATGTTTTTACTGCAAAAAAACACGTGCTAGCTGCTACACTTGCAAGCAATGGACGGTTACCAACCTTTTTGAGCAGAGCACATCTTTCAAAAAGCTCATTATGCACTGTATGCAATTTGCTATGACTCTGAATATGGTATCCCAGACAAATACAATGCATCGAGGCTCTTTGGTTTCAGTGTCGCTTGAATACAACCAGTGCTCATTTGCATACACGTCATACAGTCCAGAGAAGAGGTGTCTGTGTTTGCCAAGGAAAGCTCCTCTGGGCCGAGATGGTTACAGGTTATGTAACTGGCATAAACATCCTGAAAACCCATTATCCGGGCACCAGTGCTCAGCCAAGGAATGTGCTTCCAAGACTCTGAGTCCCAGCAGTCAGTGCTCTGCTCAGAACTCTGTCCAGTCTGAGACTGAGCTTCTTAAGGCAGTCACACATCAGCAGCAGCCAGACCGGTGCACACAGACTGCTTCTAGGATTGTTAACCAGCAGCACAGCAAACTGGATTGGTTTCTCAATTCTTAAACCAGGTATGTGATCAGCTCTGTTTGCATTTCGTGTTTTACTTCATCTTGCATTCCTTAAGAATATATGCTTCTAGCAGATGTGTTTCGGTGGTTTATTTCCATTCAACATGTGACTCTTGCATAATGCATAACTATGAACTGAGTTGCCTCTAGGTGCATGGGTAAGCTGAAGTTGTGGGTGGGTGTGCATGATGGAGCACAAATGAGAGCTCTTCAGATAAGGATTATGTCAGTGAGTCCTCCTCACAGTGTCTGTTGATGGTTCATATAGATGTTTAGACCACATGCTCATACAATCATTGACCTCTTTACAGAGTACACAGATCCACAGTAGACCCTTCCCTTAAGGTGACCCATATCAGGGATACCATTCTTACTTGTTATTCCCTAAGAGTATGTGCTTTTTCAGATGTTGTGTTTCTGGTATTTTTTTATGGACCATGTGACATTGTACAGATTATACTGCGAACAGTCACCTCTTGGTAAATTAGTAAGTTCAGGCTATGGGTGGGTGTGCATGACAGGGCACAATAGACAGATCTTGAGAATGTGGCAGAGGTGAGTGAAAGATGCTCAAAGTGCCTGTCCAGTGGCGTAACGAACCTTGAGGGGGCCCCCCTGCAGGTTATGTGAAGGGGTCCCCTCCAGACTCAATCTAGAGCTCCCCAGCAGAAGTGTGGTGCTGACGGGGCCCCCTGGAGGGTGAGGACCCCCCTGCACTGCGGAGGCTGCAGGGGCCTGTGTTACGCCCCTGTGCCTGTCGGTAGGGTACAAAGTGAACTCAGCTGCATGCTCATCGAGGCCCAGATTTACTATGCCTTTGCTTCATACTTGCGTCGGGGAGAGGGTATACAGGGGAACGCCAAGGTTTATTTGGGATTCACAAAGGCAGGCAAGGCCTGATTTGTATGGCCTTGAGTGGCTTCCTGAAGGAATGTCCTGAAAGTGTGCTGCGTCGCATTACATTTCATAGTGGTAGGGATTACAGGGTTGGAGGGTGGGAATCCCCGTGCATCAGTACATGGATTTCAAGCAATTCTAGATTTCCTAAGGTCAATAAAGCTGGAATTGTGTGACATTGATATGTCTACTAGAGGTATAACAAGGAGAAATGTGATTATTTCTCCTTGTTGCTTCCTCTTTCTATACGTGATGCACTCTGCATGATGCTTATTTTAATTGTTTTTGTGCAGGAAGATGTCCCATCCTGCACAAAAAAGTGCTGCCCAGAATGCAGGCACCCTTGCATGATGGTGCAAGGGTGCGTGTGTTGGCGCTAGGCAGCCACAAATGTGCCAGTGCTGAGAGTTAAAGAGCACCATATCTTTACAAATATGGTGCTCTTCAACTCTCTCTCATTCATGCTGTGCAAGGCCTGCCTTGCTACACTACAATGAGGGCATTATATGTAAATCTGCCCCAAACCGTAGCCTCTCTACATGTGCACAGACCAATCTTCACACCCATGCCAATAGTATTTACCATTTTCTGTGAGAAGAGTGAAGATGATGCACAGCTGTAGAAATACTGTTGCATTTAGTAGTGAGAAGAGTACCAAATTGTATATGTGTGTGAGAGACAGGGTGGCGAAGGGGGCAACACAAGGATGAACATGCAGTTAGAGCGAAAAGACAGTGGTGGAAAGAGCGAAAAGACAGTGGTGAGTTGGAAAGAAGATGGCACATGAGATATGCAGATGGAAGATTTGCAGACGATGTGGTGAGAAAAAGATTAAAAGGGGCCTATTAGGATGCCCGAAACCCTAGCGGTGCTGGCACTGGCCGCCAGTGGTGCGACGGTCTTGAACCAGCAATTAGGATGCCACTGCAGCGGTGGCATCCCCCATCCACAACATTGTGGCAGGCGGTGCACACAGCACAGCCCGCCACAATGCTCTGGCTGCACCTTGTGCAGTTGCATGCACAAAGTGGCAGGCACAGCACGGGTACCCCCATTTGCACCCCCCACCCCCACTCACACCTCTTCTCATGGTGACAGGTAAGCATAGTATGCTGCAGGGAGAAATTGCCCTGCTTCATGAGACAAGTCACTTACGTGATACCTCTGCATAGTATAGTGTGCAGAGAGACTGGCCTCCCCCCTGACAGTGTGTCTTGGATAATGCTTGTGCAAATTAAGGTATGAAAAATGACTTACCTTTGTGGTCACACCTCTCCCCATTATGAAATAAGTACAAGTAGAGAATGGAGATGAAATTATCTTTATGCCCATACGTTTATCTTGCATAACAACTATAGAGACTATGATATTGAAACACACTGCCCTCTCAACTGAGAAATCTCCTCAGAGTACCACCTGTGCAAAATACGATGTGGGTAGTGACTGCTGTCTGCTCACACCTCTCTTCATGATAATTAATGTCACTGGTAGAGAGTACAATTAAGTAGCCTGTCTGTTGACAACTGTGTCTTGCACTACCAGTGTGTACATTTAAATGTAAGGGTACACTCACCTCTGTCTCAGACATCTCCTTATGGGGACAGGTATGAGTAGTACGGTGTACACAAAGACAGAGCTCTGGGCTGAAACGTCTCTCCAGAGTGACAAATATAAGTACTAAAATGTTCAAAAGAACTGCCCTTTCTGCCAACAGACAGCAGTGTGTAGAATACTATGAGAATCCACTCTCCTCTGTACCATAACCTGCCTCTTGTATAAAAACCTTTATTCTACAGTAGGAAGAAACACTAATCTCTCTATAATACCTTAAACATACATATACATATACATGAAGCAGAACAGTTACAGTTCTTGACTACTGGGCTGCCACTTTAAGTTGACAAAAGAAGACTGTATTAATTTTCAAATCTTTAAAAGCTATTAAGCAAAGAAATCAGTAGTAACTTCAAACATTTTATTGCAAAAACAATTTAACAACATCACAAACAATAACAGCATTAATATAATACAAAAACAAGACTGCTCTCTAACGCGAGGACGTACGGCTGCCACGTTCTACTTTCAGAGGCGCCCACATCACGTGAGACGCGAGACGCGAGAGAGAGCAGAGTAGCAAGGAGCGAGGAGGCGAACGAGGAGGCGAGCGGCAGGCTTCCGCAGAGTTGCAGTTGCAGCGGAGTTGCGGCAGATTAACCAGAGTGCCGGTGCCAGGGAACGGGTGCCGCCATCAGCAGCAGCGGCGGGGTTTACGGGCCCCACACCGCACCGCCGCCCCGCCATACCGCCGCAAAAATCCACCGCGGAACACATCGGAGATCTTGGTGGTGAGAGCTGACGTGAGCTGACGCGAGCAGAGGCGGAAGGCAGGAAAGAACACGATTGCAGGTTGCAGGTGAGCACAGCAGAAGGCGGTAGAAACAGTGTTGCCGCTAGTAATCCTCCGCCCTGGTTTCTTCCTCTGCCTCAGCCTCACTGCCCTAGTTACAACCACAGCCCCGCCAGCTCCTTGAAAAGTCCCTATTACAACCTGCACTAAAACCATTAAAAACTGCTTAAAGCCCACACAAGAGCGGCCACATCTAGCCGGACTCTTCCACGACTCCAGGGATAACAGGGGTCACAGTGGCAATTAGGAGCCCAGAATACAACACCTCAACCCGGTTGATAGCAGCTGTACAGTTCATGGTCCAAGCCGAGCGAGAGGAGCGAGCAGGCTGAGATCTTTCGGGCAACAACCAGCACTGGGCCGATCCTAAGCGGACATACAGCTTCCATCACCGCTCTTTCCGCCAGGCTCAGCGACATCAGCAACATCAAGGAGGAGAGGGGTGGCTGCAAAAGACTGACGTGAGCGTGGCTGCCGTTAGAGGCGGTCGCTAAGTAAGAGCCGGGGGGTAAGACCTAGGCAGATGCGACTAGGTCCGACTCTGCCGGCAGGTCTCCCCTGTGTGCTCCGCTCATATCCTGTTCCGCTTACAGCCTCACTCTCATCTCACCCCTCTCGGCAGCAGCCGACCTATACAGCTTTGACCTTGAGCAGTGCGAGAACAAGCACGGCACTCATTGCAACCACAGCATCAAAGCCCAGACGCCACAGCAAAATTAAGGTGATAGTTAAGCATTTACTGCCGTTGACCCACCATGCGGACAAGGAAAGCCGGTTTGACACAACCCCACACTAACTACCGTCCTCACAAAACAGCGAGACGCCAAAAGGCCAGGATGTTATATCCTGTGGACAACACAAGACATGACTCGACTGTACAGGACAGGCCTATAAATGTTGGGGAACAAGTGGGGGTAGAAAGAGCCAACTCCCCATCAGTTTCTGGGCATATAAGGATAAGCGGGGCCACCGGCACCTCGGGAACTCCGTGTCACAACGATGACACGGACGGCAGAACTCGTAACAAAAATACAAATGCAAATGATAGCCATATCACTTGCAATAGCAATAGCAACAAGGGAGATAACGACATTAGGAAATATTTGCAACAACTACCGAACCAAAGCAACCGTCCAGCACATGGAAAATCAACCAATACATCTCCTGCAGCCCTCTGGCCGGTCACTCATCATTCGAACGTTAACAATTCTGTAGGCATTACTGAAAAAACCACACCAAATCACAACTCCCCACTAGCCGTCCCTCTCTCGCCAAACATTCTGACTATTAAAGGCAAGATGAAACAAATTGAAGAACTTCCAAAGGAGCATAACCAAAACAAAGCTAACGATGTAGGAGCCAATACATTGGCTCTCGAAAGCTTGCCTGACGAACCCCCAGAACCACAACTAAATACTGCCGTCCCAGGGGGTAGTGAATTAAACAAACTACTCTACTCCCAAACAGAAACCTCTGCCCACCCCAACACCACTGGTGCATCCCCGGGATTTCAAACGAGCCTTCCGACAATCCTGGCAACCCCGCAGACGTCTACCAACCTGGGGGTAGAAGACGACGAGGCGAGACCCCAACGAAACGAATACTCGGTTTCCGGGTTGGAGGAAAGCATAACAACCTTGAACGCACATTTGTCAGCCTGGGAATCCAGTCTGGTCCCACAAAGGATAGAAAACCATCTTGCGTTAAGTAACGAGGCTCTGATATCTATGGGAAATGCGGCACTAATGCATGCCGACAAATTAGATATCCAAATAAACATCTTGCAGTCAGTAGCAAGCTCTATCTCTGGAGTGGACTCAAAACTGGAACACTTAAACTCCTTAATACGCAGAGCACAGGCGGACACAGAAATAACGATGAAACCTATGGGCTGTGGGTGCTCCCCGATACTGCAGTCCCTGGAAAAACTTCCTGAAATAATGAACACCCTAGTCATGGATCTTAAGCAAGAGGTGAATAGGACGAAAACATCAAATCCACAGATCAACTTGCACCCAAACCAATGCTCAAAAGTGACCTGGAACAGCCTAGAGAGATCCAAAGAAACCCCCAGCAACACCAACTTTGAGTCTAATAGCCAACGGAGCCCCAACCTTCTGAATTCAAATGCACCCTCACAACTCAATCAAACAATTAACATTAGCTCCAGCAACTTGGACGATTTAATTTCACCACTCTCAGCACAACAACCTTTATCAAGGAAAAATAAGAAAAAATTGAAAAAACTCAATAAAGCAAAAAAAGACAAAAGTTACGCAAAAGAGAAAATTGATCACTGGTTCACACCAGCAAACAAGGGGAACAAAGCACCGAACATGGAGGAGGAGAAGGGTCGGGGCACAACCCCTATAGACCAAAAGAAAGACATACAAAAACAAACAAATGAAACATCCACCACAACAATGGCTCCCAGAAGCCCAACAGGTGTTCCCATGGAAAACCTGCCTGAAACTTCAACCGATAGAGCTCCTGTGCCATGTAGCCCCCCGAATCACGTACTGGGCATGCCGGCTCACAATTGTGAGAACTACAACAGACCAAAAATAGACTTGATAGATACAAATGCCCACAAGGGCCGCCAGTTGGAATCAACAGCTAACGCTCAAGGGGAACAAACCACAACCCAAGTAAGAAATAATGGTGACCGATCACAGGGGGAACATACGATCGCCTCTGGGCCTGTCACGCATACTTACGCCACAAGAACAAAAGGGACTGATGAGGAAAGGGGCCCAGGGACCAACTATGCTCATAACTTAAGAGAGCCCCTTGTAGCTTCCATGGCGTTATCAAACACAATTAATCCCGCCCAACCGCTAGACTCTGATTCTGAAAATCAAAAAGTATGGGTATATCCAGAATATATCTCGCAAGGGAGCTGGGACATCCTCAACAGAGGGAACCTCTTGAAACTCTGTAAAAATATTTCGGGTCTGGAGAGCATAAAATCAACGGACATTGAGAGGGTGACCTTCGTTGGCCCAGGGCTCAGCGAACAAAACGAAACAACCGAGATAACCTTCGCCAATTCCAACATGGCGAAGGCCCTGAAGGGACATAAAACACAGTTGGATAACTGGGGAATAAAAATCAAATCCCCACCACCAACGAAATACCCGGAAATCTTGAAAGGAAAAAACAGACAACAGGGAGACGAATATCCGAAGGGGAGGAAAACCATGCACACCACTCGTTCAACCCCACCCGCCTGTGGATCTATCTTACATGGTTCATTAGGAGGCACACAAGCAACCGAGCTGGGTATTAATTCAATACAAATCTTTAAACACACAACAGGAGGTCATCGATCCTGCTCAATATTGGGGCAGGGCACTAAAGACTGGTCTTGGCTGGCCCAGCCTTTAAACTCCTCTTCCTAATACCAACATAGGGTCTCCGTCAAATAACCCCTGGCCTATAACAATGAACACGCAGGATACTAGCTGGTGCACTGTACCTGCTTCATACATTATCAGCTCCGACCAAGAGTCCGGAAACCACACAGCTCAAGCAACTCCCAACACAAGCAGAAACTCCAATATCAGTTCCACACACAATCCAACTATCAAGATAATGTCTTGGAACGTCGCAGGGTTACATAAAGTCCTGCAAAGCTCGGATGCCATGGCTCTTATGGTTGGAGCAGACATAGTTTGTGTTCAGGAAACATGGGCCATCTCAGCAACACCATTACGTAACTATGCCGAATACTTCAAACCCGCAAAAAAGATTAACATCTTTGGGAGACCGTCAGGGGGCATTTCAATTTACATTAGACACGCATTACAAGTGAACTTTGAAGTAATACGGCACAACTCAGACATGTTTCTGGCCGGGATCCTGAAAGGCCTAATAACGCCCAAGGGCCAGACTTCAATTCTTCTTATCAACATTTATTACAACTGCCATGGGTCGAATCCGAAAGATAAATTCACCAATCTATTAAAACAGATTGAAAACCTATTGGTACGTTATGCGGCCATGGATTCAATTATTTTGGGTGACTTTAACTTGCACGACATAGGGCACCCAACTGACGAAAATCACCACAGTGGAAACACTAGAAGACTCAATGCCCTAATGGGAGCTTATAAATTGGCAACAACAAACTACATCTCTATGAAGAACAAACCAACAGTATTGATACCTCCCACTTTCAACAACCAAACAACAATTGACTATATCTTACTAAGCGAATACCTACAAAAGCATATGTCATGTTATACCGTCCAACCTCGGACTGATAGCGATCACGCCGCACTCATATTAGAGCTGACCATGAATGCAAACTTTAGACAGTCTCTCCATCACATAGGAACCACAAATGGAGATGAACTATATAGACTGCTTAAAAGAATCAAATGGGGACCTCTCCTGACTCACAAGTTTGCTGATTGGAAATCTTCCTGGAAAGGGTGGCAGAATGACCATAAGGATCAGGGAAGAATTGCAGAATGGGGGGTCCTCGCATATGATCTAGCCCAACAGCTTCGAGGGAACACCAACCAAAGTGCACACGATAACACCATATACAAACTGGGATTTCAGCCTGCAATAAAGGGATCCAAAAAAGTGCTCAACTCCAAACGCAGAGCCTACAGGGCAACTGGATCGCTAATCGCAAAAAAGGAACTAAAGGAGGCGGCCAAGGCTCACACAAAAATGATCTGGGAGGTGAAACGTGAAACAACCGAGCAAAAATGGTTGATAATCTTTAAATTGCTTGCTCCTAGCAAGTCACAAGAATTTTGGCAATATATAAACAAACTTAGCCAAGGGGCTTGTAAGAGACAATTCAATTGATGCGAACACTTGGGTAGCCCATGTAAAATCCCTCTACACCAACGACCCAGAAACAAACTCAAGCGAAAGATCCTCCCTTGATGAACAGTTAATTGATGAATCAACCGAACCAACGCCCCTCCTTGCCAATGCCACACCAGCTGAAAAAAAGGTTTTGAGAGCAACCTTGAAAAAAATACGCCCCAACGGGGCACCTGGACCAAACGGCCTGCCGGGCTCTCTCTTCAGAGAGGACATCGACTTTTGGACCGAGAGCCTGAGCCAGCTGTACGCGGAGTGCAGACTTATGATGGATGTCCCAGACTCCTGGAGGGGCTCCCTGCTACACCCAATCTATAAAAAAGGGGCAAGTACTGACCCTAAGAACTATCGAATGATTGCCCTACTGGATGTGGAAGGTAAGGCATATGCAAGCTCTCTCCTTACAGAACTAACACATTGGGCAACTAAGGAAAACTTGCTCCCCTTCTACCAAACAGGGTTCCGTCAGCGAGGCTCAACCATAGACAACATCAAAGTCCTCTCATACTTCATACAACAAACAATCGCCCAGGATGCCCAGCCTCTTTTTGCCTGCTTCATTGACTATACAGCTGCATTTGATGGTGTCGACCGGAACATCCTATGGAGTAAATTGGCAGGTTGGAATATCTGCCCGAAACTTCTACAAGCCATCAGATCACTGTATACCCAGACGTGGGTAAGAGTCAAACTTTCGAGCCAATCAGCCACGGAAAAAATTGGCACAGATCAAGGGCTAAAGCAGGGGTGTGTCCTTGCCCCGCTCCTTTTTAACTTATACACAGCTGACTTGGGCAAAGCTCTTAAGGGAGCAAATCTGGTGACTCCAATGATCGGGGGAACAAGACTCCAATTGATGCAGTATGCTGACGACCTGGTCCTATTGGATCAAACCAAAGTCGGTCTCCAAAAAGGGCTAACTGCATTAGCAGACTATAACGCCAAAAACAAACTGGTGGCAAACCAAGCAAAATCTAAAATACTGATTTTTGGCAGATATCCAAAAAAGAAACTAACAAAATGGAGACTGGGATCGCTCACGTTATCTACCACTCAAGCATATAACTATCTTGGAGTATGGCTTAGTGAAACCGGCCGGCCTCACGTTCATCGACTCAAGCTCACGCAGAAAGCCAAAATGGTAACTTATGCAATTTGCAAATTAAACGCAACCTTGGAAAGCCCGACCACCACGGCTATCCAACGGGTCTTGAAAGCAAAACTATTACCCTCTGTCAATTACGGCATACAGGCGTTCCCAGGAAAACTGTGGCAAGACCTCAAAAAGATCAACTGCGCAGCCTACAAAAAGTTATTTCGTCTCTCATCTTGCACAAGGAATACTCTAATCCGCCTTGAATTTAACCTCACCCGACAATCCTTGGAAGAATTGGCATGCATGGCAAAATATTTCTATTTAACGACCACAGCTCCAGACAACTCGATGAAGCAAGTAATAAACAAAATATTCAAAAAATCCGGCAATCCCTGGTCAGCCAGCCTGACTCTAGCTAAAGAGCATCTGAAACTAGCAATATAAAACTGGGATCCTAACATAATAAAATACACAAACATCAAGGCAGTTATGAGAAAGCAAGTAAGAACTCGCTCACGAAACCTGGATATTGAAGCCTTGACGACCAGAGGCTTCCATGAATCCCAAAGCTCCCCGCACACTTTAAATGGTCCAAAACCACATTTGGTACAGTCGGTGGGTAGGCAAGCCCTTTAAAGGATTTTGGCTGCAAGACTGCATGTGCTCCCCTTAAAACAGCTATACCCCTCCGTCAAAGCTGGCCCAGAAATCACGGAATGTCGCCTCTGTCATTACAAGCACGAAACATTAACCCACATTCTATTATGCTGCCCTGTCCTCCTGTCACCTCGTAGAATCTATCTAAGACCTATCCTCCTCCAAATAGGGGTACGGACGGCAGAAGAGGCTGTTCTCCAATTATACCTGTTGGACACTGTGAAGCATATGGCTAATTTCGCCAAATACATCTATCACGCTCGAACAGCTTTGATGGACAAGACAACCACGGTTGTAACTGACCTTTAAGGGGTTGATTCATCAAGTAGCACACGCTACCCAAATATATATTATTTTCCTAAATTCTATATTTTACCCCCTCCTTTTGCATTGTTTATATATTTCAAATAGGAAACTCTAAGTTTAAGAATACAAATCCTCAGTTTTTAAATGGAATATGAAATTGTTCTAAACATGTTTTTCTTTGTACAGATTGCTAAAATTTTTATTAATTAAGCAATAAAGATTACCTTACCTAACAACATCACAAACAATAACAGCATTAATATAATACAAAAACAACAGTAAAAACAACAAACTTTACACATTATTGTTTATCTTTGGTGATTTGTACAATATGCAAGAAGGAGTTCAGCAGGGGCAACAAGAGCAGCCACTATAGCATGAGTACCCCTTGGATGTGGTGACATTGGAGGGTTATGCATCCTCAAACCCTTTCTCCGTCTGAGTTAGCCCGTGTTGCAGCTCTTGATAACTCCACAGAGGCTGTTGACACTGTGTCTGCCGAGGTAGTCAATTCTTAAGCAGATAACAACCCTCCTTATATAAATAAAGCACTTTTATACTGTTAAATTAAGCAGATCATTTTGTCATCAAAAACACTCAGCTGGCCCGTGAAGACAACAAGCATTTAACACAACGCCACACAATTAAGTGCCAAGCAATTCCTCAACACACAAATCCACACTGCCTAAATCCAATACACACAACACATTTCAACATCTCATAATTCTACACCACACAATTCAACTCCACATCATTCCACTCCATGCTACATGATCATAATGCAACAAATTCAACTCTGCAAATTTCCACTCCGCTCCATGCCACATATTTCCATTCCACAAAATTACAAACTCCACCATGCCACATAATTCCACACAACACCACAGAATTCAATTCCACACAATTTCACACCATGCAACATAATTGCTCTGCACAGACCACTCAACAACACCACGCAATTCAACTCCACACCTCATAATTCAAACTCCACATTAATCCACTCCATGCCACATTGCAATACTCCACATAAATACACTCCGCACATGTCACATAATTCCACTCAACATAATATCACTCAATGCCAATGAATTCCATGCCACAGAATTCAACTTTACACAATTCTATTCCACACCAAACCACATAATTCCACTCCACAAAATATAATCTCACTGCACACCATATACATCAAATCCACACTACAGAATTCCATATCATGCCACATAATTGAACACCATGCCTCATAATTCCTCCCCACTAAATGCCACTCCACGACACACAATACCACTCTACAAAAATACACTCCATGACACACAATCCCACTTCACATAATTCCACTGCACTCAGTACCCCATATTTGCTATCCACATAATTCCACTGCACACCATGCCACATATTTCCACTACACTTAACTCCACTCAATGCCACACAATTCCACAACAACTTGCATAATTTCATATCACAAAATAGCAATCCACACAATAAAATTCAACATAATGCCACATAATTCAACTCCACTACATGCCACTCCACCCCCACCCCACACAATGCATTCCACACCATGCAACAAAAATTACACTCCACATACCTCCACTTTGTATCATGCCGCATTTAAACTACAAATATTTTAACTCCCCACCACATATATCCACTCCACCCCATAATACATAACTAAAAGACATTGACAACCCCAATAGGGCTTGGATTACCAATGCTTGCTTGTAACTTCAGTAGTGCAGTTTGTGAATAGCAATGTTCTTACTCTTTCATGGGAGGGGTTTTGTCCCTCCTATAACTCCTCCCATTTTGTATTAAGTGTTCCCCATTTTCCAGGCACTCCCCTGTCTCTACCACATTTTATACAAAAACATATCAGTGCCTGTGTGGAGATCTCCACGGTCAGGCTGGCACTCTCTCCACATAAAAGATAGGAGAGGTGAAGACAGAGACGTAGGTTTGTGAGTAGCAATCTGTAGTATGTGAGAAGTACTGTTATTGTACAATCAAACATACTACAAAATGCCATTTGTGAATAGCCCCCTAAGGCCCAATTACAGGCTGTGAACTTAACTGCGATATGAGTAGTAACCCTTGGTACTACATATATTGTAATTTCAAGTTGTGCAATAAGTTTGCACCCAGTCGTAGATTTCAGAGGTAAAATCTGCTCAAATTTACCAGAGCAAAAATGTGGACAAAAAACCAGAACATGTGTATTTTGGTGTGGAAAGCACCAAAATTAATGTTATAAGCCATTTCTAAGGCATTCATTATTATTTGGCACTATTTCTCACATCCATTATTTTCCTGCGCAAGCAGTGTAGGAATGTATCGGGTACTATGAATATTTCACCCTTATTTGGACTGACCTTGTATCCATGAAGCTGTGTTTTCCACAAATCCACAGCAAGAAATACATTGTCTGAGACTGCCACAAACGAACATCTGTGATGGAATTTGGCAGTGAGATCAGCTGCAACAAACAGGCTGCCTGCCAAAGTCCATGAAAAGTGCTTTGTTTTCTCAGTTGTGTATTAAATATGCCTCTAACAACTCTAACAGCTGCTTGTGAAATGAGAAAGCTCGACTGTGCAAGAATAATAGATGTCAACTAAGTAGAACGATTAGTTTCACTCCTTTTCAAGAATTGCATAACTTTTTTCAAGAGAGCATGCATCAGATGATTAGAAACATAGAGTGCTATATTTCACAAAGCTTCAAGCTCCTAAAAATATAAATCTGTCGGAGTACAGAGGCTATGCCTTGGTACTGACTGACAAAAGTAGCTTAATGTGTAGGGAGCACTATAATAGAGTGTGAAAAGTTGAAACAGGCACCTTGGACTCTTTTTCATTGGTCCTGAATGTAACGCATACAAGTGTGAAGTATGACTATGTGTCCCTTTACATCTACTTATGTGTACAAAGGTACCTAAGTATGTCTGACATATTGAGTGGCACTTGAATGTGAGTGGTAACAACTATATGTTGTCATGCAAAGCGAAAATTCATATGTTTCCTACCTTATGTGTTTACTTACCTTTTGTGGTTTGGAGTACACTTGGCTGGACTTGGGGACCCATTCCCCTATGAAGATGTGGCAATCCTGGCTTGTGCCTTACATGGGAGACAACCTTTACAATGCAACGTTTACTACGCAGTGCCATTACGACGCAACTTTTACAACGCAAAGCATTACAACGCATTGCGCTGGGGGGCGCTCTAGGATAGGGAATAGGTTTAATTTACTATCCAACACCTTCCCTACTATCCACGGGGACTGGAGTTGGAATAGTAAATTAAACTATTCACACTCCAGCGCCCCAAAGCACTATGCGTTGTAATGGTATGTGTTGTAAAAGTTGCGTCGTAATGGCTTGCGTTGTGAAAGTATGCGTTGTGATGTCATACATCCCCCTTACATAGAGTACACAAAGTCGCATTGCCTTGCTGCAGTAGATGATGATTTTATAGGTGCCATGGTCCCACGTTGGTCAAGGGTTCCTACAACATTATTGATCCATGTTTAGACCTCCAACAGTTAACAGGATGTTGTTTAATTACTTTTCACAGAGTGTTAAGTGACTTGGGTGTGGGGTCGCACTCACGCGCTCTAGCTGCCTTAAAAGGGGCTCAGGTAGCGATTGACAAAATTTCATTTCATTTCACCCTCTGAGGCGGAAGCCGGAGGTCCTACTGCACTTTCCTCTATCTGCTTTGCCAACAGAATTAATTGTTGAGGTAAAATAGCATTTTAGAACTGGTCCTCGGGTGACCTTTGCTTTTATTCGGCGCTTGATTTTAATAAGCGTTTTTGCACATTTCCGACTTCACCTTCCTCCCTCTACCACCTGGGCCGCTCTCAGCTGAGTGTTGACGCTGAGAGCTGGTCCCGGGGAGGCGAGGGTGTCATAGCGGCCATCTTGGGTGTGGGGTCGCACTCACGCGCTCTAGCTGCCTTAAAAAAAGGGACAGGCCTCTCCGCATAGCGGACGCGTTTGCGGACGCGCCGGATGCTCGCCGGAGTCACGCCAGAGTCCAGCCCGTCTGCGCCCGTCCGCGCTGAGGACGGGCTGCAGGTCGGGCTGGACCCAACTCTTACATCTTCCTCTCTCATTGAGACTTCAGGATTATATTCCTATTCTGACCTCCATGCTCTCCGACCCGCATCCCTGCCCTGCTTCCACCGCTTCTCCCCTGAAGGGATCCTGCACTCCTATAGGTGTTGGGCCTGCTCGGCCTCCGTCGTATTTCCTAGGGCTGTCGCTCTAAGCGCTCTTCCCCCGCCCTCACTGCCTGTTCCACAGTGGAGATTCGGCTTCTTAATTAATGCCCGCTCTCTTATCAAGCACAACGTCGCCTTTCACGATTTCGTTGATAGCCGACAACCAGACTGGGTGTTCATCACGGAGACCTGGGCCTCCGACACCTCTGGACATGATCTGCTCATGGCCATTCCTGATGGCTATTCTTTCCATAGGCAGGACAGACTTCTTCGCAGAGGGGGTGGCATTGCCATTCTTGTAATATCCCACTTTCTCTGTGTGATCAAACCAATATTGATTCCCCGTATCTCGCTTAGAATCACTCTATTTTTGCATTTCCTTATCTCCTTCAGTTTCCTTCTCTGGGATTCTTATTTACAGACCCCCAGGCCCTAGGGCCAGTTTTCCCTCTGAATTAATGACCATCCTTGAACCCTACATCGGAAAAACTGCCTTTACCATCTTGGGTGATTTTAATTTTCACCTAGATGAGATCAACTCAGAGGACACAATCTCTCTTATTGAAACCCTAGAAGCCTGTGACCTCGTCCAGCTTGTAAAAAGTTCTACTCACAAGGCAGGTCATATTCTTGATGGACTCTTCTCTAATGATGACAGGCTCTCCACCGGTCCTCCGCTACAGGTGGTCTGGTCTGATCATTCTGCCGTGCCATTTGAACTCTGCATTCCTGTCCCCTGCCCCGCTAATCGCACAACCTCTCCTTTCATCCTCAGGAGAAACCTAAGGAATATCTCTGTTGAGGCCCTTGCCCCTTTGGTCTCCACTCCTGAACTTTTAGCTCTTAGTGACGCAGCAGAGGCAGCTCAAACTCTGACGAATTCCATTTCCAACGCAGTGGAACAACTTGCTCCCTCATCCTTGCGCTATGTAGCACGCCGTAAGCCCTCGGCACCTTGGTTTTCCGATCAGCTGAGACTTCTTAGACAAGGCTGTAGGCGCAGTGAGAGAAAATGGAGGAAATCTTGGGACCTAAATGACAGAGAGGCTCATAAATCTGCACTGAGGGCTTACAAACAGCGAGTGATAATTGAGAAACAGGAATATTTCTCCAATCTGACCAGCTCTCTCTCCTCTTCTAGGGAGCTCTTTAAAATCGCCGACACCTTATGCTCCCTGCAACTCCCTGACCCTGTAGTTAGCTCTCAACAACTTTGCAATGATATTTCTGATTTCTTTCATAACAAAATCCATGACATACATGTCTCTCTTGAAGCCCACCGCCTTGCTCTTGATCAAAATATTCCACCTGTCATATCCAGTCTTGATTCGCTAGGCAATGATCCTCCCTGCCTACTCACAAATTTTCCATCTCTTTCCTTTGAATCACTGAACTTATTATTGGACAGGACTAAATCGGCCTCTCCCCTTGATCCGATACCGCTTAAAAAACTGAAAGAATGCAGAAATTGCCACCTTCCCCCCATGCTTGAGGTTCTGAACAAGGCTATTACACAAGGATCTTTTCCTCCGATATGGAAGAAGGCAATTGTCAAACCTCTTCTTAAGAAGCCGTCCCTGGATCCGGCCATGTTGAAAAATTTCAGGCCAATCTCCCTCCTTCCAGCGCCCGCGAAGATGCTTGAGGCACATTTGAACTTCCATCTGTCCGCCTTCCTCGATTCCTCTGAATACCTGGATAACACCCAACATGGTTTCAGAAAACACCACAGCACAGAGTCCGCCCTTACCTGTGTGGTCGACAACATCCGACGCAAGGTGGACTCTGGCCAAACTACGGTTCTGGTTCTGTTAGACCTCACGGCCGCGTTCGACACCCTGTCCCCCGCCATTCTTACATCTCGGCTGATGGAAGCTGGCGTCATTGGACCGGCCCTGAGCCTCTTAAACTCCTTCCTGACTGAAAGGGAACAGAGAGTGATGCTTGGGAACCACCTCTCCCCTGCCAAGTCATTGCTATGTGGGGTGCCACAAGGGTCGGCCTTAAGCCCGACCCTGTTTAACATCTATGTGGCCCCCCTTGCAAGACTAGTTAAATCTCAGGGGATGGAGGTGGTATCCTACGCAGATGATACCCAGATTATGGTATCATTAGCTCACACCTCCGTTAGTACATCTGCCGCTAGTTTCAGGGTATGCATGCAGTATGTGGCAGACTGGATGACTATAAACTCCCTCAAACTAAACGGCGAAAAAACGGAGGTGCTGATCTTTGGGAAGGACCAAAATCTGTGGTCGAGCGAGTGGTGGCCTTCTTCTCTTGGCATCTGCCCCACTCCCTCCCTATCTGCCAGAAATCTTGGGGTATTATTTGACACCTCGCTCTCTCTGTCCCTGCAAGTTAACAGGACCGTGGCAAATTGCTGGGGTGTGATCAGGATACTCAATAAAATCCGTGGGTACCTCTCCCCCCAGGCGCGCAAACAGGTTGCAGTCGCCCTGGTTGGCTCGAGGCTGGATTACTGCAACTCCTTGTACATGGAAGCTAATAAAGGCCTGATACATCGTCTGCAGATCCTTCAGAACGCTGCAGCACGCTTTGTTTTGGATCTCCCTAAAGCCTCTTCTGCCACCTTAGCCAGGAAGGAGCTTCATTGGCTTCCGGTGCAGCACAGAATCGCCTTCAAAACCCTCTGTTTGACCCACAGAGCATTGAAGGATGGTCCTGCTAGTGCT
The DNA here is from genome assembly GCF_964261635.1 of Lissotriton helveticus. Lineage (NCBI taxonomy): Eukaryota > Metazoa > Chordata > Amphibia > Caudata > Salamandridae > Lissotriton > Lissotriton helveticus. Next base: position 76,105,997 of record NC_136072.1, read on the forward strand.
ATCGGTTCTCTTCTTATGCGGTACGTCCCCACAAGAAGCCTTCGCTCTGCGGGACTCTGTCAACTGGTTGTTCCACGTGTCAAACTTGCCAGATGGGGAGCCAGAGCTTTTTCCGTGGTTGCTCCGCAGCTATGGAACTCCATCCCCACTGAAATAAAAACTCTCCCCTCCATCGAGTCTTTTAAAAAGGCTCTAAAAACCTACTTCTTTAAGAAGGCCTACTTATGAGAGAATAGGACTTGGTAGGGTGCTAGCTTCTGCATTTGACTTAGGCGCCTTGACGCCCACTGGGCTAAGTATGCGCTATACAAGAAACACTTTATTCATTCATTCATTCACTTCACTTTGTCATATTGCTATAACACGGTCACTATGCCATTTCCTATGCCTGGGTTATAGAGGCGTTGGAAGTTTGATGCATTCCAGGCTTAGTGTGAAGTATCTAACAGATGCGTCACACATTGACATACTGGTAAATAACACTGCATCAGTCGTAAGTCAGATTTTACAACAGAACGCCTAACCTGCATACATTATGAACTGGGTGGCGCAGCCAATTCTAATGCAGGTATTTTTTGACGCAGACCTAAAAAAACTGGTGCATTTGGCCAAATGCGTTGCCTTGTAAATATGGAGCAAAGAAAGCACTCCTGGAGCATCAAAACAATGATGCAACTGCAGCAAGCCCTTTGTAAAAAAAAAACCCTGGTGTTTGCCATATTTTAGGTGAATAACCAAAATCTATTTCAGAACGATAGTAGGTTTGCATTAGATCTAGAACTTATTTCAAGTTTTTATAACACATAAAGTTAAAGACGCCAGATGCCAAAACCAGTGATCCAGTGATTAGTCTTTTTACAATCACTTCATAGGTGCATGGCAAAAGAAAAATATAATACAATACACCATAGGCCTAAAGTATAACAATGTAGAGGATAACTTTTTAAAGAGCAGGCTGTGGTCCCACAGACCACTTCCCACTCTAAAAAAATGAAAAGATTTATTTTCATTTTTCATTTTAAAATGCATCCCATTTTCCTTTAAGGAATTCTTTATTTAAAAGCAATCGCAGACATTGTGGTCTGCTGACCTCAGCAGGCCACCATCCCTGTAATTTTTGTGATTCCCAATGGGTCACATACCAAGACCTCCCTAATGAATATTAATGAGGTAGGTCTATTTGTGACCCACTGTGATTCACCAATTGTGTTAAACACACATTTGTATATTGCCTTTTGCAATTACCAAACAGCATATCGCAAATGTTCTCTATTAGGTAATTGCAAACCCAAAGCTACATACATCTGGCCCAAAGAATAACAGTAGCTTATCACTCACAACGCGCATAATCTTCGAACCCCAATAACGCTAGAACCGGTGAGTCTGCCCTGCCGCTTTTGCACCATCCACATAAACTCCATGTCCTTCCAAGGCATAAGCTTTTGTACAGTGGAACAAATTCAGGGGGAGGCAAAGCTACTTACATCATTTTTAGATTTGAGTGCTAAATAATACAGTATTCCAAAACATGACTCTAGTTCTGTTCTGCAGTCTAGCATTAAAGTTTTACAAAACTGCTAATTCCACCTGGCAAAGTACACCTTTTGCTAGTACTAAACTTTCCTTTTTAACATTTTAAAAGGAAAACTTGATGGTAAAGTTGGATTCTAAATTACTATTTTAAAATTGAAACTTTTAGAAAGTTGCAGTTTCCTGCCCAAAAACCTATGTAGTCCTTTCTGAGATAATCCCTGACTGTCACTAGGCAGTCTGCTGGGAGGTGTGAATTGCTCTCAAGAAAGAGAACAAAAGGGTCCTTGGCTAAGAGTGATATGTGACCTGCACCTCACAAGTTGGCCTGGGGGTTATTCCCCCAAATGTACAAGGTTCAAGGGGACAGCTCATGTTGAAGGCAGATGCCATGCCTAGGCCTGCCCCTACCATTATCAAAGTAGCTAAGCTTAATGTTTAACAAGGAAGTTGTTGCAACTAAGTATACATACCACCAAGTTATAAATCAGAAGGTAAACTGCTCATAAGGACTAGCCTGGTCCCTGTAGCTGACCCATGCTCCATCGCGGTCTGCCTTAGAATTTGGTCTAGCGCTCCCAGCTGGGCTTTTTGGCACTAGAAAACTCCAAAACTCCTAAAAACCATATCTCCAGTTCCCCTTATCTGATTTTTGTCATTTTGGTGTCTCCTTGCTCATTAAAATGTATACTATTTCATTAAATTGGAGTGAGATTTTTATTGGGTTGTTTTTCTGATATATTAACTGTTTTGGTACTCACCACTGTGCCACAGTTGCCCAGGACAGAACTGAGGTTTAAATCAGAGTAAGGTGGAGAATAGTGACATTATTACTTGGTGAGGTCTGCCAACGCCCCCAACTAATAATCCAAGTACTCAAACAATGTTTCATTGTTCACTTTATCTTGTATTCATTCTACTGGGAACTTGACTCTGGCGTGAATACAAGGAAGTATTCCAAAAGAAGAAGACAAGTAGCAACAAAGATTCCAACTGAGCAAGTGCCAGAGAAAGAATCCTCTCAACATGTCAAAGAGTAACATTTTACATGCTCTATCCTTTGAGGCAATCTGGGATGAAACCAACTTATTCAAAACGTTGGCTGTTTGCTGTCTCTCTTTGTAAGCACACTCGAATATATAGATGCTCATAAGCCCTTAAACCTTTGGTAAGATTTGTTGTTTATGCAATTAATGTTTGTGTTGTAAATTGTGGAAATCGGAAAATATTGGAAAGCCTTCAGGAAGCAGAATGATTTTACTGCAAAAAAACACGTGCTGGCTGCTACACTTGAAAGCAATAGGCGGGTACCAACCTTTTTGAGCAGAGCACATCATTCAAAAAGCTCATTATGCACTGTATACAATCTGCCATGACTCTGAATATGGTATTCCAGACAAATACTATGCATCGAGGCGCTTAATTTTCAGTGTGGATTGAATGCAACTAGTGCTCCTTTGCATAAACTTCATACAGTGTGATCACAGTCCAGAGAAGAGGTGTCTGTGTTTGCCAAGGAAAGCTATTCTGGGCCGAGCAGGTTACAGCTTATGTGACTGGCATAAACATCCTGAAAACCCATTATCCGGACACCAGTGCTCAGCCAAGGAATGTGCTCACAAGACTCTGCATGTCCCAGCAGTCAGTGCTCTGCTCAGAACTCTGTCCAGTCTGAGGCTGAGCCTATCAGAGCAGTCACACATCAGCAGCAGCCAGACCGGTGCACACAGACTGCTTCTAGGATTGTTAACCAGAAGCACAGCAGACTGGATTGGTTTCTCAATTCTTAAACCAGGTATGCGATCAGGTCTGTTTGCATTTCGTGTTTTACTTCATCTTGCATTCCTTAAGAATATATGTTTCTAGTAGATGTGTTTCGGTGGTTTATTTCCATTCAACATGTGACTCTTGCATAGTGCATAACTATGAACTGAGTTGCCTCTAGGTGCCTGGGTAAGCTGAGGTTATGGGTGGGTGTGCATGATGGAGCACAAACGAGAGCTCTGGAGATAAGGATTATAGCAGTGAGTGCTCCTCACAGTGCCTGTTGATGGTTCATATAGATGTTCAGACCACATGCTCATACAATCATTGGCCTCTTTACAGAGTACACAGATCCACAGTAGACCCTTCCCTTAAGGTGACCCATATCAGGGATGCAGTTCTTGCTTTTTATTCCCTAAGAATATGTGCTTTTTCAGATGTTGTGTTTCTGATATTTTTTTATGGACCATGTGACATTGTATAGCTTATACCGTGAACAGTCACCTCTTGGTAACTTAGTAAGTTCAGGCTATGGGTGGGTGTGCATGACAGGACACAATAGACAGATCTTGAGAATGTGGCAGAGGTGAGTGAAAGATCTTCACAGTGCCTGTCGGTAGGGTACAACGTGAACTCTGCTGCATACTCATTGAGGCCCAGATTTACTAGCCTTTGCTTCATATTTGCGTCAGGGAGAGGGTATACAGGGGAACGCCAAGGCTTATTTGGGATTCACAAAGACAGGCAAGGCCTGATTTGTATGGCCTTGAGTGGCTTCATGAAGGAATGTACGAAAATTGTGCTGAGTTGCATTACATTTCATAGTGGTAGGCATTACAGGGTTGGAGGATGGGAAGCCCCGTGCATCAGTACATGGATTTCAAGCAATTCTAGATTTCCTAAGGTTAATAAAGCTGGAATTGTGGGACATTGGTATGTCTACCAGAGGTGTAACCAGGAGAAATGTGATTATTTCTCCTTGTTACTTCCTCTTTCTATGCGTGATGCACTCTGCATGATGCTTATTTTAATTGTTTTTGTGCAGGAAGATGTCCCATCCTGCACAAAAAAGTGCTGCCCAGAATGCAGGCACCCTTGCATGATGGTGCAAGGGTGCGTGCTTTGGCTCTAGGCAGCCACAAATGTGCCAGTGCTGAGAGTTAAAGGGCACCATATCTTTACAAATATGGTGCTCTTCAACTCTCTCTCATTCATGCTGTGCAAGGCCTGCCTTGCTACACTACAATGAGGGCATTATATGTAAATCTGCCCCAAACCGTAGCCTCTCTACATGTGCACAGACCAATCTTCACACCCATGCCAATAGTATTTACCATTTTCTGTGAGAAGAGTGAAGATGGTGCACAGCTGTAGAAATACTGTTGCATTTAGTAGTGAGAAGAGAACCAAATTGTATATGTGTGTGAGAGACAGGGTGGCGAAGGGGGCGACATAAGGAAGTACATGCAGTCAGAGCGAAAAGACAGTGGTGGAAAGAGCGAAAAGACCGTGGTGAGTTGGAAAGAAGATGGCGCATGAGAGATGCAGATGGAAGATTTGCAGACGATGTGGTGAGAAAAGGATTAAAAGGGGCCTATTAGGATGCCCGAAACCCTAGCGGTGCTGGGACCGGCCGCCAGTGGTGCGACGGTCTTGAACCAGCAATTAGGATGCCACTGCGGCGGTGGCATCCCCTATCCACAACATTGTGGCAGGCGGTGCACACAGCACAGCCTGCCCCAATGCTGTGGCTGCACCTTGTGCAGTTGCATGCACAACGTGGCAGGCACAGTGTGGGTACCCCCCATTTGCACCCCCCACCCCCACTCACACCTCTTCTCATGGTGACAGGTAAGCATAGTAGGCTGCGGGGAGAAATTGCCCTGTTTCATGAGACAAGTCACTTACATGATACCTCTGCGTAGTATAGTGTGCAGAGAGACTGGCCTCCCCCTGACAGTGTGTTTTGCATAATGCTTGTGCAAATTAAGGTATGAAAAATGGCTTACCTTTGTGGTCACACCTCTCCCCATTATGAAATCAGTACAAGTAAAGAATGGAGATGAAATTATCTTTATGCCGATACGTTTATCTTGCATAACAACTATAGAGACTATGATATTGAAACACACTGCCCTCTCAACTGATAAATCTCCTCAGAGTACCACCTGTGCAAAATACGATGTGGGTAGTGACTGCTGTCTGCTCACACCTCTCTTCATGATAATGAATGTCACTGGTAGAGTGTAAAATTAAGTAGCCTGTCTGTTGACAACTGTTTCTTGCACAATCAGTGTGTATATTTAAATGTAAGGGTACACTCACCTCTATCTCAGACATCTCCTTATGGGGACAGATATGTGTAGTACGGTGTGCACATAGACAGAGCTCGGGGCTGAAACTTCTCTCCAGAGTGACAAATATAAGTACTAAACTGTTCAAAAGAACTGCCCTTTCCGCCAACAGACAGCAGTGTGTAGAATACTATGAGAATCCACTCTCCTCTGTACCAAAACCTGCCTTCTGTATAAAAACCTTTATTCTACAGTAGGAAGAAACACTAATCTCTCTATAATACCTTAAACATACATATATATATATATATATATATACATGAAGCAGAACAGTTACAGTTCTTGACAAATGGGCTGCCACTTAAAGTTGACAAAAGAAGACTGTATTCATTTTCAAATCTTTAAAAGCTATTAAGCAAAGAAATCAGTAGTAACTTCAAACATTTTATTACAAAAACAATTTAACAACATAACAAACAATAACACATTAATATAATACAAAAACAACAGTAAAAACAACAAACTTTACACATTATTGTTTATATTTGGTGATTTGTACAATATGCAAGAAGGAGTTCAGCAGGGCAACAAGAGCAGCCACTATAGCATGAGTACCCCTTGGATGTGGTGACATTTGAGGGTTATGCATCCTCAAACCCTTTCTCCGTCTGAGTTAGCCCGTGTTGCAGCGCTTGATAACTCCACATAGGCTGTTGACACTGTGTCTGCCGAGGTAGTCAATTCTTAAGCAGATAACAACCCTCCTTATATAAATAAAGCACTTTTATACTGTTAAATTAAGCAGATCATGTTGTCATCAAAAACACTCTGCTGGCCCGTGAAAACATCAATCATTTAACACAACGCCACACAATTAAGTGCCAAGCAATTCCACAACACACAAATCCATACTTCATAAATCCACTACACACAACACATTTCAATATCTCATAGTTCTACACCACACAATTCAACTCCACATCATTCCACTCCATGCTACATGATCATAATTCAACAAATTCAACTCTGCAAATTTCCACTCCACTCCATGCCACATATTTCCATTCCACAAAATTACAAACTCCACCATGCCACATAATTCCACACAACACCACACAATTCAATTCCACACAATTTCAAACCATGCAACATAATTGCTCTGCACAGACCACTCAACAACACCACACAATTTAACTCCACACCTCATAATTCAAACTCCACATTAATCCACTCCATGCCACATTGCAATACTCCACATAAATACACTCCGCAAATGTCACATAATTCCACTCAACATAATATCACTGAATGCCGACGAATTCCACATAATTCAACTTTACACAATTCTATTCCACACCAAACCACATAATTCCACTCCACAAAATATAATCTCACTGCACACCATATACATCAAATCCACACTACAGAATTCCACATCATGCCACATAATTGAACACCATGCCTCATAATTCCTCTCCACTAAATGCCACTCCACGACACACAATGGCACTCCACAAAATCACACTCCATGACACACAATCCCACTTCACATAATTCCACAGCACTCAATACCCCATATTTGCTATCCACATAATTCCACTGCACACCATGCCACATATTTCCACTACACTTAACTCCACTCAATGCCACACAATTCCACAACAACTTGCATAATTTCATATCACAAAATAGCAATCCACACAATATAATTCAACATCATGCCACATAATTCAACTCCACTACATGCCACTCCACCCCACACAATGCATTCCACACCATGCAACAAAAATTACACTCCACATAATTCCACTTTGTACCATGCCACATTTACACTACAAATATGTTAACTCCCCACCACATACATCCACTCCACCCCATAACACATACCCCAATAGGGCATGGATAACCAATGCTTTCTTGTAACTTCAGTAGTGCAGTTTGTGAATAGCAATGTTCTTACTCTTTCATAGGAGGGGTTTTGTCCCTCCTATAACTCCTCCTTTCTTCTCCCTAAACCCCTCCCATTTTGTATTAAGTATTCCCCATTTTCCAGGCACTCCCCCGTCTCCACCACATTTTAGACAAAAACATATCAGTTTTTATCAGTGCCTGTGTGAAGATCTCCATGGTCGGGGTGGCACTCTCTCCACATAAAAGATAGGAGAGGTGAAGACAGAGACGTAGGTTTGTGAGTAGCAATCTGTAGTATGTGAGAAGTACTGTTATTGTACAATCAAACATACTACAAAATGCCGTTTGTTAATAGCCCCCTAAGGCCCAATTACAGTCTGTGAACTTAACTGCGATATGAGTAGTAACACTTGGTACTACATATATTGTAATTTCAAGTTGTGCAATAAGCTTTGCACCCATTCGTAAATTTAAGAGGTAAAATCTGCTGAAATTTTCCAGAGCAAAAATGTGAACAAAAAACTAGAACATGTGTATTTTGGTGTGGAAAGCACCAAAACCAATGTTATAAGCCATTTCTAAGGCATTCATTATTATTGGGCACTATTTCTCACATCCATTAATTTCCTGCACAAGCAGTGTAGGAATATATCGGGTACTATGAATATTTCACCCTTATTTGGACTGACCTTGTATCCATGAAGCTATGTTTTCCACAAATTCACAGCAAGAATGACGTTGTCTAAGACTGCCACAAACGAACATCTGTGATGGAATTTGGCACTGAGATCAGCTTCAACAAACAGGCTGCCTGCCAAAGTCCATGAAAAGTGCTTTGTTTTCTCAGTTGTGTTTTAAATATGCCTCTAATAACTCTAACAGCTGCTTGTGAAATGAGAAACATTGATTGTGCAAGAATAATAGATGTCAACTAATTAGAAAGATTAGTTTCACTCCTTTTCAATAATTGCATAACTTTTTTCAAGAGAGCATGCATCAGATGATTAGAAACATAGAGTGCTATATTTCACAAAGCTTCAAGCCCCTAAAAATATAACCTCTATTTTTTGGGAGAAAAAATTGCATTTTAGGCAGTAGATTTGTAGAGTTCCCTTTTGGATTTCCCAGACCAGGAGACTCATTTACTAGGAATGAAGCATTGCTGTGCTAAGGCAGGAAGCATCATAGTAACTTGTGCTGCAGTAAGCCAGTTTACGACATCATGGATGCATCGTGTTTACAATATGGGGCACCATGGTGTAAGGTCCCATGGATGGGTCAGAAATTCTGATGCATCTGTGGGAAGGATGCCGCAATGCATCAGCCCCAAAAGTTGGTGCATTGCTGAAGTTGGCCTTTCAACAGACACAGCCACAGCAATCTGTCAGAGTACAGAGGCTATGCCTTGGTACTGACTTACACAAGTAGCTTAATGTGTAGGGAGCAATATAATAGAGTGTGAAAAGGTGAAACACTCACCTTGGACTCTTTTGCATTGGTCCCGAATGTAAAGCATACACGTGTGAAGTATGGCTATGTGTCTCTTTACATCTACTTATGTGTACAAAGATACCTAAGTATGTCTGACATATTGAGTGGCACTTGAATGTGAGTGGTAACAACTATATGTTGTCATGTAAAGCGACAATTCATATGTTTCCTACCTTATGTTTGTACTTACCTTTTGTGGTTTGGAGTACACTTGGCTGGCCTTGGGGACCCATTCCCATATGAAGATGTGGCAATCCTGGCCTGTGCCTTGCATGGAGTACACAACGTCACATTGTCTTGCTGCAGTAGATGATGATTTTATAGGTGCCATGGTCCCACGTTGGTCAAGGGTTTCTACAACATTATTGATCCATGTTTAGACATCCAATTTTTAAGAGGATGTTGTTTAATTACTTTTCACAGAGTTTTAAGTGACTTCACTTGGTCATATTGCTATAACACAGTCACTATGCCATTTCCTTTGCCTGGGTTATAGAGGCGTTGGAAGTTTGATGTATTCCAGGCTTAGTGTGAAGTATCTAACAGATGCGTCACACATTGACATACTGGTAAATAACACTGCATCAGTCGTAAGTCAGATTTTACAACAGAACGCCTAACCTGCATACATTATGAACTTGGTGGCGCAGCCAATTCTAATGCAGGTATTTTGTGACGCAGACCTAAAAAAACTGGTGCATTGAGCCAAATGCGTTGCCTTGTAAATATGGAGCAAAGAAAGCACTACTGGAGCATCAAAAATAATGATGTAACTGCAGGGCAAGCCCCTTGTAAAAAAAAGCCCCCTGGTGTTTGCCATGTTTTAGGTGAATAACCAAAATCTATTTCAGAATGATAGTAGGTTTGCATTAGATCTAGAACTTATTTCGAGTTTTTCTAACAAATAAAGTTAAAGAAGCCAGATGCCTAGTCTTTTTACAGTCACTTCATAGAAAGCTGCATGGCACAAGAAAAATATCAATACAATACACCATAGGCCTAAAGTATAACAATGTAGAGGATAGCTTTTTAAAGAGCAGGCTGTGGTCCCACAGACCACTTCCTACTCTAAAAAAATGAAAAGATTTATTTTCATTTTTCATTTTAAAATGCATCCCATTTTCCTTTATGGAAAACGGTCTGCATTTAAAAAAAAAAAAGAACGCTTTATTTAAAAGCAATCGCAGACACTGCATCTGCATCAGAAAATGCGATGCAGTGCAAGCAACGAAATTCGTTTTATTTATTTTTATGTTTACTTACCTTTTAAAGTCCGTAATCCATACATTACTACTCCCCACCCTGCCCCTCCCCCTCCCCACGTCACCGCCCGGCCGGTACTCCCACTACCGGCCGCGGCTGCTAAACTTTCCTTTTTAACATATTAAAAGCCAACTTGATGGTAAAGTTGGATTCTGAATTACTATTTTAAAATTGAAACTTTTAGAAAGTTGCAGTTTCCTGCCCAAAAACCTCTGTAGTCCTTTCTGAGATAATCCCAGTCTGCTGGGAGGTGCGAATTGCTCTCAAGAAAGGGAACAAAAGGGTCCTTGGCTAAGAGTGAGATGTGACCTGCACCTGACAAGTTGGCCTGGGGGTTATTCCCACCAAATGTACAAGGTTCAAGGGGACAGCTCCTGTCGAAGGCAGATGTCATGCCTAGGCCTGCCCCTACCATTATCGAAGTAGCTAAACTTAATGTTAAACAAGGAAGTTGGTGCAACTAAGTATACATACCACCAAGCTATAAATCAGAAGGTAAACTGCTCATAAGGACTAGCCTGGTCCCTGTAGCTGACCCATGCTCCATCGCGGTCTGCCTTAGAATTTGGTCTAGCGCTCCTAGTTGGGCTTTTTGGCACTAGAAAACTCCAAAACTCCTAAAAACCATATCTCCAGTTCCCCTTATCTGATTTTTGTCATTTTGGTGTCTCCTTGCTCATTAAAATGTATACTATTTTATTAAATTGGAGTGAGATTTTTATTGGGTTGTGTTTCTGATATATTAACTGTTTCGGTACTCACCACTGTGCCACAGTTGCCCAGGACAGAACTGAGGTTTAAATCAAAGTGAGGTGGAGAATAGTGACATTATTACTTGGTGAGGTCCGCCAACGCCCCCAACTAATAATCCAAGTACTCAAACAATGTTTCATTGTTCACTTTATCTTGTATTCATTCTACTGGGTACTTGACTCTGGGGTGTATACAAGGAAGTATTCCAAAACAAGAAGACAAGTAGCAACAAAGATTCCAACTGAGCAAGTGCCAGAGAAAGAATTCTCTCTACATGTCAGAGAGTAACATTTTACATGCTCTATCCTTTGAGGCAATCTGGAATGAAACCAATTTATTCAAAACATTGACTGTTTGCTGTCTCTCTTTGTAAGCACACTCGAATATATAGATGCGCATAAGCCCTTAAACCTTTGGTAAGATTTGTTTATGCAATTAATGTTTGTGTTGTAAATTGTGAAAATCGGAAAATATTGGAAAGCCATCAGGAACCAGAATGTTTTTACTGCAAAAAAACACGTGCTAGCTGCTACACTTGAAAGAAATAAACGGTTAGAAACCTTCTGGATCAGAGCACATCTTTCAAAAAGCTCATTATGCACTGTATGCAATTTGCTATGACTCTGAATATGGTATCCCAGACAAATACTATGCATCGAGGCTCTTTGGTTTCAGTCTGGCTCGAATGCAACCAGTGCTCATTTGCATAAACTTCATACAGTGTGATCATAGTCCAGAGAAGAGGTGTCTGTGTTTGCCAAGGAAAGCTCCTCTGGGCCGAGCAGGTTACAGCTTATGTAACTGGCATAAACATCCTGAAAACCCATTATCCGGGCACCAGTGCTCAGCCAAGGACTGTGCTCACAAGACGCTGCATGTCCCAGCAGTCAGTGCTCTGCTCAGAACTCTGTCCAGTCTGAGACTGAGCTTCTCAAGGCAGTCACACATCAGCATCAGCCAGGCTGGTGCACACAGACTGCTTCCAGGATTGATAACCAGCAGCACAGCAGACTGGATTGGTATCTCAATTCCTAAACCAGGTATGTGATCAGTTCTGTTTGCATTTCGTGTTTTACTTCATCTTGCATTCCTTAAGAATGTATGCTTCTAGCAGATGTGTTTTGGTGGTTTATTTCCATTCAACATGTGACTCTTGCATAGTGCATAACTATTAACTGAGTTGCCTCTAGGTGCCTGGGTGAGCTGAGGTTATGGGTGGGTGTGCATGATGGAGCACAAAGGAGAGCTCTGGAGATAAGGATTATGTCAGTGAGCCCTTCTCACAGTGCCTGTTGATGGTTCATATAGATGTTCAGACCACATGCTCATGCAATCATTGGCCTCTTAACAGAGTACACAGATCCACAGTAGACCCTTCCCCTAAGGTGACCCATATCAGGGATACAGTTCTTACTTGGTATTCCCTATGAGTATGTGCTTTTTCAGATGTTGTGTTTCTGATATTTTTTTATGGACCATGTGACATTGTAGAGATTATACTGTGAACAGTCACCTCTTGGTAACTTAATAAGTTCAGGCTATGGGTGGGTGTGCATGACAGGACACAATAGACAGATCTTGAGAATGTGGCAGAGGTGAGTGAAAGATCCTCACAGTGCCTGTCCAGTGGCGTAACGAACCTTGAGGGGGCCCCCCTGCAGGGTACGTGAAGGGGTCCCCTCCAGACTCAATCTAGAGCTCCCCAGCAGAAGTGCAGTGCTGACGGGGCCCCCTGGAGGGTGAGGGCCCCCCTGCACTGCGGAGGCTGCAGGGGCCTGTGTTACGCCCCTGTGCCTGTCGGTAGGGTACAAAGTGAACTCAGCTGCATGCTCATCGAGGCCCAGATTTACTATGCCTTTGCATCGTACTTGTGTCGGGGAGAGGGTATACAGGGAACGCCAAGGCTTATTTGGGATTCACGAAGACAGGCAAGGCCTGATTTATATGGCCTTGAGTGGCTTCATGAAGGAATGTACTAAAATTGTACTGTGTTGCATTACATTTCATAGTGGTAGGGATTACAGGGTTGGAGGATGGGATTCCCCGTGCATCAGCACATGGATTTCAAGCAATTCTAGATTTACTAAGGTTAATAAAGCTGGAATTGTGTGACATTGATATGTCTACCAGAGGTATAACAAGGAGAAATGTGATTATTTATCCTTGGTACTTCCTCTTTCTATGCGTGATGCACTCGGCATGATGCCTATTTTAAACCGTTAACCGCGGCGCAAAAAATGCGGCAGTGTGGGCGTTCCATTGCGCGGGCAGGGTGGCGTCGGCCAACGGACGTGCGCAACACAACGGAGGTAGTGCTTGCAACGGCCGTTGGCCGACAGAAGCACGCAACGGTTTATTGTTTTTGTGCAGGAAGATGTCCCACCCTGGGCAAAAAAAGTGCTGCCCACAATGCAGGCACCCTTGCACGGTGGTGCAAGGTGGCCTGCGTTGGCGCTAGGCAGTTACAAATGTGCCAGGAGCTGAAGAGCGCCATATCTTTGTAAATAAGGTGCACTTCAACTCTCTCCCATTCATGCTACGTAGCACACTATATTGCGTGCATTCTAAGTAAATCTGCTCGCCAAACCATAGCCTCTCTACACAGTGCACAGACCAATTGTCACACACATGACAACAGTAGTTACCATAGTCTTTGAGAAGAGTGAAGATGGCACACACCTATTGCATTTAGTAGTGAGAAGAGAACCAAATTGTGTATGTGTGTGAGAGACAGAGTGGCGAAGGGGGCGACACAAGGAAGTAAATGCAGAAAGAGTGAAAAGACAGTGGTGACGTGGAAAGGAGATGCAGATGGAAGATGTCTGGAAGGTATGGGAAGAAAAAGAGAGTAAGTGGCTAAGATTGGGAAACTGCAGAGAGAAGTGGTGTGAAGGAAAGAACATGAGTGATTGAGAAATTTCGAAGACCACTACCCCTTCCATGGAACAAGTAATGTTAAATTGACAGTGCAATATTCTCAGAATTTAATCATTTTCATTTTAATTATTCAAAACAAAACCCTTTCTATTACTCATTGAAACCGTACTGATAACTAGCATTAGCAATGCCAATAGGTCTGGCTAGTTCTAGGCTTTTGTTCATTGTGGTCTGAAATGTTTGGAGACAGTAACTGAAGGGAGTCACTCAGGTTTTGCTTGTTTTTACTCATGAGAAAGAATCACTCGAAGTGTCATACATTTGTCAGAATATCACTCATACTCACACTGACACCATAGAAATATCACAGAAGCAAGCTGGAATTTGTCAGCAATGTATATGAATAAGCTGGAGGTTCACTGTAAATACAATATTTAATAGTAAATTATTTATGTTATGCATGTAATTGAAATTGTTCAAACCACATCCTTGATGTAATATATTTTTCACTAAAAGGGGTAAATTGCATATTGAAATTGTTAAGTATGTTAGGGTTACTGATTTAGGGCCTCATCAAGTGTGGCTTGATCTTTTCTGATATGTGCAGTGCCACAGTCTCATAGCATCCAGTAAATACTGGAGGGCAGATTTACAAGCCCCTTGTGCCACCGGTGCATCACATTAGAATGCAAATACAACTACAAACATTCTACATATGGGAAGTCAGTGACATCACTTTGACAAGCATATAACTGTTTCTATGCGACAAATATGCCATGAAAATATTGATAATAGTTCATGATATGGTTTCCAATCGTATTGCTGAGCTTTGTGATATAAATTAATGCTTTTCATAGTACTGCAATTAACCATTTGTGTTTATATATATTTGGAACCAAAATAAGATATTGTAATTTTGAAGGAAGTTCTAGTTAGCAAACAACATATTGCAACTCAAAGTTTTGTTCACAGTTAACATATCTACTTTAAATATAGCACCTCTGATAAGAAATAGTTAGCTTGATTTTATAAACACAGCATAAAATAGAGTGTATCAACGTGTATATCGAATTTAATATCAGGAGTTAACTTTTAATTCTCACACCGTTACCATCCTAAAAGTCTTCTCTGTCTTTAGATACCTAAATGCTCTTGTCTCGTGGTGCAGTAGTAGTAATTGTTTATTTCGGAAATGCCATTTCTTAAAACATACAACCATAATACAGTTCCATTATTATACAATAAAAGACATATTAAAAGCATTTAAAAGACTATCACCAATTTAGGATATCAATAAGGACAAATAGCATAGGTTATAACATACAAGGTAACGACAATTAATTCGTAAATGGAACTATAACAGCTTTAAAATCAATAATATACATGGTAAAGTGCTAGTGCAGTCAATGGTATTCATACATATTAAAAATTATTAATTTTTAAAAAAAAGAATAGCTATATATAAAAAGTGGGAGTGAGGTACTAGAACTACCTTGCACATTTTCAGGTAGCATTTTTGCCATTTTGGCAGCAGGACAAAATAATTTACTCAACATAGGAAACTCCTTAATTGGAGTCTAACACGGTAGCTAACAAAGGGACATTTTAGATCTTTTTCTTTCATCAGCAGTCCTACTACAAATTAATATTTACTTGAGGTATGGACAATAGAAATAGATGTTTTTGCCTTCAATGTCCTTAGTGCTTTGTGATGTCACCTGAAGCCTAATCGGTTACGTAATGGATGGATCCATTTACTTCTTAGCTTGGCATAGGAAGGGCAAAAGAACAAAATATGGCTTCTGTTTTCTGTGGAGGGTCGGTGACACAATGGACAGGGGACAGTAGGGTCACTAGACCCGTATGCATTCCACAGAGATGTAAAAGAACGTGTTTCAAGTGTGCCATATCTGAACTTTAAATACATGTGTTGGGACAACTTCTAGTGGAGGGAATCCAGAAAAGCCTCATAGTAAGGGCTGTCCTTCAGAATGAAGAACTGGGCCGACAATCTCCCTAGAGTGGAACCTCAATGGAAATTATCTAGGATGTAATCACAGCAAAGAAATGTAAGTTACTTTTTTGAAGAAGGATTTAGGGATCTCAGATGAGACCAAATATTTCATAGAAAATTTCCGGTGCAGATCAAGACCAACTATGGAGCAAAGCAGTCTGGTGATATCCAGTGTCTCTGTTTCTCTATCTCTCTTGCCCCCTTTCCTGGGCCGATGCCTCTTTACCATGAAAGTAGAGTGAGAATGGTTAAAGTTTTGGAGAAGTGTGGAAACTACCTCCTGTTTCATCTATATTGCAAGGATGGTGAATCTTTACAAGGAGTCTGATGTTCTTTCATTTCAGATAGTTGTGTACTGGCCATAGCTTTGCCTTATCAGTCATCTTTTCATGCTGTTCCACATGGTACCCCACAAGGCTCTGCTTTAAATCCAACTCTTTTTAAAATGTCATTAGCATCACTATCTTCCTTGAGGTCCTCAGATGTCATGGAGAAGGTTTTTATTGTATTGCTGATGATACCCAGTTGTCCATTGAGTTCAATTATGGCTTTTAGACTTTTCCTGTGGGTGTCACAAAATCAGCTCAAGCTAAACTCTGACAAATCAGAAGTATTTGCCTGCAAGACATCTTCCTGGACTAATGCATTCAGGCCTACTGGATGGGCTCAGTCGTTGTTCTGTTTACAAAGGCATGCATTTTTACTCATAACTTGTGATGGCCAATTGTCAACAAAAGGGCAGATATTCAAACTTACTTCCACTTGCCTTTTTCTTCTCAGGACCCTTGGAAATTGTTTTCCCAATTTACCTTTTGCAAGTCCACAAACATAGCTCTCTCTTTGGCTTTAGCAATCCCACACTGAGAAACAACATCTCAACATTTGTTGTTGCATCATTGGCTAACAGGCCAAAAAACAATCGCCTTTAAGGTATTTTGTATCTGTCAGAAAGCGTGGACAAAAATTTGAGCCCCACTTCTTTGGCCATCTGAGGCACATCATTTCAGTGTGCAATCTTTGGCTTTCTTCAGCTAATCTTTGACAATTTTTCGGATTCGATTTGTACATTTTCGGTGAGACTAATTTGCAACCCGGCATCAAAACAATAGAATTCTCTTCTGCTTATACACGGAAATATACCTGATCACCATCAGTGCCTTTAAGACCTGACATTTTAATGGCTCTCTTTTTCTGGATGTTCTGCTGTATTCTTGGCCTGCCAGTATACCTTGTCTTTTATACTCTCACAAATTATTATCATTCATTCATTCACTCATCCAACTCATTAACTCATCCATTCATCCACTCATGTGCACATGCCCTGAGTCCTGCGGATTAGCACTCCTACTATTTTTCTTTCAATGGATGCTATGATCATCTGTCCTTGGAAATTATTTTCGCCAGCTGACAGTCCTTTATGCTGATGCTGTCATCGTGCTGGGAAGGAGGGTGCCTTTGTGGTTTGTGATCCTGTGGTTGGTTGTATAGCAGAGTATCAGGGTAAACAATATAGAACTCCACTAACTCTACTAACTTTGGGAAAAAAAATATTGTCTACTATAATATCGCCATCCAACACTTAAAAAGAAATACTAGTTTGGACTACAAAAATATTGCCATAAATAATACCTAAAATACAGAAATGTTGTAAACTGAAATATGGAAATAGTAAATATCACTGCAACTGTAAAACATGCTAAACATAACTAAGATATTGAGAACTAAAATATCTGCAACTAAAATGTGTTTTCATCCTAATAATAAAGAAAGAAAACTAACCACCTAAGCAACCGTAAATAAATAAAAAATTGCAAATTTTTTCAAGATTTAAAAAAAAGAGAATACCACAAAAGTTAAACACATAATATATTTTTAATTAATGTAATCATTAAAATATACAATAAACCAAAAAATATTTATAACATAAATTAAAATGTCAGAAATATAATAACCTAATGAATTAAAAACTTCAACAGCAACATAAACAATGAACAATAAAACTAAATTAATTATTTACCAAATAAAATAATTCTACAGTTTTTTGTGCAAAAGAATCACCTGTACCAATAACAATAAAATCAATGAATAATTAAAGTGATGTTTCAACACACTACCCAACCATGATTCATAAGTATAAATGTTCAGAATAGTGTACTAATGCATAAATTAATAATTAGTAAAAATGCAGTTATTAATAATGTATTAATACCAAGGGTCTGATTAAGAGTTTGGTGAAACTGCACCAGCTCAACACAGGCTCCGCTGCGCTAAACCCGCACAAGGACCGCTGTCCGTATCACAAGTTTTACTCGTGTTACATGAGTTCAACTCGTGATACAGTTGTTGTTCCTTTGCCTTTCCCATGGTTGTGCCTGGAAAACAGGCACTGCACTAGAAACAGCAAAAATGTTCCAGCATGGCATGGACATGGATGGCCATGCTGTGCTGGAACTTTGTGGGAATAAAAACAGGGGGGTATGTGTTGTGCCTCCCTCAATGTATCCCCATGATGGGGGACCATGGGGACCCTGTACGGCCCCCTTTGTTCCTCCATTACCAGCCTTTTCATGGCGGGACTTTCGCCATGAAATGCTGGCAGTGGACAAACTCGTAATATGCTGAGTGGGGACTGCGCCAGTCCCACCTCAGCATATTGCATTGTGGCACAGCTGTACTGCCGTCCACCGCCAGTATGACTTTAACGGTCATAATATGAGGGACGGTTGACCACCTGCGCGACCTCCAGAGTCGTAATCAGGCCCTCAGATATTGTATAATCTACTGCTAAAATGTCTAGCAGAACCACATACACAAAATCTCAGAAAGAAAAATTATTGCTAAACCAAATGGGTTACATGTACAGTAAAGGAAGTATGAGCAGTGACAGAGCACACTGAACGTTTAGAAAAACGTATTACAATGCACAAAATAGGAGGTCAACTAGAAATATGAAAAAGGTAGAAAATGTTGCAGAGAATAATCATGACTCTAACGTAAAAGAAATAGAAGTGATAAATGCCCTGGAAAAACTCAGGGAAGCTGGTACAAGCTCCTTACTGGCACAATTAAAAAAATATAATCTCCTATGTTCCGGAATACCCTGCAGGCTAGCTTCCTGCAATTCCCAGCTTCCAAAAACTCATAACCAGAACAAGAAAACATAACAGATAAATGTATGTTGCTTCAAAATGATTCAATGTTAAAAATATCCCAAAAACCTAACTTTAACACACACAGATGATAGTTTTTTTTTATACGACAATGGTAACAATGAGAAAGCAATAATATTATATTGCACTGACAACAAACTACTAAAACTTACCCAGAACAGCAAGTAGATAATGGGCAGCCTATTTAAATAATGCCCTTCACCATTCACATAAATCTGTACAATCCATGAAAATACCAAAACATCAATGTCCCCTTAGTCTACGTACTTCTACGATACATGAAGTGCAACATACCAAGGGCTATTAAGTGAATGGAAATCCAAAACCAATAATTATAATCTTGAAAAAATCATTATCAACCTCGAACATGCAATGATTTCTAGCATTCAAAAAATATATCCATACACATCCATTAAAAACTATTATTACTACTTTAATCAAATTATCTAGAGACACCAGAATACATTGGTATCAAGGGCCCAATTACGATGACGGTGGGATGGTCCCACGTCATCATAATCAGCAGGTCCACCCGCCGCATTACGATAGTGGGCGGGCAGAGAGAATGACCGCCATGGACCATCAGAGCGACTGCAATCCCTACAATTGTGGCGATGCCTGCTCTCGCACCGCTGTAGGGAATACTATGTCCCTTTTCATCAGCCGTTTCATTGCGGAAAGTAGCTTGGGGGCCCCTAGCAGGGGCCCCTCCGCTCCTGGGAATGGACTACTTTGAACATGAGTTGACAAAATGCACCATACTGGACAGAAACGCCAACCCAAGGAGCACATACCATAGTGGAACATTTGTGTTAGAACCATGACACAACAGATACAAATCAACAATGCAGTAGAATTGTGGCACAATTCTTTCCAAGGAACATCAGGACAGCAGCACCCTACATGGTATCAATTTTTAAAATTTCAAAAAAAGGAAAAACCTACCAAGAACTAAGGCCTGATTATGAGTCTGGCAGTCTTATGACCACCAGACTCGTCGTGGTGCAGGAGTGGCGGTCCACCGTTTTACCGATCACGACGTTCACTGTCGCATCGGCGGTGGACTGCCGGCTGCGCCAGTAAACAGTTGTTCCCTGGCGGTGGCACAGCTGCACCACAACACAATATGCTGGGTGGGGACTGGCAAAGTGCAATTCAGCTTATTACAAGTTCCTGCACCGCAAGCCATTTCGTGGCAGAGCGCCTCCATGAATAGGCTGCAGGCGCAGGAACAAAGGGGGCCCCCCCATGTCCAGCTTACCATGTGGATACATTCAGGGGTGCACAACATGTGCCCCACTGTGGGTATCCCCACAAAGGTTCAGAATGGCACGAACATCCCCAAAAATTCTGAAATATTAAAAACAAAACTCCAAACAAGTGATAACAATCTAGAGAACCCATCTAATACACCAACAATAAAAGTTACCATGGTTCCAGGAACATCAAGGACATTAAACCCATATTTATTTCCTTAAAAGAAATCCCCAATATGACATCTCAGCTGACCCAATCATAAATCTGTAAAATAAAAAAGAAACCCCACAACTGCACAACACAAACCCCATAAATATTCAAATATACAATGTACAATTAAAAAAGACATAGAATAAATACATAACTTATCAAAACAATACACCTATAAATGCAACACTGTGAGGCCTACTGCACTCGACTACGACAACTGCAATACGATCATACACCAAACAAACATAATAGTGAAACAGTTAATCCTACCTAACAAACTAATCCTATAGCCTCCCCACAACACTAAAACCCCTAAAAGTAATACAAAAGCAATCGAAGAGATTAAGCAACAGCCCAAAATAACAAATATAGACTACAAAATAAATAAAGCAGTAAAAAGGGTCAGTAAACAAACATAAAAAATACTTCACAATCATAGAAAACAATCCAGAATGAAAACACAGCATTTCTTATGTTTATATTATAGTACTTTGAAAATATAGTAACAAATACATTTTAAACTTGTTTTAAAAAATGCAACTTTCAAAAAATGTAAAACAATATTAAAAAGAACTATAAAAATGAAAAATATCTTATAGCAATTTCATTGATAATATAATTTATATAATAAACGTTGTACGTATTTGAAAAAATATATCTATACAAAAAATAGCAAAATATAAAATGTTTAACATATATGATAAAACATGTATACAGAATAAATACATGTTTATTATATTAGGAAATGTATGCACATGAGAATTATGGAGAACGTTTAAGCATATTACAATATAAATAAGTGCAAAAAATACAAAAAGTACAGAATTGTATATGTTTCTAAAATAAATGAAATTATTACATGACACTTACCTGGCAAAAACAGTGTTTTATTCTTGAATTTTCACTTGATATCCTAGAACATTGAACCAATTATGTTGTTAACAATTTACCACTGAAATATAAAAACTACTTTGGCCATCAAGACTGCAAGCAACACAGAAATTAACAAATTATATAAAACATGAATTCTATCTAATTAAAATTAACCACACTGAACCAAGTGATTATCTTACAAACAATAAAACAAACATCACAACTAGCACAAAATGCATTGTATATAATTGTAAATATAACATTTAAAAATGAATGTTATTAACATTACATTTTTAAAAACATTATTAGAAAATAAAACAGAAATAAATGAGTAAATTAGCAACTTCCCCAAAAATTAACAAATATAAACTTTAGTAAATTTAAAATTTTAAAATAAATAATAATTATAATACAATTATTACAATGATAAGTAATATGTTAAGTGTACAATTAATATCTAATACTAGCTTAGGGCTTGATTAGGAGTTTGGCTGTGCGGCCCTGCGTCTGCTCCTCTGCCACATCGCCAAAATCCGTGGCCCCGTGGTCAGGCCGCCTGTCAGATTACAAGGTATTTTTTTACTCTCCAGAGGAAGATGAAATACTAAGCGCAGATAATATGCATTGGAGCGTTCCACAGCAGATACAAGGCGGGGCAAGGACTCGAAAGGATCGATTAGGCACTCTTCTGGTATCAGAACTAGAGTACCAAGGTATGCGTGTCCTCAATGGCAGGACTGCTGGAGATCGTGCGCCGAAGAAAACTTATTATGGCCCGCATGCTCAATCAACGCTGGACTACACCATCGTAAGCCTATCGTTAATCCCCTTAATAAATAGTTTTTACATCGAATACTTACCCCTGAGTGACCATGCGATGCAACATACTAAGTTCAATATCTGCATGGAAAGATTCCAAACAGCTTACATACCGGAGGGACAACCTTGTACAATTAACCAAAAGCGCATAAATTGGTCTAACTCTAATAAAACGGAGTGGTTCACAATAATAGAGGATACGCTGAATAATTTAGGTAACGCCCCAAAGAACAAGATACAAGCATGGTCTCTATTCCTGGAGAAACTGAAGATAAAAATGAAATTTCCAGTTACTAAGGCCATGAGACACGGTCCAAATAGCAAATTACCGAAGGAACTGCTAGACCTAAGGAGGGATCTGCGTAGAACACATAAGAAGTTGCAGTCGAATGACAAAGATGCACGTCAATTGGATACATTTCTCGCACAAAGAAATTCATACAAAAAAAGTTCTGGGAGTTCAAAAGGAAAACAAATGAGAACTTTTGGACGAAATTGCTCTTCAGCTCTAAACTCCTGAATTCAAATACATTTTGGAAGATTATAAATCAGTTAATAAGACCTCGAAATTTTCTGACTTCAAATGTGCAGGAAACTGAATGGGCCATTTTTCTCTCGTCAAAATTTAAAGAAAGCTTAGAAAATGTCCCAGGGATCGCACTCATTTTGAAACATCAAAATAAAAGGATTACTGAGGTAGAATGTTGCAGTCAGACTCTATCAACTCAACTGGCCAGTGCACAATTTCACTTTTAGATGCAACGTATGGTACTTACTCCGCAGAGGAGATAATAAAAATAATCAAAAAGGGCAAAAGTAATGGGGCTCCAGGGCCAAATGGTATCCCGCAAGTGACCTACAAACATGCACCGGAATATTGGAGCTTACTGCTCGAGAAACTTTTCTCAGATGTGCAAACCTACAACTTAGTCCCGGAAAGTTGGCAAGGCTCCATCATAATGCCTATATATAAAGGCAGAGAAAGAACCAGCTCACTTAATTACCGTTTAATAGCACTGCAGGATGTTGAAGCTAAATATTTCGCATCGCTGCTTTTAAAAGATCTTGTAAAGTGGTCAGGAGAAAGAGATCTGATCCCAATCAACCAAACCGGGTTTAGAGAAGGAATCGGAACAATATCGAACATTTTAGCCATCACAATGATAGCCGAAAAATGCAAGCGTACTAAACAGGACTTGAACTTGTGTGTTATAGACTTGCAAGCGGCTTTTGACAGTGTGGATCGGAATTTATTATGGGCTAAATTAGGAGCTTGGGAGATACCAGAGAGAATATTAAGGGGCCTGTTGTTATTCTATTCAGATACCTGGACGCAAGTTAAATTAGGGGATGGATCCTATTTATCGAGAAAAGTGTTGACAACTATTGGATTAAAACAGGGGTGTGTCCTGACTCCTCATTTGTTCAATTTATTCATTTCGGATCTTTCTGGCAAGTTAAATTCCTGTAACTCTCACTCTCCGAAATTAGGCAACCTACAACTGACACACCTGGCATACGCCGATGACATCGTGCTAATGAGTCTTACAAAAGTCGGTTTATCAAGGCTGCTTACAGTACTTTCAGCTTTCCTGTCAGCCAACAATCTGGTTCTTAATTCATCTAAATCCAAAATAATGCTAATTACCAATTAACGTACAACAACCCACAATATCTGGCTAGAAGGAAAACAGCTTGAAAGAGTAGCAAATTATAAATACCTGGGATATTACATCGACGACAAGCTCTCCTAAAAGACCAAAAAAATTACCTGTCACACAGAGCAGGAGCCTTAATATTTGCACTCAGCACCTTGGCAACAAAATTGGAAGGTCCATCGTTAAAACCATTACTAACTGTGATTGCTAACAAAGCCTTGCCCACCCTAGCTTACGCCAGCATAGCTATGCATGGCAAGGATTCTGTTCTTTTAAACAATTTAATTACTAAAATCTACAAAAAGGTCTTAAGTCTTCTCAACTCTGCCTCGCCCACGCAAATGCGCCTTGAATTCGGTTTAAAGAATGAATCATTGGGCCGACTTTACTCATGCATCAAGGTGTGGTATTAGATTAAGAAGAAAGCCATAGATAATAATCTTAACACATTTTCATGACAGGAACTAGAAACGCAAAAAAAATCAGAGGCAAACAAATTCCTGTTAAGTGCATTGGAGTTAACATGCAAAGCCAAGCTTTGGGATAAAAACTTGCCATTCATGTCATTCAAACAGGCATTAAACAAAGCCGCGAAATTTCATTCATTGATCACGGACAAAGAAATGTTCTCACATCGTTCTCATTCCTGGGCTGTGATCAATAGTTATAAATCTCTTACTCCAGTGGCATATTTGGACACAACATACTCGTTTTCATCAAAAAAAGGCTGATGGCCTTGAGATTTGGCAAATTTCCAACTTTGGCCGATGAGCCTGCCTGGAAGCATACAGATTCTGTTTCTTGTCGCCTCTGTGGTAACAGAAAAGAAGATTTAATTCACATTATATGTCACTGTAAGATGCTGAACACAGAGCAAAGGTTTTTCCTAAAGAACATTGTAGTATTCTGAGATATATGTTATGTTCCTGCATTTCAGTGCATCTACCTGCTCAGCCAGTGTGAGTGTTCCAAGTTAGAATGTGAGTGTGATTGACATGGATGGAATGCTTGTGTGACTGGTATGAGGGTTGGCAGTTGGAGTATGGGCTGAGTAGCTAAGAGGCTGCAGTGTGAGTGTTCCAAGTTAGAATTTGAGTGTGATTGACATGGATGGAATGCTTGTGTGACTGGTATGAGGGTTGGCAGTTGGAGTATGGGCTGAGTAGCTAAGAGGCTGCTCCTGGTGGGGCTACTTGTTCCAGAGTTATACTTCTTGTTATCCTACCTATGGCTGAATAAATCTACTTCATAAATCAACTTCATCTGCCTCGGCTACATCATTCCATGTATGTATGGACTAACATACTACAAACATCTTTTTGGTCAAGAGACTACGCACTTGCAGGACTGCAGTAATTGGTGTCTTGGACTCAATGTCCCCTCAAATAAACCGTAAGATGGTAAAGTTCTTGCTGAATTTTGAAAAACGCCTGAAAGCAATCTAATATTTTTAAGACTTATTAGGACAATGGATAAAATTTCTCGTTTCTCCATCATTTTATATCGATTTTAGTTCTCTTTTTGGAGATGTACTATTTGGATTTTAGTACGTTGCAATTTAATTTTTAGCTGATTTTATTCTATGTGATTTTACATTTAAGCCTTGGATGAGTACTGTAAAGGAAATTTGTTATGGTTTTAATTAACTAAACAATAAAGATTAAATTCAAAATTCAATTCCCAAAGCAGTGTCCTGAATATGGGCACCACAACGGGAGTGCCAAAATGAGTTCCTGCACGGCATGATTGTAAGAATATAATATTGTGAAGCAATTTTGCTGTTGTTAATATTTATCATCATATTAGCCACAATGTAAATAATAGGAACAATTTTGCACACAGAAATAATCCATTTGTAAACATTAGATTTAGGTGGTATTATTACCAATGCAGTAATAACAGGGAAATAATGTATATCTAATTACATTAGTTAACATTTGAGTGGTGATGCATTATTTTTCTTGACACAGCAACACAGACCTACATGTTCTGTCGTCTTACTCAGGAAAAATAACACAGTATGATGCAAATCATCATCACACAATGAGGAAATGACACAAAGGACATGGTTGTGTAGCGCACGCCTTTACAACAAACTTTCACTTTCTCTTTGTGAAGCTAGCAAGGTGGCTGTGTTTTTGAGAGGCGCTATTGTTTGAGGTGTCTTTAAGGTAGTTGTTTGTGATTGGTTGAATGAATAGTTTCTCTAGATTTGTCTGGTTTTGTGCATATTTTGTTTGTTTGTTTTCTTTGTAGTTTTTGTGTAAGTAAATATTATTTGTTTGTCTTATAACTTTGCAGTTGTGGTAATGGTAAGTAGTGTTTGTTGGGGAAGTTTAGGGGATTAGTAGTTCTTCTCTCCATGACAGAACACCTGCGTTCCGTGTTGCCCTCGGGTCAAACTGCGGCACTGGTACTACTCGACCTCAGTGCCGCGTTCGACACGGTATCGCATGCGATTCTTTTGCAGCGTCTGGGAGAAGCAGGTGTCAATGGTGTGGCACTTGATTGGTTTCGGTCGTTTCTTACCGACCGCACCTTTAGGGTCACCACTCCACCATTTGAGTCGAAACCCTATACTATTGAGCAGGGAGTCCCGCAGGGCTCGGCACTTAGCCCCACGCTGTTTAATCTTTATGTGCAGCCGCTGGCTGCTGTCGCCAAGCGGTGGGACATGACTATGGTCTCTTACGCTGATGACACACAGCTGGCGGTCGCACTTAGTGGGGAATCAGACCCTGAGGCTACCAGATTTCGTGCGGGTCTCAGTGCAGTGGCTAGTTGGTTGACGGCCAATTGTTTACAGCTTAACGCTAAAAAGACCGAGGTCTTGATTGTGGGCAAGCACAGGAATCTTTGGGGCGACAAATGGTGGCCGTCAGAACTAGGCCCTACCCCACTCCGGCAGCTGAGGTGAAAAATCTGGGGGTGTGGCTTGATCCCTCCCTTAGTTTTTCCATCCATACAAAAAAGTAGCAGCCACCTGCTTTGGGATTTTACGCGGTCTAAGGCCGATTTAGAAATTTTTTGACGCCCCTACCCGACAGCTGATAATTCAGGCTGCCATACTATCTAGACTCTATTATGCGAGCTCACTTTTGCTCGGAGCTAACCTAGCGGAAATTACCAGATTGCAGCGCGTTCAGAACGCGGCTGCCAGGGCTCTGGTAGGCCTTCCTAGATTTCGCTCGGCCAAAGAAACTATTCGTATGCTTCACTGGCTACCCCTGATTCAGAGAATCGAAGAATCGAATTCAAGACTTTATGTCTATCTTTTAAAATTTTGAAACAATCTTCGCCTCAGATATTGGAGCACATCATTTCTCTTTATGTTCCTCATCGGCAGTTGAGGTCCTTTGGGCAAAATGTAGCCGTTGTTCCACGTTTTAAGAGAAGCAGAGCAGGTGGTCGCTCTTTTAGAGTACTGGCACCTAAACTGTGGAACTCTCTTCCTGCCCATATCCGCGCCATGGATGACTTACTGGCATTTCGGAGAGCTGTTAAGACTTTCATCTTTCCCACTGGATCTTAGGGTTTCTTCGTTTGATTTCTTCTCTTGCCCTGTCTGAGTTTTGTCTCTTCTCCTGATACAGCGCCAGGATGCCCCTTTGCTGGGGCAGCTGCGCGCTTTAAAAATGGAAATAACATAACATAACATAGTGTGATTAGTTAGAATATTAGAGATGTTGAATCGTGTGCATACGGCATAGTTTGATGAGACGGAGTTAGGTGCTTGGGTCTGGCTTGTGCTGCACTACCTAACTTGTATGCTTGCTGATAGTAGACGAGTGAGCAAGGGCTACCCACTGCAAGAGAGGACATTTCTGTGAGAGAAAACAAGGAAGTTTATGGCAGTGTTGTCACACATAGGGCACGATTCCCAACAGTAAACTTAGGGGCAGATTTACAAGCCCCTTGCGTTACTTTTGCATCACTTTTCCCATGTTAAAAGTGATGGAAATGTGGCGCAAGGGGTTTGTAAATATGCCACTTAGACTTTAAGTGGAAGTTTAGACCTAAAGTCTAACTTTAGACCTGAAGTCTAAGTTTAGAAATAAAATCTATCATTAGACCTGAAGTCTACAGGGCTTATTTACAAGAGGCCTGTGCTGCCAGGGCGTCTTTCATGCTCCAGTAGCGCAGACCTCTTTTAAATATACTGCCCCAGATTTACAAAATCATGTATACCTGGGGCAGTGCTAAAACCTTACGCCTCCCCAGAGCAGGAGTAACAAGGAGAAATGTTTACATATCTCCTAGTTTTTTCCTCATTCCATGTGTGCTGCTTTCTGCAGCACACATAGAAAGAGGAGATCCCTCTCTGGATTATTTTTGTGAGGAAGGTGACCCTTCCTCTACACAATATTTTCTGATAACAACACAGACACCCTTGCACCATGGTGTAAGGGTGTCTGCCTTGGTGCTAGGCACCAAATTGTGCACCAGTGCGGCTAAACTGACTGGAATGAACCATATCTCATTGATACAGTGCATTCCTGCCCTTTAAAATTGGTGTATGGCAGCACAGCAAAAATGACTTGCGTCGCTGCCTATTCCAAATATTTGTAAATGAGGCCCTAAGTTTAGACCTGAAGTCTAACTTTAAACCTGAAGTCTACCTTTAGACCTGAAGTCTAAACTTGGACTTCAGGTGAAAACTTAGACTTTAGGTCTAAACTTAGGGCGTGATTCAAAAAGGTAAACTTATACCTGAAGTCTAAGTTTAGAACTGATTTTTAAGTTTAGTCCTAAAGTTTAAATTTAGACATGAATTCTAAGTTTAGACCGAAAGTCTAACTTTAGACCTAAAGTGTAACTTTAGACCTCGAGTCTAAACTTAGACTTCTGGTGAAAACTTAGACTTTAGGTCTAAACTTAGGGCTTGATTCAAAAAGGTAAACTTAAACCTGAAGTCTAAGTTTAGACCTGAATTCTAAGTCTAGACCTAAAGTTTAAATTTAGACATGAGTTCTAAGTTTAGACCTAAAGTCTAACTTTAGAACTAATATCTATCTTTAGACCAGTGGTTCCCAAACATTTTCAACCCGCGGCTCCCTAGACCAATTGGCTGTTGGATATTGCTTCCCATTACATTACATGGGCAAAATTATTGTATGACACAAAAATGAATAACAGCGCAAGATTCTGGCAAACGGTTAAGAGGATTGAGAATCCATTGGCACCTGGGATTAACTCACATATATCGGAGGATGTCTGGGCAAAACACGTACAAACCTACTTCAATTTAGTCCCACACAATAATTTGCAAAAAATAGCCGAGTATCACAGCGCCAACCACCCCGTCTCCCCCAAGTGAACGGATTACCACTCAGTTTCTCTCCCAAAATGATTGAAAGTAGAATAAAGCAAAGCCATCAAGAGGGAGCGCCAGGGCCCAACGGTTTGCCACCAGTATTATATCAACAAGACCCAAAATATTGGTCCAGTGAATTACTACCACTCTTTGATAACATCGCTGACACAGGAACAATCCCTGAATCGTGGAAAGGCTCAATTATTTCCCCTATTTATAAAAAAGGCTGTAAGAGTGACCCAAAAAACTATTGGCTTATAGCTCTTATTGACATTGAGGCCAAATACTACGCAGGCCTTATACTGGCCGAACTACAGGAATGGGCCAGGGAAAAAACATTAATCCCAATCAATCAAACTGG
Source organism: Lissotriton helveticus (assembly GCF_964261635.1). Taxonomy (NCBI): domain Eukaryota; kingdom Metazoa; phylum Chordata; class Amphibia; order Caudata; family Salamandridae; genus Lissotriton; species Lissotriton helveticus. The sequence continues at coordinate 76,135,556 of NC_136072.1, forward strand.
TTTCCAGGAAAACTTGGGAACTACCACAAATATTCTGGCCCTCTCTCTTCTAGCTGACTCCACAAAAGCAACAAGACAATCATTATTTGTTTGCTTTATCGACTATAAAGCCGCTTTTGACAGCATTGGTAGAGGAAAATTATGGTCAAAGCTAGCTCGATGGGAAATCCCTTCCGCACTCTTGAACCAACTCATTCTATTACACACAGAGACATGGGTTCAAATAAAACTGGGGAGCGGCACCATCGTGTCCAGGCGGATCCCAACGACCAGAGGCTTAAAGCAGGGCTGTGTCCTCGCCCCAACCCTATTTAACCTTTTTGTAGCCGACCTTTCAATTGAATTAGACAACTGTAATCATCATGCTCCAAATTTGGGTGGCCTCCCCCTTTCAAATTTACCGTATGCTTACGACCTGCTATTAATTAGCCAAACTCAAGTTGGCTTACAGCACATACTGAACACTACAAACAAATTTGCCACAAACAACGGGTTGGAAATAAACTTAGATAAGTCGAAAATTATGGTATTAAACCAGTGAACTGCAAAAAAACGACCGAAATGGCAGCTGGGTAAGAGTGATCTCGAAGTGGTCAAAGAGTATAAATATCTAGGAATAATTTTCGACAAAAGGGGGTCGTATGACCAACAAAAAGAGCCAATTCAAAGGCGAGGGACCCTCCTAGCAATCACCTTAAAAAATCTTAAAAATAAAATAACTGGTCCAAACCTGCTCCCGCTGCTCGAAGTACTCCGAGGGAACCATTTACCTATCGACATTGAATCACCGACACTGCTGCCTCTGAATTGGTGCGACAGTTCCCTTGTTCGCTGATTGCTGTGTGCTGTGTGCGCCGGAAGCCCTCGCCGGACCCGCTTCGCGGGTCCCGCAGCGCCACACAGGTACTCTTCCCGGATTCTGACAGGAGCTGCTGTCTTGGGGTGAGCGGAGCTGCCGGCAGGGCTGCGAGCACGGAGGCAGGGACTCACTCTACCAGGAGTCCCTGCGAGCCCTATCTGACACACCTGGGCTGCTCTCCCTGCTGGCCCCGCCCCCCGCCCACGGAGTGAAAGGCGGGTGAGACGCTGGTCGTAGCGGGAACCATTTACCTATCGACATTGAATCACCGACACTGCTGCCTCTGAATTGGTGCGACAGTTCCCTTGTTCGCTGATTGCTGTGTGCTGTGTGCGCCGGAAGACCTCGCCGGACCCGCTTCGCGGGTCCCGCAGCGCCACACAGGTACTCTTCCCGGATTCTGACAGGAGCTGCTGTCTTGGGGTGAGCGGAGCTGCCGGCAGGGCTGCGAGCACGGAGGCAGGGACTCACTCTACCAGGAGTCCCTGCGAGCCCTATCTGACACACCTGGGCTGCTCTCCCTGCTGGCCCCGCCCCCCCCGCCCATAATCTTCGTCCCACTTTTTGATAAAAGGAGTTACACAGACCGCTGCGCGGGAGCGCGCCCGGGAGCGTGCCCGGGAGAAGCCCGGGAGAAGGGCGGGCCGTCTGTGGCCGAAGGAGGCCGGGCTGGGCTACCTCTCTAACATCCTCATTGTGGACCAACAAAGGTACTGTGTTAATTGAGGAAAAAAGTCCTTGGCCCATTGACATTAATTGTTACTAAACCCTGTACGTCCGTCCGTATCAGTTACTTGTATCTTTTTTCCTTCTCACTGTTACTAGAGGGGGGCCGGTCTGAAGAGGGTTTCTTGAAGCCCTTACAGATTCGCCCAGGAATACGGTTTAGTACGAGCTGTTACTGATACAGATAAAGGACTAGGGGCCCGATGTAGGTCGGTCGGTAACGGCCGAAAATCGGTATTTTCGGCCGTTACCGATCGGAATACAGACAACGGGATGTAGGAGGCCGAAATCCAGCGAAATCGGCGATTTTACCGAATCAGAAAGTCACCGAGTCGGTCGGATTCCGATTCGGAAAAAAGTAGTAATCGGAAAAAATCTCCGAATCGGTAGATTACCTATTCGGAGATTTTTCCGATTCCTACATTTTTCCGATTCGGAATCCGACCGACTCGGTGACTTTCCGATTCGGTAAAATCGCCGAATTGGTATATATTCCGATTCGGTGAAAATCCGATTCCATGCGAAAACCCTAAGATTGAGATGTAGGTAAGCACAGAAATACCGATTTTGCTCAAAATTCGGTATTTCTGAGTCGGAAATTACCATGGATTGGAATCAGGTGGTAACCAGGTGCAACCTATAAAAAAGGACCCAAAATGCAGTTGTACTTGCAACATGGCAGCTTTCTATGTCATAGCTAGACGGCTACGGCTACAGCAGGAAGGAGAGAGGGAATGGCAGAGAGAGGAGCAGGTGTACAGGCAGAGGGTGACCCTGTGCATGCTGACAGATCCAGAGATCCTACAGAGGTACAGGCTGGAGGCAGACACCATCAGAGACCTCATCAGGGACCTCCAACCCCTGTTGCAGCACCCCACCCCAAGGGCACATGCAATCCCTGTGCAGGTGCAGGTGCTATGCTGCCTACACCTGCTGGCGTCTGGCAGCTATCAAAGTGTAGTTGCTGTGGCAGGAGGGGTGACCCAGAGCAGCCTGTCAAGGTTCTTCCACAAGTTCCTTGATGCCATGATCCAGAGGATGGCCCACTACATTTCCTTCCCTTCCACCCATGCAGAACTGGCACAGACAAAAGCTGAATTCTATCAGATGGCAAGATTCCCCCACATCATTGGCTGCATAGATGGCACACACATACCGATTTGCCCCCCTGCTGACACCGAATACGTATACCGCAATCGGAAGTCACGGCACACCATAAATGTGCAAGTGATATGCAATGCCAAGTGTGCGATCACTGACCTGGTTGCAAAGTTTCCGGGGAGTACCCATGACTCCTATATCTTCCAGAGTAGCGGAATTTATGCACGGCTGATGGCAGGGGAATTTGGCGAAGGATACCTCCTAGGTAAGACACAGTGTCAGACCCCCATTACCAAAATTGCAGTGTGAAATACATGTATGCATGTGAGTAATGTTACCCCTTCTCCTTCTAGGCGACAGTGCATATGCCCTACGCTCGTTCATTCTCACACCTTACCTCAACCTCTCAACACCCAGCCAAAGGAGGTACAACCGTGCCCACAAAAGCACGAGGAACGTAGTGGAAAGGACCTTTGGCATCTGGAAGAGCAGGTTCAGATGTCTGCACAAGAGCGGAGGTGCAAGGCAATATACCCCCATCACCTGCTGCAAGATTATTGCTGTCTGTGCAATGTTGCACAACCTTGCAGTCAGGAAAGGCACTGAGGTAGAGTTATCCGACTACGAGGACCCTGACGATGACAATGCTGTCCCACTACCACTACCTGCTGGAGTCTCTGCACCATCTGACGGCAGATACAGGCGTCAGGAGATCACAGACAACTATTTCTGAGTGAGTACAGATGCACAAACAGGTCAATGTATGTGTTCAGAAATTAAATTTAATAATGTTGCATCAACGTTACTGCACTGATGTGCAACAAAAGAAAAGTTAAACAACAAGGGGTAGGAATGTCCAATGTCCGGGTTGCCTCACCCGCAGTGGCAGTCCTATTTTTTGCTGCGCTTAGCAGGCCCACTGGGATGAACCTCACCCCCTTCAGAATGCCCTGCAGCCTCAGCTGAGCGCCTGCTGCTCCGGCGCGGCTCTGACGCAGCGCTGGCCGGGCTGCTGCGGCTGCTGCTGTCCCCAGCCTCGCCCAGGACGGGATTCACTACGGTGTTGGAGATGAGTAGTGTCTCCATGGCTGTTGTTATACGGCCCATGCCCCTAGTGACCTCGGACATGTTCTGTGTGAGGCTGGCCTCCATGTTTGCCCCACGTTGGCATAGCTGGGCAGTCGCAGCCGCAAGGCGGTTGAGTGACCTGTTCGTGACTCTTGCATCCCTGCGACGACTCAGCTCATGGTCATCCAACCTGGTGCAGAGCTGGGTGATGCCAGTGGTCATTCGGCCAATTGATGTTGCTATTTCCTTGTTGCTGTCAACGAAGGTCTTGAAGCCCTGTGTCATCTCACCCATCTGCAGGTTGTGCAGGCGCAACTGGCGATGGCAGGCCAGGATGGATTTCGCCTGCATCCTCTGTATTGTGACCATGCTGGTCTCCAGCCCTGCGAAGACGCTGCCTCCCGGTGCTGGTATTGGGCTGCTGGTAGCACGTGGCCTACGTGGAATTCTGCTGCCCTGCTGTGTGTGCTCTGGTGTCGCTGGTGTCACGGGGTCTTGTGCAGGAGTCTGACCCGCTGCCCCCTCCATGATGACTAATGGAGCCACTATTCTCCTCCGGGCCGGGGAAGTGGCAGGTGCAGGGTGGCTCTGTGGTGGTGTGTTGTCCGGGGAGAATACCAATGAGGGCGACTGAGACTGAGACAGTCGGGGGGAGTGTGGAGTTGTGAGGGAATGTCCTGTGTCCTCCTCATTTGCCAGGGCACAGCTGTTGTCCTCCTCCTCCTGTGCTGCTGCACTGGTGCTTGCCACCGCCGCACTGGCTGTTGGTGCTGGAGCTGGTGCTGGAGCTGATGCTGCTCCCCCGCCTGATGGTGCCCCTAGGTACAAAGAAGCATTTGTCAAGTGGGTGCTAATGTGTTCCAGTCACAACTATTAAAGCATTGCACGTCTCATTACAAACACGTTGATGCTGTATTACAGTTATTTATCTCATGCTTCTGCTGTGGCATTTTTGGTAACTTTTGCTGAGTACATTTAGCTAGATGCATTGCTCATGTCTGTTGCTAGCAGTACTGGCCTGGGGTTTGGTTGTGCATTGGGTCTGTAGGGGAGGTGTCTGGTATGGTGTGTCAAGTTGCGCATGCTTCTTACCTGTAGCTGTAGCTCGGGATGAGCTATCCAGGTCCCCAATTCCCACGACACTGGCCCTCTCGATGGTGGTCGCCACTAGTTCCTCCAGCTGAGTGAGGGGTGGCGCTCGGTTTGTTCCTCCTCCAGTGAGTCCAGCCTGCTTGTGCAGGTCGGCCAGTTTGCGCTTGGTCACGCCACGGATGTCATAAAACCTCTTCTTGAGGTCGTCTAGGCTCCTGTGGGTGACACCAACTGCATTCACTTTCTCCCCGATGTCGATCCACAGCCTCCTCTTGGTGCTCTCCGGGACAGTCAGGGACTGCCTGCCATATAGCTGGGTGTGCACCCTCACCACCTCCTCCACCAAAGTTTGTAGCTCCATGGTGCTGAATTTAGGATTGCGCTTACGCCCTGCCTTCTGGCTCTCTGTGCTGGTGTCCATGTCTCTCAGGGATCCTGCTCACAATGCTGCTCTCTCTGTGTTTGCTCAGCTCAGGCAGCTTTCCAGAAAGTTCTGATGAGTTGCACCTGCCTGGGTTGCCACACCCTGTGGGGGAGGGTGCTTACAGCTCATTGGCTGATGTCTTCAGTGTCACTCAACCTGCTCGGCAAAACGGCATTCTCCGAATCGGTATTTTCCGATTCGGTATTTTCCGAATGTGTTCGGTAAATACCGATTCGGAATGTATAATGTCTTCCTATTGGCCTTTCGGCCCATGGGGCGTATTTATTATTCCGATTCGGCGTTTACCGATTCGGTTGGTTCCGCATTTTTTTTTTCCCGATTCGGACTTGTCCGACCCGGCCTATACCGAATCGGTAGTTGGCGATTCGGTACGTATCGACTCTCGATACCGAATGCTACCGATTCAGTATTTTTCCGATGATTATTTCCTACATATCATTTTCCGATTTTGAAATACCGATTCGGTACGGATCGGTATTTTAAAATCGGTAAATGCGTTTTACCTACATCGGGCCCTAGATCTTGCCTATCTGAACCAAAGTAGGACCTTGTGGAACAACCGAAACTGTCTATTGTTGTATGGCTTTGTTTTTTCTACAGTTTTGTTAGCATTGTGGCACATTTTCATTTTATTAATCTACCCACTGAGTGTTATCCTTGACCCTTGCTAGCATTTTTATTTATAAATATGCCTAAAAAACTGGCCCTTGTAACATCAGAACCGGTTAATACCTTAGACTCTTTTTTGGTTCAAGTGGTCAAAAAAATAAATAACGATAGAAGGGAAAGCCTAGGTTTGAGTCAATCTCCAATCTTGTGCCCACTGAGTCCTGTCCCCGATGCACAAATGTCTGGGACACCACCATCTGATCCCACATCTTATATACCTGACACTAATCCCCAAGACATTTGCAATGATGAAGAAAATTCTGATCTGTTAGTTGATCTATCATTGCATGTCGTGTCTGACTCCGACCAACAGCAAAATATCGCAGCGGAAGTCCCTTCACCCTCGTTGCCTGTTACCCGGCCAGTGAGAAACTGCAGAAAGTCACAAGCTAAACGCGGGGGCAAACAGACAGGAAGGAAAAAGTTTACCACACCACCTAGACACAAAGGGAAAAACGTGGAGCGCGAAGATTCAGATGAGTGTAGACAAATCATTGACGATGACCTGTTTAACAGGATCTCGGACATGATAGACATTAAAATTAGGACCATCATTAAGCCACTTATTGGGAAGATAGATAAATTAACAGCTGAAGTAAAAAAGATGGGTGGGTCGCAATGTAAGCTGGTTAATGACTTGGATAACTTAGCTGCTCATGTTATCAAACCAGTAGTTACATCAGAGGAGGACACGGGTCTTGATACATGCCCCATGGAAGGCCAATTACAGCCCACTCTGGCAGGGTAGCTACCACTACCTGCGCCCAGCCAGGATGCAATAAGAGAGTCGCCAACCTTACCACCTGCTGTGCCAGCTCCACTGAATCTAGGGGAGGATTCAATACAATTTATCATGGCAGCCTCACCCTTAGTTCTGGTACTGGCGAACGTCCCTGTCTTATCTAATGAGCAAAAAGAATCCTCTCAAGGTTTAAAAGATAAAGCTTTACATTGGCTCACCAATAACATGCATATGGCATCCCAGGGAGTTGACCAGCTAGCGGGGGAAATTGTTATGACAAGCAGGGTATCATGGATTGGGAACAATCCTAAGAAATTTAAAGGGGACTGCGTAGTTCTAAATTTTGCTAGCGCAGAAGTACTCCCAAACATCTTTGCCAACATTTTCCCTCCTCAACGCAGAAGCGGTACCATAATCCCTCTTACCCTGAAATTCTTTTACAACAAAAATCAAATTGGGACCTCCCCTAATATCTTCAGGCTTAGAAGGAATGCTAGAGTTACTTACTGGGGTGGGGAAACTAGAGCCAGATTCAATAACGATCGTTTCCACCCGATGATTAGTCTTGGGCCAGGGCAACACAATTTCCCACCTGGGCCATTGGCCAGAACTCCAGGACCAAATTGGCCCAACATAAATAGGCGGGGAGCAAGTAACCCGGGATTTGATAACAGAGGTCAGGGACACAGTTTTATGGCTAGGCCAGGAAATTAACAGTTTTTGATGTGCCCTAATACCCCACAGCCTATGTGGAATACAGCAGTGAACGGTTGGGGTCAGGTGGCCACCCCTTTTGATTGGGGTTTTGGAACAGGGAACAGGTTCGGAGTCTTGTCCAACTTAAATATTTGTGACTGACATATTGAGGATACTAATCTGGGAAATAATGCTATAGTCCAACAATTAGATCGGAATAGCCCACACATTAATGGATTATATTCCAACGAGCCTATCCCTCAGATGGGGCAGGAAGATCAAACCATATCTAGATATGACCATCCCCCACGTCACATCTGTCGGAGTACTGTGAGAATCAGTGTCTTGCCAGAGACAAGTCACAGAGCCTTGTGGAAGTGGGCTTTAAAGAACCAACTCAATTTCCACATAATAATGAAGGGGTATTCAAACGGTATTCTGAACCTAAGATATCCAGAGATTCCTGTAAGTTGATAAGTTGGAATATAGCAGGGCTAAATGGGAAACGACAGGATAAGGCATGGTCAAACTTTGTCTTAGGCCACCATATCATTGCCCTTCAGGAAACCTGGGATATCTCTGATAACCTTTGGTGGGATGGGTTTACTAGTTTTACTAAAGCAGCTGTTCCTAGTCGTATGGAGAGGGCAAAGGGAGGCCTTCTAATTTTGTTCTCACTAGACCTAAAGGGAAGCTGTAGGCAGATTAGTACCAACTCGCCCAACATTTTGATGGTAGAAAGAGTGACTAATAACACCAGCAGGACTATTTTTATAAACTTCTACAACTCAGGGAATAGCGACCACAGAGGACGAAATATCAGCGATTTAGATAACATTTTAAATTTGGTCAGTCAGAATACTAAGTTTGATACTGAATACATTTTATTAGGCGATTTTAATATCCATCCGTGTAACTTAATTTGTATGAAAAGAAGTATTGAAGGGGATGATGGCCCAGAGGGACCTCACTTTGAACATACCGTAGAGGGTGAGGAGTTGGAAGATCTTCTTGCCAACTTTGACTTGCATGAACCAGACGGTGGCACTAGATTGCCAACCTTCACTGGCATCCCTCAAGGCACAATTATAGATTACATATTCATATCCTTGGGTATTTTAAGCCGGGCTATCTCTTATCGCACAGTACAATCACACTTTAGCGATCACAATCCGGTAGAATTAGAAGTAGCGTGGGGAGGCCATATGGGACCATCGCCACTGATATTAAGGCCTGTCCATCCCTTGACGACTTTTGACCAAGGTAGACGCATGAAATGGGCAAAGGTGGTACCGGAAAAATTCTATGCAGATAACTTTGTAAAAATAAAGGACCAGGTTGAGACTTGTAAGAATCCCTGTGCCCAGGGCCGAAAAATCGTTGAGGCATTTGAGGGAATATGTGGGCAGGTTTCACAGGATCTTCTAGCAAAGACAAAAAAAGGAACTCCAGGAAATAAGCGCTGGTTTGATTCAGCTTGCTCAAAAGCCCATAGATCATTGCTGGCAGCCCTAAAAAACACCCCTAGGGTAAAAAGTGAGATCACCAGACTTAGGAAGATCTATAAGCTAGCTGTTAAAAAACGAAAGGATATTATCAAACAAGAAGCATGGGATAGCCTTCTTTCAGTGGCAGTCCTGAAAGATAGTAAAAAATTCTGGCAGATCATCAAACAGCCTTTTTTTGCAGATGACAGCAACGAATCTACGGACTGTGTTGTCTCCGACGAAAAATGGCTGATACATTTTACAAATGTCTACGGGGATACTGTTGACGCGACTAATGACGTCCCGTTGAAAACCTCAGTTACCCGCCCCATTTTTTTCAACCGAAATGAGGTGGAGAAAGCCATCTTGGCCACTACAAAGCATAAGGCACCCGGCCCTGATGGAGTTCCCGCCGATTTTTTTATGTACTCACCAAAATTGTGGGCTGAAGTGTTGGCAAATGTGTTCAACGCTGTTAATGGTAATTCTGCACCTGCCTCATGGGACACCTCTATCATTGTCCCTATTTTTAAAAAAGGCCGGCGGGATGATCCAGGCTGCTATAGGCCTATATCCCTTTTGGACTCCTCAGTAAAAATTCTAGGTAGAGTCCTTTTAACCAGGTTGAGGGAGAATGTGGAGAACTGTGGTGGGTTGTCCGAAATTCAATACGGCTTTAGGGAAAGAAAGGGGACTATTGAACAATGCGCTAATTTACTTCTGCTCATCTCCAAATATACTGTGGCCAAGGAGGGGTCTGTGTATCTTGCATTCATGGACCTCTCCTCGGCTTTTGACCTAGTCAACCGGACAAAGTTGTGGTCCATCTTGTTGGAAATGGGTATTGACGAGGCATTGGTCACCTTTATAGCTACCCTGCATCAACAACTCTTCTCAAGTGTACGCGTAACGAACGAGGGTAGCTGCACCACTTCCTTTAGATCACTAAGGGGGGTGCGCCAGGGCTGCATTTTAGCCCCCTTGCTCTTCACCATCTATATCAATGGCCTGGGCGCACATCTGGGGGGGCGGGAAGCCGACGTCCCGCGTGTAGGAGCAACCAAGATTCCGGCGCTCCTATATGCGGATGACGCCGTGCTGATTGCCCGCACGGGTGTTGGCCTCCAGTGCCTTTTGAATGCCTTTGGTTCGTTTATGGAGCAACTGGATCTTAAGATAAACGTAACCAAGTCACACACAATGGTGGTGGGTCGAGAGTGTCGCAAGAAGAGAAACAAAACATTTACATGCAGGGGAGACATGGTCTCTAGGGTATCTACATTCCCCTATTTAGGCGTATTGTTTGACCAGAAAGGGTCCTGGGGTCCGCAGGTAAGAGCCAAGAGGTTGGCTGTTATTAGATCATCATCAGCGCTCCTGGGCTTTGCCGGCAGGTTAGGGGCTAGGCCCATGGAAGCTATACTAAAAATCTATAACAGTAAATCTGTGGCTATTGCACTATATGGTTCTGCATTGTGGGGATATGTAAATGTAGAACCAATTCAGAGAGCGGAGAATAGATTTATCAGAACTCTACTTTCTGTACCCCAGTCAACCCCAACTTATTCTATCCATAAAGAAGTGGGCCTACAGTTTCTTTCTGATAAGCTGAGTATGGCCCCCCTGATCCTTTGGTTGAAAATGTGGATTAATGAAGAACTCCCACTGAACCACAAGATCATGTCTGACGTGCTGTCCCTGGATAAATCCAACAAGATCCCCTGGTTGGCTTATTTGACCAGGGCATTTTCAGATCTAGGCCGTCCGGAGCTTTTTACTTCCCCTGAGAACATTAAGATCCAAGACATTGATTTTGTGAAAAAGTCCTTTATGGAAAGGAAGGAAGCATGCCGCGAAGAACGCGAATTGGTAAAACCGGCAGTGAGGGACCACTGTTTACTGGTTAACTCGTTATCACTTGCACCCTATCTTGGCTTTGTAACAATTCCCTTCCATAGGTTTCTTTTAATAAAATTTAGATTTAATTTGTTACATTTTTGTTTAGGTTCTTTTAAAAATTGGCAGAAGCCAGAATTAGCTCCGCCCTGTAGCTGCGACCAGTTTTCAGTGCAAGACACGATGCATTTCGTCATGTTTTGTGGGTTGTACTCAGAACCAAGGAAAAAATATTTGTTGCCTATACTTAAAAAGGCCGGCTTTACCCAAGTGAGACCGGCTTTGCTCTATCTACAATTATTACCTAATCCCCACGTTACTTTTTGCATTGCTAACTTTCTGGTAGCCGCTTCAAGGGTGAAAGCTGTCTGTCAAGATTAGTTTTAGATCAAATGTCTTTTGCCATTTAAACCTATGTGCAAATGTTACGCTTCTTAACTGCTGGTTATACCGCCATTCATTAAATGTTTTTTTGTGTAAATAGGAAAATTCTATTTTGTATGAAATGTATTTTATTTTTCTTTCTTTGTATGGCTTTTGATTAAGCCGAATAAAGTTATTCTGTCTGTCTGTCTACTCCGAGCGAAGCTCTTACGAACGATAACCTACGGCAGCGAGGCCATGCGAGGGATGGACGAAACAACCCTGGACAAAACGGTCTCTAAACGCTAAGAATAATATTTAAGCTTCCAAAATACACTTCTACAGTGCAACTAAGACTCGAATTTGGATTATTAAACCAGGCAAAAAAACGGAAGGGCGCGTACGTGAAAAGCTGGTATAAAATAAAGAGCGTCGCGGCCGGATCATTAAACTCATTTCTATGGAAAGAAATCTCAAGGAAAAACAACTCCCCCGCCATGGCATATCTTCAGTCAGGGATCAGCGTGCTAGACCTACAGAACATCTGGGAATCCGGACTTCCTTTTAACAACGTCAAAGACCTGGTTAATACGTCGATAAAACTAGTCTCCACCGAAAAAGATCAATCAGACTTAAATAAGAGGTCTCACAGCTGGTTTGTGACTCAAAGTTATTCAAAATGTTCACCACAATTGTACCTAGGCACCAGCTTCTCCAGAATGCTGAAGGAAAGCTTCCTGGCAATGAGGATGGGGATTTTACCTGTGAAAACCCACATACCCCACTGGAAATGCTCATTTACAACCAACCTCTGCATATTATGTGGAGAAACAAAAGAAGATGTGCTGCATTTTCTGTGTATCTGCAAATCTCTTGACCGGGAGAAGAGAGAGTTGTTCAAGCCACATATAAATGAAATGCACATCCGATCTTGCAGACAGGCAGTGAAGGTATGCTTTGATGGGGTCAATGTTAGATTACTTTGCAATTTTGTCCATTTTATGAAAGAAGTACAAATAAAACTACACACAGAACCTGGGCACAACCGCCCATGTCCATGGCCACCTGCCAGGTGACTGTAAATAATTTCCATCTCGTATAGTCACTAAAACCAGCGGGGCTACGACCCAACAATTAAACACTCAGATTTACAGACAGAGGGACATCGTAAGCCCGGGACTTGCACGTAGACCTTGCCTGAATTAAGAAGCTCATTGTAATTTTATTAGATATATCTTTTAATCAGTTTAAATTCTTGTTTTAGAATATAGCGATCCTGTTTTTAAGGGAATATGGAATTGTGTTATATATGTGTTTTGTATCACTGTACAGAATGCAAAGATTTGATTAATCAAGCATTAAAGACTTACTTATTTACTTACAATAAATATTTTGAGCGAGGGACTGTAAATCTTGCCTCAGCAGTTCTCCCATTTTAAACCCTGTAAATAATTGAGATGAAGGAACAGAGAATAGTGTGTGCAATGCAAGGATATGCCTGCTCTCTCTTTTCACCATATTTGTGCGCCCTCTGGCCATGCAGTGACTGCATCAGTGTGCTGTTTGTGTGGGCTGAGCATGTAGCTGGATGAATCCAGCCGAAAACAGCCTTTAATTTGGAGCCTGAAGTAAACAAATAAATAACCACTTCAAAGGCTTCATTGACTTCAAGAGAACAAGTAAATGATTCATCGCTAATAATACGCTTCCAGATGGTGACATCACACAGTACTTGGCAGATTTCAAATGATACTGCAAAGACTGGACCACCAAAAATTGCATATTGTTAGAAACATCTAAATGTTACTTGTGACAACTCAAAACACGAAATAAGAGGTATGCATTTAAGACTGATATCGTAAAAAAGAATGTAACTGTATTTGATCACACTCTGTATACCTTGTAAGAAATATAAAAATACTGGATCTGGCAGCCTCACCCGTATTTCACTACAAACCAGCTGCTTTAATTGAATCACCTTATCAATTAAGAGCGTGTGTAAATTTACATTGCCCATCTCTGCCTCTGCACAACAGGGAGCAGAGGCAAATGACCACTGTGTGCACAGCCTATGGAAGGGAGTCTTAAGATGCCCATGGAAGCAGGTGATGGGTGACCATATTGATTGGCAGTTCCTTTACGAGGCCGATGGTGCTCTATATTTTTTTCCTGGACTGCATAAATATTAGGACCGGCGTGATCTCTGGAGAAATGCCATAGTCTGTGTGTGCAGACGGAGGTGGCTTGTTTCTGTTCCATGTCTTCATTCTGGTGGGTGCTCGTCATGGCCGGCATGGCTTCATAGCTCCTCTGCAAACAGGACAGAGACCCACCCAGCAGTATAAGAGAAAGAAATCCTCCTGTCCTTCTATTGGGGAGTATGTGGGTGAGGGTCTGAGAAGGGCAGGGAAGGGAAGGAATGGTGTGTGTTCTTACTGTCTGAATATTCTTCTCCTTATGTCTAATCAGTATGGGTACTTGTTCCTATGAGGAGAGGGTATAGAAACATTAAAGAAAAGCTGTAGTTGGAATATTTCGTTCCAGGGGGATCTTCATTATTTGGAAGTGTTGCCCTATCACACCCATGTGGGTGTCATGCTTCATCATCGGGCGTTTTGCTCATCATGGGGCCAGCAATGCAAACCCCCATCGGCCATGCTGGAGGGATCTTTATCGGATATTTTTTCTTGGATCAGCCGTGATGGTGTATGCTGGTGTGTGGGGTATAATGTGTAAAGTTGAGAGTGTGATCTTAAAATTACATAAAGGAGATCAATTTGTATTCCGAGACACCCTCAGTAAGGGTAAAAACTAAGATGTGGTAGTGTGTGCAATGTTATGATACGCCGCTCCTCAGTGAGTATGTTGTACTGAACTATCGTGGTTTCATTTATTCAATTGCTCCAATAATACGGAAAGGCTGCAATGTTATAAGAGCCTTGTTTGATGACCCAATGTTAAGCCTGCCTGTTTTGTGCAAAATTACAACAGGGTTAATAATAATTTTAGTAAGTGAATTTTTGGTTCACCCTGACACTGACTGTAATTATTATTTGAGGTCATTCTTATTCCTCTCAGCTAATACTCAAATCTCCTACATATAATTGACTGGAACATGTGTGCATAACTAGCAATAGTGTTGCCTTGAATTCAAGTGTTATTCACTGTGATACTAGTTAAATAGTGCATGTTTCAACCAGTAGGTCTTTTTAATACACCAAAAACTTCCGAAAAACAAGGTAAACACTTGCACATATAGAATGAGTTGCAGCAAGACATTTCAGATAGGTTTTACATTAAATTAGTGGATTGATCTAGAAAAATGTTGGCGGAAAAGTAAAGCTTCTCTTCTTAATGCTTCTCTTTTTGGTTCACCCTGACAAAGATTATGATTATTATGTGAGGTGGTTCTCCCTCCTCTCAACTAATCTTTATTCCAATCTCTTGCACATAACTAGTAATAGCGTTGGCCTGAAGACAAGTGTCATTCACCGTGGTAAAAGTGAAATAGTTTGCATTACAACTAGTAGATTATTTTAATAGAAAGAAAACTTCCCAACAACAAGGTAAAGACTTGCATATATAGTAATAGTTGCAGAGCTATGTTTCAGACAGATTTTATATTAAATCAGCAGTTTGTTCTCAAAAACCTTAAGAGGAAAAGTAAAGCTTCTCTTCTCAATACAGAAGTGTGGCTCAATGGTTAGAGCGGCAGACCTTGCTGCAGAGCTCTGGCCCAGGAGCAGGGTTCGATTCCTGCCTCGGCAGGTCTCGGGCTCAAATTCCTCTGACCGGATATTCTTGCCTCAGTGCCTATTCTAATCATGGGTCCCATGCTGCAACTCTGGGCAATAGCTTGCATACAGCCAGATTCATGAAGCAAAATTGCGATCGCAATAGCTGTGAATTAGCTATTGCGATCGCATTTTACAGAAAAGCAATTCATCATGTAAAAAACATAGTATTTGCGGGTTCGCAAAAAAAAAATTGCGAATTCGCAAAATAAATCGCAGAATTTAGGAGGAACCCCAATAGCGATTCGGAAATAGCGAGAATCCATGGATTCTGCGATTTATTGAGAGATTCCGCTAAATATCCGCAAACGCTATTCATGAAAACTCGCAAATAGCCAAACACCCGAAAATCGCTATTTGCGAGCCGCAATTTAAGGAGAACCAAAAGCAGGTGGTAACCATTAAGGACATTTTTTTTTTTGTTTTTTAAACTCAATGAGCCACAGGTGCAGTCCTGAACAAACACACTTAAGGAAACACAGTAGTAGCATGAGGACTCTCACAATGTCAGGACTCTACATGGTGGTCAGGCGGCACAGGCTCCAGGCTGCAGCACGGAACGGACGCAGGATCCAGGAGAGAATATTCCGCTTGCGGGTCACCCTGCTGGGCCAAACAAGGGAGCACATTTACACAAAGTACCGCCTGAATGGGCCAATGATTCTAAAGCTGATCCGGGACCTAGACCCTCTGATTCAGCACCCAACAAGAAGGACCAATGCCGTGCCTACACATGTCCAGGTCTTGTGCTGCCTGCACCTACTGGCCTCCGGAAGCTTCCAGGGGATGGTCGCTGTTGCAGGGGGGATATTCCAGAGCACCATGTCCCGCTGCCTAAAGAGTTTCCTTGAGGCAATGCTGAGCCGCCTTCACCACTTCATCTCATTCCCGACCACCCAACAGGACTTGAATATGACACCAAGCTACAGTTCTACAACGTGCCCAATTCCCACAGGTCATTGGATGCATTGACTGTACCCACATCCACATCTGCCCACCAGCACAAACTGAGTACATGTACCGCAACCGCAAAAACTACCACTCCCTCAATATCCAGATGGTGTGCAACGCAAAGACTTACATCACGGACATAGTGGCACAATATCAGGGGAGCACACATGACTCCTTCATATTCCGGCACAGCGGCATACACACACGACTGGCCAGGGGAGACTTTGGCGAAGGACACCTACTAGGTAAGTAGACATGCCCCCATATAATACACTGTGATCATGTAGCTGCGCAGAACATGTACTCACCCTCTGCTCTTTTCATTCAGGTGACAGCGCCTACGGTCTCCGTGAGTACCTCCTCACCCCTTACCTCAACCCTGCCACACCACAGCAACGGCGTTACAATGCAGCACACATCCGCACTAGGAATTGCATTGAGAGGACATTTGGGCTGTTGAAGAGCCGCTTCCGCATACTGCATAAGACTGGTGGGGCCCTCAAATACGAGCCTGAGGTCTGCTGCCGCATTGTTGCCGTGTGTGCAATACTCCACAACATTGCTACCAAGCGCAGGATACCTGTTGAGATATCTGGCAGTGAGTCGGAAGGGGACAACCGCCCACCTCCACATGCGCGTCATGCGCGCGGGGAAAATCCAGCTGAAGGACACAGATGCCGCAACCAAATCACTAATAACTTTTTCTAGTCCACCCACTCCCCTCACCCAACACTGCACGCATGCATGACAAATGTAATAATGACATGAGTCGGATTTACGTTCAACCATAAATTCTTATTGTTCATTCACAATAATGTGGTTTTTCGTTTGTCCATGAGTGCACATGGGAACAGTATTGCTCCATATGTCACCATGCTGGGATAGAGGGCTTGCTTGCAGATTCTGCATGGCCCTGCAGGCAGAGTGTAAATTGTCAATGGCGCCTCCGTCCAGACGTACCCAGTCGCCTCTCGCTGTCCTCATTTGCAGTGTTGGCCCGTGATGCTGCAGTAGGCCTGCTGCTGCGGCGGCGTTCTGTCACCGGCGGCCAGGACATGCTGCTGTGGCTTGACGTGCCCTCGCTGACATCATCACCCACCCCTGGTGCAACATGGGCAGTTGGATGCATGCTGAGCACAGCTGCTGTCACCTGATCAAGTGTCCTTGCAACATCCTGGCAACACTGAACCATTTGTACCTGCATTGCAAGAACCGGCGGGAAAGCTGAGATGTTGCGTTGCCGATGATATGATTTGATCTGGTGTAGGCTGACAGGCGGGTCAGCAGCTGGCGGTGGCGCCGCCGGGTGATGTCCTGCTGAGAGACAAGGATCTGATTGTTCTCTCGCACAGGTGCGGTCAGCTGTCCAACATGCTGCGCGGTATTGGTGAGCTGCAGATGTATGGCATCCAGGTGACGCGCCTGCGTCAGGTGTACCGCAAGCATGTGGCGTTCAATTGCCAGGCCAGGATCATGTGCATGGACAGCCCTGCCCGCGTGTGTTGAGATGTCACGCAGCTGGCGCGACAGTCCCCTGGACTGCGACCTGATGGCGGCTGAGCGTCTCGTCTGCCTCCTGGCAGTTGGTGGGGTGGCCTGTACCACGGCCAGGGTGTCGGTGGGGGTGGTTGCTGGGCACCTGTGGCTGCAGGGTTGGCCCTGCCCACATGGGGGCGTGGTGGTGGTACTGCTGCAGGTGGCTGAGATGTTCCTGGTTCAGGTTGGCCCTCAACCTCGGTGTCCTCATCAATATGTAGGGCCTCACTATCGGTGCTGGCCTGTTCTGCTGTACCTGTGATGTAAATGGGTGCATGATTAATGATATGTAGCTGCACATGAGATGTTGCTGCATTCATCCAGGCCTGCTGTCCCTGACTGGCTTTTGGAATTACTTTGAATTTACAGGTCTGCCAGTGTTGGGCTATCTGGGAATTGTAGTACTGAAAATTCTGGATCCGTGTCATAAACATCGTCGTATCATGACGATTTTGGTATCAGCAGACCGAGAATGACGAGTACACTATATACAAGCATTTTCGGCGTATTCGAGTGGCGAGACCACCCTGAAATCAGGGATTCCGTCCTGAACCCTCGGGTTCCATTTTGTGCATGGCAGCCATCTTGTGGTTGCCCTCACATAGGCCGATGACTAAGGCCGAATGAATCTTTCGGGACACGTACACCTTTAGCTGACTTTTATTGTGACCTGGGCAAGCTGACTCCACTGCCCGAAGCCAAACCTGTTCGGCCGGTTCCTTTCCCAGTGGCCGACCGAGATTAGGATCAAGGTTAGGATTAGGATTAGGATCAAGGTGCCACATGTCATAAACCCTTCATCGCACACAACTATGCCTAATCTTACACACACCTGTCTCTGTTTTCTGCTTTATGGCCTGCTTTACGATGAGGAGGTGCCCGATTTTATTAGGGGTCCGTTCGATATCTGATGAAGTATTGGGCCTTGCCAGGTAATTGATTGTGGGCTGAACAAACTGAAAATGGGCTTGTCATCATGAATCTGCTTTTTCTTTGTCGTAGAAATATGTGAATGGTCAACTGTAAAATAAGGAATGTTTGCCTAAAGCATAATATTTTGTATAAAAAGGGATGGCTGGCTTTGTAAGGTGAGCAGTCTCCTGAGAATATACACTGTGTTGTACTTCTAGGATACCTGTTACTGGCTGCAGCCAATAAATTTGATCTTTGAAGTCACCAAGAAGTCTCTGCGTTTCTGTAGTCTGAGACAGGAGAACTTGAAGTCTTTGGGTGTGTTCCCTGGCACCGCTCGGTTCTTAAAATCCCAGTACTTCAGTTGGCGCCCAATGTGGGGTGATTTCAGCGGTACCGGTCCAAGCCAGAGGTTCGTGAGGAGCTTCATGTGAAATTCTGGAGGAAGGCCAACCACTTCATTGACCCCTGTATGTCGTCGTGGTCCGAAAGTCTTTGCTGCGAGGTTCCCAGCTTCCCAACGGCTACGAAGGACTGCTGCCCTGACTATCGCCCTGTCTTGGACCCTTTGACGATAGACGATGCTTCTGGTGACATCATCGATACCTCAGTTAAGTATGAGTGGAGCGTCTCCCAGTCCTTAGTCTGGTTCTTAGTTTTGGGTATCCCCTTGGGATCTTTGATTTGGAACTTGCAAGTACCAAAGCCGAGGGACTCGTGTATTCACGAGACTATCGTATTCGATAATCCTTTGAAGTTTGAAGCTAGACTAGAGAGTGAAGATGCCCGGTCTTAGCAGACTTGAAAATTTGTTTTGTCTTGGTTGTAATAGGGATTCCCGATTGGAGGACTCATGTCCGGTTCCTCCGATTGGAACTCCAACCTATGAGCTTTATGTGAAGCATGGCGTAGGCCTCATCACATATAATGAAGTATGGATCCGATACACCAGGAAGGATGGTGTTCTAAAGTGGCCCCAATATGGTAGTTTTGACACAGAGATTTTAGATAATCTAGAGGTTAGACTTTTTAAGAAGAAAGCCCGGCCGGCGATGTTTGACTCTTTCGCCTATGGCGAAAGGAAGCCAAACAGAAGGAAATTAAATTAGCAAAGAGCAATAAAAGAGAAAAGGGTATCTCGATAATGCAAGCTGCTATGCAGTATAAAGATAACGATGAGGAACAAACAAGTGAGCAGTTGCACAGGCAACGTAAAATGGCGATTGATAAATGCTACCCAGTTTTGCCACCTCTCCAACAAGATGTAGCAAAAGAACTCGAGAAAGACCTTCTAATGTCACATTTATTGAGTTCGCCACCCCCCTATGCGCAGAGTGCTACTGCACCTCCGCAACCTTTAGTTGTGCAACCTCCGGTTGTTTTGCCTCAGGTTCTTCCACAGCCGCCAGCTCCTCTTCAGTTGGCTCTTACTGCTACGGCGCAGCCTCCTCAAGGGCCGCCGACTTTTCTACCTGCTCCGCCTTTACTCCCTACAACTTTGCCTACTGTATCAACTACCTCTCCTGATATACCTCCTGATACAGCCTCCGGGTCTGCATCTGCGCCTGCCTTGCCTCACTCTGTTATTCCCCCTGTTCTTTCGTCGACTTCTCCTTCTGTTCGACAGAGAATGACTGACACAGTTGCTAGTCTCCTATCTCCTCTCTTTGGGGCAGCAAGTATGACCTCTGTTTCAACGCGCAAACAGTTGCGTAGTCAACTGCCCGACTCTAGAGAGCGGGATACATTGGATTATTTGGCACATAAATGGGTTACTGACCCCACAAGATATGAGCTAGAGTCTGTTATGGATGTCTTCCATCAGTGGGAAGCACCAAAGCAGAGATACGTTTTCGAGAAAATGTGTGCTTTTCTTTGTGAGGATTTGGAGGATAATGATTTGGAGCCCAATCCACCTGAGTTGTGCCGTGTACAGTTCGAGTTTGCAAAAGGAACGATTGTGGGTTCCGATGTTGAAAGAGCAGTTGCGACATTGTTGTCATTTAGGAGGGAGGCTATCTCTCGGTCGTTGTTTGAACCTGATCCCTCTGTTAGGAGAAAAGCGCGACAATATCCGATGAGAGAAGTTCCCCCAGTTTGGAAAGAAGGGGATCTAGCAGCAAATCCACCTGCTCAGCCTCACTTTCAGCGTGTTTGGGTACATGTTCTATGGAAGCAAGCTGAAGTTTTGGCCCTTAAGCAGACTTTGCCTGACCCCCGTAAAAATCCTGCAGGGTATTATAAGGAATTATCACAGACTGGAGACTCATGTGTTATGAAAATAGCTGATATAGACATGTTGTTTGGGAATGTTGTCCCACAGCCTTTATGGGGATTGATTTGTCATACGGATCATGCGCAAGAACTAGGTGATACTAGGGTTAATCTTGCTGCTGCAGATGGCCGACAAGTTGGTGGTGCTAAACCTGAGCCTTTAGTTGCAGAACTCCCTGGCAAGATCGTTACTTACATGAAGACTTTAATGCCTGCTATGCATGTGAATTGGGATAAATTGTCTGCATGTAAGCAGAAGAAAGAGGAAACCGTGTCTGATTTCTTCACTAGGTTTGAGGAAACGTTTATCGACCACAGTGGTCAAGATATGAGTACCGAAGGTGGTCAACGGTTGTTCGTTGACAAGTTCGTACATAATTTGCTTCCTGAATTGTGTAAGAAATTGAAAGATTCAGAGAGTTCTTGGGCCGTTTCCTCTTCAGCACAGATATTGGCTACTGCACAGTATTACGAAAATAGAGATAAAGATGAGAAGGATAGAGCAGACAAGAAAACTAAAGAGTTAAAGATGAAGGTTCTTTTACAGCAAGCTTATCCGCCTCGTGGTGGTCAGTGTGATTATCAGCAACCTCAGCAGTTTCAGAGAAACTCGCAAAGGTTCGAGTTTTCTCAACCACGTTTTCCTGTAGGCCCTAATCAGTGTGCATATTGTAAAGAAGAAGGTCATTTTAAAAGTAGCTGTCCTGTTTAGTTACAGCGTATGAATGGTGGTCCTAGCGCAAGAGCTATAGGTGTTCCACAAGCATCTAGGGGTAGAGGATGTGGAGGTTTCCCCCAGAATGCACGTTCCTTTCCTCCACAGAATTCAATGAATAGTTTTGATCAACAGAATAACGCGTCTGGTAGGACGACTCAGTACTATGCTGATGACTATTATACAGAAGGTGAGAATATGGAAGGTGATGATTGCTAGGACAGCCATAGACAAAGAGAGGGAGTTGTTTCAGTTCCAGTAGATCAGAGTGGACCTTATGTTGAGGTGATTACATCAGGTGTGTCAGAACCTTTTCTGTTGGATACTGGTGCTACAAAGAGTTCTATTATGCACTCTAAACTCCCTGGTGCACCTTTGTCTGGCGAAATGAATGTTTCAGTAGGTTTTTCTGGCGCCCCGGTTAGGAACCCGATTTCTAGTCCTATGACTCTTTCTGCTGGACCTTGTGAATTCGAAGCACCCCTTATTCTGACGACGGGTTGTGGTGAGAACTTGTTAGGATTGGATCTGCTAAAAAGATTGTACGCAACATTGTATTGTTCTCCTTCAGGAGTACAACTTACACTGGGTAAGAAAGTGGTCTCCCCAATGTATTTGTCGAAGGATAAACTTCCGACAGAATTGTCATTTCTTCCTGATATTCTTTGGGCTACTGGTCCTAATGATGTGGGTCTTTTGGAGATACCGCCCTATGTTGTAACATTAAAAGCGAATGTTAAAATGCCACGTATTCCCCAATACAAGATCTCTAGTGAAGGTGAAAGAGCGTTGCTAGCGATCATTTATTATTTGATTGAAAAAGATGTAATTGAAGAGACAAGAGGCAACGTTTGCAATAGTCCTGTTCTGCCTGTTTTGAAGCGTACTGACCCTTCTCAGCCACCCGTTTACAGATTTGTGATCGATCTTAGAGAGGTGAATAAAATCGTTGTGCCACAATTTCCGGTTGTTCCTGACATCACTGCCCTATTGACTATGATTCCAGATTCTGCGACTTGGTTCTCGGTGATTGACCTGAAAAATGCCTTTTTCAGCATCCCGATTGCCGAGGAGAGTAGGGATATTTTCGGCTTCTGTTTAGGAGGACGAAGCTTCCGGTTTAAACGCGCTCCCCAAGGCTATTGTGAGAGTCCATCAATATATAGTCAGGCTTTGAAAACACAGCTTGATACAATTGTTTTACCTGATGGCGCTACACTTATTCAGTATGTCGACGATTTGTTAATCGCTGCAGATACTGAAGAGATTTGTAAAGAAGCTACCTTATCGTTGTTGCGTCATTTGTCTGATCTGCATCACAAAGTGTCTCTTTCAAAATTACAGTATTGTCGACAAGAAGTGACCTACTTAGGTCATCTCTTGTCGAAGGAGGGAAGGAAACTGACCCCAGAAAGAATTCAGGCAATTGCAAAATTGAGTGTGCCAATGACACAGAGAGAAGTGCGTGCTTTCTTGGGTATCACGTCATATTGCAGACAATGGATATCGAATTTTTCTCTGCTGGCCAAACCTTTGGTAGCATTGACTTGTAAAGATACACCGAATCCCCTTCCATGGTCTGAAGAGTGTCAGAAAAGTTTTTCCGAATTGCGTGATGCATTGTGTTCGGCCCCTGTGTTGGGTACCCCCGACTACAGTAAGCCTTTTACACTGTATGTCCATGAGAAAGAAAGTTGTGCATTGTCAGTGTTGACACAGTCTTTTGGGGACAAGCAACATCCATGCGCGTATTTTTCATCGACTTTGGATCCGGTAGCTAGAGCGCTGCCGAGTTGCTTGAGAGCAATTGCCGCCCTAAGTGCGCTGGGGATGCCCAGACGTGGGTCCCAGGCACTCCACACCACTTGGAGTCAAGCTAGCCGGGCTGAAGAGAGGTGTTACCTCGAAACCGGTCCGGTCCTCGGATGCTTGATTCCGTTCTGGGAAGGACATGGCTTTTGTAGTTCGGACTGGACTGTTCCCATGGGGCAACAGGGTCAGAGCTGATTTGCATATCGCCATTGTCTAACCCAGGGTGGTGTGGAGTGCAAAAAAATGATGGATTTGGGCCCAGATCTTTTGACTGGGGGAGTGTGTGACATTGATCCACATTCAGTCCATCACTTGTTGTTTTTGCGAGAGCCACAGCGGCAGCAGCTGTTTCTATTCGACAGCCTGCTGGTTTAGTGATGAATAATATGTTGATTATAATGGTTCCACATGCAGTGGACACTTTGTTAAACAGAACCAACACACAGCACTTAACTAGTGCTCGATTGTCAGGTTATGAGCTGACACTTTTAGCGAGTCATGTACACATAAAGAGATGCAACACATTGAATCCAGCTACGTTGTTGCCGATTATAGCAGAGACAGATGTTCCTGAACAGCATGATTGCTTCCTTAGGACAGAAGAAGAAACAAAAGGGAGAATAGATCTTAAAGACACTCCTCTTGTGAAGTGTGATGGTACCTTTTAGGTGGATGGTTCATGCTTCAAACTTCAGAATGGTGATACGACTGCGGCATATGCTGTTACGACTTTGCATACGATTGTTGAAGCTGCACGTATCCCACATAATTCAGCTCAAGCAGCAGAGTTGATTGCACTTACAAGAGCGTGTGTGTTATCAAAAGGAATGAAAGTGACCATATATACTGACAGCCAGTATGCATTTGGTGTGGCTCATAGTTTTGGACAATTGTGGAAAGAACGTGGGTTTTTGACTTCGCATGGAGCCAAGATACACCATGGTCAGTTGGTGAATGAGCTTCTTGAGTCACTTACTTTGCCGTTGCAAGTTGCGATTCGGAAATGCAGTGCACATAAGAAGGTTACTGATGATGTTGGTCGTGGCAATGCATTTGCTGATGAAGTGGCGAAAGCAACAGCAAGAGATGTGATGAGTCGGATGTATGTTGCAGGCCCTGCGAGATGGGTTGGTGACTTGGAATGTGTGAAGATACCATAGAGAGTGTAAAGTCTATTCAAGCTGAAGCTACAGAGAAAGAGTTGAGTGTGTGGAGAGAGAGTACGGGTAAATTGGATTGTCAGAACATCAGCGATGGTTGTTACCCGATGCATATGTGCTTGCAGTGGTTACAATGGCCCATGGGATGGCTCACATCAGTGTGAAAGGGATTTGTAAGTTGTTGGCTCCAGTATGGCAAAATGCTAGAATTCCTAGGTGTGCAGAGAATGTGGTCAAGAATTGCATGGTGTGCTTGAAATACAATCCTGGTAGGGGAACCCCAACTCCAGCTGGTCATTTTGCGCCTCCAACGTACCCGTTCGAGGTTTTGCAGCTAGATTTCATCCACATGGAGAGGTGCAACAACTTAAAATATGTACTCGTTATTGTTTGTGCCTTTTCGAGATGTGTAGAAGCATATCCCCTGAAAGATAACACTGCCATGTCCACAGCTAAAGCCCTTGTCAAAGAATTCTTCCCCAGATTTGGGTTGCCGAGAATGGTCTGGAGTGATAATGGGAGCGAATTTGTGGGTCAAGTGATGAAGAGAGTATGTGAAGGGCTAGGAATCCGGCAGAAGTTTCACGCTGCAAATCACTCCCAATCAGCTGGACTAGTAGAGTGCTACAATGGCACGTTAAAACTGAAACTGGCCAAAATACAAGCGAGCTCTGTCTTAAATGGCCTGATGCGTTGCCATTAGCACTTTTATCGACAAGAATGACTGAGCACTCACGAGTGGGATTTAGTCTGTACGAAATTGTGCTTTGCCGCCCGGCCAACATATGGGGAGTGCCTAGGCCGACCAAATTCAGTGAGATTGAACACCCTGTACTGCTTGATTACTTGTATGATTTGACGGCTAAATTGCGTGTTTTACACCAACAGGTTCATGATACTCTGCCTCAGGACTCTGAAGATCCAGGACACGCTATTGATCCTGGTTCGTGGGTGTTTGTCAAAAACTTCCAGCGGACAAAGAATGATCAGCCCCGTTGGACCGCCCCCACCTAGTCCTTTTGTCAACGAGATCAGCCGTGCGAGTGGAAGGGAAGAAGAACTGGATCCACGGCGTACATTGTAAGAGGGTCCCTTTGCCTCTACCGTACGACCGGTGGGTCCAGGAGGGTATTGCTGACTCTGAGACTGAGACTGTGCCTCGTTTTCTGCCCTTCAGCGATGCACGTGTAAAAGGAACAAATTCTGAACGTGAAAGTGACAATCTTTTGCAAGAAGCTGTGTCACCGTCAATTCGATTGGACACTACCGAGCCTGAACTGTTGTTCCAAGTCCAGACATTATCTGGAAAACATTGTTATAATCTGAGGCCGAGAACTATGGACAAATACAATTTTTCTTTGCTATTTTTGAAAGTGCAGCTCTCTTATCTGAGAAACTTTTTTATTTTTCTTTTTCGAACTACCATCCGGGTTCAGGTGTAGGGTCGCCGGCGACAATTCTTTGGAGTGCAAGCCGAAGACACAAGGTCGACGGTTCTGGTTGGTTCTTGGGCGTTTCCCTTGGACTGACAGGCGCATTCCTTAGCACGGAACACCCTACCTCCGCGAGCAGCAAGGTTAGAGGATGGAGTTTTTCAAGATGGAGAGACCTGCCAAAGAGATGAACTTTAAAGCCAAACTATGTATAATGATGACCAGAAAACGCTTTTTGATATTATGCATTTTCATGTTATTTAGTGTAATGATGTTTTTAATAGGATATGTTTTATTCTCTTTTCGAGTGACATTTGCACCCACTGCACAGCCCATGCCTCCTTCTACTGTTTCCTCACATTCTTGTGCTCTAGTTAAGGGTATAGTAGATATGATTAGAGGAGCTACTTCCTATGAGACTATCCCTAGAGATGAGACACTAGCTATATTGGATGGAACGTGACCGGATATGGAGTTACTCTGAGTGAAAACCAGCGAGCAGAGAGATCCTCCCCGATTTGGATTGTACCCCATCAGGGTCACCTATGTCTGCAAGGTAATGGCAAGAATCCCAGAGCTCAGTTAGGAAAGAGTATCTGCACGGAAACATATGTCTTTGCGTCTCAGACTTCCCCTTCGTTCCTAGCAGCCAGGGTTACCTATTTCATCTGTCATGATAGAGCCTACACATGGTTGCCCCCTGACTTCTCGGGCACATGTTTTGTTTCGTTCCTGTTGCCTCCCACCTACACAGCTGCGGCAGATTACCACAAGACAAGGATAGTTAGAGGTGTCTTCAGTAAAAAAGACACTGCAGGACAAGAATTGGGAGACTTCTTGAAGGGTTTTCTGCCGTTTTGGGGACCCATGGTTAACAGCAGGAACATAAGGCAATTAACGAGGGTGGTTGAATCCACCGTAGTTGAAACTGCCGGTGCCCTTAGTAACTTGAGTGCTGAGCTCCAGTCGGATCGTCTTATGACTCTTCAGAACAGAGTTGCGTTAGATGTCATACTTGCAGACCGAGGTGGGGTATGTAAAGTGATCCAATCAAGTTGTTGTGTTTTCATTCCAGATAATGCTCCAACAGTGTACCAGGCCATTTCCAAACTACATAAGATCTCTGAATCTATTCATGTGGATAACGGAGATTGGTCGTTGATGGGGTGGTTCTGGGAACTGCTATCCGCCTGGGGATGGAAGATTCTGATGGTCATTGGGATGATCTTAGCCATTCTTTTCCTGTTCTGTCTATGCGTACAGTGTGCTCCTGCTATATGTGGCCTCTGTGCTGCATTATGTGTAAGGAAACCTGTATCGAGAGATGAGCTAAGTAATAGGATGATGCTACAGCAACATCTCAATGATTTTATGAATATAGACCTTGACTCAGATTAGCGTGAGTGTAGGTTAATTGCCTATGTAAGGGCAAAAGGAGGGTCTGTAGTACTGAAAATTCTGGACCCGTGTCATAAACGTCGTCGTATCATGACGATTTTGGTATCAGCAGACCGAGAATGACGAGTACACTATATACAAGCATTTTCGGCGTATTCGAGTGGCGAGACCACCCTGCAATCAGGGATTCCGTCCTGAACCCTCGGGTTCCATTTTGTGCATGGCAGCCATCTTGTGGTTGCCCTCACATAGGCCGATGACTAAGGCCGAATGAATCTTTTGGGACACGTACACCTTTAGCTGACTTTTGTGTGACCTGGGCAAGCTGACTCCACTGCCCGAAGCCAAACCTGTTCGGCCGGTTCCTTTCCCAGTGGCCGACCGAGATTAGGATCAAGGTGCCACATGTCATAAACCCTTCATCGCACACAACTATGCCTAATATTACACACACCGGTCTCTGTTTTCTGCTTTATGGCCTGCTTTACGATGAGGAGGTGCCCGATTTTATTAGGGGTCCGTTCGATATCTGATGAAAGTATTGGGCCTTGCCGGGTAATTGATTGTGGGCTGAACAAACTGAAAATGGGCTTGTCATCATGAATCTGCTTTTTCTTTGTTGTAGAAATATGTGAATGGTCAACTGTAAAATAAGGAATGTTTGCCTAAAGCATAATATTTTGTATAAAAAGGGATGGCTGGCTTTGTAAGGTGGGCAGTCTCCTGAGAATATACACCGTGTTGTACTTCTAGGATACCTGTTAGTGGCTGCAGCCAATAAATTTGATCTTTGAAGTCACCAAGAAGTCTCTGCGTTTCTGTAGTCTGAGACAGGAGAACTCGAACTCTTTGGGTGGGTTCCCTGGCACCGCTGGGTTCTTAAAAACCCAGTACTTCAGAATGTTTATTATACTACAACTCCCACAATGCAATAGGGCATTTCGGGTGTGCATGGCCTGTATTACTGAGGTTGTCAATTTTCTAGCTCAGGGGTCATGGGCATTGTTAGGGGACGGGCTCGCAGTCACATGGCACTTACCTTTGGATTGTTGGGTAGGTCGGGACGAGTCCAGCTGGGTGACCCCCACGCAGGCTTCAGGAGTCAGGGTGTCCTCCACGAGGTCCTGCAATGGGGTGTTGGGTGTGGCAGTGGGGTCTCCTCCACCGGTGGCAAGTCGCTCCCCCAGCCTCTCCGCTATTCGCTCCTTGGCACGCCCTCTGAGGTCGTAAAACCTCTTTTTCAATTCGGCAATTGACCGCTGGGTCACCCCGACCGAATTTACCTTGGCGCTGATTCGCAGCCAGATGCAGCGCTTGTCAGCCTCTGGCACCCTCCTGGAGTCCTTGCCAAACAGGCGTGCATGGTCCTTACAGACCCCCTTAATTAGGTACTCAAGTTCTTGTTCAGAGAACTTAATTTTCCTCTTCCTCTCATGGCCACTGCTCCCTGCTGCTTCCTGTGACATTTTGGAGGTTGTGGATGTCCTGCTGTGCTGCTGGAATTTCACTGTTGTGAAGCTCTTCACAGTCCTGCTTCCACTTTCAGGCTCAGTGGTCTGAATGAGGGAGGGAACAGCCTACTTCCTGGTTGTGATGTCATCATTGGGCTCGAAATGCGACTTCCCGTTTTTGCGATCTCGCAATTAGCGCGATCGCAAATTGCGATTTCAGTAATTGTGAAATCGCAATTTCAACCAAGAAATCGGCTGAATCTGAGAATATTATGCGATTGGGGCTAAATCGCAATCGGCAATTGCGGCCGATTGCTATTTGCATTTTTTGCGTGTATTTCTTCATGAATGCCATTCTGCAAATTCTAAATTGCGATTCTGTAAATTTCTCTATTTAGAATTCGCAGAATGTTGCATTGATGAATATGGCTGTTAATCTCCACAATGGCCCCAACAGTGCGAGGATGCCTGGTTTCACCATGGGGGTGCCTAGGAGTGGACACTTCACAAGGAAAACCGGAAGGGTTCCTTAGCGGTATAAGTACAAGCGCCGGGAGACCCGGTCCGGATAGCTGCGCGCTATACAAGTACAAAAACATTTACATTTTAGTTGTATATACATTTCTGTGAACAAGGTGACCTGAATATTAGGAATATAGTGCTTTAAACAAATTAAATATATATTTAGTTATATAAAATGCAGATATTTCTGTACATAAGAACACCAGATGTGTATGGTCTTCGCACCTATGACAACTTCTCATGCAGATGCCACTCCCTACAGGCACTCAAACCCCCTTAGGAGGCCACTCATCTTCTATGCACATCCTTCACCCTGTAGCAACCTTTTATGTGTAGCTGAGCTCTTGAGACAAGGGTCGGCAATTCACGTCTATCACCCTGTGCATAACCTTGAATGGAGAGCTCTCTCCATTCAGACACTCAAGAACTATTGTAAGGCCAAGCATGTTGCGAAAACCTACAACATTAACAGTACAGAGGCTAGAGAAAATTAGTATACGTATACCTTGCTGAATGCATTCTTGTATGATAAGTATATAGCAAACTGTCACATTAATTTGAAGATGTCATTAGTGATGTCATTAATGATGTCATTTGAGATTTCATCAGGGACGTCATTAATGAGGTCATTGAACATGTCATGAGTGATGTAATATCTGAGATAATAAGCAATGCAAGGTGGTGGCACAAGTTATAGTTTGCTTGCTGAAATATATCTGGTGATTGTCAGTTGTTTTTCTGGTTTAAAACATTATGTTCTGACTGACATTGTCATCTAACTATAGTATAACTTTTGTTTTATCAGTGTTATTTTTTTACAGACGTCTTTACCTGACTATAACATTACTTTAACCTTTGGTACATACAAATTCACACACTCATAATTTGAAGGTCAGATAATGCAATTATTTGAACATTATCTACTATGGGAAATAAATTAAGTTCCTGTCTCTATTATTTTCCATGGCAGTGTGTTGGAGAGTACCTATGAGGGGCTATATGTGGTGCTAGACACTCCACAGGTGAGTTGGAAATGTACTCCAGCTTGGTGACTTTTTAGGACGGTAGAAGTAGTCTGTGAGTAACCAGGATCCTACTAATTTGTAGGTGTATGTTTGGCTTCATATGCCCCAACTTTAATCCTTACATTTTTCTCAGTATCTCTTTATTTGGGTCTGATTACAAGTTTGGCAGTGTGGGAGCGGACTACCAAACCACCACTCTGCTCCCACACTGGCAAACAAGACCGCTGGGTGCCCTCCAGATTATGAGTTTCCTCGTGGTCTAGCAGGCGGTCCTTTGGTGTTCCCACAGCGATGCATTTCAAAAAGGCACTGCAATGGAAGAGCCAAAGCAAGTTCCTGCACAGCATAGACTGTGAAGTCCATGCAGTGCAGTAACTTGTGGGGTGCATACATGCAGGGGGGCACACCATGTGCCACCCTGCATGCATCCCCAGTCCTTGAAGCACCATGGGGCCCTGTAGGACCCACTTTGGTTCCTCACGCCACCCTTTCCATGGTGGGCTCATCGCCGAGGGTAAGGTTGCAGTGAGCAATCAATCAATCAACAAAATTTGTATAGCGCGCTACTCACCCGTAAGGGTCTCAAGGCGCTAAGGGGGGGGGTCGCTACTGGAGTAGTGTGGCTCACTGGTTAGAGGCGGCAGGCCAGAGAGCAGAAGTCAGCCCAGGACCAGGGTTCAATTCCCGACGCGGCAGGGTCGTGGACCTTGGTCAGCGGACTCGATAATTCTCGCTTCGGTGCTTACTCTAATCAGGGGTTACACTCGGCAACTCTGGGCATTAGCTTGCCTAATCTCCACAACGGCCACACCAATTCCGGGGATGCCTGGCTCCACCTTGTGGACTCCCAGCAAGGGACCATCCCACAGGGAAAGCCAGGACGGGTTCCCCTGAGTTATACAGCGCCGGGACGCCCCGTTGCAAGTATACTACATTTACATTTACATTTACATTTACATTTACTGCTGGAACAGCCAGGTCTTGAGTTGTTTCCTGAAGGAGAGATGATCCAGGGTCAGCCGTAGGTGAGTGGGGAGGGAGTTCCATGTCTTGGCTGCCAGGAAGGAGAAGGATCTTCCTCCGATGGTGGATTTCCGAAATCGTGGGACGGAGGCGAGGGCGAGGCTGGCGGATCGGAGCTGGCGGGTGGGTGTGTAGAATGTGAGGCGGCTGTTGAGGTACTTCGGGCCCATGTCGTGGAGAGCCTTGTGTGCGTGGTTGAGGAGTCTGAACGTGATCCTCTTGTTGACAGGGAGCCAGTGCAGGTCTTTCAAGTGGGCAGAGATGTGGCTGCGGCAAGGGATGTTCAGGATGATTCCTGCTGTCCAGGATGAGTGAGGCAACTCTAAATATTCTTGGCAGTGCTCCAGCGGCACCACCAAGCATATTATGGCCTCAGACAAGTCCTCCACCACAGGGCTCAAGGATCCCCGGCGGTTCCGGCATTCCTCTCACGGTCCGACTACAGTTATGACCAATATGGCGGTCGGATCGCTGGTGCAGCAGTCCCCAATTGCCACCGCACCTCCACCGAGAGTTTGGTGATCCAATGGACTGACAAAACTGTAATTAGGCCCTTTTTCTTACATATGTTAAACAGTCTATTACATAGTTGGTAACAATGGGCTACTTTAATATTTTGTGTAATCAACAATCAACAAACAAATGGGAAAAAACACAATAGTTTAAAAACCTAATATCAAGAACATGTCTGGAGCACCTTATGTAATGTCTCCTTCTATGAAAGCAATCTAAGGAGTATTTTACAGGAATTCATAAATACACGTACATGCTACTAAGTAATTTCAGTGCCTGTTGGTGTATGTTGTGGGGTGACCAACCTGGACGACTTATTTCATTTATGCATCACTGTCATAGTATTAATCATGTGCCGAGTTCCACTGACATATAACGGGCTCTCATTTGACAGACAGATACATCTATCACATGTCATGCAAATGTTTGTGCATCTCATTCAAAGGTGGCCCTGTTTGAGACTTGGCCACTGATGCTATAAGATATGTCTCAGTTATTGTAACTTACTGAGTAAGTCTGCTTTGGCATTGGCTAATTTCCTCACGTCTGAGAATCAAGTGTGTATATCTGGGTCTGTGAGTGATTCTGAAAAATAAATTGCAAACTCTTGGGGAAGCCTAAAAGTCTAACATGCATTTAATATATAGCCAATATGAAGCAAAATAATGAAAAACAATTGTCATTTTATTGGACCAGAGCTTCTTCCCAAATTCCAGTTTGAGATATAATGCCTGTTTGCATTATGTTTGCACCTCGCAACATGGTGCATGCACAACGCAAATCTTAAGTGAGATTAATGAAGCCAGGCAAGGCCACTTTGCGTGGCACTCAGTTGCTCCTTAAATCTGGAGTAAAGTAATGTAGCACACATTTCTGTGTTGCCTTACTCTGAGTAATGGTAGCATTCCATGGGCGTTGCGTGGGTGTTCTCACGCAAACCCCATGTTATTGGACACATTTCCAGGTAAACCATGGAATGCACCAAAAAGATACTCCTTCCCAGGAGAGGCATAACAAGGACAAATATATTTATTTCTCCATGTTACTTCCTTTTTCTGTGTGCAGCACACATAGGGCTAGATGTAGGTAATTCTTATTTACCACTTCCTAAATACCGAATTTTACCGATTCGGTATTTAAGAAGTGGTAAAATAGAGGGGGTGGTGTAGGTATTTCAGAATCGGTAAATACCGAATCATTAAGATTCGGTATTTACCGATTCTGTAAATACCGATTCGGTAATGCTCATTGATTCCTATGGGCCCTGAAGCCCATAGGAATCAAAGGGCAATACCGAATCGGTATTTACCGATTCGGTAAATACCGATTTTTGCAAGGGTGCAGGGGGTGTCACTTTGACACCCTCTAGCACCCCAAAGACGGGCATGTGTGCCATGTGGCACACAGACATGCCCTAAGGGCATGTCTGTCTGTCACATGGCTAGGTGTGCATGCACACATGTGCATGCACACCTGGATTCGGTATTTTACCACCCAATTGGATTGGGTGGTAAAATATCGAATCTGTAAGGCCTTAGGGATTCTGAAGAGTCCCACCTACATCTGGCCGTTACCGAATCGGTAAAAATACCAATTCGGTATTTTACAGATTCGGTAAATTTACTGAATCTGTAAAAATGCCCCCCTACATGCCAAATACCCATTTACCGGTCGGTAACGGCCGAAATCGGGCGTTACCGACCGGTAAAGGGCTTCCTACATCTGGCCCATAGAGAGATGTATATGCCTCTCATCATTGTTTGTGTGTAAGAAATTGTCTCTTCCTGCACAAAAACAAACCTGCATGCAACTGAGGCACTCTAGCAACATTGTGCAAGGGTGCCTGCATTGGCGCTAGGCTGCCAAAAGATTACCAGCACAGGGGAAAAGGCAGGAATTAACCATATTGCCTTGAATACGGTGTTCCTGCCCTTTCCCCAGTACGCAGACCAGCAAGGTGACTTGCTGTCCTGCATGACAATTTCATAAATAGGCCACCATATGTTTTACATACAATTTAAACTGTTTCTCCGTAATACAAGTCAATGGAAACATGATCAAGTATTTGAAACTGTTACTTTGTGCACAGCTATGTTATGAGAAGATGGAAGGATCTTCTTGCAAGAAAGAATTGTAAAATATCTTTAAGACTAGATACTATTATATAAACAAGTGCATAAATGACGATTCGTGGTAGAAATCGTCAAAACAAAGTTACTCTTACTACACATTGATGTAAATATGCAATTGTATAATACTGACTAAAATGGCTTCTGGGCTTCAGACTACAAGCAACTTTGCAGGCATAATAGAACTACTGTGTTAATACAAAAGCAATCCTGAAATTAGGTCATGTGGCATACCAGTATATGTTAAGGTAGAGGTTCTTAACCTTTAGACGTCTGTGGACACCCACTGAATTTGTAAGGGAATCTGAGGGAACCCACTGAATCATTCCTTGAATCCAGGGACAACGACGTAAGCAATTTTTACGATGTAATTTTCAAGACAATGCACGAAAATACAAAAATAAGTACACAGCAAACAGATACACAAATGAAGAAAAATAAAGAAAAAAGAGAAAATTAAATGTTAACAAGAAGGCTGGAGCTTGAAAAGGTCGGAGCTTTTTAAGTGTCCTTTTTAATTCTAAAAGATGAAGCAATATGCTGAATAATGGAAAATACTTTGGGCCAGATTATGAGTTTGGCAGTGTAGGAGTGGGCCACCATGCTGCTGCCCCTCCCCAACACTGTTAAACAGGGCTGACGGCCACCCACCAGATTACGAGTTTCCTCGTAGTCTGGTGAGCGGTCCTTTGGCATTCCCAAGGTGGTACCTTTCAAAAAGGTATCGCAATGGGGACGTCAAAGCCCGTTGCTGCACAACATGGACTGTGATGGCCATGCCTTGCAGAAAAGGGGGTGCATGCATTAAGGCGGGCACACCATTTGCCCCACTGCATGCATCCCATGGGCTTGAGGAAAGAGGCATCCTTTATTTCCAAACTACCACCATTTCAAATGTAGTCTTACCGCCGTGGTTAGGGTCACAGGAAGGAAAATGGTAATGTGCTTGGGGGTGCCGCAGCAGTATGGCAAACCATATTGCGGTTTCCAAACCACCACGCCAGCACCAGGGATCACAGATTCTTGGAAACTGCGACGGTCCCATGGTGGTCTGACTTCCATGCTTGTAATACTGCATTTAGACCCCTGATGTGGCGGTCCCCGACCACCACGGCACCTCCACCGCAAGTTTGGCCATCCGATGGACCACCAAACTCGTAATTAGGCTCTTTGTTTTTTTATGCTTCTAAAGCATGCTGTCTTTTTGGTGGCACTTCCATTGAGGCCACCCTTCAACCATGCTATATTGTGTTTGCTGTACTTGTCCTGCTTCAACGACTGCAGTTCATTTCCTTAAGTACACTTTGTCAATCTGCTATTATTTAATTTCACAGTAGTCCTGCTTCCCTGAGTAGGTGTTGTGAACTCCTGGCGGGTGCGGATCACAGGCTGAGCACCACTGCTTTAAGGCATACACTAGCATTGGTATGCACATATTAAGGCACTGATATCAAGGCATGGAAATATTTGATTTGGTTTTATCAGCTGTTATTCAGACATTTTAGTAATTTCACAAAAAGACTCTGTCAAACTGTCCAAAGGGAATTAAGCGGGCCATGTCTTTTGCAGGGAAGGCACTAAGAAAGCAGAGGAGGAGCTTTACACAGAAAAAAGTGAGCTTTAAATTTTTCATCTTTTTTGTCTAATGAAAATTTCCAACATGTTTATGTATCATAATCAACTATATTACCCACTCCAGGCTTTGAAGAATGCATGAAATATTGTAGCATCCTATAAACTATAAAATATAGCTGCACAGTCCCTTGGTCAAATTTTATATTTTCATTCTACAGTGAGATGGTGACTGTGATGAGAAGAATGTTCGGCTCTTTGACCAAATCTCATGGAATTCATCAACAGCCATCACTAATGATCCATCGTTGCACACAGAGGTTGTACAGCAGTGCCGTAGACTTGAACACTGTCCATGCTGGCAAGGTGGCTGTTACGACTGCTTCCACTGATGGGTAAATCACTTTTACATTGTTGTATTCCAAATTCTAAACCTCTCTGTTTGCTGGTGGATTATGGAACTGGTCGTCATAGTTTTGTGTATTCTGGTTTTTGGTTTTGTTCTACAGAGGTTGTCCTTGCTCAATGAAAGCTAGGGGCATTTTTCCAAAAACATGTTGGAGCGTTGTGCTGTAACAAATTTGCCAAATACACCCTCCAACATTTTGCAAACGCAGGGAAGTGCCGTTGCCACAAGAATACAGCGCACCCCTGTGTTTCCCCTAGCGCAGGGGTATAAAAAGCTGCACATAAACAAGCAATAATGGCGATTCGCTTTTTCCATGTGTGCTCAGAATGCAGCACACATAGAAAGAGCAAAAAATGAGAAATTAATAGTTTCTCCTCGTATCGCGATGCTAAGACAGTGTATTCCCTGGCATTAGTTTTTGGCGCTGTCTCAGCCTTGTAAATCTGGGGCAGAGTACAAAAGCAATGGGTGCTGTGGTGGAACGCCCTCTAGAATACTCATTGCATACCTCTTTGCCACAGAGGACTGTGGCGGAAAGGGGCATATTTACAAGATGGCATTAGGCTATGTTAAGTCGCTTAGAATCACATTGTAAATATGGGAACTACTACGCCACAGGAGTGTAAAAAAAGTGACGCTCCAGTGACGAATGGTGCATATAGATATGCCCCCTATTTCCTTGCCCCAAGTGCCTTATTCAGATGCAAGATAGTTCTTTTTCTGCTGCTACATTCAGTGCAATTTAGGTCAATGAGCACTGCACTGACAAGGTTTAGTGAATATTGCGTGGATGAGGAAGTGCAAAAGAAGAGCACACAAGTAAAAATAGTTACATCTCTGTAAGCTCTGAAGGGCTGGTGGGACAGGAGGACAGTCACATCTAAGGTTCCCCCTACCAGATTTTCAGTCACCAATTAGCTCCTAATTTTTTCATTGGCCAGTTAGGATAACAATTAGTACAACTGGTGAAGTGTTGTTTGACCTTGAAATTATTAGGGCCACTACCAGTAGATTTCCTAAGTTTCAAATGGAAACTGCAACTATATTCAAAGAGGTAGAAAACTCAAGGGTGTCTCTTACCTATCCCACTGAATTCTGCTCCTATCAATCAATCTCTTTCATCTGTAAGTAATATCTTGGAGCCCCTTTCAAACTTTGAAATCAGTACACAAATCATATTGGTTTTCTATCATAAAAATTGTATTTATAAAAATTGTTAAAATTATTAATCAACAATTAACTGAATAAATTGAAATACTGTGTACAAATTATTTAACAAATTAATTAGTTAAATAAATTGCCATTTTTTAAGTGCCATATCACCTTGAGAGGCATCTTGGCGCTAACAACACTGAAACAAAATAAATAAATCTGTCCCTCCAGGAAATAAAAGTTTAAGAATGAGCGAACAGTCATTTTTTAGAAGCTTTCTGAAAGTAGCAAGGTTGGAAGCTTACTTTAGAGCAGGAGGAAGATTGTTCCATGCCTTTGCCTCTAGAACAGATATATATCTCCTCTCCCTAGTTTGTAACCTGAAGTTTGGGATAGCTAGAAGATTATTAGAGGCAAATCTCAACGTTCTCGTGGCAGACAGGGAACAAAACAATCAGAGAGGAATTTGGGACCAGTTTAATAATAGGCCCTGTACACAATAGTTAAAACTTTGAAAATAATCCATTTACCAACTGGTAACCAATGGAACTCCTGCTAACAATCCTTCTGTGATGGAGCCTTGACGAGGGAGTTGAAGTACGCGCCTCGATGCAGCCTTTTGTACAACCTGTAGCTTCTAGACCAGATTAGGCAGACCCAAGAAACGACTATTGCAATAGTCAAGCCTTGTGCAGAAATTCAACAAACTTTTTCAGAGACTTTATTACAGAAAAACATACCACTGACTTGGTATTTACATAGGGTTAAAAGACAAATCATTATCAAACTAGGCTCCGAAGTTTCTCTATCCCCACCCTGTGGCCATTGAACTGGATGCACAGGACTGCACGCAGGCCCAGACACAGAGGGCACGGGATTGGTCCTCATTGGCAACCCTGGACCTTTCTCAACCGTCCTGGTGTCAAACCTCTGTCATATCCTCCTCTATGCCAGTTTATTTGTACTACACAGTATTAGTGACATACTAGGCTACACGGATAGGTCATTCTGCCTCATACGGCCTGGAGTAATACACCAATTGGGGCGTGTGGCCCTAGCAGTGGGGAGCCCACTTGCCATGGGAGAGCGGAGGTGCAACCTTTATCTAGAAGCCTGCCACTCACAGAGATGCTTTTGGGACTGCTTGTGCCCAACTTTCGTGCGGAGGATTCAGGGGTGAGGCGGGTCCTGCACTGTGACTGTTTAATTCTTCTACAGCTGGTGATATACCCTCGTCCTCATGATGGCACACACTTTGGGGCAGATTTACAAGCCACTTGTGGCACTTTTAACATGGGAAAAGTTACGCAAATGTGGGGCAAGGGGCTTGTAAATTGCCCCTATGAGTGTAGTTTCGTTTGTAAGATCTTTGAGGGGACGGTCTGCAGGAACTATCTGGGCCCGGAGGTCATAAGCAGATCTTCCCCTTACCTCACCCAATACCTCTAGACTCTGTGGGACTGCTACCATTGATCTGTGTGAAGGTGACTGGGAGCCTGGCGGGTCCGCTGTGTAAATTTGCTACTATTGAGCCTTCCTAAAGGAGAGGATTGTGTTTGTGGACCCCTGCTCATAAGGGCATAGAGCGCCACCATGGCACGCAATGGTGGAGTGGGTCGCAATTACAGAATGCCCAATGAGCTTCTGAGAGCACCTGGTGGGGAACCACCGCCGATCAGGGATGGAATCCCGGGTGAATCTCAAGCTCAACTAAATACTCATCTCAATTGTAGATTCAAGGCATGACTCATGCAACAAAGTGGATGCCACGGTGATTGAACTGGGGCTCCTTCGCGAACATCAGCACAAACTGACAGAACGGGGTTTCTCATACTGAACATGCGATCATGGCTATCCATCCATCCATGAAGGAGTTGGAGAGCAAGGTCCTCTTTCTCACTACTACCACATCAATGGCCACTGTGGACTACAATGTGAAGGCACTTGGGAAAGCAAATTAGTTAGATTAGGAGAAAATTCTATGTTATTTGTAGCAGGTTTGGAAATGGCATTTTCACAGGTTAAAGCAAACACTTGATGCCTGGGTGCCCTAATGTAGCCTTTGGGGTACAGAACACTGAGGGCCCGATTATGACTTTTGGCGGAGCGGTGATGCGGCGGTGCAAATCGAACGACGCCACATTTAATGTAAAAATAGCTTTTAAATGTTCAAAATTATCAGGGCAATTACCATTACAATGGACAAGCACAAATAAGCAAAAGTGATGCCTAGGGATATATAACCACACAATAGTAGGTTGAAGAGCCACTTAAATGAACTCTTCCTCTAGATACTAATCTCTACATGAACCCTATTATTTAAAAAAAGAATCATAAGTCAAAGGTCATTCCATACAACTTTCAAATACTCTTGATTGCAAAGTATTTCTCAGTGTTTATTACTTTTTCACATTTTGATAACGACTCAAACAAATACATTACTCTTATTTTCACATATATACAAACATTTACATCAAATAAGCATATATATTCACAATATTTACATACATTTTTTGGGGGGCCTTCCAATATTCTGTGGACACGTTTCAGCCCATCAACTTTTAGGCCTCATCAGGACTCGGGCAGCTGAGTATACACTTATTCATAAATTCATCTAAAAAATAAAAATACCTTAATGATCTCCCTTACTCAAGAAATATCAATTTCACATATGTATACAAAAGTACACACAGGAACATGCAATCAAATTTCTTGTTCAATTCTGGGGTGGCGGCCAATTAAAATTGCACCTTAAATGACGACACAATATTGGAAGACCCCACAAAAAATTAAAAACAATAGGAAATAAGTCAGGAGCATTGTTTGAGTGAAAGAGGCAGAAGTTATTAACCTCACATTCTCTAGTGATAGGGTGATCTTTTGTGCAAGGAATGCTCGGTGTGGAACATCTTAAAGGAGCATCCTGATTAAATAGTAGGGCAACGAGAAATTAAAAGCAAACCATACACTTTTGTGTTTGTGTGTAAATATTGTGGATATATATGTGTATGTGATGTAAATGTTTGTATATCTGTGAAAATAAGAGTACTGTATTTGTTTGAGTCTTTATCAAAACGTGAAAAAATAATAAACACTGAGAAATACTTTGCAATCAAGAGTATTTGAAAGTTGTGTGGAATGACCTTTGACTTATGATTCTTTTTTTAAATAATAGGATTCATCTAGAGATTAGTATCTAGCGGAAGAGTTCATTTAAGTGGCTCTTCAACCTACTATCATGTGGTTATTTATCCCTAGGCATCACTTTTGCTTATTTGTGTTTGAGAATTGACCCCGATGCCAAAGGGTTATCTTTGGGTACCCCCTGGTTAATATAATTACAATGGACTAGAGCTTTTCCCTCCATTAGTTGGAGAATGCAATGATAAAACCATACCCTTTGGTGTAACACTTGCACAGTTTTTCTTGAAGCAAGTGAATGTAAGCAAGAGCATGTGATAGAAATGAAACTTGGACATAGGCATTATTGAGCAGGTGACAAGATCATGTTGTGGTAAGAAAGGGAGAAGACCTTGGTGAACTGATACAGTTAAAACCAGCAAGATCTAAGTCTGCTATTTTGTAAAGTCTGCGCTTCAATTTGCCAAACTCAGAATTGGCTACACTTCGCTAGACTGGCTCAGCAAACATTTGCAGTGTACTGCACCGGATAATATGACAGAGATTTGTTAAAATGTCTGTAAGTGTGCAGTAATATTAAGACTTTAGTCATCTTATAGCAGGCACTGAAAGGAGATATCAATTGATTAGTAAAATGGGACTGCACACATCAAGGTAAACCTCGGCAATGGAGTTGTCATAGTACTCATGTAAGTATTAAGACACATATGCAAGTGAATTCACTTTCTCAGAAGTTGTGTCTTGCAAAGCGGAGCCATATTTCACATCCCAATTACGGATTCATTATGTTACAATTGCATGGGGAATAGTAGAGTTATTGTGCATGGAAGTGGTAATTTCAGGTGAGATTTGACCACCCTCCTGTGAGAAAATGAATTGTTGGTTGAGGAGGGTGTGAGCCCTTCTCAAGCAACAGCAACAATCCTTGTCAGTGGAGCCCACAACAGTCACAACATTTGCCTGTGCTTAACCCTGTGGTAGTTTGGCACAAAAGCTGTCATGCTTTACTTAGAGGCAATGTGAAAAGTATTTATGTAGCACTTTAAAAGTAATAAAGTCCAGACACAACACAAGAAAAATCCCATGCTAATATAGATGAATACAGTACATTTGAATAGATGATTTGACACTAAAAAGACATAAATCCAATCAGTTGAACCGAGTTATGAATTTTTAAAGTTTAAGTCAAAAATAGCAAAGTGCCTGCTGTGGACATGTAGTCGTGCATGACTATGGCAAAGTCGAACGTTATGGCTGACCACAATGGAACGCTGGTCGGGTACAAAAAATGGATTGGACCTGGTCTCTGCTTACCTTTGGACTTAGAAGCAAATTTTGAAGAAAAATGCCTGAGAAGGTAAAGTTTAGTGGGGTAAGGCTGCTGGCGGTGTATGAGGAGGAGAAATCATCATTGGGGAGCATTGGACAAGGTCACGGTGAAGATTTCTTCATTTAGACTTAGTCTCTTTTTTGGAAGTCAAAGATTTCCAGCAGGTAAAAGCATCAGGCTCTAGCTGACGAGGGCTTCATGAAGCTGGATACCCCTTCTGCAAAGAAAAGCTAAACAAGATTTACTGATGCGGAGAACAATATAGTGGGGTCGACTGACGATGCACAGGTAAGTCCTCGTTCCCTCTCAATCTCAGGGAAATTTTTGGGAGAAAATGTTCTAAGGCCTACAGTTTGGATCTGGGCTATTGGGTCACGTGTAGCTTCCAAGGGTCCAGGACTGGAGGGGTACCACCTGAAGGGTCAGTACTAATTGGGTCCAGGTGCCGTCTCAAGATGGTTGGAGCCTTTTCTGTCCCTGATGCTGGCCAGCCAACTAGCCCTTGGAGTCGCTCTGTAAGTCTTGGGTTCAAGCAGGAGAGCAGGTCTCCAGCAGCAAGGTAGTACTCTGAAGGCACTGGGCAGACTTCTGGCAGCAGGCATGACCCTTGGTGTAGCAGGTCAGTCCACTAAAGTACACAGAGGTTTAAAATCCAACTTTACCATTAAATTGGATTTTAAATGACAATTCCTCAGACACAAGTCATCACTTAATAAATGTATTAAGGTAACCCAACGTTATCCTATGGGAGAAGTAGGGCCTCACAGTAGTGAAAAACACATTTGGGATTTTTGACTACCAAGACATGTAAAACGTAAAAGCCCATACTCAACCTTTGAAATACAATGCGCCCTGTCAAATAGGCTGTCTAGGGCCTACCCTATTGTGACTTATTTGTAATAAAAAGAAGCCTTATTCCTCGCAAGAGGGTTATTTTGTCAAGTGGAACTGGCAGTTGAAAACTGCACGGAGTCTACAGTGGCAGGCCTGAGGCATGTGTATGCGGCTACTTAAATGGGTGACACAATAAGTGCTGCAGATCCTCAAGTAGCATTTAATATACCAGCACTGTTGATAAGGGACACCACTTTTCGAGGGACTTATAAGTAAATTAAATATGTCAATTGTGTCTAAGCCTATGATGTTTTAGGGAATAAGCACAATTACCTTTGCACTGGTTAGCAGTGTTAAAGTTAAAGTGTTATAAGGCTAACAAAAACAAATCAGTAAACAGAAGGGGTGAAGGCAAAAGTGTGGAGGAAGACCACTTTAAGGCAGACAGGTCTAATACCCACCATTTCTGTACAACTTGTTATTGCCCCTAAACTTTGAAGATAACATTGTTGACTGGTTTGCAACTCTAGGCTGTGTCCAACTCATACTATATTGCTGATGGTTTTAGTAGGTGCCCTGGGCTTGGCCACCATACCTCATTGACTTACATGCATTTTTGCATTCCCATGTTTATTATAATTGTATTTTTACGTTTTCTTTACAAATGTTTAACTCTTGTTGTCCATAACCAATTGTTACAGTTTTAGTGTTGTGTTGCACTTAACATTTCTCTTTTATGTTTTCTTTTCATGAATACTTCTGTTTCTTTTCTTGATATTTAAAACTTAAAAGTTGTCATGTACTGAATTGCGTCTTTTTCTCTGAGAAAGTCTATTGTATTAGTTCTAGCAGCTAGGCAGTTGCCTGGAACTCCCCATTGAAATCAGCCCTTTACTCGTTAAAATCAGGGTTAGTTAACTTTGCTCCAGCTCATCTCTTGTTCTCCATTCTCTTGGAAGCTACCAGCTATTCAGAAGGGTGTAGGGTTGAAGAGTTATTCATACATTTGGCCTAACAATTTTCTGAGGTAATCTCACAGTTAATATCTCCTTGTGTGTCTCTCACTTCTCCACACATAAATTCAGTAAGGTAATTAGCATGAACACACAGTGACCAAGAGGACAAGTCCAAGTTCCACATGCCAAAAAACTGGTATTAGAAACACCAAGCCAAAACTCTGCCTGCAGGGGGGAAAACTGGGAGAAGTACATCCATTGGTTTGCACCACACTCACATTCCCACAAGGCACAAAATGGACATACGTTCTCTTACATTTGTACATTGAGGACCAATACTCATTACCATGACAATACCATAGACAATATTCATATCACAAAGATTGACAACACCTTCTTCTGTAAAGAAGCTACGGGACATGTTAGGAGAGAAGAGCTTCACTAACTAATTCTGCTCCACTATTAACAGTTTGTTTACTTGTTGTTCTCTTGCAGGATTGGGTTAGCTGTCGCCCGCCGCCTAGCACAGCAGGGGGCCCACGTGGTCCTGAGCAGCCGGAAGCAGGAGAACGTGGACAAAGCAATCAAACAGCTCAAGTCAGAGAACCTGTCGGTGTCAGGGACTGTCTGCAGTGTCACAAACAAAGACCACAGGAAGAACCTTGTGGACTTTGTGAGTAGAAACTACAAAAACGTAGTAGAACCCAAGAGAGACCATGAATAGTTCCTTCTTTTACAGAGAGGAGAAATTCAGAGTTCTTGGCCAGTACCTCTGCATACATGATTTCTTTACATTTGAGTGCAGAATACCATTAAAATATAGTTTTTTCT
Source organism: Lissotriton helveticus (assembly GCF_964261635.1). Classification (NCBI taxonomy): domain Eukaryota; kingdom Metazoa; phylum Chordata; class Amphibia; order Caudata; family Salamandridae; genus Lissotriton; species Lissotriton helveticus. Next base: position 76,179,573 of record NC_136072.1, read on the forward strand.
TTCTCTGTATTTTATACATTTGAAAATAAAATCAACAGATTTTAAAGGCAAGGATGCAACCCCTCTAGGTGCCAACACAGGTTAAGAAATTATATATGTGTCTCATAATGTGTCCCTAAAAGGTGATGGTTTAGTTGCATGTTGTGTAAGATCAATCTGCTTCAAAAAATCTTTAGCAGAAAAGGAACATTAACAGCTTCTTGACAGTACCACTTGAAATGAGGACAGAAAGTGGAAGGATGGATAATTTATAATTGTTCCACCTGACACTCTTGGTGGTGTATTCCCCCAAACTGTTTGCCTTCACCTCTCCTGTCTATTCCTGAGGTTTTTTTTGTTGGCATTAGGGCTCTGTGAACCTTACCACTGCTACCCATTACTAAAATGCCTGAGCCCTTGCCTTTAAATCTGCTGAAATTAGCCTAGGCCTACTTGTCAGATTTAAATTATCTATAAGTCCCTATTATACAGTAATGTATGTGCCCAGGGCCTTTAAATAAAATGCTACTAGTGGGTCTCATTGTGTCACCCAATAAAGTAGCACTTTAGAACATGTCTCTGGCCTGCCTGCCTGTACCCTGTAGGGCAGTTTTGAACTGCAATTTTGACATTGCAAAATAAACCTTTTGCCAGGTCTAAATCTTCCTTCTTAACACATATAAGTCACAGTTAAAGTCGTCCCTAAAGTCTCATACGGCAATTGCAGTATATTCAGTAAGTAGGGCATGTGGGTATGAGTTTTGCAAGTTCTGGTAGTGAAAAACACCTGAAGTAATTTTTACTGCTGAAAAGTCTGTCTCTCCCATTGACTAACACTGGGTTAAATTATTACATTTGTTAAGTGCCACTGTATGATTGGGAGGAGGTAGAGATGTAATATTTAGACTCAATTTAATTGTAATTTAAAGGCGTCTTTAATGGCAAAGTTGCATTTAAAGTCACAATTCTGAAAATGACACTGTTAGAAAATATGCATGTTCCTGTCCTAACCAGTTGTACCTTCTACCACTTCCCAGGGTAACAGCACTGTGAATGGCTCTGCTGTTGGGGCTTCTTTATTCTTCCCAGACAGTGATACAATGATATCTATGTGTGGGATAGATGGGCCATCCTACTAGGATGAATGGAATGGAGCTGTGCTCTGCCCCACTTGCACTACAAAGGGCCTGTCTCCTGCAAACTCATAGGACCCTGAGACCAGTCTTTTGTGATCCCAGTCTTCTTGGAGCCTTTGCAAGTGAAGGGAAGAATCTTCCAGACCCAGATGTGGTGGTAAGATAATGTGTTCCTCCATAAACAAAGACTGACACCAGGTATAAATACTGGACCCTCAGAACATCTTTTCAATACACTCCTGGACCTGTTGAAGACTTCTGAAGGACTGCCCTGCCAAAAGAAGACTGCTCTGCTTCTACCAGAGGATCTCCTTGAATCGAGGGCCACCAAAATTAACTCCAAGGGCTAGTTGGCTGGCCTCCTGTGTGAGCTACAGGAAAATAAATAGCTACTGAGGCCCTAAACCCTGCTGCTAGCCTCTGCTGGAGGGAGTTCTAACCTCCCAAGTTGAACCCTCAAGTCCTTGACCCTTGATAGTAGGGTGGGTTATATTTCTACAAAGCAGAGACTTAGAAAATTGTTCCGTAAAAATGTACTGGAAACTGCTGATGACCAGGACCTACCTACCAGCCAATATGGCCAAGGTGCATCACTGTTTGACCTGATTCTATAGTCGTTTGAGATACCTTCTTCTCTGCAGCAGCATATCCTGTTCAGCAGGACCTCCCGGCAACTTCATCTAGCAGCTGTCAGGCATTGATGACACCTCCTCAGACACAGGCGGCTGCCTTGCCTCTTTGAACTCTACCTTCTCAGGTGCTTTTCTTTAGCATTTTTTCTAAGTCTGAAGGTAAGCAGAGACCATGCCCCATACCATCCCTGGTACCCAACCCACGTTCCATCCCACGTTCCATAGAGATTGGTCTTAACTTTTGACTTTGCCCCGGTATCTTGCCACCAGATAAACGCAGTTGGTTCTTTGATCTCTTAGACACTATGGGGCTTATTTACAAGCCCCTTGCACTGTTAATGCAACATTTTTTAAGATACTACGGTGACACAAAGTGTACACCTATATCTACGAGGCCACACAAAGCCACTTTGGATGGCTCTTCATTACCTCGTAGACACGCTGTAAGGCAATGCAGAGCGAGTCACTTTAGTGCCTTACACTGCATCAGGGAAGCATTTAATGGGCATTGCAGTGGGTGTTCCCATGCAACACCCATGGGTTTTGACACATTCCCATATTTACAAGAATCTGTAAACCTGGGAATGCTTAAAAAATGTACGCCTCCCCGGGGCAGGCGTAACAAGGAGGAATATGTTTATTTCTCCTCATTTGTTTTAGTTTTCTTTGTGTGCGGAATTCGGCAGCATACATAGAAAGAGGAAAATGCCTTCATGGATTCATTTTGTGCAGGAAGGTGTCCTAGATTTTATTAAAAACTTTAAAAATTCATAACTCCATTTCTAATTTTTATTTAATTCGTTTTAGTGTCATCTTATTTTTTAGCATTTTCTCTATTTTTCTAAATCCTTGTGACATTTTTCATATGTTGTGTTTTCACTTTATCACTGTTGGTGTGCTGCATAAATACTTTACACATTGCTTCTAAGTTAAGCCCTGTCTGCTTTTGTGCCAAGCTACCAGAGGGTTAAGCACAGGTTAATTTAGTGCTTTTGTGGTTCACCCTGAAATGGATTTTGGTTATTGCCTGAGTGTTTCATCCTCGCCAACCATTAACTCAATCTTACAATAATGATTTATCAAACTACAACAAATGGCACCAGAGTCACACAAATCGGAGACGGAACAACAGCCTAAAACTGATAAAGTAAATACTGGAAACCTTTACAAGGAAGCCCCTAAACTAATAGGACTCACATTTGTCTTGGAGGCAAGGCAGATGCCTAACGGTTATTCATCTGTCAAGTAAATATCTCAAAAAGCATTGTAAATGTTAATAGGTCCCACTTAACATGTTGCATTTCACTGTCTTAGAGGTACAAGTCACTCTGTACCATAGAAGTACTCCCTGCATTAAGATGGTACACCACCATCCAAATACATACACAGGCATGCTAGTCATCATACATTCATATAGGCAGAGCATGCACTCACATAGGCACACTGCTTGTTGAACACTCACATAGACAACCACAAGACACACCATTCACTCTCACAGACATAACTAACTATAACTATACAAATCCTCCCTTTCAATCAATGGGCACACAGTTCACTTTACACTCACACAGTCACTCTCTTCAACCTGCACCTACACACCAAACTCGCAGCATAAAGTATAGGCTGAAATTCTGCGCTCAGCTACAATACTAAGCCTGCACCAACACAGCTCAGCCTACACTCACACATACATACAAGACGTCCTACACTCAGACAGCCTCACAGCTCAAAGTAAATGCAATGCCAAACTTATTATCCTGTATTTGAGTCACATATTAAAAAGGCACAATCTTGTTCCAACTAAAAGCTTCTCTGTCTGAATGATTAAGGACAAATCTGCTTGAACTGAAGAAACAAGCCTAAATTGGTGCTAATTTTACCTGTAAAATCTGCGGCCAGCAGGTGGGATTCCAGAAATGTTACTGTTATTGAGGATATTGGGCTCCTGGAGAACCTCCTCACTTTCTTGAATTTTATGCTGTGCAACATGCTCAGTGCTCTGTTTCATCACTGGGAATACAGGATCCTGTCATTCTTCCACTTGAATTGCGCAACAAACAATAAATATGATGTTCAGAGAGGCATAGTGTGCTCCTTCACCTTTACCAGGGTACTATTTGTTTGCCCTCCTGAATACCATATTTGGCACTCCACTGATCACCACAACCATGTATGGGACTACAAGGCTCCTGCCCCATCTGCTCAAGGTTACAACTGATAGAGCTGAAACAGAAGAACAGACTACCTGCAAAACAGGCGGCCAGTGCCACTTTGAATCCCAGGATGCAGAGCATATGCTCTTGGAGCCGGCTATCAAGCCATAAAGTTATAACTAGCTTGCCTGAATAGTTTCAAATGCCTGCTCCATCCAGAAAAGGATTCTATGTTCTACATAGGTGGGTCTATGTTCCTTTCCGGAGGCAGGCATTAGAGTTGGTGGCAGCCTGCATCACTTTTACTGTCATCACCAGGGGGCACGTGTCTTACACCACCATATTGACAAATTGTTCGGCCCACTCATCTTCTTCCTTGACTCCAGTGCCTCAACATGAATTTGGCTGGTTTGTGGGCTCTTGGGCTGTACATGTCTTCAAAGTCATACATCTGTAGCTAGATGGCCCACCTCTCAATCCTCGGTGGAGGGTTTTGGGATATGCCCGCAAAAGCAGGACTAGTGGTTTGTGATCTATGAAAACCTATTTGGATTGTCCATCCAAATAGAGTTGGAATTGGTGGCAGCCCCATCAAACTGCCAGGGCCTCCCTTTCTATTTGTTCGCACTGGCTCTCAGTGTCTGAGCGTGCCCTGCAATGGGGACCCAGGTCTTGTGGCTCTTCTCCTGCAACAGCCTGATTCCCAATCCAATAGAGGTTCCATCTAATACTAGTTCTGTGTTACAGAGGGGCTCATAGTAGGCCATTGTGTCTCAGCAGTGTGCCTTTCAACCTCTTGAAAGCAATCCCCACCTTGGCATGCTATTCCCACTTGGCATCTATCCTCATGAGTGCAAACAGTTGCTCCAAAATGGTGGATAGGTTTGAATAAATTACCCGTAGTAGCTAGCCATATTCACGAAGCTTCGACCTCTGCTGTGTTCCTTGGCATTGGTGCTTCTTCTTTCTTTGAGCCACCTTGCGGGCCTTCATTAGAGAATATGTAAACAAAGAATCCTATGAATTGTTTGAAAAAGGAACATTGCTCCCAGTGGAGTGTGGAGCCATTGCTCCACAAGCTGAGCTAGTGTTGTTCTAAGTCACCGTGGTGTTCTGCCAAAATCCTGGAGAAGATCAAGAAATCATCGCCGATGTTAAGAACCTCCCAAAGGCCTGCTAACACCTCCCACGTTTCAGTGCCGGCCTGGATACAGGTTTTTAGTTTATTACTTTAGTGAATTACACAATGAGTGCTGCAGTTCACTGGTTGTATTTAACTTACAGGCCCTGGGTACATGTAGTACGATATATTAGAAAGGCACAAATAAAAATGTAATGTGCCACTCAATTTTATATCAGTTTTGACATGTTGCAAAGGTAGATCCCAAACAATTTACCGCTGGTAAACAGGGGTAAAGTGCACAGAGTCCTATGGCCAACAAAATCGGGTTCATTACAAGAAGGAACATTTCTGAGGGAATATCATGGAAAAAGTAGCAATTTCCAACACCACCCGGCTACTTGACACCTAAAAAAAGCTTGAACTAACAAGCAATGATTAAATCATTTTTTTTTTGTTTATAGAGTTTTATATAGCGCAAACTTGACACGAATCGGGTATCAGAGCGCTTTACATTGCACCAGTTGCATTACATGAGGACAACATTTTTGACCTTGGATCTATATTTACTCGCAGCAATAACATTTTATGTGGAATTCAGCCAGCTTGTTACTCCCATTATAGGAAAAAATGTGATTTGATTGATATTTAGAGCAGTAGTTCATAGTACTGAAATAGAACATGTGCAAATAGCCCTTAAAATTATAGTTTTTTATTTGTAGTGAAGCCACAAATCCCTCTTAGCAACTGTGGCTCCGGTAGCAACAGTGAAAATCAGAGTGCTGCTCTGAGGATTTTCATTATTCTATCAGAGATTAAGATAAGATAGGGAGGAGAAAATGCAAAGAACGGCAGAGGAGTACAGCACTGTAGAGGGTGAACTAGAAAGAGAGGTAATGTAAACAAGAGGTGAATAGGAGAATTAGAACGAGAGTAAATGCCTCAAGTGGTAGAGGCAGACAGGCAGAAACTAGATGAAAAAGAAAGAAGTGAGAGAGAGAGAGCATAATGAGAAGAGATATAGAAAAAAGGGTCATGCAAAGAGGGTGATGGGGAACAGAATAGGGGAGAGAGAAGGGTGAAGGATAGAAAGATAAATGTGGTGTGAGCAAAAAGAGGAAGTTGAGAGACACATGTTAAAGAGAGAAAGATGTAGAGACCGTTGTAAACTCCCAGATCAGACAAAAGCCCCCATTAGGATGGCGGGCAGACGTTGTGCTTTAAAAGGCAGGGAGGTATACCCCCCATGTGCACCCCCCACCCCCCCGGAGTCCATGAGGACCCGCAGGGGGCCCCCAAAGCAATGCCGCCACAGAAAGGCATTCACAATACCACATTCTCATATGGCTGGTGGTGTCTGAAAGACACCGCCACCATATAGTACCCTTTTCCGCCCGGCCGACATGTCAACCGGGCAGAAAAGCGGCGGACGGTCTTTCCGTCTGCTGCGGACCCCCCAGCCATTATAATATGGCGGGGGCATTCCTGCACGGATGGTGGGTGTATCACCCCCGCCAGGCCAGCAGTGGCTACTGCCGGCCTGGCGGCGGTGATCTGCCCGCTATCCTAATGGGGCCCAAAGTATCTCTGTAAGCCTTTAAGGTGAATGCAGGACCATTGTCTGAAGAAGAAGAATTAACTGATCCTATAGCTTTTATACACTTCAAGTCCTTTATGACCACTCAATCATATCAGCATTTGTTTGTGGCCCTAACCCACAAGAATCTGAAGCATTTATCAACAGAAACTAATATTGAACAGCATTAGTGTACATCTGTGATTGGCCCTGACTTTATCATGGAAATATCATCTGCAAAAGGGGATAACATTAGCGTGGGGAGTCTACACTGGTGTTTCAAAAATGTATATTTCCTCTAATTTGTTTTATTGAGGATGGCTATCTGTGGTGATGTGATGATGTTGGCAGAGAACCCTAGCAAGAATGTGATGTCATTTGGAGTGTTTAGACTATGCGGGTTCTCTGAGTGTCAGTTATTACATCTGCTGTGGCTGTGCCAGCTGAGAAGGGACAGCTCTCTGTTCGTGATAATACATATCACTTGGGAATACTATTTCTGTGTCAGCCACCATCTTTACAGTGGCAACGGAGGACGGGATATCATTTGGCCACCGGTTCTACAGTCTATGGTCTTTATTGTCTACAATCAACGTATTCTGCTTGCTCGCAGTCTTACTACTCAACGTGAGTAATTTCTTCTTGTACACAGAGAGCCTTGCCCACTTTGAGTCTCCTCTTCATTCCTATTTTCACTCAATGTGATCGGGAGATTCATTTATTGAGACTCTTGAACTCTTTTGTTTATTGCTGCGTTTCTCAGCTCTGGTTGATGAGCTTTGCACTGGAGTTTGTGTGTGTGATCTGTGGAGAAGATGATTTGTCTCAGTATGTCCCTTACCGCAGTGTGCTTGCTCCTTTGCACCATTGAAATCGTTGGGGGCCAGAGGTGTTCACTCTTTCACTGCTGTATGATGACACAGTAGAACCTACTCGCAGGGAGGGAGTTTGCATTTTTCGATCTTCATAAGCCTCGTCATAAGCCTCGTCAGAACTGTGATCCTCAAGTTGAGGTCAGCGCGTCATCTCGCATATTTTCAGTATCCATCTTGGTTTGGGGAAAATCTTTCAGGTGAATTTCCCCGTAAATTTCATCGTGCTGACACTCACAGCACTAAACACTGCGTGTCATTTCTTATTGCGCTGACATGCACAGCGGGGAAATCTTTTAAATGAAGTTGCCCGTAAATTTCATCGTGCTGACACGCACAGCACTAAACACTGAGTGTCATTTCCTATCGTGCTGACACGCACAGCACTCATCTCTGTATGTCACTTTTCTTCGCGCTGACACGCACAGCACTTATTACAGCGTGTTACTTCTGAAATAGCAACAGCAGCTGTCATTAGCAAAGATATATTGATGTTTATGTTGAGTGCAGCGCTGGCAGACTTGATGTAAAGTACACTGTAAGTTATTCTTTGGCATTGCAGTGTTGCATTAGAGACATCATCATTACTGCGCTGATACAAACAGCATTTGTGTATCAATTGGCAAGTTCAAGCATCACTGTAGATTTTCATTGAAACACACAGCATTTCTAAAGTTTTATACCAGATATCCTATTTCATTCCGCTGACACACACAGCCTTTTTGCGTCTTCTTTTATACAACACTGCCATCTCATGGTTTATTTCTACATTGCATTTCATTTCAGTTTCTACAAGGAAGCATTTTCAAGTGTGCATTGCTTTAGGAGTATTCAACTTTAAATGTTGGCTCTATATCTAAATACAGTATTTTAAAAATATTTTAGTCATCTCTCGACGAAGATTTCACTTCTTTTTTTAATCAACATGCAGAGTGTTATTGCACCAACACCTTTTTTACAGGAACCAGGAGAACCACCTCTAGAATGGAAATTATGGTTTAGGTCCGTCAAACCATATTTAGGTGCAATTGATGGTCAAAGATATAGACCTGAAAGAAAAAAGAGTTTAATGTTTTATCATTTAGGGGTTGAAGGACAAAATGTGTTTGATCATTTACCCGCCTATGATCCACCCGAGTTTGAAGACCCTGATGAATTTGAAATTGTGGTAGCTCAATTGGATAAACATTTTACTAAAACTAAGAATATTGTAGTGCACAGATACACATTTTTTATGAGAATGCAGAAACCTGATGAAAGTCTAGACACATTTATTACAGCTCTAAAAGTTTTAGCTTCAAAATGTGAATTTGAAAATTTCACTTCTCAATTAGTAAGAGATCAATTAGTTGCACGATGTTATTGTAAAAAAATACAAGGACGACTACTCACATGTAAAGATCCTACCTTAGACAAAGCAGTCAACATTGCAAAAAACATTGAAAGTTCAATGGTTGATGCAATACAGCTTGAAACTGCTTTATCTAACTCTTCTATTTCTGGTGAAGTTTCCACCAAGTATCCTAGCGCTACTTCAGTTAAACTTCCTAATTCTATGCATGAAAATGTTTCTAGAGGTAATGTATTTCGTGACAACATTAGAAGAATAGGTATTTCTAGAGGTGGAAGAGGTTTTTGCAAAATAGACAATCCAATCCCAGCATGTATTGTTATAGATGTGGTTCATCTTTACATGTTTCTTCTTTTAAAAATTGTCCAGCAATCAATCAACAATGCGGACAATGTGGCAAAATGGGTCATTTTTCTAAAGTCTGTATGAGCAGCAGAAGAAGAAATGTTAGATGTGTAATTAATGAAAGCGAAAATGTCTATGATGAAGATGTTACCAATCAAGAATAAGTTGTGGGTGTTAAAAACTGTAATGAAAAGGAACTACTACATATTTCTGATCCTGAAGTTGATGTTACAATTGAAATTAATCAAATTCAACTTCTAGTAGACACGGGGGCACGTATTACAATTGTTTCACAAGATAAGTATAAAAAATTCTGGTCTCCAAAAAGGTTATTGCCACCAGACATTCTCACGGTAGCTTTCAAAGGTAGTAGAATTGAGCTGCTAGGATATTTTTGGGCCTACCATTTGTGTTTTAGGTGAAACTATCAAGGGCAAAGTATATGTTGCCAAGAGAAGAATCAACATTCTTGGTCTTATTCATCAAGCAGAGCTTGGTTTAACTATCAAACCTGGGTTAGAAAATCCAGTTTTTATTGACAAACAGATTAATAAAGGTAATTGTCATTCTTCAAAGGACATTTACTCTCTTTCTAGCACCCAGTCATTCAATAATTGAGAACACAAGTTCAGTAAAGTTTTTGAAAAATGTCTTGGCAGAATTACTAATTTTTAACATTTTATAAAACTCAATGAACTGCTAATCCTGTCAAACACAAACTATGCAATGTCCCATTGAGCACCAGAGAAGATCTTTCAAAACATCTACAAACATTGTGTGAGCAAGGCATAAATGAAAAAGTTGAATCCACTCTCTGGTTTTCACCCATTGTTTTGGCAAGGAAAAGGTCAGGATACTTGAGGATGTGTGTCGACTTGAGAAGTCTCAACGAGGCCATCTGGGTTGACGGTTTTCCTCTTCCATGCATTGAAGATATTATTGCGAAAGTTGGGTCCTCTTCATGGTTTACCAAACTAGACTTAAAGCTTGCATATCATCAAGTCGAACTTCATCCTCAGTCCCGACATCTCATGACATTTGTCACTCCTGATGGGGTTTTCCAATTCTGCCGACTTCCATTCGGTCTGGCCTCTGCAGCTGCAGTCTTTCAGAGACTTATGACCGAAATGTTTAGACACAATCCTAATGTTGTTGTGTTTCAAGATGACATTCTTATCTTTACTAAAAATAAAACTGAACACGACTCAGTCCTCAATGAAATTTTCACTGTGTTAGAAAGCAGAGGTCTGACTTTACAAAAAAGTAAATGTCATTTTCAAAACAAAAGAAATTGAATATTTAGGTCACATAATCTCTGAACAAGGTATTACGCCTAGACCTGGCTTAATTAAAAGCATTTTAGAAGCACCTGCTCCTCAGAAAAAAGAACAACTCATGTCTTTTCTTGGACTTTGTGAGTTTTATGCAACATTTATGAAAGATTTTGCTAAAACCACAGAGTGTTTCAGATCTTTACTCAAAAAAGGGGCAACATTTATCTGGTCAGAAGAATGTGAAAACGGCTTCCAATCTATCAAAAATCATATTGTCAAAGCACCAGCTTTGCAACCCTTTGTGGAAGGTAGACAAACTGTAATTATGGTTGATTTATGCGAGTACGGATCAGGTGCTGTTTTATTGCAATTTGCTAAAGGTAAAGAGTAAACAGTTGGGTTTGCTTCCAGGACACTTTGTCCTGTCGAACGGAAGTACTCAATAATTGAAAAAGAACTATTAGCTTGTGTCTGGAGTGTTGAGAAATTGTAATCATACCTATGGGGCAGATCTTTTATTCTCAAAACTGATCCTCGACCTTTAGTTGACATTCTATCGGGGAAAAATGTTGAACGCACCACTGCTCGGTTGGCTAGATTGTCAACAAAATTGTTAGAATTTACGTTTAATGTGGAGTACATTCCTGGAGGAAAGAACAGCAGATCAGGTTGTTTATCTAGACTCCCTATTATTGATACAGATAAACAGGACTGGGAAAATGATGTAGAGGAATGTTTTGTAGCTTGTATCAATTATGACATTCCTTCTTTTGCTGAGGATAACTGGGTTATTGAAACTGATAAGTTTGATATTCAAAAAAGGTGGGCCCAAAGAAAAATGTCTTTCTCAAGACCTTCAAATGTTTTGGAAAGTCAATAGTGAACTTTCTCTTGAAGGTGGAAAAGTCGTCAGAGGTAATAAGCTTGTACCTCCCACGTGTTACCGAGAGAAAATCATTTTGGCTGCTCCTTCTGTCCATCTAGGTGCCACCATTACAAAAAGAAAAGTCAGATCTGACTTTTGGTGGCCTAGAATGGACATTCAAGTTGATGAATTAGTAAAACAGTGTGTACGATGCAATACCAGCGGTAAAGTTCTTGTGTTGGGGGGTGCTGTTGAACTCCCTGTTTCTCCTCCTGGGAGAGCATGGCAGAAATTAGGTATGGCTTTCTTGGACCTTTTCATGTTCTGCCAGCCAAGTACTTTCTGGTGCTTGTTGACCATTTATCTAGATGGGTTGAAGTTGAACCAATTAGTATTCCCTATTCAAAAAGTGTTATCACTTGTCTTAACAAGATTTTTCTTAGAGAAGGCTATCCAGAAGAAATACTTATGGATAATGGTGTTCAATTTAGTTCACAAGAAATTAAATTCTTGTGGTATTAAACACACCAGAACTCCTCATTATCATCCGCAAAGCAATGGCAAAACTGAAAGATTTAATAGAATTGTAGTAGAATGTGTACAAGCAGCTTTCAGATCAAAAACTTGTATTTTCCAAGCAGTGAAAGATCTTGTTTGGTCATACCATACTTCTCCTCATGTAGCAACCAATTTTAGTCCACTTGAACTCATGAGAGGGAGAAAAGCTTCTTCACAGGTCTATCCATTTTGGATGGTGAAATGTTTTCACCATGGTTGTGACATGAGTAGTATGTGGGATTCTGCCAACAATAAATCTTCTGAAATTAGCACAACAAAAATTGAATCCACCATTGGGGAAGAAACTAACAAAATTAACGTTGGAGATTGGGTTAGAGTAAAAAAACCCTGTCTCTGTTAGAAAAGCTTTTTCAAAATTTCTAGATTGTCAGCAAGTTGTAGAAATTAGAAAAAATGCTGTTAAGCTGGCCAATGGCAATTGGTGGAATACTTCTCGTGTAGCAAAAGATCTGTGTTCTTCTCACAGAAATATGATAAAGTAGAAAAATATTTCTAGAACAGACAGTGGTGTCAGGAAGAGCAACATAACTCATACTAGACCTAGCAGATTACGAGATTATGTTTAAATACTAATGTATTTCTTTGATATTGTATTCTATTCATTTGTTCCTGTTGTTTTCTTCTATATTTCATTGTTCTTTTAGATAAAAAAGGGGAGGTGTGGTGATGTGATGATGTTGGCAGAGAACCCTTACTAGAATGTGATGTAATTTGGAGTGTTTAGACTATGTGGATTCTCTGAGTGTCAGTTATTACATCTGCTGTGGCTGTGCCAGCTGAGAAGGGACGGCTCTCTGTTCGTGATAATAAATATCACTTGGAAATACTATTTATGTGTCAGCCACCATCTTTACATTATCTTAGCTACCAGTTTCGGTTCTTTAGCTTTGAGACTGCAGATTGTAAGCCAGCATTTGAAGATGCATTAACACCGCAAGCTGCCCTGGTTCAATCTAACCTAGCTTTCTCATTTAAGAATTTACTCCTGGTATAAAAACCATTAGAGTGTTACCTGAAATGAGGATGTAGAAGTAGTACACAAACTCCTCTCGTTTTATTTTTGGTTAAATCACTGCTAAAATATCTGTGCTGATCTTGGCTTGGGATAAAGTCACTCCAGATTCCTTAGAAAGCTATGATATGCTCTTGCAGCAAAGTTTTGCCACAGAGTTCCCTTAAATCTAATTTTGTTTCACTTTTATGGTTCAATGTGTGCTTGGCATATACCAATGGAAGCTTGTCTCTGAAAGACATCCCCCTTCCCCAGAATCCTTTATTGTTTTATTGACTGCACTTCTGAATCTATGAGTCATTTATGTGTCCTTCATTAGAAACATTTTGGGGCAGATTTACAATGCCCTTGCACCACTTTTGCATCACTTTTCCCATGTTAAAAATGACACAAAAGTGGCGCAAGGGCCTTGTAAATAAGCTCTTTTGCATTTAGCTTACATTCCTGAAAAAGAAAACCTACTGCTTGGTTTGTTTTGTCTAACATGCATGTATTCAGTTCATGTGAGATAACCGTGTGCATTTTTGTGCAAAGTTTTTCAGAAAGCATGAAAGAAATCAACTCATTTTGAAGTGCTAACTCACTTCACATTATATCCCAATCAAGCTCAAAGGAATAAGGAATCATATTTTCTAAACATATAAAAATTTTGTGTGAGGCACATTTCTGCATGAAATGTGGTGTCATTCAGCCCATACTGGCTAGCTCATTTGCAGCCAAAATACATTGTTTTTAAATGGGCAACTTTGCATTTTTAATAGGTAATATTTTTTTGCTGTGTGTGGTTATGAATGTTACTATCCTGTCCACCCTAGTCAGGTGTTCAGAAAAATCACTTTATTATTTGTAATGTAACATAGCATTTTGGGATGGACATTCGTGTGAGATACTCCTTCATTTTTTAGTGCAAGCAAAACAGGGACACCTTCCTGCACATAAACAATCATTTGTGGCAATTTGCTGTTTCTACCTGTGCTGCACAATGTAGCACACATAAAAACAGCAAAAATGAGGAGAAATAAAGCATTCCCCCTTAGTTCGGCATGTCAAAACCTGGTCTTAATTTTGGCACTGTCCCCTATTTAAGCCACCCTTGTTAATAGGAGGCAGCGCAAAAATCAATGGATTTTACGGTGGAACACCTATCGCCCACCTAGCATGAAAGGTGGCCTTATTTTCAAGTGGCGTTAAGACACATTAAGTGGCCTAACACCGCCTTGTAAATAAGGCGATGTCCTTATTGCCGCAGGAACATCCTTAAAAGTGAGGTTCCTGTGGCGATAGGGGCTTGTAAATATGCTCCGATATCTCTAACATCTGATAAATGCGATGAGAATAATGTGTTTATTTGATGGAATAAGTGCCTCTCAACCTGTATATATTTTTCGTTAAGGTAATCACCAGATTCTCATTTGAGAGTCTTTTAAACTGTTGTCACTTATGCTGCCCTGGCCAGAAGTGTTATTTATAGACTGATTATGAGTTCTGTGTTATGTATTGTAGCGTGCACGTGTTACTCAGATCTGGGAGAAATTAGTCCTCTAAAGGTTTTTTTTGTAGCCAATACTTAATTACCAAATCAGGGAATCCATTCTAACATTCTGAGATGAATGGGGTATTTCATCACCAAACCATATCTGGTTATTTTGATGTCTCAAAGGGAGTTCATGGTCCCAGTAGAGTACATAATTAACTACAACTGGTGCAGGTATGTATGTGTAAGTTCCCAGCGTTGGGGTCTTTAGAATTAAAACTCTATCCATCAGCAAAGTATTTTAAAATCAAAAAGGTATGCAGCTTGTGCATTTACCTCTCTCTTCATGTTAGGAACACAGAGCTAGGTTTGTGTGTCCTGAAATAACTTCTCTTACAATCAAAGCTACTTGCACCATTCTTAACAAGCAGACTAAAAAATCATCAAATTCACAAATTTAGAAACTTAAATGCTATATAACTGTTTATATATCAATTGCTTGATAAACCTACAGTAAATGGGGTTTCGCAATTCCTGTAAGAGGTAACCTATACTAGACCAGACATCCATTTTTAGGAGGGATAATTGTCCTTCTTGAGGATTTAACCACAACTACTGTTTCTTAAGGCTATACCCTATGACTACAGGTTTGGAACACAAGGCCCATAACACAAGCATTGAGTTAAATGTGCTATGTATGAGAAAGGTAGTTCAGGTTCATTGCAAAACTGCAACCTGTCTCTTTTCACCTCTGGCAAACCAAACAGTCCCTCCCTCAGTGAGACTGGGGTAGTCAAAACAACTGTTCGCAAAATGAGTTACACTATCAAGGACGACTAGATATGGAATATGTATTTAGAGAAATTTTCCAGATATTTAAATCTAGTGCTCATGGTGACATCACAGAGAGCATCTATCATTGAAGTCGACAGTGAATGCAACTAAGCATTCCCTAGACAGTGAAAATAGAAGGGAAGCACTGTAATAAGTTTATCACAACGTATATCCCTCAACACCCTCACTTTGCTATCTCTAAAGCACTATCCTTGTTCTATCCAATCAATAAACCTGAATCACAATTTTCAAAGGTGATGCCCTCATACATGTGACAACAAGATTTGTTATGTGACTGGAATAGCTTGCATGCATTTACGGACACAAGAGAACAAGATTGTGCTTGTTTGAGGACAAACATTGCCCAGCAGCAGTTAGTGGAAGCACCATGCTTCGCTAAGCCTTGGATGAATCTCACTTAAGGTCTCTTTTGTGTAATCTGATGCTGAGCCCATCATGATCTCCATCCTGGAAGAAGTGTCTCTCTACATACACGGTCAATTTCAGTGTTTATAAAATGACCAGTACTTTTTTAACTGATTCTTGGTGACAAACAGGACAGTGATGCAATGGAAATTTCAGCCAGAACTAGTACTCCCTGAAGGTGTCACCTTATGCACAGATCACTGCTATATCTCGCATATGTACCAGAAGACCCTATAACATTGATATTTTAGGATACCTCTGTCCGACTCATATCTCTTATGCTACGGATAAACTAACAGGGTGCTATTGTTGTTCTTTCTGAATGTGTTGTATCACGATAATGAATTTAAATCTGACTACTGCAAATAACTACATTCAGGCCAATGCTATGTACTTTTTAAAGATGGGTTCTAATGCAGGAACCTATATCAGTGAAATACAGGAAGGTTTATGGGGTAGAGATATCTGTAAAGAAAATGGTAGTGAGAGATAGCTATGGTAAAATGGGGTGAGTGGAAAGGTAGAAGAAGGTCCAGAGAGAGAGATGTGTTTATGTGGAAGAGAAGAGTTGATGACAGAGAAAAAGAAATAAGGATAGAGAAGAATCGGTAGATGTAGAGAAATAGAACAAGATAAACAGGAGTAAGAAATTTTGTGAAGAAATTGGAAGAAAGAAAGAAAGAAAGAAAGAAAGAAAGAAAGAAAGAAAGAAAGACCGGAGGTAGAAAGGTGAAGTAGTGAAGTAATGGTGAGGTGAACTAGAGATGTTAGTGTGAGAGAGTGGTGATGTAGAGAGAGGTGAGGTACTAAGGAAGATGTGAAATAGAAGGAGAATAAGGTAAAGAAGTGGGTGGGAGTGGAGAGGTATATACAGGGATTAGAGAGAGGTAATGGAGAGAAACATGGACAGAGATATAGTGATGTAATGTAAAAATAGAGTCAGGTTTGTGTGAGTAGTGAAGTACATGGAGGAGAGATGCAGAGAGGTGTGCTAGTAAAAGAGCAGTGAGACAGAGCAAGTTGGAGTAGTCAAATAGCTTGAGAGTTATTGATACAGAGGTAGGCATAGAGAGTGATAGAGAGTGAGGGATATGCAAGGTCATGAGTTTTGCAGTGGATTGAGGTTTATTGGGTATATAGATTGAGAAAGAGGTTAGGTAGACAAAGGTGAGGTTTGGCTGAGATAGAGAGAAAGGGTGTAGGTACATGGAGATGCATAGACAGAGAGAAGGGAAAAGCAGAAAGCGTAATGCGATGTAAGGAGAGAGCAATTTGATTCTCACCAACTGCCTGGAAGTGAGAGGATTAAGGTTGGGTAGGTCAAACATGTACACAATTTATGCTAAGCACATTCAGCTGCAAAATGATTTTTTAAAAAGCTATTTTCTATGTGCGCCTGTTATTATGACATGCAGGAGTCTTGTTTTTACCCCTTATTTAAACAGGGGGTACTTGAAAGGGGGCTGGTTTGGGCAATTGTCCACTTTCCCCATGCCTTAAAACATCCATGCCGCTGTGTCGCCTCCCCTCCCTTTTGGAGGTTGAGGTGTGCACACATCCTCCCTCCATAACCACCTTCCACTAATTCCATATCACCCACCTTTCTTGTTTTTGGAGGTTGAGGTGTGCACACATCCTCCCTCCATAACTACCCTTTGCTTTTTCCTTGCCTTCTGGTTGTTTAGGTATTCACTTGTGAGAAGATAGGTAATGTTTTGCTGACTACTGCACACTTCCTAGAAAAGAGGATACCTACCCTCTCTAAATACCAGAACCCTATATCCTATCTGGAAGTGTACATATAGAAAATATAACGATCAAAAAGCCATAAAGTCATAACTTTCAAATGTAACCTTGATTACAAGTGACATATTCAAAATTTGGTGCTTGAATTTCTGGGCATCTTGGACCACATGAAAAGCTCCATTCAATAATACCTCTACCCTATTAATCAGTGCAGCCAAAGTTCTTGCTTCTTGAAATCTGTCTTTTGGGATCTCATCTCTTTGTAACTCTAAGAAGTGTTAAAGACTAGATGAGGTGATGGTTATAGGATGGGATTTTCTCTTTGATCAGTTCGAAAGTGAGTAACAAATGTGTGTTGATAATAATCTTCCTTAGAGGGCAGAAAGGTACTCTTCAGGTACCATCAATGATTAAACCCTTCAGAAATAGAACGTTTTCTTTCTCTACAATCCGTTCATGTGGCAGTTCTGCAATTCATTTAATGATGATGTTGTCTGTCTTATCACTGGTACTCTTGTGGTTTCTGCAGCATTTCCAATTCCTTCGAGAATCCCCTCCATATGTATGTGGATCTTCTAGATGGATTTTCCAAATCTTCAAATTTTCGCTTCAGGATTTTCATTTTACCATCTTTCTTTTTAGCTACTGCTTGGAATTGGGCTTTGAACTTTGAGATCTACACTTCTGATTGCAATTTACCATAGGATAATTAAACGATCTTTCCAGCCCTTGTTTCAATAAATCCTTCTAAACCATCCTTATAATTTTGTTCTAATATCCTTGACCTTTAAGAATGTAATATTTTAAAGCATGATGGAGCGTGCTACAAAATTACATTTGTTTTTTATAATAAATAATCCATAAGCGTGATTTTCTTTTTGAAAATTATAGTAAACAATGGCCAGCTTGCCATAGGAGTTTCCTCCCATGGCAAAGGGGCAGTGTTTACTTTTCAATGCCCTTTACCACCTGGTTTTTCCTATAAGCCTGCCCATCTAAATTAAGCAGGTGGACATATAACTAAACCTTCAACAACCCTTCTCTGTTGGAGGAATTTGACTAGGGTGGAGAGGGATTAGTCTCTGCTGTTGTTAAACTATGGTCTGTCCGAATTTGACTTGGGCGGGCAGACCATAGTCTTGGTGGGGAAGGAACTGCATTGCAATGTGATGGTGTTCCAACTCACCACAATATAAATCATGCCCACAGGCACATCTTTCCCTAGAATCTTTCCCCTTCATAGTGATTTCTTATCCTGTATGTATTTTTGCCTAGTTGACTGGGATCCTGCACAGTTTTTATTTTAGATCCTCTTCCACACTCTGCTGCATCAATTTTACTGTATTTACTCTTTCCTCTCGGCATTCCTCCTGGTGCGGGCTTTCTAAAATGGACCATTATGCTAAGTTTCTTTTTACTGATTTTGTTCCTTGTACTTCTTTTTTCTTTATTTTTCCTAATATCTTATCTTTTTCTATTCTTTCTTATTCCCTCTTTTACCTCTATATCTTGTTCTTCCTCTTTTTCCTTGTCTTTCCACATGTATTTATCTTTTTAAATTTTCTTTTACTTCTTCCTCACTAATGGCTCTTCTCTCCTTTTAATTCCTATGCTTTTCTCCCCACTTTTCTAGCTATTCCAATTCCAAATATACTGTATTAGTATTATATTTAATATTCAATTCCAGTGTTTTCCTATTGAACAGCCAGCCTTACTAAAGTGAAAAATATCTTTGATGTGCAAGCCACTGAAGGATATTTTTACCATTAATCTTTTAAATGGCCTACTTTGACATACCATGCACCCTGTCTTATGGAAAATAAGGCCTACTTAGGATGAACGAGTATTGCAGCCCACTGATAGCTATAATTTCTTAGCCCTGTGTCTGTTTGTACCACATACTAGGGACTTACAGGAACATCTTTAAAAAATATAATCAGATATATTCCACTTTTACCATGTTGAAAGGAGGGGCATAAGCAGTTTATCGCTGGTTAGCAGGGGTAACATGCACAGAGCTCCACAGACCGGCAAATATTTGGTGCAGTAAAAAGGCAAGCAAATCTGAAGAGACTCTGCAGAAAGGACACATTTTGAACAGTAATCAAAAAAATGTACTTTAATTGTACAGAGATGAAAGTTGCACAAAACCATGACATAAATAACAGACATCATTTACAAATACAGGAACATTTGCTAAAACAATTCTGGACATTCTTATCTTTAAATATTTTTTCTTTCGCTAAAATATCATCCATTAAAGAAACAATATAACCAAAACCACCACACCTCTTAATTACAATAAAAAACTCACTTAAAATTAATTGTATGAATAAAAAATGAGGCAGCCAACATCAACTCTAGCATTGAATTATACCATAAAACTTACATCTACCAGGAATCGGCGTCACTTGCGATGAAGTCCTGGAATGTGAATGACCTGCTGCACTGCATTAAACAAACTGCTGTTCTTCACTGTGCTAAGAGGCTTCGGCTTGCGGTCTTCATGTTCCAGAAAAACCATTTAGTTGGGGCACATTGTCCTTTCCTCCTCCATCAAGGATATAACAGGGTGTATCACTCTGGCTTCTCCTGGGGCTCACATGGGGTGGCTATCCTCTTGTGTAAGGGATTCCCGCTTGCAGCAACCAACACCCATACTGATCCCAGGGCTGAAACATTGGGGTGGAGTGCATGCTAGAAGGCAGATATTATACCATCATTTTTCTGTATGTTCAACAGCTGCTTCTCCCTCATACACTTGATGTGCTGGCTTCCCTGTTCTTGGCATTGCCTCATGGTAGTTGGTGGAGACTTTAATATGGCCCCTGAGCTGGGGAGTGACCCTTTGGGCATGGTCATTTCTCTCATTCTTGAACACTTGCTGCTTGGATGGATTTTCTGGGGCTTTGTGACGTGTGGAGGACATGCCACTCCTATGATCATATTTAGACTCGTACTTCACCGGCCTACCGCACCTGAAACCATATTGATTTTATTTCAAGGCCCAAGTGGACATCCTTCAGTTAACCAACACTGTGATTCTCCTATAGGGCATCTCCTATAATGCCCCATTAATGGTTCATCAGAGCACCTCGTTATTGGGTTCATCCTATTTGGAGGCTTAATGTGTGGTATTTGATGGACCAGTAGTGCTCGCCACACATGGAGGCTGGGCTGCAGATGTATTTCTGGGAACGCTAGGACACAATCCAGTCACCCTGTACCCACTGGGTGTTTTAAAAATCCACAATCCGTGGCCATGTTATGCAGTTAAACTGTGCTCAGGAGAAACATAAGCTTGCCCAGATTACTGCCCTGGAGGCTCAGTCAACCTCCAGTTGGACAGTACTTTAGACCTTGAGCGGCAGGTGCCTGCTGCCCTGGAGACAATGAGAAAAGCTCTCTCTCTCTTGAGGAGGCCTGACAGAGCTGGAGGGCCTCGATTTGTAGAGTATTCGAATTTGGGAATAAGTCTGGGAAATTGCTTTATTGAATGGCAGTTAGGGAGGTCGCCTGCCAAATGATGCCATGTATTTTGGATGTTAGGGTTTATATCTGCATTTACAGATATGGAGGGATGCACACCTGTTTTAAATCATTTTGTTTTTTTCTTCATTTTCGTCATTCCTTCGGCGCAGTTGCGTGCAGATTGGCTATTAGGCATGCCCTACTGCCACTGGTTAAGAAACTTGTAAAGGAGGAGGGACTTCATAGCCCCTAAACCAAATGCACAGCTTTGTGCCGCTATTTAGCGTGCACATTTAATTCAAAATCTTTTATCCTTTGTTTTTTAGTTATCCAACTTTCAACTGTATTTTAACTCATGTTTTCCAAATATTATTTCAATCCAATTTATCAAAAGGTCCAACAATCGGGATGTGGTGCCAATTTTCAGCTTTCTTGCATTCAGACAGTGCCAATCCAGGCCTCTTTGAAAGAATACGAGTAGTGCAAAAAGTCCATCACAAGCAGTCTTTTATTATTCTAGTTAAAAACCCAATGCATTTCGGGCCACTTCCGGCCCTTCTTCGGGGGTCGCTACAAATAAATAACAACATAAACAAATTATTAGCACTTCTCATCCTAAATAAATAAAGATGCAACATGCTTTCATCAAATAATTCGCTCCGTTATTACTAAAACAAAAACATTTCACCATGGTGCGTAGTCCCATTTCGTCTTTCTCTCTTTCAGTTAAGGCATCATACATTTAAACCAACATTTCCAATATTGCTAATACTAATTCATGTTATCCCAGTGTTCCTCCGTCCCTTCCGTTGTAAACCACACTCTAACCCTCTAATCACATCGCGCTACCTTCAAGTCATCAACGGTGTTTACATACAGTCTATGAACTTTTAAACAAGTGCGGTACTATATTAATCACTCTCTGTCATTATTACATTTCGAAAAACCCTCTTCCCCTCCCACGCTTCTTCCGAACTGCATGAAAGCCAAGTCTTCCCACCATTCCCCTTACCTGCTTCATTAGTAAATAAACGTCTACCGTTCTCGCCAAGATTATTCCAAACAGTTAGTAGCTGTTGCTTCCCGTCCATTGCCTTTTAAACACTCCACCCCTGCATTGTCCCTCCCGATTTGCCCAAAGCCCAAGATTTCCTTTTCTTTATCACGCCTTAATCTATAAAAGAACTACATTGCCCATAGTGCATGACTTCAGTACATTATATTGTCCATAGAGTCCATTAGTGAAAGAATGTCACATGTGCGTTTATATATCCGTGCATGTAGTTTATATCAGTGCATATAATTTGGCTGAGCCCCCTGTGATGAACTCCGATTTTTCCTCCGATTGTGTGAGTCCTGAAACATGCTTCCTTCTCTTGTTCTTGTCCAATTTTTAGGCGGGTGCAAACCCTGTGTAGGGCTATAGTTATGAACATTTACAGATATGGAGGGATGCACACCTGTTTTAAACCATTTTGTTTTTGTCTTCATTTTCGTCATTCCTTCGGCGCAGTTGCGTGCAGATTGGCTATTAGGCATGCCCTACTGCCACTGGTTAAGAAACTTGTAAAGGAGGAGGGACTTCATAGCCCCTAAACCAAATGCACAGCTTTGTGCCGCTATTTAGCGTGCACATTTAATTCAAAATCTTTTATCCTTTGTTTTTTAGTTATCCAACTTTCAACTGTATTTTAACTCATGTTTTCCAAATATTATTTCAATCCAATTTATCAAAAGGTCCAACAATCGGGATGTGGTGCCAATTTTCAGCTTTCTTGCATTCAGACAGTGCCAATCCAGGCCTCTTTGAAAGAATATGAGTAGTGCAAAAAGTCAATCATAAGCAGTCTTTTATTATTCTAGTTAAAAACCCAATGCATTTCGGGCCACTTCTGGCCCTTCTTCGGGGGTCACTACAAATAAATAACAACATAAACTAATTATTAGCACTTCTCATCCTAAATAAATAAAGATGCAACATGCTTTCATCAATTAACTCGCTCCGTTATTACTAAAACAAAAACATTTCACCATGGTGCGTAGTCCCATTTGTCTGAATGCAAGAAAGCTGAAAATTGGCACCACATCCCGATTGTTGGACCTTTTGATAAATTGGATTGAAATAATATTTGGAAAACATGAGTTAAAATACAGTTGAAAGTTGGATAACTAAAAAACAAAGGATAAAAGATTTTGAATTAAATGTGCACGCTAAATAGCGGCACAAAGCTGTGCATTTGGTTTAGGGGCTATGAAGTCCCTCCTCCTTTACAAGTTTCTTAACCAGTGGCAGTAGGGCATGCCTAATAGCCAATCTGCACGCAACTGCGCCGAAGGAATGACGAAAATGAAGAAAAAAACAAAATGGTTTAAAACAGGTGTGCATCCCTCCATATCTGTAAATGTTCATAACTATAGCCCTACACAGGGTTTGCACCCGCCTAAAAATTGGACAAGAACAAGAGAAGGAAGGATGTTTCAGGACTCACACAATCGGAGGAAAAATCGGAGTTCATCACA
Organism: Lissotriton helveticus; assembly: GCF_964261635.1. NCBI lineage: Eukaryota > Metazoa > Chordata > Amphibia > Caudata > Salamandridae > Lissotriton > Lissotriton helveticus. Next base: position 76,202,938 of record NC_136072.1, read on the forward strand.
GGGGGCTCAGCCAAATTATATGCCCTGATATAAACTACATGCACGGATATATAAACGCACATGTGACATTCTTTCACTAATGGACTCTATGGACAATATAATGTACTGAAGTCATGCACTATGGGCAATGTAGTTCTTTTTATAGATTAAGGCGTGATAAAGAAAAGGAAATCTTGGGCTTTGGGCCAATCGGGAGGGACAATGCAGGGGTGGAGTGTTTAAAAGGCAATGGGCGGGAAGCGACAGCTACTAACTGTTTGGAATAATCTTGGCGAGAACGGTAGACGTTTATTTACTAATGAAGCAGGTAAGGGGAATGGTGGGAAGACTTGGCTTTCATGCAGTTCGGAAGAAGCGTGGGAGGGGAAGAGGGTTTTTCGAAATGTAATAATGACAGAGAGTGATTAATATAGTACCGCACTTGTTTAAAAGTTCATAGACTGTATGTAAACACCGTTGATGACTTGAAGGTAGCGCGATGTGATTAGAGGGTTAGAGTGTGGTTTACAACGGAAGGGACGGAGGAACACTGGGATAACATGAATTAGTATTAGCAATATTGGAAATGTTGGTTTAAATGTATGATGCCTTAACTGAAAGAGAGAAAGACGAAATGGGACGACGCACCATGGTGAAATGTTTTTGTTTTAGTAATAACGGAGCGAGTTAATTGATGAAAGCATGTTGCATCTTTATTTATTTAGGATGAGAAGTGCTAATAATTTGTTTATGTTGTTATTTATTTGTAGTGACCCCCGAAGAAGGGCCAGAAGTGGCCCGAAATGCATTGGGTTTTTAACTAGAATAATAAAAGACTGCTTGTGATGGACTTTTTGCACTACACGTATTCTTTCAAAGAGGCCTGGATTGGCACTGTCTGAATGCAAGAAAGCTGAAAATTGGCACCACATCCCGATTGTTGGACCTTTTGATAAATTGGATTGAAATAATATTTGGAAAACATGAGTTAAAATACAGTTGGAAGTTGGATAACTAAAAAACAAAGGATAAAAGATTTTGAATTAAATGTGCACGCTAAATAGCGGCACAAAGCTGTGCATTTGGTTTAGGGGCTATGAAGTCCCTCCTCCTTTACAGGGTTTATATCTAGACAGGCACCTCTGATATTGCGCAGGTGTTTGCGGAATACTAGGGGGCACTTTATGACCATCGCCCGTGACCTCCCCCGGATGGGGCACATCCACTATTAGCTGATATTCCACTGCCCTCCATACACCACTCCCTGGAATTGGATCAGGTCACTAAGGCTGAGGAGATTGTGGAGGCACTGTCTGATTATGGTCTCGGGCATAACGCCTGGATTGGCTTCTAGTCGAGTATTACCAGCTATACAGTGAGCTTTTGATTTCTCATCTTCTGCCCCTGTGTAGGGCGACGATTTAGGCTAGCACTTTTCCCTCAGACTTTGACTTGGCCACGATTGTGGTGATACTCAAACCAATTCAATACTTGGATGCGTGTGCGGCATACCAACTGATTTCTCTCATTGATATTGAACTCTTCCCCGAAGTGTTGATTAACTGGCTACAGCGCACCATGCTATTTCTGGTCCATCCCGATCAATGTGGCTTTAAGCTTGGGCGTAGCACCTGTCGTTGTATCCAAAAGGTCCAGATGGGTCTTTCTCAGGCCCAATGGCTGCAGCACCCACCGGCCCTACTCATGATTGACTTTGAGAATACCTTTGACTCGGTTGATTTGTGCTTTTTGGAAGCTGTTTTGGATCGTGCCAGTTTAGGGCCTCACATTCGTAGACACACCAATCTTCTCTATTCCCATCCTTTGGCACAAGTTCAGGTGAACTGGACACTTTACTGACCCTGAGGAGTGCCCAGCCAGGCTGCCTGCTTTTCTCTGTCCTCTTTGCCTTCACTATTGAGCCCCTGACCTGTGTTATCCATTGTGATGCACGTATGGGGCTTGGCCTTGGACTCTAAACCTGAGCAGCGTATGGTATTAATGCTGATTATGTGCTCCTTTTTCTTGGGATTGGGTGTGTGGTGTTTGAAGAAGCAGGTGCTTTATGAGGAGGCCTCGGGGCTCTGTGTCAATAGTACCAAGTCTCTTGAGGTGCCTGTTACAGGTGGTGATTCAGAGGACCACATCCGTAACATCATCATTCCCATCCATCGCCTTCTCATTCAATACCTGGCATACATGTTTCTACACTTCTGGAGCTGGCGTGGACTCTTAACCTGTTCCCTCTCCTTGCTTCTATGACGCAAAACCTGCAAAAGTGTCAGCATCTCTAGCTTCACGTGATGGGCTCAGTAACTCTCTTTAAAATTACATTACAACCTTGATCCATGATTCCTTTACATGTTTTAGAACTTCTGTCTCCCCCCACAAAGGCTTGATTAGGTACTTTAGAGTCCATGGGCCATGATTTCCTGTGGGTTGGCGGGCATCCCCAGATTGCCCATGTTAACTGTCGATTGTTGCTTTTTGATGGCGGCTTAGGAGTGGCTGATCTCTACTACTCTTATTTAGCTTTTCCAGTTATGGTCCTGAATGACTGGCTCACTGGGGCTGGATGACCCGGGGTATCGGGCAGAGCTGTCTCTGCTGGGCCTAGATTGTGTCCTCTTGGGCATACCTTATGGGGCACCACATTCCCTCTCTCTCCCGGAGGTTACTAGGGGTAGGCAGAAGTCGCAGAGTTTTACTCCGCAGAATTCCATGGAGTTCCATAAAAGCATCGCGAGATTCTGGATAAATATGCCCACTCCAAATCATTTGCAAGATGCAGTCCCTTAAGTGCAGCATGAGCGTGTTTACATTTGGTCTGCCCATTTAGAAACTAATTTATAGTGGGTTGTCTGCAAGGAATGTCTTCTTTCACGTAGAAGCAGTTGGCTGCAAGTGACAGTCTACTTTTTGTATATCAGAAATGTCTGTGTATCCCTAAAACATCCACTGTATATATTGCCACTGTTACACATTTACTCTTGCAAATATCTAAATTTTGTTTCAGTAGCTTCAACCATAACTTAGATGCAAACATAAAAAAAGCTTTGATTGAATGCCTGAATTTAATGTTCTTAATATTCTGGAGATGTTTCCAATTACATGCCTGAGCCATTGGAACTTCAAGATGTGTAAAAGTCTGTAAATTATCCGTTAAATAAATGTCTTCAATACATTTGCTTTCAAATCTAAACAGTCCATAAAGATCACAGAAGCATCCAAAAGTTTTTGTAGTCCATTAGCCAATGAGGCTATGAGCACGGCATAAGCAGTGTACTTTAAAGCGGGGGCCACCGTGTGTCTATCTGTGGGCCACAACAGCTTGTTGGCACCAAACACTTGTCTAAATCATTTATGTAGAGTGTGAACAAAAATAGTTCCAGGTCACACCCCTATCATACACCTCTCTTGACCTTAAAGGGTCTGGATCTGGATCATTCAGCAGCATTTGACACCGTCTCTCACAGGATCCTGCTGAGGAGGCTGGTGGACCTGGGTGTAGGTGGCACTGTGCTGAAATGGCTCACGTCGTATCTCACTGACCGCACTCAGCAGGTTTTCACCCCTCCCTACACTTCCTCAGCCAGACCACTCAAATGGGGAGTCCCACAGGGCTCCTCCCTCAGTCCTCTCCTGTTTAATGTTTATTTTACTCCCCTGGCAAAGCTGATTGCTCAGACTGGGATCAAATCCACTTCCTACGCTGATGACATTCAGCTTCTTTTTACTTTCGATTCCCCCTCTTCCTCTGCTTTTGATCCGTTAAAAACTTGCCTTAGGGACATTTCCAAGTGGATGGATGCCAACTCCCTTCGACTCAATGCAGGAAAAACTGAGATTCTGTTTTTCAACTCACCCTCCCCTCCGGACTCCAGTCTATGGTGGCCAGAAGATCTGAGCCAAGCCCCCACGCCCAAAGACTCAGTAAGAAACCTCGGAGTCCGTTGGGATAACCACTTTAGTTTCAATACCCAGGTACAAACAGTGACAGCCTCCTGTTTTGGCAAGATCAGGACCATCAAACGGCTCATCAACTATCTACCAGCGGACTGCCGTAAGACTGTGATCCAGGCATTGACCATTTCCCATCTTGATTATGCCAATGCCCTGTATCTAGGTATCACAGCAGGCCTATGTCAAAAACTCCAGACGGTCCAAAACGCCGCCGCCCGGCTAGTGGAAAGAATCCCTTTCAGACACCACATCTCTCCCCACCTTCGCAAACTGCATTGGCTGCCAATGGCCAAAAGGTGCATTTTCAAAGCTATGACGCTGGCCTGTCGAGCTTCGAGGGGTACGGGGTCCGCCCATTTGAAAAACACCCTGCGACCGTATACCAACTACAGGACATTACGTTCCAACTCTCCTCTCCTCCTGGAAACCCCACGTTTTAAACGCTCATGTGCAGGTGGAAGAACCTTTGAGGTCTGTGCCACTCAGCATTGGAACAAGCTCCCGTTGGCCCTACATTCCTCCCACACAGAACTGACTTTCCGCAAGTCCCTGAAGACCCATCTGTTCTCCCTTTAACATCTTCCTGTGCTCTCCACTTTCAAAGTTCTCAGCGCCGGGACGCCCCGTTGGGGAAGCTGTGCGCTTTATAAAATACACAAATAAATAAATAAATAAATAAAGGGATCAGAGCATTCCTATTTCAGTACAAATCTAACGCTGGTTTTAACATCAAAATTGATTGCACTCAAGAAACTTACAATGATTCGCACTAAAGGGAAGATTTACAAGCCCCCTGCGCCACCAGTACGTCACGTTTCGTGATGCACTAGTGGAGCAGGGGGCTCCTCCACATTTACAAGGAGAGGAAAAGCCACTCTGCATGGCTTAACCTGTCCTTCTAAATACGGCCCCTTCGAAATACGGCCCCGGAGATGCGTGTGAATGCTACACCACCCTAGAGGTGGCGTAGCAAGGCACAGCAAGGAGAAATGTTTTCATTTCTCCTCGTTTTTTCCCCTTTCAATACGTGCTGCATTCTACAGCTTGCATTGAAGGAGGAAAATGCCTGTAGTGATTGTTTTTGTGCAGGAAGGTGCCTCTTCCTGTACAAAAACAATCTCCCCACCACGCAGGCATCTTTGCACCATGGTGTAAGGGTGCCTGCGCCAGCGCATGGCTGCAGTTTGTGCGCCAGCGCAGGGGGAAGCACAGAGATACAACATATTCTTGTAAATATGTTGCATTTCTGTGCTTCGGAAGTGCTGCAGCGTGGCGCAGCCAAAGGGCTTGCGGTGCCAAGCTGCAGCACTTCCTCGTAGATCTGCCCCCTAAGTTTCGAATGACTTATGCAATCAAATGCGCAGCTTAAACCCATGAATACTGCATGAAGGCAACCTTTTTTTGCTACGTATACTTATTTTTTTTTTTTAGTCCTCATCTCACTTTTCAAACCTCTGCGGGTCTTACGAAGCCGCTCTTACAATCTGTGGACCTCCGGCTTACCGCACTCGCTTGGGTCACCCGACCAATCCCTTTTGTGAGGGAGCTTGGTGTAATCATTGGACCAATTATATTAATCTTAAATTACAGCCCCAACTCACAAACAGATGCCAGATGTTTAATGGCTTATCTTCCACACCCTCATATTCCAGTCAAGCCATAGCGAATGAAGCCTTGAGCCAGTCCTCCATTTTTGGTGGAAGGAGACCTTTCCATTTCTTGCAGATTTCTCTACAAGCTAATAGTATCAAATAGATTAATAAACCTCTATTTATCTGTGAAGCCATCTGACAGAATCGGCCATCGTCCACAACAAAGACCAATGACGGGTTGATATCAATATTGGTTTTAAAAATATTTTGGATATAGTCACCCACATCTTTCAAAAAAGTTACCAATTCTGGACATTCTAAGAAGACATGTAGATCATTGGCTAGGGGTAGTGAACATCTTGGACATTTAGGAAGTGGTGCTGGAGAAAACTTGGCAATCTTGGCGGGAGTGTAAACGAGTCTATTAATAACAAAAAAAAATTCTTTTTCAAACAATCGGGTTTGACATCCATACTAATATTATAAAGAGAGAGCCCAAACCTTTGAGGCGGGTAATCTCAGTAACCACAGCACCAATCACAACACCCAATACGGCGTTGGAAAGGGCAGTTGCAGCAGAAGGACATAGGCTATGCAGACGGCCACCATATACATTTTTTTTTATTGTTTTTATTAACTTTTTAAGAAACAGTGGTGTTCATCACAATCATACAGTGCAAGACATACAATTGTACCGTAGAACACCATATGCATTTAAAAGGTAAAAAAACCGTGCCAGCAAAGTAGTCCCTTGTGGGTGTGTCTGCGTTGTGCTGTGGGCGTGGGCTGGGGGCGTGACTAACGCTGGGGGCGTGTGGTACGGCCATCCCTCGTGGGCTGTGGGCATGTGCTGGGGGCGTGACAAACGCTGGGGGGTGACAAACGCTGGGGGCGTGTGTCTGCCCTTCATGCCATGCGAGTCGTACATACAAGCGCCAATTACGTTGCTGAGCAGCATCAAGGGGCACGCTGGGGGCGTGACATGCTGGGGGTGTGAGAAACGCTGGGGGCGTGTGCTACATTCCGCCCTTCATGCCATGTGGGTCGTACATTAATCAGAAGATCGCCTGCTGTGGCCGTGTGCTGGGGGCATGACAAACACGTTCAGCTGGAGGCCTGGTAAGTAACATTACTGCGGCCTCTCCGGCGCGCTGTTACTGAACTCTCTCATTCAACGAAATTAGACGCACCTGCTACCATCAACTAGGGCTCTAGCCGGGCTCAGGCGGCGGATCAGTACACTAATTACACGCACCTGATAACATCAACCAGGGCTGCAGCTGGGCCTCAAGCGGGGGAACACGCGCCTGCTAACATCAAACAGGCCTGCATCTGGGCCTCAAGCGGGGGAACACGCAAATGAGCATTTCTGCGGGGACAATTACTGCAGCCTCTCCTACTCGCTGTCACTGAACTCTCTCATTAAACGGATTTACCAGCGGCTGATAACTCTCTCATTCAACAACATTACACGCGCCTGCTAACATCAACCAGGGCTGTAGCCGGGCTCAGGTGGTGGATCACTACACCAATTACACGCGCCTGCTAACATCAACCAGGGCTGCAGCTGGCCCTTTTCCGTCTCTATTCTAATGAAACAAAATTTTTTGTCTACAGCGAGATTTTATAATAAATTGCCCTTGCCAAATACACACATTACACACATTCTATTTCATACCCGAACAACGTCGGGACGGGCTGGTAGTGTCCTATAAATTGGTAGTGCATGGGGTGCCAACTCCTCCTCCTCTACCTCTGCAGACTGGTCACTAAAATCCATAAGGGTGAACGCAAACGCATCTCAGAGCAAAAATGATCCTGAAGGCAATTTATATATAGGTGTTCAATGGAGGAGGAAAAATTTATGTTTTGGTCCATTAGTTTTCTGGGACCATTCTCAGACCAACAGAAACCAAAAACAAATTAATAAAATGTATTTTCACAGCTGCCAATTAGAATATGAACACATCAGGTACTCTAAAATAAAGGTCAAGCATTTCACAATTTGTTTTTAGTCTAAGGAATTGCTCACAAGGCAGTTGGGCCTGAGATTAAGCAGGTATCAGCTACTATAATGTAAGCGCATGTTTATATCACAAGCTATTCTAAACAAACTTTTAGAGAAAATCATGACCACCAGCAACAAATCAAGAAAACGAATCCTTATCTTATTATAGTGAATCATCATAACCACTATGGGCACAACATGTGCTACAAACTTGGCCTTAGTGTATGTTGCCCAGTTTGAGAAAGAAACTGTTAATCATAGTGAAACTCTATGTACAGATTCCATCAGAAGTTGGGTGCATTATGTATTGGCAAAGCAAGGATGATTTGGAAAAGTTCAGTGGATTCATTATTGTGTTTTCAGACGTGGCTAATTCCGGGCATGAAGACTTAAAATTCACTAGCAACTATGACACGATAAGGATTCATTTTCTAGATGTGCAAAGGGTGGAGGAGGATGGTTTTGCCATAAAACATACAACTAAATTAGTGTCCTTTAAGTAATTTGCAAGGTGGTATAACCAGCAATATAACATGATTGTTTTACAATTGCCTTTTGTTGAAATGGCAAAATCAATAAGTGCAGTGATTTTTTTAAAGATAATTCCCTGTATAATTGTTCATAAATAAATATATTAATGTGAAAAACTATTTAAATGGACTTTATAGGTTTTCTGGAGTATCCTAAGTGACCTTAATATAATGATATTAAATAATTACTGTTTTTAAATTGTTATTGGTGTAATAGTGTGAGGGTATGGAATTTAGTATTATGTACTTATGTTTTTCAGTAGTGAGAGAGAACTGTTGGGTTAGCAGTATTGTCCTGATGACGGTCCAGGAATATTAATGGAGTGGACAAAAATGTCATAATTTCCTCTTCAATAGGATAACTATAAATAACTTGCATTGGGCATCAATGTTGCTCTGAGATGCTTATGAGGGTCTAAAGATATTTAAACAATGTTTCAGCTTTTGGTATGATACATGTAATATTTAAGTTGTGGTGCAAAGTTCATCTCATTGTCTATTTAACCCCTTCCATGCAGGCATATTCCCCCCGCTGTGCTGGTGTGAGGGGGGGCGTGCGCAGCGCCCCGGTGCTCATGACGATCTCAGCTCGTCATGAGGCACAGTGCTCGTGTGCTCATTACGAGCTCAGCTCATCATGATCACACCCGTTTCAATAGATCGCTCAGCACAGCAGGGAATTATCCCCGCGGGTGAGTGTTCTAACGGTCATGACGAGCTCAGCTTGTCATGAGCACAGGAGCACTGTGCCTCATGACGAGCTCAGCTCGTCATGAGCATGCAAGGGGTTAATGTGAAGAAAAAAACCTCACAATGACAGTTACACCCAATACAATTGATCATACCAAACACCACATTGATCTGGAACAAACAGCTTTGAGAAAAGTAGACATATAGCCTAAGCCGGTCGGAAATCGGCCTGACCGACCCGGATCCAGGCTGTTTTCCGACCGATCCGGACTCCTGCAGTCCGACCAAGTGTGTACGATGCGGCCGTATGCTGTCAGACTCGGTTCGGTCGGACTCCCAAAGCAGTCAATGGGAGCCGGTCGTACAACACGTACATGGGCTCCCATTGACTGAATGGGTACGTTGCGAACAAGTGCACCCCATACAGTGGGTACACATCAGTGTTATCCACATCGTACATGCCTGTGTTAGGGAGACCCATGGGTCTCCCCCTCAGTCCGAGTCGTAAGGCTAAGGGTCACAGGGGGACCAACGCGGACCCCCAAAGTCCGCCTCGGGGGGCTATTGCGAGCCGGCCACTCCGACTTGATCCGGCTGTCCAAATCGAGCACCTAACTGGCTTGGTCGTGAATCGTCTCCATTGTGCGCCACGGTGTGCTTGCGACCGGGTCGGTCGGAGCGGGTCGAAGCGGTCGGACCCGGAAACGATTCGGGCGGTGATCTTGCGCTTGTTCGCATCGTACTAAGTCGTCCGGATGCGTGTATGATTCGGACAGAAATTCAGCCTCCGAATCGGATCCGCTGATGCCGAACCCGATTCAGTGCCCTACCGACCGAGATTGGAATCGGCCCCTCAATGGACACTGGGACCAGAGGGTAGAAAAGAAAAATTGACGGATAAATGTTAAAAAATTAGAGATTGATGAGACTTCCATTATATATAAAGTCACATGATGGTAGCCTGATGGAACATAGGGGTTATGCAGTGACATGTGGTGGACAAAGAAGCTTTTCTGAGAAAAATGCTGTAGAAGCTGATGCAGACCCATCCTTGAGTTGGGACACAAGTGACTGGAGCAGTCTTAATAATGGCCAACTGCATCTAAAACACATAAAACACAGAATGACAGTGACATATTACAGAATTGATGGCCAAAAATCAGTTAGACCTATTGACCAGCTTCACCTTACCTATGCTCAATTTGCATGACACATGAAGCATCCACTCTCAACTCCCTGGAAGGCTGTTAATATATAAAAATACAAATTGTAATAAAAAGACACATTGTCTCACAAAACCATAGCACTGAAAAGAACCACTTTATCCTTGGGTGGTAATATTGTGCTTTGGCACAGTGCTGTCACAATGCTGTCACTAAAAGAGAGAGAACACAATGACTCTAGTGAGCAGTAGCAAAAACTGAATGACAAATAAGCAGACAAGTGGCAGAAGGAGGATGACTGGAAACTGAAAAAGTGTAATTACATGCATTAAATCTGTGGCAAAAATTCTTCAGTTTGAGCATGTTCTAGATAAGGGGTTTCCGTTGTAGGTCACAATTTTCAGGCTAACCACTAACAATGTAAATGAATTCAATTTATAGTTCAGTTAGGCAAATGTATGGTGTGGGTATTCTGAAAATTTGGGATGGTCCTGTGTTCCTGGGCCTATGCTGTGCACCCCTGTTCTTTGCAGTTACGAAACATGTTCTCTAGTATAGGAATAAATATGCAAGCCAGTAACATATAATTAATTGGTGACTGCTTCTTATTCCTCTAATTTGCTGCGTTTGGTTTTGATAAGGCTTTAGAAAAACATGGGAGAATTGACTATCTATTCTCAAATGCTGCTGTCGGAGCCAACCCAAAGAACGTCTTTGACACCACGGAAGAAGAGTGGACTGAGGTAAGACTGCATAGTACTAAAATGATCTGTTTGTAAGTCTCACTTTGGTTTAATTTGCTATCTGTCGTTAAGACAACTATCTAGTCTATGAAGCAGTTGTTAGTTCTTACTGTGCTATAGCACCTGTGTGCATCTGGGTACAATTGTGTGTGCTAATAGCATCAATCACCATTATCATAATTTAAATGTATCACTTACAGCTGAATAAATTAGAAAATGAGCTAACATTGTATTTAATGATGAAGTGATGTGGTGGAATGTGATGACCAAATTTGTGTTTATTGATGAAGCAGGTGTAACCAGCATCAAAACCATTAACGACTATGGTAATCTATCTTAAACCCCAAAGGAGTTTCTTGGTGGGCACTGGAGACCTGAGATTGGCCACCCTCTTCTTGCAGAAGCCAATTCCTCCCAAATGGTTTTTAAGTTCTAAGGGGCATTTTATATGCCAACTGTAGAGTACCACAGTGTGGTCCACCCAACAAGGCAGTATGAGAGTGAATTATATTACTGTGAGGCTCAGTAAAATATACTTCCTACACAAATGTGTGTCCAAATACAGTTAAGGTAAAAGTGACTATAGAACCGGATTATAAGCATAAATTGTACATAATGATCCAAGATTGGCACTTATACTATGTACCAATCAAACGTTACAGCTTACACATTTTAATTATAATAACATGATGGGAAAACACTATAGATTGCACTCTGTATCCCAAACAAAGGGTGCATTCCCATTTGGTTCTCAGATGAATTTTAAGGCATTAACATCATCACACATCAGGCTAGATTCAATTTGACTGAGTCTTGACTGCCAGAAAGGAGACTTATGTGCAGACAAAAGTCTTCTGTTCTCAGCCTACACAAGAACACGTCTTTCCACCAGGCGTGCACAACTTACCAGACACCCATACCTATCTGGCTGCAAGCATCAGACCTCACACTAAAGATGGCACAAGGGGATGCAGATCACACAATTTCCCAGGATCATTACAGTGAGTAGGTTTCAATTTGGGGGGCTTAAATCATAGCAGAGGATCAAACAATTAAAAGACATGGGGGGTTTTCACAGGTAGAACCAAAATCAGTAAACATAGCTTTCCAGAATAGGGAAGGCGGTTGGTTCTCCTAGATGCCACTACTCAGTCAAGAACCTTAATGCCAATCTGGTGGAATAAGTCTTATGTAAAACCATCACATAAATACATAAGCTACCAGGTTCCTTCAGAGCACCACCAGGTAATCAGCTGAGAATCTCACTTTCTACCCTCCCACCTGCTCAAGTGTGGAACCAATCATGGACCTAAAAACCAGCAGATTGCCTCGGGTACCATTAGTAATAATAAGCACTCCAGAGAAATGATAGCCATGTGCTTACTTTTCACCCTCTACCAACTGAAATAAAGAATACTCAGGAACAGATAAGCCACTGTATCTCTTCAGATGTTACCTTGGAATTGAGGTTCATATGAGACTTACTCTTGAAAACCTATAGTCAGTGAGCTAAGGAGAATACTTTACTCCTCTGAGCTACTTAAGGATATACTTATGTGGGCGCACTGTACCCCTAAAATCTTGTACCTCAATAGCATGCCATGGGTGGGTGGATCTGGAAGGGTGTTAAAACTCTATTGCAGGAGGCAATGTGTCACAAGATAAGGTACAAGCCAGCATATCAAAAACCACAGTCAAATAAGAAAGGCCTGACTAAATAAATGATTTGTTTGGGTGTAATTTGAAATGTATAAAGATTTATTACAACAAATGTAAATTACATTACAGAATAATAAAAAAGAATTAAAAGCAGAAACTGCTAGGATACAGGGAAATCAATTGCCACAAGTCCATCAGTACAGTAAATGGAAAATGAGGAAAATGCTAAATCTCAAATGTGCAGCAAAATCAGTAAGAGATTGGACAGCGTCCTTAGTAGCACCAAAAATCATCTGACTCACCCCCAAATGTGAGGGTTTGTAAAGGAAATCTTCCTATAAACAAGCATGGAAAGTGCAGAATCATCATGGCAAGAGCAAATAAAGGAAAAAATCCCAATAGATCAGAAATAAGATTTTTTAATCATGATACAGACTTATTTCCTAAGCACTAACCCACTACATGAATAATAAATGTGGCCCTCTCTGACCTAATGTCAACAGGATCTGTGAGAACAGACTTGTTACATAAACAACAGTAAACCATTGTGAATAAATCCAGTACTGCCTGCAGGTGGAAGAACCTTTGAGAAATGTTAGAGAGTCTTCTGTCAGAACAGTGTCAGTTGGAAATAAACAAACATGACTTACTTGACTACATGTAGGAGAAAACATAAACAGAGCACAAACATTATGAGACACCCATTTAGTAAAAGATGTTGTTGATGCCTATTTGAGGCCTAGTTAGCTTATGTTAGGAAAGTAAACATTAGCAGGTAATGCCAAAATTGTTTCAAAGTCAATAATATCATATTAGTACACACACGAATTTTAGCATAGATTATTATTCTCCATGTTATTATTAATGCCCAATTCTGAATAATGCACTAATGCTTTCTCACTTTCTATTGACTTACGTGAGCCTATGTACTCAACCTTATGTGAAACGATTAAGGCAACCCATGGACATTGCATCAATATGTTGAAAGTACATTGCTAACTAGATTGATTATCAGTTTTGCTGTCCACTGCTAGATCTGATATTTTCACATTGTCCTTTTTACATTTTATCTTTTAAAACATCAGTGTCCACTGATGTTAGCTCCTTATCATTAAATGATTTAAAGAGCTTCAGATTTGCAACATGCTCCTCATTTAGAAAAGTGGTAGCAACAAGAATGGAGCTCAATTTTGATATTCCAGTTATTGTTCATTTTTTCAGTGCCATTACATCAAAGACAATATGTAGGTACTACCAGAAAATGCAGTAGGAGGACCAGGAGCTAAAAAAATAATAGCATCTGTAGTATCTTGTGAGTTGAACAACAAACAAACTTAGAGGTCTAAATCAGAAACCTGATCTGAATATCTTTCAAAATACCTTCATGTCTAAAAAGTACAACAAGATAAAGAAGTGGCTAATAGTTATGAACAACAGACCAGATCGCCAAGAAAAGGGCCACCTGTAATTGCTAATCAAAACCCATTATGGATTCCCATCAATAACTTGTATGGTTCAATGTTTTCATTTGGTAATCCTGCCAGGGTATTCTGTCTCTTGATCATTGAGACATACGGCATACCCCCATCTTTGGCATGGGGTAATGACCTACAATTACTAGATTAGACCAAATGATGATGATCTGATGGGAAAGTGCAGTGCAAAAAAATGAAGATGAATGTGATGGTTAAAACAGGATAGGGAGCTTTAACAAAAATTACTTTATTGGGCATAAGCCCCTTCCTTGTTAAAAACAAGAACAGTGCAACAACAAAAACACAGTTTAAACAAATAGCTGCGAGAGGACCAACATGTTTCAGCCTATTATGGGAGGAAACCCAAGGCTTTCGTCAGGGTCTCTGTTCTCAAAGAATGCTACTGCCAAATTAGTGAGAAACGTGTGAAAAAATTATAATAAAAAACACACAAGTGAACTAATAACAGTAAAGGATATATTTCTCCTATATCTGTTTCAATTCCTCCTTGGCACCTGGTGTGATCTACAACAACAAAAACATATGTGGACCCTTATTAGGTTCAAAGGTCTGTTAAAAACGGTAATCTATTCATTAGTGTTCAAGATTTTCAAGTACTCACCCAGTGTGCCCGGGGAAAGGACCTCACCTCTTCCTGGACCTGGCTCAGGTAAATGTGAGACCCCGCTCTGTAAGGACAAGACAACCCCTACACTTAGTATAGATAGAGCGAGCCCTTTTTACCCTGCTCTCTCTATTAATAATGCTTGGGGTGCACCAATGTGTCTTGCACATAGAGCCTGACTTCCTGGTATAAACTTATCACCCAAGAGAGTCCTCGCACCCACATACAACTCTCTAGCTAGACTTTACAAAAAATATTTTAGCATATGTAGTTTAAATAAACTCAAAAAATGATTGCCAATACAGCAAAAATACCTTTTGTCCCCTATTCAAGGCTGACAGATAAAAGGGGCCAAACTTTTAATGAGACAACCATGAGGTAGTTGGCTTGTTTATCACTATTTAATGTTAACCAAGTCCTCCTAAAACAAGTGCCAAAAAACAGCCCAGACTGATTCTAGAGCCTACCTGTCCGTCGTTGTCCCAAACGATGACTGAGTCAGGGGGAGGCATTGGGCTGCTCGAAAGAGCCTCTATTTCATACGTTGAGACCAGCTTAACTCGCGTACTCTCGCGAGATTTTGATGGACTACAGAATGATGTCACCAGACCAGGAAGGAGTAGTTTTAACCAACCGCAGCCTGATTGTATTTAAACATAGTGTTGGAAATAGCAAACAGAAAAGGGAAACATTTCGTAAACTCTACAGGATGATGTCACCAAACCAGGAAGGAATAGTTCAAAGCAACCCCAGTTTAACTCGCGTAATCTCGCGAGATTTTGACGGACTACAAAATGATGTCACCAGACCAGGAAGGAGTAGTTTTAACCAACCACAGCCTGGTTGTATTTAAACATTGTGTTGGAAATAGCAAACAAAAAAGAGGGAAACATTTCCTAAGCTCTACAGGAAGGGTTAGGAAAAACAGATTGCGTATACCGGGATATAGTTGTTAAAGCAAACAGTGTTTACCGATGACATCTTTAATCGCGTGCTCTTGCGAGATTTCAAACGGACTACAGGATGATGTCACCAAAACAGGAAGGAGTAGTTCTAAAGCAACCCCAGCTTAACTCGCGTACTCTCACGGGATTTTGGACGGACTACAGGGTGATGTCACCAAACCAGGAAGGAGTAGTTCCAACCAACCACAGTATCAAGAATGGTACTAACCCCAGATCTTATGAAATAGGAGCAAACTACAGAGTAATGTCCCTCTAATAACAGCTATAGTTAAGCAGAAAATAAGCTCAGCTATATGCACTCAACAACTATCGTCTCTTGCATCTTCTGAAAGTTATAAAGACACTTAGTATGGTAGTCTTATAGGTATCATAGAATGCTGCAAACACGTTATAGTGATAAAATAACTCCAACTGTTAAGAACAACATGGAGTGGAATCACATCTTACTGACAGGGTGGTCATAATCATTGTAAATTGAACCACGGAATATCATCGTTGAGCCCAATCCTGTCAGTGCGTAATTTGAAGACTCATTTCTGTTCCTTATAAAATAGGAATTTTGATATATCACTTATATGTGATGGAATAAACGGTTACTCAAGAACAACCCACATAAAATCTGTTTCACTGTGGTTGTGTTGTAAAAAATGTTTAGTTAATCTTGAGACATCTTTTCTGCAACGAAACGTGCTTTTATGTTCTTGCATCCTCACTCGCACCTTCCTGGTGGTCATGCCTATATAGCGTAAATTACACGGGCATGTGATTTGGTAGATCAGGTTAGTGCTGTTACAGTTAGTAAAGTGTCTCAACTGCCAATGGTGGTCGGTGCCTATGTTGATGCTTGTTGTCTTGGTCGTTAAAGGACAGACCGAACATCCCCCACATGGATGGTGTCCCATTACGGGAGGTAAGTCCCACAAGGTGCCCACCTCTCTGGTAGAAGTTTCTCGAGGACGGGTGTGTATCAGGCGGTCCCTTAGATTGCCCGACCTCTTAAATGCAAAAAGGGGAAACTCAATCTTATCATTGCTACTGTTTAGTATGCGCCAACGACGCCTAATGATTTTCTGGACAATTGGATTTAGTATTATAGGTAGTAACCAGAGTCAGGCGATCCAGTTTGCTCTTCTCTCCTTTCGGTTCAAGAAGTGCCTCACGATGATTGTTGGCTGCACGTTTCAACGATTGTTTGATGAACAATTCCGCCGAACTAAATCCAATTGTATCCAGAAAATCATTAGGCGTCGTTGGCGCATACTAAACAGTAGCAATGATAAGATTGAGTTTCCCCTTTTTGCATTTAAGAGGTCGGGCAATCTAAGGGACCGCCTGATACACACCCGTCCTCGAGAAACTTCTACCAGAGAGGTGGGCACCTTGTGGGACTTACCTCCCGTAATGGGACACCATCCATGTGGGGGATGTTCGGTCTGTCCTTTAACGACCAAGACAACAAGCATCGACATAGGCACCGACCACCCTTGGCAGTTGAGACACTTTACTAACTGTAACAGCACTAACCTGATCTACCAAATCACATGCCCGTGTAATTTACGCTATATAGGCATGACCACCAGGAAGGTGCGAGTGAGGATGCAAGAACATAAAAGCACGTTTCGTTGCAGAAAAGATGTCTCAAGATTAACTAAACATTTTTTACAACACAACCACAGTGAAACAGATTTTATGTGGGTTGTTCTTGAGAAACCGTTTATTCCATCACATATAAGTGATATATCAAAATTCCTATTTTATAAGGAACAGAAATGGGTCTTCAAATTACGCACTGACAGGATTGGGCTCAACGATGATATTCCGTGGTTCAATTTACAATGATTAT
Source organism: Lissotriton helveticus (assembly GCF_964261635.1). NCBI lineage: Eukaryota > Metazoa > Chordata > Amphibia > Caudata > Salamandridae > Lissotriton > Lissotriton helveticus. The sequence goes on from NC_136072.1 coordinate 76,220,173, forward strand.
GACCACCCTGTCAGTAAGATGTGATTCCACTCCATGTTGTTCTTAACAGTTGGAGTTATTTTATCACTATAACGTGTTTGCAGCATTCTATGATACCTATAAAACTACCATACTAAGTGTCTTTATAACTTTCAGAAGATGCAAGAGACAATAGTTGTTGAGTGCATATAGCTGAGCTTATTTTCTGCTTAACTATAGCTGTTATTTGAGGGACATTACTCTGTAGTTTGCTCCTATTTCATAAGATCTGGGGTTTGTACCATTCTTGATACTGTGGTTGGTTGGAACTACTCCTTCCTGGTTTGGTGACATCACCCTGTAGTCCGTCCAAAATCCCGTGAGAGTACGCGAGTTAAGCTGGGGTTGCTTTAGAACTACTCCTTCCTGTTTTGGTGACATCATCCTGTAGTCCGTTTGAAATCTCGCGAGAGCACGCGATTAAAGATGTCATCGGTAAACACTGTTTGCTTTAACAACTATATCCCGGTATACGCAATCTGTTTTTCCTAACCTTTCCTGTAGAGCTTAGGAAATGTTTCCCTCTTTTTTGTTTGCTATTTCCAACACAATGTTTAAATACAACCAGGCTGTGGTTGGTTAAAACTACTCCTTCCTGGTCTGGTGACATCATTTTGTAGTCCGTCAAAATCTCGCGAGATTACGCGAGTTAAGCTGGGGTTGCTTTGAACTATTCCTTCCTGGTTTGGTGACATCATCCTGTAGAGTTTACGAAATGTTTCCCTTTTCTGTTTGCTATTTCCAACACTATGTTTAAATACAATCAGGCTGCGGTTGGTTAAAACTACTCCTTCCTGGTCTGGTGACATCATTCTGTAGTCCATCAAAATCTCGCGAGAGTACGCGAGTTAAGCTGGTCTCAACGTATGAAATAGAGGCTCTTTCGAGCAGCCCAATGCCTCCCCCTGACTCAGTCATCGTTTGGGACAACGACGGACAGGTAGGCTCTAGAATCAGTCTGGGCTGTTTTTTGGCACTTGTTTTATGAGGACTTGGTTAACATTAAATAGTGATAAACAAGCCAACTACCTCATGGTTGTCTCATTAAAAGTTTGGCCCCTTTTATCTGTCAGCCTTGAATAGGGGACAAAAGGTCTTTTTGCTGTATTGGCAATCATTTTTTGAGTTTATTTAAACTACATATGCTAAAATATTTTTTGTAAAGTCTAGCTAGAGAGTTGTATGTGGGTGCGAGGACTCTCTTGGGTGATAAGTTTATACCAGGAAGTCAGGCTCTATGTGCAAGACACATTGGTGCACCCCAAGCATTATTAATAGAGAGAGCAGGGTAAAAAGGGCTCGCTCTATCTATACTAAGTGTAGGGGTTGTCTTGTCCTTACAGAGCGGGGTCTCACATTTACCTGAGCCAGGTCCAGGAAGAGGTGAGGTCCTTTCCCCGGGCACACTGGGTGAGTACTTGAAAATCTTGAACACTAATGAATAGATTACCGTTTTTAACAGACCTTTGGACCTAATAAGGGTCCACATATGTTTTGTTGTTGTAGATCACACCAGGTGCCAAGGAGGAATTGAAACAGATATAGGAGAAATATATCCTTTACTGTTATTAGTTCACTTGTGTGTTTTTATTATAATTTTTTCACACGTTTCTCACTAATTTGGCAGTAGCATTCTTTGAGAACAGAGACCCTGACGAAAGCCTTGGGTTTCCTCCCATAATAGGCTGAAACATGTTGGTCCTCTCGCAGCTATTTGTTTAAACTGCGTTTATGTTGTTGCACTGTTCTTGTTTTTAACAAGGAAGGGGCTTATGCCCAATAAAGTAATTTTTGTTAAAGCTCCCTATCCTGTTTTAACCATCACATTCATCTTCATATTTTTGCACTGCACTTTCCATTCAGATCATCATCATTTGGTCTAATCTAGTAATTGTAGGTCATTACCCCATGCCAAAGATGGGGGTATGCCGTATGTCTCAATGATCAAGAGACAGAATACCCTGGCAGGATTACCAAATGAAAACATTGATCCATACAAGTTATTGATGGGAATCCATAATGGGTTTTGATTAGCAATTACAGGTGGCCCTTTTCTTGGCGATCTGGTCTGTTGTTCATAACTGTTAGCCACTTCTTTATCTTGTTGTACTTTTTAGACATGAAGGTATTTTGAAAGATATTCAGATCAGGTTTCTGATTTAGACCTCTAAGTTTGTTTGTTGTTCATGTTGTTCCTTCAAGGGGATAGAACTTAGACGGGTCTTTAAATGTCCCTTTAGCCCTCCGATACCGTTTTGTTAGTTGTATCTTGTGAGTTAGCAATGACGGAACCTTTTGATTCCTGATCGACTCCGTAGAACTGTGATGTAAGTGTTCGGATGTGGTGAATAGAGTTCACGTTTAGAATGCTGAGTTCGCAGTTACATGCAGAGGAATAAAGAAGTGTAATAGCAAGCTCCGTATGTGGTGTATTCATTTATGAGCTCCCAGGCTGGGGAGGAAGCTAACTGGTGATGACATAAGGACACGTAACCCAAAGATCGACAGTGCTCTCCTGGAGAGTTTGCGGTTGGTTCCGTAAACTGCTCATGCATGGCACACATGCCTCAATCAAAGTGAAGATCAACGTTTGGAGCATGTGGAGTCAGAGCACCACTCCAGCCAGTGTGAAGCTTTTGAAGTTACCAAAAGCCCATTGAGAAGTGTATTCATCAGTGACCAGAAACCTGCTAGTAAGGCTGTGAAAGAAGTACTGCACAACTATACAACACGGAGCTATAAATTAGACAGTATGTCACCGCTAAAGGCAGTGACAATCAGGTACAAGGAAGTGCTAAAGACAGAGACAGACGTGTGCAAAGATCCTTTAAAAAAGGAATAATTTCTGACGCAAAAAAACACTAAAAGGAAGTAAGAACCCAGTATGGAAAATGCAATGAGCAGCAACAGCCAGCTGCAAAAGAACAGAAGCAGATAAATGCAGAAAAACTTTGGAGACGGTGATAATCAGATATATGGAGAATACAATCACATTTACCAAACCCTGATAAAGTGAGCCATCCGACCTCAACAATAGGCGTCACAACCCAATCAAAAGCATGGGGATTGTGCTTATGAGGCTGGTGAATAACTTTGGACCAATGGAATAGTGTGCTTGTTTATTCGCTGCTGAAAAGATTGCAAGATATTGTGCTGTCACCATCTTAAAATCACCTCTTACCTTCGATATAACAAAGAAAGACAATATTTTGGCGGCAGATGGACTTCCTGGATCGAAATCTTTGATGATTTCATTAATGTACTAGAAGAAACACATAACAAAAAGATTATCGACTACCTCAAAAATCTTGTCGGTGAAGGAGTATAAGAGGTAATAAAGAAACTGCTGAGAACTGACAAAGTCATATACAGTTAAATCAAAGAAATGTTACATCTCAAGTTCAATCCAATGCCGAATCCCAATTACAAAAGATATATTTTCCGTCAGGAAAGTCGGAAAGCTGACGAAACAATTGAGGAATTTGGTGACAGACTTGATAAACTCACCAAACACTAGGCCCTAAACTTGCTGGTGGTCTCCTGTGATCTGATCTCTTCCAAGACGGGCTGGGTGCTCTTTTGTGGGCTACTGGGCTGGCACTACATCCGTAGGGTGCTGATGTATGCAGAGAAGGTCTGCGGGGCTACCTCCGACATGCTCCATCGCTGGTGCTCAGCGACCCAAGGAGGGTGAGCCGCAGCCCATGGCTGAAGGAGCCTAGGTAACTGTGGCCCCAGCTATCACCCATCCGAAACCTTGCAAGCCCCTATAACAAAGTCATTCACCTACTATGAGCTAATATGTCACTGTCTGTCCTAACGTTCTTCCCCACACCTATTTAGTCTAAGGAGAAGTGTACTCTCCGACCCTGCCACCTCCTGGCCCTCATCGCTGTTGGTCCATGCTTGACTGATCATTTCAGTTTCTTTTTTTTTCTCATGGGCGGAGCTTCCTCTCGTGTGCCCCACTCCAGAACTTACAGGTCAAGCTATGTGCAGGCACCATTTATCATTAGGGGTAGGCGCCAGTAAACTTCACCATGTCCATGTGGGTTGAGTTTTTTCCGAACTCTGGACTCCAAGTGAAGAGCGGAGTGGAAAAACTCTGTGAACTCTGCCAGCGGAGTGGAGTTTGCTGCGAACCCATATGCATTTATGAGTACCCAGTTTGGGGAGGATGTTACTCCACCATTCTTCTAGTAAGTTTAACCCCGACGCGGATGACAAAGCCAGCTCGTCATGGGCGTTACCTGTGCTACGCGCATGACGAGCTGGCTTTGTCACGATACGCGCGATTTTCAAAAATCAGCGCACAGCGGAAAAACCCGCTAGCGTGCATGCGGTTAAAATGTCTCACAAAGTGGTAGTATTACCTGTGCAAATTATGCTTCTGATATTCTACTAACATTTGGGCCCTTTATATTTTAAAATGGTGCAATGCATGGGCAGAGCAACAATATGTTGTTTGTGGTAAAAAAAATACTAGAGCAAAAGAATAAAATATATTCTCAACTGCCTCTAAACATCATAGGTAAGCTCTATTCTTCAAGCCAGCCCATCTAAGGAGGTCTGCTGTTTTCGACCCTATCTCAAAAAAGACATTCAAAATCTATATGTGTTCCCCATTTCATTGTTTCATTTTTTGTTTCAGATTTTGCATACAAATGTAACTGCAACATTCCTGTTGGTGAAGCAGGTCCTCCCTCACATGCAGAAGCTTGGGTAAGGCTCTTAAGAACTGTGAATGAAGAATTTAAGGGCTCTATTTATAGTTTGGAAAATAGGACACTTCATCAAAAACAGGGTGAATATCCTGTCCGCTAAATTAAAAGTACAGTAGAACATAATGCATTTTGATATGGCACACAGGGCATTTGCTTTGTCTGTGCTGGAATATCCCATTGACCAAACCCTAAATATGCCCAAAATCTGAAAATGTGGTGATGTGGAATTTAGTTGCCTAGTGGCGGAAGTATTTTCTTTTTTTCTTTTTTTATTATGGTTTATTTGTCAACATACAAATAACAAAAACCAACCGTACATAGCTTGCTGATACAATATTACTTGATCGCATCACAACAGACCGGGGGACATTTCAGTTACAGTATATGACCTAATTCAATGGAATTGTGCTCAAACGTGTTAGTCGTCTGATGAGGGTAAGTCCTGCATCCTCAAATAGCCCAGTAGTGGCTCCCAACTGTCTTTTGGCCTTGATGTTGGCGGTAACTCCTTTGCATATAGTTCCAAGTTTTCATTACAGTATACTAGATCTTGCACCCAATGATCAGGCCAAGGAGCGACCCTGCTTTCCCAACTCATCACCACCCTCCTTTTGGCAAGGAGCATTACAATATGTACAAATTTCCCAGTTGCCCCTTTGAGATTATGCATTATACCCATTAAGCATGCTTTTGGACAACATTGTATTCTCTGACAGCACCATGCCAAGTGTATAAAATCTTCCCCCTTAGATCCACACCATTTGCATTCGTCAGATCTCGAGTCTGAACCCATGCTTCTGTAACCGGGCAGGTATATAATAGACTTGGAGCAAGTATTTAAAATGTATAATACGTAGATTGCCGTTCGAGGTCAGGACCTCAGTGAGCTGGAAACTATTATCCAGATTCATCAAACAAAAATCCGCTCGTAAAGGGCCAGATTCTGAAAATCTGGCCCTTTGCGAGGGGTATTTTTGCATTTGAGATGCATCATCCCAAATGCGAAAATCGCAATTCTAGAAATCGCTAAATTGTGATTATTTGCATTTAAGGAATCTCAATTTGAGACTCCTTAAATGCAATGCATGAAAGTGTTTAAAATTATGAATTCGCAAATAGGGCACGCAAATTACCATGAAGTACAACTTCGTGGTAATTTGTAAAAACTTTGAAAAATGCACTAAAGTGGCATGTGTGTGCGCAACATATGTGCAAATATCAATTTCAGGGGTGCAACAGGGTGTCCTTTGGACACCCTGGCACCCTTGAAATTGCAGCAAATTTGCGGTTAGCTATTTGCTAATCGCAAATAAGGAATGACTCCCCATTCATTCCTATGGGCCTTATTTGCGATTAGCAATTAGCTAATCGCAAATTAGGAATCAGTAGGAATCGCAAATAATATTGCGATTCCTACACACATCCCGTTTTGCGAGTCTTTAATAGCGAATCCTTAAAATTCACTATTAAGGACTCGCAAAACATGACTTTGATTAATCTGGGGGGTATATTACCATTCCTTCTGCGTGATTTGGGCCTAAAGTGGGTCATTCCAGCTGGCTAGGCTGTTATCCGCGTCTGGAAGACTTTCCTTCCTTACCGCTCGGTATAGCTTAGTGATTAATTTGTGTCTCATTGGGCTCTTGAGTAATGTCTGCAGTGCTTGTAATGACGGTGGCTCATCAGGGAAAGTGTGGGAAAGTGCCTTTACAGCGGCCCTTAGTCTACGGTATGTAAACATAAACATTGGTGTCTTATTTTCTATATATTGCAGCTTCTCCAGCATTAAGAAAGTGCCATTCGGGAACAAGTCTTGCATTTTATCTATGCCCATTAACGTAAGGGAACGAACAGCCCCTGCTCATTGTGTGACCCATAGTGCAGCGTGATATGCAAGAGGGAGCAGAGGGCATATATCGGAAGCTTTGCTGTTAGATGACCTATCGCCTGCCAGGCTGATATAGTACAGTCAATAGTCTTAATCTCATTTTTTGGCACACTTCGTTTGGAGTGGGTTAGGGGAGCCAACAACTTGAAAGATCGACCTCCCACTCTGGCACTCTGTAACCGAGGGACTGGCCAGGAGAAAAGCTGCAGTGTGTGGGTGCTGAGTAGGAACATAGATCCCTCAGGATTCTTGGGCCTGTGCACAGAAGGATTGTATGGGTGATACATAGCCTTTTAAGGTACACTCTCTGTTCTCGAGGCAGTCAGGGATGTATGACGTTACAACGCATACTTTTACAACGCATACCTTTACAACGCATTTTTTACAACGCAACACCCATTACAACGCATTCCATTACAATGCATGCCATTACAACAAATTTTTAAAAACTGACTTTACAACGCATTCCATTACAATGCATACTACCTTTACAATGCATACCATTACAACGCATAACATTACATTGCATGTACGGTAAGTATTGGATAGTGTAGGGGTAAAAATTACTATTCTTACTCCAGGGGGGTGCAACAGTAGGATAAGTGTTGGATAGTGCAGGGGTAAAAATTACTATTCTAACTCCAGGGGGTGCAACAGTAGGGTAAGAGTTGGATAGTGTAAGGGTACTATGCGTTGTAATGTTATGCGTTGTAATGATTTGTGTTGTAATGACATGCGTTGTAGTGGTATGCGTTGTAGTGTCATGCGTTGTAATGGTTGCAATGTAATGGCATGCAATGTAATGGATGGTGCGTTGTAAAAGTTTTGTTGTAATGGTAGTGCGTTGTAAAAGTTGCGTTGTAAAGGGTGTTTCCCGGAAGCCAGTGAAGGCGACAGAGGAGTCTGGAGATATGAAAGTGTTTGGGCAGGGCAAAGATAGCACGAGCAGCAGCATTCGGAATGTGCTGCAGCCTTTTCATTACAGATTTGTTGGCTCCCAGAAGTAGCACATTGCAGTAGTCCAATCTGCCAAGGATTGATGATTGGATGATCAGCTGCCGAGTCATAGAGTCAAAGAGACCTAGAATTGGTTAAAGGCCACGCAATAGTCCAAAACATTTCCCTGCCACTGATTTGGCGTGGACCTCAAAGGAGAGATCACTGTCATTCATTATGCCTAAGTTCTTCACCACAGGTTTGGGTATGGGGGGCATCCCGACAGCAGGAGGCCACTACTCATTGGCCCAAAGATGGGAATCCCTGCCTACCAGTAGGATCCCGGATTTGGCCGAATTTATCTGGAAATAATTAATGGCCATCCACTCCGAGTTGACTGTTAGATCCTGTCTAAATGATTCTGCATCCTGGCTAGGGTTGTTAGAGAAGGCAATCACCAGCTTGGTGTCTTCTGCGTACAACACTAGGGCAATGCCCTGAGCTTTGGCCAGCCGAGCCAACGGTCTTACATAGACATTGAATAAGGTAGAGCTTAATGCTAACCCCTGGGTCATCCCACAGTGCAATGGGTGAGTGCAGGTGTGGAAAGGAGGGGCAGTGGCTTGGAAAGTCTGACCATCTAGGAAGGATGACAACCAGGAGAGGGCTTTGCCCTTGACACCAATCTCCTCCAGATGTAGGAGCAAGATCCTATGGGAGACCGTGTCAAAGGCCGCAATCAAATCCAGTAGAATTAATGCTGTAGTTCTGCCTGCCAGACGTTTTCTGGCTTGGAGACATCTAGTGTTGTTTTTTTCAATAGGGGAACGAACTACCTTGGCATGTTTCCAGGTCTTAGGGACCACCACCGGGTATAGGGATAGATTGATTATGTCCAAGCTGTAGTGTAGTTCCTATATTCCCAATAGGCTCTGCGCATTGGAATAGTGTATCCTGTAGTTTAGACGTAGGACTGAAGTCAATTAGGTCTCTACCGAATATACTAAGCTTAATTGTGTATGTGCCAGCTAGCTCAGAGGTCACTAGAAACGTTCTCGAATAAACAAGAAGGGATTAGTTTCTGACAACCGCTTAAAACATGACAACTTTGTTTCCCAAGAATAAGAAATTCACCAGAGTTGCAGAGAAATAGAGAGACAGGCATTTTCAATATCAGGTATTTATTGAACAGTCTTCTTTCTCAAGCATAAGAAATGAACTGCTGCAATCATAATACTTGCTGTAAAGTACACAGCATATAATACGAAGAGTATTATAAAATAGTACTGTAAAAGCATGGTATGGTTTCTAAGCCATAAGATACCTAAAATGCATAAAATACATACAGTGATAAATAAGGACTAAAAGTACTCAACTGGTGCTCCTAAAATACGCCTACCCCGGTGTACCTAACCTAGGTCTAGTACAAGGTAATAAGTAAGTGAGGTGTAGCCTAGTTTTAATATTAGTTGCCAAGAATCTATTCCAAAAATTCTCTTAGGGTCTAATCAGCTCCGTACTTTGGATTTAGAATGTAGGAGGTCTTGTATCTCTCTCTCAGGACTCGATTTCCCAGCAACCCGAAAGGGTAGCCTGGAAACACTGGAGCTGGAGTTCTCGGCAGGAGAAAGTACAGTGTCTCTCAGTGCGTCAGCTGGAGGGTCGGCTTCCTTCGGCACTTGCTGCGGCAGGCTCCGTCGGGCAAGTAGATAGTCGAACTGCTCCAAACCACCGAGTGTTTGTTTAGGCAAGTGTGGGCATATTTATACCTTGAAGGTGCCGAGTTTGACGTAAGATTGGACATAATAATGTCATCAGAGACTTAATTCTCTGAAAACTCCATGATTTGTTGGATAACTTAATATTCATGCAGGGGGAAGTCCCTGACTGCTGAAGGCGGGTTTTTCCAAGAAATCGTAGATTTTCGGAACTGGTGGAAGTAGACAAGACGTATTAGGACTACTTGAGCTATGTCTTATTATGGTTAGGATTTCTATGCCTATATAAGGATACGGTATTTGATACCAATATAAGGACATGCATCGGGAAAATTACACTACGATCCTAAAATGCTATACAACACCCACTCCACGTATTATGTCTAATATTACTAAATCTATAAGCATAAGAAACATAACTAAAGCATGTGTTCATAATCCCACCCAAAATACATGAAATGAATTTAAACATGGTTTATACACATACATGAGTATTTGTCTTGTACGCATTTTACACGCAATCGCTGCCATTAAAAAATAGTATCTAAATGAAACATGAAATGACAGTCATGAAATGGCTCTAAATTTACAGAAGAAAAAAGTCGAGACCATTCTATGACATCCATACTAATATTATAAAGAGAGCCCAAACCTGTGAGCGGGTAATCTCAGTAACCACAGCACCAATCACAACACCCAATACAGCGTTGGAAAGGGCAGTTGCAGCAGAAGGACATAGGCTATGCAGACAGCCACCATATATATATATATTTTTTTTTTGCAGAGTTTTATATAGCGCGAACTTGACCCAAACTGAATCAGGTATCAGAGCGCTTTACATAGCACCAGTTACGCTACATGAGGACACACATTAATTTTTGTTAGGCACGGGGAGATTAAGTGATTTGCCCAGAATCACAGGATGTTTGGCGTCGTTACCAAGACTCGAACCCAGATCCTCAGGTCCGAGGTCAAGCGCCTTAGCCGTTAGGCCATCTCCTCTATACATTAAAAAGGTAAAAAAAACGTGCCAGCAAAGTAGTCCCTTGTGGGCGTGTCTGCGTTGTGCTGTGGGCGTGGGCTGGGGGCGTGACTAATGCTGGGGGCGTGTGGTACGGCCATCACATCGTGGGCTGTGGGCATGTGCTGGGGGCGTGACAAACACTGGGGGCGTGACAAACGCTGGGGGCGTGTGTCCGCCCTTCATGCCATGTGAGTCGTACATACAAGCGCCAATTACGTTGCTGCAAAGCATCAAGGGGCGTGCTGGGGGCGTGACACGCTGGGGGCGTGAGAAACGCTGGAGGCGTGAGTCCGGCCTTTCAACCATGTGAACGCAATTGTGCCGCATCAAGGGGCACGCTGGGGGCGTGAGAAATGCTGGGGGCGTGTGCTACGTTCCGCCCTTCATGCCATGTGGGTCATACATTAATCAGAAGATCGTCTGCTGTGGCCGTGTGCTGGGGGCATGACAAACGCGTTCACCTGGAGGCCTGGTAAGTAACGTTACTGCAGCCTCTCCTGCGCGCTGTTACTGAACTCTCTCATTCAACGAAATTATACATGCCTGCTACCATCAACCAGGGCTCAGGCGGCCGTTCAGTACACTAATTAAACGCGCCTGATAACATCAACCAGGGTTGCAGCTGGGCCTCAAGTGGGGGAACACACGCCTGCTAACATCAAACAGGCCTGCATCTGGGCCTCAAGTGGAGGAACACGCAAATGAGCGTGTCTGTGGGGACAATTACTGCAGCCTCTCCTACTCGCTGTCACTCAACTCTCTCATTCAATGACATTACACGTGCCTGCTAACATCACCCAGGGCTGTAGCGGGGCTCAGGCGGCGGATCACTACACCAATTACACGCGCCTGCTAACATCAACCAGGGCTGCAGCTGGGCCTTCTCCGTCCCTATTCTAATGAAACAAAAAATGTTGTCTACCGCGAGATTTTAAGATAAATTGCCCTTGCCAAATACACACATTGCACACATTCTATTTCATACCCGGACAACGTCGGGATGGGCTGCTAGTATATATATATATATATCCATACTAATATTATAAAGAGAGAGCCCACACCTTTGAGGTGGGTAATCTCAGTAACCACAGCACCAATCACAACACCCAATACAGCGTTGGAAAGGGCAGTTGCAGCAGAAGGACATAGGCTATGCAGACGGCCACCATATACATTTAAAAGGTAAAAGAACCATGCCAGCAAAGTAGTCCCTTGTGGGCGGGTCTGCATTCTGCTGTGGGCGTGACAAATGCTGGGAGCGTGTGGTATGCTCCGCCCTTCATGCCATGTGAGTCGTAATTGTGCCGCATCAAGTGGCACGCTGGGGCCGTGACAAACGCTGTGGGCGTGTGTCCGCGCTCTGGGTGTGTGTCTGCCCTTCATGCCATGTGATGCTCCAAGTACACAATTGCATCGCATCAAGGGGCACGCGGGGGCCGTGACAAACACTGCGGGCATGTGCTACGTTCCGTACTTCAATCCATCTGGGTCGTACATTAATCAGATCGTCTGCTGTGGCCGTGTGCTGGGGGCGTCACAAAGGAGTTCACCTCGAAGCGTGGTAAGTAACCATTCACAAGACTCAATTGGGGGACTTCCCGTTGTCTCACACATACTGGGGGTGCCAAATGCAGTGTGTGCCTCTGCCAGGGTGCATCTGAAAGGGCCGAACGCAGTGTGTGGCTTGGCCTGGGTGCGTCTAAAAAGCACTTCGGGCCGAAGAACGTCGTGTGGGTCATAAAAAAATAAGAACAGCGGGAAACAATCATTCAAGACTCACACATTTCTAATTGTTAGACAGTCGCCGCTGGCCCTCAAGCGGGGGCACACGCGACTGAGCGTGTCTGCGGGGACAATTACTGCAGCCTCTCATGCGCGCTGTTACTGAACTATCACATTAAACAAAATTACACACGCCTGCTAACATCAGCCAGGGCTGTAGCCAGGCTCATGCGGCGGATCACTACACTAATTACATGCGCCTGCTAACATGAACCAGGGTTGCAGCTGGGCCTCAAGAGGGGGGACACGTGCCTGCTAACATCAACCAGGGCTGCAGCTGGGCCTCAAGCGGGGGAACACGCGAATGACCATATCTGAATACACACATTACACACATTCTATTTCATACCTGGACAACGTCGGGACGGGCTGCTAGTAATATATAAACAGTTAAAGTTTTCATGAGATAATGCCAAGTATTTGTCTACAGGAAGTATCAAATGAATCTCTTGTTCTCTAAGAATAGTTCTACTTTAAGCAGATTACTTTGTGCCAAGTGAAAAGGGTTTATTCTGAGATGAAGAGAAAAAGTTTTCAATTGTAGATTGTAGAAACATAGGGTTCCGAAGTTAGATGGTTTGTCTTGAAAAACCGAAGGCCGAATTTCAGAGTACATGGAACGCTGTGTGCACTTTCAAAAGTTTTTCTCGGTGTCGGGAGAAAACATCAAATCATCTAAGCTGTCAAAGAAACCGTCTACCATAGTTGGTGAAAGTGGAACTACTTCATCAAGTAGATCAAATGTGCATAGATGTGAAGCATCGCCGTCAGCATCAGTCACATTAGCAATGTTCGATGTAGATGGTACCTGTGTGCCTGTTGTTCCACGTACCTCACCAAGAACTGGATTTGATGGTGAGATCTCAATGAATGCCGTCATCAGGATTGGCAGCCGTTGGGGGCAACACGATGCATGAGTCGTTACCGGACCTAGCAAGGCATCAACATACGTTGGCAGTGCTGATGGAAGTGTAAGACAGATGTCTAACACGCATTATTCGCCGAAAAGCAGGCATCTTAGAACAGGTAAGGTGCAATCTTGCCAGATTGGTCTGAATGAAAGGAACCAAGTGGCATTCAGATCTCTTAAAGGAGGCAAGCCAAGAATCTGTGTAATTCTGTCATGATACCGCATGGCAAGGAGAGCTTGTCCCATGGTAGTCTGGGTATCGTTGGTGACTGGTCTTGCCATATCGGAGCAGGAGGAATAAAAATAGAATTCCTGCTACAAGTAACAGAATGAGAGGCAGACCGCCGAACACAGAGTGCACGAAATTTGGAATTTGGAAAAATGCCGAGGTCTGCTTCGAATGGTGTCAACAGTCCCGAAAAGATTGTCTTAAATACATGTGTGATGCCACTGGTATCTGACATGTTTAAGATTTTACCTAACATTTCTGCGAAATGTACTGGGCAGTTTGTTGATAATAAGGCATATCTCTGCAGAAGTCCTTGCAACTTGCAGATCATACCTTTCTCTAGACGAGGTCAGTGGCACAGTTTTTTGTAAAAGAATGGCTTTCATTCTGCTTAAAGTATCAATTCGTATAGAAGTGATATTTAGTGAAGGCCATAACACCGTCTCCCTGTCTGTGTTAGTCTTTGGATACAATACTTGCATACAACAAGTGACCCTGGCTGACACACTAACCAGATAGGCTCTTCCTGGCAGCATGCCACAACAGCTGTGATCAATGAGCATAACATAGCTCCCATTGGAAAGCTGCCTGAAAATTGGTTCTATCACGGCCGCTGGAGTACCGTGCATGTGACAAGAAAGCTTATTTAAAGAACCTTCGCAGGCTCGATGTAAATTAATACATTCACATAAAAGTATACCGCTTAGTGAGTTTTTGCAGTTCTTCGTATTAAGAAATACCTCCTTTCCTCCACACCACCATTGTGTATATGGTAAACTCCAGGTTGACTTAATGTACGCTTTACCCAATCTTTTATACATGTCAAGACTGGCTACGCCGTCCCTTACCTTGTCTTGGAGCTGAAGCCTCTAGGAAGACGTAGAATATTTCGCAGAGACGCAAGGGACCAACTTCCCAAACTACTAACTAAACCTTACTGAACAATTATTCACAGCAAGATTGTAACTAGAAATTAGGGAGGAGGGCCGGTACTGGACGCAGAGTGGTAGGTGGTGGATCTTGCTGTCGACCTGCGAAACAACAAGCACCAAGATTATACTCAGTTGCTAAACCTTGTATCTCCTAACTACCCTAAGCCCTAGACTACCCTTCCCACAATTGTTAGAGAGATCGTCTTGTTAGTGTAAGCGCCTACCTGCGATCAGTGTTGTCCAGTCTTCGTCCAGTATTTCTTTGTCTTGTCCTGTCGTGATGGTCAAGGCGTCAGATACCTCTTGTTGTCTGTGTTTTGTGCTGTCCTTCCTTGGGAGATTACTAGAGTGGGTCTAGAAACAAGGGAAAACAATTCAGGAAATATTTCTCAAAATATTTGTTCTATTAAAAAATTCAGGCTCCCTGTTATTCACTCACTTTTAAGACTTGTCTTCTCTCCTTCCAATTAGGGCTACTTTTTTGAGGATTGATGAGAATTACTTTAGACACAAAAAACTCTCCAAAAGGGTATCTTTCTTTCACATCACACTGTGCAGTTATTAATTGTAAATAGAAATCAAAAATAGGTTTTGCGCTCTTTACCAAGAAGAACCCTTGCGTTTTCAAGGAACCAAAAAAATAAAGAGAATCACAGAACACTGATTCAACAAGCTCAAACAATTTTCAAAACTACATGTCAAAATTAACTTTTATATCTTGGGTAAGTCTTTGATTCTTGACTGGTTTAACCTTCCGTTTTCTTGTAGCTAGAAAGATAGTTCTTGGTCTTTCTTGCGTGGGGCGCCTTTGAAGGAAAGAAAATGAATTGTACTTAGCTTTCCTCTCCTTGAAGATAATTCGCTCTGGAGATTTCAGCTTTCCGGTCTGAAGTCTTGAACCTTCCTGTTCCAAGTCGACCTTCCATGCACGGGACTCCAGGCGCGACCTTCGCTCGAAGCTAGGCGGAAGGCAAAGCGGCTTCTGGAAGGTCGGGTGCGGTTTAAATACAGAACCGCACCCAGCCACACCCAGTCACGTTCAGCAGCCGCTCCCTGCCGCGCACCGGCAAAATGCGTGCGACGCGCAAATGCTGGGTCCTTCACTCTGAGCCCTCTTACCTGACTTACCTGAAAGGAAGCCGAACATAGCTTCTCCAAAGCTGCGCTAAGGCAAAGGCTGGTTCACAGTATCAGGCAAGGCTCACAGAGGTAACGAAGACCTTTTCCTGACCTCACGGGATAAATGACAGATAAAGGCAACAAAAGCAAAATAGAGGCAAAGGGATATCATAACAAGAAGTAAGTAAAAATCTAAAGTACAGTACACAATCACACTGACATTTGTAGCGTGCTGGGTGCACGGGAAAGGGGTGGGTTTTCTTGAAGGGGTCATGAGCTCCTTTTATTTAGAAGGATCTACGCTTCATGACAGTACTCCCTCCTCAAGATCCCCCCAAGGACTGTAGATATGGGTCTTGGTTTGTCAGGGTGTTGAAGATGGAAAGTCCTTAACACTTTTGGAGCATTTTTTAAGTGTTCCAAAGGTTCCCATGATCGTTCTTCTGGGCCGAAACCTCTCCAATCAACCAGGTAGAAGAGTTTCCCTCTGATTCTTTTGGAGTCCAAAATTGCTTTGACCTCAAATTCTGGATGTCCCTCTATGTCAACTGAGGGAGGCGATTTAAGCAGACGGGTTTGGGAGTGGAAAGGTTTCACTAAAGAAACATGGAACACTGGATGTATCTGGTATTTCTGAGGCAGATCTAATTTAACACAAACTGGATTTACTACTTTTACTATTGGAAAGGGGCCAATGAACCTAGGGTTAAATTTCCTATTTCCCTTTAGTTTTAAATTCCTGGTACTTAACCAAACCCTGTCTCCAGTCTTGTATTCTGGTTGTATAGATCTATGTTTATCAGATGCACTCTTCTGAGTTTCTTTGGCCTTAGCAAGGTTATATCTAGCTTCTTCTTGAATAGTAGATAGTTTAGAAACATATTCTGAGATTGCTGGTACAGAATCAATTTTGTCAGTAAGCTTAGGAATACTTTTGGGATGAAATCCGTAATTACAAAAGAATGGTGACATCTTAATTGAGGAATGTTCTAGATTGTTATAGGCGAATTCTAGGGGACTTAAAAGATCAGACCACTCTTCCGATATTCCAGGCAACATGCAACGAAGGAATTGTTCTATGGTCTGATTGGTTCGTTCAGTTAAACCATCTGTTTGAGGGTGATAACTAGAAGATAGTTTCACCTCCATGTTAAGCAAGGAACTCAAATTGCGCCAAACTCGGGATATGAACTGAGACCCTCTATCCGAAATCACGACAGAAGGAATTCCATGTAAACGAATGACATGAGTAAAAACAAGGTGGGCAAGTTCCATAGCTGTGGGAAGTTTTTTTAGAGGAATGAAATGAGCCATGCGAGAAAATTGATCAACCACAGTTAAAATAGTAGTAAATCCCTTCTTGGTTTCAGGTAGTTCTACAATAAAATCCAAAGATATCGTATGCCAAGGTTGAGGTGGGATAGGTAGAGGCATTAACAAACCACTAGGAGCTTGGTGAGAGACTTTATTTTGGATACAGATGCTACAAGTTTCTACAAAATGTTGGATGTCTTGAAACATTGTAGGCCACCAAAATTCTCTTTTGATGAGTTCATAGGTCTTTAAGATACTGGGATGAGCAGTTAAAGGAGTATCATGATGAAGGTGCATTATGTCCTTTCTTAATGATTCAGTGGGTACAAAAATAAGATCGTTAACCAACATTAAATCGTCTCTTTGTTGTAGGAAAGGATGTTCTTCTTTCCAATGATCAAATTCCTTTACTCCCAAGGCTTTCTTTATCTCAGTCACAATATCACAAATGGATAAACTAGCCTGAAAACAAGAAGTTGGGATTACGGGTTTTATCATTTCTGGTTGATCCGGACCTTTATCCCCAATTCTGGATAAAGCATCTGCCTTTAGATTCTCTTTTCCAGGTCGGTATGTGATTACAAAATTGTAATCATTGAAAAATAGAGACCATCGTAACTGTCTGGCAGAAAGAGCCTTTACTGACCTCAGAGCCTGGAGGTTTCTGTGATCAGTGTAAATAGTAACAGGATGACGAGCTCCTAGCAAGTAGTGGCGCCATTCCCCAAACACTGCCTTGATTGCCAATAATTCCTTGTCAGCTATCGCATAATTTTGTTCTGCTTCAGATAATTTTCTGGAATAATAGGCTATCGGATGCATTTGACCAGTATCAAGATTTCTTTGGGACAATGTACCACCTAAAGCAAATTGTGAGGCGTCTGCTTCTACAATAAAGGGTTGACTAGGGTCTGGATGGGACAACACTGGAGCTGAATTGAATCTTTTTTTTAGCTCTTGAAAAGCTTCTTCTGCAGGAGCCGACCAAAGGAATTTTACGCCTTTTCTTAACAATTTGGTAATGGGAGTTATAATTTGTGAAAAGTACTGAATAAATCGGCGGTAAAAGTTCGCAAATCCAAGAAAGCTTTGAATTTGTTTCACAGTAGTGGGACTAGGCCAAAAACTGACTGCATTTACCTTGTTTGGGTCCATCTCAATTCCCTTGGGACTAATGATATAACCAAGGAAGTCCACTTTGGAGACATGAAACAGACTCTTCTCCAGTTTTACATATAGAGAATTTCAAAGCAGTTTTTGGAGAATGGCACGAACTTGCTGTACATGTTCTTCCTCTGAATTGGAATATATGAGAATGTCATCTATGTAAACTACACAGCAAACATCTATGAATTCGTGTAAAACTTCATTTATAAAAAATTGGAAAGCTGCAGGAGTGTTGCAGAGTCCGAAAGGCATTACTTGGTACTCGAAGAGACCAAATTTTGTGCGAAAGGCCGTCTTCCACTCGTCTCCGTTTCGTACTCGTACCAGATGGTATGCTCCTCGCAGGTCCAACTTGGTATAAATGGTTGCCTTTTTGACCTGGTCTAAAAGTGTGGGAATAAGAGGCAGTGGATATCTGTTCTTAATGGTTATATTATTCAGGGCCCTGTAATCTATACACGGGCGCAATTCTCCTCCCTTTTTCGGAATGAAAAAAAGAGAAGATGACACTGGGGATTTGGAATGACGTATGAAGCCGTTTGCAAGGTATTCATCAAGATACTCTCTGAGGTGAACATTCTCTTTCTCAGTTAGAGCATAGATCCTACTACAGGGCAGGGTGGCTCCAGGTACAAGATCTATTCTACAGTCAAAGTCCCTGTGTGGTGGTAGTGTGTTTGCTCTCTTTTTGTCGAAAACTTTCAAAAGATCAGAGTATTCAGAAGGAACTCCATCCATGACTAGCACATTTGGCGCTGACTCAGTACTAAAGTCAAATCCCTGAATAATATCCTCTTTTGTCTCAAGTAAAAAACAATGTTGTGAGCAATGAGAGGATTTGAAGGTCACTGTCTTGCGTACCCAATCTATAAGGGGATTGTGTTGTACTAACCAAGGGATTCCTAGTATTAACTTGAATTGAGGGGCATCTATGATGTCAAAATGACTATTTTCTCTATGAATCTTTGAACAGCCCATTTCCAACACTTCGGATTGTCTGTTGATTGGACCTGAAGACAGTTCCTTGCCGTCTACTGCTCTAACCGTCTCAGGAAATTTCTTAAGAACAGAATCGAATCCCAACTCCTGAAAGAAGTGAGAGTCAACAAAGTTCCCAGTTGCACCTGAGTCAATTATGGCTTCTACCTTTCTGGAGTGAGATACAAGAGCTGTCCCTCTTAATTCTACTATGATACAGAAATGCTTGCACCCTTGAGGAGGTACAGTTGAGGCCAAACTAGAATCATTACTCGATAAACTGGCCTCTTCTTTTACCAAGCATTCTCGTTTCCCGAAATCTCGTGAGTGATGGCGATTTCCGAGGTCTTTGTTTTAATCTTGTTTGGTCGAACCGGACATTCCTTTACAAAATGACCAGTCTTACCGCAGTAAAGGCATTGATTTAATTTCCGTCTCTTTTCTTTCTCCTCTTTAGATATAGGGCCTCGAATAGAACCTATTTGCATTGGTTCTACTGAATCGACTCTGGGATTTGCCTCTCTAGTTGTAGGAGTCCTTTCTTTTAAGAATACTAATTTGTGATCGGATTTTCCCTTTTCACCTCTACGTTCTGACAATCGATGGTTTCGTTTTACAACTAAATCTATGAATTCACTGATATCATCAGGAGGTTCTAAGATTTGGGTTATCATGTCCTTCAATTCGTCTTTTAACCCTCTGTAAAATATTGAAATTATTTTATCATAAGGCCAATCAGCTTCTAAAACAAGACGATTAAACAAAGAGATGTAATGAAGTAAATCGGAGGATCCCTGCTTTAAACTAAGAAGTTCATTATCAGCGGATTGAACAAATAGATGTTTAGCAAACATCTTTTTTAATGCACGCTCAAAATCTTTAAAATTATATAGTATTCGGTCATCGTTTTCCACCAGAGGGACTGACCAAAGAGCTGCATCACCACCTAAGTATGATAACATAAAAGCTACCTTGGATGAATCATCAGGGAATGCGGAAGTCTTAGCAATGAAATGTAAATGACACTGCTGTAAAAAGACTGAAAACTTATTACAGTCCCCATAAAACCTTTCAGGCTGAGCTAAGGGGGTAGGGACTGGTGTTACTACTTGTATCTGAGTATGAGTCCCTGAATCCAAGGAGGATCTCTGTACTGTCGCCGATGTCTGAATTGCATCTTGGAGGGTTGACATATCTCTGCGTAAGGCAGCATTTTCCTGTCTTAAATCTTCTAAGATGGTAGCTAAATCTTGTAAGGTCACCTGATCCATTGCGTCTGGGCGAAAAGATTCTCGTGGGCTTTGCCTTCTGTCAAGACTGGCTACGCCGTCCCTTACCTTGTCTTGGAGCTGAAGCCTCTAGGAAGACGTAAAATATTTCGCAGAAACGCAAGGGACCAACTTCCCAAACTACTAACTAAACCTTACTGAACAATTATTCACAGCAAGATTTTAACTAGAAGTTAGGGAGGAGGGCCGGTACTGGACGCAGAGTGGTAGGTGGTGGAGATTGCTGTCGACCTGCGAAACAACAAGCACCAAGATTATACTCAGTTGCTAAACCTTGTATCTCCTAACTACCCTAAGCCCTAGACTACCCTTCCCACAATTGTTAGAGAGATCGTCTTGTTAGTGTAAGCGCCTACCTGCGATCAGTGTTGTCCAGTCTTCGTCCAGTATTTCTTTGTCTTGTCCTGTCGTGATGGTCAAGGCGTCAGATACCTCTTGTTGTCTGTGTTTGTGCTGTCCTTCCTTGGGAGATTACTAGAGTGGGTCTAGAAACAAGGGAAAACAATTCAGGAAATATTTCTCAAAATATTTGTTCTATTAAAAAATTCAGGCTCCCTGTTATTCAATCACTTTTAAGACTTGTCTTCTCTCCTTCCAATTAGGGCTTCTTTTTTGAGGATTGATGAGAATTACTTTAGACACAAAAAACTCTCCAAAGGGTATCTTTCTTTCACATCACACTGTTCAGTTATTAATTGTAAATAGAAATCAAAAATAAGTTTTGCGCTCTTTACCAAGAAGAACCCTTGCATTTTCAAGGAACCAAAAAAAAAAAGAGAATCACAGAACACTGATTCAACAAGCTCAAACAATTTTCAAAACTACATGTCAAAATTAACTTTTATATCTTGGGTAAGTCTTGTAGCTAGAAAGATAGTTCTTGGTCTTTCTTGCGTGGGGCGCCTTTGAAGGAAAGAAAATGAATTGTACTTAGCTTTCCTCTCCTTGAAGATGAATCGCTCTGGAGATTGCAGCTTTCCGGTCTGAAGTCTTGAACCTTCCTGTTCCAAGTCGACCTTCCATGCACGGGACTCCAGGCGCGACCTTCGCTCGAAGCTAGGCGGAAGGCAAAGCGGCTTCTGGAAGGTCGGGTGCGGTTTAAATACAGAACCGCACCCAGCCACACCCAGTCACGTTCAGCAGCCGCTCCCTGCCGCGCACCGGCAAAATGCGTGCGACGCGCAAATGCTGGGTCCTTCACTCTGAGCCCTCTTACCTGACTTACCTGAAAGGAAGCCGAACATAGCTTCTCCAAAGCTGCGCTAAGGCAAAGGCTGGTTCACAGTATCAGGCAAGGCTCACAGAGGTAACGAAGACCTTTTCCTGACCTCACGGGATAAATGACAGATAAAGGCAACAAAAGCAAAATAGAGGCAAAGGGATATCATAACAAGAAGTACAGTAAAAATCTAAAGTACAGTACACAATCACACTGACATTTGTAGCGTGCTGGGTGCACGGGAAAGGGGTGGGTTTACTTGAAGGGGTCATGAGCTCCTTTTATTTAGAAGGATCTACGCTTCATGACAATACAGGCCCGCTGGTATGTGCTGTAGACAATACTGAAATTGTAAAATCGTCACTGGTATTGAGATGGTGCCATGTATTATCCATTCAATGACAGGTTTCTCAGAAATAGTTAATGGTAATCTTTCCAGTTTTTCAATGCTCAGCACCGTATAGTCTGCTCCTCTTTGTGCCAAAGAGATTTGTTTATCTGTAAGGTTAAGGACAGTAAACAATAACGTTGTATTGATTAGACGCCATGGCCTGAACTGAGATTTTGCAACGTCCAGCCTATTAGCATTATAGAACGCAATTGAGACTGGCCATGTTGTAACATTAGCAAATCCTGTTCTATTATGTCAATGGCAGATGATACAATGCTGTCCAAAGAATAGATTCTGGAGGACAGAGTCGTCAACCCATTGTCCACTACAGAGAGTGCTTTCTCTAAATTAATACGATCAATTTCTCGTATTTTTTCTGCAGTTTCCATTTGCGTTATTTTCCAAACTTCGTTGTACGCAGCGTATATACCGGCGTATATGAGACATTTTTGTCGTTGCTTGCGAGGCCCGAGTAAGAAGTCTCGCAAGTCAACGCCTTCTTTATGTAAAGTCAAGTGTTGTTTAATTTCTGGGAGAGTGGATGTCTGTAGCCAATCAAGGCATAGTTTTCCTACACTGTATGTGTTGACTATCCCTGGATGTTGTCTCTGGGAGTACCTTGGATCTGGCCTGTTCATTGTAAACCCCTGTGTTTTTTTCAGGAATCTATCTTGACAGGTATTCCTGTCTGTGGACCAGATTAACCATTCTTTACAATCAGGATTGGTTCTATTGTGTTTTAAAATCTGTTTTACGTCTACCTCCTCATCTGCAGTTTCATTACTGTCAGGCGTGGCCTTAGATATGGACAGTTTGTTTAAATCTTTTATCTTAGCTAAGCCAAGATTTTTATGCGTTTACCCTGTGCGAGGGCTCTCTTTTTTGCTACAGCAGTCTGAACCGCTGTCAGTATTTTTTCTGTTGAAGTGAATTTCATTTCAGCTTATGTGTATAAGTGTGACTTGTATGCTATTGGTACCGTCTCACCGTCGTTAAAGGTTAGGTATGTGAATCTGCATCTCCCTGGGATGATTCGGATCACTAGGTTACACAAGTTGTTGCGTGTTTATAACTGTCTTTTTGCTAACATGTCTGTTTGTACTGAACACAACATTTCTGTGTGTTTTTGTGTCCAATTAGTAGTTTTGAAATCAAGTTTGATTTGTTCGTAGAGAGGTTTAACCCTTTCTGCGTAGTTTAGAACATAAGTTCTTCCAAAATTCAGGAAATCTAGAATTGACTGTAAGTTTTTCACCATTTTTGGAGGTTGAAGAAGCGCACGATTCTCTAGAAAGTTGGCTGCCAGGCTTTTGCCTTCACTTGATAACTCGTATCCTAAGAATAGGATGTTGAGGTGGGCAATTCGTGATTTCTTAAAATGTAATTTGTACCCTTCAGAGGCAAACCCAAGTATTATGGTGTTCACTCTTTTCAAGTGAACGTCCAAATCATCATCTGTAAGATAGATGTCATCGACATAAGGTAATGCCTCATCATCGTACATTTGCAGTAACTCTGTTACTGTGGCAGAAAATAACCTTGGACTATTCTTGAATCCCTGGGGAAGACGGCAAAATTGTCCTTGTGCCCCCATTATGGAGAAAGCGTTCAAATACCTGCTTTCAGATGCTATGTTTTGACAAAAAAACAATTTGACATATCGCATAATGCTATTCATCAGTTCAGCACTATGTGTGTTTTGTACTGCAAAAGTTTTGCAAGAAGAGTTTAGGTGTCTGTAATCCAAAACTAGACGATATGAATTGTCTGGTTTGGAGACAGGAAACAAGGGATTGTTCATTGATGAGGTGCATGTTTCAATCATCCCTTGGTATTCAAGTTGATTTAAAATCTCCCTGACCTGCTTTTTAGCTTCCTGTTTTACAGGGTATTGCCTTTGCATTGTTAGTTAAGTATTCAATTGGATTTTATGGTGAGGGGAATCCTCATCATATCCTACATGATTTTTGTATAATGCTGGATGCCTGGGGTTCAGCCCATTTCCTAGCATATGTATATTTTTCATGAATTGGAATGTTATTTGAGAAGGCTGGCATAATTATCTCTGTGCCATGTGGGCACTCCCTGACAAATTCAGGTGGCCAGTCTTGTTCAGCTAGTAGGATGTCATAACCCTTAGAGAGATTTTCACAAAAGAGTGCTCTCATTTTTCTAGGTTTGTCACCCTCCATCCAGAGTGTTACTTCATATAACGTATGTGGTACACTAACCCTGGTAGCTGCAGTTTCAACTTGGATGCTTTCATTCAAGTCCACTGTCTCCAGATGATCTTTCAGGATCTTCTGAGCTATGGTTACCTCTGCTGCACTGTCTAGCATTGTTTACGCCCACTCCCCATTCTTAAGTTGTGTCCTCAAGATCCTCGGCATGTCTGATCTTTAGACTTGCTACCTTCTTTTTGGGAAATTGGCTTTTCTTATTTTTTGGAATATGCTGTTCGTCTTTGGACTTTACTCGTTCTTCTTTTAGTTCTGAACGTCCTCTTCTTTCGGATTTCTGCGAGGAAGTCTGAAAGGTATGAGAGGAACGTGCATCATTATCTTGATATCTATCAGGTTTTCTCAAATTATCCCTATTTCCAAGGTTGTACCTTTTTCGGAGGGCTCCTGCTGAGGAGACCTTCCTCGGGACTGGGAACGATTCTCTTTAGGAAGTGTCTGTTTAGTGCTGTCCCACTTCTTTTTAGGAGTAGTGAGATTGTTTTTAATAAAAACTTTTTCAGGATTTTCAGTTAGTTGGGGTTTTAATGGTTTCCCACCCAAACTATCTCTACCTAGTTCTTCATATGATTTTTCGATAATTCTGGCAAGCTCATACGGTTGCTCAGTAATATCTGTTTCTTTTAGTTTTTGGCAGATCGCCACTGATGCTGCTTCACCTTTTATGTTGGCTAATAGTATAGCCGAGACCTGTTTGAAATCCTTCAGTAATTTCATAGCCAGATCTAAGGCCGGTTCTGGACCGTATTCATTTTGAATCTGTCTTAGAACGTCTGGTATTACCGCCATAGACGGGACACCATATGTTTTTGTGTAGATTGAAGCAAAGACTGTACCCCAAGTGTCGCAGTCCTCTATGTGTGGTGCAATCCCCATTAGTAAACACATTGTCAGAATCCTGTGTTTCTCATGAGGTGTACTATCAGGGAATACTGCCTCTATTTGAGTAATTTTTTGTGCTAACCAGAACGGAATTTGTTCTCGTTTTGGCGGTAATTTTCCCATGACTGACTGTATAGTCTGTGGTGTAATTTTGTTTGTGTTCCCCTGGTGAGGGGTGTGCTGTGGAATTCTTACAGCTGGTTGGACTGTTAAAGTCCGCATGACATATTGAACCAACTGCCTGTGTATTTTAATCAGCTGCTTTAGCTGAGCTAACAATTCAGGAGCTGTCATTGTTTCAATGTCAGAATGTGGTGTATAGCTGGCTAGTACCGGCCATGTTGCTCCTGGTCTACCTAGTGGACCGAGCCTGGTAATGTGATTTTGATGTTGTAGGGCGCCTTTAAACCGGAGCTGATGCTCTTGGTAAGTTAGTGGAATTTCAACGTCCTCGAAAGGAATGTATTCCGCCGGAGGTTTCTCTTCTTTGTAGTAGTAGAACATATGTGTTGTTGGATTTGCTTGTGGAAAGATAATCCATGAATAGAATACCTCTGTCTGCCGATAATTATGTGCCTCTATGACAAATATAACTCTACCACCTCTGGGTGATAGACCATTTTCTATAAGTTTTATAGCTATGGTTTTCCTTAAGTTTTCCGGGATGATTATAGCATCATCGTCTTCTTAATTAAACCCTGTAACGTCTACACCTGCTGGGTTGCATTTACTGCAGTTCCACCGGTTGCGTTATTGTCGCCGTTATCCGGCATTGTTTAATGAAAGTTTGCAGAGCAAGTTTTCAAGGAAACAAAGATTAGGTGCACAATATTTTGGAACACTGTATCCTTCAACATTGAACAAACTAAAAACTAATACATAGGATTTTTTCGTCCTACTCAGTTTAAAGCGGATATTTTATCCTTTAACCCACTCCAGACGTCTATTGGAGTATTTTATGGAAAAAAGGGGTCTGTGTGAAAAGCACGACTGAGTTACTCTAGTATCTAGAGTTAAATTATCGCCTTACCAAACGTTGGGCGCCATGTAGTGTAGTTCCTATATTACCAATAGGCTCTGCGCAATCGAATAGTGTATCCTGTAGTTTAGACGTAGGACTGAAGTCAACTAGGTCTCTACCGAATATACTAAACTTAATTGTGTGTGTGCCGCCTAGCTCAGAGGTCACTAAACACTTTGTCGAATAAACAAGAAGGGATTAGTTTCTGACAACCGCTTAAAACATGACAACTTTGTTTCCCATGAATAAGAAATATACCTCTAGAGTTGCAGAAACAATAGATAGTTATTTCACTCAGTCAATCGTGCATGCTTCGTTTCACCACAGTTGCAGAGAAATAGAGAGACAGGCATTTTCAATAAAAGGTATTTATTGAACAGTCTTCTTTCTCAAGCATAAGAAATGAATTTCTGCATTTGTAATACTTGCTGTAAAGTACAGAGCATAAAATACGAAGAGTATTATAAAATAGTACTGTAAAAGCATGATATGGTTTCTAAGCCATAAGATACCTAAAATGCATAAAATACATACAGTGATAAATAATGACTAAAAGTGCTCAACTGGTGTTCCTAAAATACGCCTACCCCGGTGTACCTAACCTTGGTCTAGTACAAGGGAATAAGTAAGTGAGGTGTAGCCTAGTTTTAGTATTAGTTGCCAAGAATCTATTCCAAGAATTCTCTTAGGGTCTAATCAGCTCCATAACTTGGTTTTAGAATGTAGGATGTCTTGTATCTCTCTCTCAGGACTCGATTTCCCAGCAACCGGCAAGGGTAGCCTGGAAACACTGGAGCTGGATTTCTCAGCAGGAGAAAGTACAGCGTCTCTCAGTGCGTCAGCTGGAGGATCGGCTTCCTTCGGCACTTGCTTCGGCAGGCTGCGTCGGGCAAGTAGCTAATCAAACTGCTCTAAATCACCGTGTGTTTGTTTGGACAAGTGTGGGC
Organism: Lissotriton helveticus; assembly: GCF_964261635.1. Taxonomy (NCBI): domain Eukaryota; kingdom Metazoa; phylum Chordata; class Amphibia; order Caudata; family Salamandridae; genus Lissotriton; species Lissotriton helveticus. The sequence goes on from NC_136072.1 coordinate 76,246,901, forward strand.
ATATTTATAACTTGAAGGTGCCGAGTTTGATGTAAGATTGGACATAATAACGTCATCAGATTCTTAATTCTCTGAAAACTCCATGATTTCCTGGATAACTTAATATTCATGCAGGGGGAAGTCCCTGACTGCTGAAGGCGGGTGTTTCCAAGAAATCGTTGTAGATTTTTGGAACTGGTGGAAGTAGCCAAGCTGTATTAGGACTACTTGAGCTATGTCTTAATATGGTTATGATTTCTATGCCTATATCAGGATACGGTATTTTATACCTATATAAGGGCAGGAATCGGGAAAATTACACTAGGGTCCTAAAACGCTACACAACAAAGCGTTCAGGCAAGAGACGTTGTTGATATTTCCTAGGCAATGCGGCACACCTTGGTGCAAGGATAGGCAGATGTGAGTCGCATCTTGTGGCGTAAGGGCGGCGCATTGCTGGAGTTGCGTTGCAAGCGCGACGCACCTCCATTAATGCACAAGGGCCGCCCATACCTAACGTGGTGCGCCACTCCTTATGCCTGCTTCAAGCAGGCGTAAGGTTTTGTCGCAGCGACATCGGAAAAGTTACTTTTTTGAGGCGTTCCTGCGATGGAACGCCCACCCTGCGACGGAACACCCGCATGAAACCTAACGCAGGTTTCATGAGGCGCAGGGCTTACAACGTGACACATCTCCCTAGATGTGTCACGTTGTAAATAAGGTGCAACGTGGCACATGGTTTACGCCGCCGCTGCGTCACAAAAGTGACACAACGGCGGCATAAATGTGTCGCAAGGTGCTTGTAAATTTGCCCCAGATTCTATGGTACGCAAGCAGGGAAACAACCTCAACCATGCATCTTTAATAACGAGGGACCTTAACTACGAAGTAACAACAACCTGGACCACGCATTCTTCGAACCACTACTGCATTATTAACTACGAAGTCTTAACAACGATTTGCCTGAACCACGATACTTTCATCAAGATAAGGAATTGGGATGTTTGTTTGACCATTTTATTTATAGTATTTGATATTTCTAATCGATCCATTAATAAGGCAGAATTCGTTTAGGATGCCTGGATTTTGTTATTCAAAATCTGGAAATTAAATTAAAAATAATAATTCATCGTTCTACATGCTGTACTTTTATTTTAGAACTCGTAATACTTATTTGACGTGAAATCTACCTGTTGAGGCCAGTAGATGGAACTCTTGGCTGGAATATGTGCTTCTGCTCTGTGTGAAATCTAGAGTAGAATTGATGAAAAAATGGTGGCTGGCCATTTATTTAAATGTTTTTGTAGAGTCGTTGTATTTTTAAAAAAAATTTTTGGGAAACGTTTTTTAAAATTATGTATTTTATGTGTGAACATGAATTTTTTTAACAGAATTTTAAATGCATTTTCAATTCTGCTATTGTTCGTTTGTCCACCATTTTAGTTGCCACTCAAGTTTATCTAACGTAAAAAAAAGGTGAAGGACTCCCTTTTCAGTATTCAGCCTTAGTAGCTCGTTAATACTCCCTAACATCTTTGTATTTTTTCTCAGTGCAGTTCGAATATCCACAATAAATATTATAGCATGTTTGTATTTAAAATACTTTTTCGAAAGTTGGACATTAATTTCTGAGCAATTTTTTTTTGTGTTAATACGTGCCAATGATTGTAATTTTGTGCTTTAGGCACGCAGAAATAGATTGGTTGTTGTTCATTCATTTTTAATGTTAATGAAATACAATGCTTGTTAATTAAGTTGTTTTTTAAAACGTCGTTGTTTAGGTATGTTGATGGTTTACTATGTGTGGTTCAGGCATGCGTACTTTACCAGGTAGTGGTTACAGCACACAACCACTCAAGCAAGGGCTGGCCCTGCCATAGTTTTCTCTCACCACTACATCTGGGTTGCGATGTATCATTATGCCTAAATACTTAATAGGGTTTTCAGCACACTCAAGGGGAAACTCTAGAGCGTACAAGGTTGTGCACTCCATCAAAGGCACTGCAATTGATTTGGTCCAATTTCTACTAAGGCCCGAGAAATGCCCAAAGCGGAAGTATTCCCGTGGTATCGGCCCTAAGTACTTATGTGGCTCCCTGATGTACAGTACCATGTCATCCGCATATAGCGAGATGTTGACCGGTCTCAGTGCGAAGCGCAGGGTGAACTTGCTATGCTGTTGTCTTATAATACAGGCCAAGGTACCATTAGTATGGAAAGGAAAAGTGGCGATAAAGGGCATATTGTCTGGTCCCTCTGCGATACTTTATAGGTTCCGGCGTCAGGCCCTCAATCCTTACCCTCGCTGTTGGGTCAGTGTATAATAGTCTCACCCACCTGCAGAAAAACATAGGGAGTCCCATTCTTTCTAATATTTGAAACATATAACCCCACTCGAGGGAATCAAAGGCCTTAGCTGCATCTAGCAGCATGGCCACCGCCGGTAATTCAGGATTTAGGATATGGAACAAGGCGAAGGTCGTGCGCAGATTATGCCCCGTAGATATTTCCGGTATAAAGCCGGACTGATCTGGCAAAACCATATTCAGGAGCAGAGGTTGGAGTCTAGTGGCAAGTATCTTCGTCAGAATTTTAGAACCTATATTGATGAGAGAAAGCGGGCGGTATGATTCCACCGTGGTAGAGGTTTGTCTTTTTTATTTTGTCTTTTTTTATTTTTATTAAAACATCTTTATTGACAAGAAGGCAAAAGATACATGTACATTAATGCATTCAAATATCAGCCCTGCATTTATACAGTTATGTTGTTGTAGATTATTATATTTGTTGCATATCGCAATGCCCGACTAGTTCTTTCTCAGCAATAGTGTGTATAATTATTTCCAAATGTTCTATAGACATCTACGGAGTGTGCAAAAATGTCTTTCGCTATATGCTGTAAAATGTTTGTCTCTTGTAACATAAATTCTAAACATTCGAACTTGAGTCATCACTTCCAGGTTTACATTTCTTGTTCTTTCACACCCGCCAGCTCCCCCACATGACTTTCGTTGCCACAGTAGTAGAGTTGCCACATTCTGCCCTGTTATTTGGACCAATGAAGTAGTTTCCCATCACCCACTCCGCTACTCGTCCTCCCCCTCAGAATCTAGGTCTTCTTCCTCTGGCAGTGGTTCGCATATCGTTCCCCTATACTCATTCCAAGCCGCCCACACCTTATTCCATTTGCGGGGGCACGCCCGTATTACATATACCGCCCTTTCTGTCACCATCAGCATGTCCATATTCTTAGCCCATCTATTCGCCGTAGGCAGCTCTGGAGCCCCCCATTTCTGTGCAATATCCCGCTTAGCCACTGTCATGGCCAGCGTAGTCCAAATCAGTTTGTATCTATCCAGGTCGGTGGGGTCCCAAATATTCAACAGGCATTTACGAGGCTCCGGTAAAATGGGGAGTTTAAGTGTTTGGGAGATAGTGCGCATAACCTGCTTCCAGAAGTCCTGTATCCGCGGACAGTCCCATAGTGTATGGTATAGTGTCCCTTCCTCCCCGCAACCCCGTAAACAGAAGGGATGAGGTGCCTTGTGGATTTTGTGAAGCAGAGTCCTAGAGTAGTAGATACGGTGTAGAATTTTTAACTGCACCAGCCTGAATTTTGCCGAAATGCCCACCTCCCTCGGGGAGGCTAACGCCTCATTCCACTCTGACTCGTCTGCCTCTCCTACCTCCCCCTCCCATTTTTCTTTAAGTTTCATGGTGGGGTCCGTCAGGTTGTTGACCAGTTTCTTATATGTGAGGGAAGTCGCACTTTGGTGCATAAATTCCGTCAGTAGTCTATCTTCCAGTGGTGAGGACTCTGGTAAGTCTGTGCCCACTGGGATCGCTCGGAGTAATGCATGTCGGATCTGCACGTAGCTAAACGTTTCGGTGGGGCGTAGGTCATATTGTTGCTGGAGCTGTGGAAATGCAATCACCGTGCCTTTGTCCCATAGGTCCCCTACTGTGGAGATCCCTATGCAGTCCCATTGTGTGAAACCTTTACAGGATCTGAGGTTCCCTAAGGATTTTACATCCCATAGCGGTGTCATTTTGGTGATTTTCCCCGTCCATCCCAGGCGTGCCTGCGCTATATGCCACAGGGCCGCTGTGTGTTGCGTTGGACCTAGCAGTTTTTTAAGTTGCGATTTATTATATAATACCGCAAGCATGCAGTCCGACCCCAGCTGTGACCAGTCCGCCCTGTATGCTGGGTCGTCTCTCGGGGTGTGTATCCAATGGTTAATTACTTTAAGCTGGGCCGCCCAGTAGTATAATTGAACATTGGGTAGTGCAATCCCTCCCTCATACCAACTTTTCACCAATTTGTCATAGGCTATACGCGCCGGGCCATTATTCCAGAGTAGGTTTGTGACCAGTGCTGCCACTTGTTTGAAATATTGTGGTGGGACAAGACACGGGGTGTTTTCCAGCACATATAAAAATCTGGGAAGAGCCATCATTTTAAATAGAGCAGCCCTCCCGAGGAGGGTCAGAGGCAGTGTCGCCCAGTGTTTAACATCGGCACGTAGGCGGTCCAGAGGCGGCTTCAAGTTTTTATCAAGGAAGTCCGTGGCATTTTTCGTAATGACGATGCCAAGATATTTAAAGGAGGTTGTCGGCAATGCTAGGGGGCAGTCTTCCCATAACATTGGTTTCGGGCCCTTCAGAGTGTAGATTACCGATTTGGACCAATTCAGGGTATAGCCTGAGAACTTCCCATGAGTGTTGCAGAGATCCAATAAGGCTGGGATCCCGTCGTCAGGGTCAACCATATAAATAAGCATATCATCCGCATATAGGGAGATTTTATCCTCCCACCCTTCCTCCCATTTGATCCCCCTGAATACGGGCGTCGTTCTAATCAGGATTGCTAAGGGTTCTAGTACTAAGGCAAAAAGTAAGGGCGACAAGGGGCATCCCTGCCTCGTCCCCCGTCCCAGTGGAAACGGTGGCGAGGTATGGCCGTTGGCCACCACCTGCGCCACCGGCTTCGTGTAGAGTAGTCGTATCCAGGCTATAAACTTCGGTCCAAAGCCCATTCGGGCAAGTACCGTAAATAAGTATTCCCATTCTACCAGGTCGAACGCCATTTTGGCATCAAGGGAAAGAATCACTGCTTTCTCCGAGAGGAGGTGTGCTCGGGCCAACACCCCATGGACCCTCCTTAGATTCAGTGCTGTACTCCTGTGGGGCATAAAGCCCGATTGGTCTGGGTGAATCAATGTATGCAGGTGAGGCATCAGACGGCTGGCCAGAAGTTTAGCGAGTACCTTGGCCTCTACATTTAGCAATGAGATTGGGCGATACGAGGCACATGCTGTTGGGGGTTTTCCCGGTTTCGGTATGGCTACAATTGTGGCTGTACGTTGGTCAAGCGGAAGTTCCGCCTTTTCTAGGCTTTCCCTATACATGTGAAGTAGGGGTCTACTAAGCTCTGAGGCCATCGACTTGTACCATTCCACGGGTAGGCCGTTGGGACCCAACGCTTTGCTGGACTGCAGCGCCTGAATCGCCAACTGAATTTCATCCTCTGTCAGGTCCACCTCTAATTCTAGCATAGCATCGTGTGTTATACTGGGGATGGCAATGGTGTCAAGTGAAAGTGACGCCGCCTGTGCTGTAATGACGTGTTCTGGGGTATATATCTCCTGGAAATGAGTTGCCAGGGTGTGCACTATGTTGGCTGGCTGCCCATCCTGGGAGTGGAGCCTCTGGATACCCCTCGTACCTCCCCCTTTCCTATCTAACCACGCCAACATCTTCCCCGCCTTGTCTCCCACTTCATAAATTCTATGTGTGGTGTTTGCGATGTAACCCTTGACTAGCGTTTTGAGGTGGGTATGATATTGTCGCTGCCTCAATTGCAGTGCGTGTGTTGTTTCCGGGGTGGGATTCGCCATGTGGGTAGTGTTTGCGCTGTGTAGTGTCAGTTCTATCTCTGTGAGGTCTCGCCGGGAGTCTCGTTTGTGCCCCGTTATCGCTGCTATTGCTTCACCCCGTAGGACTGTTTTATAAGCTTCCCATAGGACCGAGGGCGAGGCTACCGTTCCCGTGTTCTCATCAAAGTATTGTGTTGTTACTAATTTAAGTTTCTTCTTGATCTTAGGGATTTTCAAATAATTTGGGTATATCGGGTATATTCTGGCGCATTTGTTTCCCCTGGTGGTGAGTGATAGCAAAATTGGGGAGTGGTCAGATATACCTCTAGGCAGGATGTCTATTCTGTCCACATACTCCAGTCCATCCCCTAGGGACAAAAAGTAGTCTATTCTCGATAGACTATTGTGTACGGCAGAGTAGAAGGTGTATTGATTCGCTGTCGGGTATAGGTGCCGCCATATGTCTGTTATGCCCATTGCCTCTAAAAAGTCTGGGAGTGTCGTAATTTTCCTGGGGCGTTCTCTGATGGGAAAGGCATCTAGCGTAGGGTCCATTATTGCATTTAGATCCCCCCCTATTATCGTATCCCCCTCAGGGAGTTCCAGGAGGAACTTACCCAGGGCAGGTAGTGCCACGGAGTGGAGTGCTGGGGGGATATATACGGAGACCACGTTGAGTGGCCTCCCCTCCCATTGGCCATGCAGGGCTGCAAAACGACCCTGGTCGTCCCCTTTGTGGCTTTCCACTATAAAGGGCGATGTCTTTTTCAGGAGTATCCCTGCCCCTCTGGAGCCTGGCGTGAATTCTGCATGTACAGCCATGGTATAGCCGCGCCTATCAAGCGCTTTACACCTGGTCCCTGTGAGGTGTGTTTCCTGGAGCATCACTAAATCTGGGCTCTGGCGTTTAATGGCCTGTAGAATTAAACCCCTCTTCACTTTATCCCCTAAGCCTCTGACGTTCCATGTAAGCAGGCGCAGGGGGGGTATTTCCGTAGTTGTAGGGGCGCTCTCAGTGGGCGCAGAACGGAGAGTGTGTGTCATTGGAACGGTGGGATGGCAACATGCGAAGCGTGTTGCTGGTCTCAGCATAAATGTAGCTTTTCGTGTCGGTGCGTAGGAAGAGGCTGGTATGTGGTGTGTCTACACATCTTGTGGTGTGAGTGATGGCTCCTAACATAAACATGAACAATAAAACAGTCCCCCCATCCCCCCTCCCTGCTCCCCTGCCACACGGACAAACCCCCGCCCGTTTCCCCACTTTGCAGAGTGCTTTGACCCTTCCCCAACTATCTTACTTGCTCGTGGGGTTGGTGAGATCCCTACCGGCACCGGCTCTGCCCACCCTACTCAGCCGCACCAGGCCCAAGGTCCCAATGCGTCGCATTCAGTCCGCCCCACATCAGTTCTATCTTCAGATAGAGGCTGGTTGTCCAGAGTCAAAGAGCTCATGTGCCACCTCGGCTTCTGCTCCCTCCATGACGTCTCGATGTTCGGATTGTTCGGTCCGTCCGTCCGTCTGTTTGCCGTTACGATGGGTCGGTCGCTCTCGATGTGGACGGTTAGATTTTCCCACTTGTCTCCAGCCTTCAAGCCAGTCTTGAGCCACTTCCGGTTTATCAAAGAACCACGTCTTCCCATCGGCTACAATCCTTAATTTGGCGGGAAACAGCATGGAGTATGGCAAGTCTCGGTCTCGTAGCGCCTTTTTCACCTCAGCAAAGGATTTCCGGCGTCTGGCCACCTCCGCTGTATAGTCCGGGAAGAAGGCCAGAGTTGAGTTGTGAAGCTTAACAGGTGGTGAGACTCTTGCTGCTTGTAGGATTGCGTCCCTGTCTCTAAAATTAAAGAGTCTGGCCAACACAGGTCGTGGAGCGGCTCCCGGCTTGGGCGTGCCGCCAGGTACCCTGTGTACCCTTTCTACGGAGAAGAAGTGAGACAGGCCTTTGGGTTGCAGTTTATTTTTAACGAGATCTTCAACATAGAGGTCCATCGCCCCCTTCCCTTCTGTCTCCGGAAGACCAAGGATGCGTATATTATTCCTCCGGGAACGCCCTTCTTGGTCGTCCAGCTTGTCCTGCAGAAGCCTGGTGACTTTCTCCATGCGTTCCATAGCCATTTGCAGCTCCGACGTGTCCTCCACAAGAGATTTCGTGACCACCTCCACCTGGGACACCCTTTCAGTCATTTTTTGGAGGTCTGCTCGCAGCAACGTTACCTCAGAAGAGATGGAGCCCACTGTAGTTTTGACTTCAGAGAGGGTCTTCATAATGTCTTCCAATGTCACTTTCTTGGTGCCTTCCGATTCCGGAGTGGCGCCCGTTGAGTTTCGCCCATTGTTTTGTGAGTGTCCGTGCTGGCTATAGGCAAACTTATCCAGTTTGGTCTGTGTAGATCCGCTTCTAGTTCCTTTGCCCGCCATGGCTCAGTGTTTGCGGTTATGGGTCCAGTCCTGGTACCCTCTGGTGAGTCAGGGAAGAGCGGTTCTGAGTGGGTCTCGCCGCGTTGTAGGCCTTCCCTGGCCACGCAGGGGCGTCCGGCGTTCCGTGGCCAAGTTGCCCACCAAGAAGCCACCTGCCGCGCCCCCGCCGACGTATCACCGTCTCTCCCCCAGTCGTGCTGGACACTTATGGTGTGCAACCTCCTGACTGCCGCAGCCTATCTGATCAGGGTGGTAGTAGTCATTAGTGCCACTACTTCACGTGTCCTGCGTGCTGTGCCGCTATCCGTCTCAGTTAGGGCCTTGAGCGGGGATACTTGTGGTATGGACTTGCTGGGCTGTCTGAGCCTGCACAATATCTGTTCTGTATGGCTGTCCGGAGCTCCGGGCCAAGTTCTGCCCGTTCGGCTGGTGGGTATGCTGGTATCCACCTCAGAATACACCGGTGTAGTTTAGTTTAGGTGGAGTCCCACCATTGTCCTGTCCGTCCGGCGTCTCTCTGGCGCTCCCCCCCCAGGCTGGGGTAGTCGTCGCCTCCACAGCCTATGTGTCCGTCCCCGCTCCCTCCGGAGTAGTTACGTTGTCTACAGGACCCCGGGGGCACTCGCACTCACCGCCAGGGTCCCGATTTGCTCGGGGGCCGCTGCTCCGCTACTGGGGGCGCACGGGTCTCCTCTCCTTCGTCGCGGTAAGATTTCGCTCGGCACAGCAGCGCCGAGCAGTTCTCACGCCCGCCGGGGCGCCGCAGGGGCACGCGAGATGGCGCTGGATGTCCGGCCACCCGCACGAGTCCGCAGCCGCTTCCTTCCCTCGGTAGTAGTCCTCCGGCTGGTCTACGCAGTGCTGTGCCCCAGCAGTACTCCCTATTGTCTGTGTCACTGGGGCTTCGGTCGTTTCTTCCGATCGGGGAGCGGGGGGGAGCCCAAGCCGGCCAGGCCTCACTTCCGCCAGGGCCGGACAACCACGCAAGGCCGATGCTTTCTGTCTGTCACAGGCCCAGTTACGTCAGTGGGTGAATCGGTCGTTTCCAGCCTTCGTTTTTCTTCAGGGTTGGAGCGGACGGTGCCGCATCGGTACCGGACCCGGTTGCTGCTACTTCGGGTGTGCAATTCAGCGGATTAGTGTGTTGGATAGTGATTAAGGCCGCAGTGCCCTCGGGAGCTCTCACTCTATGCTGCCGCCATGTTCGGCTGCTAGCCACGCCCCCCAGGTTTGTCTTTTTTTAACAGGGCAATAATCAGGACCTCTCTGAGTGTGGGTAGAAGTCGCCCTTTATTTAGACCTCTTTAGACATGGCCAGCAAATGAGGTACCAACTCGTCCGCAAACTCCTTGTAGAATCCGCTTGAGAGCCAATCAGGCCCCGGAACCTTCCTATTTGGAATAGCCGGAATTGGGTCCCTGATTTCTTCTTCCTCTATTGGCCAAGACAGGTACTCCCGTTGCGAGTTAGATAGCCAGACAAAAGTGATATCAGCTAAGTACTCATTCAATTCCTCTGATTTTGTCCCACCCTTTGATGTATATAGATCAGAATTTCCTGAAACTGGACAGTGATTGCGTGTCGTGTAAAGTGATCCTCCTCCATATCGTCTGTGATCTGAGTAATAGTGTGATGGTCCTGCCTCATCTTAACCCTAATAGCAAGATTATTCCCTGGCCTACAGCCCTCGCCATACGCTCTTGCAACATGGCTCCTTGACTGGTACTTCCCCTCATCAGCCCCCAACTCTTTATATTCTATCTCCAGTTCTTTAATTTTGGCCAGTGCAGCAGAGTTTTTAGCGGTCTCTTGGTCTCTTTCGAGCTGTCTCAGTGCAGCTTCCACCCTTGAGAGCTGCCCCCTAATATCCCTTAGTATGCCTGCATTTGTGCTGATACAAGTCCCTCTAATTGTGGCTTTAAAGGCCTCGCAGAGAGTGGCCATTTCGCTAACTATCCCCATGTTGAGAGTAAAGTATTGTTGAATAGCTTCTCTGCTCGCGCCTTATATGTCGGGTCAAGCAGCGCCTCGGCTCTAAATCTCCAAGTAAACTGACGAAGGATCATAGTCGAGATGTGTAGTGTGATCTTGACCGGATTGTGGTCTGACAGAGCTCTGGGTAATCAAGCTATGTAGGACACCCATGCATTGGCCACTTCGCTGAGGAACTAGTAGCCTAGCCTCAACCAACTTCCATGGGCAGTGGACATGCATGTCTCTTCTAATGTGTTCATATTCCGCTTTCTCCAAGTGTCCACAAGCCAGAGTTCCTCCATTCCCGCTATAAAATCATTAGCAGCCCGAGGAGAATGCCCTCTTTGCTGACCTTATTTGTCTTTGGAGGGATCTAAATGTGTATTGAGGTCTCCACCCCATATTATTTGTGATTCAGACCACCCTTGCAGTACCCTCAGCAGCTCCTCATAGAAATTTGGTTTGTCCGCATTGGGCCCGTAGGTGTTCACTAGTGTGATGTGTATCCCATGAAGTTTGCCATGGACAATGGCATAACTTCCATTTCCATCTATGGCTGAGTTGAGCACTGTGAAGGGAGTGCCTTTTTTGACTAATATAGCCATCCCTCTTGCGTAGGATGAGTATGAAGTAAACATGCGATACTCCGCCCAGTGCGCACCCACCCTAATCTCATTTTGTTTAGTAAGGTGTGTCTCCTGGAGGAGAGCTACCTTGTTGTGGTGTCTGTCGAGTTGTGCTAAAACTTGTCTTATTTTCTTGGTACAGTTCCGCCCGCACACAATCTACGTTATACATGTGAAGAAGAGCCAGGTCTTGAGGAGTCTTCTGAAGGCGAGTAGGTCTTGGGTCTGCCGTATGTGGGTAGGGAGGGTGTTCCAGGTCTTGGCGGCGAGGTAGGAGAAGGATCTGCCACCAGAGGTCGTTTGTTGGATGCGGGGGACAGCAGCAAGGGCAAGGCTGACGGAGTGGGGTTAAAGCAGCTGAGTCTGCTGTTCAGGTACGCTGGTCCAGCGTTGTGGAGTGCTTTGTGTGCATGGGTGAGGAGCTTGAAGATGATCCTCTTGTCGACAGGGAGCCAGTGTAGGTCTCTCAGGTGGGGGGTGACGTGGCTGCGGCGGGGGACATTGACGATCAGTCGGGCGGAGGCGTTTTGGATGCCTTATAGTCATCGTAGGTATTTGGCTGGGATTCCTGCGTAGAGTGTGTTGCCGTAGTCCAGTCTGATGCTGACGAGGGCCTTTGTCACCGTTCTTGTTTCGGTCGGGATCCACCTGTAGATCCTGTGGAGCATGTGGAGGGTGTTGTAGCAGGAGGAGGAGACGGTGTTGACTTGCTTAGACATGGAGAGGGAAGAGTCGAGGATGAATCCTAGGTTGCGGGCATGGTTGGTGGGTATTGGTGCTGTTCCCAGTGTGGTCGTCCACCAGGAGTCATCCCAGGCTGAGGGGGTGGGTCCGAGGATGAGTACCTCCGTCTTGTACAAGTTCAGCTTCAGATGGCTGCTCTTCATCCAGTCGGCGACGGCCTTCATTCGCTCGTGGAAGTTGGTTTTGGTGGTGTGTGTTTTGGTTGGTGTGAGAGAGGATGAGCTGGGTGTTGTCGGCATAGGAGATGATGTTGAGGTCGTGATGGCAGGCAACTTATGCGAGGGGGGCCATGTAGATGTTGGACAGAATCGGGCTGAGGGATGAGCCCTGGGGGATGCCGCAGATGATGTTGGTGGCTTCGGATCGGAAGGGTGGGAGGCGGACGCTTTGGGTTCTGCCAGAGAGGAAGGACGTGGTCCAGTTAAGGGCCTTCTCTTGGAATCCGACTTCTAGGAGGCGTGTCTTCAGAGTGTGATGGCAGACCATGCCGAAGGCGGCCGACAGGTCCAGGAGGATCAGGGCTGATGTTTCGCCTGATGTCGTCTGTAGCTGCGATGAGGGCTGTCTCGGTGCTGTGGTTTCGTCTGAATCCGGACTGGGACAGGTCCAAGATGTTGTTGTCTTCCAGGTGGCGGGTCAGTTGTCTGTTGATGATTTCGATGACCTTTGCCGGGAACGGGAGCAGGGAGATGGGCCGGAAGTTCTTGAGGTCCTTGGGGTCCGCCTTGGGCTTATTGAGGATGGCGTTGATTTCAGCATGCTCCCAGCTTTCCGGGAATGTCGCTGTTTTGAAGGAGATGTTGATAACCTTCCGTAGTTGGGGTGCGATGGCTGCGTCTGCTTTGTGCCACGTGGTGTGGGCACGGGTCTGCCAGAGATCCTGAGTGGATGGAGTTCATGACCTTGCGTGTCTCGTTGTCATTGATATTGGCCCAGGAGGTCAGGCGGATGGCACTAGTGGTGTTCACAGGGGAGGTGGAGTCTGGCATAGTCGGGCGGTTGTGGTGTTGAAGCTGTCGTGGATGTCAGCGATCTTGCAGTGGAAGAAGATGGCTAGTAAGTTGCACAGTTCTTGTGAGGGCAGGATATCGTTGTCGTTGGCATTGGCGCTGGGGTTGGACAGTTCCTTTACGATGCTGAAGAGCTCTTTGCTGTCATGCGCGTTGTTATCCAGGCGGTCTTTGAATGAGGATCTCTTAGCTAATCTGATGAGGTGGTGGTGTCTGCAGGTGTTGTCCTTGTGGGCTGCGTGTTTGTCCGGTGTGCGTTCGTGGAGCCATATTTTCTCCAGTTTCCGGCATGCACGTTTGGAGGTCTGGAGCTCGTCGGTGAACCAGGTGGATCTCTTACTGGCGTGGTTGTTGGAGGGTTTCTTGAGCGGGGCAAGGGTGTTGGTGCAGTTGTTGATCCACTGTCTGAGGTTGCGGGCTGCGGCGTCTGGGTTGGTGGGGTTGGTGGGTGGGTTCTGGGAAAGGGTGGTGGTCAACCGGTCTTCGGTGATTTTGCTCCAGCAGCGGCGAGGCGGCTGTTGGGTGCGGTGGTGCATGGTTGGTTTCTTGAAGGTGAAATGGATGCTGGGGTGGTCGGTCCAGTGGATTTTGGTGGTGTGGTCGAAGGAGATGTGGGTGCCTGTGGAGAAGATGGGGTCCAGCATGTGGCCGGCGGTGTGGGTGGGTGCAGTGACGAGTTGTCTGAGGCCGAGGTTGGTGGTCAGGGTGGCGGAGTTGGCGTGGTTGTTGTTTTCGAGGTGGAAGTTCAGGTCCCGAGGAGGATATAGTCCATGGAGGCGAGTGCGTGGATGCTGGAGAGGTCGGCGATGTAGTCGCTGAACTGAGCCCGGGGGTTCTGTAGATGAGTGTTCCTCTGAGGGTGGTGTTGGGGTCGGTGTGGATCTGGAAGTGCAGGTGTTCGGCGGTGTTGAGGGTGTCATCTGCATGGGTGGCGACCTTAAGGGTGGATTTGTGGATGATGGCTATTCCTCCTCCGGTTCCGTTGGCGCGATCCCTGCGGGTGATCTTGTAGCTGTCCGGGATGGCTATGGCGATGTCGGGCGTCGAGGAGTCGTGCCACCAGGTCTCGGTCAGGAAGGCCACGTCTGGGTCGGAGGTGTCGAGCAGATCCCAGAGCTCGATGGCATGTTTGCGTGCAGAGCGGGTGTTGAGGAGTATGCAGCAGTGGTGGTTGGGTCCTGTCCTTGGAGGTTTGGTGGTTCTGTCGCAGGTGAAGCTGCAAGTGCTACAGGAGAAGGGTCCGTAGGTCCGTTTTGCGGTGGCCTGGAAGCAGGTGTGGTTTCGGCCAGCGCTGAGTGCATGGAGGCTGCTGGTGTCATAGTGGAGTCTGGTCTCGTGGCATTCGCGGGGCCCAGGGGTTCTGGTGCTGGGCGCGGTCCAGGCGTGGGTGGGCACAGATGGGCTTGCCTTAGGTGCGCCTTCAGCGTGTCAGAGGCGCGCCCTCTGCGTGCGACCGCTGCCCGGCCGCACAACTGCCGCCAATTTAAGGGGAGCTGGGAGGGAGGAGCAGCTGGGAGGTGGGAGGTGGGAGGCGGATGGCAGGGTTCAGCTAGTGGGTGCAGGGGGCTGGGTTTCAGGGGCAGCAGCTGCCAGAAAGTGAGTGGGCAGGGGGGCAAGCCAAGGGCACAGGACACAAAGCGCTGGTTGGAGCTGCACCGGGGGGCTACCTACCTGGAAGGTCAAGGGTCGCTCTCCTTACCGCGCAGCTGCTGCTAATTTAAGGGGAGCTGGGAGGGAGGATCAGCTGGGAGGTGGGAGGCGGGAGGCAGGGGTCAGCAAGTGGGTGCAAGTGGGCGCAGGGGGGCGGGGCCACAGGGGCAGCAGTGGCTAGAAAGCGAGTGGGCAGGGGGGGCAAGCCAAGGGCACAAGGCACAAAGCGCTGGTTGGAGCTGCAGCGGGGTGGAAGTGACCTACCTTGTTCTTAGTGTAGGTTCAAAACATCGGTCTGCCTTCATTTTTGATCCGAGTCTATCCTGCAAGCATTGGGTGCGTGTTTTTTTCAGCATGGTTTTCAGGTACTCTTGCACTGCCTTGGGGGAATTGTAGATTTTTTGCTGTCCTTCATATTCAATTTGCAGCCTTGCCGGGTATAACATGGCATATGTATATTCTCTCCTTGCCGCTTGTAGGGTGGGTGTAAAGTCCGGGTAGAAGGTCACCTGGAATCCCTGGCAGTTTATATCAGCTTTCTCACGGGCCTGACAGGGGATTGCATCACGGCCACGTTATTTTAAAAGCTTGCCAGTTACCTGCCTGAAGGCCGCAGCAGGGGGTGGCCTCGCTGCCAAAGATCTGTGGGTACGTTCTCTACAAACATCGATCATAAGCTTCTTAGCCAAACAGTTCTATGCGCATCTGTTCCACATATAACTCCATCGTTCCGGTGTTGGTGGTCTCCAGAATGCCGATAATGATGACGTTGCTGCGCTGAGAACGCGCCTCTAAATATTCATTTTTGGCCAGAATGATAAAGAGGAGCTTCTCCATGTCGGTGCATTTTCTTTTTGTGGCTTGAACATCATCTTCTACATTAGATATCCTCTTCTCTGCCTCTATGATTCTGGAGTCTTGTTTATCCAACTTAGCTGCCATGGATTCCATCCGTTGGTTCAAGGTGTCCATTTTACTGTCTCTGGACAGAAGGCTCTGCTGCATGGCCTGCATGGCCTGAAGCGTTGCTGCAAGTTGTGCAGAGTCCGGCGCGGCAGGGGACTGTTCCTGGTCGCCCCGATCATTCTGCACGTTTTTCTGTGATTTTTTTGCTTCAAATGTGACACGTGGCTGTCCCTTAACCGGTTTGCCCATTTTTATATTTGGTCTCAAAATGGCGGCTGCTCTCATGTCCTGCAATGATCTTTGACTGTATGCAGCAGATGGAACCAGCTCAGGCGTTTGAGTGATGGCCCTCAAGTTCGAATCCTATGCCCCACGCATCCACCTACAATCCACCGAGGCCTCTTCCCAGTTACTTCCCCGGCTGACCTCTTAGTATTTGCTTTGCCTTCTTTCTTCCAGTGCTCTCAAACACCGCTGCATAGCCAATGGGTGGGAGGGTCAGCTTGTTTTCTTTTTCTTTCTTAATTCCTCCTTACTTGTGGTGACTTCTGCAGTCTCCCTGCTGTGACCCGGCAATCCATGGGAGACCTCGCTGCTTGAAGGCCCTCGCACGGCCTTCCGACTCGGGCCCACCTCCAAGTTTTCAATATGGCATCAACGCCGCCTCTCTGTTCTGGGCATTCCTCCGGCAGGCTGCCCGGTCAGCAGGCTAGTCAGCAAGCGCCCCTGGGCGTCCTCGCAGCCGGCATCAGTGTCCTTCGCCCCAGAGCCGGCAAGCCGCGCCTCACCCCGAGCCGTCACACGCCTCCAGGCCAAGCCGAGACAGGTAGGCCAGAAGCCATGCGGCACCGGCAACCTGGAGCTCTCCTGTGGTCCCCTTCACAGGTCAGCCCAGCTCACCGGTCTCGGACTCCCGATTGTCGTACGCCGCCCTGGTCAGCGACTCAGCACCTCAGCTTCAATACAAGGGCTGCAGAGCTGCGGCTCGCCTCTCCACTGTCTCTATGCCCTTAAGGCCACCTGGGATCATGGGCCTGTCACTGCCCAGTCGCACACACCTCATTTCCACAGCCTTCGCACGCCCTCAAGCACTGTTTCAGGGCAGTATTATGTAGCTAGGTATCTTCTGTGCTCTCGTCACATATTACGGGCCCATGGGTGCTAGATGTGAGGATATTGTGCAGATATTTTTTGCCTGGCCAGCAGAGCTGCACTAATGTTCGGCCATCTTGCTTCAGGCACTCTAGAACCCTCCAAGAGGTATTTTCTTCCTGCCATGTTTCAGTGGGGGTCTGAGTCAATTTTAATTCTGATAAATTCTAGTGGAAGGGTATAAGATCATGGAAACAAATTCTACCACATTTTCCCAAGTCATCTTGACTTGGATAGTCTTCTGATTATCCCAGAGGACAACAGGGTTTAAGAAGCAAAAACCGCGAAATTCAAACCTACCATTTTCCAAAAGCAATCCTTCTCTGGAGCAGCCACCTACATTTAGAACTCCTTCCCTGAACAAATAGGAGCTTAAACTACACCACATTCTTTCAGATATTTAACAAAACACATCTTTCCTCCATGCACCATGTCAGCTCAGTCCTCTGGGCTCCCCCTGAAGAGATTACCCTCCCCTCACCTTGAAGGCTATGTAGGATACAGTAGCCCTTGCCGTACATTGTAAGGATGTTGCAAGTCTACAAGAATTCCCATCACCATATGGAAGAGCAAGGCTGCAAGCCAAGATCTTTTAAAAAGTCATGGAAATCTGAGGTGGCTTGCAATATCCTTATATTCTACGGCAGATGGTATTGTATTCCTTATAATACATGGTCACACCATCACACCGTCACCCATGCCTCAAAACCACTTGAAAACTTGGGCCATCATTTTGGTGTCGGGTGGACCGCCACCGACAGGCCATCGGTGGCAGTCTGCCCAGCTTCAGTCCAACTGTGGGATTACAATACCAGCAGTTGGAGCAGTTATGTCGGGGAGAAGTCCTCCATCTCCAACAGGCTTGAGGAGCCCATCGCGGTGGTGGTCAGACTCTAATCCCTACAATGGAGGTGGTGCCTGAGCAGGCAAAGCTGTAGGGATTTGGATGTCCCTTTCCGTCTGCCTTTTCATGGCAGTTACACTGCCATGAAAAGGCAGACAGAAACAGACTTTGGGGGCCCAAAGCAGATATTAGAATATTTTTATTATAAGTCAAATTTCAATATGTGTAAAAAAAATACAGATATTCTGTTTCATGTAATGACCCATGGGTACATAAAATAGATATGTTGCTATAAATGTATCCTTTCTGCTGATCGTTAAAAAAAAAATAGAATAACAGGTAAGAAGAAAAAGACAGTTTGCATTCTCATAGTTTGAAGTGCAGCTGTTATTATGATCTGTGATGTACCTTTCACATTAGCTGAGGCATTATGACAACTTAGCTGTAGTAAATTATAGTTGAGCTGCTTCGTTATTTATTACCAATTACAAGAGATGCCACTAATGTAATAAAGAAACAACTAGTGTACCAGGATTTTATGGACAAAATATCAAGGGGAAAAATATCATAAGCTAAGTGTAGATTTTCTATACCTAACTACACATCTATGTACCTTGACTATGTATATATCGTCAAGGTATAGAAATATGGAGCTAAGAATTGTAAATCTATACTTCTCACTTTGTACTTACATTTTGAGATTTTGCCCCTAAATGTTTTTCCCATGATATAAGTGTGCCACAATATTCTTGCACTTTATGTTCAGGACTGCAATCACATCAACATACACACACATGTACATACACACACACACACACACACACACACACACACACATGTACGTACACACACACACACACGCACACACACACACACTCACATATTCTTCTCTATCTTGCAGGGGTGGATCCATTGTACTGACTTCATCTGTGTCTGCCTATTCATTTCTCAAGGTAAATATGTTTTGTTATTTTGTGACTATGGGGTCAGAAGGGCAAGAGAATTAACTATTTACATTAAATAATGAAATGATAGTGTGGTTGGAACTATTTTGCTTCATCCCCCTTTTTGTGGTCTTGCTGCTGACAGCATTGTATTTACATATGCTTAGGAGCTGATTACGAATGGGTCATTGTCTTCTTTTTTTTTTTAGTTCAAAATATTTTATTGAGGTTTTCAGTATAATAAGCAAGACATACAGAAAAATACATGAAAATTGCATGTCAAAATATGCAGATAGAAATATGCAATGAAAACTAATAAAAAGGGGAGAGGGAAGGGAAGGGAAACATATAATACTATATAGGTAATAGAGAATTAAATGAGCTACTTATATAAGAACAATATATACATAAGTATAACAACATAGAAAAAAGCACGTACTAAACTTAATGAGATAAGTATACATCAATAGGAGTCCAAAATAATTGATAAGAAATAGAATTTTTACAGACCCCCAGATAAAGATAATTGTGCCCCTCTTCGTGTAAAAATAACCCATGACCACCATGCATGAACTGATAACTTTGAAACATCTTTCCAACAAAATGTAATTGATTTTAACGCAGAAGACAGTAGGAAATTAAAGAGTTTTCATTCAAGTACATTTAAGTCTTGTGATAAGAGTACAGCTTTGCAGATTAACAATTTATAAGATAAATCTTCTTGAATATGAAGAATTTTTTTAACAATGTCCCACACTTCTGACCAAAATGTAGACAGTAAAGGACAAGTAAAAAGCATATGTTGCAATGAACCAGAATGTAATTTGCAATTCCAACATAAATCAGATTGAAGCATTTTAGCTTTAAATAAACGTAATGGTGTCCATAAACAATTAAACAAAATATAAGAATTAGTTTGAAACAGAGAAACAGGTAACCAACCAGAAATATGAGAAAGCCATATAGTTTCCCATAAATCATTTGACAATGAAAGTGAAAATTCATTGTTCCAAAACTCTGCAATCGTATTAATATTTGATCCCAAATCATTAGACAGCTTTTTATATAAAATAGAAACACAGTGAGGATTAGAGGAAATAGTTTAAATATAAGTAAATGAATCAGTCTGAAGAATAGAGGGAATAGCTTGGGATAATGAATCTAAGATAGAATTAGTTAAATGTTCATATTTAATAAAATCTGAATTAGGTAATTTGAATTTAGATTGTAACATCTGGAATGAGAGAAACATATTATTAGAGTAAATATCCTTAAGATAAAAAATCCCTGCGGACCAAAATTTAACATGACGATTCAATGTAATAACATTACTATACCATAGTGATATATCTGTTGTATTAGACAGTGGATGTTCAAAAATAGAATCAAGGTCATTAAAAATTACTTTAGTGGATTTAATGATAAGAGAATTATGAAGACAAGAGGATTTATTTGACATGGTCAACAGAGAGGGTAATGGAAAGGGAGACACAATAGATTTTTCAATATGAAACCATGTAGGAGGATTATGGACAGAGGAATGGTTAAACCAAATAGCACTTTGCTTTATAATAAACGCTTTATGATACAAATGAAAGTCGGGAATACCAAAACCAGCATTATTTTTTGACATCTTTAGTTTGCTATAAGAAATGTGCTTTGCTTTATTATTCCAAAGGAATTTGGAAAGAAGTTTATCAATATTTTTATAAAATTGTAATGGAAACTGAATGGGCAACCTAGTTAAAGTGTAAAAAATTTTGGGAGCGATAGTCATTTTAATGCAATTCATTCGACCCCACCATGAAAGATTTAATGGAGACCACTTAGACGTTTTATCTTTAATATAATTTAAAACAAAATCACTATTTAGAGTCATTGTAGATTTGATAGAAGAAGAAAACAAAGTTCCCAAATATTTTAACTTTTTCTTCTGCCAAATAATTTTACGCATGGGAATCATATCCGGAGTACAAAACACATTTAAGGGAAAAAATTCAATTTTATTAGAATTTAATTTATATCCAGACACTAAAGAATATTTAGAGATTATGTCTATTAAGGCAGGAAATGAATATATGGGATCCTTGATAAATAAAAGCACATCATCAGCATATGCCAACGTTTTAACCACAACACCTTTGAGCTCAATCCCTGCAATAGAATCACATTGTCTGATAGAAGCAAGAAAGGGTTCAATACCTAGTAGAAATAAAAGGGGAGAAAGGGGACAACCCTGACGTGTACCTCTATAAAGGGAAAATTGAGAGGAAACTTGGCCATTAATAAATAGTCTAGCAGTAGGATTAGAATATAGAGCTGAAATCATACTCATAAAGTTAACACCAAAATTAAAAGAGACTAAGTGCGAAATAAAAAATGCCAATGAAGTTTATCGAAAGCTTTTTCAGCATCTAAAGCCATAACACCAGATGGACTCGTTAATGTCTGAGCTTGTTCAATGACATGTAATAACGTTCTTGTGTTATTAGCCGAGTATCTATTCTTCATGAACCCTGATTGATCAGAATGAATGATAGAATCTAATATTGGGGATAAACGTAAAGCTAACATTTTTGAATATAGTTTACAGTCTTGATTTATTAAAGAAATAGGACGGTAATTAGCAACCAGGGAGGGGTCTTTATCCGGTTTAGGAAGAACAATAATTAAAGCTTCTGAAAAAGAACCAGATATGCTTCCTGAAGAATTAAACAAAGTAAATAGTTGAAGTAAAAAGGGTAAAAGTTGAGATTGAAATTCTTTATAAAACTCTGCAGGTAAACCATCAGGGCCTGGGGATTTATTTTGTTTCAGGGATTTTATGGCAGATAAAATTTCGTCTAAAGTAATTGGCAAATCTAATTTAAGTTTGTCTGTTTGGGAAAGTTTAGGCAAGTTACAGGAGGATAGGAAGGAGTCTACCAGCGAATCATCATTAAAATCAGGTTTATCATATAATTTGGAGTAAAATTCTAGGAATTCATCGACAATATCTACATGCGAAATGGCCACGTTACCCATAGGGTTGCGAATGGAGGTGATTTGCGTTTTATCTTTTTTAATACGCAGGTAATTTGCTAAAAGTCTACCAGATTTATTCGCGTTAAAACTAAACTTAGCTTTAGCTTTGGAAAGTTGGACACCAGCTCTTTTACTAAGAATAGTATTGAACTCATAACGTAACTTTTGTAATATATCTCTATATTTTATATCATTGGAGGTGATAAAAAGCCTTTCATGTTTCGCTATTTGTTTTTCTAATCGTGTAATATTTGCATTAAAATTCTTATTCTCATGAGCCATAATAGAAATAGTAGCCCCTCTTATATACCCTTTAAAAGCATCCCAACGAGTAATCAAAGAAGAAGACCCTTCAGGATTCAATTGAAAATAATCAGATATAGCAGATAAAAGTTTTGATTTATTGCGATCATTAAGAGCAATGCTAGAATTCATTCTCCATCTAGATTGTTTAGAGGAAGTTGTATGGAGATTCAAAATACAGGAAATCATGGCATGGTCCGAGATATCAATATTGCCAATCACAGGTGATGTAATAGAAGCAATAAGTTGTCTGGAAACTAAAATATAATCAATTCTGGAGTGGGAATTGTGTGGGTTAGAAAAGAAAGTAAAATTTTTATCTGTAGGGAAGTGGAGGTGCCAAATATCAGCCAATTTCGTAGTTTGAAGAAAATGTTTAAAAGCAAAATAGACTTTAGAGGTATGAAATTTCGTTTGAGATAATCTATCCAATAAAGGATCAGATATAACGTTAAAATCACCTGCTACAATCAGAGGAACATTTCCAACTTTAAGAACCTCTATAGTAAGATTAGACCAAAATTGAGGTTCATCTGCAGTAGGGCCATAAACATTTATTAATGTAATAATTGAATCATGAATTTTAACTTTAACAATTAAATATCTCCCTTCAATATCATTAATTTTGTTCAATATTTGGCAATGAGATTTTTTAGCGATCAATATTGCTACACCATTTTTTTTACCAAGAGCAGGTGAAGAAACTATACAATCAACCCATTTCTTATTCATGTAATTTAATATTTTATCGTCAACATGAGTTTCTTGTAGGAAACAAAAATCAGCTTTGGAACGACCTAAATAATCTAAAATCTTAGTACGTTTGATTGGATGACGTAAACCTTTTACATTTAACGAGATAACTTTAACATTAGCCATAATGAAGGAATGAAAGAGAAGAAGAGGATGGGAGATAAAAGAACATATAAAAGATATGAGTAGTTTTGAAGATTATAAAATGTGAAAGAGAAACTCCATAAAGAAGAAGAGTGAGCAGCTCTAGAGATAAGAGAAGGGAAAGGAAAGGAAAGAACATAAACAAACTGACAAACAACAAACATAAACATGAGAAGTGAAATGCACACACACTTTACAAGCATGGCCAAACCGCTGGAGTCCCCAAACAAAATGCATAATGCATTCAGAAAAATTGTCAGCAGAAACATTTTAAACCTTAAAAAGAGTCAAGGAGGAGGATCATGAGTATCCATCGAGTGTTGACCTTGATGTTCAAGAAAATGTCGCAAGTCTTCTGGAAGATGAAAGGATTTGGAGAAATTATCTTTCCAGATGCGCATGAGGGATGTATCAAAAAGACCATATTTAAAACCAAGGCTTCTCAGTTGTGGACAAAGGGCAGCGAACTCCTTACGAATTGCAACAGTTTCTTTGGCGAAATCCTGATGAATAAAGATTTTATTTCCATTCACCAACATTGTAGGGATTTCTCTTGCAGCTTTTCGTATCAAAACAAGATGATGATGACGGAGGACTTTGAAAATCATTTGCCTTGGTTTAGCATTACGAGGATTACGATGAGAAGGGATTCTATGGGCCTTATCCACTTCAAATGTTTCTGGAAATTTGATATTCAAGAGGCCAGGAATCAAGTTTTCCAAATATAGACGACAATTCGAACCCTCAACTTCTTCAGGCAAATTAAAAATGCGAAGATTATACTGTCTATTGCGATTTTCCAAGTCCAAGAGTTGAGATTGCATAGGAAGAATTTTTTCCACCAACGGAGTAAAAGCATCCACTTTGGTTTTATTATCATGAATTTTGATGGAATTATCAGAAATTTTCATAGATAAACTAGCCATTTCCTTACGCACACTTTTAATTTCTGACGCAATATTTTCAGTGTTAACTCGAAGAGCTTGAATTTCTGCAAGTATCAATGAAAGTGAAGGTTCAGAAGATTCCACAACCTTTGATTTGACTGGAGGCGGTGGAACTTGCTGCTTCCTTTTATTAGTAGCAGAGTTTTTATTATTCATTTTGAGGAGAAAAAACACCCAGACGCAAGATGTGAAGGAAAAGAAATAACAAAAGCTGAGGAGAAGGCTGGGTGTGAGAACCAAGGATCAAAAAACAGCACTTCGAGGATGTGAAACGCTGTAGAAACTCCTCCAAAGGTAGGAATCCTGAAAATGGATAAAACGACCTCCTTTGCGCACTATGCCTGACCAGAAAATCGTCGTTTAGTGGAAAAACGGGCTTTTTGCGCGACGGAGCTTAAGCGGCGGCGGCCATCTTGATTCGCGCGCTCGCGCGTCTCGGGTCATTGTCTTCTGACCCCTGTGTACACCCCTGCTTGAACCAGGGTTGAAATTCTGAGATGTGTGCTTTTCAAAACGCCAGATGCATGAAATACCTCAAGTTTTGCTAAATTGTGGCAGGTCCTGCCAGAACTTAAAAGAGGAAAAGTCTACAGTATTTACAGTCACTTGTGGATTTTAGTGCAGTAAGCTGCAAAAAGGCACGTTATTCCCCAAAACTCAGAATATTTAGTAAATAATGTACCTGATAAATTCACACCTCATTCATGATTGGATTGCTTTCCCGCCTGGTGATTTGGTGTATTTCCATGTCGACTGCTAATGGATCACTGATATAATATCGATGCATACAATATCGGAACACAAAAATATCGGACATTAAATATCGATAACAAAAATACTGACTTCCTATACTTAACTAGCTACATCTTTACTATTCAGCTCAAAAAAAGATATACCTAAGATTATAACGATTCCACCCCAACAAAATATTACCATGACCTACAAACATTGAAACTACAATGTATATATTGATGAATACATATATATATATATATATATCTATACTAATATAATAAAGAGAGAGCCCAAACCTTTGAGGCGGGTAATCTCAGGAACCACAGCACCAATCACAACACCCAATACAGCGTTGGAAAGGGCAGTTGCAGCAGAAGGACATAGGCTATGCAGACGCCCACCATATACATTTAAAAGGTAAAAGAACCGTGGCAGCAAAGTAGTCCCTTGTGGGCGTGTCTGCGTTGTGCTGTGGGTGTGTGCTGGGGGCGTGTGGTACGTTCCGCCCTTCATGCCATGTCTCATATCGTGTGCTGTGGGCGTGTGCTGGGGCGTGGGCGTGTGCGGGGCGCGAGATTACGGGAAAAAAAAGCGAGCGTTGTGCCCAATATTTCATTGTTTTTTCTTCCCAGGTTCTGTACATTCCAGCTCCGGGTGTCCACCCTGGTCCCTTTAAATACCCCTGCACCCCATAATCATAACCCACCCTTACTCCTTAAAATACCCCAACACCCTTAAACACTAACCCATCTTCACCCTATAAATATACCCTGTACCCCAAAACACAAACCTATCCCTAAACCCTAAAAATACCCCTGTACCCCAAAACCCAAAGCTACCCCTGAACCATAAAATACCCCTGTACCTCAAAACCCAAACCTAGCTCAGAACCCTAAAAATACCCCTGTACCCCAAAACCTAAACCTACCCCTGAAACCTAAAAATACCCCTATACCCCAAAACCCAAACCTAGCCCTGAACCCTAAAAATACCCCTGTACCCCAAAACCCATACCTATCCCTAAACCCTAAAATTACCCCTGTACCCCATAACCCAAAACTATATATGAACCCTTAAAATACCCAAACACCCCAAAACATATACCTCGGTACCCCAAAACATATACCCCTATACCCATACTTACCTTATCCAAACATTAAAAAAACATGCTTTTACCATTCATGCATTTACAACGAATTTCGTTGTAAATGTATGCGTGGTAAAAGCATATAAAATGTAATGCCATGCGTTATAATGGCATTACGGAGTCATGGTACTTTCGTAATGAAAGTATGCGGAGTGATGGTATGTGGAAAGAAAGTTGCGGAATAATGGGTGTTTACCCTCCCGCGGTAAGTACATTGGTGGCACGGCGGCCCACATCTCCTGCATTCACCACCGATTTGAAGTTAGCACAGGTCTCTCTCATTGATGGCCAGCTCCGACATACACTTTTAGACACACCTCCCGCCACAAGTTCTAGAATTGCGAACTTTAGAGCTGGGGAGCTACGTTTGAATCTCGGCATCAGCTCAACATCCTGGGATTCCAGGCAAATCGCTTTGTCTCCCCGTGCCTACCACAAATTAATGTGTTCTTCTGTAATGTAAATTGTGCTCATGCCATGTTGTCGAGTTTGCGCTATATAATATTGCAAGGAAAAATAAAGTAGGGAAACTCGAGTTCACACACTACTGAACGCGCACTCTTAAGTGCATCAGCAGTGCACTGTGAATCGGAGCGTTTCACAGGCCTGTCGTAGATAAGAAATGCTATCACAACGAAATCCTACAAAACAACATACTACTGGCCCGCAGCAATTCATACCCGGACAACGTCGGGACGGGCTGCTAGTTATATATATAGTGATAACCAACGTTGAAAAAGGAGGTAACATAGCGCCATGGCCCCTAGAAATATACACTGCTGAAGCCTATAAGCAACTAAATGATGATAAGTGGTACACCAGGAATAATTTGGAGAGCATGTGCAAAGTGAAAATGCAAAATCATTTGGATTTGCTTGATTGTAGAAATGTGGGATAATTGAATCAAGATGAATACTTGTATTTGCACAATGACTTCCCCAAGACACCTGTTATTGACCTTATTCCATGCTTTATAAGGGAGACATGCAAAATCGTATATAGAGTCCATCAGATTTTCTGAGATATCAAACATTGCTCTGCTGGCCCACACATCGCGGTGGGCACTCCTCTGCGCAGTGATGTAGAGCTTTGTGTTACTAGGCTGGGATTCTCCAAATTGTTCATCAAGGGGTGATAACACCTTCTGAAAGTTTAGAAGCAGAATTGTATTTCCCAGATAGTTTTATCCATTTCTCCAAATACACGATTTTACACATGAATCTATAGTTATAGTGAATATCAGCTTTTTACCACAGGACTTGGGGGATCAGACTTCAAAATGTCAAGAGTATTGAATCGACTTTCTTGTGATATTATTTAGCTACACACATTATTAAGCCATAGTTCTTTATAATTTTTTTTATCTTTATTATACACCTTTGCACCAATTTCAATGAGGCTAATTACGATGGTTTACTGTGCACCAGATGCTGAGAAGATGCTTTATATACCCACATGATTACTTCTCAAATCTGAACAAATATTTGTTGGACATTTATGTTAGGTATGTCCACAGGAAGATGGACCTTCATCCTTATATCTTCATTGGGGTAGATATCGGATGATTTACAGGTGTTAGATGTGGGTGCAGGATGTTCCACATTTTCATAACTAAATAGGTTCTAATTGAAAATGGTGAGATAATCCTATCACAGGTTCTCTGATATAGCACATATTGATAACCAAGATGTGTAAAGTGTATGATGAATAGCTTGATGTACCATGATTAAGGATTCAATGATTCAGAATTTTTATTGACACATGTAACATAGTTATTGTTAGATTTGGGGGTCTCTAGTTGGCACAAGTAGGTACTTGTGACTAATAGGGACCCTTGCCTCTAGTCAGGGTAAGGGGTACACTCCTAAAATAACCCCTGCTCACCCCCTTGGTAGCTTGGCACAAGCAGACAGGCCTATCTCAGAGGCAGTGTGTAAAGCATTTGCGAGCGCATACAGTAATCCAGTGACAACACTACATATGGACACCACACAGGTTTTATATAAAAAATAAGTATTCTTTATATCGACTTAACACAAGACCAAAAAATTACAAAAATCCACAATACTGTACTTAAAAGATAGTTTTAGCTTAGTTCTGTTTAGTTCTTAAAATGCGACACTTTGAGTCAATGTACCTTACGATGTGTTACGCTTCCACAACAAAAGTGTTACAAAGATGGAAATGCGGCAAAGTTCCGGTGCATAGAAATAAAGACGTGAAGATCTTCCAGATGCAGCACACTTCTCCGGTGATACCAGAAGTCTCGATTCGATGCGTCAGCTGCAGCGGTGACACCCTTGTTCCACGATGCGACGACAACAGCTTCGGCTGCGACACTCTTCTCCGACGTGGCAAGACGCTTCCGCACAATGCGACAACTACAGCAGCGACATCCAAGATGCAACGACAGCAGCTCCGATGGCGGCAGGCTTCTCTGTGGATGCGAGGCGCTTTTTTTGATGAGTTGCAATACGACAGCTACAGCGGCGACATCCAAAATGCGACGGCAGCAGCAGCGACACGCTTCTCCTTCGTTGCGAGACGCTTCTCTCGATGCGGTGCAATACGACAGCTACAGCGGCGCCATCCAAGATGCGACAGCAGCGACGGCGACATGCTTCTTCTTCGTTGTGAGACGCTTCTCTCGCTGTGGTGCAATACGACAGCTACAGCGGCGACATACAAGATGCGACGGCAGCAGCAGCAACAGTGACACACTTCTTCCTCTTGAGTCGTGCTTCCAGCTCCTTGCGACAAGCAGTCCCCCAGAAGGCCCAAAACAGCAGCAGACACTTCCCAAGGAACCCTGGGGAGCTGGGGGTTGAAGTATGATATCCCTGAGACTTCAGCAGGAGGCAAGCTCTGTTTCAAGCCCATGGAGATCCTTATAAGTTGATGAAAGTACATAAAGTCCCTTTCTCCTCTCTTTGGCAGTCAGGCAAACACTGCAGGCCATTCCCCCATGCGCACTTCAGCTTAGGGATGGTCTCTCCTAAGTTTCTTCAGGTTTCTCTCCTCAGCAAAGTTTTCTCCTTGTTGTCTAAAAGTGATCTAATTTCTTGGGATCAGGGTCCCAATATTTATACCCCAAAATCCTTTGTCTTCTGAGGGCAGAGGGGCCTTTGCCTAGTCCAAACCAGTTCTGGAGCACTTTGTTTACATGACTCCTTCTTTCCTTTCACAGTGCAGGGCAGAAACATTAGATGCCCCACATGAGGTGAAGCCAGCATTGTGGAGGGAAGGCACAGCCCTGGAGCACTCTGTTGACATGAATCCTTCTCTCCTTTTAACATTGCAGGGCAGAGACATCAGACGCACCACAGGGGGTGGAGCCAGCACTGTGGGGGGCAGGCACAGTCCTATTCAGGTCCCAGGTGCAACTCCTCCCTCCCATCTAGATGCAGATCTCTCTATTAACCACTGGGCGGACTCACCCTGTCTCCTGGAATCCCCCAGTCCTGTCACTCAAACTCCAGACAAGGTATACACATCCTAGCAGAGGCACGTTTGGATAGTTAGACAAGAAAATACCTACTTTCTAAAAGTGGTATTTTCAAACACAGAATGTTAAAACCAGCTTCACTAAAAGATGTATTTTATCATTCTGAGTTCAGGCATACTAAACTCGAATTTCTACCATGTTCGCTGAGTCAGTTAGGATTATAAGTAAGCCTGGGTAAAGCACTACGCTACGCTCGTGTAGTTTGCGAAGTTTGCGCTACTTCGCACTACGTGAATTGCACGTAGCCCAGTGCAAACACGCTTAGCGTAGTGCAGAGTAATTTTTTGCTTGCTCGTGGTCCTCAATGTAAAGTTGGCGACCGCGAGAAAGCAAAATGACATCCCGGTGAGACTTTTTCCTCGTTCGCGATCAGCAACATCAAGTTGCCGATCGCGAGCGTGGAAAATAAACCTCCTGGCGAGTTCTCAATGCGGGGAGGTCAGATATCTCATTGCAAGTGGCCGCGTATGCTCGTGACCACTCACGATGAGAAACTACCAGTTCACGTTGAGAAAGCTGCTGCTCGAGTAAAAATCTACTCGAGCGGCAGAAAACGACTGCTCACACTGTGCAAGATGCCGTTTTCAATGATTGCACAGTGCGGACAAGCATCTGGCACTGTGCAATCATCGTGAACAGGGTACTACGCAGTTTGCGTAGTGCTACGCGTAGCTCGCGTGGTCCAAAGTGCACTTCGTGTAGCTACACGTACCGCTACTTCGCGAACTACGCCCCGGGTTAATTATAAGATGTAATAATCTACTGCCCATTCTGGCCTATGGAGAACAGTCAGCCATGCAATAGTGAAAAACAAAAACGACTGTAATTCACTATTAGGACATGCCACACACACCAGGGCATATTATACCTTATACTTACAATGCACCCTGCCATTGGGCCTAGCAAAGGGGTGTCTGATATCAAGAAAGGGAAGGTTTATGGACTGGCAAGTGGGTGCACTTGCCCAGTCAGCATGGCAGTGCCAGACTGCACACAGGCTCTGCAATGGCAGGCCTTAGACACACTTTTACAGACTCCTTCTGTGGGTGGCACAACCAGTGCTGCAAGCCCACCAGCAGCATTTGGTTTACAAGCCATGGGCACCCCTGTTGCACTGTACTAGGGTCTGACAGGTAAACCACACCAGCCAATCATGGAATCACAAATTCATACCTTAATTTATAATAGGGAGAGCATATGCACGTAAGCACTGATCAGCAGTGGGAAAGTGCCCAGAGTCATAAAACAGCCAACAACAGGTCAGAAGAAATAGAGGAGGAAGGCAACAAGTTCAGGGCTGACCCTGCAAAAAGGCTCAAGTCCAACAGTTATCTTTTAGCTCTTATATATTTTAGCCACATAGGTTTTCATTCCCTTTGTCCTGCCAAAAAAAGCCAACTTAAATTCAGGTGGTGTAATCTCAAAACCAATGGAAAAAAGGGGGGCCCCTACAATGTACTCAGTTAGCTACTCGTAGGGAAGGTAAACTATGTAGAGAAAAAGTGTAGCAAACTCCAAGGGCATAGATAATCCCTAGATCAGAATCTAAACATAGTGATAGACCCTCCACAACATTCAAATAAACGTGTGCTGAAACAGTGAGTTATACAAAAATTCTTCAATCTTTTTATTTTGATTATAGTATATTTTCTTGTTATTTTTGTCTTTTGTTTACATTTCATTTACTTATTCATTTCATTTTTCACACTTAAAAAACATTTATATATAATACATAATGTTCAAACACAGACAAAAAATTGATTATTTACAACTAAAGACGTACAAAGACAATAGGTGAAAACAGAAAAATTACATAACCACAATTTCAAAAACAAATAAACCCAGTGATATACGAGATATTCAGTCGTTGGAATGATTGATGAAGGCAATGCGGTTGAATAGAACTACGCGCGTTTCGGCCCAAGGCCTTCGTCAGGTGACCGTCATTCGTACATTTTATATAAATAGAAAAAGTGATATAACATAATAATTGTCAAGGTGTCGAATCAATAAACGAGAGACTTCGCTTCCTATGGCGACAGCTTTTATTTCATTTTTATATCGAGTCTGATATGCTGATTTATTTCTGCAAAATGACTTTCAGCGCACTTAGTCACGTGTTGATTTTAGTGAATCAGGTCCATTGGCGATAAAAACGTGTCATTTGGATCTTTGTTCCAGTAGCCTGACTCTCAAATATCCAACGATTATTATTTGCAATCTTTCAAGGCAACATCCTATTTTTCTGATCGTATTCCAGCAAACAATGTCAAATGCCGTGATCAGTTTCTTGACGCAGTGACGCCGATACATATGCTGGATGGGAATATTTTATTGTATAAACACTTAGCGTATTGATGTTGGTGCATCCGCCAGATATAGGTTCACATGGGGCAGGCTTCCCATAACCTTCGTCTTTGGACTCTCGTGCGCTCGGACGGGGGTTCTGATCGGTCGGTGCTTCTGATGTCCGCGATCTAATCTCAAAACCAACAGTCACAGGACCACATATATGATGTGACATTCTAGCCACAAGAGAACAATAAAGATCAGTTGGTCATTTAGAACCTAGTAGATGTCTCACCAGCTTGCCGGGTCAGCATAGACCCTGGCTCCATGCCCATACCAGAGGACTTCCCGCATATTTAGAGTTCACCGCCTTTCTGACAGGGATCTTTGTGCCTTTAGCAATTCCTACACATTAGCTATGTACTGATCGTCTCTATTATTGTCTGGCCCACTCAATATTTATTTTTTATTTTTCTGAAGCAAATTCCCTGATACAAAAGAGTTTAAATAGGATGAGGCTACCATCATTGTGAGCTGATAGCCATGTGGCAGACAGGCCGCTAGGTCCAGGGTTTCCAATGGCAGAGGCAGATACTGAGGCTGCACTGGAAGAAACCAAATGGTTCACCTGGCTAGATGAGGAAGGGGAAACATATGCCTGACAGTGCTGAAGCCTGCCAGTTTATGACATAAATTCTGCTCTGCCAGCCTCTAAATGGGGCCCTAAGTTGGATCAAGAGGTCTAATTTCAAGAGGTCTAATTTACAAAGTATCTTCTGACTTGGGATTTCAACTATTTTAGGGAGCCCCAACAAAAATTATGTCTTGAAAATGTCAATGTTCAGTGTTTTCCATGTATTGTCTGTTGCTCTACCTCTTACCTGACTGTTTCACAGGTTCTAGATTACTGCAAAAGAGCAATCTATTATTTGTTCTCTGATATTGTATAAATGATCAATGTGTTTCTCGCACTAAATGCAATCTTGGTTGTAGTCTTGGAGGTGTCAAGATAGGGCCTCATTTATGAAAAGTGAAGCATCGCTGTGAGACAACAGCTATGCCTCACTTTTCATTGCGCCCTCCTTGCGACATGCTGGATGCGTCATATTTAAAATATGACACATCATGTTGCAAGGAGTTACAGATACGTCAGTATTGCTGACCTATCTGTAGGCGCAAAAATGACGCATTGCTGGAGTGTGTCACAAAAGTGACAAAACTTCAGCAATGGGTCATTTAACATGGGCAAGTCCCATTTCAATGTGCCTGCATCAGTCTTACGCCTGCTGTGAGGCAGGCGGACAATATTGACGCATTTGCATCCTAGATGTGGCGCAGTGAAATCTCATAGATTTCACTGCGTCACTTCTACGAGGCTTAATTGCATCAGAACGCCCACCCTGCATACATTGGGGCTGATTCACAGAACTAACTTAAGACAAAATCCTAAACTTACTACTTTTGGTATTCACAGAAGTTAGGATTTTGTCTTAAGACAGACTTAAGACAGACTTAAGACAGAATCCTAACTTAAGTCTGTCTTAAGACAAAATCCTAACTTCTGTGAATACCAAAAGTAGTAAGTTTAGGATTTTGTCTTAAGTTAGTTCTGTGAATCGGGCCCAGAATACCTTGCGCAGGTATTATGTGGCACAGGGGTTTACAAAGTGACGCATCCACCTAGATGCATCACTTTGTAAATATGACGCAACATGGTGCATTTTTGACGCTGCTGGTGCGTCACAAAAAGTGACATACCGGCAGCGCAAAAGTGACGAAAGGGCTCATAAATAAGTCCCTTAATGTTTTGCAAGGTTTTCCTGAATATAACCAAGGCAAAACGTTATGGTTTTGTGCAAAACTGCCTCTTTATCCCAACCAATATATATGCTTTCCCTTCCATTTCTTCGATCTTATATAGAAAAGTCAATTTTCTAGGCACACTTTTCTTCTTGACCAAATGTATTTTTCCATGGAAATCCCGAATCTGTGGAGTTTGATTTTTCATTTTTGTGTGGCAATCATAGCTACACATCAGAGAATACAACCTTCTGTAAATCGATGCTTTTATCATGTACTTGTAACAGTAAATAATGCTCTTCTGTTTTTTTCCTTGTAACAGGATGTTGACCCATACAGTGTCAGTAAGACTGCCCTCACAGGTTTAACCAAGATTTTGGCATCAGAATTGTATCCGATGAATATTCGGCTAAACTCATTAGCCCCTGGAATTATCAAGACACGGATGAGCAGTTTTGTAAGTTTAACAAATTAAAATTTAAAGTGTCCACAAATAAAAATAAAATCTGTCACATTTCTCTTCTGTAGGCACATAAAAAGCCAATTAAACAAAACACAGCTGAATTACTACTTGATCCATTCTCTAACAAATTAGCAAATTGAACTTCTAGAAAAAAATGATACAGGGTAATATATATACTTCCATACAGAACATAACAGCACAATCTAGTAAAAAAAAGCTGCCTTGCTGTTTTAAAAAACGTATAGAATGGATGTTGAGCACCTCACTGTAATACAATGGTTGGATCAAACAGAAGTAGCATTTGTAATTCTCAACAATGCATACAATTGGGGAGGAAGGGAGTGGATATATAATTTGGGGCAGAGTTACAAGAAAGTGATGCTTCTGTAAAGATGTGTCACTTTCCCTGCACCACCATTAGAAACCTTTGCGCCACTATGGATCAGCCGTATTTAAAATCCGGCGCACCATAGTGCAAGAATTGACAGATGCATCACAAATTCTGACGATTCTGTTGAAGCAAAAGTCACTCATTGC
Organism: Lissotriton helveticus; assembly: GCF_964261635.1. Lineage (NCBI taxonomy): Eukaryota > Metazoa > Chordata > Amphibia > Caudata > Salamandridae > Lissotriton > Lissotriton helveticus. The sequence goes on from NC_136072.1 coordinate 76,280,678, forward strand.
TGGAGTCGTGTCGCAAGCACGCACAACACCAGCAATGCAGGGGGAGGCCTATCCTCAGTGTGCTGTGTCACTCTTTATGCCTGCTTCAAGCAGGCATAAGAATTTGACGCAGTGGCAGTCTAGAAGCAGTGCAGTGAAATCTTGTAGATTTCACTGCGTCAATTCTATGAGGCTTTTTTGCATTGGAACGCCCACCCTGCATACGCAGGTATAATGTGACGCAGGGCTTTACAATGTGACACATCTACCTAGATGTGTTACGTTGTAAATGGGCCGCATTTTTACGCTGCTGCTGCATCACAAAAAGTGACGCAACAGCAGCACAAAAATGACGCAAGGGGCTTGTAAATCTGCCCCTGTGTATGCAGACAAACGACAGATCTCTTTAAAAGTATTCTCTGTTTAGGTTATCTGTGTTCTAATAAAATGCCCCTGAAACGTTCATGAATTGTATGTGTTCAAAGCTGCTCAAATTGAATTTGGAGAAAACTGAAATTATTATTTTCTGACGACCACATGACATCATCACTAACAAGCTGTAGTTTTGCTTCTTGCTTCAGCACACACGACGATCATACATGTACACTGGAGTCAGCTTTATAACAATAATTAGGATCTAGAGCAGTTCCATGAAGTCTAGAGGGCATACAAAGCGCTCCCTCTTGGCCAAGAGTGATGACTGTCACCTCGAATGACTATAAAGAAATGGCAGTGGTGGTGGCAAATTTATTAGAATTGTAGGACAGGCCTTTTTACCTGTTGCCTCTAGTGAGAGTGGACTACTAGCCTCACCTGTGACTTCCAAATTGGTGTGCCAGTCTCCTGCATCTGGATCCTTTGCTTATCCATCTGGGACATGAATGTCACATGTGTGCACCTTACTTGTGTGTGTAAACGTTGCATGTGGAGCATTTATGGCACATGTGGCTGTAGATACACTGCGTTCTACCTTGTGCTTCCCACTTTCACGTGGCAGGATGGAGGGTTGGACAGAGAGTCTACACAGCAGATGTGAATTGCACGGCTTCCCCCTATGCTGAATGTTGTTAAGGAGAGGAGAAAGTGGATCCCTTTGAAACTAGGAAGTTTTCTGTTGACCTCTGCTGGACCCATGTTGCTCTGTTGGCCCATTATTCTCTGGAGCAGCACATCCCCACAGGTTAAGAGATAACTCAACTGGATTGCTTCCCTTGCCTTTTTACTCTTGTTTTGGATTGCTGCTAACATGAGACTCCCGCTTGACCTCTCCCTCCTGCTCACACATCCTGACAATGACCTTTGCAGGATCAGTCTGACTGGAATAAGAAAAAAGGAAGGACTGCCTATAACCAAACTCAGAAGTGATAGTTGCATATACAACTGCTTTTTTGCCACCTAAATATGGGACAGAATAATCTAGCCAGTGTGCCAAGATTTACTTTCCTGAATACACCCACCATGGAGCTCCAGGGATGGATATGTGCCAACTCCATTTCCCATGCCATGTTTGGGTCCAATACCAGGGGAACTTAAACCCAAGCCTGTAGGAGACCGTGCTTCAAGGTAAAGAGTTAACCAACCTTCCTGGATGGGCATTGGAGGTGCTCTTGCATGAGGAAGGTTCTGCTCAGGAGAGGGGCAATGAAGGTGGTGAGGTGGGTTGTGCCGGAGAGGTCCACTGCATTTTCTGGGAAGTATGTGACCTTTCTGTGAGGGTGAGAAACAGGGATCTGAATTGACCTGGGAGTGGAATTAAACTGCATGCACCAGTAGGTCAAACTTACTGAGTAACTTGCTGCCAGCTGAGCTCATGAACTTTCAAAGTGTCAAGAAATCACTTACCACTTAATGAAAATTTGACTGCCATCCACCCTCTCCCACGGAATTAATCAAGAGTACCAGAGCAGAGTCATACCTGCCAAGATCCTTCCACCTGGGACCAACCATGACAAGGAAGTATGAGTATCTAGTTTGTTTTGAGGTAGGTTTTTGTGTTTGAGCCTGAGGAAGATTCGAGCCGCAATGGCTGATAAGCCACAACCATTGCAACTAAACTGCCTCCTTCTCATCGGGTGCAAATGCTGCCTTTACTCTAGTTGATGCTGGAGCAATGGCTCATGCACTAGTGAGTCCAACTGTGACAGGTGCACCGCCTCCTATGGTTTGAGGGCCAGGATGCACAAAACATTGAGAACAGCTTGCACCTTCCATTGGACACTTGGACAGTCCTCACAGACTGCATAGACTGATAGCACACAAATCCAAGAAAGAAAAGGTACAGAGTCATTGCACCCAGAAAGCGGGGGGGGCTGTAACAATAGCGTAGGGGACGGGTGCAGCTGCTACAAAATGTGTTTCCCTTCAAGTAACTCTCTTAGGTTTTCTCTCAAAAAAAGGCCAACACACTTTACCACCAAAGACTGTCCTCCCAGATTGCTGGGGTATTGTCTCCCCTCGACACCATTGATGGATGTCTTCTGTTGATTATGTGCATCAATTACCTTGTGTAGAGTAGCAACAACTTAATTTCTCTTTATAAATAAAAGTATTTGATTTAATTAATTCTAATATTTGGTATCTGATGTCCTTTAAATTCTGAGCCATCAAAACAACATGACCCGGTTCTTTAAGGCAATTACTTTAAAGTTCACAACGTGTACAATATGTTACAACTTTCTGTATAAACAAATCTCTCCCCTATTTTTTATGTCTTTGTGGAAGAGTGTCACACGTTTATCTGCCTATTGATAAAAGGCCTCCATCCCAATTGTGACAGTCTATCTGAATGCAAAAAAAGAACAGAAAGGTGACTGACGTATATGTGAATTCTCAATACATTCAGTTCACAACACTCAAACTGTGAAAAATGTGTGTAGGCAAGATGGGCCCTCACGGGTGAGCCACCATCGAGATACCTGGTAGGTACTCACTAGATAAGCCCATTTTTATCATCATCGGCGATCATCTTGCCCAAAATAAATGTGTCCGAATTGTTTTTATTATAAGTGCAGTGAAGTGATAAAGAATCACAAAAACGTGAGTTAAAATTGATAGGCACACACGTCTCACAAACACTTTATTCTTTACTTCGTGTGACCTATCAAGCTAAAAAAGCAAGGCTGGCTGCTATACATGCATACCATTACCATGAGCCAACATGTTTCATTGCCCAGAATACATTTAAGCAAATTCTTCAGGGCCAACAATTTCTCGCCACTGCATCAAAGTTGGACACACCATTCATGTAGACCTTAATCAGCCACGGTGTCTCCTACCGGCTGTAAGGTGCGATTAAAATGAAGAAAAGCCCCTCATGTGAGTCTTCCTCTCAGATTCAGCTCTCAGTCGTTATATGAATCGGTCAGAGCCTCACGAAGCGTATCGTCTCCACCTCTGCCTTGCTTTTTTAGCTTGATAGGTCACGCAAAGAATAAAGTGTTTGTGAGACTTGTGTGCCTATCAATTTTAACTCACGTTTTTGTGATTCTTTATCACTTCACTGCACTTATAATAAAAAAACATTCGGACACATTTATTTTGGGCAAGGTGATCGCCGATGATGATAAAAATGGGCTTATCTGGTGAGTACCTACCAGGTATCCCGATGGTGGTTCGCCCGTGAGGGGTCATCTTGCCTACACACATTTTTCAGAGTTTGAGTGTTGTGAACTGAATGTATTGAGAATTCACATATACGTCAGTCACCTTTCTGTACTTTTTTGGAATTCAGATAGACTGTCACAATTGGGATGGAGGCCTTTTATTAATAGGCAGATAAACGTGTGACACTCTACCCCAAAGATATAAAAAATCGGGGAGAGATTTGTTTATACAGAAAATTGTAACATATTGTACATGTTTTGAACTTTAAAGTAATTACCTTAAAGAACAGGGACATGTTGTTTTGATGACTATATGAGTGGAGGTCGACCCTGGTGTTCTGTTTTCCCTCTATGCTCCTTGTTGCTTATATACTTTAAATTCTGAGACAATAACTTCCAATACTTCCCTGACAAAGCCTTTGACTGCTCAACCTCCTCACTCTGAGGGTCACATTGCTAAAGACTTTAATTGTCACAATCTGAGCCCAGCAATCTGTTTCTGCCCTAGGACTCCTGAACAAGTTCCTACAAGACAATAAAGACTTTACCCCCTCATTATTCTTAGTTTCAGCCACACCAGTGGTTGTTTCATCACATGCATTTTACACTAGAATGACAACAGTTCAATAAATGTTTATTGAAAAACATCCATTTCGTTTATTCTATGTATCTCTTTGAAACTGAGTAATCACAAGGGACTAAGCGAAAAGTACTGCACTGTTTCCACTGTCCTGAAAGATCAGGGTTGTCATGTTCGATTAGTTGCCAAGAGCTATTCTCTCCTTGGTAAGAGGGGTTTCTAGTGGCACTGTGAGCTAGCTAGTATACAGGCTAACACACCTGGTAGGGGTGTCTAGAATCAGTCTGACATCAATCCTGCAGAGTATGTTGTCTAAACGTGCAGATCCTATATAGGTTTTATAGGAACTACACAACACTTGATCAAGGCAGTAACCGACCCAAAAAACTATTTGAACTCATAAAAGCACAATCGATTTAGTGCCTGTGGCCTGCTTCTGGTTTACATGACTTTGTGTAGCTCACAGTTGGGCTTTGTGTATTCCTCCTAGACAGCCGCACACAATAGATACCCTAGGTGTGCTTGGATGGACCATCACTGGCAGGATGTGAAAAGGGAACTGGGCCCTGCCCTACATACACTCAAATGGCCTGTGTCCTGTTTCCACACAAAGGGCTGCATGCTCCTTGTAGTCTGTCTAGAGCCCGGGCAAGAAAAGCAGGAAGCCTGTATACTGGCCTTCCTGCCCAGTGGGCCTCCGCATACTCTGCCAGTAGGAAGGATTGCTCTGCTACTGAAGGGACTGACACTCTGCTGAACTCCTACTCAGAAGGAACTGCCACCCTACTAAGCTGACCTGGTGTCTGCTGCTCTCTTGCCTGGATGAGAAGGACTGGACCTGCATCTGTTGAACATAGGACCCCAAAGTGACTCCAAGGGCTAGTTGACTGGCCTCCTGACTAGAACCTCAAGGACAGAAGGCTCCAAAAATCTTGAACCCAGCACCTGGAATCTGCCATCTGTTAGCCCTACCCTGCCAAGTGGTACTACCCCATCTCTTGGACCCTTGGAAATAGGCCTAAATGTGCTCCACATGCCCTTCTGTGTATCCGGCATAACCAATGCATCTTCTCTGCTCTGCAGTGCAACCCCCAGCAGAACTGATGCATCATCCCTGCTGCAAGGGTTCTCCCAATGCAAGGACTCCGCATCAACTTCGCTCCCTGTGGGAAGCTTTCCACATACAGGCCCTCGCACTTTAACACCTTCAATGCTACAGCAATTCTCCCTTGGTGCTGCAGTCCCTTAAATCCCATTGTTCATGACGAGCTCAGCTCGTCATGAGCACACGAGCAGTGTACTGCATGACGAGCTGAGCTCGTCATGAGCATGGAAGGGGTTAAATCTCTCTTCTGAGGCAGCCTCGACAATGATGCAGGTGTTTGCATTGCAGCCTCACATGTCCTTGGAACAGATGCATTGCCTCGACTGTGTGATGCATCCTCAACACCGATCTTTGCATTGCAAGCCCTCGCTGATGGGATCCTCAACGATAACGCAGGACCTCCCATTGCAGCTCCTCAGAACCAACACATCTCCCAGGCTGCCCCATTTGCATCCTCAGAGCTCTCCATCGCGGTCAGCCTGAACTTGTGACTTTGTCCTGGTCTGGTGTGACCAGATATCCACAGCTGGCAAATTGTCCCTTTTGGCACAATTTTCACTTAAATATTTTAAATTGCATAGCTCTGGTTCTATTGATTGGGTTTCTATTATTTTCATCACAAATTACTCTATATACTAGAGTTTGCTTGTGACTGCACCCTGAAACAGATTGTAATTCCTGCTTGAGTAGGGTTTTACTTCCCTCAACCAGTAGCTCAGTTTCTTACAGTTGGTAAATAGGAAACCCTATAACATTGAAGGGAAGTAAAGTAACACCACAAAGTTTAGCCAAGTCTCTTTTTTGCATTTGAGTGAAGATGATTGCCTTTAAGAGAGAGCTTGCCAAATTCCAAATGTCTTAAACAAGGCTTTACAAAACCGTGAAATATCTCGAGTATCTTTATCAGAAATTAAAGTATAAGGCAATCCATGAAGACAAAAATGGCAAAAATAATTTGGATCATTTCTTCAGCAGTTGTCAATATTGGCAATGGAGGGAAATCTGTAGAAATGATATGCCATGTTTCCGGAGCCACTGGTAGCACTTATTTGTATCCAAAAGGCTAAGAATTTAAAGACGTACTTTAGGTACAAATGAAGGGGATATTGTAGGAACTGCTTGTAGTCAGATTTTGGTTTTGTGATTGATTATTTGTTTGCATGTAGCTTTCAGTGTAATGAGATATGTTGGGAATGACTTTTTAAAGTCTGTATATTTTTACCTTATTAGTGTTTTGCTTCAGGGTGTATTTGGACACTTGTCACATGGAATCAATGTTTGATCATGTTGTATTGGGAGGCATTTGATGCCTTCTTACAAAATTCATTACGTTGAAGGATTAAGAGCATGTGATGCTTATAATAGCAAAAAGAAAGAATAATATAGAAGGATCCAGATAAGCACTTTGAAAAAATGCAGAGGGATTCTAGGCAAAATATTGCAGTTATCAATACACATTTTAGGGGCAGCAATTTCAGATGAGTGGAAATTTAAACCTAGCTGATGAATACCAAGCAATGATATGTTCAGCAAAATAAAAAGCATCATAAAAGGTAGTGCTTTACTAATGTTGTAGATGACTGCTAATAAATACAGGTCCCACACCCCATGATCAGCTGTCTTTTTATACCCGCACCCAAGCCGGAGTCCATAAGATATGAGGTCCAACCTGGTTTATTCTTGTTTGTCTCTCTCTATTAGATCACTGCAGTATGTGAGAAGTGTGAATCAGTCCCCACTGGTGAAAAGGAGTATCTTTCCTTTTTACTTTTGTTTTGCTTCGGTGTACTTTACTTAATTTATATATCAATTTGTGATACTCGCTTGACACTCCAGGCCAGTAAGTGTGACATGCATTTGTGTTGGAATTTATTCAAATATTTTTACATACAAAATTACACAGGCCAACTGGTGTATAATGTAATCTGAAGGTTTCACAATAGGCTAATGCTGCTTAAATGCAGGTATAGCTGGGCAGAGATATTTACATGAATGGCTCTACCTGACATGCAGTTGACTCTGCATCTGACCCAGGTCAACCTGTCCACAGCAAAAGCATTAAATGTTTTCAGTTTAATACACTATTATCAGGGAGAGAGACACCACCTGTTGTTTATTTTGTCTTTTTTGTTGTTGTTCATAACACAATACTGCTATGTACAATAATTTAACAGGATTATCAAACCGCGTTTGGTTGGTTCTCAACGACAGAGGTTGAGATCGTTTGCCACTGATGTACTGGGGTCCATCATATAATGGCTCTGCAAACTGGGCCAAGAACAACCCCTTCCTCAGTTGACTTTCAGAGTTGTTATGGTGAACACTCATATGCTTCTCAGCGAGATAATGTGTGGGTGCACATACTCAATAATTTCAATGTGCAACCCAGTGCTTGTCTCTTCAGGAGAGTACCTTAATCATAAAGCTGCACCCCCAGTAGTCACAAAGTTTTGTGCCTACAATTTCGTGTCCTTGAGTCTGATTCCCCTTTAATGTACTGCACTTTCTCCATTCCCTCAACTACTCTGTCACAGGAGGACTCCCTAGTTCTTGATTTTCAGGCCTTTTGCAAGTCAGGTGATAGTGTGAATAAAGCACAGGTGCACCTTTTAGGCCCAAAGTCAAATGCACACTCAGGGGCTTATTTACAAGTCCCTTGCGCCGCCAGTGTGCCACTTTATTAATGGGAAAAAGTGATGTACGGGCGGTGCAAGGGGCTTGGTCAGTTTTTATTCTTAGCCCATATTGATACAGGTTTCACGTTTGAGTCCTTATTTGCCTCTTGGTGAAGTGGAGCTTATCTTTTGAGGGGGCTGCCATGAGCCAAAAGTCCACAGGGATGTGTAGGACATCATGAACGGGAAGCAGCCATTATTCCTCTCATCCATCCTCAGTCTATGGAGCCCACAGTGCTGATGCAGCTGCAGCTGCATGCGGTGGTCTCTGAAGGTTATGGAGATGCGGCTCTACCGGTGGTGAGGACAGATGCAGCCTGGGTTGGACTATGGGTGATTGCGGCAGTCGCAGTTCTAATCGGACCAGAATTGGTTGCAGCCCTGTTCTGGCCTATCTTGATCTTAGGAGTTTTAGCCCCCATCAAGGACTACTGCCTTCTAGGTAGTTGTTTATCATGTCCGGGTGTAGGGTGATCACAAAAGTTGTAGCCCTCATTGAGGCCTATGACAATCATGACATTTGAAGCCTCTATCTGAGCGTATGAGGATCACAGCAGTTGTAGCCCATGCATGGGCAGTCATGCATTTGCAGCTCCTGTCTGGGCCTACAGATGTCACGCAGTCACAGCCCCGGCTGGGCCTATGATGAGCAGTTGCTATTCTCTGTGGAAATCTGGATGAAGACCATAGGGTCTACAGGACATACAGGCCCTCCCAGGCTTGTTCTCATACAGTCAGCTCTTGTTGAAAGTCTCACAGCCACTGGGGACACACTGTGGCTCTTACCCCCTGAACAATCTCTCCTCCCACAGGACGGGGCATGCTATTTACCTTCATCAGCAGGCAGGCTGCTTAAGAGCCAATCCATATCTCCTCCTGAAAAAAGTATAGACTATTGATAATGTCCCTTCACATCTGAGAGACTGTCTTTCAGGCAGACACCAGGCCTGGTTGCACAGAAGTTCTTTGAGTACACTGCAGAGCACTCCTCTCCCTTTTTGTAAGGGCATTGGGGAACCAAGTAGAGCGGATTAGGTCGTATGTTTTTTCTTCAAGGTGCTACACCCCTTCCACACCCTCTATTACTCCCTCCACTACTCCCTCCCAACTGCCCACCCAGCTCCTAATCCCCCCTTTGGGCAAACACAAAACAGAGGAATCTTACACAAGTAGCCCAATAGGCCTTGCTGTTGTGACACAAAGAGGTATGGTCACACTACTGAGCTCTTCTAAAATACATATTATGCTGTCACCGTCACTTTATGTGATATACTCAGAACAGGGACAATTGTCTACTGCCTATAATGAGGGTACACTTGATACACCCCTTGGAGCCATAGAACAGGTCCAGGGCTTCACATTGTCAGGGACACGTCTAGGCCAATGGCCACTCACATAGGTTATCATGGCACCAGGGTCAAAATAAAAGTCAGGCTGTGCTTAGGGCATGGTACCACATCTGCACAGAATGCAGGGGATGCTCCTGTCCCAACAATGATACATTAGTTATATCAAAAAGATATATTTATAATGTGGTCTTTGGTTTCCTTGTTGTTTTAGACTTAGAAAAGTTGCTTCACAAGAAATCTATAACTTCTTGTCCTGCTTTTATTTGTCTCATAGGTGAGTGAAACTCATAGTTGTACTAGGAGGGGCCCTTAACAAATCATTAGTTAAGCTTCTGTCGTGCATCTTTCTCTGGTTATTACAATGTAGAGATTCCTAGAAAATGGCCTTGACTAAAAACTTTCCTTTTTAATTTTTTGCTGAAATGTGTGGGATTGTTCATGATTGTAAATCAAGAGGTGAGTTGGTGAAAAGGGTGGGTATGATGAGTAAGATGCACGGGGTGTAGGTAGTTAGTGGAGTTTATGGGTAAAATGTTTTGGATTGATTGATTGTGTGTGTGTTGTAACAAAATATAGTGAAGGGGTGATACAGTTAGCGCATGGGGTACAAGATTAGATAGTTTGGAAGATTGGAAGTTGGGTCCTAGGTGAAGCAAAGTAGAGCATGGTGTGAATTGATGTAGCTTATGTGATATGTAGATGCAGTACATTAGGTGGATTGATGTGGAGTGTGGTGGATTATAAAAAAGTACATAGGGTAGAATGTTGTATTTTGGGGTGGATTAATGTGTGTGGTATACATATGTGCAGTGTTTTAGAAAGATGAAATCCAGAGAGTGAGTGGATTTTGTTTGTGGGGTGATTAAAAGAAATGTATAGGTCTACACACATATGGTATGTGGGGAAAATGTAATGTATGTGGAGAGAATGTAGTACATATGGAAAGAATGTAGTGTATGTGAGTAGAATGTAGTCAGTTGGATTAAGAAAGTATGCTGGGAGTATGGATTTATTGTGAATTTTTTTCACAAAACTGAAAGACAAATTGCCATCCAGCAATAATATTGTATCCAGAATATCGACTACCACAATATTGTGAAGGTATTTAAGAATTAGTTAGCCAGTATTAACTACATATCTACCTAAATCCACATACACATGCCTTTGTGCAATTGTATGTTTTCAATGTATGAAGATGTGGAGCTAAGAATAGTAAATATATATACTAATCTTCACTGAAATGTGGTAGTTAATATTCTGGAAGAGATATATTGGCAGGACAATATTTAAGGCTTCATAGTGTGGGCAACACCATTTATTGTGTAATGATGGAAAAATATTTTGAACGGGCCAATCACTGTGCATGTGGAGAATGGATATAGTGAGTCGGGTTTATATAGGTAGAGGATTGAAGGCTTTATTGAGAGTTATGGACACTGCATGGTATGTATGCAGTGTCCGGTTGGATGGTGAAGCTGAATGTGGCATGTAGGCTGAATAGATGTAGTCACTAAACAGAGTTTCTGAGAATAGTGTCGTAATGTGCAGTTTGTTGCATCAGACTATCTAGGTGTAAAATGAACAGCTGTTTTGCTGTAGCTGACAGATGCAAGGTCAAGTTAGAAAATGGTATTTGGTAAATAAATGATGGACAGAAGTATTGGATGGATAGAAACTTACACATGTGGACAGTAGGTGAGAGGGTCATCTAGCATTCATCTTTCGAGGCTAGACTTGGCAAATAGACCCTACAAGATATTGATCTTTGGCCTTGCATATTGGAGAAGGCATTGAACATTTAGAACCTGATGTACAGTTGGATGTTAAAATACATTTGCCCTAGTTTCAGAGGAATGGTTTAATCTGACAGGAAACCCACTGGCTAAATTTCCTCCACCCATCTTTACCAGGGTTGAAAAAATTCCACAGGTGGATTCTTCTCTAAATATAGCATTGTCTATAGTAAGTGGAAGATTTTCTATGATCATCCATCATTTAATCAAGTACTTAGACATTTGAAAAGTCATTGCCTATTGAGTCTGGGGCAGTGCATGAAGGAAGGGATCAGGTGCAGATGACGGAATGTACCAGCTTGAAATGTAAGGCTGTGTATTGTAACTAATCAAACTGTGAAAATTGTAGGTGACTGTGAGGCCCTAATAATAAAACTGGAACTGTATTTATTCTACCCTTTCATGAAACAGGTGTGGACTGATGAAGCAGTTTTGAAGGACAATTTGAAATTATATGAACTCCAAAGGTAATAAGTGTGCTTTCTCTTCTGAACAATATTAGTCCCAGTCATCCAGGATGGTCAATCACACGTGTGTTTGATTGAGCTTTGAACTATATGCTTTTGCTTAACTGGATCATTATTTTTCAGTGTGCAGTCAAACACCATGCTTTTTTTTGTTGTCTTTGCATGGTCTAAAGCCATTTTCCATCTCTTTCTGAGCCTTTCACAAATATATTCACGCATTAAGTAAATCATTGCTAGGTTTATATTGTACTTTCTTGCCAATTTAACCACACCAATATGTACACATTACAACACAGCCCTCCTTATTCAGGTCATTATTGCTTCAGGAAACTTGTCTTCTGTTGTGCTTGACATTTCAACAAATAAATAGGTATTGTGGTTGTTTATGCCAACCTTTAAGCAAATATCCAACTTGCTTTGGAGATCACATGAAATTTCACATGTATTCCTGTGAAACTGGGACACAGATTTCTGGGATAAGGTCTGGAATTCCTTCAGTTTACTCACAAGTGAAAACATTTTTGTTTGCATAAATGCAACAAGTGCACATTTACAGATGCATCAATTTTCATCTTCAATTTCCAATTGTTGTTTGCCCTTGCTAACTATCTGTTCGCTAAAGGAAAATCGCTTCACTATGGAGAAACCCCCTTCCCTTACATTTTCAATAACTTTGTGGGTGTTCCCTCCCCATTCACTTTAGACATAGGGATTTACTACTGTAACAAGTTCACTCTGATGGTGGTGGAGTGGGGGCTGAATACTGGGACCAGGTTAGTCCCTCTGAAAAAGTTACCTTCTCAAAGTCAGACAGTCAGAGTTCAAAACTTCAGGATTTCACAAGAGGAACTCAACTGATGCCAGCCAAGGTTCCAGGACCAGGTGAAGCATCTTTTGGGGAATTTTAACTCACTCCAGCAGTGGTCAGCTGGTCACAGGCAAGCCCAGTTGCAGGTCCAGTTGCAGCAGTTTACCTGGGCAGTTGTAGGGAGGCCACGGGAGCTTGTTGTAACCCTGTAGCTCAGAACAGAATGTCAGCCAACTGACCAATGCAGTCACTCAGGTAGTCTTGTGATCAAACAGGAAGGCATGTCTCAAGCAGCACAGCAGCCCACTGAGGGTACAGTACAGGTTTCAAGCAGCAGGGCAGTCCTCAGGCAGCAGCAGGGCAGTCATCTGAGGTACAGAGCAGGACTCAAGCAGCAGGGCAGTTCTCTAAAGTGGAAAGAAGTCCTTTTGAGTGTCTTCTGCAGGTCCAGAAGTGAACAGGAGAGTTGGACCGAGGTACCAATATTTATACTTGATGAAAGCCTGTGAAGTGGGAGACCCTTCTAGACTTCCCCCATATCTGGTTCTGGAAATGTCCTTCCTCGTTTTCCCAGGCCTCAAGAGATCTAGGGTAACAAAGGACTGGTGTCAGGGTCTTTGTGAGTATGCTGGAGGCAGCCTCTTTGAAATATAAGTGGGGTGGTGAACACCTCTTCCCTTCCCTCGCCGGAAAGATGGCCCAGTGTGCCAACACCTTTCATCCCATTTGTCCTACTGTCTGGGAGAAATACATATAGGCCAACTGCCAACTATTCACAGTCATGTGATCAAGGGCACAGGCTGCACATTGTTAAGACAAGAAAATTGCACATTTCTTTAAGTGGAATTGTCAGAATAGTGACTTAAAATCGGACTTTACCATAAACAAAGATTTTAAATTACAATTCTTTTGAGACTATACAGGACTTTTTTATCTGCTCTCAATCAAAAGTTAGCACATATTACATATAATAAGGTTGCTCAATGTTACCATTTGGGAGAGTTAGACCTCACAGTAGTAAAAAACGTTAAGGGCTTACCTTAGGGGTGAGTTATATATTACAAAGGGTCTTTAGGCCATGCACAAGATTTATTTTTCTGGGTTGAATTGCCTCTTACACAATGTCCTGAGACATGTTTTAAAACACTACTGGTGGCACAATAAGTGCTCTAGGCCCACTAGTCGTACTTAACGTGCATGCCCTGAGTACATGTTGTACCACTTGACCATTGACTTATAAGTATAAGACTTGCAAGTAAATTAAATGTGCCAATCAAGTATAGGCCAATTTTACCTTGCTTTAGAGAGTAAGCACAAGCACTTTAACAGTGGTTAGTAGTAGTAAAGGGGAATAGAGAGCTAAAAAAAAAAAATTGAAAATTCAGAAAAACAGGAGGAGTGGAGGCAAAAGCTTTGGGGTTGACCCCGCGGAGAGGGCCAATCCAACAAAGTTATTGGGCCATATGTGCTGCCTGTAAATATATTCTGGGGCCAAAATTGCCTGAGTATGACTCTGTGGGAGAAGAGTAGTTTGAATTGGTTCTGTTTCTTTCAAGTCCAAAAGTGCTGCAAGGTGTTCCAAATATGATTTTAATTACTGCCAAGCTGCAAACCCAATAGAGCTTTATACCATAAAATCAGAAGGTTGTGTGAGCAACCCCATGCGCACCAATTGTGAGTCAAAATTAGCATCCCTGCTGTGATGCTCAGTGTTAGACCTGTTTGTGAATACCTAGGTGCATGCACAACTTTTTGGAAGAAAGTTTGATGGGGAAATGGTTCAAAACAGCAGGCCTTTTGTATTTGTTTTAATGTAAAGCCAATGAGCTTCTAGTATGCTCAAGTGACATGAGCTATGGAGGAGCAAATCCATGAATTTTTTCTGTTACAAATGTTTTGAAGCTTTTTTTTTTACTTTACGTGCTTAGGATATTTCACGTAGTTTGCAAAAAACTTGACAGAAAAAAGAAAAAACCCTGAGGCAAATTACTTTAGAGGGAGATTATTTTGCGGGAACACGTTTCCTTCCAAACTGTTCTTTTGCATAACTTTTTACCATGGTATACTTTTTATGAAAAGTGATAAAACATTGCAGGATTATGTATATGCGTTTTTCAACTTAGCAAAACTTGATCACAAAAATGATAATTTTACAGACTGATAGTGTGCACACATTGTAATGCACCTCAATGTAATACATATAGTGGGTCATGTCTTTAATACACCAGGGCAATATTTGAATTAGGCAAGCACATTTACCTGAATTTAATATTACATGAAGTTCGTGAAATGTCTCCAAATGCTGCATTATATGATTGCACTTACTTTCTTGCCCACTTGATTTGTATGGAAAAAAATCTCTCAGAGACACTTGTAGCTTAATCAGTCTCCTGCTGATTTATTGTGTGACATTTTTAGGCCTGGGCTAAAAGACAGCTTCAGGTTTCTTGCTTCTTCATGTTTTCCCAAAAATATCAAACAAAAAAGCATACATATATACACGCTCCTGATCAACACTCCTTCATCATTGGTCTCTTGAGATGTCACTCAAATTATGCCCTCTCCCACCCCAGTGCAAGGTAAAGGTCAACAGAAGACCCCATTCCAGCTGTTAGACGCTTTCACTTGGAGTGACAGCATTTTTCCGTTGCACATATATACATACATCTAAAAAAGGGTGCACAGTCTAAATATCGATTCCTAAATTTTGACTTACAGTAATATCGAGTTGGAAATATCGAAGGTGGAGAATATCGAGGTCAAGAATATGGTTGGACAGACTATCAACCCTAAGGTAAGTAATATCGCATTTCTTTATATCGATGTAAGTAATATCGAAGTTAGTAATATCGATATCAAATATATCGATGTTACTAATTTCGATGTTACTAATATCGATATTTGGATATTGTTATGTATTTTATTATGTATTTTATATGTATGTGTTATATGTTTTTGTTAAGTATTTTATTTGTTTTAAATTATATGTGTACTAGTTTTTATATATTAATAGTTAATTTTAAGTTAATTTTATGTTTTAGTACTGGAGCGGGTTGTGGGTTTATAGGGGAATAGGGTGGGAAGTAATTTAATTATAGTAAATTAATTATTAATTTTTAGTAATTGTAAATTCATTTTAATAAATTTTTGTATTGTAGTTCTGCAGCGGGTTGTGGGTTTATAGGGGAATTGGGTGGGTGTAATTTAATTGTAATTAAGTAATGATTTCTTTTTATTGGAATTGATTTTTATTTTATATTAATGATTAATTGGTAATTAATTTTTTAATTGGTACTTACTTTTTTAATTGGTAATCAATGTTTGTAATTGGTATTAACAATTTTTAATTAGCAATTAATTGTTTTAATTGGTAATTCATTATTTTAATTGGTAATTCAGATTTTTAATTGTTAATTACTTTTTATTTATTGGAAATTGGTAATTATTGTTTCATTTAAAATATTTTTTGATTTAAAAATAAATGTATTGTTTACTATATTTTAATTGTTAATTAATTTGAAATTATTAATATGTTTTTTTGTTTTGAAAAATAGTTTAGTGTTAAATATTTATTATTTGGTAACTAATATTTATTAATTAGTATTTATTGGTATTTATTGTTAATTTATTGTTAATTAATTATTCAATTGTAATTATGTTTTTAGTTTAGTAAAATATTTTAGTGTTCAATATTTATTATTTGGTAACTAATATTTATAATTTAATATTTATTGGTATATATTGTTAATTTATTGTTAATTATTTATTCAATTGTAATTATGTTTTTAATAATTATTAATGGGTATTTGAAAATGATGTAGTTTAAAAAAAAAATTATTATTATTTATTTTATTTACAACAAATATTTATAAGAATGTTCTATTTAACTTCTACGCTATCCAACAATTTTCCTTCTGTTGCACTCTCTGGAGTTGGAATAGTAATTTTCACCCCTACGCTATCCAACGCTTACCCTACTGTTGCACTTTCTGGAGTTAGTATAGTCATTTTTACCCCTACCCTATCCAACGCTTTCCCTACTGTTGCAATCTCTGGAGTGGGAATAGTAATTTTTACCCCTACACTATCCAACGCTTTCCCTACTGTTGCACTCTCTGGAGTGGGAATAGTCATTTTTACCCCTACGCTATGCAACGCTTTCCCTACTGTTGCACTCTCTGGAGTGGGAACAATAATTTTTACCTCTACGCTATCCAACGCTTTCCCTACTGTTGCACTGTCTGGAGTTAGAATAGTAATGTTACCCCCTACGCTATCCAACGCTTTCACTGCTGTTGCACTTTCTGGAGTGGGAATAGTAATTTGTACCCCTACGCTATCCAACGCTTTCCCTACTGTTGCACTCTCTGGAGTAGGAATAGTAATTTTTACCCCTACGCTATCCAACGCTTTCCCTACTGTTGCACTCTCTGGAGTGGGAATAGTAATTTGTACCCCTACGCTATCCAATGCTTTCCCTACTGTTGCACTCAGTGGAGTGGGAATAGTAATTTTTACCCCTACGCTATCCAACACGTTCCCTACTGTTGCACTTGTTGGAGTTGGAATACTAACTTTTACCCCTACGCTATCCAACGCTTTCCTTACTGTTGCACTCTCTGGAGTTGGAATAGTAATTGTAACTCTACGCTATCCAATGGTTTCTCCACTGTTGCGGTCTCTGGAGTGGGAATGGAAATGTTAAGTTCTATGCTATACGACGTTTTTATTACTGTATTTTTTTTAGTTATGGGTTTTGAATAGTATTTTTTTATTTAGCTATTTGATATTTTATGTATAATTTTAGATAATGTAGTATATAATTAATTTTAAAAATATTAAAAGTATTTTTAATTGTTTTAATTTATTAATAATAATCATTTACTTGGTGGAGGGGAAACATGGAGGCGGCTGGTTGAGCCGTGGCGGTGCTCTGACTATGGGCTCCCGCGCTGTTGGTATTTGGGTTGCAATTTTACCGCGTCTTCGGTGAAAAAGTTCTGCATCTTCCCATGGTGTGGTGTGGTGCTTCGAGGCCCCCCGCAATTTTGCCGATTCTGCTTGGTGGGGGGCCGATAGTGGCCGACCGGAGTACTGGCTTTCCTCACAGCGTCTTTCCACATACCCACTCCCATATGTTTGGGGGAGGAGCTTGCTAAGCCAGTAGCGGCGGCGGAGGAGGTGAAGGCGGGCGAGTGTTCACAGGAGTCTGTGTGCTCCCGGCCAGTTACCCTTCAGGTGCAGAGTCCCCTGCAGAGTCCCCTGCCTTTCCCAGCGAGGGAGTGGATTTGGTCGCTGGCCGCCCTGGAGCTCAGGAGGGGTCGCCGCATCCGTGAGGCTCTGCTTAAGCGGCGCTGTTTGGCTGCTGTTACCGAGGAGCATTGTGAGGAGAGGCAGTCTTTGGAGGAGGTGCAGCCTCGTGTCACACAGCAGCACAGAGTCACACAGCAATACCAGCACCAGATTGAGAGGGATGAGAACAGTATTTGCGGTAACGGGGGTGATGTTAACAATGTTGGAGGGGAAAGTCTGAAAGGCCCGGTGATACCTGTGAAAATACCCAGGGAGATCCCCCGGAGTGGTAGAGGAAGGGGGAGGGGGAGAGGGACCACGAAAGGAAAAGGCAAATGTATGGATAATGCTGTTGGTAAAAACATTGAAGACACTGTATGTTGAGGAGTCCTGCGAGACTCTTCTGACGTTTCCTCTCGAGCTGCAAACTCCCAACTCCCTCAAGGATCAACCAACACAATCAGGACTTGGACTCTGACTGAATTGACTTCTCCCCCAGGGAAAGGGGAAGTGGACAGAGAGACGCACAACAAATTATACAAGATTAAATCTTCGGTTGTGTCTCTCTTAGGAAGTGCTCCAGGCCGAGGACCTTCTGTTAGATAAATTCTGCGCTGTCTTCAAGCAGTACTGCGATGCAATGTGAACAATATGAACAACAATTAACTTGCTGAAACTTCTTAACTAACCATAACTATTACTTAAACATTGTGCTTACTGACCATAAATCCGTCTGACCCTTGTTCGCACTTTACTGAAGTTTTAACTCAGGTTCTAAATCTCGACACCTTTTGAGTAAACACAACATGTCAAAATAGCTTGGCACTTTAACTGAGTGAACTACCGGTAAAATTAGTGTGGTTAGTTTTAACAGAACTCAAAAAACTCATGCAAGATCATACCTGAGTCTTTAAAACAATTCTTCTGTAAAGAGACTCTGCAATTGGGAGACAGGGAAATACAGGGAAAAAATACAGCCTGTCTAAATTCACTCTTTCACCTAAGATTATTATCCCAATCTAATCTTGTAAATATGTTAACCTTTTCTTGCAACACTCAGAAAATAAGTCAACATTACTCTGCATTGTTCATATAGGTTCAATTTGCCTATTTAACACGGTTGTATTTACAAAGGCTTGTTTATTTCATCCAGTGTGCTTTTAAGCGCTTTAAACTTCACTGAGATCGGCTCTCTTCATAAGGAGTCATTAATCTCTTTCAGATCCTTGCACTCAGATCTCTTTTGGTAACTAGCGCTAGTCAGTGTACAAAGTACCAGTGCAATAATCGAAGTAAGTTTGCCTCTACCAAGGCTTGTTTTAAGATCTGCTTCCCTTGACGCGATGTGTTTCTTAAGCGTCTTGGGAAACTTCAATGTAATTCACCTTTGCCACTTTCTATTTTTCATTTAAATTATTCGTGGCCTTTTTAACTGAAAAAAGAAACCTCTTACTGTCCTTCTTCACATTTGACTGCACGTGGAACAGGAGACTCGAACCGGCTGCCGGAAGAGGAGATCAGCGGGGAAACAAACCTCCCGGCTGCCGCAGAGGGACGTCGGAAACCTGTCACGTCGTCTTCCTGCATTAATCAAAGACGCTGACAGCCAAGGCTTCCGAAGTCACCGGAGTCGATCACAATGAAGGGAATAAATACCGGGGCTCAGGCAAACATGCGGTTGGACTTGAAATCAAGACTCAGGAAATCTCAACGCAGGGACAGAAGCTCTCGCTAGCACAACGAGAGACAAAGCGTTTGGCAGTTGGCTGAGGCTTGTATTTATAGCCTCAGCCACGAGACCAGCGCGAGGCTCACTCTCCTTCTCACCTAGCGCGAGGACAGACACGAGCCTGTCTCTCAAGAGCGCACAATCTTAGATGTGTCACAAAATTAAACTAAATAACAAACAAGCATTGCTAAATGCAATTGCTACAGATAAGAATTCAAAAGGGTTTTTTAAAATGAAACTGTACATAAAAATAATACACAAAATGAAATCAATAAACTACATTTATCTAATAGGTTCATTATATATACACTGCGTCAATTCTGAATCAGAACCTATTTAAGACGACCAGTAACACACCTAACAGTTCCTCCCCCCAAAGGTCGTCTTACAGGTCTAGGTTTATCAGGATGCAGAGCATGAAAAGATCTAACAAGCCTAGGAGCATGAACATTTTTTTCAGGTTCCCAAGATCGCTCAGAAAGATCATAACCCTTCCAATCAACCAAATAAAACAAGGCACCCCGAATCCTTTTGGAATCTATAATGGATTTAACCTCGTACTCAACATGGTCACCGACAATTACTGGCGGTGGTGGGTAATCAACACGAGTAGAAGGTTCAAAGGGTTTCAACAGAGAAACATGAAAAACAGGGTGAATAGCATATTCCTCAGGTAAAACTAGTTTCACAGATACAGGGTTCAAAACTTTCTTAACTTCAAAAGGCCCAATAAATCTAGGTTTCAATTTCCTGGGACCCTCCAACTGAATGTTCCTGGTGGATAACCATACCAACTGACCTTCCTTATACAAAGGAGCAGCTTTACGATGAGAATCAGCAGTCTTTTTCATAGATATTTTACTTTTGATCCATTGTTTCCTAGCCTTATCTTGGATATCCAACAGATGAGTCAACCTATCATTAACTGCTGGCATAGACAATTGTTCATCAGGTAAGAGAATAGGAATAGATCTTGGATGTTGACCAGTGAGAAAATAAAAAGGAGAACAACCCAAAGCTGAATGAGTGGTGTTGTTATAGGAAAATTCAGCCCACGGTAACACTTCATCCCAAGGGTGAGAGAAGGTAGATAACAAACATCTTAAACCCTGTTCAACATGCTGATTCAATCTCTCCGTCTGACCATCCGTCTGTGGATGAAAAGAAGAAGACAGAGCCAACTCGATTCCCAAGAGTTTGCTGAGTTGTGACCAGAATTTAGAAATGAACTGAGGGCCCCTGTCCGAAATAATCTTTGAGGGCAGACCATGAAGTTTCACAATATTAGATAAAAATACAGCACTGAATTCAGTTGCCGAGGGAATCTTGTGTAACGGGATAAAATGTCCCATTTTGGATAACAGATCCACAACCACAAGAACTGTAGTAAAACCATTAGACTTAGGGAGATCAGTAATAAAATCTAAACTGATTGTATGCCAAGGGTGAGGAGGAATAGTCATAGGATGAAGCAAACCCATTGGAACATCATGTAAAGCCTTCTGACGAGAACAAACTGGACAGGTTTTCACAAATTGCTGAATAATAGAAATCATTTTTTCCCACCAAAAATGACGTTGACACAAATCCAGGGTTTTGTTAATACCTGGATGTGCAGCAATCGCCAAATCATGATTCCATTGCATGACCTTATCCTGTAAATCTCTTGTGGGAATAAACAATTTGTCATTGTGATAGAAAAACCCATCTCTAATGGAATTACCTTTTTTTAATAACCATTCATGAACATCAAAAATTTTTAATTCCATCTTAACAGAATCCCAAAAACTTTCTGAATGGATTTCAGCAGCAATTTTTTCTAAAGGCAAAATACTGGGGGGATCTTTAACAGAATTTAAATCTTTTTCACATACTAATCGTGAAAGTGTGTCAGATAACAACTGCTTTTTTCCAGGTCGATACATAATTAAAAAGTCAAATTCGCTAAAAAACTGTAACCACCTCATCTGTCTAGGAGTAAAAGCCTTAACAGTGGAATAAAATTGTAAATTTTTATGGTCAGAATAAACAGTAATAGTGTGTTTAGCTCCCAAGAGGTGATGTCTCCATTCTTGAAACACATCTTTAATGGCTAACAATTCACGTTCCGCAATCGTATAATTTTGCTCAGCTAAAAGCAATTTCCTAGAGAAAAAAGCAATAGGATGGAAGTGACCAGTATTTGCATCCTTTTGAAGCAACACCCCACCAATAGCAGTCTGCGAAGCATCTGCTTCCACAAAGAAAGGCCTATCAGGATCAGGATGAACCAAAATGGGAGCAGAGGTAAAAGCCTTCTTCAACAATGAAAATGCTTGATCAGCTTCCTCAGTCCAAGAGAAGACCTTCCCTTTTTTCAATAACTGAGTAATGGGAGTAACAATATCTGAAAACTTAGAAATGAATCGCCTATAAAAATTAGCAAATCCAAGAATTCTCTGCGTATCTTTAATTGAAGTAGGAATTGGCCAGGTCAGAATTGCTTCGACTTTCTTTGGATCCATACGAATCCCCTCAGGTGATAAACAATAACCGAGAAATTCCACCTGAGAAGCATTGAAAACACATTTTTCCAATTTAGCATATAGAGAATGATCTCTTAACTTCTGTAACACTAACTGAACATGTTGTACGTGTTCTTCCATATTTTTAGAATAAATTAAAATGTCATCAATATAAACGATGCAACAGACGTCCAACAGATCATGCAAGACCTCATTAATAAAATATTGAAAGGCCGCTGGAGCGTTGCAAAGACCAAATGGCATAACCGTATACTCAAAAAGACCAAATTTCGTACGAAAAGCGGTCTTCCACTCATCACCTTCTTTGACTCTAATCAAATGATATGCACCTCTAAGATCCAGTTTGGTGTACACACTAGAACCCTTAATTTGATTAAGAAGCACTGGAATCAAAGGCAATGGATATCTATTCTTAATGGTTGCTTTATTAACCTTTCTGTAATCAATACAAGCCCTCAGATCCCCAGACTTCTTCGAAACGAAGAAAAGAGGAGACGAAACAGGAGAAGTAGAATGTCGAATGAACCCTAACTCCAAAAGCTCATCCAAATAGTTCCTTAAATAAACATTTTCAGGTTCGGTTAAGGCATAAATTCTACTACATGGTAGAATAGCACCAGGAACTAAATCAATTCTGCAATCAAAAATTCTGTGCGGTGGTAATTGGGTTGCTTCAACAGGATCAAAAACCTTAGAAAAGTTTCTATACTCAACTGGAAGCCTATTATCTTCCGCAGTTAGAGCAGCACAAAAAAGGGGCATCACCGGATCTTTGGTTTCTTGATAACAGTGTAACTTACAAAAAGAAGACTCTAAAGTAACAGTCCTTTTAATCCAATCAATATTGGGATTATGTAATTCCAACCAAGGAATGCCTAGGATGACACCAAAACTTGGAGCATCAATAAGATCAAAAACCACTTTCTCCGTATGCCCATTATCTGCTACCAAAGTTAATGGTTCGGTGTTAAATTGAATCATACCAGAAGATAAAACCGAACCATCAACTGCTCTCACAGACTCAGGTTCCTCCTTAGTAACAAATTTCAGATTCAATTTATGGGCAAACCCAATATCGAAAAAATTCCCAGTAGCTCCAGAATCCAAAAGTACAGGAATGCTATGTCTTTGAAGAGTAGTTAAGATAAAGACCATCCGAATAGTAAAATGTTTAGGAATATGTGTAGTTACATTGGTGACAAATTTGGAGATCTTAGAAGAAGATTTGCTCGAGGGAACGATCTCAGCTTTCCTCGAGTATTTTAGTTTTCCGACGGCTTAATAGGAAGAGTTTCAACAACTAAAACTTTCTTTTTTGTGGGTTTCACAGAACAATCCTTGGCAAAATGCCCAGGTTTGCCACAGTATAAACATAAATTGCCCTTACGCCTCCGTTCTTTTTCTTCAGGAGTTAAAGGCCCTTTGAACCCACCCGGTAAAACAGATTCAACAAAAACATTCTTAACCTCAGACTCTTTTTTCTCAACTTTAACTAGAGGACTTCTAAAGTCACTCCTAGTTTTTTCATTTCTACGTTCACCCAATCTGTGATCAAGTCTAATCACTAGATCCTGAAATTCCTTAAACCCATCAGGTAAATTCACTATGTGCGCAAGGGAGTCTTTTAAATCATCTTTTAGACCTCTATAAAATAAAGAAATCCTCTTCTCCTCAGGCCAATGAGTTTCAGACAGAAGTCTATTAAAGGTAGTTATATAGGATACAAGGTCCTTGGTCCCTTGACGAAGACTCAATAACTCATTATCAGAAGATTGAATTAAGGTATGTTTGGCGAATAGACTGGACATGGCCAATTTAAAATTCTGCAAATTGTGAAGCAAAGGATCATTATTATCTACTAAAGGCATGGCCCAATTAGCAGCCACCCCTCCCAGATAAGAAATTATAAAAGCCACCTTAGCAGAATCAGAAGAAAAAATTTGAGGTTTACACATGAAGTGCAATTGACATTGACTAAAAAATGTTGCAAATCTGCTATTATCTCCAGTAAACCTTTCAGGATTAGCCAAAGGGACAGGTGTGGGAGTAACAACAGTTACTTGAACTGGTTGTTTTTCTGACTGAACTTCTGAGGTATGAGGCTGAATAACCTCAACTCCAAATCTAGCTGGCGCTAAAACTGGTTTCTTCTCCTTAGAAGAATCCCTCCAAGACGAGAATCCAACCCTAGTCTCATCTAGCTCCTGACGAAGCGATTGATTCTCTAAACGTAAATTTTCCATCTCCACTGTCATCTTCTGGACTAACTGTGACAACTGTGAAGCATCCATGAGGGTGAGTTTGCAGACTTGAAAGGAAACGATTTTAAAATTGGGAAGTTAGGCTTTGTCTACTGTTGAGGAGTCCTGCGAGACTCTTCTGACGTTTCCTCTCGAGCTGCAAACTCCCAACTCCCTCAAGGATCAACCAACACAATCAGGACTTGGACTCTGACTGAATTGACTTCTCCCCCAGGGAAAGGGGAAGTGGACAGAGAGACGCACAACAAATTATACAAGATTAAATCTTCGGTTGTATCTCTCTTAGGAAGTGCTCCAGGCCGAGGACCTTCTGTTAGATAAATTCTGCGCTGTCTTCAAGCAGTACTGCGATGCAATGTGAACAATATGAACAACAATTAACTTGCTGAAACTTCTTAACTAACCATAACTATTACTTAAACATTGTGCTTACTGACCATAAATCCGTCTGACCCTTGTTCGCACTTTACTGAAGTTTTAACTCAGGTTCTAAATCTCGACACCTTTTGAGTAAACACAACATGTCAAAATAGCTTGGCACTTTAACTGAGTGAACTACCGGTAAAATTAGTGTGGTTAGTTTTAACAGAACTCAAAAAACTCATGCAAGATCATACCTGAGTCTTTAAAACAATTCTTCTGTAAAGAGACTCTGCAATTGGGAGACAGGGAAATACAGGGAAAAAATACAGCCTGTCTAAATTCACTCTTTCACCTAAGATTATTATCCCAATCTAATCTTGTAAATATGTTAAACCTTTTCTTGCAACACTCAGAAAATAAGTCAACATTACTCTGCATTGTTCATATAGGTTCAATTTGCCTATTTAACACTGTTGTATTTACAAAGGCTTGTTTATTTCATCCAGTGTGCTTTTAAGCGCTTTAAACTTCACTGAGATCGGCTCTCTTCATAAGGAGTCATTAATCTCTTTCAGATCCTTGCACTCAGATCTCTTTTGGTAACTAGCGCTAGTCAGTGTACAAAGTACCAGTGCAATAATCGAAGTAAGTTTGCCTCTACCAAGGCTTGTTTTAAGATCTGCTTCCCTTGACGCGATGTGTTTCTTAAGCGTCTTGGGAAACTTCAATGTAATTCACCTTTGCCACTTTCTATTTTTCATTTAAATTATTCGTGGCCTTTTTAACTGAAAAAAGAAACCTCTTACTGTCCTTCTTCACATTTGACTGCACGTGGAACAGGAGACTCGAACCGGCTGCCGGAAGAGGAGATCAGCGGGGAAACAAACCTCCCGGCTGCCGCAGAGGGACGTCGGAAACCTGTCACGTCGTCTTCCTGCATTAATCAAAGACGCTGACAGCCAAGGCTTCCGAAGTCACCGGAGTCGATCACAATGAAGGGAATAAATACCGGGGCTCAGGCAAACATGCGGTTGGACTTGAAATCAAGACTCAGGAAATCTCAACGCAGGGACAGAAGCTCTCGCTAGCACAACGAGAGACAAAGCGTTTGGCAGTTGGCTGAGGCTTGTATTTATAGCCTCAGCCACGAGACCAGCGCGAGGCTCACTCTCCTTCTCACCTAGCGCGAGGACAGACACGAGCCTGTCTCTCAAGAGCGCACAATCTTAGATGTGTCACAAAATTAAACTAAATAACAAACAAGCATTGCTAAATGCAATTGCTACAGATAAGAATTCAAAAGGGTTTTTTAAAATGAAACTGTACATAAAAATAATACACAAAATGAAATCAATAAACTACATTTATCTAATAGGTTCATTATATATACACTGCGTCAATTCTGAATCAGAACCTATTTAAGACGACCAGTAACACACCTAACACTGTAACTTTAGTAGGCTCCGCATCCCACAATTCCTTTCCTAACCCCTCCAATTCTAACGCTGATATAATCACAAGCGAGGGAAAAGACTTAGCTTCTATCGGTCCCAACAGTGAAGAAGGTGGTTTGGCCTCGAAGTCATCTGCCAACCTGTCACCTGCTAACACCAGTGTTGATAATAAAAATAAGAAACTATCAACATATTTAACAGGTCAAGTTAAAGCCAAGCGGGCGTATACCCCTAAGCTAGCAAAAAAATCAAAGCGAAGAAATCTGCCCCTGTATCAAAAATAACTGCCTCACTGCGATCCTATTTTAAGGCAGTGCCTCAACTGGTACTACTGGGTGATAACATTCCCCTCATTCCCCTCATTCCGCAGGGTCAGTCAGGTGAACCTATGCCAGAAGCACAGGGGGCCACTTATGAAGCTGAAGCTGAAAATTCAGCCCTGGAGAATATGGAGAGCCCGAGCGAACCCACATTTAAACCCACACTAGAAGGTGTGGAGGCATCTAAGGGCAACAGCACCTATGCTGATGTCGGGGATAATAATGCTAGCAACTATGCCAACAACAATGCTAATAGTGCCAACAATGACAGCAATGACAAGAACGACTCCAATAATGATACCATTGATAGCAACAAGAATAACGTGGACCGAGAGATCCACTCTGGGTCTGGAGAGACTGGCCAAGCTGATTTAACGGCGTGTCATATCCCGAGTGAACTGACGCTGCCGGTACCTTTTTCTTTGGTTCTGGCTCCCCCACTGGCTTCCCCACTGGCTCCCCCTCTCTCTTCAGTCCCTTCTATTGCTGCGCCTGGGTTGAGTTTGCAGTCAGCTACACATGTTCCAGGTTCAACGACAGGTTCAGGGGGAGAGGAGGGTACTGGCATTCCCCATGACGTATCTCATGTTTCAAGCTCAGACTTGGTTACCACACTTCAGGCTTCCTTTCAGGCAATGTTTTCAACTTTGGCTACAGACATTAAAAAGGGCTTCGAGATCTCTGCATCAAACCAAGCCGATATTCGCTGCTTTTGTCAATCTTTGGACAGTAAGCTTGGAGCCATTACTACTAGGACAGAAGTCCTTGAAGATAGGGTTACTGAAGTGACCATCAATATGGCAGAAATAGTGAGCCTTAGACAAGAAAATCAGAGCTTGTCCGACAGGATGGAGACCTTGGAAAATAATGCTCAGAGGAACAACTTGCGTATTTTGAACGTTCCAGAGGAGAAAGAGGGAACAGATATTAAACAATTTGTGGTTTCTCTGCTAAAGGAGGCATTGCGATTAGATTTGACTGAACAGGAGATAGCCTCAGACATCCAGCGTATCCATAGAGAGCCTTTTCGGAGGAATCCGCAGAGGGTAAAACCTAGAAAGGTTTTGGTTAATTTTCTCACCTATTCAGTCAAAGAGACCATTCTGAATATCGCATTGAAACAGAAGGTTGTAAACGCTAAAGGTTTTAACTTCCAGATTAGATCGGATTTATCCAGAACCACGCTCGATAAGCAATGGGAGTTTGGCAAGAGGTTGGAGGCCTTTAGAAGTTACGGGGCTGTTGCCCAGTTGGTATTTCCGGCAGCACTAAGAGTCATGCACAAGAACACCATGCATAACATAAGATCGGTGCAGGCTGCGGATGAGTTGCTGCTGACCATGAGTAGAGGGTCGGGGCTTGTTAAGTAGATATGGTCTTTTCAATATTCTAT
Organism: Lissotriton helveticus; assembly: GCF_964261635.1. Taxonomy (NCBI): domain Eukaryota; kingdom Metazoa; phylum Chordata; class Amphibia; order Caudata; family Salamandridae; genus Lissotriton; species Lissotriton helveticus. Next base: position 76,308,373 of record NC_136072.1, read on the forward strand.
CTTGCTGGTCTTTGGTGGTTGTGGTTTTCTTTCCCCTCTCTCTCCAATTAGGTTCTGTCACATGCACTAATAAGTCATGGTATGTGGAAGAGTATAGACCTCTATTGTCACTGGATATAATGAAAAAAAAAGAGAGAGTCCTACTATTAAAATAAAAAAGGTGGTGGGTAAAAGGGAAAAAAAAAGTAATAGAGAGCAAAAAATAAAAAGGAATAAAAAAAAAAAAAAAAGAAGGGGGAGGGAAGGGGGAAACAAGAAGCAAGAAGGAAAAAAAAAAGAAACTAAATAAGAAAAGGCTTATTGCCTAGTTTGTCTCACTTAGCATAGAGTGCTATGCATGAGGGCTCTTGGCTCTTGACTCTATTTCCCTATTTTTTTTCCCCTTGTCTTGTAGACCCTTTATTTTGATTTTTGTGCCCGAGGGTTTCTCGTTGAATCTTGCGGGAGTCCATAGCAGGGTGCTATCTTTCTGGTTTTTCTTTCCAGATAGATAGAGGGGGGTTTCCCGAGGGGAGGTTGGGGGTGGGAGGGGGGGTTTGGGGGGGTGAAAAACTTAAAAACTGTCCTCTAAAATGTCCTTTAATACATTTTCGAGAGGTGAAAAACAGGTGTAAACTACTACATAACGTATGTACAGGAGCATGGCAAGATGGGTCCTTGGTTCTTGGGAATTCTTTGTTTGAGTGGGAACTTCATCACAATGAGTAAACTCCAAATTCTGTCCTGGAACACTAATGGTCTTCGAACTTGTCCAAGAAGAAATAATATAATGCAATACCTACGAGACTCGGCAGCGCAAATAATAGTGCTCCAGGAGACACATTTGGCAGAAGCTGAAATACTAAATTTGTTGGGTAAGAATAGGTGGATAGACTTCGGGGTTGTCACATCACAATCATCACATATTAGGGGAGTGGCTATTCTCTTTAAAAAATCGATTAGGGCAAGGTTGGTTTCTAAGCAGGTGGACCCATACGGCCGTTGGGCCATAGCCTCAGTTATTATCTCAGGTTCGCCATTTACTATAGTAGGATACTATGGCCCGAATCAGGATGATCCATCAGTTCTCGTTACACTTTTTTCACAACTTTACCTATTTCCAGAGCCGGTTATCTTGGCAGGTGATTATAACGTGGTTCTTGACCCCTTGTTGGATAAATCGCCTTCCAATAGGGACAAAACTTTATCTAAAACTAGGACCTTTCTGTTAGATACTATGAAAACACTAAACTATAATGATATATGGAGGACACTTCATGGATTTCAAAAGGGGGTCACTTTCAGGAATTATAAATTTCACCACCAGTCTCGTATTGATTTTATTTTGATTAGTCATATTTTGGTTAAACATGTTAAATCAGTGTGTCATTTACCCTTCCATCTTTCTGATCATACAGCCATTCTTCTTGAGTTAGAGGTTACGTCCAGGGCCTCTGCAAGAAACTGGTCTTTCGATAGAGCAATCCTTGCCTCATCCGATATTATAGAGGCATTAAATCAGGAAGTTAATTTTTTTGGGGAGATTAATCAGGGATCTGCCCCTCCTGGCATCACGTGGGACACGTTTAAATCCACATTAAGGGGGTATTTAACCAACAAAACCGCATATAAAAACAAGATGTATAGGCAATCAGTAACTTCGCTCGAATTGGAGATTGAGGGAGTTCAAACACAAATCGACAGGTTCCAAGTAGCATCAGGGGCCATATTAGAGGACTTGCGGAATAAGCTAACAGTCTTAAAAGGAGATCTTTCCTCAGTTTTGAATGCGCGAGTCCTAGAGAGATGGGAGTCCAGCAAATTAGCCCACTTTGAATATGGGGAAGGCGCGGGTAAGCTCCTGGCCTGGAAGGCAAAGACAGATAGAGTCCGAAATAATATCAGTTCCATTAGCAAAGATGGAGTAACACATTCTACTGATGAGGGAATTAGTGGGGCTTTTAGGAGCTTTTTTAGCGAAATATATCGTGAGGACAAGAATATACAACCAAATCAAGCTATGGAATGGTTGTCAGGGATTTCCCTTCCAGCTCTATCACTAGAACAAAGGAATGCTCTGGAGTGCCCTTTCTCAGTGGAGGAAGTACGTGCGGCTGTTCTTAACAGCAAAAAAGGTAGGGCTTCAGGGCCGGACGGACTACCATCTGAAATCTACAAAGTAATCTGTTCAGCAATCCTTCCCTTTTTAACGGACCTGTTTAATAATATCTTGCTGGATGGAGCGTTGCCCCCCACTTCTTGGGACAGGGCCTCTATCACTTTGATTCTAAAGCCAGGCAAACCAGCAACTAATTGCAGGTCATATAGACCAATCTCAATCTTTAACACAGATTACAAAATGTTTGCTTCGGTGTTAGCAAAAAGATTGGGAGCGGTGGCAAATAACATTCTCCATCTGGATCAGAAGGGATTTGTAAAAGATCGACAGCTATATGAGCTAACATATGACCTTATCGGCGCAATAGACATGGCCACGTTTACATCTCTTCCCCTGGCAGTTCTTACTCTGGATGCCACAAAGGCTTTCGATAGGGTTAACTGGGTATACCTATCGGAAGTCCTGGAAAAAGTTAATATAGGTGATAACTTCAGGCGGGCTGTAAAACTCCTATACAAAGATCCCTCTGCCTCACTTTTGGTTAATGGGGAACTGACAGAGCCATTTAGTATTACACGTGGAACCCGCCAAGGGTGTCCCCTCTCCTCTCTTTTGTTTTATTTATATATAGAACCTTTTGCCCAACGAATCCGTGAAACCCTAATATTAAACCTTTTATTTTTGAAGGGTGGGAGCGGAAAGTCGCTCTATATGCGGATGATGTTCTCATTTTTTCATCCGATCTGTGTTCTGCGTTTCCAACAGTGATATCCATTGCAGAAGAGTTCGGGGCCGTATCTGGCTAGGAAGTCAACGCTTCTAAAACCGATATCATGGTTTGAAATCATCCGGTGCCGGTGGCAGGGCCACAGCCTAGTTCTATTCTGAGATATTTGGGCTTAAACATCTATGCAGATATTAATAAGATCGTCCCTCTAAATTTCGCACTCGTGGCTAAGGAGTGTCGTAGGATGATGAGAACATGGACAACTCTTCCTATCTCTCTGATAGGGAGGTCCAACTTGGTTAAAATGACTATTTTACCCAAGATTACGTTTTTGTTTAGCACTATACCTCTTTTTTTTGATCCATCCATGATTGCAAAACTTCAAACCGAAATAAACGCATTTATATGGAACCACCATACACCGAGATTGGCATGGAAGAAGATAAGACGTCGCCGAGAAAAAGGGGGCCTTGCGGCACCAGATTTGCAGTATTATGGATGGGCCTTCCAACTCTCTCACGTTAGGATGCTGTTAAAAACTCCTAATTCCTCTGGGTGTGGAAAACTATTTTCAGGTCTTGTTAAAGGGGAAAAAGTTAGCTCTGTGAACTTTTTGTTAAAGTTCGGTGACCCTAAGTACTTCAAGAAAGTCAAGCTTAAGGTATTAAGGGATCTAGCTAGAACATGGGGCAATTTTAGACGTGCACTTAAACTTGATTACTATCACAGTAGGGCCCCACTTTGGGATTCACCGGGTTCTCCCTCTTGGCTCTTAGATAGCCTAGCTTTACCTATTAGAGAGGCAGGTCTTACATCATGGGGAGACCTGTTTGTCGAAGGTACTCTATTTTCTTGGGAGACTTTGAGTATAAAAATAGGTAGGCGTTTCTCAAGATTTAAATTTTTTCAAATTCAGAGCTGGGCTCATGCTCAGAGTCAGGGTAGGGGTAGATTTAAAATAGGTGCTGAGAATAATCTATTATCCCACCTGATAGATAAACCACCTTTTAAGAAAGAGATCACACTGTGGTATAATCTCATGATAGACGAGACTGATGGTGAATTTTTGCTCCCCCGTTCGCTCTGGGTAACATATATCACTAACATAGATGTGGAGAGTTTGTGGCTAGAATCGTTTAAAATCCTGGGGGACATTGTGAAACCCTCATGGTTTCGTCGTAACCATCTGTTCACATTGCACAGGGCGTACTATTCTCCATTACGTCTATCAAAATTTCCCAATAATGCTTCGGTTGCTTGTCCTAGATGCGGCTTGGTAGCTGCATCAGATTTTCACATGTTTTTTGAGTGCCCATCCCTAACATCATTTTGGAACGAGATCTGTGTGTCCCTCTCCCTGGCGGTAGGGTCTCAAGTCAGTCCTTGCCCTGTGTTAGTTTTTTTTGGCATCCTACCAGAGCTTTGTGGTATGGGGAAAAAATTGGTCTTCTATGGGTGTCTGCTGGCTAGGAGAGAAATCTGTAAACGATGGAAAGAAAAGGCACCTCCACTTATTACAGATTGGCGTGCATCTATGCTACAGACATCAAAATTAGATATGACCAGAGCTGGGAACCCAAATAAGAGAAAATTTTGGCTACTCTTGAATTGGTAATCATGGAATATAATAGCTTGTTTTTTTTTTGTTTTTTTTTCCCCCAGGTCCAATGATTACGCTGCTTGGAAGGGTCTCATTAATGGGTCCCCTTTTGGCTACACATACCCCACAAGGGTGATTTCGGTTACGAAGTGGGTGTAATATGGCAGCATCCTAGCCTAGATGGTATCATGTAACGAATAAGAGGTTGATGCTATCCACTGTGGGGATCTCCGGCAGTAATCATTATTATTATCCCCCTCCCAGTATATCTGGGTCAGTGTCCCTGTCATCTCCTCTATATTTCTGTTACTATATGGTCACCAAGGGCGAATATGAGGACAAAAAAAAAAAATAATAATAATCATTTACTTGTTATTTATGTTTTTGTTTTATGTTTGTAAATGTTTTTGTAATTTATAAAATGTGTTAATTTATACATTATTAAAATAATGATTAAAACTTATTGTTAAGCAAGGATATATTATATATTGTTTGTATATGTTTAATTAATGTATTATTATGATATATGTATATTTATTATTTTTAAACATTATTAGATATTTTTAACTATGTTTATTTTATTTATTAGTGTTATTTACTTTATTTTACATTGATATTTTTACAGAAAAAAACGATATTTTTACCATCGATATTTTTAACATCTATATTTTTTTCAATCTTTTTGTACTTACCATGTTGTAGATGGGATGTTGATATACTTGGCTTCGATATTTCAGCATCGATGTTCCTGTCGGTCGATATTTTGAAGGTCGATATTTTGTCAGTGATCCCTAAAAAAGTAGTTCTGCAAGAATAGAACTTTTAAGATACTTGCACTTCCCAATTACGTCTAGTGCCTAGGGTTTCATCAACTATTTCCATAACTCTCAAGACATTTATTGTAAATTTCAATGTTGATTCCTCACTATCTTTGATTTATTTATTTACCCTACAAAACATGAGGGCTATTCATTAGTGTAGCTAGAGTGTATATGCAAATTTCTAGGTTGAAGCCACACTCCCTCAGGTTTGTAATTTACAATACAATGACACATAGCTCACTTGAGAGGGACCTCTAGTAACTACTTGAGGAAATGCAGCATTACGAAAACATTTCTCTACCCTATTGGAGTTGGTGATCGTGCCATTTTGGGAGGGTTACTACTTGGCTGGTCAGTCAATGGCTTGGGTTTGATAACCACGGTAAACGATGAAATACAAAAAATACACCACTATCGAGTCTATTGGTTTGCGTTTTGCTTACCTCTACCATTGCCTGTGCCATAAGAAAGTGGGCAATCTCCTGGGACATAAATTTTGTGTCACCCAACAATACAGGTGAAGGCATTTGACTCATCCAGTGACTGCTCGAAACCTATATATGTTAGGACGTCTTCACAATTGTTCCACAGTAATCAAAACATGTATTGAAAGTTGGGCTATTCGTTCATCAGCGTATACCAGCATTGGCATATTTATGTATTCTGTTGAAATCAAGCATAATTTATCAGAGTAGCAAAAGTTGAAATGTTAATTTTTATATTGAAGCCACACACCCTCGGCTTTGTGAAGGACATTTGAAGCAGTTGCGTCTTACTCAAGCTGGGCATTTAGTAGCAATATGAGTGTTTGCAGCTTTGTGACAGATTAGTTAAGCAGTTGCTTCTAACTGGATAGGGACATCTAGTAAAGTTTTGAAGGGCAGCAATCTTGTTAAATACTTTACAATGTTTATTCTGGATTTAGAAGGACATTTAATAATTACTTGAGGTATTGTAGCCTTGTCAAAAGACAGACCGTTTGGCTTTGCCAATGCTTGCTCATATGAGGCATGTCCACGTGCAAAAAAACAACAAAAGATTCCAGAAAACTGAATTTTGTGCAAAATGTGTAATTTGGCATCATCTTTGTGAAAATTTCAGATTTTTTTTTGCAAAACCAAATTTGCTCTCCCATAGTTTCTTTTACACAATGGTGGAATCCTGTGGTATGCAGGCACACATTTCCATTTCCTCCCAGAGGTGTGTCCAAGACCTTTGTACATCTTACTATCTCCAGCTCAATTATATGTCTGGTGTCCTGATGATGATCCCGGTATTGTTTTTTGGATTGAAACGTTGACTTTAACCATTGACCCTTACCACAATGGTTATAATAGACTAACGGACCCTGCCATCCTTGTTTCATCATAGGCGCTCTGATCACTATTGTCACATACACCTACTGATCTGTCAATTATCGTAAGTGTTTTTTATTTGTGTATAAATACATTTATAACTTGGATACACTATACACTGAAGAAATACAAGTTATTGCCTCTGCATTAGAGGTTCTTGAAGAAAGGTTATTGGTACAGGAGATTCATCCATGCCATCAGTCCACAGTCTCGAAGGACCTCACTCCAACTAACCAGCATTACCTCACACGTTCCATTTGCGTGGTTGCCTTTGTTACCAGGAGCATCATACATACCACACATACATTTCTGCATATGTTTAGGGGCGCCTGTCAAGGCGATACAATGTCTACCCTAGGTCCCCAATGCTTCTCAGGACCCCTTGTTTTTTTAAACTTTGTTACATGTAATGCTCAGCACAAACAAATGGAGAATACCTAGTGGTAACCTTGGTGTTTCCTCTGTTTTGTGCTTTCAGTTGGTGCTCATCAGTATTTTTCTCTAGGAAGCATTCACAATATTTTGTGATCTGCCATGTGCTTGCCTTTTACGTACCGAGCTGTGTCAAGCACACACCACATAATTAGGCGTGATGGCACTGGGATACTCCGCCCATTGGCTCACCTTTAATGAACCTGTAACTTTTATTTTCTCCTTTTTTCCAAAAAGTCAGGTACCTCAGGCCAAGTTTCTTCTTGCAAGCCCTTCTGGGCACTTCTGCACAGCTCAGGCAGCATTGCCCTGGAATCAAAGTCAGCAGTGTTCATCAATGTCCCCTGGGGGTCTCTGGTTGTCTTCCAAAGCCAACGAAATAGAAGATATTTTGGAAGTGCCAAATCCCTCTGTATTTTTTTTTTTTAAGTTTGAGACATGTCAAAACGTTTCTGTGGTTTCTGACAGAAAACAAAGCGGAGATTGACTATGTACTTTAAGAAGGAGAGAAGAGGACACCAATGAATTACACATATAGGACTTCATTAATGAGGTTTTGCTGTAGGGCAGCGCAGCAGGCCTTCCTGCTACGCTGCCCTACGGCAAATGAAAAAGGCAAAGAATGCGCTGTATCTATCAGATACGGCACATTCCTGTCCTTTTCCCCTGCGCCGATGCACAATTGGCTGCCCTGCGCCTACGCAGGCACCTTTGCACCTTGGTGCAAGGGTACCTGCTTTGCGGGGATGATTATTTTTGTGCAGGAAGGTAAACCTTCCTGCATAAACAAATCTCGATAGGCTTTTCCTCTTTTTATGTGTGCTGCAAAATGCAGCACATAAAGTAAAAGGAAAAACAAGGAGAAATAAAGTTATTTCTCCTCGTTGTGCCTCCGATACGCCTCCCCTGGGGAGTTGTAAGATTTTGGCGCTGCCTCAGATTTACGATTTTTCGTAAATCTGGGGCAGTGTCAAAAAGTCATGGATGTTGCTGTGAATGCCCCCAGCAACACCAATTGTATGCCCCTTTAATACAGAAAATTGTGTTAAAGAGAACAATATTTACGAGGCAGCATTAAGCCAAAAAAAGTGGTTTAATGCTGCCTCGTAAATATGGAGCAGTCTCCTGCGCCACGGAACGTCACAAAAAGTGACCCGTGCTCAAATTGAGCCGGTGGTTTCCGGTGCTCGGCACCAGCACATAATTGTCAACACCGGCGCTTGTGACAGTCTGCACAAGGTGGCGCTATATGGCTAATTTACAAATGACCACAACAACAGATAAATATTAATTCAATATGTATTAAACATAACTGTTACCTGCTGCCCAACTATTCTCACAGCTTTGGAGCACAACACAAGTCAGAGGGTATTTACAAAGCCATGCAAGGGGCCATTTACGCCATACGACATCTTGCATGACTTTGTGAAGAAATGCAATGCAACGTAGCCGTCTGCGCTGCATTGCATCACATTTCACTGTAGTAGGCATTCCATGGGTGGAGCATGGGCATTCCCGTGCAGCCACCCATGGAATGCCAACTACAGTGAAGTGTATATGTAAATATGTAATTGCGATATTCGCTATGTTATATATTAGGTCTGAGTTGTGTCATTTCTTGGATTAAATGAAGTGAAGTTAATTAAATATAATACATTTTGATAGTTAATTAATAATTGTTTAATTGACAAATAATTAGGAAAATTATACAAATAATATGTTTTAATTTTATATATTAGGGGGTCGATTCCGATTTGGGAAACTTTACCGTACGGCGATTCAGATTCGTAGCAGATTCCGTACGAATCTTATGATTCCATCCGAATCGTGTAGTACCATTCGTACGGAAGAAATCCATCCGAATGTCTGCGAACCGTACGAATCACGAGACAAAATCCGTACAACACGGACCCTCACAGTGTACCGTACGATTCGTAGACATGCTGTACGACCCGACAAGTATGAACCGGACCGGAGTGTCAGATCGCGATTCGTACAGGAAACGTGGTATGTGCAATTCGTATGGAGAGCCACTCCCCCACATACGCACTGTACTCCTACGCACCATACCCCAGTGATCGCTGGGGTACGTGTGTACCCCTGCGGTCACGGGGAGTACGCACCGTACCCCTGCGATTGCAGGGGTACACAACGTACACCAGCAGTAATGGGGTGTACGAAGCGTACCCCTGCGATCATGGGGAGTATGGTGCGTACACCCCATGATCACAGGGGTACGCTACGTACACCCCATTACTGCGGGCTCGGCACCGGCACATAATTGTCAACACCGGCGCTTGTGACAGTCTGCACAAGGTGGCGCTATATGGCTAATTTACAAATGACCACAACAACAGATAAATATTAATTCAATATGTATTAAACATAACTGTTACCTGCTGCCCAACTATTCTCACAGCTTTGGAGCACAACACAAGTCAGAGGGTATTTACAAAGCCATGCAAGGGGCCATTTACGCCATACGCCATCTTGCATGACTTTGTGAAGAAATGCAATGCAACGTAGCCGTCTGCGCTGCATTGCATCACATTTCACTGTAGTAGGCATTCCATGGGTGGAGCATGGGCATTCCCGTGCAGCCACCCATGGAATGCCAACTACAGTGAAGTGTATATGTAAATATGTAATTACGATATTCGCTATGTTATATATTAGGTCTGAGTTGTGTCATTTCTTGGATTAAATGAAGTGAAGTTAATTAAATATAATACATTTTGATAGTTAATTAATAATTGTTTAATTGACAAATAATTAGGAAAATTATACAAATAATATGTTTTAATTTTATATATTAGGGGGTCGATTCCGATTTGGGAAACTTTACCGTACGGCGATTCAGATTCGTAGCAGATTCCGTACGAATCTTATGATTCCATCCGAATCGTGTAGTACCATTCGTACGGAAGAAATCCATCTGAATGTCTGCGTTCCGTACGAATCATGAGGCAAAATCCGTACAACACGGACCCTCACAGTGTACCGTACGATTCGTAGACATGCTGTACGACCCGACAAGTATGAACCGGACCGGAGTGTCAGATCGCGATTCGTACAGGAAACGTGGTATGCGCAATTCGTACGGAGAGCCACTCCCCCACATATGCACTGTACTCCTACGCACCATACCCCAGTGATCGCTGGGGTACGTGTGTACCCCTGCGGTCACGGGGAGTACGCACCGTACCCCTGCGATTGCAGGGGTACACAACATACACCAGCAGTAATGGGGTGTACGAAGCATACCCCTGCGATCATGGGGAGTATGGTGCGTACACCCCATGATCACAGGGGTACGCTGCGTACACCCCATTACTGCGGGCTCGGCACCGGCACATAATTGTCAACACCGGCGCTTGTGACAGTCTGCACAAGGTGGCGCTTTATGGCTAATTTACAAATGACCACAACAACAGATAAATATTAATTCAATATGTATTAAACATAACTGTTACCTGCTGCCCAGCTATTCCCACAGCTTTGGAGCACAACACAAGTCAGAGGGTATTTACAAAGCCATGCAAGGGGCCATTTACGTCATACGCCGTCTTGCATGACTTTGTGAAGAAATGCAATGCAACGTAGCCGCCTGCACTGCATTGCATCACATTTCACTGTAGTAGGCATTCCATGGGTGGAGCATGGGCATTCCCGTGCAGCCACCCATGGAATGCCAACTACAGTGAAGTGTATATGTAAATATGTAATTACGATATTCGCTATGTTATATATTAGGTGTGAGTTGTGTCATTTCTTGGATTAAATGAAGTGAAGTTAATTAAATATAATACATTTTGATAGTTAATTAATAATTGTTTAATTGACAAATAATTAGGAAAATTATACAAATAATATGTTTTAATTTTATATATTAGGGGGTCGATTCCGATTTGGGAAACTTTACCGTACGGCAATTCGGATTCGTAGCAGATTCTGTACGAATCTTACGATTCCATCCGAATCGTGTAGTACGATTCGTACGGAAGAAATCCATCCGAATGTCTGCGAACCGTACGAATCACGAGGCAAAATCCATACGACACGGACCCTCACAGTGAACCGTACGATTCGGAGACATGCTGTATGACCAGACAAGTATGAACCGGACCGGAGTGTCAGATCGCGATTCGTACGGGAAACGTGGTATGCACAATTCGTACGAAGAGCCACTCCCCCACATACGCACTGTACCCCTATGCACCATACCCCAGTGATCGCTGGGGTACGGTGTGTACCCCTGCGGTCACGGGGAGTACGCACCGTACCCCTGCGATTGAAGGGGTACACAACGTACACCGGCAGTAATGGGGTGTATGAAGCGTACCCCTGCGATCATGGTGAGTATGGTGCATACTCCCCATGATCTCAGGGGTACGCTGCATACACCCCATTACTGCGGGTGTACCTTGCGTACCCCTGAAATCACAGGGGTACGGTGCATACTCCCCGTGACCGCAGGGGTGCGCACCGTACCCCAGCGATTGCAGGGAGTACGCAACATACCCCTGCAGTTTAGGGATGTATGCACCGTACCCGGGGGGGTCCGTTTCGTAAGCGGTTCGAGTCGAGATATGTGTTTACGGACGTTCAGAAGTGCCATAGGAAAAGAGTCGTACTAAGTGCTGAAAGGACGAAGCGTACTTGCCTGGTCGGGAACTGCTGCTTCGATCCGTACGAACGTCGCTTACCGCGTCATCCGAGTTTGATTCGTACGGATTGGTGAGTCGTATGGTCTTTTCTACGGATCGAATGGAGGTCTGCTGTGTGTGTGAATCGTACTAGGATGTTCGTACAGTGACGTAGGAGGTGTACGATTCGTGTAGGAAAATCGCTCCGTAAGGCGTTTCGGAGCGATTTTTCCCGAATCAGAATCGACCCCTAGGTGTGGGTTGTTTGTTTTGTGTGGATGAAGGGTGGGGAGGTAATTAAATATAATTATTTTAGTAATAGTTAATTAACATTAATAATTTAATAAATAGTTATGTAACGTGTAAATCATACCATTTAAAGATTTAGTTTTAGATTTGTGTTGTCTACTGTGTAGAAATATAGGATAGAATGTAATTTAAGTAATAATACTTTTGAAAATTGTTAATTAATGTTTGATAAATATATTATTTAATATTGTGTGTGTTAATTATGTCGGGCATTTTAAATGTAAATAACATTGTATTTATTGCTTAGTATTAATTTGTGAATAAAGGGGCTGATTTGGATGGTGGGCAGACTTATGTCAGCCCGCCACCCTATCGGGAATGGGGACCTCCCGACATGCTGTTGGCACCACGGTGGCGGTCGCATTGCCCATGTTTTACATTGCGACGGGAGCTGCTAGCTGCAGCTCCTGCCGCGATGTAAAAACGGGATGTATTACATAACCCTGCACTACGTGACAGGCACCATGCAGTGCCTGTCACATGGTACAGGGATATGTATGGGGCACCATAGGTGCCCCCCCCAACATCCAAAGAAACTTGGCATGGGGAAGGGGGGCTATAGGCCCCCAATGTCCTTACACGCTAGCCTTTTCATGGCGGGTGAACCGCCATGAAAAGGCTGGCGGGGAGGGACATCCTAATCCCTACAGCAGTGCCTGGTAGGCATTTTAGGATTGGGAGGCCCCCCCAACGCACTGGCGGGCTCAAGGAGCCTGTCGGATGAGTGGCGGTTGGAGTTTCTGACCGCAACGGCACCTCCAGCCTTCATAATGTGGCGAGCAGTGAAAGGCCTTCCGATGGCAGTGAGACTGCCACCGACAGTGTTATTTAGTATGTTTTAGTATAATAGTATATGTAATCATTGTAAAATGTGATAGCCTAGTTTGTATTGTTTACATTTATTATACTATGTTTTTGTTTGTTTAAAATTAAATATGTATAATTATTAATGTATTAGACATGTAATATATTTTGGTAGATTGAGTTTTGTATTTTAGATTTACTTCGCCTTTAATAATCCTCATGTCCTTTGTATCCTTAGACTTGGAGAACCAGAGGAATGTGCTGGGATTGTGTCTTTTCTCTTATCGCCAGACGCTTCTTACATGACCGGAGAGACTGTCGTGGTTAGTGGAGGGTACAAGACAAGACTATAAAATGAATGGAATATTCATCTTACAACCTTGCATACAAAAGAAGAAGCAAACCAAAGTTTATACCATTTTCATGCACTTAATTACTTAAACACTACCTTTGAACTGTACGATGTGTTCTGTCTATATACCTTTTGTTAACTTGTTTTGAAATAAAAAATAACATTTGCACACCCTCAGATTTTTCCTGCGTGTTTATCAAAATGTCAGATGTCCATTGCTATTTCTTGTATTACCATCTTATAACAAGTAATCTATGTAGAAATAAGTTACTGTGCTCTCAGTGCTCCAAATCTACTCATATACATTGTTAATCTTTGCAGCATGGTATTACATCAGCACATTCAGGGATCAAATGCAGTTATAATACTTATATCATCATTGCTGTTTTTAATGCTATTTTGTTGGTTTGCAATAATTCACAAACATCTTAATGGAGAGGAAAGCTTGCCTTGCACTTAAGTTCCTATATTCACTTAAGGCCCTATTACAATGCGGTTAGGAAAGCATTCCCACCTAGGGCCCGATTACGATGTGGTTAGGAAGGCCTCCTAACATCATTTGCTCATTCCAAATCGGATCGGGAACGCGTCTTTCCGTCCAAGGGCCCGATTACGATGCAGTAAGAAACATAGACTCCCATTGAAGTGAATGGGAGTCCGATTAAATCATATCTGGAAGCATCCGGATGCATCATACTCGGCCGGTCGGACTCTCCTGCTCCGAGACGGTCCAAAACCATTTCCAAACTTACTCGGTTGGGAAGATTTCTTAACCGCATCATAATCGGGCCCTTAGTGGAATGGGATAAATTAGGATATCAACTGTCTATTGTAGTTGCTAAAATTATTAAGGCTTTAATTTGTTATACTAAATTTAGGTAAACATAGTTGTCCCTCTTGTCAAAAAAATTAAGTGTGACAGATTTAGTTTTGATGCATTGGCTCAGTGTTTGTATAATTAGCTTTTTGCTGAAAGCTACATTGTGTATACCTCACTGCATTCTGTTTTTGAAAGCCATCATTGGAAAGAGGAAGACACTCACAAACGTTTTCAAAGAAGTGGTCTACAGCATGCTTTTCAACTGATCGATTTACAGTTTATCACAGCATATTAGATAACAGCATTCCTCTACAAAAGATTTAATTAAAAAAAACAAGATTTTCATCTTTCAAATGTTACTTGCTGGAATTCTTGGTACATTATGCACCTATATGTATTCTTTGGACTCGTTATTTCTTAGGACACTGCTATATTTAATAAAACATTCAAATGCTGAGAGCACCATTGAAGACAATTATGTGATTCAGGGCCAATAATAGGTGGTACAGGCCTTCTGCCATAATAGTCCATTGAGTTTCTTTTGGGTCCTTCCTTTTCATTTAATAATATTCTGCCCACAGTGGATGGAATGATCTGATAGAGTTATAGCCCTTCTGCCTTGGCCTATACCGGATGTTAGAGGCTGTTTTCCTTGTTACAGGCAGGCCCTTGCCTGTAGCTCAGTCCTATAACTCAGCACAATACCTTATAACAGGCATTATAGCCTTCGGCAGTGGGCAATAATGCTATAATATTTAAACTGGTATACTGGGCTTTGACTCTATATTAGTGACATAATGCATAGTATTTCAACAATCCATATTTTCTTTTCAAATCTCGCCTCGCTATGCCAGCTACCAATAACAGATATCATTTCCAGTTAGTTTGAGTTTTCAAAGCAAATTAAACAATAAGGGCCTGATTCACAAAGGTAACTTACACTCTTTTTTTAGCACTTTATTTAGCATTTTCATTACAGTTGTATTAGTGCACTGGGATCAAATTTGCAAACAAGAAAAGAGCAGTGTGATAATAAAGCGTAGGCATAGATATACATTTCCCATGATGCTATTGACAATGTAGTGGTATACAGATGCTGTCCCAGAGAGAGCGCATCATACTCCCACCCTCCAACACATAATCCAATATAATCACATATTTACCTGAAAGATAAAATGAGCTCAAGATCAAACAAGTCATAGCAGTGGTGACATGACTAATAACTCGCCGCGAGTTTCAGTGTGTCAAGCCCAATATGTGAACTTAGCCCACTCCGGCGGGCACTATTCCATGATCTGTCTGTTCGGAAGGGGGTCAGTTGCCGGGCTTGTATATACGCCATGAAGGGGCCCCATATATCTTTGGGTCTGGAGGATGGGGGGAGCGTTGTGGCATAAATGTCACTATTTGTAGATCAAGATGCCATACTCTTTAGCCACCCCTTCACCGATTGAGTCTTTCTACCACCCCAGTGAATCGCCACCTCCCGCTTGGCCAGTAGCAAACTAATAGTAACAAATCTGCGTGTAGCCTGTGGAAATTGAGTAACGTATCCCAATAGTGCAATCTCGGGCAACGGGGTCATCGTAACCTTAACCATCTTGTTGATTTTCTCATGAACGGCCACCCAATAGCTTTGTACGCTCGGACAACTCCAAGCCAGGTGGGTGAAATCTGCATTTGGAGCATTACACCTGGCGCAGTGATGCGTCCTGTTAGGGTCTATTCTGTGGAGTCTGGCTGGGGTCATGTACATTCGACGTAGGAACTTAAAGTGAAGTAATTTGTGTCTGCTGTTGAGGGATATCCTATTGGTGACTGCACAGCAGGTGCCCCATTGTTCATCCTCCCAGGCTTTGTGTATCTTATCATCATTGACCGGTACAATAGCAGCACATTGTCTTACAGAGCTGGGATATGATGTGTACCCCACGTTCACTGTCAATCACCTTGGTAAGTGGGGGGGAAGGAAGGGAGCTCTAAGAGGAAGTCCGGGTAGGTAGCCCGCAGGGCACAGCGTATTTGGGAAAGGACAAATCTGTCCCTGAAAGTGGCATCAGGGAAAAGTTCCTCGTCTTCCAGATGAAAACCGTGCCCGTTGGGGAATAAGTTGCCCAGTTTCACAATGCCGAATTTGAGGCACATCTTCAGTATTAATTTTTCACCTGTGATGGGGATCGCTTTAGGATTCAGGAGTGGATGAGCCGAAGAATAGAGCAGCGGAGTATGCGTGATGCGACGCAATTGGTCCCAAGCCCATCTGGTGGTCGAGGCAGGTTGGATATCTGTGGGGTCTCTAGGGAAAACTTTCGGCAAAATTGCCACCAGTGTGTCTGGAAGGACTAAGTTTGATTGCGGCTGGAGGTAGGGAATTCTGGTGTCGGGGTGGTGCCATGCCTGTGCAAAACTGCATTGTGCAGCCAAATAATATAATCTAAGATCAGGCACACCGAAGCCGCCTCTGTCACAGGGGTGCGTCATCACTCTCCAGCTAACTCTGGGTTGGCCGCCACCCCATACCAACTTTACCAAATGGGACTGCAGAGTTAAAAAGAATTTCTTAGTGAGTGGGATAGGGATGTTTTCTAATAAATATAAAAATTTGGGCAGCACTATCATTTTAATTAGCAAGACCCGACCTGCCATGGACAGAGGGAGTTGGAGCCATTTCTCGACATGCATCTCCAATCTAGCAACTGCCGTCCTGTAGTTATGTCGGATGATCTGTTCAGTGTTGATGTGTGTATGAACACCTAGGTACTTGACTGAGTCGGTATTCAGAATCAGAATATTTTTATTGTTGAATTAATAAAAATCCTTACAATTAGAAGAGGAACGATTAACCAATATACACATGACAGATTACGTTAAAATACGGAAACAAGAATTATTGTCCAAATTTAAAAAAGAGTTAAAACTACGTCGGGTCCCCTCACTAACAACATAGGAGAATGGCCTCATACAATGTATTGAAAGTTCATGCACGATCCTGTAGCTGCTTTCCAATCTCAATCATAAATTTGAGACCCCTGCAAGTCAGGATTGGTGATGAACCTCCCAGCCAAGTTATAACGGCCTGGCGCCATGTTCTTATATTCAATTTGTTTAGTATGTCCCGTAAAAAATGTCTTCTAGCTACCATAAGGATTGGGCACACACAAAATAAGTGAATTAACGATTCATTTTGATAACCGCAGAGTCTGTATTTTGGGCAGTCGTCTTGGGATTTCCAGGAGGGTCTTAAGTCCTTGGACTCATGAAGGCCCATGCGGAGGTCAATGAGGATCTTTTTTAAGTGTTGGCTAAAATATGTGGCCAAGTATGCCTGGGGTTGTTGGAGTGAATAGGAAGAAATAACTGTCCAGGCGTGGCGTCGATGGGTCAATGTTTGTTTGTCTTCCAGTAATGACTTCAATTTTGCATTTGAGTTGGCAATTTTGCAAAAATTAGCCTGGTCAATTTTTTTGTTCCATTCTTCAAGCAGTCTGAGATCCGAAAGGCAAATGTGCAGGTGAATGGCCCAGGGCTGGGTAGAGTCAATATTGATTGCTTGCCAACAGAGATTATTTAGTGAGTGAGGCTCAGCAGCGCGCAGTTTGTGGCAAAAATTGACGAACCTTGATTTAGACCTAAAGATTTGATTCTGAAGACCAAATTCTAATCGCACCTGGGCTGGCGAGGCGCATTTCGGTAGTTTAAAAACGACTTTGTACATTTTATTTTGTAAGGTGCTTAGTAAGCCGGCCTCCCCTCCAAGCCAGGTGATCAGACCGTACGATAGAGCTGGTAATATCTGAGCGGCCATTACTTTCAGAAGATGGGTGTAATTTGGGCCGGCCAGTTTTTGTAGGAGTCGCCTGTATCCATAAATTAACGTCTGGGATTTGGCTTTTAGCACCGCAGAATGTTCTTTTTTAAAATTGTTTTTGCCTAGGGTGATCCCCAGATAGCGATAGTGAGGCTGTATCCCTATGGCAAGATGGTTAAATGTCCAACTAAATTTAATGGGCTTTCGCTCTAAGAGACGTATTACTTTTGTCTTTTCTCTATTTAGTTCAAGATATTCTTCGTCCAGATAGAGATGTAGAGCGTTTATCAGCCTTTACAGCCCAATTGGGGATCCGCTTAGGAGCACAATGTCATCGGCAAACTGGATGATTGGCATTGGAGTGTTACCGAGCTTCAGGGCATGGCTTACAATTTGACCGAGTCGTTTTCCTAGGTCGGCAAGGTAAAGATTGAAAAGACTTGGAGCCAGGACACAGCCCTGTTTTAGTCCGTCCTCAGTTGGAATTTTGGACGTGTGGTTTGAACCCTGTCCTTGTTTGACCCTAGCCCAAGTATCTGTATAGAGGAGCATGAGAGCATTGAGGACATTTTTTGACAGCCCCCACTCGTTACATTTTTCCCAAAGTCTCCCCCTACTGACTCGGTCAAACGCCGCTCTGATGTCAATGAAGCAGCCATATAACCGATTTTTATGTGGGCTTCCCAGCTTTGTTTACTAATGCCGGGATCCTGAGATATTGTGTCTGCATTGTTTAATTTATTTATAATGCCCCAGAAGTCCCTCGTGTTTCGCTTTTTACTGGTACTAGCAGTTTTGCCCATGTCTCTTCCTTGTGATTTGTCTTGGCTTTCCACACCATTTTGCGATAGTTATTTCTCATTTTCCTAGGAGCACAATGTCATAGGTGAAGGTGATTTGATGTGGAGCCCTGGATGATGTTCCTTGATGCCTCCCGTTGTGCCTGGGCTATTTTTCTCTTTTCCTCCCTTAGTTTGTTGGTAAACCAGGGTTCCCGTAGAACTAAGGGCCTCGGTGCGGTGCAGGGTGAACCGAGTGTTTAAGGGACAATTTTTCTAACAGATTTAACCAGCTTGACACAAAATGTTCGTTTAGGTCATTTTCGTGTTGTGAAAGGAAGTTACTTGCAGGTTCGAAGATGGCTTTCATTCCACTGCCCCTCCATCGCAGTTTTCGTAAATTAACCTTCTCTGGCTGCTCAGAAAGAACTATTAACTGGGCCGACTCAGGCACCCCTATGTTGATCCAAATAGTTTGAGGAAAGTGATCGCTTTCAGTTTGTGTTGTAATTTCGTAGCCTGTTACTGAGTCGAGCAGGTTATTGCTGATAAAAGTAAAATCGATGGTTGATGACTTGCCACTCATGTACGTCGGTGGTGCTGAAGATGCACCTGTTATTACGGGATTTAGAATTGTTAATCCCAGCAATGACAGTTGCTTTAGGGTTGATGGGTTAGGCTCTGCCCGAGGTTTTTGTCTTGAGGTAAGTGTGTTTAGGTCTTCATGAATTAAGTTAAGATTAAAGTCACCTGATAGTATCAGCAAACTTTGAGAGTTTGTTTTCTGAAGTGTTTTTATGAGTTTGATAAGAACGGACAGTTTCTCTTTTTTTTTAATGTTCAGGGTGGATGTAAATGTTTATTAGCAGCAGTTGCAGTCCCGTTTTCATGGAGATCTTGGTTACCTGAACCCAGCGAAGTCCCACGTCCTGTGTTTCCGGCTCCCAATTAAGTCTCTGCGAGATGTATGTGGATAGCCCTCCACACGGGTGCCCGAACTTGGACGTTCTCTCGGCGAGGATGTGGTATTCAGTGAAGCCGGCAATGGCAGGGGATACCAGGTTCCAGGTCTCTTGTAGTAAAAGAATGTCGTGTTTATAAAAGAACAGTTGTGTCTCACTGTCTTGGTCCATACTACTAAACCCATGGATATTCCAACTGCAAATGCCTATATTAGATGTTTTAACCCTCTTCTTGAGAGCAAAGTTGGGCCGTATATGTTGGGGTAGCTGTACGTGTTTTTTAGGAATACTTTTGATTGAGGATTAGCGGGATCCATGACCAGTCCTGTGTAGGGGACCCACCAGTACAAGATTGCATTAGATGTGTATCGAGTCCGCCGACCTCTTGGGCTACTGAAACCGAACGAGCACCCTGAAGACATGATATTTGCTTACAGTTGATTGAGTCCTCCATGTTTATGTTCTGTAAGCTTTTTGGAAGCGGAAAAGGATATCTCGGACGCGTGTGTTGCGTGAGGGTAATACCCCAATGTTCGAATGGTCCTCTATTTTCAAAGATCTTTGCTGCTGTCTCCATGGAAGCCCAGGTGGTGATGGAGACTTCGGTGTTGGTGTGCTCGGTTTTGGACCGAACTCAACTGAAATTAGATCTTGAGTAGATATTCCTCTAAGCTCGGGAACAAGACTAAATAGTCTTAACAGGTTTCCTCTGTTTAGGATGTCGTGCAAGCCCTTTGTCTAATATTCTGGAGTAAATGTCAAAATTGGTTCTAATTCTGCGGTTGAAATTACTAGTGGATCTTGTGAGCGTGGGACTAAAGAGTTGAGCTTGTTTGCAGAGCAGATTTTATTTGTTGTTTGGATCATGTTCCCTGTAGTGCCCTTGACCCTAGTGCCCCTTACGGGAAAAGGAGTGATTTGTAGCATATGGTTATCTTTAGATTGGATAACGGGTTTAGTCCGGACTGTGCAATTGCGGTTTTGCCCAGTTTTTATTATTGTGATCGGGGAATTGGTCCTTTGTGAGTCGTTTGTTCCTGTTTTGTGTTGAATTGTTCCCACTGGGACCAATGTTTTTTGTTTAATGCGTGTTAATTATTTTTATAGGGGTCAGGTAATGTACTGCCTGATCGTGTGTTTGGTCGCTAATTTGTTGCGTCCTGCGCAATATTGTGGGTCCGCTTGTGCTCGTTAAAAGTTGTAAAGATGGGAGGTTTTTTCTGAGCAGGTCGTCCCCGATTGCAGTTGGATTTCCTTGAGGAGGTGACTGTCCTGCTTTGGGGTAGAGCAAGGACTTTTCGTCTTTGATGTTGTTTCTGGTGGGGAGATCGAAGCTGGTTTTGTATTTGTGCAAGGAACCAATGACCTTCAGGTAATTCCTGGTCTGAACCGCCGGGTTGTGTCCACAGTTTTAAGTTTTAAGTTTTTGGACAGGGCTTTTGCCTGAGGGTGGTGATGACCTTCCAACCGCTTAGTGGCAGTATTTGAGGAGATGTTTGCGGACCCTATGTCTTTTGACAAATCGATCAAGTTGGTATTCCATTCTAGGGGGAACTCTAGATCCCACCTGACCGTGCTGGCCATGAGCAGGAAAATTACAGATTTGCGGCATTTAATTCCCAACCCGGAATACACTCCAAAGCGCAAAATCTCCTGAATGAGAGTTAAGCTGGGGATTGCGAACATACAGAACAGTGTCATCTGCATACAGTGAGACTAACAGGGGGCATGTAATTAGAATCCTCTGTGTAAATGTTTTTCCTGGAAGTGCCTAATAAGGGGGTCCATGGCTAAAATGAACAGTAGCAGCGAAAGGGGGCAGCCCTGCCGAATGCCGTGCAAGTGTGAAAGGGGGGAACAGCGTGCCATTCCAACGGAGCCGGGCCGTCGGTTGACTATATAGCAGAGCAGTAGTAGTGATGAAACCGAATGGCATTCCCATGCGTTGCATGATGTGTAGAATGAAAGGCCACTTGAGGGAATCTAAAGCCTTTTCCGTATCTAGTAGTATGGCCGCAGCAGGGGTATGAGGGTTGATTCTATGTAAGGTATTAAACAACTTGCGTAGATTAAAGGCCGTCTAGCAGTGAGATATGAATCCAGACTGGGCCGGGGAGATTATGGACTTCATCAACAAGGATAGACGGCAGGCCAAAGCTTTTGCCAAGATTTTGTAGTCCAGGTTAAGTAGTGACAACGGTCGATAGGAGCCGCATAATAACGGTTCCTTACCTGGCTTGGGGAGCAAGATGATGACTGCTTCTCGCAGGGTGGGTGGTAAGACATGTCGTTCAAGGGCCTTTGCGTACATTGCGAGGAGCTGGGGAATCAATAAGTCCTTGTAGGCCTTATAAAAGTAGGCAGTGAAGCCATCAAGTCCCGAGTGGAGGAGCTCTTCAATGCCGATATTGCCTCATCTATGCTGTCCTCCGTTATGGGGATAGCCAGGAAGTCCTGCATAACCTTAACAAGGAACACCAACCCGACCTCAGACAGATAACTCTCTTGATCCGTGGTGTCAGTGCCCAGTTTAGTGGTGTATAAGACCTTGAAATAGGAAAGGAATTCCCCCTGAATGTCTAATGGGTCAGAGAGGTGTTGCCCTAGCGTGGACGTCAATTCAGGTATACATGCCTTGCCATAAGGGGGTCCGACCATTTGGGCCAGTAATCAGCCCGGTCTCTCGCCCTCGCCATATACTCTAGCGTTGTGGTACTTCCCCATGTACTCTCCCTCTCTGCGTTATCTCTGAAGTCGGCCAGGAGGGAGAGCCTGCGTTTGTCTAGGTCAGGCCCGGGATTCTGCAACTGCGTGGTGTCTAATGCTCCCAATTCTAGCTCTATCTAGGCTAATGTGGCGCGAAGCTCTCGCAGTACTCCAGCGTTTTTGGATATGCACCCCCTCATGAAGGCTTTAAAACCCTCCCAAAGCATTGCTGCAGTGTCTACTGAACCAGTGTTAAGGGTAAAGTACTCTTCTATTGCCTCCGCAGACCTTCCCGGAACACATCATCCTCAAGCGCACAGCTGGGGAACCTCTACTGCCTTTCAAAACCCTCAGTGTGGGGTATCTTCAAGGTCAACAGTACAGGGGAGTGGTCTGAGTATTTGCGCAGTAGCATCGTGACTGCTTGACACCAGTAGACTAAATCAGGGGAAGCTAACCAGTAGTCCAGTCTAGTCCACGTGTTGTGACAGCTGGTGTAGTGTGTGAAGTCAGTGTGAAGGGGATTCAGATTTCTACCAATGTCAGTGAGGGAGAAGTGTTTACAAAGTGACCTTAGTGCCATTCTCGCGCATGGTTTGGGGTCAGGGGCGCTGGACGTGGTGTCACACAATAAATCTGGGACAATGTTAAAATCGCCGCCTAGGAAAATGGGAACTGGACCGAGCTGTGCCAGCTTGGAGTGCAAGGAGTAGTAAAAATCTGGAGAATCAACATTAGGACCATACATACAAACTAAGGCTAATTTGTGACCCAACAGAAACAGAGAGCCCATCACAATGACAAATCTGTCTTTGTTATCCTGCGTAACAATAGTCAACTGCTATGGAAGTCGTTTGTGGATAAGTATAACAGTGCCCCTAGCGTAATTACTGTAGTTAGAAAAATATCTATGCACGCCCCAGCCAACGGCAAATCGGGCCTGATCTGAGGGGCATAGGTGCGTCTCTTGCAAGAAAGCCACGTCCACTCTGTGGCGTAACAAGTACTGCGTTACCTCTCTCTTGTTCCTGGTGTTATTCAGGCTGCACACATTCCAGGTAGCCAGAATAACCTCTGAGGGGCCAGCATTATGTCCTACCTGTGTCATGGGGAAGTCTGGAGAGAGTATTGAAAAAAGGAGGGCCTAACACACTCATCACAATCAGAAATCTGTACAAGCAATAAAGTCCCAGCGCAACTAAGCTTTGTCCCTCCATACCCCCCTCCCCGCCCAACCAGAGAGGCGAAACCATCATTAACGAATAACAGTGCAAAAACAAGATTTCCTCTGAAGAATTGAAAAGGAAACATAGGTAATACTTGCAGAATTCACACAAGCATGTGTAGGTGAACACCATGAGGGGTAGTGGCAACGCCCCAAACAATGACGTGGCAGTTGACATATAACATTAACAAATGAGTTCACGAAGTCCCTGCAAATCTTAAAACATCACATGGATCAACACAAATTAGCCATGTCCAGTACCCGATAAAAGTTCCAAGTTGGTGTCCGACCCAGTCTACGAGGGGGGCAATCTGCCCTCTTCGATAGGGCGCTTTTTATTTAGTTTGAACGTGTGGCAGAACTCCTGCACCTCCGCGGGGTTATCAAACACACGAGATCATCCATTCACCTCCACTCGCAATCTGGCAGGGTACAACATGCCATATTTCAATCTTATGTTCCGTAGGGCCGCCTTGACACTGGTAAATTTTCACCTGGCTTCTTGCACCATGATGGTGAAGTGTGGGTTGAAGGATAGCTTGGATCCCTGCCACAATGTCTTGCTATGTTCCCTAGCCAGTTGTAGAGCAGTGTCACGGTCCCTGAAATTCATGACCCGAGCTATTATGGGTCTAGGCCGGCACCCAGGGTTAGGACGCGGCCCCAGTGACCTATGAGCGTGCTCAACTACGAAGCCAGTGGTGAAAGCCTCTCACCCAAACAGGTCAATCAGGATCATTTCCACTAGCATGTCCATAAAGGCAGCAGCTGTAGACTCCAGGACACCTAGGATGCGCACGTTGTTGCGACGGCTGCGCGCCTCCAAGTCCTGATTCTTGACCGCCACTTCCTTGAGAATGCGTTCCATTCGATCAAGTCTTTTCAAGGATTGCGCTGTCCCGTCTTCCAGGTCAGAAGTGCGAAATTCCACTATGTCCAGCCTCCGGCCGTGAGCTTGTATCTTGGACCCCAGTTCCGCCATATGCTTCTCCAGGGTATCGAACCATACGTCCAGAGCTCGTAATCCAGCTCTCATTTCTTGCAGCAATGAACCCAGTTGAGGAGCGTCTCCTTCTAGAGCAGGAGTTTTCTGGCTGCCTTCAGCCATGGAGTCCGCGGGGTCTTGGGTTGCTTCAGAGACCTTTTCAAAAGGGAGAAGGCGCTGTTTGGGATCCTTGCGGCCCATTCTGCAGCTTCCACCACCAGGCGCTGCGCAGTCCCACTACGGGCGCCCAATCTAGCCAGGGTCGCAGCGGGGTCTGAACTGGTGAAGATAAAGAATCTGGGATGGGCCAGAAGTGTACTGATATGAAGTACTCAAGATCCGGACAAGGACCCGGATGCACACCGCGGTGCAGTGACTGAGGCAGCTGGGCTATATGTAGGGAGGCCATCACACAGTGCAGAGAGACCTTAGTGCAGTGGGGACATGAAGCAGGCTGATGCCTCGGGCCTAATGTCGCGCGAGAGGAGGAGGGTTCAACATGCTCAGCTCCCATCGCTAAGGTGCATGCGGGCCAGCTGGATCAGCTCTGTTTAGTACAATAGCTTGCTGGAGTGCAGGTAGGCTGAAGGAGGAGTCCGGCATGCGCTGCAGTGCGGTGTTCAGTGTGACGGAGTAGCCAGGCCAGGCAGCCGATTAGGAGGGGAGGGGGGAGCCAAGAGGACAGCGGCAGAGCAGGAGCACAAGCAGGAAGAGGAGGGGGCCCCCGGGCACTAGAGTGGAATAGCGCCCTGTAAATTAGCTATGGGAGCGCAGGCTCTGTCCCCGTGCCCCGCCGTGGCCCCGCCCGGCAAATGCTCCGCACCCGAGAGGCCAACAGACCTCCCACCGTGCACGAGCACCTGGCAGGCGGATGGTGTATCACTCACCGCCCCCACACGCCGTCCGTCGACTCACAGAACCCCGCCACGTCTTCTGACTCGCGGCCGAATCCCCCGATGTTGCTCAGGATGTCAGGGCCGCCATTTTGGATCTCGCCCGTACCGTGGAGAGTTTTGCCATTTACCATCGATAGCCATCAATCAGCAACAGCTGGGGGCCCATCGGGATCCCAACTCCTTCCGATGCGTTTAGGTGCCGATCCCAGGAAAAAAAAAGCCGCTGGAAGCTGGGAAATCGTTCGCGGCCACGTCGTTCCACGGAGCCTCAAAGCCAAGCGACCTTCTCGGTCTCCGGCTTGGCCATGCCCTCCGGTAACTTATACTTTTGTGTAAGTTTACACTTTTAAGTGAGTTACCACTTTTTGATATTTACAAACTCTGAGTCTGATTTACAAACTATACCTTTTTTGATACTACTACAAAACATACTACAAACTGTATGTTTTGTTCATACTTATACGTAGGGAATTCTCCACTCCATTTAGTAGTAAACATGGAAGGGCCCCAGGGAAGTGGGTGGGAAAAGGGAAGACTTACTACTAAAGACGAAGGAAATAGGGAGGAATAGGAGAATTTTAGGAAGAGTGAGGTTGGGGATTGGGAGAGCCATCCCCCACCCATGCAAGAGTAAGCAATTGCATTGCTCTGGGGTGGAGATATGTAACCTACACTTTAAGGAACTTTACACTATGTGAATACAGAAAGCAGTAAACTTACAACAAAGTGTAAACTTACTCAAAAGTGTAACTTGCCTTTGGGAATTAGGCCCTTGTGAGTGTAATAATTTACTACAAAAAACAGTAGTAAGTCCAGCACTACACATGGCCAATGGCTGGTAATTCAACACCCCCCATAGAAATTAATGGAGGTGGGGACTTATCATAAAACCCCACAGAAAATAATGTTAAATTCAAATCAAATTATTTAAAATAGGTAAAATATGAATAAATATAAATGAATGGTAAAGAAATATATAAACAGCACATGTTTATTATTTCATTATTAAAAAATATATATCATACTTAGAATTTTAAAAATAATGTGACCCTTGTGAATAGGGCACTATATTTTTTGCATTCACATTGAACATCTTGAATCTTACTTATAGTTGTCTCATATTCCATCATTTGGTGTCACATTGAATAACGGTCTCAATGTCAATGCAACATTTGAGAGACAAAAGAAAATTGCTTCAGTCTAAGGTGCACAATTTTAAAAATAGAAAAAACTCAAGAGACTGACCTTAGTTTGTGTAATTTGAAATTATCAAATGTTCTGGGTTTTTAAACAGATATATCTGTACTTTAATAATTTGTTCTAGATAAGCAAGATGTCACATTATAAGATACTGTGGCATTAAACTGTTAATTTCTGTGTAAACCTAAATTGAGTGAATATGATACCCAACACACTTCCATTCAAAACTACGATAGGAACGAAATTTCCATTATTACCAATATAAATCATACCCTGATACAGCTTTGTTTAAACCATTTTTTGTTGAATGCAGGACCCTCCCACTCCATTCCATTTTTTTAATTTCTTCCATGGTGGTCTAGTGGGCAGGTAAAAAAAACAACAACAATTCGACCATTAGGAGGTATAATAGGCTGCGTGGACCCTGGTTAGCGAGGAGAGGGTTACCCATGGTGAAGGGACCACTCCCCTTCTGATAATTTCCCTGGTGGTCTAGTAGAGTATATTCCTGCTCAGGTATCCCCCTCCTGTGGCAATCCCAAGAAGCACTTTACTAGGGAGAAGCCTCATGACCTCTTCTACTGGAAATGGTGTTTGACAGCTGAGCTGTACCCTTGAATACAGACCGCACTGAAAGCAGCTGAAACCTTCAGACTCCTGGTATTTCATGGTGCAAGGTGTGAAAATGGAAAAAATAATGTTTTGTGGTGCAGGGAATGCACTTACCCTGCATCACACAGTGGGTCTTGACAGGGTATTCTCTTTGTGTGAGCTTCATAAGGACTCCCAGGCATGGGTGTGAGAATGTGATCTCCATAGAGTCTGCACTCTAAGTGCCTGATTACAAATATAGGTTATAGTTATTGCACCTGGTAAATAATGATACATTGGGGTTCCTTACAAAATCCGCATGGTATGGTAAATACCATACTCATTTTCCCTGTTAAATTTCCGCAGGTTGAAGCTGTCGAAATGTAACAAAGCTAGAGGTATCTAATGCATCCAATAATTATTGAATGTGTTAAATACCTTTTAACTCATACATCACACTCATACTCCTACACTCATAAATGGGTTTACACACGGGTTTGAATGTAATGAGCATCTCAAAATCATGCCCTAAACATAGTGCCCAATTCACAAAGGTAAACGTACACATTCGTGTAGGTTTACTACTTTACGGTGGTCCCAAAGATAAACTTAGACCAAAAGTCTAACTTCACTACTTTACAATATTCACAAAGGTAAACTTAGACCAAAAGTAATTTAGTACTAGTAAAGTTAGACTTTTGGTCTCGGTTTACCTTTATGAATTCCAAAAAGTAGTAAACTCACACAAAAATGCAAGTTTACCTTTGTGAACCGAGCCCGTAGTGTGGAGGACATGGAGGTCACATTCGCTGCAATCAATGGACTGAGAAAGGACAATGACTTGCTTATTGTTTCACATTAATATCATTATTATTACAAGTTTATCCAGCATGGAGTGCTTTTAGTAAACTTGTAACAAAAAGCATAGCAGCACCTATATATATATATATATTATATATATATATATATATATATATATATATATATATATAATATATATATATACACACACACACACACACACACACAGTACTTTTCTTCACCGGCTCCCTGCACGCAGAACCAGAAAGGGAATGGACTCCTCTTGTTTTGTGCAAGTTTCTTTATTTTGTCGGGTTTAAGTCGCTATGACGCATTTCAACCCACCAGGGGTCTTGATCACATGGCTTCATTTCTCACCCCCATTTAAAGTGCACAGTGCCAATATTCTTAATAGATATCAAAACAGACTGTTTGACCTTTGTTCTATTGCACCATTTCAAGTTTTTAGCAGGGTATGAGTGTTTGTTTTCACATACAGTTAGTCATTATTTACTAATCTTTTGTCAAATTTCTATTAGAGTTCTTCGTATTGCCGTATAAATACGCACATAATACTTGTTTTTTTTCTAAAAACTATAATGAAAGCTTACTGCAACATTCCATGACATTTAAAAGAAACCCTGTGCAAACTACACAATAAATTCATTCAATTTAAACCTTATGCAAATTACGCAATAAGTTAATTCAGTTTAAATATAATGAACAATTGAAAACACTATTCATTGCCAAGCAAGCTCTCAAAATTTACATTTTGGCATATGTTCTTCATATTGCTAACACATATTGCTTTTAATGTGTTACGCCTCGCCCAATCTGTTTCAATTGTTCAGATTTGTTATTTATTCATAAATGTTTGTTTCAGGAGATAATTAAAAACTGTTATGTTGGAATTATATTACCCCTGTGGGTACATATCCCTGCTGTCTGACTGACTTAAAATGTATGTGCAAAATTACAAAATCTCAATTTAATTAGCATGATTTGTTGAATTTAATTCCTAACTTTTTTCATGAGAATTATGTACAAAAAGTGCCTGAAGTGCTGTATGTAAAGAAACAGAAAAGTGAAATAACGGGAAAAAGGGGAAGGGGATTTTTCATCTATCGGAAAGGGGGATAGCAGCCTTTCTTTTAAAACCTTGAATTGGATATGTTTCAGTTTTCTTTGGACAAAAGCTTAGATTGTATTGTATCTTTGGGGTTATAGCCACGTGTACAGATCTTCGGTGGTATTCAGCCCATGTGGGCTCTTGCTATCCAATTCTAGGATGAACCTGGTTTCCAGCCTTCTTAGTGTTGCTGCCCTGTTGCCCACCTGTCTTAAGGGCGGGACTGCATCCAACACATAATATTTTAAATGGTCTATGTTGTGAGCATGGACCTCTTTAAAATGGCGGGCCACCGTATATGTAATATCTGAATTGGTGATAGCCCGAGATGCTGGAAAATTCTCTTGTGGACCTGCAGCTTTGTGCTGCCTATATATCTTAGTCCACAAGAGCACTCCAGCATGTAAATGGCAAATTCAGATTTACATGTTAAAAGCTTGTTGATTTTAACAGATCCCTCTCTAAAAGGAGTACAATATGAAGTGTTTCTCACTCTATATTTACATGCTTTACACATTGTACATTTGACAAAACCCTTGCGATCTGTCATCCAGTTGCCCCTTGTTGTAATTTCAGGACTACAGCTGCTTAAAAATCACTTGTACTGGGGGCTTTTGTGAATGTGATTACTGGATAAATTGGTAGCTTGTTGCCAATGACCTGATCACTCCGCACTAGATGCTAGTTTTTCTTGACAATTTTTCTAAGTTCATCTTTTTGTTTATTGTATGTTAAAATGAGCCTGGGGCTAGTTTGAACTTTTTCTGATTCCCTCCCCTTTTTGTTTTTTCTGCCTTTTGGCTTTAGCAGTAGGTCTTCTCGGGATAGTTCTTTGGTGTGGTGTATTGCTTCCTCAATGGTGCGTTTTGAGTATCCTCTAGCCTGGAAATGGATTTTGCACTCTGCTTGTGCTGTTATTAGATCTATTTCCTTACTGCATATTCTGCATTTTCGCAGCATTTCCCCATAAGGGACACTACAGATAGTATAACTCGGGTGAAAACTGCTAGAGTGTAGAATTGTATTACCTGATGTGGGTTTCCGAAGTATTTTGGGGGCATATTACCAAGGGCCCTTATCGCCGCTTTAGCGGGGCAGGCCTTTTTCCCGCTAAAGCGGCGATAATTTTCGCGCCTAATTACCAAGCTGTCGCTAACACCAGTTAGCGACAGCTTGTAGGCGATAGCGAGCATTTTGGGGCCCGCTTTGCATGTCTGCGATATTTATCGCTAATGACATGCAAAGTGGGCGTGCCAAGATGTTAGCGACTGAAAACAGTCGCTAACATTGCTATCGCCTATGATCAACACAGGCGTAGTTTTGGAAATATTCGCGCTAAGCGCGAATATCTCCAAAAGCTAACGCCTGCCCTGACCAGTTCTTAGCCATGTTATCCAATGGGAGGTGGATAACATGGCTAAGTGCATTGTCACGCTAATGCGTGTATATCGCTGTATTGACAGCGATATTCACACATTTCGCCTGATTTTTATCGCTTTTGAGATAAACCTTGCTAATAGCAAGTTATCTCAGCGATAAAAACAGGTGAAGGGCGGCGATAAAAATATTACCGCTAACCCTACTTAGCGATAAATATCTCTGTAGGTTGGTAATATGCCCCAAGGTTTCTAACCTCCCATCTGACACATACATTTCTACATCCAGGAAACAAATAGTGCTTTCACTGATGTCATATGTGAACTTTAAGTTTATACTGTTACAATTCAATTTGTTTATAAACTCTTCTGCACTTTGTTTGTCCCCCTTCCACGCCACGAATAAATCATCGATAAAATGCACCCATTTTAACACATTGTTTGCCATTGTATCTCTGTGCTGAGTTCCTAAAATATTCTCCTCCCACCATCCCATATGGAGGTAAGCGTTGCTTGGCGAGAAGCTCGCCCCCATGGCCACGCCACTTACTTGATGAAAGACCTGTTGCTGAAATAAAAAGTAATTGTTTTCCAAACAAAACTTTGTAAGATCTATCAACATCTTATTGTCCGTGTATAGTTCAATGGGTCTGGTTCCTAGAAAATGTTCAAACGCTCGTATTCCATCATGATGATGTATTGAAGCATACAGATTAGAGACATCCGTCGATATCAATAGATAATCCTCTTTCCAACGGAAGTCATGCATTTGATGGAAGAGCCTTTACCTGATCCTGGAGGAAGGAGTCTATGGGGCAGATTTACAAGCCCCTTGCGCCACTTGTGCGTCACTTTTCCCACATTAAAAGTGACGCAAAAGTGTTGCAAGGGTCTTGTATATTGTATTGTATATTGTATATTGATACATTTTCTAATAAACTCTCGTTAGCGGAAATGATGGGCCTGCCCTGTGGTCGTTGTTTATCTGTATGAAACTTGGGAATAAAATAAATCACCGGGGTAACATGGTAATCATTTTCAAGATATTTCAGTTTCTCTTGTTTGATTAGGCCCATATTTTTCCACGCTAATAGTTTGGCAAACAGTTCACTCTGTGCTGTTTTAATGGCATGTTTGTTACTCAGTTTTTAGCAGTTGCGATCACGTAGTTGTGATAGTGTCTCTTCCAATAAATGTCCGTTCGGCCGGATGAAGACATTGCAGCCTTTGTCTGAATTACGCACAACTATTCAGTCACTATCTGGTAGTTTTTTGATCAGTTGGTGATATTTATAGGAATTTGACTTTCGTTTGCTATTATTCTTTTGTGTTTTAAAATTCAACTTTAGGATTTCTGATGTTAAAATGTCAAGAAAAGAATCAATAGAATCCCTCGGCATAACTAGTACGAATTTTGATTTGGGTTTGAATCCTGTGAGTGGAGCTGCACTTATATTTATTCCTTGCTGTTGCATGTAGATTTGTGTAGGTTTCTTATTTTCCGACCCTGATTTCTTATTTTGGAGGGCATGGAGGTCCTGTAATACGCTGACATCTGAAGCTGCCAATTTTGTATCCGCATTCTGCAATGGATTTGTTGAAGTTTATATTGCAGCTTTATCTTTTCTTAGTTGATGGTATTTTTGTAGCTTCAATTTTCTAATAAATTTATATATATCAGCTTGTTTGGGGATTGTCGAAATCCCATACTGGGCAGTATGAGAGCCGTAGCGCTAGCAGTTGTTTTTCTGCTGCATCCAAGTTGATATTTGAGAGGTTGATGATGGTATTGATATGGGTAGTATGCTCTATTATTTGCGGCGCCACCCTCGGTTGTTCGTTTTCTTGGAGTTTGATTGCGTTTTGACGCCCTCTTGTCCTTCTTTCACTGCGCCTTGAGTTTAGCTTGGGGTTGGTGTTTCTGGGACGTAATGTTTGGCACCTTTCTTCCCATAAAAATTTGAGTTCCTCTGCTAGTGTATGTTTTCGCAACTGTGGTCTGATACCCCCTGATGTGCTTGGGTTATGCTCAGTCTCTCTCTCTCTCTCTCGCTCTATATATATCTCTATATCTATATCTATATATATATATATATATATATATATCTATACTACTATTATAAAGAGAGAACACAAACCTTTGAGCCAGGTAAACTACAAAAGTAATGCACCAATCACTACACCCAATACACCATTTGAAAGGGGAGATATAGCAGAAGGACATAGGCTATAGATGTGTACACCATATACATTACAAAAGCAAAAACGCCAAAAGTGTAAAAGTAGTCCCTTGGGGGTGTGGTTGTGTGTAAGAACGTGGCCGTGGGCGTATCAAACAACAAATGTGGATTTATAACTAACATTTGCAAATACAAAAACATACATCGGAAATGCAATTTAGATACACACATACAGCGCGGTATCAGCGCGGTATAATCAGCGCGGTATAACAAATATACTAAAATAACAGAGGGGCGCGCTATATACACACATTCCTTGTAGTTACCCACACAACATTGACGCCTTCGTACTCCCATTACATTCAAAAGCGGGCGTGCCTTCCATAGACGATGACTCTAAAATGATGTCACACAGGGGGCAGGGTGAATAAGATTGTAGACCAATGACAACGCAGCAAAAAAAACACAGAAACGACTTCAGAATAAAAAAATAACAACTCTGTAACCATTGGCCAACGACGTCATAAAGGGGCCAAACAGGAAGAAAACAAGGCGCCATTTCTTCACAGAGAAACGCTATTGAGGATTCATTTATGCGTTTTTACATAGCGAGGAAATGACCCGAAGGCGTATTTATTTAGCGCGGACCCGTTCTTAGATAGCGCTGAACTTAGCCGAAGGCGTCTTTATATAGCGCGGACCCGTTCTTACATAGCGCTGAACTTAGTCGAAGGCGTCGTTATAGCGCCGACATTACCCGAAGGCGTCAGAGCGCATCACAGAACTCAAACATAAGGAGCACATTACACGCGAACAGATTACAAAAGCTGACTTTAGGATACATGAGGGAAAAGTGACAATTGTGACCAAACAAAATACATGAGGTAGCAAAAACTGACAGGAGGAAACACTAACAAGTGTGCAGGTTACAAGACAAAACAAAGTGCAATTAGAGGTATAATACTGCAATATATGCTACACACTCAGGCACAAGAATAAACGTTACGTAGGCAATGGTGGCACTTGTGCAAGTATCAACAGCAAACAAAATGTGAGAGGTAGCATACTGTCTGTTACAAGGGAAAAGTGGTGTGTGCAACTAACAGAAATGAAACATAAGGAGCACATTACACGTGAACAGATTACAAAAGCAGACGTTAAGATACATGAGGGAAAAGTGACAATTGTGACCAAACAAAATACATGAGGTAGCAAAAACTGCCAGGAGGAAACAGTGACAAGTGTGCAGGTTACACGACAAAACAAAGTACAATTAGAGGTATAATACTGCAATATATGCTACACACTCAGGCACAAGAATAAACGTTACGTAGGCAATGGTGGCACACACATTACTACGGAAAAACAATTAGGGAAAGCAACAGTGAACATCAATGTAACTCTCTTTTGTAAATATTTAAAACATACATTTCAATATGGTGAAGAGGAAAACACATCTTTCATGGACTACATATAAAAAACGCGCAAACACAAACATGCGCATAAGACTGACAGAGACAAATAATGAGGAAACATTACATAACATCGATGCACCGTCAACCTCATATCTTTCACAAACAGCAAATACAACACATTCACAACAGCATCATAACAGTACTCCACAGCCAACAACCTCTAATACCACAGACACTAACAACACTTACAACACCATCAAAGACAACACTGACACATTCATTCCCAATCAAACAGAGTAGACACACAACATACAAAAACACCAAAGTTTCAGAACTCCAACTATGCTATCACATCAAGAAGAACATACAGTACAATACCCACACACTCTCAGATCTGCATTCAACTACAACCCACTTCATGACTACAGCAACAATCCACATGTAAAAATTGGACTCATGAACAATATCTGTACTCACTGCAACGCACTTAAATGGAAGGCAGAGCCTTAAGGCCTTTGCTGCTCATCAGGAAAAATAATACTTAACAACATTGAAGATCCACCGCCACTCATTAGACAACTACTGGATGGCACTCACACACTTTCAAATCATTTCTTAACAAACACACGCCGTTATAATACTCTATTCCAAATGACATCCTTTGGTGCAAATGAAGTTAGAGAAGGAAATTTCATGCCGACATTTAAAATACAGGGACAGTTATACCACTTGATTGGAAGTATGCTTCCAATGGAAGGGAAAGCGCCACAGTTCCTACAAATATATTTCCTATCTCAACAGCAACAAATAGACGCACGCTCAAACATGGTGCCAAATTTGAACACAGACCTTATTCAACTACTACAAGACACATTGCACCATCATAACACATACATTCGTTCACTAAAGTACAACTATGAAATGCATTCACAAGAGGAAGATTTGCGCATTATTATACACGCTGATAAACACCCACCAAATACACATGCAGGAAGATTTAATGCACCAACTACCGATGAAGTTGTAGTTCTTTTAGTGAACGAGAATAAGGGGCCACGCGACATTGTATTACATACCCGAGAGGGAATACTACGCAAAGTATCTGAATTACATAGATCCTATGATCCTTTACAATACCCCATCCTATTCCCTAAAGGTGAAGATGGTTATTGTCTCAATATACCACAAAGAAACTCTGCAACAAACAAAACAGTTACATGCATGTAGTACTATGCCTATACTCTTATGATTAGAAATACAACTTTCAATACCTTGCATTGGTTCCGCAATCTCTTCAATCAATACATTGTCGATATGATGGCCAAAATGATCACAGAAAGACTAGACTTTATCAGGCACAATCAAAAACAACTACATGCAGACAACTACATAAATTTAAAAGATGCAGTCAATGAAGATCACAATGTACAAGCTCGAGACATTGGAAAGCATGTTATTTTACCAGCTACCTTCACTGAATCACCAAGGTACATGCACGAAAAAACACTAGATGCTATGACATCCGTCAGGCACTATGGCAGACCAGATTTATTAATTACTTTCACATGCAATCCAGACTGGCAAGAAATTAAAGATCAATTGTTCCCCAAACAAAAAGCATGCGATAGACATGACATCGTTGCACGGGTCTTCAATTTAAAAGTAAAACCACTAATGAAACTATTAACACAACAAGGTATCTTTGGATCTGCTAAAGCTT
Organism: Lissotriton helveticus; assembly: GCF_964261635.1. Lineage (NCBI taxonomy): Eukaryota > Metazoa > Chordata > Amphibia > Caudata > Salamandridae > Lissotriton > Lissotriton helveticus. Next base: position 76,344,110 of record NC_136072.1, read on the forward strand.
ACATATTTACTATTGAATGGCAAAAGAGAGGACTACCTCATGTACACATACTATTATGGCTTGAACCAAAAAATCAGGCAGATGACGTTGATCTCATTATCTCCGCTGAGCTGCCTGATCCTATTAACGATCCTTCACTATTTCTTATTGTCAAGAAAAACATGATACATGGTCCATGTGGTGAACACAACATTCTTTCACCGTGTATGAAAAACGGGATTTGCACCAAAAAATACCTACGCCCTCTAAATAATGAAACTGAAACTGGAGTTAACGGCTACCCCATTTACCAGAGGAGGAACATCGAACATGGTGGACATACTGTCACAATGACGGTTAGAGGACAGGAAGTCACTGTCAATAATCAGTGGGTTGTTCCATATTCACCACTACTCTGTCGCACTTTCAATGCTCACATTAATATTGAATACTACCAATCTGTTAAAGCTATCAAATATAATTGCAAATATATTAACAAAGACTCGGTTCAAGCAACTGCTGCTATTGAAAACAAACACAATGAAATAGACACATATCTAAATGGAAGGTATATTAGCACTTCCGAAGCAGTGTGGCGCATTCTAGAGTTTCACATTCATGAACGCCATCCCACTGTCACACATCTAGCTGTGCATCTCTAAAATGGTCAAAGAGTCTATTTCAATGACAAGAACATTCTACATGTAGCACAGAACCCAACGCACACAACGCTTACTGCCTTCTTCCAATTGTGTGCCACCGACAATGTTGCAAAAACATTGCTATACCAAGAAGTACCACAATACTATACATGGTCAAATTCAAATTTTCAACGCCGCAAACGTGGACAGCAAGTATTAGGACACCCTGGTGTAAAAAAAGACTCACTCTCACATTCCCCATCAAAGCTACGTGAATTGTTTGTTACTATTCTGCTGTTTTGTAACCCATCTGATCCTCTCACTTTATGGGACCAATACAAAGAAGATTTGTGTGAAGATATACTACACAATAGGCGTCAAGAAACAAATGATGAATCAATACCAATGAGTAATGACATATTTAACCAGGGTCTCATACTAATTGAAGACTCGCTGTATGTACTAAGTGAAAAAACTTTAAAAGATTTCAAACTGCCGCAAACAAATAGAACTATACATACACCGTACAACCATACTGATTTTGAAAACTCTACAGAGAACCTACTGCAATACGTTGCACAACATTTGCCTAACTTAGTGCCCGATCAAACAATAGCATACAACACCATTGTTGAAAGTGTGGAAACAAAAGATGGAAACATTTTCTTCTTAGACGCACCAGGAGGTACTGGGAAAATGTACTTAATCAACCTAATACTTGCAAAAATATGCTCTTTAGGACTATTGGCTCTGGCAGTTGCATCTTCTGGAATAGCTGCCACTTTGCTAACTGGAGGTAAAACAGCACACTCCACGTTTAAACTACCTTTAACTGTTTCCATTGAAAATGAATCCACTTGCTCAGTACGCAAAAACGGACCCTTAGGCACCCTGCTTCAAAAAGTGGCTCTTATTATGTGGGACGAATCTACTATGACACACCGCGCACATATAGACACCGTACACAAAACTCTATAAGACATTAGAAATTGTCCTAAAATCATGGGTGGGGTCACTTTTGTCTTTGCAGGTGACTTCCGTCAGACTCTTCCTGTTGTCCCAAGAGGAACACGTGCTGATATACTAAAAGCATGCTTCAAAGCATCACACCTATGGGACTCCGTACAACTCTTACCTTACGCTCTAACATGAGAACACATTTAGGAGGTGGAGATAATCTCTTTGCTGATCTTCTACTACAAGTTGGTAATGGAGATTTACACAACACAAATGATAACATTAATATTGAAAATTTAAGGACGCCTGTCTCGAACTTACAGGAACTCATACAACATGTATACTTAGACGTTCACAATATTATTAACAAAGACTACCAATGGATTAGTTGCACCCAGAAACACAAGTGTCAACCACATCAATGAACACATACTACTTCAAATCCTAGGGGAAACAAAACTATATAAATCCATTGACACAGTATTAGATACAGAAGACGCAGTACATTATCCTCAAGAATTCCTAAACTCACTTAACCCTTCGGGACTTCCACATCATGTACTCCAAATAAAAGTCGGCATCCCAATCATCTTATTGCGAAACCTACATCCGCCAAATCTATGCAATGGAACCCGACTACAAGTGAAAAGTCTTTTACCTTATGTCATTAAAGCAACTATTCTATCTGGCCCTGCTGCAGGCCAGTTAGCTCACATTCCACGCATACCCATGATACCTACAGATCTACCATTTCAATTTAAACGTTTGCAATTCCCGATTAACATTGCCTTTGCTTCTACCATTAACAAATCGCAAGGTCAAACATATAAAGTTATAGGCATAGACTTACGAGAAGACTGCTTCACTCATGGCCAGTTATATGTTGCACTCTTTCGCACCGGGAATGCGCAAAATCAATTTATTCTATATGCTCATTCAAATGAAACTAAAAATGTGGTTTACCGCGAAATCTTACAATAATGACGTACTTCATCTGTAACAACATTACACACTTTACTTTTCATCCCCGGACAACGTCGGAACAGGCTGCTAGTACATATCTATACTACTATTATAAAGGAAGAACTTTGCACCTTTGAGGCGGGTAAACTCGGGAACCACAACGCCAACCCACACACCCGATACAACATTGTAATCGTCAGGGTGTGCAGATGGACATAGGCTATATAAAGTATAAAAATATTAGTTATTTAAAAAGTTAACATTAAAAAAAAAGTAGTCCCTTGGAAGTAGAGCCGGCCGTGACCTGCGTGTTGACGTCAGGAGCGTGTGGAGGAGCGGCGTCCAGGAAGGTGAGTGACCTGCAGTTGGGGTTCCAGAAGCGGCAGGTACGTGCCCCTGCCAGCATGTCTAAATTTCCGCCAGCTGCTGCCTAAAAGCCACCTCATGCTTTCACTGAGTCTGCCCACCAGACTCGAGTCTCTCTCTCATGGCGCAAAACACTAAGTGCAGTCGGCTCAGTCAGGCTGGCCAGTGGGAGCAGGGCCGGACTGCCAGGACGAGAGTGCCAACAGAGCCTGGATGAAGACCAGGCTGCAGAGTGCACCATCGATGTAGCAGCAGTCACGGACCGGCATAGTCTCCTACAGTGACAAGTAAGTGATTTAGTCGGTGACGGGGCACTAAGCTTAGCACGTGCATACATGCAAATTTGGTAGTGAGAGTGGCAACTAAATGTGGAAAGTTAGTAACCCTGAGTGCTGAGCAAGGCTGTGTACACGGTACAAAATAATACATCTCTCTGAAACATTTTTAAAACTATCCCGCCCGTCGGATCAGCTGAACTCCCCACAGACTGTTTCCCACAAGCATACACCAGCGGGGGCCCCCTCCTATGCAGCTACTGCTGAGCTACACAATTTAATCATGCCCGGCCCAGTTCTTACGGCGGTGGAAGTCGTTGCGGCGAGGTGCTGCCAGTGCCTGCACAATTGACATTACTCAAATCTACTCATTAAATATGTTGTGCTTCAGTGAGGTATCTTTTTTCAGTGCACTCTACATTTTATTAATAGCACTAGCGCGCCAACAGTGCTGCCCCCTACTTAACGTGGTCAGTGCCTGCCAGTGTGTGTCGGTGTAGTTGCTCTGTGACAGCCCATAACTGGAAACAAATATATGAAGGAGCCCCTCTGTTAATCTGGGCAGTGTCCTGCTCTGTATTCGCATTTCATTACGCCAATGCAACTTAGACTTGTTGTAGAGGGCGGCCTGCTTTGAAATTGTTTAGGACACTAGCAAATTTAAATAGATTCGAACCCCCTTTGTTATGCACATGCACTGACTGCATCTGATCTCCATGACCGCGTTTTTGTGCAAACGTTTACATTTTATTTTCAACAGGTTGTTTTCTTTAGTGCGTTATGGCGTCTAGAGGTCACCTAAAAGCGCTGGGAATTCTGGAGTCAGTTTTCATCTTTCAGAGTGTTGTCATCCTAACGTGGTGTCCTGCTCTCCACAAGCGGCCTTAGCAGCATATTGTTTGTAAGACCTGAACGCTTCTGTTTAGACAAAACATTTTTTTGAAAAGCAATATGAAAACGGAAAAGGCAGAAATAGTCCAATCTTAGAAAGTGGCTTAAAAGTCTTTCCAACGCTTATTTTAGTTTTAAAGGGCATTATTTCTGATATTTAGCTTTTTCCATGGACATAAGTGCTTGGTTTTATTGTGCCTGTACGAGTGCAGGGTGAGTGGTGTTCCAGTGTGAGTGCAGGGTGAGTGGTGTTCCTGTAGGAGTGTAGGTTGTGCAGTGTTCCTGTATGAGTGCAGGGTAAGCAAATGTGCCTGTATGAGTGCAGGGTGAGCAGTGTTCCTGTATGACTGCAGGATGAGCGGTGTTCCTGTATGAGTGCAGGGTGAGCTGTGTGCCTGTATGACTGCAGGGTGAGCTGTGTGCCTGTATGACTGCAGGGTGAGCTGTGTGCCTGTATGAGTGCAGGGTGAGCGGTGTGCCTGTATGAGTGCAGGGTGAGCGGTGTGCCTGTATGAGTGCAGGGTGAGCGGTGTGCCTGTATGAGTGCAGGGTGAGTGGTGTTCCAGTGTGAGTGCAGGGTGAGTGGTGTTCCTGTATGAGTGCAGGGTGAGCAGTGTTCCTGTATGAGTGCAGGGGGAGCAGTGTTCCTGTATGAGTGTAGGGTGAGTGGTGCTCCTGTGTGAGTGCAGAGTGAGTGGTGTTCCTGTATGAGTGCAGGGTGAGTGGTGTTCCTGTGTGAGTGCAGGGTGAGTGGTGTTCCTGTGTGAGTGCAGGGTGAGTGGTGTTCCTGTGTGATGCAGGGTGAGTGGTGTTCCTGTATGAGTGCAGGGTGAGCAATGTGCCTGTATGAGTGCAGGGTGAGCAATGTGCCTGTATGAGTGCAGGGTGAGTGGTGTTCCTGTGTGAGTGCAGAGTGAGTGGTGTTCCTGTATGAGTGCAGGGTGAGTGGTGTTCCTGTATGAGTGCAGGGTGAGTGGTGTTCCTGTATGAGTGTAGGGTGAGTGGTGTTCCTGTGTCAGTGCAGAGTGAGAGGTGTTCCTGTATGAGTGTAGAGTGAGCAGTGTTTCTGTATGAGTGCAGGGTGAGTGGTGTGCCTGTATGAGTGCAGGGTGAGCGGTGTTCCTGTATGAGTGCAGGGTGAGCGGTGTTCCTGTATGAGTGCAGGGTGGAGCCAATAGAGTAAGTGAGTGGTGCCATTGAGGAAGTGGGTGGAGCTGGGGCAGTGGGTGTGGCCTCCTACAAAATGTGAGCACCTGCACTTAATATTTTACAAATTAAGCACTGGGTGGCAGAAAGATAACCCCTCCGTGGCTCTGCTGGGATGTACAGGGAGGGTCAAGGACATGCCAGCTGGATACCGCTATGAATTGCTTTTTACCCGTAAAAGGGATGCGTCACTGGAAGCATGCAATTGTTTTCTCTCACAAACAGACAACTTTCATCTCCAGGCACCCAGAGTAGTGTGCGCACATTTATCAGAAGCATGCTCCAGTGCAGGTAGTTGCAATCTGCAAAGCAGTGTGGAGATTCAAGGTGGCCTCGCTCTCTGGGAATCTTGGTCACTGAGCAGTCCCCTTCTTACACCCCTTTGCCTTTCATGAATTATAGGAAGGCCCACTGGAGTTATGTGACTGTGGGGCTGCAGGGCTTTTCGCATAATTGTACATTTGCTGCATTTGCCACATAATCCATCCATCATCTGCCTAATTTTCTGCAGAGTTTAACAAAAAAAGTTTCTAGCCCAGTTGAAAAGTTAGAGAAAACACAGCGACATGTTGCCGCGCGGTGGAAAGACCTTCGCAAAGATTAACTGGTCACCTTTCTATAACTTATTGCTATATTTGGGTGTTAAACTGGTAGTAATGAGGTACAACTAATGCACAGACACTGCTATCAAGTTTAAAAATGTCAAAATCTATATCTATACTACTATTATAAAAGAAGAACTTTGCACCTTTGAGGCGGGTAAACTCTGGTACCACAGCGCCAATCCACACACCCGATACATCATTGTAATCGTCAGGGTGTGCAGATGGACATAGGCTATATAAAGTATAAAAATATGCGTTATTTAAAAAATTAACATTAAAAAAAAAAGTAGTCCCTTCGAAGTAGCGCTGGCCGCGACCTGCGTGCTGAGGTCAGGAGCGCGGGGAGGAGCGGCGTCCAGGAACGCGAGGAGGAGCGGCGGACATGATGGCGTGGGGGAGGAGCGGTGACGAACGACGGAATGGCGGTGAGGACCAGCGGACAGGTGGGAGGAGCGGTAAGCGGCGAGGAGCGGCGGAGCGGTGAAATGAGGAGCACGGGGGAGGAGTGGCGGCTGAGGTAAGGCTCCGGGCAGGCGGGGGTCGGGGCAGGCGGGGGACGGGGCGGGCGGGGGCACGGGCTGCTTGACAATGTCGGGGCGGGCGGGGGTCCGTGCTGCTGCACAATGTGCGGTGAAATGAGGAGCACGGGGGAGGAGCGGCGGCTGAGGTAAGGCTTCGGGCAGGCGGGGGTTGGGGCAGGCGGGGGACGGGGCTGGCGGCGGCCCGGGTTGCTTGATAATGTCGGGGCTGGCGGGGGGCCGGGCTGCTGCACAATGTCGGGGCGGGCGGGGGTCGGGGAAGCCTGATTGCTCCCGGACAAGGTCGGGATGGGCTGCTGGTATATATATATATATATATATCTATACTACTATAATAAAGTAAGAACTTTCAAGCTTTGAGGTGGGTAAACTCGGGAACCACAGCGCCAATCTACACACCCGACACACCGTTGAAATCGTCAGGGTGTGTAGATGGTTATAGGCAATATAAATTAAAAAAATAAACGTTATTTACAATATTTATATTTAAAAAAAAGTAGTCCCTCCAATGTAGCGCCGGCCGCGATGTGCATGCTCACCTCAGGAGCACGGGGAGGAGCGGCGTACGAGGAGCGGCGGACATGGCGTGGGGGAGGAGAGGTGACGTGAGGAGCAGCGGACAGGCCAGTGGCGGTGGGAGCAGCGGAGAGGCGGACTTGGCGCAGGGGGAGGAGCAGCGGCGGCGGACAGGCGGTGAGGAGCAGAGCGGCGAGGACCGGTGAACTGAGGAGCGGCGGCTGAGGTAAGGCTTCGGGGACAATGTCGGGGCAGGCGGGTGTCGGGCAAGGCGGGGGACGGGGAGTATCCCTGCAGTCTCGAACTGAGGAGTAAGTCTCGAACTGAGGAGTAAAACGTATTAGAAAGGAGAGGCAGACTGGAGGTATGTTTAAAGGGCTGGTGGCGGGCCAAAGGTGGACTGGAGTTAGACTGGAAGCGGGAGGTGACTGAAGGTGGGCTACAGGCTGCTGTGGGAAAGGCTATTTGCCAGTGAGCGCTGTCGGACACGCAGAAGTAAGCGCACTTGAGGAGAAAGACGATTCCTCTCATCAGCATGGTAACGAGGCAGGTCACGCTGAGGGGAAATAAACGGGCGGAAACCAGCGGTCGGCTTTACTAAAGCAGGAAAGGTATTTGAAAGTAGGTGCTGGGCAGAAAGGAATAGACCTCCGGGGGACAATGTTGGGGCAGGCAGGGGAACGGGGCGGCCGGGGGCCCGGGCTGCTGGGCAATGTCGGGGCAGGCGGGGTCGGGGAAGCCTGATTGCTCCCGGACAAGGGCGGGACGGGTTGCTAGTATATATATATTCACTGCAAAAACCATAGGTTTCACACACGTTATAGTTAGGAATTGGCATTTAAAAAACCTTGCAAATTCATTTAAAAAAACGTAGGTTTCACACATGTTATAGTTAGCTGGACATTTCACACATACAAAACCTTTGAAATTCCCCCGTTATAGTTAGTTCAGCTAACTGTAACTCGCGCGCCCGAAATGCACTGCTGATGACATCACATATTACATCACTCATGACATGGTCAGTGACATCACTGATTACATCTCAAATGACATCACTGATGACATCACTGATGACATCATACAGTGAATGTGTGTCTTTCTGGGAAAAAATAGTTTTTTATATATGTATATCTAAAAGCTCGATGGAAGAATAATTGGGTAAATAAGTGTCTAAATGGATGGTTTTTTTGTAAAAATGATTGCATAACTGACCTAGTAAGTGTATCTTAGGGAATACATGTATTAACGAGTAATGTTTAAATATGTAAATATCTGTATCAGTGTCTCACTTTGTCTATAAGTGGCTGCATGGGTTGGTCAGTAGCTACATGAGTGTCTATAAGGGTTATTAGGTGGTTTTTTGAGTATCAGTATGAGTGTCTGTATGGTTCGGTGGGGGGTATTACTTAGCGCATAGATGCATGAATGAGTGACTCACTGTTTGTATGTGTTTTGAATACAGCATGTGTGCAGGACTGTATGGGTGGATGAGTGTGTGTATGGGTCTGTTAGTGAGTGAATGACAGTCTCAATAGTATCTTTATGAGTAACTACATAAGTTTTACTCTAGAACATGTGAGTATTGATGTATATAAGTGATCATATGTGAGAGTGAGAGATTGTGTCGTAATTTAGCAGCGATTAGATTAAGCATTAGCAGAAGACATCCTGTATTTAGAGACTATCTTGTCTTTTTATGGAATCCATTTTGTATTTGGCAGCCATTTTAGATGGCCATGTGCTCACCATGTACTCAGTCCTATCTTGCTGTTCTCTGCTCGGTATATTTAGCTTCTTCCTTCTACTTTGCACATGCTCAGTTTTGCTTGCAGCTGCTAATATTCTGTAACTGTCAGGATGTGCTTGCTAGCATTGGCAACACTGTTAGCTCCTCCTACTTGTCGACTGTGCATTTTCTGTATGACCATCTATGTGTGTAACTCTTCTTATGTGCACTTGTACTGCCCTTTTTTAGCCCCTGTGAGGGTATATAAGAGATACTGTGGCCTTCAGTCCTCAGACCATCTCATACAGAGTGCTGCGGCTTCTGTGTGACATGGCCTCACTTGTTGTAATTTAATAAATATGTTTCTCTTGATTACAGATTCTGTGCCAACTTTTTCATGCTTCTTTAAAGGATCAGGTGTTAGTGCAAACCCCTGAGATGGGATTTTTGATTTCCCTCATTTGGCGCGCCAACTTGGGGCTCATCAGAGCGGTGACTATCTGCAGGAGCGATTTTTGGTCAGGAGACAGACATTTACTGAGGAAGACAAGGCAGGATTCTACTAAAGGAGGTACCAATTCTGGGGGTTCTTAGTCTCTGTAGCCCAGTCTACTTCTGATCTTACTGATTTTTGATCCTCCACATGATGGCACCCCTGACTGAGAACATTTCTGGCGTGAATATTTTAAAAGAAAAGACTGTTAGGTCATTCAAAACTTGGCAGATAGAACCTGGACGCTCGTGCTTGGTAAGAGCCATTGTATGGTAATTACTGTGAGCTTATGGTAGCCAGTGACTCGCAAGGCAGTTTTAGGATACGCTTGCTGTGGCTTATGGATATGGATATGGATATGGATATGTATGGATGATCGATCATATTTATGATATGGATTATGTGATATATGCGTTGCAACACATGTAGGCAGGTAATGTGGAGATGTTTCTCCATTTATGGTTATGAGCGGCGCAATGATTAAGTGCCATTTTAGATTATGATAATGCATATTTTGCATTATGTTTGTTTGCATGCCTGTTCCAAACTCACATGTAAAATGTGTAGTTTTATGAGAGGTACCATAGTGAGATATGAATTGAATTAGCCGGCTTCCCCTAGAGGGAAAACTTAAAATAGGTTTTAGGTATGAAAACATATTTCTTCCTTGGTGAAATTTTTCCCCAGGGAATTTAAATATGCCCATAATACACATGAGGATCCTTTGTTCTGTGCAATTTTATGTATGAAGATATGCAGAGCGGTTTTTGGTGTTCTGCCAGCCTGAATTAGTGAATTGAGAGTATTTCTACTTCAGTTTTTAGAATACTGTTGAGAATAGGGTTTCTCCTTGTAAATATGACTTACAACTGGAATTTACATAGGTGGTTTGGATGCAGTCTGCGGGCTGTGTTTTGTTTCTGGCTTTAGTGTTGACCCATGGTTTAAAAGGTGTGTTTAAATGTCTAGCTGGTTTGTGGGTTTTTTCCATTCATGTAACTTTTGCTTGTACATTGCGTCGTCGCTATTTACGAAACATGGCTAAAGCGCGCTGTATTGTGTGTCTTTTGTGTTTTACCCCTTTCTGTTTATGTCTGTACTGAGCTCAAATGCATTTTTGTGGTTATTTTTGATGTTTTCAGTCTGTTAAACATAATGTTAGATTAATTAATATTAGGGAAAAATTCGATAGAAATTCAGGAATGACCTATGTGATGTGCTAAACATAACTATATGTTTCTCTTTAAAGTTATAGGGTAAGGAATAGCGCACATGTACAATTGTTAAATGTTTAAGGGATAAACTTAAAATTCTTATTCACTAGGAATATTAAAGGCCTACAGCAGAAAAATGAAATGGTGTGTTTTTGTAGACGACACTCTCATAACATGTTTACTCCTATACATCGCATTAGATGTTAACGGACAAAACAGTTTAGCTGGAGTGAATTTTTCTGAACTCGAAATGTGTATTCTTGCACACGCATTTCAAAGCTGGGAATGTCTGTTTTTAGTAAGGCTGCCTTCGGGAAATTTAACACTGGGTAGGGCCTGCCGTCAAGGACACAGCTGTTGTTTTCGCAGGCCATGTTTATTTAGCCAGGATTTCTTCCTTAGTTAAACGTGCAACTTTGCATTTCAGAGTGTTATTTTGAAAGCAAGGTTTACAAAAATAAGGTTAATTATTTGAATCAGAGACATACATTTTAATTGCGGTTTCCCTTCTCTTTTAGAATTTATGGCTCTGTTGCTAAAATCATTGTCCTTTTCAAACAAAAGTGGCGTGAAGTTGACGTGTATTTAAAATTGAGATTATATGCTTAGGCGAATGACTGCTCTAAAAAGATAAGCAAGGGGCAGATTTATAATAGGGATGCAGCTTGGTTTTAAGATATAGGATTATTACAAAAACGAAATATGGAGAGTAATTTTTTTAATTATGACATAAAAAAAATATTTTTGAAAAAATAAGGGCTTTTTAAAATCGTTTTTTGATATTCATAAAGCTTAATACTCATACTGTGACCTCCTAGCATTATAATTTAATTTAAGTTGTGCAGTACTGCATAATGAGGACATTTATGTATGGGACCTTCACTTGGCGCAGGCGTAAGAAGTCATTTTTTTTAAAGATTTACATGAGATATGTCTAAGTCTGATTTCTGCAATCTTTAAAGAACATTCTGAGGATGATTAATATGTAACACAAGTATAGGTTATTTATTTTTAAGTACCTCAAATTGCAAACGATATTGAGTTAAATAGACCATTTTAAAAGGCTTTCTTGCCATTTAAACTAGTTTTATAGTGCCTTAGGCTTCAGTGAATGCATACATTCAAGTATAATACAAATGTGCATGTTTGCTTTTTCATAGCTTAGTGAGTTAATGTGCCCAGCGCAGAGGCTTATGTTTAATATCAGGGTTGAAAGTTTTTGACTTCAGCGGGGCCTACTGAGCCATTTATTTATTTAAGGTTGATACAATATTGCATGGGATAGTGACACACATTTATTATGAAGCTGGTATGGTGTGTTGTTATGTTCCATAAATTATTCACAGGCTCTGAGAATAAATAAATTGTAGTTCTCTGAAAGAAGTAATATATTTAAAATGTCTTTTTTTAAATAGGGTTGATTATTGCACAGACTTGCAGAGACTTATTGTCTTTGTCAGTTTCACAGTGAGGTTACAAGAAAGCTTGGTGCTCCAGCCAGATTTTGACCTTTAGGTCAGTGTGGTGGGGGCTTAGGAGTATGTGACAACAAATGGTGAAATGATTGCTTGGAAAAGCGTCACGCAAAGGAGCCATTCACGTCGACATTTGAAGAGTGCATTCCTGACACGGCTTTTTATAAACAGCAGGGCCTAAACTGGGGGGTTGGTGTAAGGGACACGCAGAGGCTGTGAAAGAGTTTTTGCTTAAGAGATTTTGTACATTTACAAAAACTGGGTGGTTCTACTTGAGATTTTGCGTGTTATGTGAAGTATTGGCTGTATGATGAAACAAAGATGTGTTTTTATGACTTCTTTGAAATGAATTATCTGTGCATTTTCATGTTTTTTGCATTTCTTCTATGAATTTTCCCTGCTTTTCCTGTGTGTCTGACGCGACACAGTAAGTTATATTTGACAGCTGATCTTCACTGACTGCTTGATCTGCTGTCAAAAGGGTGAGGATGGATTAAAAGAAGGTGTTATTTAGGTATAAGTCTGACAAAATTAAAATGGGCCCGAATGGTTTTTTTTATGTTATTGGAGTGTTTATTGTGCAGAAAGTGCATGAAATGGTGTTGCATGCTATTGTGTTTTTTCTGTGCTTAGGTATACAGCAAAGTATATCTGATGGCTTGGCATGACATGTCCTATATTATGTATGTTTGTGATCCATGTTGGTGCTTTTGTAAGTTTTGCTGTGTTGTGAAGGGATGACATGACTATGTATATCCTTTGAGCAACAGTGGTTAAAACTTGTTAAGTGGTAAAACTTGCTGATACTAAATTATGATATATGATATTGTTATATTGTGAGCAAGAACAGACAGCACTTCACCAAGTGCATGCCTATGTGGTTATAATATATACAGCAAAGTGTGTCACCTTTACTCACGTTACTGCTCTTTCCCCTTAAGGAAAAGGCAGCCTCACATTTATATTTCCTTGATTGGACCTAAGGAAGCAATTATAGATCTGTGACTCTTATGCAAGGTGACCTAATTTCTATATAGTATTAGTTAAATGATGTTCTGTCTTAAAAGGAAACCAGGTTTCATTTTCCCCGAGAAAGGAAGGAATGGGATCACTAGCTGAGATTACCGTAGATGGTGTAGTGGCCAGCGGTAGAGTTATAATATGTGTACTATTTTTGACTTTTTTGTATCACCCATGCTCTTGGCATTATGTCACAAACTTGATTATCACCCAAGTCATTTTTTGTCCTTCCTATGGATTTTTCTTTTGCTGCTTCTCCCTTGATTGATGTCACATTGTGCCTAGTTTTTGGGGATTTTAGCTGTGTTCTAGTCCTATTTTCTTTTTCGTTTTTCTTTCACCATTTAGAGGTTTACATTTCCAGACTACAGTGATGTATCAGGTTCCTCTATAATATGTGTAATTCCCTTTTGTATGACCAAACTGGTTTTCAAAATTTCTTCAGGCCTACTCTGATGTTTTCTAGTCTGACTGTTAGGGTAGTGATAGATTATAGTAAGATCAGTTGTCCACCTCAATAGGAGATACTTTCACGAGTATTTAGTATGACACATTCAAATGCCTATTCTAATTTGGTTCTAGTTCTTTTTCCCTGCTGCTTTAATTTTTGGTGGGATCAGATGTGTCCTAATCATAGAAATACCAGGACTCTAGTTCTTGTCTGTTGTTTCTACATTGCTATTAGCTTTTGTATTGTATAGTCCACCTGACGCACAATTAGTCTACATGTCCCTGATAATCTGTATTATGTGATTTCTCTTTTTGAGGTGTTCTAGATAAGGAATTTAGGAACACCTGCACTTAATAATTGAGGAAAGTGTGCTTACCCCCTTAGACAATGCCACTATGTGTGAAGACATCCATTATGTAGTTGTCTACCTTTAGATGGAAGAGGGTATGCTCTCACATGGAAACCCAATTGAAGAGGCTAGAGGTGCTGTTTTACCTACTACCTTTTGTCTTTGTACTCTATGACAATTACAGTATTTTGTTTTAGATCACTATAGTCCCATGGTGTATGGCCACTCCTTTGAAAATTGCAGGCCACCTGCTTGCAAATCCCCTGCAATGAATTGTTTTTTGTATACTTGCCAATAGGTCCAGCCTGTGTTTTTCTTTACTCTCACATAGATAGATGGAAGTGGTTCTTGGGTGCCTTGCTAATATATGGGGCATCCCAAGACTAGGAAGTATTTTCTAACACTCTGTTGATAGACTGTTTCTGTGTCTTGTCTAAAGACAATTTGTTCTGTCCACCAATAGATATTTGCTGCTGTACAAACCACTACCAGAGGGGCCCGGACATCAGATTCAGCCTGGGGAGTCAGCGTCAGCACCAGTGCAGCTTGAAACCAAAGTGAAGGTAACCAGCACAAGCATTTCTGGCAACTAGGACCTCAGTGAAGGCGGAAGCCCTGTGATTAAGTGTGTACCCCTGCCACTGTTTTGAGCGAAAGACGGGGTCACAAATCAGAAAGGAGAATTCGTGGATCATGCCTAGCTGAGAGTCACAGACCGACCAGAATGGCAAGGAGGTTTTGCTTGAGGTGACCCCTTCTGAAACAAGGGTTGCTTCAGAGATCCTAGAATCAGGCCTCTGATTTCTGGTCCTAAAGTGAATACAAGTTTGCACCTTTGTTTGTTGGTCAAGAGATACCTGGGTACACTGGATGCAAATGTGTAGCCCCAACGAATGAGCAGTGCGCCAGCAGAGCAATATAGGAGATAGGGAAGGACTTGAGATTAGGGTTCAAGTTCTGTGTCTCTGGTGCCTCTTAGATTGAAGTGAAGAGAAGTGGTGCACTGTTTGAGACACTGGACAGGATCACTAGGAGCATTTGCCTGTTGGGTGACTGCCCTATCCTGAAAGAAGAGACGTTTTTTCCTTGAAACTGGACTGTGATTCTTGAGTTGCGAGTTGTGCAGCTCCACCGTGGAAACAACAAGAGCTTGCCTGTGAGGCTCAAACGGACACAGGGAGAAGACTCCCCCTCTGGTTGGTGGTACAGCGGCTTCAATTTCCCAAAGGACTTCTTCTTTTTGTCAATAATGTATCCCTTTAGTTGTCCCATTTTTGAAGAGCAGCCCTTTGCAGCTCTTGGCCCTAATTCCTATGGCCCTGTGTGGTCCTCCTGGTCCCAGATATGCTTGATGTTCTAGCCCTCATAAAAGGAAAATGTAACAGTCAATTGGAAAATGTTTTTATTAGATATGAGCTGTTAGCTATTCTGAAATTTAAAATGAATAGTCACTGAAATGCATAGGAGCCCTGAAAATGTCTACTAGATGATTTTAGGATTTGCTTTAGCTTAGGCCAAGAAAAATGATAATTCTGTTTATAATAGTGGCCATTGCTTTCTCCTACTGTCTATGTTTATTATGATCCAATGCCCGTTTTTCTTGGATTCCTGCTGATACCCTTAGTGAAATGTTTAGACTGGAAAATGCTCCCCTAGCAATAAATTAAGATATTGAAAATTGTGAAAATGAATGTACAAATATTTTCTATGTTCTTACTGGATCATGGGAATGTCTTCAGCTAATGCTGAAAGGGTCGTCTGTCGTAATTTAGCAGCGATTAGATTAAGCATTAGCAGAAGACATCCTGTATTTAGAGACTATCTTGTCTTTTTATGGAATCCATTTTGTATTTGGCAGCCATTTTAGATGGCCATGTGCTCACCATGTACTCAGTCCTATCTTGCTGTTCTCTGCTCGGTATATTTAGCTTCTTCCTTCTACTTTGCACATGCTCAGTTGTGCTTGCAGCTGCTAATATTCTGTAACTGTCAGGATGTGCTTGCCAGCATTGGCAACACTGTTAGCTCCTCCTACTTGTCGACTGTGCATTTTCTGTATGACCATCTATGTGTGTAACTCTTCTTATGTGCACTTGTACTGCCCTTTTTTAGCCCCTGTGAGGGTATATAAGAGATACTGTGGCCTTCAGTCCTCAGACCATCTCATACAGAGTGCTGCGGCTTCTGTGTGACATGGCCTCACTTGTTGTAATTTAATAAATATGTTTCTCTTGATTACAGATTCTGTGCCAACTTTTTCATGCTGCTTTAAAGGATCAGGTGTTAGTGCAAACCCCTGAGATGGGATTTTTGATTTCCCTCAATTGGAAGAGTTCCTGTATGAATAAGTATGTGTTTCTATAAGTGATTGTTTAAGAGAGTATGTATACGTTTCTGTAAAAGTAACTGTAGTGGTGTGTGTATAGCTCTATATGCAAATAAATGGATGTTTGATAGTTTATTTGCATGTGTGAGTATGTGTGTGAGTAACTCTATGGACGAGTGTTGGTGTGTAACAGGATGTATAGGTGTATAAGTGCATATGAGTGAGTACATGTACGAGTGACTATATAGAACTGTTGGTGAATGAGTGTATGTGTATGTAGATGGTGGAATTACTGAATAGGTTGTTGTAACTGGTATTGGTATCTCCATTTTTTTGAAAATGTTAGTTTCTATTTTTGAATGTGTGTATCAAAGGTTATATTACGCTGAGAGGAGGTCTGCCACTATTTCACAAGGACGATGTCATCAGTGATTTCATTTGAGATGTAATCAGTGATGTCATGAGTGATGTCACTGACCATGTCATGAGTGATGTAATATGTGACGTTATCAGCAGTGCATTGTGGGTGTGCGAGTTATAGTTAGCTGAACTAACTATAACGGGGGAATTTCAAAGGTTTTGTATGATTGAAATGTCCAGCTAACTATAACATGTGTGAAACCTACGTTTTTTTAATGAATTTGCAAGGTTTTTAAAATGCTAATTCCTAACTATAACGTGTGTGAAACCTATGGTTTTTTCAGTGAATTTGCAAGGTTTTTTAAATGCTAATTCCTAACTATAACGTGTGTGAAACCTATGGTCTTTTCAGTGAATATATATATATATGTACTGGAAAACTAAACACCCACTTCCCTTACAAAGAAGTGGAAAGTTTGCATTTCTGCAGCCTTTCTTATTTTTCACCTTATTCATCTTCCTCTGAATCAACACATCATCCACACATACACACACCTACTTGCTGCCTTACTTGGCTGGGGTTATCAATTATTGTTTTTTAATTCAAATTCAAAGTGCAGGCCTTTATCGAGCCTTTTTATTGTAACAACTACCCCGGCCGAAGTCACAGTGAAATTTGCACACTTGCTCCCTATCTTGGCTGGGGATATCAATTATTCTTCAATTTGATATTCTGATTCAAACTCAAAGCCATTTATCGAGCCTTTTTGTTGTAACTACTATTGCAGGGATTCTGCTCCTACACAGAACTGTGCATAAAGACTTAGGACCTCAGTGAATTATGGTGTTCCAGAACCCACCCTAGTACCCAAACCCCCTAACAGACTAGCAATCAGTGACTCATTGGTTCTTCATCCCATGGCAAAAAAAACAATGACTAGTCAACCCAGAACATGCGACTTAGATTACCTCAAGTAAGGTGGATAACAAGAGCACTCTTTCGTTATACTCTTACACCAGTCCAAAACAAGGAGTAAATAAAGGCACGTGCAAGTTTGAAATGTTTATTTCTAACGCCGTAATCTCATGCGCAGTACCTTAGATAATACAAGCAAACATATTATCAGAAACAAGGTTGTCAGCATTGTTACTATTCCAGTAAATACAAAGGGAGAAAGCATTGTATAATGCTAAGGGGAACAGATTTAAAATATAACTAGATTTCACCCTCCCTACCTAGCAAGTTAGTTTATAACTACAGAAGGTCTCATAGGATTAAATGGGCAGACCCATACCTCTGGTACTCAGCAGTAGTGGATCACATTGAGTTCTGCACAAACTGTCAGGATACGAATGTTCTCCAACTGTGTGTAATCATGCCTGCACACTGCATTATTAAACATGCCAGTATAAGAGGTGGCCACAGCTGCATATGTGTTATTGCTCGAACGTGCGAGGATCATTCCGAATAACAGACACAGTCTCCAAGATAACCTTGATGTTCCATGCTCTCACTATACACACTAAACTAGCAAGGCAGTCTACAAATGTAGCATAACAAATTATTCTCATGTGAAGCAAAATACTCAGCCTTCTCTAAACAATATCACAAGTGCCTGTCATATGCAAAGCAGAGCAGGAAAGCAAAAATAGCGTTTAAGCTTCTAATAAATCCATGCTAACTTAACACGGTGTGAGTGCAAGGCTCAGCCCCACGGCACCCTTCCTTGATCGAAGCATGTGATCTAAACGTGGGCTAATTACAAATGCAAAGTCCAAGCCTGAAAAGCAGAGTCAAGTTCAAATTTGCAAAAAAAATGATTCGCTGTTTCATAGAAAGCAGTAACTAAATAATAAAGAATAGGTAGAAAAATTAAAGAGTCTTATTCCAACAGCGTATAAGCACAGTATGTAGCAACAGCCTCCAAGAGGAAGTCATTGTTCTCATTTGAAAACATTTCAGCCATCCAATTCAATAGTGGGAATGAACATACATGTTCCTCAACGACCGGAGCCTCTATTACCATCGGAGGAAAACTCGGGTCATGTTCAATGTAACTGAGTGCCAAGAAATCATGCGCCGCTGAAAAAACATTCCAACGTCCCATTATTCCATGTATCGCTGCTATGGCCATAATCCCGCCGCCAGAACAGAGCAAGTCATGAACCACTAAGGGGCTCATCAACTGGTCATAATCCGCGTTGCGAGACACCGTACTGCAGAGACAAAAATCCAGGGCCCAGTCGAAATCGCAGCTCAGGCAATGGAAGACAGGTTGAATGCATGTGAAAAACGAAAATTGAACGATAATCCATGAACTGCACTCAATGTAGCCAGAGGCAGCGCTCCGTAATAACTAAGCATTCGGTTGCGCACCAGCAACAGCCGAGAAATATTGTCGTGTGCTGCAGGATGTGCATCCATATTTAATTAAACAAATTAATAGAAGCACACCGGCAACTAATGCGAGTATTAAGGGGAATCCACCAAAGATGCTGGAAAAAGTCGAATGAAAAAATACCTAAAATACACCAAATATAGAGGCCGATTATGATGGCGGACGGACCTGAGTCCGTCCGCCACCATAGAGTAGGCGGGAAACTCTGCATGGCCTGCGGAGTTCCCTCCTGTGCAATTAGGATGTGACCGCCACCCTAGCGGTCACATCCTCTATTTTTACCATTGCGGCGGGTGCGGCTTCAAGCTGCATCTGCCGCAATGGTAAAAATGCATACATTGCATTTGTATGCAGAAAGCGGCAGGCACCGTGTGGTGCCTGCCGATTTCTGCATACAAATGCATGGGGGTACCATAGGTACCCCCCATGTGCACCCCCCCTTCACCCAGGGGACCCGCAACGGGCCCCTGCAGTGAAGTTACACATGCTTTTTCACGGCGGAAAACCCGCCGCGGAAAAGCATTTTTCACAGGCCATCCTTATATGGCTGACGGTGTCTGAGAGACACCGTCACCATATTAGAGCTTTTCCGCCGCGGTTGTAAGCCAACCGCAGCGGAAAAGCGGCGGACGGAAACCAGGACCCACCAGCCATCCTAATGTGGCGGTGGGTCTTTGGTGGGTCCGTAGAGGATTTTCGGCATCCTCCGGGCCGGCGGTGGCTTCCGCCGGCCCGGAGGATGTGGAAAATCCTCCATCGTAATAGGCCCCATAGTTTGAAAAGAAGTCACAAGGACACTGCTTATAACTTTAAAAAAGTAAGGTAACTCCGTAGTCGAGGATGCATTAAAGATAGTCTAAATTAACTGCCCAAAATGCAGGGGCACGTCTGTTTTTAATAAAGCATGCACTTCTGTGCGGGTGTTTGCTACAGGAAGGACAAATGTTTCTCTAGCAGATGTAAGAGCAACCTGTTTTTGAGACAATAGCACTCCTATACGGCTCATTTGGTTGACTCTGCTTTCAAGGTCGGAATCGATGGCCAGAAAGAAACATCCAGCTTCCCATGCAGAGAAGTATACACAACTTTTTTATAGCAAACCACATGCTCAGTTACCGTAATCATGTAAGCGATGCCTGCTAACATCACACAACAATCTGCATTATTTCAAAGTAAATAACTCCCGTTTGCCAGTAAACTGAATGTTGTTATGATAGCAGGTGTCGGAGTGCCTTTCAAAACTCAGGTCAAATTAGGCGCATCTTGATTACAAGAGCCATGCAATTGTATGTGTCTACAAATTAAGGAGTGATCTGGTGCTATTGTGCAATCCTCGCCATTCAGATAAACTTCTTTTCCCTCCCTCAGGAACCTATATGTAAATGGTAATAACCAAGCTTCATGGAGATAAGCGCTGGCTAAAGATCCATATCTACCTATAGCATATTATTTCACGCAAACCTCAAACTTAAACAGGCTAAAAGGTAACGTTATAATACCGTGGATAAGCCACACAGCTGAATCGGATCTCCAACGAGTGACCACTTGTAACCATTCTCATAATGTGCCCTGTGCTCTGATTTGACGGTGATAGAGTGATCGCACCATAGTTTGTACTGCTAATCATTCTCAGCATACGCTATGAATACGCTTCGCATCAAAGCTTCCGTGTGACGTCATGTACGGCGTCCCGTACGCGAAAGACGTGAATGTTTTTAATTGTTTAAAAACGTATATTTATGTATTTAATGAACATACTAACAGAATACATTATATAGGGTAGTTATTAAATAGTTTTTTTAATCTTTGAACAATCATATATTACTTTTAAAAGCAATTACACAAATCACGGTGGAACGTCATGCGTACTCGCACAGTAAGAGCACCGTAAGCACAGCCTAAGCGTACACAAAGCCATGTGTGGAGAAGCGTGGCTCAGTGGTTAGAGGCGGCAGACCCGGAAGCTGAGATCGGTCGTGGACCAGGGTTCGATTCCCCGCCTTCGGCGGGTCTCGGGCTCAAAAAAAATTCCACGGACTCGACAATTCTCGCTCCGGTGCCTACTCGACTCACGGGGTCACACTCTGCGACTCTGGGCAATAGCTTGCTTAATCTCCACTACGGCCCCTCGCGGCGGGATGCCTGGCTTTCACCTTGTGGATACCCTGCTGGGGTATCTCACAGGGGAATACCAGGACGGGTTCCCTAAGCAAGCGCCTTGATACCTTCGGGTGATACGTGCGCTATATAAGTCGCAATACATGTGACTTTAAAAGAAGAGATTAAATTGGTTCATAACACTTCCTATTCCAACTGTTGAAAGTTCCGTCCTATTTTAATCATTCTACTTTGACTTTCTAAGAAGAAGCATCTCTTCTGAGAATCTTGTCAAATAGAAGGAAGATCACCATAATAACAGCAATGGACTTATCTTCCAGCCATTCTTGAGAGGCATATTTCATTCCTCAAGAACCTCCAAAGCAGAGGAAAGAAGCTCTAATTTGGCAGTGTTTTACTTTTCCAGAAGGGCAAAAAAGGTTAATGCTCCAAAAATAACCTGTAAAATTTGCCAAACAACTCTTTCAAGGGGTGATCCATCCAAAAAATTCTCCTTTGGCATGGCAAATATGGAACAACACATGAAGAACTTGCACCTCAACAACTTTGCTCGAGCTGCAACATGGAGGTTGCAGGACAACCCACCTGCTACTGCACCAAGCATATCAACTGCTGCAGCAGCATTTTCAGCAAGCAGTCCACACCCACAAATTGATACTGATTTTGCTACACAAAAAAAACCTGAATTATAACGACCTGCTCCTAATAACCACATGGACATGGAGCTAAGAATGTGAGGATTTAATGTCCCGAGCGCCGGGAACGCTACTTGCCCATTGCTAGACTTGCGACAACTCCTGTGGCATCCTATGTTCCCAGAATGCACTGGGTGCATGCTCTGGTAAACTAGAGCATGTCGCCACACCATACCATACTCGTACCCCGCTTTCTTTTTATTTAAAAAAAGAAAAAAAACATTTGGGGCCGAAAGAGCCATGTGGGACCCCCAGAGCAGGCCTAGAGGGTCAACATGTTTCTACCCTGCCCCCTTATCTTATTTTTCAACTTTTTTTTACAATTTTCTTGTGACTCGGTGCTACCGAGGCACAAGATGGCTGCCAGCACTTCCTGGTTTGGAGTTTTGGCAGACAGTTGACATCCAATCAGCATGCAGCTCGTGCTCGTAATTGTACAGATTTCTGTAGCGTGCCGTACTCCGTCTCTAGATATCACTCTGATTTTTCTTTTGATTTTCTCAGGAACTACTGAACGGATTTACACTGTTTAACAAAAAGCTCAATCTGCGAACCAAACGTAATTCCGTTCAGCCGTTCGGGCTGTAGCCCTGGCTAAAGTTCCCAATGAAAATTGCATGGGGAAAACACGTTTTGGGCCCCCCCTTTTTTCTCGGCCCCTACTAGACGAATCAGCCCTAAACTTTCTGGGAAGGAGCGGAACAGAGCAGGCCATTTTCATGGGGAAATTTGTGAAGATTCGTCCACCAGCGCCAAAGTTATTCCAAATAGAACTATAACTACCTACTGGCGACCGTATATATATATATATATATATATATATATATATATATATATATATATATATATATATATATATATATATATATATATATATATATATATGTGTGTGTCCATTTGGAGTGCTGCAATGCCGCCCGCCAGGCCATTAACACAGAGCGCATCATCTCCGGTAGACAGGAAGGAATCCTGGTGAGGCCCAACTCCCCCAGCTCGAGCCTATAAGCTGGATCATACCATCCTCCGTTGAACCAGTCATGTATGGGGAGAAGTTGCGTAGCTAGATAATATAAATAAAGGTGAGTCATTCCTAGACCCCCGTCGAACGAGGGGATCCTACAAGTACTTAGCGCCAGTCTGGACCTACCTCCCCCCCACAAGATCTTGCTGCCCATGCCATCGAGCTCGCGGAACCTGGCCCTGGGAAAGCACAAGGGGGTGTTCTGAAGCATGTAAAGGAAGCGGGGAAGCCCCATCATCTTAAAAAGGGTCACGCTTCCCATGGGGTTAAGGGGCAGTGACTGCCACTTCTGGAGGTCCGCCTTGGCCCATTTCACCAGTGGAGTGACATTGTAGGCCCAGCTAAGCTAGGGAAATAAGGTCATCCAGATCCCCAGGTATTTGAAGGATTGACGGCGAACAGGTATAACGGATTGCCAATTGATGCATTCACAGGCGAGGTGGAAGGGAACCAGAACCAATTTGTCAGGATTCAATCAG
The DNA here is from genome assembly GCF_964261635.1 of Lissotriton helveticus. Classification (NCBI taxonomy): domain Eukaryota; kingdom Metazoa; phylum Chordata; class Amphibia; order Caudata; family Salamandridae; genus Lissotriton; species Lissotriton helveticus. The sequence continues at coordinate 76,367,174 of NC_136072.1, forward strand.
AGGACAGAGGCCCGTTCGAAGGATTGCAAAATACAGAGACAACGTGGGCCAGACTGGGCGGGTCTGCTAAGTAGATGAGGACGTCGTCGGCGTAAAGGGCGATTTTGTCTGGTTCGGTGTTGGGCCATTCCAATATTGCATGAAATTACATGGTATTACGTGAATTGCCATTTTAGTCACTGATGCATTCCGCTGAATAAAATAGTGCAAAAAGCGTGTGTGATATACACTGGTAATGTAAATGTAAATGTAAATGTAAATGTAAATGTAAATGTAAATGTAATGTAAATGTAAATGTAAATGTAAATGTAAATGTAAATGTAAATGTAAATGGTAAATGGTAATGACCATTTTGAATAGGGTGTGGCACGCCAAACTCCAGCCTACTCCTGTACTCCCATTTCCCTAACTACTCCAGTACAGTTTGACCCTTTTATTACCAAGAAAACCTGGGCATATTTACAAGATAAAACTTTGGCAGAAAAGATGATGGGCAGTACACTAATAAGTAGAGTGATTTGTGTTGTATATATATATATATATATATATATATATATATATATATATATATATATATATATATATATAGTTCCACTAAAACAATCATAAAGTGGAGTTGGATTATTGGAATATGCTTCTGTTCTAACTTGGAATAAGGTGCTCACGTACCAGCACTTCTCAAGAGTGACATAATACTTGTAATTGGAGAATACCAGCACTTGTCAGAAACAAGCAGGTACTCTGGTACAGAGTACCTGCACTTCTATTTTTCCATTTCAAGCACTGAATGCAACTGCTGCTCATGTCAAGTGCTTTTATACCTTGGGGTCGAGTTTGTTCTATATGAAACTGCAAAAAAGTGGCCTTAATTTGCAATGCCCGGTACGAACTTCCGCATTCCTAACCAGAAGTAAAGATTTGCCCTATTATGGCAGTCTGTGCAACCCTTAAACCTAATATTTCAAATCATAAACCAAACTTTGAAATATTATCTACTTTTATGGCACTCCTTTTGTCTCCCAGAGAAGGATGACAGGCTGAGTTGGACTCACCGGGATTAAAAATCATGTCATTTGGGTGACATCTGATGCCAGTGGTGAGCGTTCTAATTACCGAGCTATTTCACAAGCACCAAATAGAGAGCACAGCATGAGTTCGGCAATGGTCTGAGTAATATCGGGGCCATGGAATGCACGCCATGGCTCTGGAATATGACTGAACGTCTGCCAACCAAAAGGGGACGGGCCTAGTGATGTTTCTCTGCTTTCAACTGATAACAATCTCTTTAAATTAGGATCCCAGAAAGCATACCCTTCACATGCACTCGCTGAGGCACACTGTCTGCTGTGTTTAGTGTGACTGTACTTTCTGAATTTCACTAAATATTTTTTGTTTTTATGTATATTTACAGTGCAGCAGGGTGTTTTTATGTGGCCCAGCGGCAGAGTAGTGATATATAAATCATCTAAGCAAACAGACAAACATGGCAAGGCTTTAAATATACTGTTCAAGTTAAACAGTACCAGGAAGCCTCAGATATAAATTGTAGGGTCACATTAGCACAGGCAACAGGCCATCTGGCTACTGTTTTCTGGAAAGCTTTGACAGTTGTAGTAAGACATTGGTTGGCGTTGGGAAGGGACAGATAGTATTTGGGAGTGAGAGAAAGAAAAAAGAACAAGTATCATGGAAGTAAATAGGATGTGATCCAGCGGCCAGAGCTGCTGACTCGAGAGCTGGAGATCCCAGTTCGAATCTGGGCAAATCACTTAGTCTCTCTAGGCGATAAGTTGTATTGTATAAATCTGCTGCAGAAAGAGGCAAAACTTTATGAAAAAATAGTTCCACCAAAGCGGATGTTAGCAGTATTTCAGCTACAGGACACTGATAAGAGAAGCAGACAAGGAAAAAGCATTGGTAAATGCAGGAAAAAGTCCTATAGCCAATAAAATTGGAAGAAAAGTAAGTGGCAAGTGCAGGAAGTAATGGAAAGCCAGGAAAGTGAGGCCGTGGGATGTATGCCCCATTTAAGATTTATATTAAAAGCAATAGATTTCATAACCATACAGCAAGCGCTATGCAGGCGAAACCTAAAAAGGTGTTACTCACCAGACACCAACATAGTGCCATGCCCCCTCAGAACTCCCATCATGTCTGCTTTCTCCAGACATGGTTCTAAGTAAGGACGTGGAACTAGGTTTGAGTCCCAGAGTCCACTTAAAAGCCTGTGATTTAGGGCAAATGACTATCTGTTGTGGCCAAAACCATAATTTGTGCTGCAGCAACAAATGATGGAAGGAATGCTGAATGTATCAGACATGCTCAAAACACTACCTACTCCACGACCAAACTAAAATCACTCCACTCCAACGAACTAGCAATCGACAAGAGCTGTCTGGCTAACATAGCCACGAACGGGATAATGTTAACAAGATCCTCATTTTCCGAATTCCGTGATCACACACACTCGAGAAAAAGACCAAACATGGAGTCTATAAATAAGCAACAATCACTAACAGCTATCTATTTAAATACCCGCTCGATGGTCAAACACCAACTGGAAATACATAATCTACGGGCGACCGAAAAACCAGATATCCTATTGTTAACTGAAACTTGGTTAACACAGGACTCCTCCCCTGATATCCTAGCAGCTTTACCTAGCGACTACTATATCCTTCAAGGAAATAGCCTCCAGGGAAAAACAGGAGGGGGAGTGGCAGCTATAATACATCAAGATCTTAAATTCTCAGCACTTATCCTCTTCGACCTACCTCAAGTAGACAACCTAGTGATAAAACTAGAGTCCGATTCTGCTCCACTAGTCTGTGTCATACTCTACAGACCACCACAGAGCATACCTCATTTCCCACAGCTTCTGAGTAAACAGATGACACACATCACAACTAACCACCCAAAAATACTACTGATTGGTGATTTCAACTACTGGGCGAATAACCCGGCAGGTGGACCACACTCAGTGGAACTAACTGATCTGCTTATGGTGCTAAACCTCCGCCAGCACATCACCTCCGCTACTCACATCAAAGGACATACATTGGACCAGTAGTGGTCCTCAAATCTGTCCTTAACGGACCCAGATGTCATCCCTTGTATCTGGTCCGATCACTACCTCATAAAATGTTCCATAAAGAACCTTACTAAACCTAAAATACCCCTACCTGAATCTGGATACTTTAGGAGTTGGAACACCATTGACAAAACCCAATTCTTCGAAACCCTGCCCAATTCAACTCCCATTAGCCAATCCACTATAGATGGGAGTGAGGAAAATCTGTTGGAATGGCTCTTGGCAGCCAGCAATAAACACACCCGCTAAGTAAAATACATCGAGTACGTCGTCACGAAGCCCAGAAATGGTTTTCCGACGATTTGAAAAAATCAAAGCTTACCCTGCTTCAAGCAGAAAGGAAATGGAGAAGGAAATACTCACCTGATGACAAAACCACCTATCTAATAACCCTTAGAACGTATAAAAAAATGATTTTGACCACAAAGTCCGAATATTTGTCACTTAAAATCATCACCTCCAAAAACTAATCAAAGGACATCTTCTCAATAATCAATAACTTATCTAACCCTGACTGAGTACTAAGCATGAGCGTAAAATCCATTCCGCTCGTGGATTTTGCGGATTTTCGGCAAATTCGCAATCCGCGAACTCTCGCGAATTTGCCGAAAATCCGCAAATCCGCACGCGGCGGATTTTTTTGCTTGGTGATACAATATTGCGCGGCGTGGCGCGCGGCGTTCACTTTCCGTCATTCAGCGTTTGCCGAGTTGTTTTTCTCGATATTTTGCGAGTGCTGCGCCATTTTGGATCTTGCTGCGGAATCCCGCGGGAGTTTGGCGCCCGCGAATACGTAATCGCGGCTTGCCACCAACTTGCACAGCACGCATCGCGAGAGTTCGCAGTTGCGAACATGTAGGTGCGGCGGGCAGGAACAATCTCGCACTCGCGAAATAGTGATTTTGCAATTCTGCACAAGAAATCCACCAGCAAACAGCATAAACCTTCAGAAAATGATGATTTTTATCAGAATCACTCCTCAGGTTGACATTTGCCTGCACTTTTTTTTTGCAAGGAGTCCATTATTTGGGGGGGGAGGAAGGAAGTGCCCCACAGTCTCCAACTTCCTGTTCCTGTCCAGCAGGCTCCTCCCAGTGCTTTCTTCATGTGCTGGTCACTTTCATTTGGACCTTGACCAGGAAGGATTACTTTTTGTGGGTGCTGCTGGATATTTGGATTTCAGGCCTTTTAGACTTTCTTTGGATCACATTTGGATTAGAAATCAACTTTCACAAGTAAGTTTGTTTGGGGCATTACAGTTGCTGCAACTACAATTTTGGAACTTTTTCAGAACATTAAATAAAATATATTGTGGGTAGCCACAGTATCCAGTAGGACCAGGGTTGGTTATGGGTGCATGATACAACTGTTTTGTTGAATTTAAACATCATTGAGGCCATGGATGGGCTGGGATTGTGCTGATTTTTGTGTTTTTTGTCGATTTTTTGGGGCTGCTGTTGGGGCCTTTTGCCCAGGGGTAGTGGTGCATGGACTGAGTCTGCCTGTGGGGTCTAACTCTCTTTAATGTAAACATCCTGGATGGCATTGGATTGTGGTGATTTTTGTGTGTTTTTCGTTTTTTTTGGGGTGTACTGTTGATGTGGACTGGCAATGTGGGTGGTGGTGGTGGCCATCTTGAGTGCTGGTACAGGCAACATGTGCTTGGGGTTCAAGGGGCCATTTTGAAGAGAGGCAGTGTCTGAGGCCTGCACCCATTTTGCCTAGCTTTCATCCATTATGCCCAGGGGTAGTGAGTGGTACATGGGCCTAGTCTTTCTGTGGGGTGTCTTCTTGAATTTAAACACCATTGAGGCCATGGATAGGCTGGGATTGTGCAGGATTTTGTGTGTTTTTTGTCGTTTTTTTGGGGCTGCTGGTGGGGCCTTTTGCCCAGGGGTAGTGAGTGGTGCATGGGCCTAGTCTATCTGTGGGGTGTCTTCTTGAATTTAAACACCATTAAGGCCATGGATGGGCTGGGATTGTGCTGAATTTTGTGGTTTTTGTCGATTTTTTTGGGGCTGCTGGTGGGGCCTTTTGCCCAGGGGTAGTGGTGCATGGACTGAGTCTGCCTGTGGGGTCTCACTCTCTTTAATGTAAACATCCTGGATGGCATTGGATTGTGGTGATTTCTGTGTGTGTTTCGTTTTTTTTTTTGGGTGTACTGTTGATGTGGACTGGCCATGTGGGTGGTGGTGGTGGCCATCTAGAGTGCTGGTACAGGCAACATGTGCTTGGGGTTCAAGGGGCCATTTTGAAGAGAGGCAGTGTCTGAGGCCTGCACCCATTTTGCCTAGCTTTCATCCATTATGCCCAGGGGTAGTGAGTGGTGCATGGGCCTAGTCTTTCTGTGGGGTGTCTTCTTGAATTTAAACACCATTGAGGCCATGGATGGGCTGGGATTGTGCAGAATTTTGTGTTTTTTGTCGGTTTTTTGGGGCTGCTGGTGGGGCCTCTTGCCCAGGGGTAGTGAGTGGTGCATGGGCCTAGTCTTTCTTTGGAGATCTTCTTGAATTTAAACACCATTGAGGCCATGGATGGGCTGGGATTGTGCAGAATTTTGTGTGTTTTTTGCCGTTTTTTTGGGGCTGCTGGTGGGGCCTTTTGCCCAGGGGTAGTGAGTGGTGCATGGGCCTAGTCTTTCTGTGGGGTGTCTTCTTGAATTTAAACACCATTGAGGCCATGGATGGGCTGGGATTGTGCTGAATTTTGTGGTTTTTGTCGATTTTTTTGGGGCTGCTGGTGGGGCCTTTTGCCCAGGGGTAGTGGTGCATGGACTGAGTCTGCCTGTGGGGTCTCACTCTCTTTAATGTAAACATCCTGGATGGCATCGGTTTGGGTTTTTTTTTGTGTGTTTTTCGTTTTTTTTTGGGGTGTACTGTTGATGTGGACTGGCCATGTGGGTGGTGGTGGTGGCCATCTTGAGTGCTGGTACAGGCAACATGTGCTTGGGGTTCAAGGGGCCATTTTGAAGAGAGGCAGTGTCTGAGGCCTGCACCCATTTTGCCTAGCTTTCATCCATTATGCCCAGGGGTAGTGAGTGGTGCATGGGCCTAGTCTTTCTGTGGGGTGTCTTCTTGAATTTAAACACCATTGAGGCCATGGATGGGCTGGGATTGTGCAGAATTTTGTGTTTTTTGTCGATTTTTTGGGGCTGCTGGTGGGGCCTTTTGCCCAGGGGTAGTGAGTGGTGCATGGGCCTAGTCTTTCTGTGGGGTGTCTTCTTGAATTTAAACACCATTGAGGCCATGGATGGGCTGGGATTGTGCAGAATTGTGTGTGTTTTTTCGACTTTTTGGGGTGTATAACTGATGTTCCTCTATCTTCCATTGCTTGTAGGTGCACAAGAGAACCACCAGTGCCAGGAAGAAGTCCTGCTGCGGTGTGTGCAGCACAACGTCACGTGTGGCCACAGACAACTCTGCAACTTGTGCAACTGCGTCCTGCTGTTCAGAGTGACATCTGAAGAAGATGGCCCCAAAAAAAGTTCCCCGTAGCTCCTCTAGCAAGAAAGATGCCAGAAAGGAGCAGAAGAAGCAAGTTACCAAGCAGACTGATGTGCCGCCCGCCACATTTTTTGGGAATAAATAAAAAAGTACGCCTGCAGCAGCAGCAGGATCTGCTGGGGACCAAGCTGGGAGCAGCACCCCCGCTCTATTGGGCTCAGTGCCACCACCCCCACGCCAACTTAAGTCCAAGCCCTTGAGTGCTGCAGAGGCAGCCAGTCTACTTGTTCAATCACCATCAACCAGTGATGTTGGCTCATCGCAAGAAAGTAGCAGCAATGTCCCTCAATCAACACAGGTTGTTGTAACTCATCTGACGAGTGTTGAACAACCACAGCCGCAACAACAATCACATGTGCAAGTACAAGCCCAAGTACATGTGGAAGGAGAGGCGGCGCAAGGAGAGGAGCAAGCAGAGGTGCACGGAGGGGCACAACAAGTGGCCACAATAGTTGTTCCTCCAGAAGTAGGGGCACATCTGGAAATCGACAATCAAGCCGAGGTATCATTCGAGGAAGCCACTCCTCCTGATGATCATTCATTGTCTTCCACATCCCGAGCAAGGAAAAGATCAAGGGTGTTGGTGTCTACATCTTCTTCAAGCCCACCTCCTTCTGATAATATGGATCTTACTTGGGAACCAGCACCACTGCCGTCTGAGAGTGAGGTTGAGGAGGCACACCATGATCTGACAAAGGTAGCTAAGCGTAAAAGGAAGGTCGTCGAAACTCTCAAAGTTATGGAGTGTGATGACGCTCAACAAGAAGTGGCGTATACTCCTGCTGCTGAAGACTCTCACGACGACGACGCAGTCATCATCACTAACGTCACTGAAGCCCCAGCGGGCATGCAGCAAACAGACATTTTGACCCTAGCCCGACAAGCTGCTGAGCATGATGATGAAGTCAACGAGGAGGCAATGGGAACACCACAATCACTGATGTTAACTAGTACACCACAACCTACCGCTTTCATATTTCTTACTCGCCAGAAGGGACCTCCATCCACCTCGACCTCAATTAGTGGTGGTGAAAGTGCACAACGTAGTAAAGTTCAGCAATACACATCCTCCACTTCATCTGGCATTAGCAGCACGACCACCACCAGTATTGCCTCCTCCGGCCCCCACAGACATTTCAAGTCCGCAGTTTGGGACTTCTTTAGTGTTTGTCAAAAAAGGGAAAACATAGCCATTTGTAGCATTTGTAAGCTTGCAGTTAGTCGTGGTAAGCTTGGTACCAACTATGGGACTGGAGGCCAGAGAGGTCATCTTAAGAGACAGCACACTGTCCAATGGTTGGCGCACCTAAAGGAGATCAAGGAAGCCCGAATTGCAAGTCGAGAAAACGTTGATGTTCCATCTGATGATGACGAGGAGGAAGAAGTGTCACACACTTCACTTACACCCAGTACCCCTGGCAGCACACCCCCTGTGAGCCACACTAAGAGTGAGGGACAGAGTGAGACACCAATGCGAAAAAGTTCATCAGCGAGCGTAACTGGGTCAAAGAAGTCATCATCATCATCCCGTAAAATGGTCCAGGGCAACATTAAAACAATGTTGCTTTCAGACGCGCCATATGACCGCAACCACCCAATGGTGCGTCTGTATAACACTAAGCTGGCTAAAATGCTAGCGCTGGATCTTCTCCCTTTTTCTTTTGTAGAAGGGGTTGGTTTTCTAGAATTAGTGGCAGCGCTCTGCCCTAAATGGAAGGTTCCTAGCCAGTACTATTTTGCCCGAGTTGCGGTTCCAGCACTACATGAAGATGTGCTGGAGGTAATTGGGGCAGCTTTGCAGAAGAGTGCTGTTCACACTATACATCTGACAACAGACATGTGGACCAGTGGCGCAGGCACTGATTACATGTGCATCACTGCACACTGGGTCTCTTTTTCAGGGGTTGGCCTAACGGCTAAGGCGCTCGACCTCGGACCTGGAGGAACTGGGTTCGAGTCTCGGTAACAATGCCAAAAAACCCCTGTGATTCTGGGCAAATCACTTAATCTCCCCGTGCCTAAAATGAAAGTGTGTCCTCATGTAACGTAACTGGTGCTATGTAAAGCGCTCTGATAACTGATTCGGTTCGGTTCTAGTTTGCGCTATATAAAACTCTAAAAAAAAAAAAAAAAGCAAAGCTAAACGCAGGTGCTGACCTGGACCAAGTTTTTAAAGCTACTCGGAAACATGCAACACTAGCCATGTTTGGCTTGGAGAAACGTCATACAGCACAAAACATTTTGAATGAGTTCAACACAAAGGTCTTTCACTGGCTGTCTCCAAAAAAACGCGGCATTGGTTATGTTTCCACGGATAATGGCGCCAATGTAGTTAAGGCCATGGAACTGGGTGACTATTTCAGAGTGCCGTGTTTGGCGCACTGTATAAACCTGGTTGTTAAAAAATTCTTGGATAAAGACAGTCCAGCATGCCAGTTAGTGGTCACCTGCCGAAAAATGTGCAACCATTTCAGCCATTCTTTTAAGGCCCGGAAGCATCTGAGGCGCCTGCTACATGAACGTCGAATGCCAGTGAAAGCACTCATCCAGGAGGTGCCAACACGTTGGAACTCAACTTTCTACATGCTTGAGCGTCTGTATGAGCAGTTTACGGTACTCGATCAGTATTTCTTAACCATGGGTACAGCTGTGAAGGAGGACCTGAGGTTAAATGCGGCGGAATGGGAGCTAGTTAAAAGCCTGACAGACATGCTTCGTCCTTTTGAGGTCTTCACGCGTGCAGTCAGCAGGGAGGACTGTAATTTGGGAAAAGCTATCCCATTGTTGCGCATGCTGGAGCACAAACTGAAGGCGGTGTCTTCAAAGTTTCAAAAAGATGAAGAAAAGCAAGAAGCTTTTGTTTTGGCGGAGAAATTATTAGAGCGCCTACATGGCGATGAACGTCTTCAAAAGATCCACTCAGAACAGCATTACATTTGTGCTACTATTCTGCATCCACGCTACAAAAAGGCGCTGGCAGGCTGTGCATTATTTCCTTTTAGTGATGAAGATGTTACAAAGTACAAACGTTGGCTAGCCTGGTCAGCCATCAGGTTTGAAAGAGAACGGAAGCAAATTGAAGGAAAAGGCAGTACATCAGCATCAGCAGGCCATCCCTAGTCAAAAGACTCCACTTCTGCACCTGTGGCTGTGGCAGAAGTGACCTCTCAGCCATTAAAGACACCGGCAACCGCATCATCTGCACCAGACACAACAGAAATATCGGGTGATGAAGAGGATTGGCTAGCTGAGATTGGTTATGGTTCTCAAAAGGTCCAAGCAAAAATTCAGCAAAGTGGAGGAACCGTGGAGAACTTTGAGTCGATGGTGCAGGACTATCTGAATGACTCAACAGAGGTCTATGTTAATGCTGACCCATTGGCGTATTGGCATGGGAAAAAAGAATTGTGGCCAGAGATCACCCGCCTGGCTATACATTACTTGTCTTGCCCACTCGCAAACGTGTCTTCTGAACGTGTTTTCAATGCTGCTGGTGGCATTGTAACTTGCAAACGGACCCGCCTCTCGCCCATAAATGTGGAGAGGCTAACAATGATCAAGATGAATGAGCACCTCATACCACCAGATTTCAAAGTACCAGATCGCACGACGGAAGAAGACGAGGAGGACAGCAACTTAGATGAGGGAATTTCTTCTGTGTTAGGTGACACTGACCTACTCCTGCCTGAATTCGCAGAGTATGAGGACGACCTCTTCTTCTCTGACACCGAGCCCTGAAAATGAGCCAATGAATCAAAAATTTTGTTTTTCGTACCTATTCACTTTTATTCCTGTGTTTCTGTCTTTCTTTGTTTTGCACAGTTAATATAATTACAACTTTAATCACCTGTACTTTTGCTTTTTGGCTGTTTGGGGGTCTTCTACTTGTTTTCACATGGGTTGACGGCTCTGGGGCCATTGCTGGGAAGGTCTAATACCGGATGAAACTGGTTTGGACAACCTCCATGAGGAAAAAGTTTTTGCATTTTCTGACTTTTCCCTCAATGTAGCGTTTTCGGGGGCCTGTTTGGGGGGCTTCCTGGTGTTTGTGGGTGGGTTTCGGGGTCTGGGAGCAACGCTGGGTATGGGTACGTTTCATTGCAAGAGGTTTGAAGGGAATCCATGGATGCAGAGGGGAGTTAGGGCCTAGTTGCAGAGCGCGCACTGAGTGATTTTGCAAATTTTCAGGAAAGTGACTAAGTCCCAATTTTTGTACTTTTGCTTTTTGGCTGTTTGGGGGTCTTCTACTTGTTCTACCCTTGGTTGACTGTTCTGGGGCCATTGCTGGCAAGGTCTAATACCGGATAAAACTGGTTTGGACAACATCCATGCGGGAAAGCCTTTTGGCACTTTTTGTAACTTAGGTTTCGTTAGGGTTAGCCCTAGCAGCAGGATTGCATGTGTTTCGGGGGTCTTGATTTTTGCAACTGAGTTCTCGTGGGAATGTGTCATTTTGGTTGCAAGTGATTTGATGAAAATCCATGGTGGGAAAGGGGGGATCACTTACTCTGTGAGATGCACTTAGGGGCAGATTTATGATGACTGGCGCATCCCTGGGGATGCGCCAGTCATCCTGCGCCGCTGCTCCGCCAGACCGCCACCCATGGTGCACCGCATTTATAATGTGGCGCACCATGGGGCAAAAACGGCACAGATGCGTGACGCATCTGTGCCGTAAACGTGGCTCATTGCTGGAGCTGCGTCGCAAGCGCAACGCAGCTCCAGGAAGGCTCGGGTGTGCCCCATCTCCACAATGCTGCATAAAGACCTACGCCTGCTTCAAGCAGGCGCAGGGTTTTGACGCAGCATTGTCCTGAAAGTGACTGGGGTGAAATCTCATAGATTTAGCTCAGCCACTTTTAGGAGGCGTTCCTGCGCAGGAAGGCCCCCCCCCTGCGCAGGAACGCCTCCTTATGGCAAAGGGCTTTACAACGTGACGCATCTCCTAAATGCGTCACGTTATAAATAGGGCGCATTGTTTGCGCCGCCGTTGCGTCAAATAAAGTGACGCACTGGCGGCGCAAGGCCTCTTCATAAATATGCCGCTTAGTGTTGAAAACATTTAGCCATTTACACTTAAAGGAAGAAAATGACACAGACTTAAGTTTCAGGAAAACAAACTTACTGTTAAACCCCCACCCACCAGACTCAAAAGCAGTAAAAAACAGGTATGCTCAGATAAAGTTTCAAAAAGTATATTTGTATAGCCCTAACAAAATAATCTCCCGCAAGACCCTCCCTAACCCCAACGATTGTCCTTCAAAAGTCCCAAAAAGAACCCAACTCCCAAATCTCACCCCCCAAAAGTCTCAAAAAAAGGGGCAAGGGACACTACGGCAGGATGCTGTTCACTGTAGCAGCCAGGGCATCATACTGCTTGCGGAGGGTGGCATGGTCGGAGCGGAGGCCCTCCACCAAGTTCTTATAGGTTAAGACCTCCTGCTCCAGGTAGGACACTCTGAGGCCTAAGCGGCGCTGGCGTGCCTTGCAACTCCTGTGGGGGGCAGCTGATGTATTTGCTGCTCGGCGGTGGCGGTTGGCTTTGGTAGCCCGGCTCCGTACCGCTGGAGCACTGCGCTGGCTGGCAGCCCGTGTGGGCCCAGAGGAGGATGCAGCTGTTGCAGTAGATGTAGTAGTAGACTGCGTGTCCTCCTCCTCCAGGGCCAGCAGCCGCCGATATTCAGCGACAGTGGCATCCAGCCTCCGTTGCCGGGCCATTCGAGCCTGCTCCTTCCTTGATGGTTTTTGGGATTTGGAAGGAGCAACTATATAAAGAAAGAAAGACATAGTCTGTAACCAATGCTCTTAAGATTAACACAAAATGATTGAGCAGAAAGTTGTGTCACAGTACAACTAGCAACTTGAAAGCACAGTACATAACTATTGAGGCCAGTATCTATCTAACCTCCCACTTCTTCATCCTTGGCTTGCTCTAACATCAGTGTGAGTTTAAGGAACAAATTCTATGAGCACTATGGACTTCCATTACAGTCGACTATGACAGTAGTACACCAGTCTTATTCTTCTTCTTCTCTCTTGTTTATGAAAATTGGTATGTTATCTTCTGCAAGCCGGCATAATGCCAGCACAGTGAACTTGCACCCGAGAAAAACAGACGCACACCATGATGAGTGAGACAGACTTGCGTTACTGTACCGGTACAGTACATGCAGGTGGTGAAGCTCATATTTTTCCATTACAGGTGGCACTGAGAATACTCTGTTAAAAGGGCTACTGCTTAATTAATTTAACTTTCACCCTACAGTGCAAATGAGTACTAGAGAAGGAAAAAGAAGAAACTAAATAATCTGATTATCCATCACTTCACATGGGATGTATTTGATTACATATGGGATGACTTTAGGTGCTTTGCTTTTTTGAGTGAACAGTGATACACCCACACATGAATGACGTACTACTACTAAACTAAAATTATTAAGAGAGGTAGGGAGGGTCCACCGTAATAACCGGATATATGCTGTGCTTGCAGTTGCATACAAACTACTGCTACTATTCATGGTAGTATTTGGACAAAATTACAACTTCTTTTCCTTGCCTTTCCTACACTGGAACGGACGTGCGGGTGTGGTGTAACACTTAGTTCAGGGGTCTCCAAACCGGTGCTGGAGGGCCGGATCCATGCCAGATTTTTGGGATATCCCCATTGAGATACATGTAGTTATATTAAAAATCTGGCATGTATCCGGCCCTCCAGGACCGGTTTGGAGACCCCTGACTTAGTTCATCCAGTGACCGTCTACTCTCTCTAGATACACATATGCTATCTAAGAGTCAGATAGTACCATGATCCAGGCATCCATCCATTCAAAGTATATGCACACATACAGTTTCTGTTTCACCCACCAAGGTTGTTCTCCTTCCACCCATTCTTGCTTCATCATTCACCCAGCCAATGCACCATACCATATTCTTCTCAGCCACCTTGGGGACCAAGCAAACACATATCATTCTTCTTTGCCAGTCATCATTAAATTTCTCGTCCTTCCACACTTACTTACACCCTTCTTTCGCTTTTCGTTTTTTTATGTGCACACTAACAAAATAATCTCTGTGACAAAAGCAGTAACCACAGACATATGCACATAAAATACTGCTTTTCGTTCATCCCATCCATCAAGTTCATCTCAGATCTGATTGGGATTCTTCCCGCCAAAAACTTCACAGCTAAGTCGAAGTACATTTAGAGGAGGCCACTACCTGGTTGATACACCCGTGCAGAAAGCACACTCTGCAGTCTTCAATCTCAATAAGTAAGAAATATATAGCTTACCTCTGCCCGCCATCACCGTGTGAATCCTCACAGGCACATTGGTGTCGTCCGGCACTTGCACCGCCTTCTCCCCAGAAATGTCCTCCGAGTCCTCATCCACCACCACCTCCGCGCTGGCCCCGCCACCAGATGTCCCACCTACAAAGTACATTTAAGAATGTTAGAATACACCACTCACTACTATATAATATTTGGTCTAGGAATAAAGAAATGTGAAAAAAACAGAAAACAATGTAATAATTTGTGACTGTCTAATCTATAGTAAAAATGTTCCTTTTTCCAGGGAAGGCTCAGTGCATACAGCTATTGCTGACTAGAATGGGAGTCCAATGGAATTGCCAAATGTGCAATCTTAGTTAGCTACACAGACAGACTAATGAGAATAATCTAGTAATGTACAGAGTTCCCCAATGGGAGCTAAAAAATTAGCTCAGCCTATCTTCTCTCTCACTCATTAAAAAGGTGGGGGTTAAGTGCATAGTGTAGACCCTTTTCAGAATGTAAGGATACCTCACACAGGCTAACGGCAGGACAACTACTGTTATCCCAGCCGATGACCGTCCAGCGTCATCATCGGTATCCTGCTCCTACGACAGGCTGGCGGTGCAATGCCCGTCGGGCAGCAAGGGAAGCTGCACTTTGGCGGAGATCTTCTATTCCCAGCCAACGGGTGTGTGGGTGTGAGGGGCCTATGAAAAGTGCAATAGTGAGCGTGGTGGTGTGTCTTAAAAAAAGTTAGTAGAGTCCTAATAGAGATTTTATTGGTCAGGCTCACTACTTTATTAAAAAAGATGAAGGGGTATTAAGGAGTGGTGAACAATGAGACCAAACCTTTATTCAACCCTTGTTGTGAAAACGGTCAACATGTTTCTCGCCCTAAGGGCGATTCATCAGGACCTTTGTGCTCATATAATTGCTAGTATCCTCCGGATTAGGAGGACACTGGTATACGACCTGTGTAGTGTCGTTCGGAAATGGTTCCTTGCGAGGGACCTCCTGGAAAAATGAAAAGAAGAACGCAAACAACAATGATGTCACAAGTAAGTATGGACCAGAGTACATCATATTTGTGCCTATATCCGGGGTGTCAGAGAATACGTGCCCCGTGGGTAGTGTTCTGTCTAGGTAGTGACAGGGTCGGGTAGTGCTGTGAGTGAGAGTGGTATAAAAATGCGCGTGAGTGGAGCGCACTGCATAGTGCTGCCATGCTGGATCGCTATAGCATGCATCTAAGTGGAGGCGCCATTTTCCGCCTGTGCATTGTACAGGATGGTGGTGGCACATCCTTGTTTTGTCGAGCGGGGGGTGGCGCCAATATTAAAATATTATTCATACACTTATAGGCTAAGATTTGAGCCATAAATGGTGAAAAGCCGCACAGTAAAAACCATTAAAGGTAAAATCACCTTTAATGGTTTTTACTGTGCGGCTTTTCACCATTTATGGCTCAAATCTTAGCCTATAAGTGTATGAATAATATTTTAATATTGGCGCCACCCCCCGCTCGACAAAACAAGGATGTGCCACCACCATCCTGTACAATGCACAGGCGGAAAATGGCGCCTCCACTTAGATGCATGCTATAGCGATCCAGCATGGCAGCACTATGCAGTGCGCTCCACTCACGCGCATTTTTATACCACTCTCACTCACAGCACTACCCGACCCTGTCACTACCTAGACAGAACACTACCCACGGGGCACGTATTCTCTGACACCCCGGATATAGGCACAAATATGATGTACTCTGGTCCATACTTACTTGTGACATCATTGTTATTTGCGTTCTTCTTTTCATTTTTCCAGGAGGTCCCTCGCAAGGAACCATTTCCGAACGACACTACACAGGTCGTATACCAGTGTCCTCTTAATCCGGAGGATACTAGCAATTATATGAGCACAAAGGTCCTGATGAATCGCCCTTAGGGCGAGAAACATGTTGACCGTTTTCACAACAAGGGTTGAATAAAGGTTTGGTCTCATTGTTCACCACTCCTTAATACCCCTTCATCTTTTTTAATAAAGTAGTGAGCCTGACCAATAAAATCTCTATTAGGACTCTACTAACTTTTTTTAAGACACACCACCACGCTCACTATTGCACTTTTCATAGGCCCCTCACACCCACACACCCGTTGGCTCGGAATAGAAGATCTCCGCCAAAGTGCAGCTTCCCTTGCTGCCCGACGGGCATTGCACCGCCAGCCTGTCGTAGGAGCAGGATACCGATGATGACGCTGGACGGTCATCGGCTGGGATAACAGTAGTTGTCCTGCCGTTAGCCTGTGTGAGGTATCCTTACATTCTGAAAAGGGTCTACACTATGCACTTAACCCCCACCTTTTTAATGAGTGAGAGAGAAGATAGGCTGAGCTAATTTTTTAGCTCCCATTGGGGAACTCTGTACAATACTTTTTGTTGCATCTTCCTAGGACGAGTGCATTGGACCCCACTCAAAAATCGTCCCCCCCTATTCCCCCTGTTTGATACCAATAATCTAGTAATACCACAGGGAGTCATAGTCGAGGCAGGATAAGAATTTAGATACAGTCTAGAAGAAGATCAAAGACGATTTATAAAAAATCGAATGAGGAACGCTAGGAAAAAATAGGTACTCTATATTAAAATGAAAACTTACTGGGGCCACTGCCCTCGCCTGGCCAATCCTGGCCTTCTACAGCAGCAGCAGCAGCCTCCTCCAATGCCCTCTTGCCCCTGGGGGGAGCTGATGTACAACATGAAAGAAAGAAAGACCAGAAAACATGGATGATATTTGTCAACCAAATCAAACATTTCAAAAGAACAATAACAAAATATTTTGGCGAAATCGCAAATAGACAACTATTCCACGGGATATATTGACCGATCTCATGTGGTCTACTACTACGTTATTAGTATTGCTTGATTTGCGGACCGTCGACTTGGAAAGTTCTTATGTAACTCACTAAACAAACTACTAAAAAGGTTCGCCTAGGCCTGGCAGGCAGCAGTCCGCAGCACGCGAAGTGACAGACAAAGTCCATCGTGATTGCAGATCAGTGAATACTCAAACTATCAATCCACCACCACTATTTCTTCTTATCGCCATGTGTACAAAGGAAGGACTGGACTTGAGTCTGTAGGGGCTGATTTAGAAGCCCCTTGCGGCTCTTTTGCTCCATTGTTGCGTGACTTTTGTGACGCAGCGGCAGAACAAAAGAGGCGCCATGGTGTGGCGTATATTAACAACGTGACGCATATGGGAGATGCATCACGTTGTAAAGCCCTGCACCATCAGGGGGCGTTCCGGCGCAAGGGAGGGCGTTCCTGCGCAGGAACGCATCCTAAAAGTGGCTGAGGGAAATATACAAGATGTCAATCAGTCACTTTTAGGACAATGATGCGTGACTCAAACCCTGCGCCTGCTTGAAGCAGACGTACGGCTTGATGCAGCATTGGGGAGATAGGGCACCCCAGAGCATTGCTGGAGCTGCGCCATCGTTGTCACGCAACTCCAGCAATGCGCCATCTTTACGGCACAGATGCGTAAGGCTTCTGTGACTTTTGGGCCCATGGTGCGCCACATTGTAAATACGGCGCACCATGGGTGGTGATGGCATGGCACACAATTACTGGCGCATACCTGCTACTTTGCAGGGATGCGCCGGTAATTGAAAATCTGACCCTTAGTGTCTAGCATTACGCAGTTCTTTACACTACACTCATACATAATTTCTCAGGCCAATGAAATGAACACAAAATAGAAAACAAATAAGCATAGTAGCAAGGCTACTGAGAAGGAGAGCAGTGCACCTGAAATGCACAGAAGATTTTGAAATATAATTTACCTACAATGTAATGGCAGCATTATTGCTCTTGGTAAAAAACAAAAATTTGCAATATAATAACACACAGAGCGGGAGAAAACAGAGTAGTGATGAAATAGCTAGAAATAGCTACTACTACTTACCAAGCCCGGGATCTCTACGCCGAGCACGTCCAGCAAGTCGCGTTCCCGGTCCATGAGATCCGTCCAGCGGTGGGTGGCCTGGTTATAGGTGCGCCGGATCCCAGAGAGTTCAAACATGGCCCGGCACACCTTCTCCCACCGCTTCCGGCACTCCCGGATCCCGTAGCTGTTAGCGATCTTGCCGCCTCCCATGATGGTCTTGGGGAGGCGGCGCTGGACGTGAAAGACTAGTGCGGCCACCTCCTCCGCACTAAAAATCTCCCGAACTATAACTGTCTCCCCCCTCAAATGCCCGCACGGGAGCCGGGCACGGGGTGCGGGACCCTTCCCCTTCGCGGGCTTCTTCCCGGCTCTCTTTGCCATGGTCTGGGCAGAAAGGAAGCAAAATAATAAAGAAGAAATAGAACAGGGAAGAAGAAAAGAAAAGCGTTTAAAAAAGTAGTTTAAAATTAACAAAAAGTAGCAGAAAACACAAAAATATAGAGCTAGAAAAATAGAGGGATAGATAATAAGTAAAATAGATAAAAAAAAACTTCAAACAAGCAAAGGATGGCAGAGTTTCAGAGAGGATACAGAGAGCATGCCCAGAACCATAGCAATGAATGAGAAACAAGATAGCCGCGCCCGTTCACGACCTCGTGGGTAAGTTCGCGCGAGATTTTCCTCGCGATCACACGCGAAATTGTACAAGCGAGCCGCACACTTTGCGAGATTACACATAGCGCCCAGAAACGGAATTACGTCACGCAAACAAGATGGCCGCGCCCATGTACGACTGCTAGGGTAACTTCGGAAACGTTGCGCTACAAGCGGCTTGCGAACACGCAAAAAATCACGCGAACAAACACGCCGCAAAAAAAACAAATCGTGTATTCGCACGAATTCGCGGCTTCCGAAATCGGTCTCGCACGGATTCGCACCCCGCAAATCGCGCGAAATTGAAGAAAAACGATTTTTGCAAAACTGAAAGCACTCAGCAGGTGCAAAAGTTCAATCTTAACATTAGTAACCATTCACTCTAGTGCTTCCTGAGGGGCCCCTCTAGAGTTCAGTTGCCTATTTGCAACTATTCTATGAGCCTGCTCTGACCCTCACAGCAGGCTCATAGAATAGCTACAAGTAGGCCATAAAGGTCCTGTGAAAAAAAATTGCACTGCAACAGAAAGCAAATTACAGATAAGGAAGGAAGCAGGTGCCAGCCAGACTGGAAGTTTAAAAATCAGTGACACATTAATCAGCCCCAAATTAATTCATGGCAGTTGAAGCAGGGCAGGTGTGCTTGCTTTTTTTCACCCCCATAATCTACAGTGATAAACCAACCAGAGGGTGGCAGTGATGTACCAGAGGGTGGCATGGGGGTGGCAGGGGTGAAACAGAGGGTGCTGTGAACCTGTGATGATGAACCAGACGTAGAAACAACATAGTCGCGGCCGTTGCAAGCCGACAAGTAAGTTCGCAATTGCGAACTGGTACACAAACCTCGCGAACTGGCAGAAACCCTTGCGAACACAAAAAGACACAAAAATCCGCAAATTCGCGAGAGTTCGCGGATTTTGCGGAATGCGAATCCGTAAATACGCAAGTTCGCGTACGCCAGATTCGCAAAATACGCCCATACTTACTGAGTACGCCCTGTCCATTACGTGCATGTTTTCAATCGAAAGGCCGAACAGACCCTATCGATTTGCTTGCTGAGCAACAACTACAAGGGACGCATACAGACAATAGTCACAAAAACATATTGTATACCCAGACCCATTGTGAAATAAAACATATTAAAAACGTGTGCTTACTCTTTTCTTTCTCTTCCATTTAACCAGACTGAGCCACAGTAGTTGTTGCGCAGCAAGCAAATCGATAAGGTCTGTTTGGCCTTTCGATTGAAAACGCGCATGTTGTGCACGTGCGTATTCGAATTCCAACATTGTGTATATACAAACATGCGCTAATGTTGCAAAGTGAATCAACTCCTCCCCCCTCCCTCCACCCAAGTCCCAGTCTGCCATCCTGACACCAACTGTCCATCCTAATATATGTAGACTATTGTCTCTATGCGTCCTTTCTTAATGTTGCAAAGTGAACCAACTCCTCCCGCCTCCCTCCACCCACTTCCCGGTCTGCCATCCTGACACTAACTGTCCATTCTAATATATGT
Source organism: Lissotriton helveticus (assembly GCF_964261635.1). Lineage (NCBI taxonomy): Eukaryota > Metazoa > Chordata > Amphibia > Caudata > Salamandridae > Lissotriton > Lissotriton helveticus. The sequence goes on from NC_136072.1 coordinate 76,387,163, forward strand.
AGACTATTATCTCTATGGGTCCCTTGTATTTGTTGTGCAGTAAGCAAATTGGTAGGGTCTGTTCGGCCTTTTGATTAAAAACACGCGCGTATTGGACACGCGCATATTCAAATCCAACGTTGTGTATATATGAACACACGCTAATGTTGCAAAGTGTACCAACTCCTCCCCCCTCCCTCCATACACTTCCCGGGCGTTTCCGTGTGCGGGTGGAGCCTCGTCGGCCGTTGGACATGCGCAGCACTACGAGGTAGTGCTCGTGACGGTCAACGGCAGCAAGGAAGGGGTCAAGGAAAACGGCCTGGATTTAAAAAAAAAAGAGAATGCTTTATTTAAAAGCAATCATAGACGTGGTCTGCTGACCTCAGCAGGACACCATCCCTGTGATTTTTGTGTTTCCCAATGGGTCGCATACCAAGACCTCCCTCATGAATATTAATGAGGTAGGTCTATTTGTGACCCACAGGCAATCACCAATTGTGTTAAACACACATTTGTATATTGCCTTTTGCAATTACCAAACAGCGAATCGCAAATCTTCTCTAATAGGTAATTGCAAACCCAAAGCTACAAACATCTGGCCCAAAGAATAGCATGAGCTTACCACTCACACCGCGCATAATCTTTGAACCCCAATAACACTAGAACCGGTGAGTCTGGCCTGCTGCTGTGGCCCCATCCACATAAACTCCATGTCCTTCTTACCCTATTCCTCTCTTCCTGGGCTACAAGGCACGAGCATTTGTACAGTGGAACAAAATCAGGGGAAGGCAAAGCTACTTACTTCATTTTTAGATTTTAGTGCTAAATAATACAGCATTCCATAAGTGTGGAGAAATTACAAAGTGAGGAATGCCAGCCTGATTAAATCAAACTAAGAAAATGTAATTCTGGGAAAGGTCTTTAATGATGAAACACCTTTTCCGCAAATACAGAATGATTAGTGGAAAAGGCAATACCAGGTCTGCATTTTCCTGGATTGAGTCCTGTTAAAAAAAGAAAGCTTTTTCCAAAACTCGTTGTGGAAGTCTGTTTTTATGTCCACCACGATCCAGCTGTGAAAATGAATATGACAACGAATAAGGGGAAAGGAAGAGAATAGAAGGGAATAGGGAAGTAGGGAAAATGGGAGTTGGAGTTGGAGTTGAGGGAGTTGAGGCTGGAGTAGCTCAGAGGGGAAGGGGGTTGTTGGGTTTAGAAAAATGCAACTCTACCATTGGTGAGTTAAAGGAGGGGTAGGTGCTTGAGAGGGGGGTAAAAGGCAGTGTGGAGTGGGAATATGTCTAGCAGTTAAGAGGCGGAAACAATCTACTCAAAAAGAGCGTTTAAAAAGGTGTGAGCGTGAGGAGTTGGGAGTCGAACAAGTAACATACAGAATAACCTTTTTTTTCACTAAGACTGGCCTTCTCCTGGTCGATTTCATCTTCTTGGTGACATCCATTCTAGTTGGAAAATTACCCAAAACAAGTTTTATGAAAAAATAACCACTAGAACTCTTCTTTTCATGTTGTATTTTTGTGGACTAAACATACAACCAAATAACACTACAAGGAAGTGGCTCTATATACACCCCAAGGCTCATTGAAGAAGTGACATGAATGAAGCCCCAGGGGCAGGGAGTTGCAGCTGCAGAAAACGTATTCTTTCATTTTTATTTTTATTTTAAATTAAAGGAATGGTTTAGGGAGTCGGAACTGGAACTAAAGAGTGCAGGTAACTCAGGAGGTCAGTATATGACAAATTGTGCTGAGAAATCCAGCTTTGCAGACTATGAAATTGTTGGTGAATGTGAAGGAGAGAAGGCTTGTAGTAAAAAACATAGGGGCAGATTTATAAGAACCTGATTCTTCTGTAGAGATGAGTCAGTTTCCCTGCACCAGCCTGCGATACCGTAGCGCACCATGGATGCGCCGTATTTATAATACGGCGCACCATGGCTCAAGGATTGACAGATGCGTCAGAAATTCTGACGCATCTGCTGGCCCAAAAGTCATGCATTGCTGGAGTCATGTCACAAGCACGTCGCAACTCCAACAATGCATGTGGAGGCCTATTCCCATTGGACTGCATCACTACTTACACCTGCTTCAAGCAGTTGAAAGGTTTTGACGCAGTGGCATCCCAGAAGTGATGCAGTGAAATCTTATAGATTTCACTGCATCACTTCGATGAGGCTTTCCTGCATGAGAATGCCCACCCTGCATATATTATATCTGACACAGATATAATGTGATGTAGGGCTTTACAACGTGACACATCTCCCTAAATGCATCACGTTGTAAATTGGCTGCATTGCTTACGCTGCTTCACAAAAGTGACACAACGGCGGCGCAAAAGTGTTGCAACGGGCTTGAAAATCTGCCCCTTGATATTCAGAATTAGTAGCAAAAACGCTCCATAGAGTGAATGTGTAGAGCAGAGTATTCACACCAGAGGAATGCCTGTGGTGCTATTTATGCAAATAGAAGTTTATTGTTATCCAACTTGGTGGTACATATTTTAACGGCCCTGGAAATATGAAAGGTTGAATGAAACAAAGAGGGATACAAACCTGTGACTTAGGGGCAATAAGATCGACAGATATATTAGTCCCCTGACCTGGATCTATGTTCTGAGTCTGGGGGTTTAAGGGGTGCACTTGGTGCATAGAGCCAACCTGAGACACGGAGCCAGAGTTGTAGAGTATCAAGGTTAGGAGTTAGCAGGGACTTGGGAGCATCAGACGTCATGGGTATGAGGCTTAAAGAAAAATCCATCTAAGTCCTGGGAGCATCCAGGGCTCTAACGTGTGTCTCTCTAACCTAGGGGCCATTACGATGCTGGGCGGATTGCCTCCAGCCAGCCTGGCGGAGGCAATCCGCCCGACATCCATTCCCAAATTCCCCCCCCTTCAAAATGTTTAATATGGTGGCGGTGTCTCATAGACTCCGCCAGCCATATTAGTATGGGCTGTCAGTCATGCCTTTCCGTGGCGGCATTAAGGCATGCAGTCTTCACTCTGGGGTCCCCCTGCGGGCCCCCAGAGTCAAGGAGGGGTGGGGCTGCACACGGGGGTACCTGTGGTACCCCCCCACATTTGCATAAACAAAGGCAGGCACCGCACAGTGCCTGCCGCTTCGTTTATGCAAATGCTGAAATGCATTTCTAGTATTGTGGCGGGCGGTGCTGAGAGCACCGCCCGTCACAATGCTAGAAATGCAGGATGTGCCCGCCACTGTGGCGGGCACATCCTAATGCCCCCCACGGGAACACCGCCCTTATGGCGGGCGGTCCCAATCCCCGCTAGGATGACGGGCGGACAAAGCCCGCCCGTCATCCTAATGGACCCCTAAGTGTTTCAGAAGATAAATTTCCCCTCAGAGAACCTAATGTAGAGGCATCTTTCTCATAGATGGTAACAAGACATAATATCGAAGTAAAAATATAGAATGGACATAATATCGAATCAAAAATAAAGAATGGACAAAATATCGAGTGGACATAATATAGTTGTAAAAAATATTGAATTGAAGGTAAGTAATATCGATTGTCAAAATATCGAAGTTTAAAATATTGAAGTTTAAAATATCGAAGTATATAATATAAAATATATCGAATTTTTAATAATATCGAATTTTTTAAAGTGTTTTGTATGTTAGAATATGTGTGAAAAGTGTATATTATTTTGGCAATGCATGTTTAATTTTTTTTACGTAATGAATTGTATGTTATTTAATTTTTGCGTAATTTAATTCTGTAGTGGGTTGTGGGTTTATAGGGGAATAGGGTGGGAAGTAATTTAAATATATTAACTTAAACATACATTTTTAACAATTATTAATTATTTTTTATTTAATTTTGCTTTTTAGTTCTGTAACGGGTTGTGGGTTTATAGGGGAATAGGGTGGGAAGTAATTTAACTGTTTTTTGTTGTTGTTTTTTTATTGATTTTCTTGACAGCAAGCAGGTCAAAGAAAGCACATATATAACAACACAGCATGGGCGTAAAATCCGCTCCGCTCGCGGATTTTTCGGATTTTCGGCAAATTCGCAATCCGCGAACTCTCGCGAATTTGTCGAAAATCCGTGAATCCGCTCGCGGCGGATTTTTTGCTTGCTTGTGGCGCGCGGCGTGGTGCACGGCGTTCACTTTCCGTCATTAAGCGTTTGCCGAGTTGTTTTTCTCGATCATATTTTGCGAGTGCTGCGCCATTTTGGATCTTGCTGCGTGATCCCGCGGGAGTTTGGCGCCCGCGAATACGTAATCGCGGCTTGCCACCTTGCACAGCACACCTCGCGAGAGTTCGCAATTGCGAACACGTAGTTGCGGCGGAAAGGAACAATCTCGCACTCGCGAAATAGAGATTTTGCAATTCTGCACAAGAAATCCACCAGCAAACAGGATAAACCTTCAGAAAATGATGATTTTTAACAGAATCACTCCTCAGGTTGACATTTGCATGGCCTTTTTTTTGCAAGGAGTCCATTTTTGGGGGGGAGGGAAGGAAGTGCCCCACAGTCTCCAACTTCCTGTTCCTGTCCAGCAGGCTCCTCCCAGTGCTTTGTCCATCTCCTGGTCACTTTCATTTGGATCTGGAGCTGGAAGGATTACTTTTTGTGGGTGCTGCTGGATATTTGGATTTCAGGCCTTTTTGACTTTCTTTGGATCACTTTTGGATTAGAAATCAACTTTCACAAGTAAGTTTGTTTGGGGCATTACAGTTGCTGCAACTACAATTTTGGAACTTTTTCAGAACATTAAATAAATTATATTGTGGGTAGCCACAGTATCCAGTAGGACCAGGGTTGGTTATGGGTGCATGATACAACTGTTTTGTTGAATTTAAACACCATTGAGGCCATGGATGGGCTGGGATTGTGCTTATTTTTGTTGTTTTTGTCGTTTTTTTGGGGCTGCTGGTGGGGCCTTTTGCCCAGGGGTGGTGGTGCATGGACTGAGTGTGCCTGTGGTGTGGTCTCACTCTCTTTAATGTAAACATCATGGGTGGCATTGGATTGTGGTGATTTTTGGCTGTTTTTCTGTTTTTTGGGGGTGTACTGTTGATGTGGACTGGCCATGTGGGTGGTGGTGGTGGCCATCTTGAGTGCTGGCTGGTACAGGCAACATGTGCTTGGGGTGCAAGGGGCCATTTTGAAGAGGGGCAGTGTCTGAGGCCTGCACTTATTTTGCCTACTTTTCATCCATTATGCCCAGGGGTAGTGAGTGTTGCATGGGCCTAGTCTTTCTGAGGGGAGTGAGTGTTGCATGGGCCTAGTCTTTCTGAGGGGTGTCTTCTTGAATTTAAACACCATTGAGGCCATGGATGGGCTGGGATTGTGCTGATTTTATTGTTTTTTGTCGTTTTTTTGGGGCTGCTGGTGGGGCGCTTTGCCCAGGGGTGGTGAGTGTTGCATGGGCCTAGTCTTTCTGTGGGGTGTCCTCTTGAATTTAAACACCATTGAGGCCATGGATGGGCTGGGATTGTGCTGTTTTTTGTGGTTTTTGTCGTTTTTTTGGGGCTGCTGGTGTGGCCTTTTGCCCAGGGGTAGTGGTGCATGGACTGAGTGTGCCTGTAGTGTGGTCTCACTCTCTATAATGTAAACATCCTGGATGGCATTGGATTGTGGTGATTTGTGGGTGTTTTTCTGTTTTTTTGGGGTGTACTGTTGATGTGGACTGGCTTGGAGTGTAAGGGGGGGCCATTTTGAAGAGAGGCAGTGTCTGAGGCCTGCACTTATTTTGCCTACTTTTCATCCATTATGCCCAGGGGTAGTGAGTGTTGCATGGGCCTAGTCTTTCTGTGGGGTGTCTTCTGAATTTAAACACCATTGAGGCCATGGATGGGCTGGGATTGTGCTGATTTTATTGTTTTTTGTCGTTTTTTTGGGGCTGCTGGTGGGGCCCTTTGCCCAGGGGTGGTGAGTGTTGCATGGGCCTAGTCTTTCTGTGGGGTGTCCTCTTGAATTTAAACACCATTGAGGCCATGGATGGGCTGGGATTGTGCTGTTTTTTGTCTTTTTTTGGGGGCTGCTGGTGTGGCCTTTTGCCCAGGGGTAGTGGTGCATGGACTGAGTGTGCCTGTAGTGTGGTCTCACTCTCTTTAATGTAAACATCCTATATGGCATTGGATTGTGGTGATTTGTGGGTGTTTTTCTGTTTTTTGGGGTGTACTGTTGATGTGGACTGGCTTGGGGTGTAAGGGGGGGCCATTTTGAAGAGAGGCAGTGTCTGAGGCCTGCACTTATTTTGCCTACTTTTCATCCATTATGCCCAGGGGTAGTGAGTGTTGCATGGGCCTAGTCTTTCTGTGGGGTGTCTTCTTGAATTTAAACACCATTGAGGCCATGGATGGGCTGGGATTGTGCTGTTTTTTGTGGTTTTTGTCGTTTTTTTTGGGTTGCTGGTGTGGCCTTTTTCCCAGGGGTAGTGGTGCATGGACTGAGTGTGCCTGTAGTGTGGTCTCACTCTCTATATTGTAAACATCCTGGATGGCATTGGATTGTGGTGATTTGTGGGTGTTTTTCTGTTTTTTGGGGTGTACTGTTGATGTGGACTGGCTTGGGGTGTAAGGGGGGGCCATTTTGAAGAGAGGCAGTGTCTGAGGCCTGCACTTATTTTGCCTACTTTTCATCCATTATGCCCAGGGGTAGTGAGTGTTGCATGGGCCTAGTCTTTCTGTGGGGTGTCTTCTTGAATTTAAACACCATTGAGGCCATGGATGGGCTGGGATTGTGCTGTTTTTTGTGGTTTTTGTCGTTTTTTGGGGGTTGCTGGTGTGGCCTTTTTCCCAGGGGTAGTGGTGCATGGACTGAGTGTGCCTGTAGTGTGGTCTCACTCTCTATATTGTAAACATCCTGGATGGCATTGGATTGTGGTGATTTGTGGGTGTTTTTCTGTTTTTTGGGGTGTACTGTTGATGTGGACTGGCTTGGGGTGTAAGGGGGGGCCATTTTGAAGAGAGGCAGTGTCTGAGGCCTGCACTTATTTTGCCTACTTTTCATCCATTATGCCCAGGGGTAGTGAGTGTTGCATGGGCCTAGTCTTTCTGTGGGGTGTCTTCTTGAATTTAAACACCATTGAGGCCATGGATTGGCTGGGATTGTGCTGTTTTTTGTGGTTTTTGTCATTTTTTGGGGGCTGCTGGTGTGGCCTTTTGCACAGGGGTAGTGGTGCATGGACTGAGTGTGCCTGTGGGGTCTCACTCTCTTTAATGTAAACATCCTGGATGGCATTGGATTGTGGTGATTTTTGGGTGTTTTTCTGTTTTTTTGGGGTGTACTGTTGATGTGGACTGGCCATGTGGGTGGTGGTGGTGGCCATCCTGAGTGCTGGCTGGTACAGGCAACATGTGCTTGGGGTCCAAGGGGCCATTTTGAAGAGAGGCAGTGTCTGAGGCCTGCACTTATTTAGCCTACTTTTCATCCATTATCCCCAGGGGTAGTGACTCAGTGTTGCATGGGCCTAGTCTTTCTGTGTGGTGTCTTGAATGTAAACATCATGGATGGCATGGGATTGTGCTTATTTTTCTGTGTTTTTCCATTTTTTGGGGTGTATAACTGAACTGATGTTCCTCTGTCTTCCATTGCTTTTAGGTGCACAAGACTCTAGAGAACCACCAGTGCCAGGAAGAAGTCCTGCAGCGGTGTGTGTGTGCAGCATAACGTCACGCGACGTCACGTCTGGACACAGACAACTCTGCAACTCGTGCAACTGCTGCCTGCTGTTCTGAAGAAGATGGCCCCAAAAAAAGTTACCCGTAGCTCCTCTAGCAAGAAAGTTGCCAGTAAGGAGCAGAAGAAGCAAGTTACCAAGGAGACTGATGTGCCGGCCGCCCCTTTTTTTGGGAGTAAAAAAAAAAGTATGCCTGCAGCAGCAGCGGGATCTGCTGGGGACCAAGCTGGGAGCAGCACCCCCGCTCTATTGGGCTCAGTGCCACCACCACCACCACGCCAACTTAAGTCCAAGCCCTTCAGTGCTGCAGAGGCACTTAGTCTAGTTGTTCAATCACCATCGACCAGTGATGTTGGCTCATCGCAAGAAAGTAGCAGCAATGTCCCTCAATCAACACAGGTTGTTGTAACTCATCTGACGAGTGTTGAACAACCACAGCCGCAACAAAAACCACATGTGCAAGTACAAGCCCAAGTACATGTGGAAGGAGAGGCAGCGCAAGGAGATGCGCAAGCAGAGGTGCATGGAGGGTCACAAGTGCCCACAATAGTTGTTCCTCCCGAAGTAGGGGCACATCAGGAAATCGACAATCAAGGCGAGGTATCATTTGAGGAAGACACTCCTCCTGATGATCATTCATTGTCTTCCACACCCCTAGCAAGGAAGAGATCAAGGGTGGTGTCTACATCTTCTTCAAGCACACCTCCTTCTGATGATACGGATCAAAATTGGGAACCAGCACCACTGCCGTCTGAGAGTGAGGCACATGATCTGACAAAGGTAGTTCAGCGTAAAAGGAAGCTCGTCCAAAGTCTCAGAGTTATGGAGTGTGATGATGAGGCTCAACAAGAAGTGGCGGATACTGCTGCTGATGAAGACTCTGACAACGACGACCCAGTCATCATAAAGGTCACTGCAGCCCCAGCGGGCATGCAGCAAACAGACATTTTGACCCTAGCCCGAAAAGCTGCTGAGCGTGAAGATGATGATGTTGTCGACGAGGAGGCAGTGGAAACACCACAATCATTGGAGTTAAGTACACCAACTCGTACCGCTTCCATATTTCTTTCTCACAAGAAGGGACCTCCATCCACCTCGACCTTAATTAGTGGCGGTGAAAGTGCACAACGTACAAAAGTTGGGCAATCCAGATCCTCCACTTCATCTGGCATTAGCAGCATGACCATCACCACCAGTATCGCCGCCTCCTCCAGGCCCCACAGACACTTCAAGTCCCCAGTTTGGGACTTCTTTACTGTTTGCCCAAAAAGGGAAAAGTTCGCCATTTGTACCCTTTGTATGCTTGCAGTTAGTCGTGGTAAGTCAGGTACCAACTATGGTACCGGAGGCCAGAGAGGTCATCTTGAGAGACAGCACACTGTCCAATGGTTTGCGCACCTAGATGCGATCAAGGAAGCCCGAATTGGAAGTCAAGAAAACGTTGATGTTGCATCTGATGATGACGAGGAGGAAGAAGACGTGTCAAACACTTCACTTACACCCAGTACCCCTGTCAGCAGCACACCCCGTGTGAGGCACACTAAGAGTGTTGGAGCGAGTGAGACACCAACGCGCAAAAGTTCACCAGCGAGCATAATTGGGTCAACGAAGTCATTATCATCCCGTAAATGCTTGGTCCAGGGCAACATTAGAACCATGTTTTCTTCAGACGCGCCATATGAACGCAACCACCCACTGACGCGTCTGTATAACACTAGGCTGGCTAAAATGCTAGCTGTGGACCTTCTCCCTTTTTCTTTTGTAGAAGCGGTAGATTTTCTAGAATTAGTGGCAACGCTCTGCCCTAAATGGAAGGTTCCTAGCCGGTTCTATTTTGCCAGAGTTGCGGTTCCAGCACTACATGAAGATGTGCTGGAGGCGATTGGGGCAGCTTTGCAGAAGAGTGCTGTTCACACTATACATCTGACAACAGACATGTGGACCAGTGGTGCAGGCGCTGATTACATGTGATTCACTGCACACTGGGTCTCTTTTTCAGGTGTTAAAGCAAAGCTAAACGCAGGTGTTGACCCGGACCAAGTTTTTAAAGCTGCTCGGAAACATGCAACACTAGCCATGTTTGGCTTGGAGAAAAGTCACACAGCACAAAACATTTTGGACGAGTTTAACAAAAAGGTCTTTCACTGGCTGTCCCCAAAAAAACGCCGGATTGGTTATGTTTCCACGGATAATGGCGCCAATGTAGTTAAGGCCATGGCGCTGGGTGACTATTTCAGAGTGCCGTGTTTGGCGCACTGTATCAACCTGGTAGTTCAAAAATTCTTGAGTGATAGAGACAGTACAGCGTTCGAGGTAATGGCCACCTGCCGTAAAATGTGCAACCATTTCAGCCATTCTTTTAAGGCCCGGAAGCATCTGAGGAGGCTGCTACTTGAACGTCGAATGCCAGTGAAAGCACTCATCCAGGAGGTGGCAACACGTTGGAACTCAACCTTCTACATGCTTGAGCGTCTGTATGAGCAGTATACGGTACTCGATCACTATTTCTTAACAGAGGGTACAGCTCAGATGGACCTGCGGATGGGTGCGGCGCAATGGGACATAGTTAAAAGCCTGACAGACATGCTTCGTCCTTTTGAGTTCTTCACGCGTGCAGTCAGCCAGGAGGACTGTAATTTGGGAAAAGCTATCCCATTGTTGTGCATGCTGGAGCACCAACTGAAGGCGGTGTCTTCTGAGTTTGAAAAAGATGCCAAAAAAAAAGACCCTTTTATTTTGTCGGAGAAATTATTAGAGCGCCTACGTGGTGATGAACGTCTTAAAAAGATCAACTCAGAACAGCATTACATTTGTGCTACTATTCTGGATCCACGCTACAAAAAGGCGCTGGCAGGCCAAGCATTCTTTCCTTTTGCTGATGAAGATGTTAAAAAGTACAAACGTTGGCTAGCCTGGTCAGCCAAGAGGTTTGAAAAAGAACGTCAGGATATTGAAGGAGAAGAAGGCAGTACATCAGCATCAGCATCAGCAGGCCATCCCCAGTCAAAAAAATCCACTTCTGCACCTGTGGCTGTGACACAAGTGACCTCTCAGCCGTTAAAGACACCGGCAACCGGATCATCTGCACTAGACACAACAGTAACAGTGGCTGCTGTAGAGGATTGGCTAACTTTGCTTGGGTATGGTTCTCGAAAAAATGTCACAGGCACAGCAAAAAGTAAGCAAAGTGGAGGAACCGCTGAGGACCTTGAGTCGATGGTGCAGGACTATCTGAATGACTCAACAGAGGTCTTTCTTAATGATGAGCCATTGCAGTATTGGCATGGGAAAAAACAATTGTGGCCACAGCTCTCCAACCTGGCTATAAACTATTTGTCTTGCCCACTCGCAAGTGTGTCTTCTGAACGGGTTTTCAGTGCTGCTGGTGGCATTGTAAATCCCAAACGGAGCCGCCTCTCGCCCAAAAATGTGGAGCGGCTGACAATGATCAAGATGAATCAGCACCTCATACCACCAGATTACAAAGTACGAGAAAGCACGCCGCATGAAGACCAGGAGGACGGCAACGTAGATGAGGGGATTTGTTCTCTGTTCGGTCACACTGACCTCATCCTGCCTGAATTCGCAGAGTATGATGACGAAATCTTCTTCTTATTCCCTGACACCGAGCCCTGAAAATGAGACAATGAATCAATAACTTTCTTTTTCGTCCTTATTCACTTTTATTCCTGTGTGTCTGTCTTTCTTTGTTTTGCACAGTTAATTTAATTCAAACTTTAATCACCTAATCCCAAAAACAAGCCCATCAGCAGAACTGTCTTCACTTGTTTGCTTATTGATTTGAAGGTGCCGCAGTCTACATTCCTCAGGTTCACAAGTTCTGAAGAACATGCTCCTCTATCCTCCTCCTCCAGACTCCTATTTCCCTCAAAGCAGAGGGCTGGATTACGCCCAATGAAGAAAGACTCAGCACTTTTGGAGGTGTTCTACTTGTTTGCGGGTGAGTTGACGGCTCTGGGCCCATTGCTGTGAAGCTCTAATAACGGATAAAAGTGTTTTGGACCAAATATGACGCGGAAATTTCTTGCCGTTTTTGCTGACTTGCTTGCCTTTGAGGTGCTCTTTGGCGGGGTTCCGGGTGTTTGTGGGTGAGTTTTGGGGTCTGGGAGCACTGCTGCGACAGTCTAATCTTGATTGCATTTGCTTTTCAGGAAATCCGTGGTGGAAAACAGGAGTTATGATGATGACCTAGCTGCACAGCGCGTTTGGACCGAAGGCCGAGAGATATTGTAAGTATGAGATTTTGCTTTTTGGCTGTTTGGGGGTGTTGTCGTGTGCTTTTTGGCGGGTGGGTTGGCGGGTCTCTTGGGGCATTCCTGTGAAGGTCTAATAACGGATAGAAGTGTCTAGGACAAAATCCATGCATATTTTTTTTTGCTATTTCTTCTGACATCTTGCTCAATGTAGCGTTTCCGGGGACCTGTTTGAGGGGCTTCCTGTTGTTTGTTGGTGGGTTTTGGTGTCTCTGTCGGAGCACTGCTGCGACAGTCTAAACTTGATTGCATTTGCTTTTCAGGAAATCCGTGGTGGAAAACAGGAGTTATGATGATGACCTAGCTGCACAGCGCGTTTGGACCGAAGGCCGAGAGATATTGTAAGTATGAGCTTTTGCTTTTTGGCTGTTTGGGGGTGTTGTCGTGTGCTTTTTGGCGGGTGGGTTGGCGGGTCTCTTGGGGCATTCATGTGAAGGTCTAATAACGGATAGAAGTGTCTAGGACAAAATCCATGCATATTTTTTTTTGCTATTTCTTCTGACATCTTGCTCAATGTAGCGTTTCCGGGGACCTGTTTGAGGGGCTTCCTGGTGTTTGTTGGTGGGTTTTGGTGTCTCTGTCGGAGCACTGCTGCGACAGTCTAAACTTGATTGCATTTGCTTTTCAGGAAATCCGTGGTGGAAAACAGGAGTTATGATGATGACCTAGCTGCACAGCGCGTTTGGACCGAAGGCCGAGAGATATTGTAAGTATGAGATTTTGCTTTTTGGCTGTTTGGGGGTGTTGTCGTGTGCTTTTTGGCGGGTGGGTTGGCGGGTCTCTTGGGGCATTCCTGTGAAGGTCTAATAACGGATAGAAGTGTCTAGGACAAAATCCATGCAGATTTTTTTTTTGCTATTTCTTCTGACATCTTGCTCAATGTAGCGTTTCCGGGGGCCTGTTTGAGGGGCTTCCTGGTGTTTGTTGGTGGGTTTTGGTGTCTATGTCGGAGCACTGCTGCGACAGTCTAAACTTGATTGCATTTGCTTTTCAGGAAATCCGTGGTGGAAAACAGGAGTTATGATGATGACCTAGCTGCACAGCGTGTTTGGACCGAAGGCCGAGACATATTGTAAGTATGAGATTTTGCTTTTTGGCTGTTTGGGGGTGTTGTCGTGTGCTTTTTGGCGGGTGGGTTGGCGGGTCTCTTGGGGCATTCCTGTGAAGGTCTAATAACGGATAGAAGTGTTTAGGACAAAATCCATAAGGAAAAACCTTTTGGCACTTTTTGTAACTTAGGGTTCGTTAGGGTTAGCTAACTATTATTTTGGCCATACTTATTTATCCTTAAAAAGGTGACAGAGTACGCAATTTCAACAATATTGTACTGTCTTAGGGAAATCAAATTGTGACTTTTTGCACCACACAGCGTACATACCTTATATTCATTTATCAGTGGTATTGTAATAGCACTTCCTGTTTTACGTTCAATAATTACAGGCCGGGTTTCAGTCAACATCCGCCAGGCAGGCAGTGGACAGGGTGTCTTCTGTAAGTGGTCACCAACATTGATGGACGAAGCATCAGCTGGAATGGAGGAGTGCCGCTAATAAGAGGAATTGTTTGCTGCATGCAACTTACTTACCAAATTCAACAGGACAACTCCAACAACATACAGAATACAGATACAGTATCCATTGTTTTCTTCTATGAGTGTGACTGCATGTGGTTAGCTTTAGTTTGTACCCAAAGATTTCTTTATCTTCAATTATTGTTTGTCCATGCTGTGCTTTTTTTTCTTCTCTCAACAAAACCTACCCAAAAAGAAACCCCCATTCCCATCCATTTTCCAAACCCTAACTAAGCATGAGCGCAAAATCCGCTCCGATCGCGGATTTTGCGGATTTTCGGTAAATCCGCGATCCGCGAACTCTCGCGAATTTACAGAGAATCCGCAATCCGCGATCGGAGCGGATTTTGCAGTCAAAAGTTCAAGCCTACATCATTTACGATGGCGCCGGCAAGCTGCCAGCGCCATCCTCAAATGGTTACTTAATTAGCTTCGACAGGAAGCTCTAACAGATAAGATAAAGCAGGGGCTCGAGCGCCTGCTTTATTTTATCAGTTGGAGCTTCCTGTTGAAGCTAATTAAGTAACTTTTGCAGGATGGCGCTGGCAGCTTGCCGGCGCCATCGTAAATTATTCAAACGGTGGTGTCTTCTTGAATAAATATGAAGGGCAGGGTTCATTCGGGCACGACGGTCCTGGCACAAAAAATAAACCTCAGCAGGAAACACTGCAATCGTGAGCGTTGTGGGGGCTGGGCAGGTGTGCCTTCTTCCCAAATATACCATCGAAAATCCGCTGTGATGCTCGCCAGAGGCGTTTGCATCTTTGACTTTGACGAGCGGAATCCCCGTGCTGTTCCTGTGACCAGGGGCTTCTGTCTCTTAATCTGCTGCTCTGATCGGTCTCTGACCTTTTATACACACAAGCGGCATGCACCGTCTTCCCGCCATTTACCCACTATGATGGACATTTCACTCAAGGGACCCCTGCGCACTTCGGCGCGATTGCATAGTAACACACACTTGGTCGCTGGAACTAGTTGAAGCGCAAATGCAGTGACTCATTCATCAGCCCTAAAAACAATCGTGAGCGTTGGGAGGCTGGGCAGATGTGCCTTCTTCCCAAATATACCAGGGGCTTCTGTCTCTTAATCTGCTGCTCTGATCGGTCTCTGACCTTTTATACACACAAGCGGCATGTGCGATCGCATGGAAGCCCCGTCCGTTTGGCCCCGCCCACACACTCGAGGAAGCCCCGCCCCCAAATCCGCCGATCCGCATAATCCGCGGATTTTGCGGATCCACGAACCCTAACCCTCTTCCCCCGGGCTGTGTGGTTTTGCTTGATGACTGACTAAATGACATCAATAATTCCACACACTTGCTGGGGAGGATAAGGTCATAGCAACAGGCTGGTGAAGGAATACGAGGATATATTCTAGACTTACTCAGCTTCAGTACTATTTCTTGTAGTAGTAGGAGCCAATGTCAAATAAATTCAACGCAAGTACTAGTTATACTTGCAATACTTTACCATTTGTTAGGCTACATTGTGGCACTGTTCTAGTGTACTGTCACCTGCTATATTCTCGATCGTGCCGTAACCGTTGTAATGCTACAGTAAGGACAAACCAGGTTTCGTTTTATTTTTTTCCATAGGCATGCAACTGCCACTGTGTCACACCACTAGTACCACCGCAATGAGGAAATTTCATCCGCCCAGGATTGCCAACCTTAATCCCCATTTCACGTGGAGCCAGCCCTGGGCCTAGCCCTAATTTCTAACACAAATTACAGGTAAGATAAGCGTTTGGTGGGAGGTAGTATAATGGAGTATTAGGACTAGACGAGAGATTGACGGTAGTACTACTAAAGTCCTAGGACTCTTCAGGAAAACAAACTTACTGTTACACCCCCACCCACCAGACTGAAAAGCAGTAAAAAACAGGTATGGTCAGATAAAGTTTAAAAAAGTATATTTATGTAGCCCTAACAAAATAATCTCCCTCAAGACCCTCCCTAACCCCAACGATTGTCTTTGAAAAGTCCCAAAAAGCACCCAACTCCCAAATCCCACCCCCCAAAAGTCTCTAAAAAAAGGGCAAGGGACACTCCACTACTGGAGGGTGCTGGTGAATTTTGCGGCCAGGGCATCATACTCCTTGCGGAGGGTGGCATGCTCGAAGCGGAGGCCCTCCACCAAGTTCTTGTACCTATGGACCTCCTGCTCCAGGTAGGACATTCTCACTCCTAGGCGGCGCTGGCGTGCCTTGCAGCTCCTGTGGGGGGCAGCTGGTCTTTTTGCTGCTTGGCGGTGGCGGTTGGCTTTGTTAGCCGGGCTCCGTACCGCTGGAGCACTGCGCTGGCTGGCAGCCCGTGGGTTCACGGAGGAGGATGCAGCTGTCCCAGTCGAGGATGTTGTGGTTGCACCGGTCGACTGCGTGTCCTCCGACTCCTCCAGGGCCACCAGCCGCCGATATTCCGCGACAGTGGCATCCAGCCTCCGTTGCCGGGCCATTCGAGCCTGCTCCCTCCGTGATGTCGATTTGGAAGGAGCAACTATATGAAGAAAGAAAGACATAGTCTGTAACCATTGCTCCTTAACATTAATAACACAAAGTGATTGTGCCGAAAGTTGTGTCACAGTACAAGTAGCAAATTGAAAGCACAGTACATAACTATTGAGGACAGTATCTATCTAACCTCCCACTTCTGCATCCTTGCTCTAACATTAGTGGTAGTTTAATGAACAAATTCTACGACCACTATGGACTTCCATTACAGTCGACTATGACAGTACACCAGTCTTATTCTTCTTCTTCTCTCTTGTTTCGGAAAATTGGTACGTTATCTTATGCAAGCCGGCAGAATGTCAGCGTAGTGAACTTGCACCCGAGAAAAACAGACGCACACCATGATGAGTGAGACAGACTTGCGTTACTGTACCGGTCCAGTACATGCAGGTGGTGAAGCTATTACTTTTCTATTACGGGTGGCACTGAGAATACTCTGTTACAAGGGCTCCTGCTTAATTAATTTACCTTTCACCCTACAGTGCAAATAAGTACTAGAAAAGGAAAATGAAGAAGCTAAATAATTAGATTATCTATCACTTCACATGGGATGTATTTGATGACATATGGGATGACTTTAGGTGCTTTGCTTATTATTGAGTGAACAGTGATACACCCACACATGAATGACGTACTACTACTAAACTAAAGTTATTAAGAGAGGTACGGAGTGTCCACCGTAATAACCGGATATATGCTGTGCTTGCAGTTGCAATACAAACTATTGCTACTATTCATGGTAGTATTGGACAAATTTACAATTTCTTTTCCTTGCCTTCCCTACACTGGAACGGACGTGCGGGTGCGGTGTTACATGCTCTTCAAGGTAACACTTAGTTCATCCAGTGACCATCTACTCTCTCTAGATACACATGTGCTATCTAAGAGTCAGATAATACCATGCTCCAGGCATCCATCCATTCAAAGTATATGCACACATACAGTTTATGTTTCACCCACCCAGGCTGTTGTCCTTCCACCCATCCTTGCTTCATCATTGACCCAGCCATGCACCATACCATATTCTTTCCTTCCCAGCCACCTCGGGGGCCAAGCAAACACATATCATTCTTCTTTGCCAGCCATCATAAAATTTCTCGTCCTTCCACACTTACTTACACTCTTCTTTCGCTTTTCGAATATATAGCTTACCTGTGCCCGCCACCACCGTGTCAACCCTCACAGGCACATTGGTGTTGTCCAGCACTCGCACCGCCTCCTCCCCAGAAGAGTTGTCCTCCTCATCCACCACCTCCGCGCTGGCCCCGACCAGATGTTCCACCTACAAAGTAAATTTTTAGAATGTTAGAATACACCACTCACTACTGTATAATATTTGGTCGAGGAGGAATAAAGAAAGTTTAAAAAAACGAAATACAATGTAATAATTTGTAACTGTATACTCTACAGTAAAAATGTCCCTTTTTTCAGGGAAGGCTGTTGTCTTGCTGCACTTTTTGTCACAACTGATGAATGCTTGCTTTTTATTTTTAACACACAACACTTTTTCTCCTAACAGAAGCTTGATTTCTAAGAACACGATCAGGGTCAAGCTCAAGTTCAAACCAGGTGAGAGCTCAGCTCGACGACAAGAAATGTGTCAAATTAATCGTTAGCACTAAGCACTTTTCCATTTTCAGTTAAACGTTTACTTTTATGACAAAGTTGATTTTAATAAATGTGTTTAGTTTTAATAAAGCTTTTAAACTTAAATAGACTCTGTGGTTTTTGGTCCTCCAGACTAGAGTGGATGAGCTAAAGGTTTTGGAATTTTTGCAAGCATGAGTGCCTCTGACACTTCTTGACTGTGACTCCGTACTCTTGCCCTGCGTAGGATAATCTAATGATCATTGGGGATCAATCATCGGTGACTTAGGGAGCTAAATGACTCTGCCACACTATCTAGTCAGTAAGGAGATTGGGGGTTCTTCAAAGTCTGATATCACTGAGGTATGTGGAAAGAAAGTCTACCTGCGCCTATTATAATTGATAAACAATGCACTATTTAGTGTTCATAGTTCGGTTTGTGCTGATTTGTCCCTGCAACAGTGGTAGAATGGATTGTCCTTCTATCCAAAACAAAAGTAAAGTAGTATCTTATTCTTTCTTGGTGGTCATTCACCTTTTTATTGTTGGCAATTGTCAAAGCATAAACATTTAGAAGACTTGAAAAGACATTATGGACAATCCCAGAGGACTGCACTCAGTGCATAGAGCTATTGCTGACTAGAATGGGAGTCCAATGGAATTGCCAAATGTGCAATCTTAGTTAGCTACACAGACAGACTAATAAGAATAATCTAGTAATACCACAGGGAGTCATAGTCGAGGCAGGATAAGAATTTAGATCCAGTCTACAAGAAGATCAAAGACGATTTAGAAAAAATCGAATGAGGAACGCTAGGAAAAAATAGGTACTCTATATTAAAATTAAAACTTACTGGGGCCAGCAAAGGAGCCCTCGCCTGCCCGATCCTGGCCTGCATCCTCCTGAACAGCACCCTCCTCCTGTGTCCTCTTGCCCTTGGGGGGAGCTGATGTACAACATTAAAGAAAGAAAGACCAGAAAACATGGGTGAGATTTGTCAACCAAATCAAACATTTCAAAAGAACTATAACAAAATATTTTGGAGAAATAGCAAATAGATAGGTCAATATATCCCGTGGAATAGTTGTCTATCTCATGTGGTATACTACGTTATTCGTATTGCCTGATTTGCGGACGGTTGACTTTCAAAGTTCCTATGTAACTCAATAAACAGACTACTAAAAAGGTTTGCCTAGGCCTGGCAGGCAGAAGTCCGCAGCACGCAAAGTGACAGACAAAGTCCATCCTGCTTGCAAACTCAAACTATCAATCCACCGACCACCACCACTATTTCTTCTTATAGCCATGTGTCTAAAGGAAGGACTGGACTTCAGTCTGTTGGGGCTGATTTAGAAGTCCCTTGCGGCTCATTTTCCTCCATTGTTGCGTGACTTTTGTGACGCAGCGGCAGAACAAAAGAGTCGCCATGGTGCGACGTATATATTTAAAAAAAAACGCATATGGGACATGCATCACGTTGTAAAGCCCAGCACCATCAGGGGGCGTTCCGGCGCAAGGGAGGGCGTTCCTGCGCAGGAACGAATCCTAAAAGTGGCTGAGGGAAATCGACAAGATGTCAATCAGTCAATTTTAGGACAATGATGCGTGACTCAAACCCTGCGCCTGCTTGAAGCCGACGTACGGCGTGATGCAGCATTGGGGAGATAGGGCACCCCAGAGCATTGCTGGAGCTGCACCATCGTTGGCACGCAACTCCAGCAATGCGCCGCCTTTACACCACAGATGCGTAAGGCTTCTGTGACGTTTTGGGCCAATGGGTGGTGGTGGCATGGCGCACAATTACTGCCGCATCCCTGCTACTTTGCAGGGATGCGCCGGTAATTGAAAATATGACCCTTAGTGTCTAGCATTACGCAGTTCTTTACACTACACTCATACATAATTTCTCAGGCCAATGAAATGAACACAAAATACAAAACAAATAGGCATAGTAGCAAGCAAGGCTACTGAGAAGGAGAGCAGTGCACCTGAAATGCATAGAAGATTTTTAAATATAATTTACCTAATGTAATCGGCAGCATTATTGCTCTTGGTAAAGAACAAAGATTTGCAAATAACAGAGCCGGATAAAACAGATTAGTGATGAAATAGCTAGAAATGGCTAGGCTACTACTACTCACCAAGCCCGGGGACCTCTACGCCGAGCGCGTCCAGCAAGTCCCGTTCCCGGTCCATGACATCCGTCCAGCGGTGGGTGGCCTGGTTATAGGTGCGCCGGACCCCAGAGAGCTTAAACATGGCCCGGCACACCTTCTCCCACCGCTTTCGGCGCTCCCGGATGCCATAGCCAGTTGCGATCTTGCCACCTCCCAGGATCGTCTTAGGGAGGCGGCGCTGGACGTGGAAGATGAGTGCGGCCACCTCCTCCGCGCTAAAGATCTCCCGTGGCATCACTTGCTCCCCCCTCAAACGCCCGCACGGGAGCCGGGCACGGGGTGCGGGACCCTTCCCCTTCTCAGGGTGCTTCCCGGCTCCCTTTACCATGGTCTGGGCAGAAATGAGTGAAATAATAAAGAAGAAATAGAATAGGGAAGAAGAAAAGAAAAGAGTTTAAAAAGTAGTTTAAAATTAACAAAAAGTAGCAGAAAACACAAAAATATAGAGCTAGAAAAATAGAGGGATAGATTATAAGTAAAATAGATCAAATAAACTTCAAAAAAGCAAAGGATGGCAGAGATTCAGAGAGGATACAGAAAGCATGCCCAGAACCATAGCAATGAATGAGAAACAAGATGGCCGCGCCCATTCACGACCGCGTGGGTAAGTTCGCGCGAGATTTTCCTCGCGATCACGAGCGAAATTGTACTAGCGAGCAGCACACTTTGCGAGATTACACATAGCGGGCGGAAACGGAATTACGTCACGCAAACAAGATGGCCGCGCCCGTGTCCGACCGCTAGGGTAACTTCGCAAAACGTATAGCTACAAGCGCCTTGCGAACATGCAAAAAATCACGCGAACATACACGCCGCAAAAAAAAATTGTATTCGCACGGATTCGCGCCCCGCAAATCGCGCGAAATTGCAGAAAAACGATTTTTGATAAACTGAAAGCAATCAGCAGGTGCAAAAGTTCAAACTTAACATTAGTAACCATTCACTCTAGTGCTTCCTGAGGGGCCCCTCCAGAGTTCAGTTGCCTATTTGCAACTATTCCATGACCCTGCTATGACCCAAACAGCAGGCTCATAGAATAGCTACAAGTAGACCATGAAGGTCCTGTGACAAAAAAATTGCACTGCAACAGAAAGCAAATTACAGATAAGGAAGGAAGCAGGTGCCAGCCAGACTGGAAGTTTCAAAATTACTGACACATTAATCACCCCCAAATTAATTCATGGCAGTTGAAGAAGGGCAGGTGTGCTTGCTGTTTTTCACCCCCATAATCTACAGTGATAAACAAACCTAATGGGTGGCAGTGAGGATGTACCAGAGGGTGGCATGGGTGTACCAGAGGGTGGCAGTGGTGAAACAGAGGGTGCTGTGAACCTGTGATCATAAACCAGACGTAGAAACAACATAGTCGCGGCCGTTGCGAGCCGAAAAGTAAGTTCGCAATTGCGAAATGGTCCTCAAATCCTCGCGAACGCTCGCCAACACAAAAAACGTAAAAATCCGCGAGAGTTCGCGTATTTTTGCGGATTGCGAATCCGTAAATTCGCAAATTCGCGTACGCGAGATCCGCTAGATCCGCCCATAGAAAAGCACTTAACAATAAATTACAAATCAACTCAGTTCATGAAAAAAGTTCACACCGCCATATCTTAGCGCTTCCCATCATTTGAGATTTAATCTCCTGAACCGATCCATCTAGCAATTGGAGACCATAGTTGTCGACCAAAACTTTTCTTTTTTATACCTTTCATTTTATATAATGCCGTTTCAAAATAAAACATAGATAAGAGTTTTGTTTGCCACATTATGAAATTGGGTGGATCAGTGTCTAGCCAGTGAGACGTGACACAAGAGCGGTATGCTGACATGCAAATAAAAATAAATCCTTCTTCTACCCCAGCTCTTTGTTGATTCAACCCCTCCTCATAACCTAAGATCACGAGTGAAGCCATGAGTTGAATTGAAATACCTAAACTCCTCAGAGCAAAATGTTCTATGTCAGCAATAAATTGACCCAGTTTTGGACATGCAAAAAACATATGAACAGCATCTGCTGAATATAAACTACAACGGTTGCACGTCGTCCCACGCCCTGAGTTCCATTTTGCTAATTTACTTGGTGTGTAATAAAGCTCAAAAATTGACATAAAGTGCTGACTTATCATGGGTCCATTCAATAGTACTTTACTAGCTAACTCGATACTTCTCTCTAAGCTGACACACTCTACACCCAATTTATTCTGCCATTTATCAGCTCTAATTGCTAAATCATCTTTTAGCACTTCAACACATAATTGATATAAAGGCCCTAATTTCTGCGGGCTCTTTAATGCTTCAAGCAAAGCAATCTTCTCTAAGCCGATCATGGATTGTGATATTTTTATCATACAGAAACTTCGAATCTGGAGATACTTAAAAAAGTCGAGACGGGGTACCTGGTGTTCTTTCATCAAATACTCAAAAGAGACAAACTCCTTCCCCTGAAACATGTCCCCAAATTTGCGTATCCCCAAGTTATGCCACCGCTGTATCACCCCATCTTTAAATAGATCAGGTAAAAAAGTGCAGCCCCTGAAAGGTGTATAAATATTAATGTTTGGACCAAAACAAAACCTCTTTTTTAGATTCTTCCATATGTGATATGCCGCTACAAAGATCTTAATTTTTTTTTTTTCGTAAGTAGGTTCAATAACACGGGTTAGACACTGTTTAGCCTCTGTGCCCAAAAGCATTTCATATATAGAAGGCTTCAAATACTCATCAGTGGGATCTTCCAAAAATATTAAGAATCCCATATGTTGCAATAATGCACACCAATGGTAAAACTGAAAATATGGAATACCCCATCCCCCTATCTCTCTAGGAAGTGCACAATACTTATATGCTCTCCTAGCACGATGGTATCCCCAGAGGAATCTCGAGCACATTCTTTCTCTACGAACACAATAACCAGATGCGATCATAAGGGGGATAGACCGAAACAAATACACAAACTTAGGAAGAATAAGCATTTTTAATGCGTTGCTGCGCCCTAAAAGGGAAAGCTTCAAATTATTTAAACGTTCGAGTAGTTTATTAGAAGATCCAATTATGGGGTCTAGATTAATAGGTATAATATCTTCCATTTTATGTGTAATCTTGACTCCTAAATAGGTCGCCTCTTTATCAAATTTTATACTATCAGGACGACCAACCGTCAAGTGGATAAATTGTGTCTTTTCGATATTTAATTTGTATCCAGAGAGCTTGCCAAATTCCTCAGCAGATTTCACTATGATCGTCAATGAACTAGCAATTTCAGATGCAGCTATAGCAATATCGTCTGCATATGCGCAAACTTTAAAATCCTTATTATGAATCTGAACAGGTTTAATTGCTGGATTCATTTCCAGTTTGTTTATAAACGGGTCAATATACATCGCGAACAGCAAGGGGGAACAGGGACAACCGTGTCTCGTCCCCCTCGCTATCCGCACCCTGCCTGAGGTCTTCCCTGAAATCCGAATCACAGCGGATGGTTGCGAATACAATGATTTTATCGCTTTAACTAGTTCTTTTGGAAGGTGTTTTTGTATCAAAACTGACCACAAAAAAGTCCACGTGACCCTGTCGAACGCTTTTTCGGCGTCCAACAGGGCCACGCCAACCGGAGAGCTAGTCCCCTCCGACCAATCCAACAGCGATATTATGCGCCTTATGTGGTCTGTAGTACCTCTACCCAATATAAAACCATGTTGTCGAGGAGAAACAAATTCTGGCATCAATTCATTTAAACGATTAGCTATCACTTTTGAATATATTTTACTGTCAGAGTTGAGAAGTGATATGGGTCTGAAAGACCCCAATTCATCCTCTCTTTTGCTTTTCTTTTTAAACACCACAATAGTGGCTTCCGTCCAAGAATGCGGAGCCTTTCCCAAGAAAGCTTGCTGACATACCGTTACTAATTCTTCTCTTAATAAATTTCTAAATTTCTTGTAAACCTCCGAAGGAATGTTATCGGGTCCCACAGCCTTCCCCTGAGCTAGCCCATTAATTGCGATCTTGATTTTTCCCCAGTGTGGTGGTGCCGATAATATTTCATATTGAGCATCAGTGAGGGTCGCCGGAATAACATCATTTAAATACAGATCAGCCGCGGCTGAATCCATCATGTTGTCATTGCTATATAGCAGTTGGTAATACTCTTGGAAGGCAGTCAACATGCCTTCCTTTGTCTCCTGCATGACCCCCTGCACGTCCTTAATTCTCAATATCTCATTATATACCGCTGTCTCCCTTGCCCTTTTGGCCAAAATTCTACCTGTTTTTTCCCCAAATTCATATGCAGCTTCCCTCTGTTGTACATAGTGGCACGCCGTTTGTTCAGCAATGTTGGCATACACATTTGCCCTTTTGATAGTGAGGTCTTTTTGAGCTTGATTTCGTTCTTCTACTTCAGCCCCAAGTCTTATGACCTCGGCCAATTTTTCCTCTGCCTGTAGAACCTGATTAAACTCATGTCGTTTTTTGAGGTGCAATTGTTTACTCCTAAACAATGAAAAGCTTAGAGTCTCACCCTGAACAACGGATTTAAATGCGTCCCAAACTATTTCCTGTGTTGCTGAGCCTTTATTTATATCAATAAAATCCTGAATAATTTGGGACATAAACTGACAGTACTCTTCGTCTAGTAGCAATTTTCAGTCAAAAGACCATGGGGTAAATTCTGATTGCCCCTTTAATTCCAGCGCCAGGTCAATTACCACCGGATTATGATCGGAGACCAATTTTGGGCATTTTTCTATATTAATTTTAGGTAGAAATTCGGAAGTGGGGAAAACATAATCTAGACGAACAAATTTTGAATGGGGAGCTGAAAAAAAGGTAAATCCTGGATCAGCAGGATGTTTTGCCTGCCAAACGTCATATAATCCATGATCAAGACATAATTGCCGTATTGCTGTGTATGTTAACTTCTTTCTACCAGGGAACACTTGGTTAGATCTTATATTCAAATCAACATCAATATTAATATTAAGATCTCCAACCAACAAAACAGGTGTATTCCATTGTGCCAGTTCAAGATTAAAAAAATTAAAAAGCTCTGCATCATCCAGGTTTGGGCCGTAAGCATTACAAATTGTAAATCTACGCTGTCCAAACTTCAATTCGGCAATGGCCCAACAGCCCCATTTATCTGCCAGTGTCTTTGTGCATTTCCCTACTCCCCGTTTTTTAAGTATCGCCACCCCCCTTTAATACCTGTTTGTTTAGAACAAACGACCAACTCCAATACCATATTTTTTAAATAACCCCTATTGGCCCAGGCCACATGGGTTTCCTGTAAACAAAGTATGTCCACATGTAATATCTGAATTAATTTGACTAACACTTGACGTTTTTTCGGATCACTTAAACCACAAATGTTTAGGGTGCAGATCTTAAACTTCCTATCCCTTCCTCTTATTAACGCCATTTTTCCGTACTTAAATGACCAAATAAAGTTCCATTAAATCCTTCTTCCGCACATCTCTTCTCCTTATTGGGGTACTTTGCTTGACTTATCCCTGCCTTCTGAATTAAGCAACCCATTGTTTCGACTATCATGCCTGCTGCTGTCTTTCCCCCCCCACCACCAGAACCCCGGAAACCTCCCCAACCCCTTCCAACCCCCCCTGCCCTGGCTCCCCCCACCCATCCTTCCCAACATATGAGGCCCAAGGATTATTAGTCCCTGCATTGATGGGGTGCCGTGTACTCCCCCTCCTGTCCTCTAAGACCTGTGGAACAAAAAACACATCTTTATAACATATTATAACATATTATGCTGATATTACTATGAAAAAGAAAGGAGCAAAAAAAAAAGGCAGAGATACCCTAAACCTCTTCAACTACCCCCCCCCAAAAGCAAAACAAGCCTCCCCCCTGTAGATCCGAATCGGTCCCTTAACAATTAACTTGATCCTAGGTTATCACACCCAACTTTACTACCTATATAGATTCCAGATATTCTTTAGCCTGGATCTCTGATCTAAAAAATTTGGTTTGCCCTTTTAGTATGACTTTTAATTTTGCAGTGTTTTGCAAATAGACCGCTGGACCCTTCTGTTGAAAACCCGGGATGAGTTGTCTTAAATGCCAACGCATAGAAACAGTTGCCTGGCAGAAATCTGGTCTTACAAAAAAATTACAGTTTTTAGCAGATGCTTTCTTGTCTCGTCTCGCCAGAGCATAAATGTCCTCCCTTGCCAAAAAATTATTGAAAGACACTAGAATCGCTCTAGGAAAATCCTCTGTTCCTTCCCTGGGTTTTTTGATCGAAAACGGAAACCTATCGGCCCTCTGAATCTCTCTAGCCCAATCCCAGGTCGTGAGTTCTGGGAAGGCCTCTTTCAATTACTCAGCAACAAATTTGCGAGGATCGCCGCCCTCCAATTTCTCAGGTACCCCTAAGACACGCAAATTATTTCTGCGAGAATGATTTTCAAGTTCGGATAGCTTAAAGGATAGATCATCCCGATGAGCCTTAATTGAATCGAGTTCTTCTTTCTGGGCTGCAGCATGATCCTCTAGGGCGGATATCCGAGCTTCTGCTTCCGTAACTCTCTCTGCAGTTTCTGTCCCAAGTTTTATTGCCTGCCGAACAGCGTTTTTGACTTTGCTGCAGGTTGCTTGCATACGAGCATTCTCAGCTTTGCTCTCAGCTCTGTGGCTCATCATTGTTTCATAGATTGTCACCAATGTAATGTCCTGTGACCCATGATTAGCCATAGGGTTTAATGCTTCTTCACCGCTGTCTAGAACAGATACATTAGCCTGATACAATCCATCTATATCTTCCCTTGGTGTTGCTGGGTCTTCTAGTATCCTCTGTGATGCCCCTTTTTTATTTGTTTTCCTTTTGACGGTCGTTACACTACAGTTTGGCGATATATTGCTCTCACCCACGGTGACCTCCGGATGACTTCCTTCATCATTGCTATAATCAATCCAATCCTTACTAAAAATAGATCCTTCCTCTGAGGAAGCCTCTGATAGTGAATAAAAATTTTCGCCAGCTTCTGAAATGTTTGTGCCCTCCGATACCTGAATATCTGCAGACTGGACATTCGGCTCGCCCAATATCACCTTATTTGAATTATCTTCTCTGTCAGTATTTCGTTCAGCTTCCATCTGACGTGTCTGCTCATTACTCAATAGGACATCATTCAATGTATCATTAATGGCTATGACTACGGGATTCGACATAGCCTGCCCATTCGGAGATTCAGTTAAAGCACACCCCTCGGCAGATGCTGTGTCTGATGCCTTACCATTCTTACGAGCTTTATGCCTTTCAAACATTGCTGGTAGGGTCTGACTCTGCGCGCTTTGCTTTGAAGCTTTCTGAGCTATAACACTCTTCCCCTTGTCATCGCCATCTTTCCTACGATCTAAGCAAACGCCTTTGGAAGTGCTAGCTGTGGCTGTAGAGGAGTCCATAGTAGTCTTGTGAGCCTCACCGACTCTGCCGGCCTTTGCATTTTTACCGGCCATTTCACTACCCATTGGTGTGTCCAGACCTTGCTCTTTATTCTTCCCACTCCGAGTATTAGTTTTAGCAGACTCATTCACATTTGCTGCCCCCTTCACCGGCATCTTTTGTTTGGATGTAGCGCCTCCTCGACCTCTGGCTACCCTGCTACACTGCCCCTGCCACTGCCAAACAGGTAATCTCCAAAGCAGGGCTTTATGCCGACGTATTGACAAATTCCTAAGCATGGGCGATTTCTTCTAGGGGGGGGTAAAACAATGAAACAAATCAAGCCAGCTGACTAGAGAACACGGATGTTTCAAAGCGTGATTTATATATATATATTTTTTTTCCCTGACAAGCACACCAACCGGCATCAAGTAACTGACTTTTTAAATTCGTAATTTAGTGTGATTGTACACGCCGCAGTCCTTCAGAGTAAGATTTGTTTTTTATAATTTAATAGACGATCTCTTCCGAGAGTAATGAAACAGTGGAGCAGATTAAGCACACAAAGCAGCCTGGGTGGAGCAAATTAAACGAGATAAGCAGACCGGTTAGAGATCACAGATATTTCAGCGCATGTATTAACATCAAGCCAGCCAGCACTGAACAGAAGTTCTTTAAGTTCATAATTTAGCGTTGCACCAACTGCTATCCCTCCAAATATGGTTTATAGTTTGAAGTTTTTTAAAGTCTTTAACGAGGTCAAAATGCTCTCCCTCCGGTAATCCAGGAGTAAGAAGTCAATAAATCCAGCACGGACTCGGCTTTACACTTCTGATCTTTATCAGCGCAACAATGTTGCCGTAACGTCTCAAGTAAATGACTGATGTCTTACTCAGGTCCATCTGCCGATTTTCGGCTCTCTGCTCTTATTAAGCTTTTCAGCAGGCTTCACGCTGCTATTCCTTTCACCTTTCCGCTCTCCGCTTACGGTTCTCGCACGCCACTCGCTGCGCCACTGCTGGTAAGTCTCAGGCCAACTCCATTCAGCGCCATCCCGGCGTTTCCAAGCTCCGTCCTTCTCCAAAGGCGTGTCCAAGGTGACCGTTAGCCGATGGCTAGAACCGGACCAGATCTCCGTGTCGCCGTATACCGTATCAACTTCGCTTCTTTTGCTCCTACACAGCGTCACCCAGCAGCGGTATACCCTGCAAGATTTCACTTATCAGCCAGCGATTTCTTTTTTGTTAGTCGGTCCGTAAGTCCACAAGTCCGGAGGAACAGGAGTGAGGAGAGGAGCTGCCTATACAGCCCAGGCCTCGGCCGCTATCTTGCCTCTCTGAAGTAATTTAATTGTAATTAATTAAATATTTGTATTTATTTATTGGTATTTATTTTGAATTTGTTGTTAATTACTTTTTGAATTGGTATTAATTTGTATTAATTGGTAGTTAATTTGTATTAATTGGTAATTAATTTGTATTAATTGATTAATTGATAATTATGTTAATTTTATTAATTTGTTTTCCGTAGTGGATTGTGGGTTTATAGGGGAATAGGGTAGGAAGTAATTTAATTGTAATTAAGTAAATATTGTTTATTTATTTATTGGTATTGATTTTTAATTTATTGTTAATACATTTTTAAATGGTAATTAATCTTTATTAATTGTTAAATTGTTTTTAATAATTAATTCTTTGATAATTATGATAATTGTATTAATTTATTTTCTGCAGCAGGTTGTGGGTTTATAGGGGAATAGGGTGGAAAGTAATGTAATTGTAAATAATTGCATATTAAAAATACTTTTTGTGTATTGATAATTAATTTACTGTTAATTAATTATTATTTGGTATTATTTTGTCATATTAATTCGTTTTTATTCTTGAAAATAAATTAGTTGTTAATGAATTATGAATAGGTAATTGATTTTTAATAACTAATATTTATTTGTATTTCTAATTAATGAATTATTACATAATATTACATTGATAATTAATTTTAATTAATGTTTTATTGGTATTGTTATTTAATTTATTTTTATTAATATATTAAATCATTACTTTCCCTACTGTTTAACTCACTGGAGTGGGAATAGTAATTTTTACCCCTACGCTATCCAACGCTTTCCCTACTGTTGCACTCTCTGGAGTGGGAATAGTAATTTTTACCCTCCCGCTATCCAACGCTTTCCCTACTGTTGCACTCACTGGAGTGGGAATAGTAAATTTTACCCCTACGCTATCCAACGCTTTCCCTACTGTTGCACACACTGGAGTGGGAATAGTAATTTTTACCTCTACTCTATCCAACGCTTTCCCTACTGTTGCACTCTCTGGAGTGGGAACAGTAATTTTTACCCTCCCGCTATCCAACGCTTTCCCTACCGATCCGGCCGTGGCCATCCGCCTGCGATTGAAACCCGGACAACCGCCGGTTCAATTAGCATTGCGGTTGTGACCGCGGCGGTGTGATTTCTGTCCACCACTTTTCCGCCGGTTGCAGTCCGCCCGCTTGCCTGGCGTGTGCGGAGCTGGACCGCTACAATTGTGGCAGATCAGGGCCAAGCACCGCCGGCATGATTATGATGCCGACAGTAGCCAGCCTTTCCGCTGCAGTGGAACTGCCATGGAAAGGGTAACAGAGACATGTTGCGGGGGCCCATTGAGTGGCCCCCAATGTGTTGGGCGTGGGGTAGGGGTTGGTGCACTGGGCATTTCCCTGTGCCAGGTGGCAGGCACGCAGTGCAGGGAGATGCAGGACATGCTCCTTTCAACATCGCAGCAGTGCTGATGACAGTAGCAACCGCCGCAATGTTAACCGCCAGAATCCGACCGCCGCGGTCGGATTTTGACTGCCGAGCATCCTAATTAGACTGGCAGTTATGCCACGGTCCTTGCGGGTGGTATTTTCCCGCTACCATAGCAGTCGGGGAGGTTTTCCGACTGCCATCCTAATAGACCCCTAACATTGGAAAATTGTTTCTAAAAGGCTGAAGGGTTGATTTGTATAAAGTGGGATCAGTGTGCCATGCTTCCACTACTGTCTATTACAGTATTTTGTATTCCAATGTAGGGATTGTTTTACAGTGTAGCCCTACAAAGTAATCTCTCACTTCCTACCTGAGGCCACCATTCTGCCTCTAACACTAGTATGATATATAAACCCAAGTTCCAGCAAGAACAGTCAGGCGTCAGTGGTAAGGCTAGCTCCCATCTAAAGAGAAACAGAAGTGGCCCCTGAACGGTTTCAGCCTTTTCAATCTCCTCAGTGAGGTTTTGTCACTTTTTGCAGCCTAGCATTGAAGTTTTAAAAACTGCTAATTCCACCTGGCAAAGTACACATTTTGCCAGGACTAAACTTTCCTTTTTAATATTTTAAAAGCCCAACTTGATGGTAAAGTTGGATTCTAAATTACTATTTTAAAATTGGCCTGGGGGTTATTCCCACCAAATGTACAAGGTTCAAGGGGACAGCTCCTGCCGAAGGCAGATGTCATGCCTAGGCCTGCCCCTACCATTATCTAAGTAGCTAAACCGGGGGGAAGATTTACAAGCCCCGTACGGCACATTTGCGCCGCCGTTGTGTCACTTTTGTGATGCCGCGGTGGCGCAAAGCCAGCTCCATGCTGCGGGGTATTTACAACGTGGCGCATCTGGGAGATGCGTCAGGTTGTAAAGCCCTGCGCCACATGTGGGCGTTCTGGCGTCGGGGGGGGGCGTTCCGGCGCAGTAACGCCTCCTAAAAGTGGCAGAGTGAAATCTACAAGATTTCACTCAGTCACTTTTACGGCCATGCTGTGTCAAAACACCGCACCTGAAGCAGGCGTAAGGATTGACACAGCATGTTAGGCATAGGGGCACCCCGAGCCTTGCTGGAGCTGCGTCGCAACTCCAGCAATGCTACACCTCTAGGGCAGCTGATGCGTCACGCATCTGTCTATTCTTGCCCCATGGTGCGCCGCATTGTAAATGTAGTGCATCCATGGTGGCGCAAGAGGTGTCTGCCGTGATGCACAATAACGGCCGCAGCCCTGCTGATATGCAGGGTTGTGCCAGTTATTGCAAATCTGCCCCTTAATGTTAAACAAGGGAGTCGTTGCAACCTGTAGCTGACCCATGCTCCATCGCGGTCTTCCTTAAAATTTGACTTGAGCCCGGTCTAGCGCTCTCAGCTTGGCTTTTTGGCACTAGAAAACTCTAAAACTTCTAAAAATCATATATCCGGATCCCCTTTACAATTTCTTTTCCTTGCCTTCCCTACACTGGAACGGACGTGCGGGTGCGGTGTTACATGCTCTTCAAGGTAACACTTAGTTCATCCAGTGACCATCTACTCTCTCTAGATACACATGTGCTATCTAAGAGTCAGATAATACCATGCTCCAGGCATCCATCCATTCAAAGTATATGCACACATACAGTTTATGTTTCACCCACCCAGGCTGTTGTCCTTCCACCCATCCTTGCTTCATCATTGACCCAGCCATGCACCATACCATATTCTTTCCTTCCCAGCCACCTCGGGGGCCAAGCAAACACATATCATTCTTCTTTGCCAGCCATCATAAAATTTCTCGTCCTTCCACACTTACTTACACTCTTCTTTCGCTTTTCGAATATGTAGCTTACCTGTGCCCGCCACCACCGTGTCAACCCTCACAGGCACATTGGTGTTGTCCAGCACTCGCACCGCCTCCTCCCCAGAAGAGTTGTCCTCCTCATCCACCACCTCCGCGCTGGCCCCGACCAGATGTTCCACCTACAAAGTAAATTTTTAGAATGTTAGAATACACCACTCACTACTGTATAATATTTGGTCGAGGAGGAATAAAGAAAGTTTAAAAAAACGAAATACAATGTAATAATTTGTAACTGTATACTCTACAGTAAAAATGTCCCTTTTTTCAGGGAAGGCTGTTGTCTTGCTGCACTTTTTGTCACAACTGATGAATGCTTGCTTTTTATTTTTAACACACAACACTTTTTCTCCTAACAGAAGCTTGATTTCTAAGAACACGATCAGGGTCAAGCTCAAGTTCAAACCAGGTGAGAGCTCAGCTCGACGACAAGAAATGTGTCAAATTAATCGTTAGCACTAAGCACTTTTCCATTTTCAGTTAAACGTTTACTTTTATGACAAAGTTGATTTTAATAAATGTGTTTAGTTTTAATAAAGCTTTTAAACTTAAATAGACTCTGTGGTTTTTGGTCCTCCAGACTAGAGTGGATGAGCTAAAGGTTTTGGAATTTTTGCAAGCATGAGTGCCTCTGACACTTCTTGACTGTGACTCCGTACTCTTGCCCTGCGTAGGATAATCTAATGATCATTGGGGATCAATCATCGGTGACTTAGGGAGCTAAATGACTCTGCCACACTATCTAGTCAGTAAGGAGATTGGGGGTTCTTCAAAGTCTGATATCACTGAGGTATGTGGAAAGAAAGTCTACCTGCGCCTATTATAATTGATAAACAATGCACTATTTAGTGTTCATAGTTCGGTTTGTGCTGATTTGTCCCTGCAACAGTGGTAGAATGGATTGTCCTTCTATCCAAAACAAAAGTAAAGTAGTATCTTATTCTTTCTTGGTGGTCATTCACCTTTTTATTGTTGGCAATTGTCAAAGCATAAACATTTAGAAGACTTGAAAAGACATTATGGACAATCCCAGAGGACTGCACTCAGTGCATAGAGCTATTGCTGACTAGAATGGGAGTCCAATGGAATTGCCAAATGTGCAATCTTAGTTAGCTACACAGACAGACTAATAAGAATAATCTAGTAATACCACAGGGAGTCATAGTCGAGGCAGGATAAGAATTTAGATCCAGTCTACAAGAAGATCAAAGACGATTTAGAAAAAATCGAATGAGGAACGCTAGGAAAAAATAGGTACTCTATATTAAAATTAAAACTTACTGGGGCCAGCAAAGGAGCCCTCGCCTGCCCGATCCTGGCCTGCATCCTCCTGAACAGCACCCTCCTCCTGTGTCCTCTTGCCCTTGGGGGGAGCTGATGTACAACATGAAAGAAAGAAAGACCAGAAAACATGGGTGAGATTTGTCAACCAAATCAAACATTTCAAAAGAACTATAACAAAATATTTTGGAGAAATAGCAAATAGATAGGTCAATATATCCCGTGGAATAGTTGTCTATCTCATGTGGTATACTACGTTATTCGTATTGCCTGATTTGCGGACGGTTGACTTTCAAAGTTCCTATGTAACTCAATAAACAGACTACTAAAAAGGTTTGCCTAGGCCTGGCAGGCAGAAGTCCGCAGCACGCAAAGTGACAGACAAAGTCCATCCTGCTTGCAAACTCAAACTATCAATCCACCGACCACCACCACTATTTCTTCTTATAGCCATGTGTCTAAAGGAAGGACTGGACTTCAGTCTGTTGGGGCTGATTTAGAAGTCCCTTGCGGCTCATTTTCCTCCATTGTTGCGTGACTTTTGTGACGCAGCGGCAGAACAAAAGAGTCGCCATGGTGCGACGTATATATTTAAAAAAAAACGCATATGGGACATGCATCACGTTGTAAAGCCCAGCACCATCAGGGGGCGTTCCGGCGCAAGGGAGGGCGTTCCTGCGCAGGAACGAATCCTAAAAGTGGCTGAGGGAAATCGACAAGATGTCAATCAGTCAATTTTAGGACAATGATGCGTGACTCAAACCCTGCGCCTGCTTGAAGCCGACGTACGGCGTGATGCAGCATTGGGGAGATAGGGCACCCCAGAGCATTGCTGGAGCTGCACCATCGTTGGCACGCAACTCCAGCAATGCGCCGCCTTTACACCACAGATGCGTAAGGCTTCTGTGACGTTTTGGGCCAATGGGTGGTGGTGGCATGGCGCACAATTACTGCCGCATCCCTGCTACTTTGCAGGGATGCGCCGGTAATTGAAAATATGACCCTTAGTGTCTAGCATTACGCAGTTCTTTACACTACACTCATACATAATTTCTCAGGCCAATGAAATGAACACAAAATACAAAACAAATAGGCATAGTAGCAAGCAAGGCTACTGAGAAGGAGAGCAGTGCACCTGAAATGCATAGAAGATTTTTAAATATAATTTACCTAATGTAATCGGCAGCATTATTGCTCTTGGTAAAGAACAAAGATTTGCAAATAACAGAGCCGGATAAAACAGATTAGTGATGAAATAGCTAGAAATGGCTAGGCTACTACTACTCACCAAGCCCGGGGACCTCTACGCCGAGCGCGTCCAGCAAGTCCCGTTCCCGGTCCATGACATCCGTCCAGCGGTGGGTGGCCTGGTTATAGGTGCGCCGGACCCCAGAGAGCTTAAACATGGCCCGGCACACCTTCTCCCACCGCTTTCGGCGCTCCCGGATGCCATAGCCAGTTGCGATCTTGCCACCTCCCAGGATCGTCTTAGGGAGGCGGCGCTGGACGTGGAAGATGAGTGCGGCCACCTCCTCCGCGCTAAAGATCTCCCGTGGCATCACTTGCTCCCCCCTCAAACGCCCGCACGGGAGCCGGGCACGGGGTGCGGGACCCTTCCCCTTCTCAGGGTGCTTCCCGGCTCCCTTTACCATGGTCTGGGCAGAAATGAGTGAAATAATAAAGAAGAAATAGAATAGGGAAGAAGAAAAGAAAAGAGTTTAAAAAGTAGTTTAAAATTAACAAAAAGTAGCAGAAAACACAAAAATATAGAGCTAGAAAAATAGAGGGATAGATTATAAGTAAAATAGATCAAATAAACTTCAAAAAAGCAAAGGATGGCAGAGATTCAGAGAGGATACAGAAAGCATGCCCAGAACCATAGCAATGAATGAGAAACAAGATGGCCGCGCCCATTCACGACCGCGTGGGTAAGTTCGCGCGAGATTTTCCTCGCGATCACGAGCGAAATTGTACTAGCGAGCAGCACACTTTGCGAGATTACACATAGCGGGCGGAAACGGAATTACGTCACGCAAACAAGATGGCCGCGCCCGTGTCCGACCGCTAGGGTAACTTCGCAAAACGTATAGCTACAAGCGCCTTGCGAACATGCAAAAAATCACGCGAACATACACGCCGCAAAAAAAAATTGTATTCGCACGGATTCGCGCCCCGCAAATCGCGCGAAATTGCAGAAAAACGATTTTTGATAAACTGAAAGCAATCAGCAGGTGCAAAAGTTCAAACTTAACATTAGTAACCATTCACTCTAGTGCTTCCTGAGGGGCCCCTCCAGAGTTCAGTTGCCTATTTGCAACTATTCCATGACCCTGCTATGACCCAAACAGCAGGCTCATAGAATAGCTACAAGTAGACCATGAAGGTCCTGTGACAAAAAAATTGCACTGCAACAGAAAGCAAATTACAGATAAGGAAGGAAGCAGGTGCCAGCCAGACTGGAAGTTTCAAAATTACTGACACATTAATCACCCCCAAATTAATTCATGGCAGTTGAAGAAGGGCAGGTGTGCTTGCTGTTTTTCACCCCCATAATCTACAGTGATAAACAAACCTAATGGGTGGCAGTGAGGATGTACCAGAGGGTGGCATGGGTGTACCAGAGGGTGGCAGTGGTGAAACAGAGGGTGCTGTGAACCTGTGATCATAAACCAGACGTAGAAACAACATAGTCGCGGCCGTTGCGAGCCGAAAAGTAAGTTCGCAATTGCGAAATGGTCCTCAAATCCTCGCGAACGCTCGCCAACACAAAAAACGTAAAAATCCGCGAGAGTTCGCGTATTTTTGCGGATTGCGAATCCGTAAATTCGCAAATTCGCGTACGCGAGATCCGCTAGATCCGCCCATAGAAAAGCACTTAACAATAAATTACAAATCAACTCAGTTCATGAAAAAAGTTCACACCGCCATATCTTAGCGCTTCCCATCATTTGAGATTTAATCTCCTGAACCGATCCATCTAGCAATTGGAGACCATAGTTGTCGACCAAAACTTTTCTTTTTTATACCTTTCATTTTATATAATGCCGTTTCAAAATAAAACATAGATAAGAGTTTTGTTTGCCACATTATGAAATTGGGTGGATCAGTGTCTAGCCAGTGAGACGTGACACAAGAGCGGTATGCTGACATGCAAATAAAAATAAATCCTTCTTCTACCCCAGCTCTTTGTTGATTCAACCCCTCCTCATAACCTAAGATCACGAGTGAAGCCATGAGTTGAATTGAAATACCTAAACTCCTCAGAGCAAAATGTTCTATGTCAGCAATAAATTGACCCAGTTTTGGACATGCAAAAAACATATGAACAGCATCTGCTGAATATAAACTACAACGGTTGCACGTCGTCCCACGCCCTGAGTTCCATTTTGCTAATTTACTTGGTGTGTAATAAAGCTCAAAAATTGACATAAAGTGCTGACTTATCATGGGTCCATTCAATAGTACTTTACTAGCTAACTCGATACTTCTCTCTAAGCTGACACACTCTACACCCAATTTATTCTGCCATTTATCAGCTCTAATTGCTAAATCATCTTTTAGCACTTCAACACATAATTGATATAAAGGCCCTAATTTCTGCGGGCTCTTTAATGCTTCAAGCAAAGCAATCTTCTCTAAGCCGATCATGGATTGTGATATTTTTATCATACAGAAACTTCGAATCTGGAGATACTTAAAAAAGTCAAGACGGGGTACCTGGTGTTCTTTCATCAAATACTCAAAAGAGACAAACTCCTTCCCCTGAAACATGTCCCCAAATTTGCGTATCCCCAAGTTATGCCACCGCTGTATCACCCCATCTTTAAATAGATCAGGTAAAAAAGTGCAGCCCCTGAAAGGTGTATAAATATTAATGTTTGGACCAAAACAAAACCTCTTTTTTAGATTCTTCCATATGTGATATGCCGCTACAAAGATCTTAATTTTTTTTTTTTCGTAAGTAGGTTCAATAACACGGGTTAGACACTGTTTAGCCTCTGTGCCCAAAAGCATTTCATATATAGAAGGCTTCAAATACTCATCAGTGGGATCTTCCAAAAATATTAAGAATCCCATATGTTGCAATAATGCACACCAATGGTAAAACTGAAAATATGGAATACCCCATCCCCCTATCTCTCTAGGAAGTGCACAATACTTATATGCTCTCCTAGCACGATGGTATCCCCAGAGGAATCTCGAGCACATTCTTTCTCTACGAACACAATAACCAGATGCGATCATAAGGGGGATAGACCGAAACAAATACACAAACTTAGGAAGAATAAGCATTTTTAATGCGTTGCTGCGCCCTAAAAGGGAAAGCTTCAAATTATTTAAACGTTCGAGTAGTTTATTAGAAGATCCAATTATGGGGTCTAGATTAATAGGTATAATATCTTCCATTTTATGTGTAATCTTGACTCCTAAATAGGTCGCCTCTTTATCAAATTTTATACTATCAGGACGACCAACCGTCAAGTGGATAAATTGTGTCTTTTCGATATTTAATTTGTATCCAGAGAGCTTGCCAAATTCCTCAGCAGATTTCACTATGATCGTCAATGAACTAGCAATTTCAGATGCAGCTATAGCAATATCGTCTGCATATGCGCAAACTTTAAAATCCTTATTATGAATCTGAACAGGTTTAATTGCTGGATTCATTTCCAGTTTGTTTATAAACGGGTCAATATACATCGCGAACAGCAAGGGGGAACAGGGACAACCGTGTCTCGTCCCCCTCGCTATCCGCACCCTGCCTGAGGTCTTCCCTGAAATCCGAATCACAGCGGATGGTTGCGAATACAATGATTTTATCGCTTTAACTAGTTCTTTTGGAAGGTGTTTTTGTATCAAAACTGACCACAAAAAAGTCCACGTGACCCTGTCGAACGCTTTTTCGGCGTCCAACAGGGCCACGCCAACCGGAGAGCTAGTCCCCTCCGACCAATCCAACAGCGATATTATGCGCCTTATGTGGTCTGTAGTACCTCTACCCAATATAAAACCATGTTGTCGAGGAGAAACAAATTCTGGCATCAATTCATTTAAACGATTAGCTATCACTTTTGAATATATTTTACTGTCAGAGTTGAGAAGTGATATGGGTCTGAAAGACCCCAATTCATCCTCTCTTTTGCTTTTCTTTTTAAACACCACAATAGTGGCTTCCGTCCAAGAATGCGGAGCCTTTCCCAAGAAAGCTTGCTGACATACCGTTACTAATTCTTCTCTTAATAAATTTCTAAATTTCTTGTAAACCTCCGAAGGAATGTTATCGGGTCCCACAGCCTTCCCCTGAGCTAGCCCATTAATTGCGATCTTGATTTTTCCCCAGTGTGGTGGTGCCGATAATATTTCATATTGAGCATCAGTGAGGGTCGCCGGAATAACATCATTTAAATACAGATCAGCCGCGGCTGAATCCATCATGTTGTCATTGCTATATAGCAGTTGGTAATACTCTTGGAAGGCAGTCAACATGCCTTCCTTTGTCTCCTGCATGACCCCCTGCACGTCCTTAATTCTCAATATCTCATTATATACCGCTGTCTCCCTTGCCCTTTTGGCCAAAATTCTACCTGTTTTTTCCCCAAATTCATATGCAGCTTCCCTCTGTTGTACATAGTGGCACGCCGTTTGTTCAGCAATGTTGGCATACACATTTGCCCTTTTGATAGTGAGGTCTTTTTGAGCTTGATTTCGTTCTTCTACTTCAGCCCCAAGTCTTATGACCTCGGCCAATTTTTCCTCTGCCTGTAGAACCTGATTAAACTCATGTCGTTTTTTGAGGTGCAATTGTTTACTCCTAAACAATGAAAAGCTTAGAGTCTCACCCTGAACAACGGATTTAAATGCGTCCCAAACTATTTCCTATGTTGCTGAGCCTTTATTTATATCAATAAAATCCTGAATAATTTGGGACATAAACTGACAGTACTCTTCGTCTAGTAGCAATTTTCAGTCAAAAGACCATGGGGTAAATTCTGATTGCCCCTTTAATTCCAGCGCCAGGTCAATTACCACCGGATTATGATCGGAGACCAATTTTGGGCATTTTTCTATATTAATTTTAGGTAGAAATTCGGAAGTGGGGAAAACATAATCTAGACGAACAAATTTTGAATGGGGAGCTGAAAAAAAGGTAAATCCTGGATCAGCAGGATGTTTTGCCTGCCAAACGTCATATAATCCATGATCAAGACATAATTGCCGTATTGCTGTGTATGTTAACTTCTTTCTACCAGGGAACACTTGGTTAGATCTTATATTCAAATCAACATCAATATTAATATTAAGATCTCCAACCAACAAAACAGGTGTATTCCATTGTGCCAGTTCAAGATTTAAAAAATTAAAAAGCTCTGCATCATCCAGGTTTGGGCCGTAAGCATTACAAATTGTAAATCTACGCTGTCCAAACTTCAATTCGGCAATGGCCCAACAGCCCCATTTATCTGCCAGTGTCTTTGTGCATTTCCCTACTCCCCGTTTTTTAAGTATCGCCACCCCCCTTTAATACCTGTTTGTTTAGAACAAACGACCAACTCCAATACCATATTTTTTAAATAACCCCTATTGGCCCAGGCCACATGGGTTTCCTGTAAACAAAGTATGTCCACATGTAATATCTGAATTAATTTGACTAACACTTGACGTTTTTTCGGATCACTTAAACCACAAATGTTTAGGGTGCAGATCTTAAACTTCCTATCCCTTCCTCTTATTAACGCCATTTTTCCGTACTTAAATGACCAAATAAAGTTCCATTAAATCCTTCTTCCGCACATCTCTTCTCCTTATTGGGGTACTTTGCTTGACTTATCCCTGCCTTCTGAATTAAGCAACCCATTGTTTCGACTATCATGCCTGCTGCTGTCTTTCCCCCCCCACCACCAGAACCCCGGAAACCTCCCCAACCCCTTCCAACCCCCCCTGCCCTGGCTCCCCCCACCCATCCTTCCCAACATATGAGGCCCAAGGATTATTAGTCCCTGCATTGATGGGGTGCCGTGTACTCCCCCTCCTGTCCTCTAAGACCTGTGGAACAAAAAACACATCTTTATAACATATTATAACATATTATGCTGATATTACTATGAAAAAGAAAGGAGCAAAAAAAAAAGGCAGAGATACCCTAAACCTCTTCAACTACCCCCCCCCAAAAGCAAAACAAGCCTCCCCCCTGTAGATCCGAATCGGTCCCTTAACAATTAACTTGATCCTAGGTTATCACACCCAACTTTACTACCTATATAGATTCCAGATATTCTTTAGCCTGGATCTCTGATCTAAAAAATTTGGTTTGCCCTTTTAGTATGACTTTTAATTTTGCAGTGTTT
This sequence comes from Lissotriton helveticus, assembly GCF_964261635.1. NCBI lineage: Eukaryota > Metazoa > Chordata > Amphibia > Caudata > Salamandridae > Lissotriton > Lissotriton helveticus. The sequence continues at coordinate 76,427,599 of NC_136072.1, forward strand.
TGCAAATAGACCGCTGGACCCTTCTGTTGAAAACCCGGGATGAGTTGTCTTAAATGCCAACGCATAGAAACAGTTGCCTGGCAGAAATCTGGTCTTACAAAAAAATTACAGTTTTTAGCAGATGCTTTCTTGTCTCGTCTCGCCAGAGCATAAATGTCCTCCCTTGCCAAAAAATTATTGAAAGACACTAGAATCGCTCTAGGAAAATCCTCTGTTCCTTCCCTGGGTTTTTTGATCGAAAACGGAAACCTATCGGCCCTCTGAATCTCTCTAGCCCAATCCCAGGTCGTGAGTTCTGGGAAGGCCTCTTTCAATTACTCAGCAACAAATTTGCGAGGATCGCCGCCCTCCAATTTCTCAGGTACCCCTAAGACACGCAAATTATTTCTGCGAGAATGATTTTCAAGTTCAAGTTGCTTGCATACGAGCATTCTCAGCTTTGCTCTCAGCTCTGTGGCTCATCATTGTTTCATAGATTGTCACTAATGTAATGTCCTGTGACCCATGATTAGCCATAGGGTTTAATGCTTCTTCACCGCTGTCTAGAACAGATACATTAGCCTGATACAATCCATCTATATCTTCCCTTGGTGTTGCTGGGTCTTCTAGTATCCTCTGTGATGCCCCTTTTTTATTTGTTTTCCTTTTGACGGTCGTTACACTACAGTTTGGCGATATATTGCTCTCACCCACGGTGACCTCCGGATGACTTCCTTCATCATTGCTATAATCAATCCAATCCTTACTAAAAATAGATCCTTCCTCTGAGGAAGCCTCTGATAGTGAATAAAAATTTTCGCCAGCTTCTGAAATGTTTGTGCCCTCCGATACCTGAATATCTGCAGACTGGACATTCGGCTCGCCCAATATCACCTTATTTGAATTATCTTCTCTGTCAGTATTTCGTTCAGCTTCCATCTGACGTGTCTGCTCATTACTCAATAGGACATCATTCAATGTATCATTAATGGCTATGACTACGGGATTCGACATAGCCTGCCCATTCGGAGATTCAGTTAAAGCACACCCCTCGGCAGATGCTGTGTCTGATGCCTTACCATTCTTACGAGCTTTATGCCTTTCAAACATTGCTGGTAGGGTCTGACTCTGCGCGCTTTGCTTTGAAGCTTTCTGAGCTATAACACTCTTCCCCTTGTCATCGCCATCTTTCCTACGATCTAAGCAAACGCCTTTGGAAGTGCTAGCTGTGGCTGTAGAGGAGTCCATAGTAGTCTTGTGAGCCTCACCGACTCTGCCGGCCTTTGCATTTTTACCGGCCATTTCACTACCCATTGGTGTGTCCAGACCTTGCTCTTTATTCTTCCCACTCCGAGTATTAGTTTTAGCAGACTCATTCACATTTGCTGCCCCCTTCACCGGCATCTTTTGTTTGGATGTAGCGCCTCCTCGACCTCTGGCTACCCTGCTACACTGCCCCTGCCACTGCCAAACAGGTAATCTCCAAAGCAGGGCTTTATGCCGACGTATTGACAAATTCCTAAGCATGGGCGATTTCTTCTAGGGGGGGGTAAAACAATGAAACAAATCAAGCCAGCTGACTAGAGAACACGGATGTTTCAAAGCGTGATTTATATATATATATTTTTTTTCCCTGACAAGCACACCAACCGGCATCAAGTAACTGACTTTTTAAATTCGTAATTTAGTGTGATTGTACACGCCGCAGTCCTTCAGAGTAGGATTTGTTTTTTATAATTTAATAGACGATCTCTTCCGAGAGTAATGAAACAGTGGAGCAGATTAAGCACACAAAGCAGCCTGGGTGGAGCAAATTAAACGAGATAAGCAGACCGGTTAGAGATCACAGATATTTCAGCGCATGTATTAACATCAAGCCAGCCAGCACTGAACAGAAGTTCTTTAAGTTCATAATTTAGCGTTGCACCAACTGCTATCCCTCCAAATATGGTTTATAGTTTGAAGTTTTTTAAAGTCTTTAACGAGGTCAAAATGCTCTCCCTCCGGTAATCCAGGAGTAAGAAGTCAATAAATCCAGCACGGACTCGGCTTTACACTTCTGATCTTTATCAGCGCAACAATGTTGCCGTAACGTCTCAAGTAAATGACTGATGTCTTACTCAGGTCCATCTGCCGATTTTCGGCTCTCTGCTCTTATTAAGCTTTTCAGCAGGCTTCACGCTGCTATTCCTTTCACCTTTCCGCTCTCCGCTTACGGTTCTCGCACGCCACTCGCTGCGCCACTGCTGGTAAGTCTCAGGCCAACTCCATTCAGCGCCATCCCGGCGTTTCCAAGCTCCGTCCTTCTCCAAAGGCGTGTCCAAGGTGACCGTTAGCCGATGGCTAGAACCGGACCAGATCTCCGTGTCGCCGTATACCGTATCAACTTCGCTTCTTTTGCTCCTACACAGCGTCACCCAGCAGCGGTATACCCTGCAAGATTTCACTTATCAGCCAGCGATTTCTTTTTTGTTAGTCGGTCCGTAAGTCCACAAGTCCGGAGGAACAGGAGTGAGGAGAGGAGCTGCCTATACAGCCCAGGCCTCGGCCGCTATCTTGCCTCTCTGAAGTAATTTAATTGTAATTAATTAAATATTTGTATTTATTTATTGGTATTTATTTTGAATTTGTTGTTAATTACTTTTTGAATTGGTATTAATTTGTATTAATTGGTAGTTAATTTGTATTAATTGGTAATTAATTTGTATTAATTGATTAATTGATAATTATGTTAATTTTATTAATTTGTTTTCCGTAGTGGATTGTGGGTTTATAGGGGAATAGGGTAGGAAGTAATTTAATTGTAATTAAGTAAATATTGTTTATTTATTTATTGGTATTGATTTTTAATTTATTGTTAATACATTTTTAAATGGTAATTAATCTTTATTAATTGTTAAATTGTTTTTAATAATTAATTCTTTGATAATTATGATAATTGTATTAATTTATTTTCTGCAGCAGGTTGTGGGTTTATAGGGGAATAGGGTGGAAAGTAATGTAATTGTAAATAATTGCATATTAAAAATACTTTTTGTGTATTGATAATTAATTTACTGTTAATTAATTATTATTTGGTATTATTTTGTCATATTAATTCGTTTTTATTCTTGAAAATAAATTAGTTGTTAATGAATTATGAATAGGTAATTGATTTTTAATAACTAATATTTATTTGTATTTCTAATTAATGAATTATTACATAATATTACATTGATAATTAATTTTAATTAATGTTTTATTGGTATTGTTATTTAATTTATTTTTATTAATATATTAAATCATTACTTTCCCTACTGTTTAACTCACTGGAGTGGGAATAGTAATTTTTACCCCTACGCTATCCAACGCTTTCCCTACTGTTGCACTCTCTGGAGTGGGAATAGTAATTTTTACCCTCCCGCTATCCAACGCTTTCCCTACTGTTGCACTCACTGGAGTGGGAATAGTAAATTTTACCCCTACGCTATCCAACGCTTTCCCTACTGTTGCACACACTGGAGTGGGAATAGTAATTTTTACCTCTACTCTATCCAACGCTTTCCCTACTGTTGCACTCTCTGGAGTGGGAACAGTAATTTTTACCCTCCCGCTATCCAACGCTTTCCCTACCGATCCGGCCGTGGCCATCCGCCTGCGATTGAAACCCGGACAACCGCCGGTTCAATTAGCATTGCGGTTGTGACCGCGGCGGTGTGATTTCTGTCCACCACTTTTCCGCCGGTTGCAGTCCGCCCGCTTGCCTGGCGTGTGCGGAGCTGGACCGCTACAATTGTGGCAGATCAGGGCCAAGCACCGCCGGCATGATTATGATGCCGACAGTAGCCAGCCTTTCCGCTGCAGTGGAACCGCCATGGAAAGGGTAACAGAGACATGTTGCGGGGGCCCATTGAGTGGCCCCCAATGTGTTGGGCGTGGGGTAGGGGTTGGTGCACTGGGCATTTCCCTGTGCCAGGTGGCAGGCACGCAGTGCAGGGAGATGCAGGACATGCTCCTTTCAACATCGCAGCAGTGCTGATGACAGTAGCAACCGCCGCAATGTTAACCGCCAGAATCCGACCGCCGCGGTCGGATTTTGACTGCCGAGCATCCTAATTAGACTGGCAGTTATGCCACGGTCCTTGCGGGTGGTATTTTCCCGCTACCATAGCAGTCGGGGAGGTTTTCCGACTGCCATCCTAATAGACCCCTAACATTGGAAAATTGTTTCTAAAAGGCTGAAGGGTTGATTTGTATAAAGTGGGATCAGTGTGCCATGCTTCCACTACTGTCTATTACAGTATTTTGTATTCCAATGTAGGGATTGTTTTACAGTGTAGCCCTACAAAGTAATCTCTCACTTCCTACCTGAGGCCACCATTCTGCCTCTAACACTAGTATGATATATAAACCCAAGTTCCAGCAAGAACAGTCAGGCGTCAGTGGTAAGGCTAGCTCCCATCTAAAGAGAAACAGAAGTGGCCCCTGAACGGTTTCAGCCTTTTCAATCTCCTCAGTGAGGTTTTGTCACTTTTTGCAGCCTAGCATTGAAGTTTTAAAAACTGCTAATTCCACCTGGCAAAGTACACATTTTGCCAGGACTAAACTTTCCTTTTTAATATTTTAAAAGCCCAACTTGATGGTAAAGTTGGATTCTAAATTACTATTTTAAAATTGGCCTGGGGGTTATTCCCACCAAATGTACAAGGTTCAAGGGGACAGCTCCTGCCGAAGGCAGATGTCATGCCTAGGCCTGCCCCTACCATTATCTAAGTAGCTCAACCGGGGGGAAGATTTACAAGCCCCGTACGGCACATTTGCGCCGCCGTTGTGTCACTTTTGTGATGCCGCGGTGGCGCAAAGCCAGCTCCATGCTGCGGGGTATTTACAACGTGGCGCATCTGGGAGATGCGTCAGGTTGTAAAGCCCTGCGCCACATGTGGGCGTTCTGGCGTCGGGGGGGGGCGTTCCGGCGCAGTAACGCCTCCTAAAAGTGGCAGAGTGAAATCTACAAGATTTCACTCAGTCACTTTTACGGCCATGCTGTGTCAAAACACCGCACCTGAAGCAGGCGTAAGGATTGACACAGCATGTTAGGCATAGGGGCACCCCGAGCCTTGCTGGAGCTGCGTCGCAACTCCAGCAATGCTACACCTCTAGGGCAGCTGATGCGTCACGCATCTGTCTATTCTTGCCCCATGGTGCGCCGCATTGTAAATGCAGTGCATCCATGGTGGCGCAAGAGGTGTCTGCCGTGATGCACAATAACGGCCGCAGCCCTGCTGATATGCAGGGTTGTGCCAGTTATTGCAAATCTGCCCCTTAATGTTAAACAAGGGAGTCGTTGCAACCTGTAGCTGACCCATGCTCCATCGCGGTCTTCCTTAAAATTTGACTTGAGCCCGGTCTAGCGCTCTCAGCTTGGCTTTTTGGCACTAGAAAACTCTAAAACTTCTAAAAATCATATATCCGGATCCCCTTATCTGATTTTTATCTTTTTGGTGTCTCATTGCTCATTAAAATGTATACTTTTTTATTACATTGTAGTGGGATTTTTATTGGGTGGTGTTTTTGATATATCAACTGTTTTGGTACTCATATATGCTTTACAGGTGTTTCTTTCTGTGCCACAGTTGCCCAGGACAGAGCTAAAGTTTAAATTAAAGTAAGGTGGTGACATTATGACTTGGCAGGCCGGGCAATCCCCCGATGCGCCGCACGGGTGGAGCGCCTGTTTGTGGCCCCTGGGGGCCGTTTTTGTTACAGGGCATGCAAAATCGGCCCTGTAACAAAATCGTCCGAAAACCGGCCCTGGCAAAGAGCTTGGCGGCACCCACAACCCCCCTGGGGGGGGCGGGGGGCGGGAGCACTTTCCCAGGGCCGGTTTTGGTTCCCAGTACGGCCCGGTTACTTGGTGAGGTCTGCCAACGCCCCCCAACTAATAATCCATGTACTCAAACAATGTTTCATTGTTCACTTTATCTTGTATTCATTCTGCCCGGAACTTGACTCTGGGGTGAATACAAGGAAGTATTCCAAAACAAGAAGACAAGCAGCAACAAAGATTCAAACCGAGCAAGTGACAGAGAAAGAATTCTCTCTACATGTCAGAGAGTAACATTTTACATGGTCTATCCTTTGAGGCAATCTGGAATTAAACCAATTTATTCAAAACATTGACTGTTTGCTGTCTCTCTTTGTAAGCACACTCGAATATATATATGCGCATAAGACCTTAAACCTTTGGTAAGATTTGTTTATGCAATTAATGTTTGTGTTGTAAATTGTGAACATCGGAAAATATTGGAAAGCCTTCAGGAAGCAGAATGTTTTTAGTGCAAAACACGTGCAAGCTGCTGCACTTGAAAGCAATGGCCGGTTACCAACCTTTTTGAGCAGAGCACATCTTTCAAAAAGCTCATTATGCACTGAATGCAATTTGCTATGACTCTGAATATGGTATCCCAGACAAATACAATGCATCGAGGCTCTTTGGTTTCAATGTGGCTCGAATGCAACCAGTGCTCATTTGCATAAACTTCATACAGTGTGATCATAGTCCAGAGAAGAGGTGTCTGTGTTTGCCAAGGAAAGCTCCTCTGGACCGAGCTGGTTACAGCATATATAACTGGCATAAACATCCTGAAAACCCATGATCCTGTGCTTAGCCAAGGACTGTGCTCACAAGACGCTGCATGTCCCAGCAGTCAGTGCTCTGCTCAGAACTCTGTCCAGTCTGAGACTGAGCTTCTCAAGGCAGTCCCACAGCAGCAGCCAGACCGGTGCACACAGACTGCTTCTAGGATTGTTAACCAGAAGCACAGCAAACTGGATTAGTTTCTCAATTCTTAAACCAGGTATGCGATCAGCTCTGTTTGCATTTCGTGTTTTACTTCATCTTGCATTCCTTAAGAATATATGCTTCTAGCAGATGTGTTTCGGTGGTTTATATCCATGCAACATGTGACTCTTGCATAGTGCATAACTATGAACTGAGTTGCCTCTAGGTCAGGGTTCTCCAAACCGGTCCTGGAGGGCCGAATCCATGCCAGATTTTTAAAATAACTACATGTATCTAAATGGGGATATGCACAAAATCTGGCATGGATCCGGCCGTCCAGGAACGGTTTGGAGACCCCTGCTCTAGGTGCCTGGGTAAGCTGAGGTTATGGGTGGGTGTGCTTGATGGAGCACAAACGAGAGCTCTGGAGATAAGTATTATAGCAGTGAGTGCTCCTCACAGTGCCTGTTGATGGTTCATATAGATGTTCAGACCACATGCTCATACAATCATTGGCCTCTTTACAGAGTACAGAGATCCACAGTAAACCCTTCCCTTAAGGTGACCCATATCAGGGATGCAGTTCTTACTTTTTATTCCCTAAGAGTATGTGCTTTTTCAGATGTGTTTCTGATATTTTTTATGGACCACGTGACATTGTATAGCTCATACTGTGAACAGTCACCTCTTGGTAAATTAGTAAGTTCAGGCTATGGGTGGGTGTGCATGACAGGGCACAATAGACAGAGCTTGAGAATGTGGCAGAGGTGAGTCAAAGATCCTCACCGTGCCTGTCGGTAGGGTACAAAGTGAACTCAGCTGCATGCTCATCGAGGCCCAGATTTACTATGCCATCGCATCATACTTGCGTCAGGGTGAGGGTATACAGGAGAACGCCAAGGATTTGAGACAAATATGGCATGAAAATATTGATAATAGTTAATGATATGTTTTCCAAGCGTATTTGCTGAGCTTTGTGATATAAATGAATGCTTTTCATGGTACTGCAATTAACTTTTTGTGTTGAATGTAATTGGAACCACAATAAGATATTGTAATTTTGAAGGTAGTTCTAGTTAGCAAACAACATATTGCAACTCAAAGTTTTGTTCACAGTTAACATAACTACTTTAAATATAGTACATCGGATAAAAAAATATTAAGCTTGAATTTACAAAAACAGTATAAAATAGAGTGTATCAACTTGTATATCGACTATAATATCAGGAGTTCGCTTTTAATTCTCACACCATTGCCGTCCTAAAAGTCTTCTCTGTCTTAGATACCTAAATGCTCTTGTCTTCCACTTGATTACAAAGCTGATACACTGAATTTTGCTCGTGCCTTGAAAATTGCATTTGAACTGTTTTAGCCTGCTAAAAACGAGTCTTTCCGCTTGATTACGAATCTGAAACACTGAAGTTTAGCTCGCGCCTTTAAACAAATTGCCTTTTAAATTGTTTGAGCCTCACTTAATTGTATTAACTGCCACCGAGTCACTGTTTTTACCTGTACTCCGCATTGCATTTTGCACTCGCCCCTCTTTGGACTCTGGCGCCTACATCTCGTCCACCACGGGGTTTCCCCGATCGCTGTGGAGGGTGCTGGCATCTCTGACTCCTAACTCCAGGCAGCTGGGGTTGTTAAGGGCGCCGTTGGTGAGCGCCCTAGCTCCCCCAGACTATATATCTGGCATGCCTTACTCCTCGCGCAGTGGGTGTGCCGTGGGCTCGCCAAAGGCTAGCCCCTCTGCGCCCGTCCACGCACAGACAGGACTAGGGGCCATAACCCCTGCCCATTTGCAGGAAAACATCACATCCTACAGCCCCCAACAAGTTCACGCGCTCAGATCCGACATTCACAACACATGTCGGCATTCTCTGAATGTCTGTTTTGGCAAGTCCTGCTGTCCCACTGTAGTTTTTCACTCTGGCATCCTATTAAAGTGCAAAAATCCACCAGCAATCCATCTTCACTAAGGATGCTCCTTCTAAACTGTAGATCGTTCACAAAGCACTCTACAGAACTCGCTATTTTACTGCAAGATCTAAAACCAGATGCCCTTTTTCTGTAAGAGATGTGGCAACATAATGAGTCTGACCCAATCCTTTCTCAAACTCTCCCTCTTGACTACTTGATATATCTTGATATATTGGGTAGACTGTAAGAGTGGTAGAGGCGGAGGTATAGCTATTGTCATAAACACAAAATGTAACTGCCGTATTATAGAAGACCCTCTGTCAGACTGCGAAAGTCTTCTCTTCTCCATAGACATCTCCCCGACTAGCACCTTCTCTAGCCTCTTGATCTATTGCCCCCCCAGGTGCCCCCAAACAATTCCTTGATGCTCTCCCAACCACTATTGCCAACCTTGCTTTAGCCCCGTCCAATTTTACCGTGTTAGGGGATTTAAACCTCCATCTAGATGATCCAACTGACAAACTTGTAAATAAACTGACTGGAAATCTCCTGGCGCTACAGTTCAATGAGAAAGTACTGAAACCCACCCACTGTAAGGGTTATCTATTGGACCCCTTATTTAGCAACTGTAACAAGGTTAAGGTAGGAACTCCAGTCCCAATCCTGTGGACAATCACTTTTTGATCCCGCTAACCTGAGAAATGCCCGGACCCTCTCCCCCACCAAATATGATATCAGTACAGGAACGGAATTGGTCCAAACTTCCCACTGATTCATGGAAACGCATATTAGAAACCACTAGACCAAGCTAGCGACCTAATCTTAACCTGGCCATCGATAATTTTAATCTATGGATCCATGACTCACTGGATGTAGTACTCCCCTTGAAGCCCACTCAGAAAATCAGCAGGAAGAATATCGCCCCCTGGTTCACCCCTGAGCTAAGAGAGCTAAACAATCCTGCAGGAGACTTGAAAGGAGATAGAGACGGGACTACTCAGATGTTAGATAACTGGAATATAGAGAATCCATTAGATCCTACAAACGTGAAATCGGAGCTGCTAGAACAGTTTTTTATGAAAACAAGATTCTTTTATCTGCAAACTCCCCCAAATAATTTTTTCGCATTGCCCAGACACTCACCAAATTACACTTGAAACAGCCCTCAACTGACGGTGCTCTTGCTCCTTGCAGTAACCTAGCAGAATCTTTCTACAGAAAATCCAAAAGATCTATACCACCTTTTCCGATCACCCAGTACCATCACAGTTTGCTACCTCTGCCAGAAACACAACTTCATCCTCAAATCTTACTAGAGCAATTTCCGCCTCTAAATCTGGTCTTGTTGAGCCCAGTCATCACTAAACTTAAACCTGGCTCTCCCACAGACTCTGCTCCCCCCCAATCCTCACACTAGCCATGGATATCATCTGTCCTGCTATCCTTGATCTCATGAATACCTCCATCTCAGCTGGTACTGTTCCCCCAGCCTGGAAATGTGCCATGGTCAAAGCCCTGCTAAAGAAACCCAATCTCAGCCAGGATGAGCTCCCTCCCAGACCGGTTTTCGTCCCCAGTTTGGGACCGAAACCACCCTCCTCGCAGCAACAGAGGAGGCAAGGAAGATCCTGGATCAGGGAGATACTGCAGCGATCATCCTCCTAGACCTCAGTGCCGCTTCCAACACTGTCAATCATAACACCCTGATCCGCAGACTCAAAAATCTGGGAATGGCCGGCACTGCACTAACCTGGCTACAGTCCTTCCTGAGTCGACGCTCCTTTAAGGCCTTTGAAAGAGATGTTGTCTCCAATCAGCTGTGGGGTTCCTCAGGGCTCCTCACTGAGCCCCACGCTATTCGATAGATATATATATGAGACCTCTGGCAGATATTGTCCATCCATTTGGCATAGACATCATCAACTATGCAGATGACATGCAGCTTGTGGTGGCTCTCAACCAACCCGGGAGGACATCTAGCACCCTAGGCGGTTGCCTAGAGGAGGTTGCCAGATGGATGGAATTCTCATGCCTCAAACTCAAAGGGGACAAAACAGAGCTTATGCTCCTGGGCAACTCCCCTCCTTCAACACTAATTTGCTCTGGCCCAACTGTCTTGGGCCTGCCCCAGTCCCCAAAGAACAGATCAAGAGCCTTGGCATCTGTCTCGATTGCTCACTCACCTTCAATCATCAAGCAGCAAAACTCTCAGCCACCTGTTTCAGCTTGCTTAGGATGCTTAGCAAGATCCTTACCTTTCTCCCTTTTGAAGCCAGAAGGATCATGGTCCAGGTCCTTGTGCTTTTCCGCCTGGACTATGGGAACGTCCTATATCTGGGAGCCCCACAATACACCCTCAATAAGCTCCAGATAATCCAGAATTGCCCTGCCTGCCTGCTTCCACAGATCCCCGGCAGGCAATCTGCCAAGTCAGCCCTAGAGGCCCGTCATTGGTTGCCGATCCGGAAAGGACTCGGTTCAAAGCCATGTGTTTGGCCCACAAAGCCTTTTGGAAAACCGACCCATCTGTCATCCAATCCCTGATCACCCCCTATCAACCTAGGAGAGACCTCTGCTCAACAGCAGCCTTTCTCTCTTTAACCCCCAGACTAATGGTGGTGGACGGTCCTTTTCCTATAACGCTGCTATTCTCTGGAACGCTCTTCACTTCATCTTCAAAAAGAACCCTACCTGTTAGCCTTCCGAAAGCTTTTAAAAGCATGGCTTTTTAGGAACTGTAGGTAACTCTCACTGCGACAGTCTGCCATGTCGTCCGTAGCACTGGGAGGCCTCAGGGTAGCCATCGCGCTCTATAAATGTCATTTCATTCAATCATTCATTCATTCTTGTGGTGCTGTAGTAGTAATTGTTTATTTGGGAAATTTCACTCCTTAAAACATACAACCATAATACATTTCCATTGTGATACAATAAAATACATATTAAAAGCATTTAAAAGACTATCACCAAGTTACGATATAAATAAGGACAAATAGCCTAGGTCATGACATACAAGGTAACAAAAATTACTTTGTAAATGGAACTATTACCGCTTTAAAATCAATAATATACATATTAAAGTGCTAGTGCAGTCAATGGTATTCATACATATTATAAATGATTACAATTCTTAAAAGGAATAGCTATATATATAAAAAGTGGGAGCGAGGTACTAGAACTACCTTGCGTATTTTCAGGTAGCATTTTTGCCATACTGGCCACAGGACAAAATACTGTACTCTATATTGGCAACTCCTTAATTGGAGGCCCAGAATCTGGGTGCCTTACCCCCAGAAACCAGACTAAACCACTCCACTGCTTCTTTCAAAAAGGAAGTAAAGCTATTTTAATGGCCAAATTCACCTGAGTATGGTCTATAGAAAATCGAGACCAATCGTACCAGAGCTACTAACCCTTATTACGACAAGGGACCTTCTACACAACCTAGACATTAAATCTTCCCTTTACTTTACGCAACAAGATCATTTTTGTGTTGTACCGTACCACTTTGCTTCTCAAGATGTTATTTATACGTGCTTTGACTTCCATTTATTTGATGTATAAAGAACCTACTTATAGTACAGCGCTCCGCAAGGATCTTGTTCACGCTTTATAAAACTTTCAAAATAAATAAATAAATATATAACACGGTAGCTAAGCAAAGGGACTCATGAGGTCATAACATTTTAGATCTTTTTCTTTCAGCATGAATCCTACTGCAAATTAATATTTACTTGAGGTATACAGAATAGAAATAGATGTGTTTGCCTTCAATGTCCTTAGTGCTTGTGATGTCACCTGAAGCCTAATCGGTTACGCAATGGATGGATCCATTTACTTCTTAGCTTGGCATAGGAAGGGCAAAAGAACAAAATGTGGCTTATGTTTTCTCTGGAGGGTGGGTGACACAATGGACAGGTGTCAATAGGGTCACTAGACCTATAAGCATTCCACAGAGATGTAAAAGAACATGTTTCAAGTGTGCCATATCTGAACTTTAAATGCATGTATTGGGACAATTTCTGGTGGAGGAAATCAAGAAAAGCTTCATTGTAAGGGCTGTCCTTCAGAATGAAGAACAGGGCTGACAATCTCCCTAGAGTGGAGCTTCAATGGAAATTAGCTAGGATGCAATCCCAGCAAAGAAATGTAAGTTACTTTTTTGAAGAAGGATTTAGGGATTTCAGATAAGACCAAATATTTCATAGAAAATGTCCGGTGTAGATCAAGACCAACTATGGAGCAAAGCAGTCTAGTGATATCCAGTGCCTCTGTTTCTCTATCTCTCTTGTCCCCTTTCCTGGGCTGATGCCTATTCACCATGATGGTAGAGTGAGAATGGTTAAAGATTTGGAGAAGTGTGGAAACTACCATGCCTCCTGTTTCACCTATATTGCAAGGTTAGTGAATCTTTACAAGGAGTCTGATGTTCTTTCATTTCATTATCAGAAATGGGGTAACCAAACAAGTCAATGGACCTGGGTGCAATGCGGGAATACAAAATTGGTCCGTGATTCAATTTGGCATAAAGTAAATTAAATTACTGTGTGTTGTGTAGAAAGATACAACATTGGCATGAATATCTAGAACAGCAACATCCATATAAGCAGTAAATGCCTTGTATTTGCTACCACTGGAAAAATATATACATTATGAAAATACCACACAAGAAGAAACAAGCGCCACAGATAACTGAGATCAATTGAATAACATTTAATTTTCAATGAGACAAAATTTCAATTAGATTGACTGACAGTAGGTTGCCACAGGAAAGGGAGAGAGAGTTGGGATAGTGGTGGTGATGGGTAGTGATAGTAAAGAGTCATAGAAGTGAGGAAAAACAATTTGATTTGTTCAGTAAATACTGGTAAACAGACCAGTTTTAATTAGACCTGTCCGTTACACAAAACATGGTATATATTTGGTTCTGTTGTTCATGAGTCTGTGTAAATGCACTTCCGAAATATGTCATTAGGGAACCAGGTACAGGTCTTGGATGTTGGAGAGCGTCGACGTAATGTTAATGTCATGGTACTTATAGAGCGCACTGTCACCAGACGGTCACCTTGCGGTGTCGCCTATGCGGTTTCCTGGCGCTGATACTCATACCGCTGTGGAACCCCTCCTGGCTTTCCCTGTGAAGTGTCCACTCCTGGGCACCCCCAGGGTGAAACCAGGCATCCTTAGCGCTGTTGGGGCCGGTGTGGAGGCTAAGCAAGCTATTGCCCAGAGTTGCAGCGTGGGGCCCGTGATTAGAATAGGCACCGAGGCGAGAATTAACAGGTCCGAGGAAATTGAGCCCGAGATCCCGCCGAGGCAGGAATCGAACCCTGGTCCCTGGCCAGAACTCTGCATCAGGGTCTGCCGTTTCGACTCAGTTAACGCAATGAGGGTAAATTGAGCCTCAGCTGCGAGTCTTCATCAGGACAGAATTGGCAACCTAGGGGAGGAGAATGAAGGTTAACTATAGAAGGCGCTGTGTGTGGAATCAAGGTGGAAAGTCACCGGTAAGGCAAGGCAACTGACCTCATCCTGGTGCCAGACCTGGCTACTCAGGAAAGTACAAAGAATCAGTAGGTATACTGGACGTGGGCCAAATTCGCCAAAGTAGTTAAAATCCGCGGTTGGTCGGGATTACATTGTCCATCAGCTTGGAATGTAGAGTGAAAAATCACTTCCTAATGGGAAAAGAACAGTTGAAAGTGTACTATCCTAGAAGGCATGTGGAATAAGCACTGTGTGGCTCACACAATGAGACAGAAGGAGAAAGGCTTATGCAAGGGTGTCACGAGTATGTACAGATCACGCCCTGATGGGAGGAAAATGACCGCATCGATAGCGCACTGTCTCACAACCTGGGCTCATACTACTTGCTGCCTAATATAAGAATGTGGAGACTCACACAATGCCACACAAGGAGAATCACTTGAGCAAAGTATCACAATTCTTTACAGATCAAATCCTGACTAAAGATGAATAACCGCATCGATGGAGCACCGTCTCACAAACTGGGCACATTCTACCTGCTGGCTAGTACACGAAAGCTCTAACTAGCTGGTGCCAAGGTAATGCTAAACGTCTAACCACCTAAACCACCAAGGGGCCATGTCACGTTATACAGTAACGCTTCCTCAAAGTGATTGCTATGTACCTTAAAACCGACTTAAATGTATGAATACCATTAAAACATTCACAACTGGATACTGGTTCCGTGCTCATGAGAACAATGCCGGACCCCCAGTGGTAGATCCTGTACTAAACCATAAGGATGTGCGCTTATATACAGCGAGAAAAGGGGCAGCATATTGCCTGAATTCAATGCCGGACCCCCATGGTTGATTATCTACTAAGTAATTCAGATGTAAATGATGGCTAGGTTAGGGGCAAAACTTGCCCCCATGGCCACACCTTTGGTCTGGTAATAGTGCGTTACCACATTTTGTCCAAAGAGTAATCAGATGAAAAAAACCATCAACAGACATTGGCACCTTCTGGGAGAAGATCTGAATGTTAAGGAACCACCCTTACAGGCTTTTCGCAAAGGCAAAAGTCTTCGCAATGCACTTGTGAAATCACTACTTCCTTCAATGGAACCTAGTACCCAATCCCACCTATGGAACATTCCCCCCATCAAGGACCATTTCAAATGTGGCAATTGTAAAGCCTGCCCTATGACCAAAGAAATAAAAGAATTCCAACACAATGACTATGTTTACACCATGAAAGAACACACCAATTGTAACTCATCAGGAGTGATTTACTCCATCCAGTGCCCATGTTGATTCCTATACATAGGTCAGACAACACAAAAAATAAAATGTCGCATCCTACAACATTGTAGCAAAATAAGATGTGGGGCACAAGGGGCACCTTTAGTGGAGCATTTCACCCTATTTGGACACACTGCAGAAAGCATTAGATGGTGGGTCATTGAAAGAGTACACAACAACCCCAGAGGAGGCTGTCTTTCCCACAATCTTAGTTATCGTGAATGCAAATGTATCCACACATTTGACACGATACGCAAAGGATTGAACGAATATGAGGAGATAGCATGACAGGCTGCGACTTTGCATATTGGTTGATACCACCATGAATGTCAGATGTGTATATAGATTAGAATAGAGATGAATTAGGTCCTTCATCTACAAACTGCGGTTATCCCATTAGAATGTAAATAGGCAGAATGCATGTACATATTATGAGCAATTGTATATATCACTTTATATGTAGGAGGATGTATATAGGCAGGTTTTTAAATGTTTGTCTCTTTTTTACGTGTTCTAGAATAATGGCCTATACACACACCTCAGAGTGGAACCTAACCCTCTTTACTGTTGACACACTACCTGGAGTGTCATTCTATCATGCTCTTTTGAGCGGTAGGGCCTTCTTCTGCCTAATCCTTTCAGGCACCTTGCTGGGCCTCCCTTCAGGCACTCACTGGCAACACGTCAAGCATCTTGCCATTATGTGAATGCACGCCGCCGCGCACCCGACGTGTACGTGACTACAGCTTGGTTAAAACAGTATTTCTACTGGCACGGCGCAGACCTTCATTCTCTGCCCGGCGGTCTATCGAGCAGCATCGGAGCACATGAGGCTCTAACTTCGAACAGGTATTTCACGTTAGTCTTGTAGGATGTGAACCTTTGCTCTCCTGTGTGATTGGTCTTGATCTTGACTATGCTATTTTTATGGACTGCTTGGATGTTCACACTCGCATATCTACCGACATTGTACATAGGAGCACGGTTGCCTTCCCTATGTTTCAGGCATTATGGTTTTTCACTGTATATAAGCGCACATCTGAATTACTTAGTAGATAATCAACCATGGGGGTCCGGCATTGAATTCAGGCAATATGCTGCCCCTTTTCTCACTGTATATAAGCGCACATCCTTATGATTTAGTACAGGATCTACCACAGGGGGTCCGGCATTGTTCTCATGAGCATGGAACCAGTATCCAGTTGTGAATGTTTTAATTGTATTCATACATTTAAGTCGGTTTTAAGGTACATAGCAATCACTTTGAGGAAGCGTTACTGTATTACGTGACATGGCCCCTTGGTGGTTTAGGTGGTTAGACGTTTAGCATTACCTTGGCACCAGCTAGTTCGAGCTTTCGTGTACTAGCCAGCAGGTAGAATGTGCCCAGTTTGTTAGACGGTGCTCCATCGATGCGGTTATTCATCTTTAATCAGGATTTGATCTGTAAAGAATTGTGATACCTTGCTCAAGTGATTCTCCTTGTGTGGCATTGTGTGAGTCTCCACATTCTTGTATTAGGCAGCAAGTAGTATGAGCCCAGGTTGTGAGACAGTGAGCCATCGATGCGGTCACTTTCCTCCCATCAGGGCATGATCTGTACATACTCGTGACACCCTTGCATAAGTCTTTCTCCTTCTGTCTCATTGTGTGAACCACACAGTGCTTATTCCACATGCCTTTTAGGATAGTACACTGCCAACTGTTCTTTTCCCATTAGGAAGTGATTTTTCACTCTACATACCAAGCTGATGGACAATGTAATCCTGACCAACCGCGGATTTTAACTACTTTGGCGAATTTGGCCCACTTCCAGTATACCTACTGATTCTTCGTACTTTCCTGAGTAGCCAGGTCTGGCACCAGGATGAGGTCAGTTGCCTTGCCTTACCGGTGACTTTCCACCTTGATTCCACACACAGCGCATTCTATAGTTAACCTACATTCTCCTCCCCTAGGTTGCCAATTCTGTCCTGATGAAGACTCGCAGCTGAGGCTCAATTTACCCTCATTGCGTTAGCCGAGTCGAAACATCAACGCTCTCCAACATCCAAGACCTGTACCTGGTTCCCTCTTGACATATTTCGGAAGTGCATTTACACAGACTCATGAACAACAGAACCAAATATATACCATGTTTTGTGTAACGGACAGGTCATCTAAACTGGTCTGTTTACCAGTGTTTACTCAACAAATCAAATTGTTTTTCCTCACTTCTATGACTCTTTACTATCACTACCCATCACCACCACTATCCCAACTCTCTCTCCCTTTCCTGTGGCAACCTACTGTCAGTCAATCTAATTGAAATTTTGTCTCATTGAAAATTAAATGTAATTCAATTGATCTCAGTTATCTGTGGCGCTTGTTTCTTCTTGTGTGGTATTTTCGTAATGTATATATTTTTCCAGTGGTATTGAATGCACCCTAACATAAGGCCTTTGCTGCTTATATGGATATTGCTGTGCTAGATATTCATGCCAGTGTTGTATCTTTCCACACAACACACAGTAATTTAATTAAAATTTACTTTATGCCAAATTGAAACACGGACCAATTTTGTTCTTTTATTTCAGATGGTTGTGAACTGGCCATAGCTTTGCCTTATCAGTCATCTTTTCATGCTGTTGCACATGGTACCCCACAAGGCTCTGATTTGAATCCAACTATTTTTAAAATGTCATTAGCATCACTATCTTCCTTGAGGTCCTCAGATGTCATGGAGAAGGTTTTTATTGTAATGCTGATGATACCCAGTTGTCCATTAGTGAGTTCAATTATGGCTTTAAGACTTTTCATCTGGGTGTCACAAAATCAGCTCAAGCTAAACTCTGATAAAGCAGAAGTATTTGCCTGCAAGACATCTTCCTGGACTAATGCATTCAAGCCTACTGGCATGGGCTCAGTCCTTGTTCTGTTTACAAAGGCATGCATTTTTACTCATTACTTTTGATTGCCAATTTTCAACAAAAGGGCAGATATTCAAACTTACTTCCACCTGCCTTTTTCTTCTCAGGACCCTTGGAAATTGTTTTCCCAATTTACCTTTTCCAAGTCGACAGCCAATAGTCTTGGTTCTGACTTTATCCAGACTAGAATATTGTAATGAAATATATTTTTGTCTCCCCTAGTACGTGATTGATTAACTCCAAATAATAAACATAGCTCTCTCTTTGGTTTTAGCGATCCCACACTGAGAAACAACATCTCAACATTTGTTGTTGCATCACTGGCTAACACGCCAAACAACAATTGCCTTTAAGGTCTTTTGTGTCTGTCAGAAATCGTGGATAAAAATTTGACCCCCATTTCTGTTGGCCATCTGAGGCACAACATTTCATGTGCAATCTTTGGCTTTCGTCAGCTAATCTTTGACTATTTTTCAGAATCAATTAGTACATTTTCAGTGACACTAATTTGCAACCTGGCACCTAAACAATGGAATTCTCTTCTGCTTATACACTGAAATACACATAATCACCATCAAAGCCCATAAGACCTGACATTTTAATGGCTCTCTTTTTCTGTATTGTTCTGCTGTATTCTTGGTCTGTGCCAGGATACCTGGTCTGAGGTTGCTTTTATACTCTCCCAAATTATTATCATTCATTCATTCACTCATTAATTCATCCATTCATCCACTTACATGCACATGCCCTGAGTCCTGTGGATTAGCACTCCTACTATTTTCCTTTCAATGGATGCTATGATCATCTGTCCTAGGAAATTATTTTCTCCTGACTGTCCTTTATGCTGATGCTTTCATCGTGCTGGGAGGGTGGGTGCCTTTGTGGTTTGTGATCCTGTGATTGGTTGTATAGCAGAATATCGAGGGAAACAATATAGAACTCCACCAACTTTGGGAAAAAATAGTGTCTACTTTAATATCGCCATCCTATACTTAGAAAGAAATAATAGTTTAGACTACAAAAATATTGCCATAAATAATACCTAAAATAGGAAATGTCGTAAACAGAAATATGGAAAAAGTAAATATCACCACAATAGTAAAACATACTAAACATAACTAAGATATTGAGAACTAAAATATCTGTAACTAAAATGTGTTTTCATTCTAATAATAAAGAAAGAAAACTAACCACCTAAGCAACTGTAAATAAATAAAAATGTAAAAAAATGTAAAGATTTTTTAAAAAAGAGAATACAACAAAAGTTAATCACATAATATATATTTAATTATTGTAATCATTAAAATAAACAATAAACCCAAAAATATTTTTAACATAAATTGAAATATCAGAAATATAACAACCTAAAAAATTAAAAACTTTAACAGCAGCATAAACAATGAACAATAAAACTAAACTAATTATTTACCATATAAAATAATTCTACAATTTTCTGTGCAAAAGAAACACCTGTACCAACAACAATAAAATCAATGAATAATTAAAGTGATGTTTCAACACCCTAACCAAACATGATTCATAAGTATAAATGTTCAGAATGCTGTACTAATGCTTAAATAAATAACTAGTAAAAATGCAGTTATTATTAAGTTATTAATACGAAGGGCCTGTTTACGAGTTTGGTGCAACTGCACCAGCTCAACGCAGGCTCCGTTGCGCTAAACCTGCACAAGGAATACCGTCCATATCACGAGTTAAACTTGTGCTACATGAGTTCAACTCGTGATACAGTTGGCGTTCCTTTGCCTTTCCCACGGTGGTGCCTGGAAAACAGGCACTGCAATGGAAACAGCAAAAAAGTTCCGGCATGGCATGGACATGGATGTCCATGCCGTGCTGAAACTTTTGTGGGAATACAAATAGGGGGGTATGTGTTGTGCCCCCCTGAATGAATCCCCATGATGGGGGGGCCATAGGGACCCTGTACGGCCCCCTTTGTTCCTCCACTACCAGCCTTTTAATGGTGTGGCTTTCGCCATGAAATGCGGGCGGTGGATGAACTCATAATATGCTGAGTGGCACTGCGCCAGTCCCCACTCAGCATATAGCATTGTGGCACAGCTGCACCACCGTCCACCGCCAATATGACTTTAACAGTCGTAATATGGCAGACGGTGGACCACCTGCGCAAGTTTGGCGGTTGCAAGACTGCTAGACTCGTAATCAGGCCCTCAGATATTGTATAACCTACTGCTAAAATGTCTAGCAGAACCACATACACAAAATCTCAGAAAGGAAAATTATTGCTAAACCATATGGGTTACATGTACAGCAAAGGAAGTACGAGCAGTGACAGAACACACTGAAAATGCAGAAAAACGTATTCTGATGCACATTACAGGAGGGCAACTATTAAAAAGTGAAATGGTAGAAAATGTTGCAGAGAATAATCATGACTCTAACATAAAAGAAATAGAAGTGATAAATGTCCTGGAAGAACTCAGGGAAGCTAGTAGCAGCTCCCTACTGGCACAATTAAAAAAATATAATCTCCTATGTTCCTGAATATACTGCAGGCTAGCTTCCTGCAATTCCCAGCTTCAGAAAACTCCTAACCAGAACAAGAAAACATAACAGATAAATGTATGTTGCTTCAAAAAGATTCAATATTAAAAATATCCCAAAAAAACTAACTTTAACACACACAGATTATAGTGTCTTTTTATACGTCAATGGTAACAATGAGAAAGCAATAATAATATATTGCACTGACAACAAACTACTAAAACGCACCCAGAACAGCATGTATATAATGGACAACCCACTTAAATCATGCCCTTCACCATTCACACAAATCTATACAATCCATGGAAATACCAAAACATCAATGTCCCCTTAGTTTACATACTTCTACCATACATGGAGTGCAACATACCAAGAGCAATTAAGTGAAGTGTATTAAATATTAAAATACAGGATCTGGCAGCCTCACCCGCATTTCACTACAAACCAGCTGCTTTAATTGAATCAGCCTACCAATTAACAGTCTGTATAAATGTACATTGCACATCTCTAGCCAAAGGGTGCACAGAAGTGCACAACAGGGAGCAGAGGCAAATGACGGCTGTGTGCACAGCCTAGTGAAGGGAGTCTTAAGACGCCTATGGAAGCAGGCGAGGGGTAACCATATAGATTGGCAGTTCCTTTACGAGGGCGATGGAGCTCTATATTTTTTCCCTGGCCTGCATAAATGACAGGACAGGCATGATCTCTGGAGAAATGCCATAGTCGGTGTGTGCAGACGGAGGTGGCTTGTTTCTGTTCCATGTCTTCATTCTGGTGGGTGCTCGGCATGGCCGGCATGGCTTCATACCTCCTCTGCAAACAGGACAGAGATCCACTAAGCAGTATAAGAGGAAGAAATCCTGCTGTCCTGCTTTTGGGGAGTACGTGGGGCGAGGGTCTGGGAAGGGCAGGGAAGGGAAGGGATGGTGTGTGCTCTTACTGTCTGAATATTCTTCTCCTTATGTCTAATCAGTGTGGGTACTTGTTCCTATGTGAAGATGTTATAGAAAACATTAAACAAAAGCTGTAGATGGAATATATGGTTCAAGGGGATCTTCCTTATTTAGAAGTGTTGGCCTCTCACACACTTGTGGGTGTCATGTTTTATCATCGGGCGTTTTGCTCCTCGTGGGGTCAGCAATGCAATACCCCATGGGCCACGCAGGAGGGATCTTTGTCGGATATCTTTTCTTGTATCAGCCATGACGGTGCATGCTGGTGTGTGGGGTATGATGTGCAAAGTTGAGAGTGTGATCTTAAAATTACCTAAAGGAGATACATTTGTATTAAGAGACCCTTTGGTAAGGTTAAAAACTAAGATGTGGTAGTGTGCGCAAGGTTATGATGGACCACTACTCAGGCAGTGTGTTGTAGTGAACTATCAGGGTTTCACTTATTCCATTGCTCCAATAAAGCTGGAAGACTGCAATGTTATAAGAGCCTTGTTTGATGACCCAATGTTAAGCCTGCCTGTTTTGTGCCAAATTACCACAGGGTTAATAATAAGTTTAGTTAGTGAATTTTTGGTTCACCCTGACACGGACTGTAATTATTATTTGAGGTTATTCTTATTCCTCTCAGCTAATACTCAAATATCCTACACATAATTGACCGGAACATGTGTGCATAACTAGCAATAGTGTTGCCCTGAATTCAAGTATTATTCACTGTGATACTGGTTAAATAGTGTCAACTAGTAGGTCTTTTTAATACACAAAAAACGTCAGAAAAACAAGGTAAACACAGTTGCAGCAAGACATTTCAGATTGGTTTTACATTAAATCAGAGGATTGTTAAAATAAATTTAAAGCTTCTCTTCTCAATGCTTCTCTCTTTGGTTCACCCTGACAAAGATTATGATTTTTATGTGAGGTGGTTCTCCCTCTTCTTAACTAATATTTATTCCAATCTCTTACACATAAATTACCTGAATGTGTGCACATAATTGTAATAGCATTGGCCTGAAGACAAGTGTAATTCACTGTGGTAAAAGTTAAATAGTTCGCATTACAACTAGTACATTATTTTTAATACAAACAAAACTTCAGAACAACATGGTAAAGCCTTGCATATATAGTAATAGTTGCAGAGCTATGTTTCAGACAGATTTTATATTAAATCAACATATTGTTCTCAAAAACCCTAAGAGGAAAAGTAAAGCTTCTCTTTTCAATATATTAGTTGCCTATACATTTCTGTGAACAAGGTGACCTGAAGATTAGGAATGTAGTGCTTTAAACAAATGAAATATATATTTAGTTATATAAAATGCAGATATTTCTGTACTTAAGACCACCAGATGTGCATGATCTTCACTCCTATGACAACTTCTCATGCAGATCCCACTCCCTGCAGGCCCTCAAACCCCCTTAGGAGGCCACTCATCTTCTATGCACATCCTTCACCCTGTAGCAATCCTTTTATGTGTAGCTGAACTCTCGAGACAAGGGTCGGCAATTCACGCCTATGCATGGCCTTCGCCCTGTGCACAACCTTTAATGGGGAGCTCTCTCCATTCAAACACTCAAGATCTATTGTAAGACCAAGCATGTTGCAAAAACCTACAAACATTAGCAGTACAGAGGCTAAAGAAGATTAGTATACGTATAACTTGCTGAATGCATTCATGTATGATAAGTATATATCAAACTGTCACATTAATTTGAAGATGTCTTCAGGGATGTCATGAATGAGGCCATTGAACATGTCATGAGTGATGTAATATCTGAAATAATAAGCAATGCAAGATAGTGGCACAAGTTATAGTTAGCGTGCTGAAATATATCTGGTGAATGTCAGTGGTTTTTCTGGTTTAATGCAATTATTTTAACTTTATCTCCTATGGGAAATAAATTAAGTTCCTGACTTATTTTCTATGGCAGTATGTTGGAGAGTATCTATGAGGGGCTATGTGTGGTGGTAGACACTCCACAGGTGAGTTGGAAATGTACTCCTGTTTGGTGACTTTTAGGACAGCAGAAGTGCAGTTTGTGAATAACCATGATCCTACTCTTTTGTGGGTGTATGTTTGGATTCATATGCCTCTCCTTTAATCCCTACATTTTTCTCAGTATCTCTTTATTTGGGTCTGATTATGAGTTTGGCGGTGTGGAGTGGACTACGAAACCGCCAAACTGCTCCCACACTGGCAAACAGGACCGCTGGGTGACATCCAGATTATGAGTTTCCTCGTGGTCTGGCAGGCGGTCCTTTGGTGTTGCCTCGGTGATGCCTTTCATAAAAAGGCACTGCAATGGAAGCGCCAAAGCAAGTTCCTACACAGCATAGACTGTGAAGTCCATGCAGTGCAGTAACTTGGGGTACATGCACCCAGGGGGGCACACCAAGTGCCACCCCGCAGGCATCCCCAGTCCTTGAAGCACTAGGGGGCCCTGTAGGACCCACTTTGTTTCCTCACACCACCCTTTCCATGGCAGGCTCATCGCCGTGGGTAAGGTCGCATTGAGAAAACTCTAAATATGCTTCGCAGTGCTCCAGCGGCACCACCAAGCATATTGCAGCCTCAGACCATCCCGCCGGGGATCGAGGATCCCCGGCAGTTGCGTTGTTCCTCTCACGGTCAGACTGCAGTTATTAGCAATATGACGGTCGGGCCACTGGTGCAGCGGTTCCCAACTGCCACTACACCTCCACCACGAGTTTGGTGATCCAATGGACTGCCAAAACTGTAATTAGGCCCTTTTCCTTACATATATTGAACAGTCTGCTGCACAGTTGGTAACAAGGGGCTACGTTAATATTGTATGTAATCAACAATCAACAAAGAAATGGGCAAAAACACAATAGTTGAACAACTTAATATCAAGAACATGTCTGGAGCATCTTATGTAATATCTCCTTCTATGAAACCATTCTAAGGAGTATTTTACAGGAATTCATAAATACATGTACATGCTACTACGTAATTTCAGTGCCTGTTGGGGTGGGTTGTATTTTCTTGTGGGGTGACCAACCTGGAACTTAATTCATTTATGTATCACTGTCATGGTATTAATCATGTGCCGATTACACTGACGTATACTGGGCTCTCATTTTGCAGATACATTTATCACATGT
Organism: Lissotriton helveticus; assembly: GCF_964261635.1. NCBI lineage: Eukaryota > Metazoa > Chordata > Amphibia > Caudata > Salamandridae > Lissotriton > Lissotriton helveticus. The sequence continues at coordinate 76,452,540 of NC_136072.1, forward strand.
TTTGCAAATGTTTGTGCATCTCATGCAAAGGTGGCCCTGTTTGAGACTTGGCCACTGATGCTATAAGATATGTCTCAGTTATTGTAACTTACTGAGCATGTCTGCTTTGGCAATGGCTAATTTCCTCACGTCTGAGAACAAAGTATGTATATCTGGGTCTGTGGGAAATGGATTCTGAAAAATAAAATGCTACTCCTGGGGAAGCCTAAAAATCTAACATGCATGTAATATATAAATAGCCAGTATGAAGCAAAATAATGAAAAACAATTGTCATTTTATTGGACCAGAGCTTCTTCCAAAACTCCAGTTTGAGATATAATGCCTGTTTGCATCATGTTTGCACCTCACAACATGGTGCATGCACAACGCAAATCTTAAGTGAGATTTATGAAGCCAGGCAAGGCCACTTAGCATGGCCCTCAGTGGCTCCTTAAATCTGGAGTAAAATAATGTACCAAAACTTTCTGCATTCCCTTACTCTGCGCATTGGAAGCATTCCATGGGCATTGCATAGGTGTTCCCATGCAAACCCCATGTTATTGGACACATTTCCAGGTAAACCATGGAATGCACTAAAAAGATACTCCTTCCCAGGAGAGGCATAACAAGGACAAATATATTTATTTCTCCATGTTACTTCCTTTTTCTGTGTGCAGCTCACATAGAGAGATGAATGTACCTCTCATGATTGTTTGTGTGTAAGAAATTGTCTCTTCCTGCACAAAAACAATCCTGCATGCAATGGAGGCACCCTTGCAACATTGTGCAAGGGTGCCCGCATTGGCGCTAGGCTGCCAAAAGGGTACCAGTACAGGGGAAAAGGCAGGAATTAACCATATTGACTTAATTACAATGCATTCCTGCCCTTTCCCCATCACGCAGACCAGCAAGGTGACTTGCTGCCCTGCGTGACATTTTCATAAATAGGCCCCATATGTTTTACATACAGTTTTAAAATGTTTTTCCTTAATACAAGTCAATGGAATCATGACCAGGTAATTAAAACTGTTACTTTGTGCACAGCTATGTTATGAGCAGATGGAAGGATCTTCTTGCAAGAAAGAATTTGAATAATCCTTTAAGACTAGATACTAATATATGCACAAGTGCATAATTCACGATTCGTGGTAGAAATCCTCATAACAAAGTTACTCTTACTACACATTGATGTAAATATGCAATTTTTAAACACTGATTAAAATGGCTTCTCGGCTTCAGACTATAAGAAACATTGCAGGCATATTAGAACTTCTGTGTTAATACAAAACCAATATTGAAATTAGGTCATGTGGCATACCAGTATATGTTAAGGTAGTGGTTCTTAACCTTTTGACATCTGTGGACTCCCACTGAATTTGTAAGGGAATCTGTGGGTACCCACTGAATAATACCTTGAATCCAAGGAGAACGACTTAAGCAATTTCCATTATGTAAATTTCAAAACAATGCACTAAAATACAAAAATAAGTACAGAGGAAACACATACACAAATGTAGAAATATTTTGTTACAATCACAAAGATATATAGAAAAACAGAAATTTAAATTTTAACAAGAAGGCTGGAGCTTGAGAAGGTCAGAGCTTTTTTAAGTGTCTTTTTTCATTTTAAAAGATGAAGCGATATGCTGACTAATGGCAAAATACTTTGGGCAAGATCACGAATTTGGCAGTGTAGGAGCAGGCCACCATGCCGCTGCCCCTCCCCAGCACTGCTAAACAGAAAACGGTCCTAGGATGCTTGATTCCTGTCCAGGAAAGACATGGCTTGGCAGTTCAGCTGGACTGTTCCCTTGAGGCACAGGGTCAAGACTGGTTTGCATGTGGCCATGTCTGGGCCGGGGTGGTATGGAGTGCAAAAAAAATGGATTTAAGCCCAGATTTCTGTACTGGGGTGAATGTATGACATTGTTCTGCATTCTGTCCATCAACTGTTGCTTTTGCATTTGTCAACCCGGGTGGGATGGGTATGCTCAGACGTGAGTTCCATGCTCTCCACGCCACTGGAGTCAAGCTATCCTGGCTGATGACGGCTGATAGCCCGAAACCGATCCTAGGATGCTTGATTCCTGTCCAGGAAAGACATGGCTTGGCATTTCGGGCTGGACTGTTCCCTTGAGGCACAGGGTCAAGGCTGGTTGGCATGTGGCCATGTCTGGGCCGGGGTGGTGTGGAGTGCAAAAAAAACGATGGATTTAGGCCCAGATCTCTGTACTGGGGTGAATGTATGACACTGTTCTGCATTCTGTCCATCAACTGTTGTTTTTGCATTTGTCACCCCGAGAGGGATGGGTATACTCAGACGTGAGTCCCATGCTCTCCACGCCACTGGAGTCAAGCTATCCTGGCTGATGACGGCTGATAGCCAGAAACCGGTCCTAGGATGCTTGATTCCTGTCCAGGAATGACATGCTTGGCAGTTCCGGCTGGACTGTTCCCTTGAGGCACAGGGTCAAGGCTGGCTTGCATGTGGCCATGTCTGGGCTGGGGTGGTGTAGAGTGCATAAAAACAATGGATTTAGGCCCAGATCTCTGTACTGGGGTGAATGTATGACATTGTTCTGCATTTGTTCCATTAACTGTTGTTTTGCATTTGTCACCCCTCCCCAACACTGCTAAACAAGGCTGCCGGCCACCCACCAGATTACGAGTTTCCTCGTAGTCTGGTGAGTGGTCCTTTGGCATTCCCACGGTGGTACCTTTCAAAAAAGTATCGCACTTGGAACTTCAAAGCCCGTTCCTGCACGACATGGACTGTAAAGTCCATGCCGTGCAGGAAAGGGGGTGCATGCAGAATCGGTGGCACACCATGTGCCCCACTGCATGCATCCCATGGGCTTGAGGAAAGAGGACCCCTTTGTTTCCTCGCCACCACCCTTTCAAATGCAGTCTCACCGCCGTGGTTAGGGTCGCAGTAAGGGAACTGGTAATGTGCATGGCAGTGCCACAGCAGCACGGCAAATTATATTGCGGTCTCCAAACTGCCACGCCAGCAGCAGGGATCATAGATCCCTGGAAACTGCAGCGGTCCCATGGTGGTCTGACTTCCATACTCATAATACTGCGTTCAGACCCTAGTGCGGCGGTCCCTGACCACCACGACACCTTCACCACAAGTTTGGCCATCCGATGGACCATCAAACTCGTAATTAGTCTCTTTGGTTTTTTTTTCTTCTAAGACATGCCATCTTTTTGGTGGCACTACAATTGAGGCCACCCTTCAACCATGCTATATTGTGTTTGCTGTACTTGTCCTCCTTCAAAGACTACAGTTAATTTCCTTATGTACACTTTGTCAATCTTCTATTATTTAATTTTCACAGTAGTCCCGCTTCCCTGAGTAGGTGTTGTGAACTCCTGGTGGTGGGGCGGATCACAGGCTGAGCACCACTGCTTTAAGGCATACACTAGCATTGGTATGCACATTATAAAGCACTGATATCAAGGCATGGAACGATTTTATCAGCTGTTATTCAGACATTTTATTAATTTCACAAAAAGATTCTATCCAACTGTCCTGCTCCACACAGGGAGATTAAGTAGGTACACGTCTATTGCAGGTAAGGCACCAAGTATGCTGAAGAGGAGCTTTAAACAGAAATAGAGAGCTGCACATTTTTTATCTTTTTTGTCTTATGAAAATTTCCAACATGTTTATTTATCAAAACAACTATGTGCCCACTACAGGCTTTGAATAATGCATGAGATATTGTAGCATACTACAAACTATAAAATATAGCTGCACAGTCCCTTGGTCAAATGTTATATTTTCATTCTACAGTAAAATGGTGACTGTGATGAGAAGAATGTTCAGCTCTTTGTCCAAATCTCATGGAATTCATCAACAGCCATCACTAATGATCCATTGTTGCACACAGAGGTTGTACAGCAGTGCCGTAGACTGGAACACTGTCCATGCTGGCAAGGTGGCTGTTATGACTGCTTCCACTGATGGGTAAATCACTTTTACATTGTTGTATTCCAGATTCTAAACCTCTCTGTTTGCTGGTGCATTTTGGTCATCATAGCTTTGTGCATTCTGGTTTTTGGTTTTGTTCTACAGCAGTTGTCGTTGCTCTGTGAAAGCTAGGGGCATATTTACAAAAAAATGTTGGAGCACTGTGCTATGACAAATATGGCAAGTCAGCGCTCCAACATTTTGCAAACTCAGGGAGGTGCCATTGCCACAAGAATACAGTGCACGCCTGTGATTCCCTGAGCAGAGGAGCAAAAAAAGCTGCACATAAACAAGCAATAATGGTGATTTGCAAAAAATGAGAAATTAATAGTTTCTCGTATCGCCATGCTAAGACTGGCATTCGTTTTTGGCGCTGCCTCAGCCTTGTAAATCTGGGTCAGCATCAAAAAGCAATGGGTGCTGTGGTGGAATGCCCTCTGCAACACTCATTGTATGCCTCTTTGCCACAGAGGACTGTGGCGGAATGGGACATATTTACAAGGTGGCATTGATATGTTAATTGGCTTAGAATCACATTGTAAATATGGGAAGTGCTACGCCACCGGAGTGTAAAAAAAGTGACGCTCCAGTGGCGAATGGGGCATGTAAATATGCCCCCTATTTTCTTGCCACAAGTGCCTTATTCAGGTGCAAGATAGTTCCTTATCTCTGCTGCTACATTCAGTGCAATTTAGGTCAATGAGCACTGCGGTAAGTAGACATAATATCGAAATTTAAATATCGATATGACAGAATATCGATGTTTTAATATCGATGGTAATAAATATCGAAATATTTAATATCGAGTACCAAAATATCGTTTATAGTAAGTGTGTTTTAATATCGAAAGTAAAAATATAGAATGATAAAATATTGTTGTGTTAAAATATCGATAATGTGTAGTTTTTAGTAATGTGTTTAATTATGTTAATATATTTTGTTTGTATTTAAAATTTGTAATTTTAATGTGTTTATAACATTTATTTTGTTTATTTTTGTTCAAAAATCATATATAGTTTTAGGAGCGGGATGTTGGGTTTATAGGGGATAAGGGTGGGGAGTGTTTTAAAAATGTATATTAAATTAAACATTTTTATAGATTTTTAGTGTTTATAGTGAATAAGGGTTGTTTTTATTTAGAAAATGTGAAATTTTTAGGAAAAAATAAAAAATTCCCCCCCCCCAAAAAACGTATTTATAAAATGTATTTTTTTTTTTTCAAAAAACATATTAAGGGGTCGATTCCAATTCGGGAAAAACCGCTCCGAATAGCCGTTCGGAGCATTTTTCCTGTACGAATCGTATCCTGCAACGTCCCCCGTACGTACGACGAAGTACGATTCGTACCAGGAGCCGTACTCTGTACGAGTCGTACAAGACACCGTACGACTCTAATCTCCGTACGATTCTCCCTCGGAACCCGCTGTACGCGACATCTGTACGGTTCGCGGCTGGTTTTTACGACCCAGCAAGTACAATACGTGTCGGGTACGCACCGTACGACCCTTTTTCTACGGGAGCTGAAAACAGCCGTAAAAGCAGAGTTTGCGCCGAAACAGGTACGGAACGGCCCCCCGGGTACGATGCATACCCCCCCATGATTGCAGGGGTACGCACCGTACCCCTGCGATCATGGGGTGTACTAGCCATACCCCCATTGTACGATCGGTGTACCAGCCGTACCGCCATTGTACGATCGGTGTACGAGCTGTACCCCCATTGTATGATCAGTGTACGAGCCGTACCCCATGTACGATCGGTGTACGAGCCGTACCCCATGTACAATGGGGGTACGGCTCGTACACAGATCCTACAATGGGGGTACGGCTCATACACCGATCGTACTATGGAGGTACGGTGTACGAGCCGTACCCCATGTACGATGGGGGTACGGCTCATACACAGATCGTACAATGGGGGTACGGCTCGTACACCGATCGTACAATGGAGGTACGGCTCGTACACCCCATGATTGCCGGGGTAGGGTGCCCCTTCCTGCACAAAAACAATCTCCCCATGACGCAGGCATCCTTGCAACATGGTGCAAGGGTGCCTGTATCGGCACATGGAAGTAGTTTGTGTGCCAGCGCAGGGGGAAGCACAGAAATGTAACATATTGTTGTATATATGTGGCATCCCTGTGCTTCGAAACTAACATAGCGTGGTGCAGCCAAAGGACTTGCGGCACCGCGCTGCGTTAGTTTATTGTAAATCTGCCCCCTAGACTCTGTGTGACTGCTGCCATTGATCTGTGTGAAGGTGACTGGGAGCCTGGCGGGTCCGCTATGTAAATTTGCTGCTGTTGTATCTTTCCTACAGGGGAGCATTGTGTTTGTGGGCCCCTGCTCATAAGGGCTTAGAGCGACACCATGGGAAGCATGGGTCCGCAGTTACAGAATGCCCAGTGAGCTTCTGAGAGCACCCGGTGGGGAACCACCACTGATCGGATTGGGGGTGGAATCACGGGTGAATCTCAAGTTCAACTAAATACTCACTGCAATTGAAGATTCGAGGCAGGACTTATGCAACAGAGTGGATGCAGTGGTGATTGAACTGGGGCTCCTTCGCGAAGATCAGCACAAACTGACAGAACGGGTGTCTCATACTGAACATGAGATCATGGATATCCATCCATCCATGAAGGAGTTGGAGAGCAAGGTCCACTCTCTCACGACTACCACATCAATGGCCCCTGTGGACTACAATGTAAAGGCACTTGGGGAAGCAAATCAGTTTGATTAGGAGGAAATTCAGTGTTATTCGTTGCAGGTTTACAACTGGCATTTTCACGGATTAAAGCAAACCCTTCATTCTCAAGATGCCTGGGTACCCTAAGGTAACCTTTGGGGTAGAGAACACTGAGGGCCCGATTACAACTTTTGGCGGAGCAATGGTGTGGCGGTGCAAATCGAAGGGCTCCACATTTAATGTAAAGATAGCCATTAAATGTTCAAAATGATCAGGGCAATTGCCATTGCAATGGACAAGAGCTTTTCTCTCCATTAGTTGGAGAATGCAATGCTAAAACCATTCCCTTTGTTGTAACACTTGCACAGTTTTTCTTCAAGCAAGTGAATTGAAGCAAGAGCATGTGATAGAAATGAAACTTGTACATAGGCATTAATGAGCAGGTGACAAGATCATCTTATGGGAGGAAAGGGTGCAGACCTTGGTGAACTCATACAGTTAAAACCAGCAAAATCTGAGTCTGCTATTTTGTAAAGTCCGTGCTTCACTGTGGCAAACTCAGAATGTGGCTACACTTTGCTAGACTGGTTCAGCAAACATTTGCAGTGTACTGCACCGGATAATATGACGGAGATTTGTTAAAATGTGCAGTAATATTAAGACTTTAGTGGCCTTATAGCAGGTACTGAAAGGAGATATCAAAAGTAAAACGCGACTGCACACATCAAGGTAAACATTGGTATTGGAGTTTTCATAGTGCACATCTAACTATTAAGACACATATGCAAGTGAAGTTGTATCTTGTAAAGCAGAGCCATATTTCACATCCCACTTACGGATTCATTTGACACAAAAAAGACATAAATCCAATCAGTTGAACCAGAGTTATGAATTTTTAAAGTTTTAAGTAAAAAATAGCAAAGCCAAAGCCACGGACATTTAGCCGTGCAAGACCATGGCAAAGTCAAAAGTTATGGCCGATCACAATGGAGCGCTGGTCGGGTACACAAAATGGATTGGACCTGGTCTCTGCTTACCTTTGGAATTTTGAAGAAAACTGCTTGAGAAGGTAAAGTTCAGTTGGGTAAGGCTGCTGACGGTGTATGAGGAGGAGGAATCGTCATAGGGGAGCGCTGGACAAGGATGCGATGAAGATTTCTTCATTTAGACTTACAGCCTGATTCATGTACGGGCCGTTTTGCGTGGCCCTAATAGCGAATCATAGCGACTCGCTATTGAGGACACGCAAAACGGCATTCATGTAGGAATTGCTAAATCAATAGCGATTCCTACATGTTCTCTATTTGCGAGTAGCAATTTGCTACTCGCAAAAAAAGGAATAACTCCCCATTCATTCCTATGGGCCAAAAGGCCCATAGGAATGAATGGGGAGTATCCCTCATTTGCGAGTAGCAATTTGCTACTCGCAAATCAGATAGCGATTTTAAGGGTGCCAGGGGTGTCCAAAGGACACCCTGTAGCACCCCTAAAATGCACATTTGAACAGGTGTTGCGCACACACATGTCCAAAGGACATGTGTGTGTGCAACATGCAACTTAGGAAAATGCTTTTAAAAGCATTTCTCTGAGTATTTGCTATTTACCGAGAGGTCTGACCTCTCGGTAAATAGCGGCCCCAAAAGTGCAAAATCGCAATTTTTTTTGTGTCATGAATAGCATTTGAGGAATCTCTATTAGAGATTCCTTAAATACCATTCCTCGCAAATATGCGAATTCTTACATAGCGATTTTTGCAGTTGGGATTGTGAATACCAAATGCAAAAATCGCACTCGCAAAGGGCCAGATTCTCAGAATCTGGCCCTTTTGCGAGAGCTATTGGCTACATGAATCAGGCTGTTAGTCCCTTTTTTGGAAGTCAAAGATTTCCAGCAGGTCAAAGCTGCAGGCACTAGCTGATGAGGGCTTCATGAAGCTGGATGCCCCTTCTGCGAAGAAAAGCTGAACAAGACGTACTGCTGCAGAGAACATTGAAGTGGGGTCGACTGGCAATGCACAGGTAAGTCCTGGTGCCCTCTCAATCTCAGAGAACTTGTTGCGAGAAAATGTTCTAAGACCTACAGTTTGGATCTGGGCTTTTGGGCCACTTGTGGCTTCCAAGGGTCCAGGGCTGGAGGGGTACCACCTGAAGGGTCAGTACTAACTGGGTCCAGGTGCAGTTTCAAGATGGTTGGAGCCTTTTCTGTTCCAATCATGAGGCCAGCCAACTAGACCTTGGAGTCACTCCGGAAGTCTTGGGTTCAAGCAGGAAAGAAGGTCTCCAGCAGCAGGGCAGTCCTCTAAAGTACACAGAGGTTTAAAATCCAACTTTACCATTAAAGAGGATTATAAATTACAATTCCTCAGACACAAATCATCACTTAATAAATGTATTAAGGTAACCCAACGTTATCCTATGGGCGAGGTAGGGCCTCAGGGTAGTGGAAAACACAGTTGGGATTTTTGACTACCAAGACACGTAAAAAGTAAAAGCACAAACTCAACCTCTCGAATACAATGCACCCTGTCAAATGGGCTGTCTAGGGCCTACCTATGTGTGACTTATTTGTAATAAAAAGGAGGCCTTATTCTTCGCAAGAGGGTTACTTTGTCAAGTGGAACTGGCAGTTTAAAACTACATGGAGTCTGCAGTGGCAGGCCTGAGGCATGTTTAAGTGACTACTTAAATGGGTGACACAATAAGTGCTGCAGGCCCATTAGTAGCATTAAATGTACCCGTACTGGTGCTATGGTATACCACTTTACTAGGGACTTTTAAGTAAATTAAATATGCCAATCTTGTGTTAGCTTATGATGTTTTAGGGAATGAGCACAATTACCTTTGCACTGGTTAGCAGTGTTAAATTGCACAGAGTGCTATGGCTAGCAAAAACAAATCAGCAAACAGAAGGGTTGAAGGCAAAAAGTGTGGAGGAAGACCACTTTAAGGCTGGCAGGTCTAATATCCACCATTTCTGTACAACTTGTTATTGCCCCTGAACTTTGAAGATACCATTGTTGACTGGGTTCCAACTCTAGGCTCTGTCCAACCCATACTACATTGCTGATGGTTTTAGTAGGTTCCCTGGGTTTGGCCACCACACCCCATTGACTTACATGGATTTTTGCATTCCCATGTTTATTTTAATTGTCTTTTGACGGATTCTTCACAAATGCTTCACTCTTGTTGTCCATAACTAATTGTTACAGTTTTAGTGTTGTATTGCACTTAACATATCTCTTTTATGTATTCTTTTTGTGAAAACTTCTGTTTCTTTTCTTGATATTTAAAACTTTAAAGTTGTCATGTACTGCATGGCGACTTTTTCTCTGAGAAAAGTCAATTGCTTTAGTTCTAGCAGCCAGGCAGTTGCCTGCAACTCCTCATTGAAATCAGCCCTTTACTCCTTAAAATGACGGTTAGTTAACTTTGCTCCAGCTCATCTCTTGTTCTCTCTCCTCTTGAAAGCTGCCAGCTATTCTGAAGGGCGTAGGATTGAAGGGTTATTCATATGTTTGGTCTAACAACTTTCTGAGGTCATCTCACAGTTAACATCTCCTTGTGTGTCTCTCACTTCTCCACACACAAATTCAGTAAGTAATTAGCATAGTTAGTGTCAGTGTGTCAAGAATCTTTATTCTGTGATTAAAAAACACCATAAAAGCACATATATATACACAATTTAAAACCTAAGTACATATTATATAGATCCCGACCCATGATTATACAAATAGGTTAAAAAGATTTACATAGTACATGATCAGGCCAACCCTCTTGTTTTCCTTAATCTTAATGAGACCTTTAAAAAATTCATTACACTGAATAATGTACGGGGGTCATTTGCTCTTTGCAAAAAGAGCAGCGCAATTTTAGCATGTCTCAACTTGGCTTGTTTTAAAATACCCACCAGAAAGCTGCGCCTAGGTGCAGCATAAAAGGGACAAAGAAGTACAAAGTGAAGGGTGTCCTGCGGAGATCTATTGTCGCAGCCGCAGGCACCCTTCTGCTCAACTGATAATGTAAAACCTGGTGGGTCAGCTAATAAGTTAGGTAAAAGATTAAGACTAAAGCGAGACATTAAAAACCTCTCCTGAGCATTATACATGACATAGAGGTACGGTTCCATACCCTCCGTGGACTTCACAAGGTCATATGCAATTACTGAGCGTTTGGTCCCTTCAGCTGCTGCTCTCCGGGTAGCTCTCCAATCCAGAAACGCTCTCTTAATTTTGGATTTGTCTCGAGGTAAAATAGCTGTCGGGTTTATAAAAAGGTCCTTCTGGTCTAGATCTTCCAAGGTGCTCTTCACATATTTCAGCCATGCTATTTCCAGACCTTTGTCCCTATCCAGGCAGTTTCTTAAGATTTGTCTACTCAGCGCTGCCTCAGGGTTTACCCAGATTTTTATCCATGCCAAAACCGGTCTGAGCTTAACCAGGTCCTCAATGTATGGCGTCCCTAGTTCCCTGTGAGCGATTACCGCAGGAGTACTCCGGGGTATTTTCAGGATCGATCGCAGATATTTGCTTTCCTCCCGCTGCAGTTGGTCAACATTAACGAAACCCCACACTTCGGAGCCATATGTAGCTTTGGAGCAGCTTATTGAGCTATACAAATTCATGATTTGTTCAGGGGACCAACGACCCAACCTACGCCCGTAGCCTGCGATGGCCCCATTTGAGGTTATCAGTCTACTCCATCGATCTTCCACCAGGGAATCAAATTTAAGTGACCCATCAAATAACAGGGCGAGGTAGGAAAAAGACTGTACCTTTTCTAATGTGTGGTTCCCTATTCTATAAGAGAACTTTTTACATGGTTTTGTGCCAGCCAGCATTACATAGGACTTGCTTAAATTCACTGAAAGATCTAATGTTTCCATGAATTTAGCGAATCCGTCAATTAGGGTCTGTAGGCTCTTCGGGGTACGGGCCAGAAGGACCACGTCATCCACGTACAAAAGCACCGGGATATGACGCGTTCCTACTCTCGGGCAGTCTGTCTTCAAAGCAACCAAGGCCTGCTCTAAGTTGTTAATATAGAGCAAGTACAAAAAGGGGGCAAGAATGCAGCCCTGCCTCACCCCACTGGAGCATGGGTAGGGTTCTGTGTTCTCCCCCCTCGTGTTATAACGGACCTTGGCTGTGGTGTCCCAATGAAGTTCTCTAAGAATATTAAGTAGGCCCGGGTCGATTCCCAAAGTACCCATTAAGGCCCAAGTTTTTCCCTGTTGACGTGGTCAAAAGCGGCTGCGAAGTCCATAAACCCCAGGTAAATCGCTTCATTGCTGGTTTTAGTGTATTTTGCCACCAGCAGGTAAAGGTTCAGGCACTGATCACTTATAGACCTCCCTGTCCTAAAACCATACTGGGTGTCCAAGATGATACCATGTTCTTCGGTCCACTCAATAAGGTGATTAAGAATAACCCCCGACCCATCACTTTGGCAGAGACATCAATTAATGAAATAGGCCGATAGCACTGGGGGTTGTCCCTGTTACCCTTTTTGAAAATAGGGACAATTATTGCCGTGGACCAAGAGCGGGGTAAACCCCACCTAATAGCCGCATTTATAGCTCTGGTAAGAATGGGGGCCCATAGATCTATATTACTCAAGTACAGGCCTGGGGGAGTGCCGTCAGGGCCAGGGGCTTTATTTCTTGTCAAACCCTCAATACCTACAGTGATTTCATCTAACGAGAATTCTACTACTTGGCCCTGTTGGCCTGCCCATCACCCCTCCAGGGCAATTTCCTGGCTGTGATTATACAGGCCCTTGAAGTGTGTGATCCATTGTTCTGGGTGGATGTTTGCAGTGATCTCAGGGGCATTGGTGTCCTGGAAACATGGTTTATTAATAATTTTCCAGAATTTTGCCATGTCCCTCCTATCTGCGGCCTCCCTTAAATCTGCCCAGGCATCTGCTTGAAGTGATGGTTTCCTTTTCTTTACTGCACTCTTATATGCCTGTCTGCACAGCACTACTCTTTGTTTATCCCTGGGGTTATTTTTTAAGCTAGTTTTTAACTCCTTCAGGGCGTGCGAGCATTCCCTATCAAACCATCTTGGGTGGGTAATATTATTCCTAGGGGAACTTGTCTTCAAAAGCCCCTCAATCAGACTAGTTATTACCCCAAATGCCCTAATTACCTGTGGGCCCTCAGCCACAGGGTCTAAACACTCACCAATAGGTACTTTCCCGGTGGCCATTAGTGACTTATAAAAGGCCTCACCATCAATTTTTGACCACCTCAGCCCTCTTCCCAGGTCCGTTACCCTGACTGAGGTCCATACCGTTAGTCCTATCTTAGGACAGGCACATAAGCTCTAAAACCAGAGGATTATGGTCACTAAATGGGCTCCACTCAATCCCCACCGATCTGATCCAGTTTTTAGATAACCTGGATGCTAATATATAGTCAATGTGAAACGAGCAACCTCTCCCTTTGAAGGTTGGGGCCAGGGTTCCCTCCTTCTCCAGTCTGATCATGTCAATAGTATGTTCCAGGACATGTGTTTTAAGTAATCTACTAAGGACCATTCCCTCTGCTGTGTGTTTAAAATGGGGGCCTTTCTCAACTAAACAACGGGACCAATCTGCATTTAGGGGGAATAACATTGGGCATAGATGGCAATTAAAATCACCCATAACAAGAATAGTGGGTTCCGAAGCCCCTTTCCTTTTGGTTAGTTCCTGGGTAAGTCTATGATCTAATTCTTGGTATGTGGGATTATTGGCTCCAAGGTCTCCTTCATTATATACATTAAACAGGATCAACCTTATCCCACTGCCCGTGAACCCCAGTGCCTGGAGATTATTTGAGATCCAGGATGGGCTAGTCCATATTCCTTGCAGATTTAAATCCACATATACAGACAGTCCTCCAATTGCTCTTCCTGATCTCGATCTCTGGGCGGGCACAAAGAAGCATTTATACCCAGTCTTATGAAAAGGGCTATTATCCACCACCCAGGTCTCTTGTAATCTAATTATTTGGTACTTATTTATATATTGCCGCCATTCGATGTTGTCAGATTTACTTCCTAGGCCGGCAACGTTCCAGGAAATTATTTTTAGCCCCCTTTCTAATGGTTGGTCGCAAACTAACCCCTGGACCCTTACACTTCCAATATCCCACCCCTTGTTTACCCCTCCAGTCATTGCTTGAGCCCCTCGGCACTGTAGTGCGAGCAGAGACAAATCGTCCCTTGACTCCCCCTCACAGCTGGTGGCTCCAGCTACAGGCCCAATCTTGTGTTCCAACGTACTCGCGGGTTTCTCCCCACAACCACCTCTTGTCATATGGGCCTCTTCTATAGGGAAAAAGTTTGTGAGGACAACCTTATGCGACGCCCTCCACCCCACGCCTCGCGATCCCTGCAGGTTCGTATTCCCAGCTCCTCTTGTTACTACCTTTTCCATTTTGGAGGGGAGCCTTAACAGTCAGTCATTTTCATCTAGGGGCATCAATGGACTAAATCTATTGGACCATTTAAGTAGTTCCCAGTCTCTTACCACAGGGCCACACAAGTTGTGATATCTGGCCTTGTGTATGTTTGGAACTTCCCTAGATTTCCCAAAACCGTAGGCGAGGTCATAGGAGGGATTTTGTCTCGGATAAAAATAACCTAATGGCAGGGATCTTATACTGCTTGCCTGGTTCGCTATCCCGCAAGTTAAAATGTGCTGCACTACACTTGCATCCCTGAAGTTCAGTATGATGCAATTCCCCTCTATATCTTTACTCCTGGTGCCAATCCAGCCCACCCTTCTGACATGAAGAATTTCCCCATTTTTACTACCTAGAAGGGGCCTGTTCTGGCTCAGCCAGTATAGGGTCTTGTTTTTCAGTTCGGTATGTGACTCATTCTGCTCTTTCTTCAGGTCTGGTACCCCCACCAGTACTACCACATAGGGGCGTGCTTCAGGTGGTAAATTTATGGTTGGTAGTGTTTCACCAGTTGGTGTGTTGGCCACTCGCCCAGTCTGATTTGCCCCTACTACTTCAGATTTGGATGGGTGGTTGCTTGGACGTTCAATTATTGGCCCTGGAGGTCCCACCTCTGCTTGTGGCGCCCCCTCTCCAGGACCCGTGCCCCTGTCCGATTGCAGGGAAATGCCTAGTATACTAGGGGGCTGTATGACCGTGGATGGAAGATTCGGGATCCTACTGGGTTTCATGACCGTGTGTTGATCTTGACAAGTGTCAATAGTGATCTGGTTATTCGTGATGCCATTATCCGTGGGTATTCCCTGCACCCTGCCCCTATTCTTTAGTTCATTTAGAATTTTGTCCAGTCTACTAGCTAGTGGCTTTATCTGACTGACAATAAATGTTTCTAGATGGATTTGCAAGTCTGAGACTATTTGGGTCAACCAGCTCGGGGGAACTATCGACTGGGGCACCTGCTCAGCCCTGGTTTCTGTTGGCAAATTTCCTGGTGCAAATGGGAGAGAGTTACTTTTGGTTTTCTTAATTCTAACTTTCTTGGGGCAAGTTTTTCTTTTCCTGCTTGTTGCTGCTTTTATTTCGGGCGGAGGGTCCACCCTATCTTCACCAATACCCCTCTGCGCACAAGTGATGCCGTGATCAGATGACTCTGCGGCAGTGAGTGGGGAGATAGCCATAACCTCATCCCCTAATTCGTGGAGTCTGGTGGGAGGATCAAGTATTGGGGTAAGTGACAAGCGTCTTTCTGTGCGCTCTATTTCACTTGATACTACCCCAATAGCTTTCCTCAACATACGATCAATTGCAGTGGGCTGTGTGGAGAAAAGGGGGGAATACTTTTGCCGTGTGAAACTGCCTGAGGGGTGGAAGGGGGGTTCACCTTCGCCTTGGTTGAACGGGATTTCACTTTACTGGCTATGCTGGAGAAAACCAAACAGAATACCCATAAAGTGTGCTTAATTTTACAAAGTCTTGTACCCACTGAGATTGAGTTTCCTCCCCCCTAGCGGGATGCAACTCAGCTTGGAAAAGAGCAAAATAAGACACACCCTCCAA
Organism: Lissotriton helveticus; assembly: GCF_964261635.1. NCBI lineage: Eukaryota > Metazoa > Chordata > Amphibia > Caudata > Salamandridae > Lissotriton > Lissotriton helveticus. The sequence continues at coordinate 76,468,190 of NC_136072.1, forward strand.
CCCCAAACCAATCCCTCTCAAACGACTTGCGTTTTGTTGGGTCTAATGCCACAATACAGTCTGCCTCTCCTCTGATTTTGTTCCTTCTTGGTCACGGATAGTCCACTTACTCCAATGTCAGTTGTCAGAAACACGGGGAGGGGGCCCAGCCCGGCCTCCTTCGGCCTATGACGGCCACAGATGGCCCGCCCTTTGCCTGGGCTTAGCCCGGCACCGCCTGCGCGAGTCCCGCGGGGCAGGAGGCGTTCCTCCGCTTTGTAACGCCTCCAGGCGCAGCCAGGCACGTCAGCGGTGCGCCGGTGGACCCAGGGGCACCTGGGGGATGGAGTTCCCAGCCGTTGCCCTCACGGCGTTTGTAGTAGCGCAAAAGAGCCCCGCAGCCGTTTCCCTCACGGCAGGAGCTGACAGGAACCAAGTCCGATGAGTGATTATTAGCATAGTCAGACAGTGACCAAGAGGTCAAGTCCAAGTTCCAAATGCCAAAAAAACTGAGAATAGAAACACCAAGCCAAAACACTGCCTGCAGGGGAGAAAACTGGGAGAAGTACATCCATTGGTCCCACCATACTCACATTCCCACAAGGCACAAAATGTATGTACATTCTCTTACATTTGTACATTGATGACAACTACACATTACCATGACAATACCATAGACATTATTCATATCACAAATATTGGCCACACCTTCTTCTATAAAGAAGCTACAGGAAAGGTTAGCAGAGAAGAGTTTCACGAACTAATCCTGCTCTACTATTAACAGTTTGTTTACCTGTTGTTCTCTTGCAGGATTGGGTTAGCTGTCGCCCGCCGCCTGGCACAACAGGGGGCCCACGTGGTCCTGAGCAGCCGGAAGCAGGAGAATGTGGACAAAGCAATCAAACAGCTCATGTCAGAGAACCTGTCCGTGTCAGGCACTGTCTGCAGTGTCACAAACAAAGACCACAGGAAGAACCTTGTGGACTTGGTGAGTAGAAACTACAAAAACTTAGTAGAACCCAATAGTTCCTTCTTTTACAGAGAGGAGAAATTCAGAGTTCTTGGCCAGTTCCTCTGCATAAAATGTAGTTTTTAGTTTCTCTGTATTTTATCAATTTGAAAATGAAATCAACAGATTTTAAAGGCAAGGATGCAACCCCTCTAGGTGACAACACAGGTCAAGAAATTATATATGTGTCCTTAAAAGGTGATGATTTTAGTTGCATGTTGTGAAAGATCAACCTGATTAAAAAAATCTTTAGCAGAAAAGGAACATTAACAGCTTCTTGGCTGTACTACTTGAAATGAGGACAGAAAGTGGAAGGATGGGTAATTTATAATTGTTCCACCTGACACTGTCGGTGGTGTATTCCCCCAAACAGTCTGCTTTCACCTCTCCTGTCTTTTCCTGAGTTCTTTTTTGTTGACACTATGGCTCTGTGAACCTTACCCAGCACTAAATTGCCTGAGCCCTGAAATAACTTCTATTACAATCAAAGCTACGTGCGCAATTCTTAACAAGCTGACTACAAAAATCATCAAATTCAGAAACCAAAATGGTAAATAACTGTTTATATATCAAGTGCTTGATAAACCTACAGTAAATGGGGTTCCCCATTTACTGTAAGAGGTAACCTATACTAAACCAGACATCCATTTTTAAGTGCAATAATTGTCCTTGAGGATTTAACCACAAATACTAAAAAGTCCAGACAATCCGAGCCAACGTTAAAGCACCATGTTATGATTCTAAGGTCTATACCATATGACTACAGGTTTGGAACCCAACGCCCATAACACAAGCATTGGGTTCAATGTGCTATGTATGAGAAAGGTAGTTCAGGTTTATTGCAAAACTGCTACCTGCCCCTTTTCACCTCTGGCAAACCAAGTAAGGCAGTGGTGGTCAAAACAACTGTTCGCAAAATGAGCTACACTATCAAGGACCACTAGATATGGAATATGTATTTAGAGAAATGTTCTAGATAAAAATATAGTGCTCATGAGAGCATCTATCATTGAAGGCAGCAGTGAATGCAACTAAGCATTCCCTAGACAGTGAAAACAGAAGGGAAGAACTGTAATAAGTTTATCACAACTTATATCCCCCAACACCCTCACTTTGCTATCTCTAAAGCACTATTCTTGTTCTATCCAATCAATAATGAATAAACCTAATTCTCAATTTTCAAAGGTGTTGCCCTCATACGTGTGACACAAGATTTGTTATGTGTCTGGAACAGCTTGCATGCCATCTCGGACACAAGAGAACAAGATTGTGTTAGTTTTAGGACAAACATTGCCGAGCAGCAGTAGTCAGTGGAAGCTCCATGCTTCGCTAAGCCTCGGAGGAATCTCACTTAAGGTCTCTTTGGTGTAATCTGATGGTGATCCCATCATGATCTCCATCCTGGAAGAAGTGTCTCTCTACATACACGGTCAATTTCAGTGTTTATGAAATGACCACTACCTTATTCACTGATTCTGGGTGACAAACAGGACAGTGATACAATGAAATTCCAGCAAGAACCAGTACTCCCTGCAGGTGTTGCCTTGTGCACATATCACTGCTATATCTCGCATATGTACCAGAAGACCCTATAACACTGATCTCTTATGCTACGGATTAACTTACAGGGAATTTTGTTGTTCTTTTTGAATGTGTCGTATCATGAAAACTAATTTAAATCTGACTACTGCAAATAACTACAATCAGGCCAATGCTTTGTACTTTTTAAAGATGGAGTATAACGCAGGAATCTATCAGTGAAATAGAGGAAGGGTTATGGGGTAGAGATATCTGTAAAGAAAATGGTAGCGAGAGATAGCTAAGGTAACATGAGGTGAGTTGAAATGGAGAATAAAGAGAGATATGTTAATGTGGGAGAGAAGAGTTGATGATAGAGAAAAAGAAATAAGGATAGAGAAGAATGGGTAGATGTAGAGAAACAGAAGAAGCCAAACAGGAGTAAGCAATTTAGTGAAGAAACGGGAAGAAAGAAAGAAAGGAAGAAAGAAGAAAGAAGAAAGGAAGAAAGAAAGAAAGAAAGAAAGAGCAGTGAGACAGAGCAAGTTGAAGTAGTGAAGGAGCTTGAGTTATTGATACAGAAGAAGGTATAGAGAGTGATAGAGAGTGAGGAATATGCAAGGTCATTAGGGTTGCAGTGGATTGAGGTTTATTGGGTATATAGATTGAGAAAGAGGTTAGGTAGACAAAGGTGAGGTTTGGCTGAGATAGAGATAAAGCGAAAAGCGAAGTAAGAAGAGAGCAATTTAACTCTCACCAACTGCCTGAAAGTGAGATGATTAAGGCTGGGTAGGTCAAACATGCACACAATTTATGCTAAGCACATTCAGCTGCAAAATGATTTAAAAAAAGCCATTTTTTATGTGCACCGGTTATTATGACTTGCAGGAATCTTGTTTTTACCCCTTATTTAATCTGGAGGTACTTGAAAGGGTCTGGTATGGGCAATTGTCCACTTTCACCATGCCTTAAAACATCTATGCTGCTGTGTCACCTCCCTGCGAGGTTAAATTTATTGTTCTTTTGCCCATTATACCACCCCAGTTTGAACCCAGCCTTATGCAAATCAGTCTTGACCCTGTATCCCATGGAAACAGTCCAGACCAAACTGCCAAGCCAGGTCCTCCCTGGACCAGAAACAAGCATTCTGGGACCGGTTTCAGGGTATGTCACCCTTCTGCAGCCAGGCTAGCTTGAATCCAGTGGCACAGTGAGCAAGTGACCCACGTCTGACAGTGTACAGGTAAGGAGCAATATCAGCTATGTTAAGGGGAGCAGGGTTTGTAGCTTAAGCACATTTCAGAAGTCGATTGTGGGCTATTTGCAAAATACAAGACAGGATGGAATATGTTATTCTCATTTGTCTCATTTATACTATCATATTCTCACATGTCCAGTTTATACTATTATCCTTTGGATTGTCATCTGGATTATGAATTGAGTGCTACAAAATGTTGTTATTTAAATGTGCATTCTGCGCTCATGAGAGTCTGATACAATGGGGGCCATAGTGTCTCCTTTAACTACGCCACTACTAGTAATATCTGCCCCTCCTCGTGGAATATACCTCTCTGGTCTCAAAGGGTGTTTGTTCAGCTGCAGTCTAATGATTTTGAGGATTGCCATTTGATTCTTTTGTGCATCTAGTTTCTAGTGCTTAGTTTGTTATGCTGTCTGCCTTCGGAGATACAGAATTTGAAGCAGTAGGATCTGAATCTAGCTGACTCAGTCTCTGTATTCATTTAGATCATTTGTTGAAACTGAGGGCCTGATTTATAATTTGGTGGACAGCCCAGCCTCTGCCAGGGTGACAGTGTGAATTATTCGGTTGCCCCAACAGGGTTTCTGCCCACTAAATTAAGACGGGTCATGCCAATGCATTGTATTTTTTTTCGACTGCTCCATCAGGCATGATGAAGCTGTGCTTCAAAATAACATTTGTTTTTTATATAAATAAAATGTTTTATTAAATAAGTCCAAAAGCGTGATTTTCTTTTTGAAAATTATAGTAAACAGTGTCCAGCTTGCCATAGGAGTTTCCTCCCATGGCAAGGGGGAAGTGTGCACTTTTCAATGCCCTTTACCACCTGGTTTTTCTTATAAACCTGCCCATCTAAATTAGGCAGATGGACATATAACTAAACCTTCAACGGCCCTTCTCTGTTGGAGGAATTTGACCAGGGTGGAGAAGAATTAGTCTCTGCTGTTGTTAAAATATGGTCTGTCAATATTTGACTTGGGCGGGCAGACCATAGTCTTGGTGTGGAAGGACCTGCATTGCATTGTGATGGAGTTCCCTCTCAACTACAATATAAAGCAGGCTCAAAGGCAAATCTTTCCCCAGCATCTTTAACCTTCATAGTAATTTTTCATCCTGTATGTATATTGCCAAGTTCAGTGGGTTATTGCATAGTTTTAATTTTAGATCCTCTTCCACACTCTGATGCATCAATTTTACTGGATTTACTCTTTCCTCTCGGCATTCCTCCTCCTGCGGGCTTTCTAAAATGGACCATTATGCTAAGTTTCTTTTTACTGCTTTTGTTCCTTGTACTTCTTTTTTCTTTGTTTTCCTATTATCTTATCTTTTTCTATGCTTTCGTATTCCCTCTTTTACCTCTATATCTGGTTCTTCCTCTTTTCTCTTGTCTTTCCACATGTATTTATCTTTTTCAATTTCTTTGACTCTTTCCTCATTAAGGTCTCTTCTCTACTTTTAATTCCTTTGCTTTTCTCCCCACTTTTCTAGCTATTCCCATTCGAAAGATACAGTATTAGTATTACATTTAATATTGAATTCCAGTGTTTTCCTATTGAACAACCTGCCTTATTAAAGTGAAAAATAGCTTTGATGTGCAAGTCACTGTAAGGATATTGTTACCATTAATATTTTAAATGTCCTACTTTCACATACCATGCACCCTGTCTTCTGGAAAATAAGGCCTACTTAGACTGAACGAGTATTGCAGCCCACTGATAGCTTTAATACCTTAGCCCTGTGTCCATTTTTTACCACATACTAGGGACTTACAGGATTTTTTTTTAAACCAATCAGATATATACCACTTTTACCATGTTGAAAGGAGGGGCATACGAAGCTTATCGCTGGTTAGCAGGGGTAACATACACAGAGCTCTACAGACCAGCAAAAATTTTGTTCAGCAAAAAGGCAAAAAAATCTGAAGAGCCTCTGCAGAAAGGACACATTTTGAACAGTTATGAAAAATTATTTTTTTTAATTGTACATAGATGAAAGTTGCACAACACCACAACATAAATAACACACATAATTTACAAATACTAGGAACATTTGCTAAAACATTTCTTAACATTCTTTTCTTTAAATATTTTTTCTTTGGCTAAAATATTATCCATGAAAGAAACATTATTACCAAAAACACCACACCTTTTAATTACAATAAAAAACTCACTTATAATTAATGAACTTTATAAAAACTTAAGCAGCCAACCTCAACTCTAGCATTGAATTATACCATGAAACTTACATCTACCAGGAATCCGCGTCACTTGAGATGAAGTCCTGGAATGTGAATGGCCTGCTGCACTGCAGTTATTAAACTGCTGTTCTTCACTGTGCTAAGAGGCTTCGGCTGGGGGTCTCCATATTCCAGGAAACTCATTGACTTGGGGCACATTATCCTTTCCTCCGCCATCAAGGATATAAGAGGGTGTATCACTCTGGCTTCTCCTGGGGCTCACATGGGGGAACAGCCTGCAGGCTAAAATCCCGGGAAATCATTTTGAGCCACAGCTTTGGGTTTCCTTTTTCGAGGCACAGTTTAGGGCACTGCATTGCATCACAGAAGTTGCCCTGCCTATCCAAGCTGACAGTCCACTGGTGTTTACAAATGGAGAGGTGAAATCTGCCCTGAAAACAATTCCGAGTCGAAAAGGCGCCAGGCCCTGACTGCATTCCTGCAGATTTATTCAAGCAGGATTTAGAGTTATGGGTCCCATAAATTAAGCTCTTAGCCAATGTCATTGCCCAAGGTGCCCCGATCCTTCCATTCTGGTCCGGTGCAGAGATTATACCAATATTTAAGAAGGGAGACCGCTCTGCTCCGGCCAATTATAGGCCCATTGCAAAAGATCGTTGCGCAATTGATCTTGGGAATGATACAGGGATGGTTGATGGATGAGGAAATTTTGTCACCCTTACAGGCAGGATTTAGGTCCCACGTAGGCACCCTCGATCAAGCCTTCAGATTAGTTTTGATCTTCTGGAAGGAGGTCTCTTTAGGAGGTGGTTTGATCTTTGCTGCATTTGTGGACTTAAAATCCGCATTCGATCTTGTCCCAAGGGTGAGGCTGTGGGAGATTATAATTAAAATTGGGATGCCGAAGGAGTTGGTTGCCATATTAGTTAAATTGCATTAACATACAAATGCACAGGTACGATGGGGCAAATCAGGCGAGGTTACGGAAAAATTCGAGGTGAACAAAGGGGTCCGACAGGGGTGTGTGCTGGCCCCCACCCTGTTTTCTATATTTATTAACTGGGTGGTCCAGTACTTTACCAACTACCCAACGGATGCGCCAATATTGGCCGGCATGAAGGTGCCCCTCCTCATGTTTGCGGACGACGCCTTGATAATATCAAAAACAAGACAGGGATTACAACTGGCCCTGTCACGGTTTGAGGTGTTCTGCCACAAGCATGAGTTGGTTGTCAATGTTGGGAAAACCAAGTTCATGGCGCTCCACGGGTCTAAGCCAGTAAAAGCACGTGTCCTTATGGATGGTGAACCCCTGGAGCAGACCGATGTTTTCACCTACCTGGGTGTCACCTTTAATGATAAACTGAGCTGTAAGCCCCAAATAGATACCTTGGCATTAAAACATGCTCAGTTAGCTGGTGCTTTGCTTAAGGAACATAGGGCCAGATGTAGGTAAATCTAATTTACCGATTCATAAATTCAGAATTTTACCGATTCGGTATTTATGAATCGGTAAATTAGATGTAGATAAAAAATCGGTAATTTTTACCGATTCAGTAAGATTCTGTATTTACTGATTCTACAGAATCGGTATTTGCCATTGATTCCTATGGGCCTTTTTACCGAATGGGTATTTTTACCGAATCGGTAAAAATACCGAATTGCCAAGGGGGACAGGGTGTCACTTTGACACCCTGTTGCACCCCTGTAACTGGCTTGTGCGCCATGTGGCACACAGACATGCCCTTAGGGCATGTCTGTGTGCCACATGGCACAGGTGTACATGCACAGATGTGCATGTACACAGGGATTCGTTATTTACCATGTAATAGTATTACATGGTAAATACCGAATCCTAAAAGCCCTGTAGCACTGTTAACAGTGCTACCTACATTTGAAAATACATATTCGGTAATTTTGCCGCTCGGTAAAATTACCGAATCGGTAAAATTCACAAATTTGCTAAATTTACCGATTCTGTAATTTTACCGATTCTGTAAAATTAACGATTCGGTAAAATTACTGAATATGTATGTTTTAAACACCCCTGCATGTCAATGTCCAAATACCGGTTGGAAACGGGTGAAAATCGGTATTTTTGGCCGTTTACGACCGGTAACGCCCTACCTACATCTGGCCCTTAGTTTGTCCCTCTCTGGGCCTATTGTTCCGATTGCCAATATTTACACGTCTAAAATCTGTCCAGCAATTCGTTATGGGGCGGAACTCTGGGGTTTCACTAACCTATCCCCCCTCTCCACAGCCCAGAATAAATTCATGAGATCCATATTGGGTCTACCCCAATCTACTCCTAGAATCCCACTGCTCTACAATCTTGGCTGTCATGCATTGGAAGATGTTGCCCGCTACAGACCATTGGCATTCCGGAGACGGCTCTGGACAACTCCAGAGCTTCATTTATAGGCCAGGGCCATGCTGGAAGTTAGGGGGCTAAGCCGCTCCCATAAGATCCCATGGTTTTCTGGTGTCAAATCCCTGTTAATTGACATGGGGATGAGGAATCTTTGGGATCATCCAGAGACTGCAGAATTTCCATCTAAAAAGTTGTTTAAAGCAGCATACTGGGAGTTGAAGCGATTCTCCAGCCATGTTATCCCGTCATTGTCAAGAGATTACCTTGATGTTAGGGATGAACCCCATTTGGAGGCCTATTGGGATCTAGTAATGAAACATTTAGATCATAAATTATACCATCAGTTCAGGGTTGGTACCTTGCCGTTGCAGTGGCTTACTAGCAAGTGGGATACTGCCACTAGTAATAAGTGCCAGTACTGTAAAGATCAGGTAGAAGATATAGACCACTTTTTATTTGTTTGCCCGGTTTACCACAAGCCGAGAAGTACATGGTTGAAACCCGTGTGTAAGCTTATGGGTACTAGTTCAGCTATGGTGGCAAAGAGATTGTTGAAAACCGACCTCACACATTACGTAGTTATAGGAATTGCTAAGTTCCTGAGTTGGGTATGGGTCTTCCGTGCAAAAACGGGAGGGCAAAGTAACCATGTAAGGTCCCCGATTCCACACCTACATTGCATTTTATAATGTGGTCTTTTAAATAGCTTTCAGCTATGACATTAATGTATGTTCTAAGTCTTTTTGCTGGGATAAAAACATTTAATACATTTTTTATTGATTTTAATAATGTTAAATATTACTGAATATGTATGTATTTATTAATGAGATGGAGTAGTAACTGTTAATTTATATGTTTACAACTTTGGATTACAATTAATGGATGACACATGTAATAATGTATTTCTTGATAATCATGTCTTTTAATGATGAAGAATCACAATAAAGACTTATGAAATGAATGAATGAAATGGTTAGCCTCTTGTCTAAGGGATTTCCGCTTGCAGCGGCCAATGTCCATACTGATCTCTGGGTTGATACATTGGGGTGGAGTGCATGCTGGAAGGCAGACACTATACCTTCATTCCTCTGCACGTTCAACAGCTGCTTCTCCCTCATGCACTAGATGTACTGGCTCCCTGTTCCTGGCATTGCCTCAGAGCACCATGGTAGTGGGTGGAGACTTTAATATGGCCCCTGAGCTGGGGAGTGACCCTTGGGGCATGGTTGTTTCTAGCATTTTTTAACACTTGCTGCTTGGATGGATTTTCTGGGGCTTTGTGACGTGTGGAGGACCTACCACTCCTATGACCATATTTACACTCCTACTTCAGTGGCCTACTGCATCAGGCACCATATTGATTTTCTTTTAAGGCCCTCGTGGACACCTTTCAGTTAACCAATACAGTGATTCTCCTATAGGGCATCTCCTATAATGCCCCATTAATGGTTCATCTGGGCTCCTCGTTATTGTGTCTCGTCCTATTTGGAGCCTTAATGCATGGTATTTGATGGACCAGTAGTGCTTGCCACACATGGAGGCTGCGCTGCAGACGTATTTCAAGGAAAGTCAGGGAACAGTCCAGTCACCCTGAACCCAATGGGTGTCTGGCAAACCCACAATCCGTGGCAGTGCTAGGCGGTTAAGCTCTACTCAGGAGAAATGTAAGCTTGCCCAGATTAAAGCCCTGGAGGCTCAGTCAACCTCCAGAGTCAGTTGGACAGTACTCTAGACCTTGATTGGCCCTGGAGACAACGAGAAAAGCTTTCTCTCTCTTGAGGAGGCCTGACAGTGCTGGAGGGCCTCGATTTTTAGAGTATTCAACTTTGGGGATACGTCTGGGAAATTGCTTTACTGAATGGCAGCCAGGGAGGTCACCTGCAAAGTGATGCCATGTATTTTGCAAGTTAGGGTTCGCATCTAGACAGGCACCTCTGATATTGTGCTGGTGTTTGCAGAATACTAGGGGGTCCTTAATGAACATCTGCTGTGACCTCACCGGATGGGGCACATCCACTATTAGCTGATATTCCACTGCCCTCCATACACCACTCCCTGGTCCAGGAATTGGATCAGGTCATTAAGGCTGAGGAGATTGGGGAGGCGCTGTCTGAAATGGCTTTGGGCAAAAGGCCTGGATTGGCTTCTAGTCTAGTATTACCAGCTGTACAGTGAGCTTTTGATTTCTCATCTTCTGACCCTGTAGAGGGCGACAATTGAGGCTGGCACTTTTCCCCCGGACTTTGACGTGGCCACGATTGTGGTGATACCCAAACCGATTCAATACTTGGATGCGTGTGCGGCATACCGACTGATTTCTCTCATTAACGTTGATATTAAATTCTTCCCTGAGGTGCTGATTAACTGGCTACAGTGCACCATGCCATACCTGGTCCATCCCGTTCAATGTGGCTTTAAGGTGGGGCGTAGCACCTGTCATTGTATCCAAAGGGTCCAGGTGGGTCTTTCTCAGACCCAATAGCTGCAGCTCCCACCGGCCCTACTCATGATTGACTCTGAGAAAGCCTTTGACTCGGTTGAATGGTCCTTCTTGGAAGTGGTTTTGGATAGTGCCAGTTTAGGGCCTCACTTTCGTAGACACCAATCTTCTCTATTTCCACCCGTTGGCACAAGTTCAGGTGAACTGGACACTTTCTGCTCCTTTACTGATCCTGATGGGAACCCATCCAGGTTGCCTGTTTTTCTTTGTCCTGTTTGCCTTCACTATTGAGCCCTTGGCCTGTGTTAACCATTGTGATGCACGTATGGGGCAGGTCCTTGGACTCTGGACCTGAGCAGCGTATGGTATTAATGCTGATTATGTGCTTCATTTTCTTAGGATTGAGTCTGTGGTTTTTGAAGACGCTGGTGCTTTATGAGGAGACCTCGGGGCTCTGTGTCAATAGTACTAAGTCTCTTCTGGTGTCTGTTACAGGTGGGGATTCTGAGGACCACTTACGTAACATCATCCTTCCTATCCATCGACTTCCCTTTCGGTACCTGGAGTACATGTTTCTACACTTCTGGAGCTGGCATAGACTCTTAACCTGTTCCCCCTCCTTGCTTCTATGAAGCGAAACTTGGAGAAGTGCCAGCATCTCTAGCTTCACGTGATGGGCTAAGTACCTCTCTTTAAAATCACATTGCTACCTTGACTCCTTTACATGTTTTAGAACTTCTGGCTCCCATTCACATGTTTTAGAACTTCTGGCTCCCTCTCCCAAAGACTTGATTTGGAACTTTAGAGTCCATGGTTCATAATTTCCTGAGGGTTGGCAGGTGTCCCCAGATTACCCATGTTAACTGTCGATTGTTGCCTTTTGATGGCGGCTTAGGAGCTGCTGGACTATACTGCTCTTATTTAGCTTTGCCAGTTATGATCCTGAGTGACTGGCTCACTGGGGAATGGGATGACCCGGCGTATCGGGCAGAGTTGTCTCTGCTGGGCCTAGATAGGGTCCACTTGGGCATATTTTATGGGGCACCACATTCCCTCTCTCTCCCGGAGATTACTAGGGGTAGGCAGAACTTGCAGAGTTTTACTCCGCAGAATTCCATGGAGTTCCATAAAAGCATCGCGAGATTCTGGAGAGTGATCCAGCGGGCTATAGAAAATATATCATAAACTACGCTACCCAACTTCATAACCTATAAACAAAATTCTAAACTAAATATGGACCCATTTATAAACCTGATATATTTTGGGCCTACTGAATCAGGTGGTCATAATAAATCTATATACACATTATCTACAAACTATATACATATTTATACTTTTGCAGAAAGAATATTGTCATTAGAATAAAACCCAACCATTTAAATGACCACCATAGGCGACGTGATCTAGCTAATAGTAACCTACACTTCTGAATAACCAAGACCAGCTTGTTTGTCAAAAGTAAGATTTTATTTACTAAATTATGGTATATAAGTTGAAAGTTTTATAAATGAATTTTATTAGCATTAAAGCAAGCATGATTGTAATGAAATATGAGAAAAATACAATTTAAGCAAGTGAATCAAATTTAAAGAAAATATATAAAGTTTAGCATTTCTAAAACCTAATTCCCTAACTAAGCTAAATAGATAGAAATTAAAGTAAAGTTCTTTGAGGATTCTTACGTGCTCCACGCAAAGTCCAGTAGCACATCACCCTCATCGGAAAGTCAGAAAGCAGCAGCCAGCCCAACCCTAAGGGCATGACTTTTTATACCTTTCTACGCTAACTAAACTAGCAAAGGAAAGTTTTCAGAAATCCTCGACGTCCCATTGGCTGAGAGTGACAAGTGACATGTCACCCGTTTCTCAAAAAGTTCCATAAAATCATGTCTCATAAAGACCATTGTCTCTTCCACGTGAAGCCAGAAGCTTCCTGCGTTTGCAACTATGTATTAAGTCATCCTCGCAGCTTCCATAGACTTTCATTACACTTCCGCGGATGCCAAGTTAAGGACTGACAAAATGTTCACTTTCGACCTTGGCCATGTCCGACAGAATGATGTCAGCTCATCAGTTTTTGCTTTGTGAATGCAGCTTCAATAAACGTTTTAATTCAGAATGGGCGTCTCGTGACTTTCTGCAGAATTATATGTCAGCTCTTTTTCTGCGGTTCAAATGACTAGGCCCAAAAGCAGGCAACTTATGTCTTCTAGTATAAAACAAACACAAGAAAAGTATTAATGTAAGAAATAAAGTAGATTCTGTATCCACCCCATGGTTTACTAATTAATTAACCCACCCGATTAATCAAAATGTTACCTAGCCATTGCAAACAAATAAAGCAGCGTTTATATTTACCAGTCTCCGTTTCTTCATGAGACCCATATGCACCTAGAATAGTAGAAATGACATCACACAGACAAGGAAAAGCAAAACAAGCACATGCTTCTTTTAAGTTTGCAGCAATTAGTAATGACAAAAACGAAAACAATAAATTATTTTATTATTTTGTACGAACAAAAAGATGCAACATTTATGCACGTTTATGAGCACACATGTTAGTCCCCCCACGTGTAAAGTTTAATCTAAGTTGTATTAGCACGACATATCACAAATCATTAATAATTTTATTCATGTTATGGAAATGTGATTTTGCGAGTTCAAACAAAATTTTGTTTTCTATCTCGCTCCATCAACTCCCTCATCTGGTGATTAACAAATCACCACACCAGCACTCAAAATTTTGGTAAATTAAATTTTTAAGAAATCGATTCAAATTCATTTGTATCAGTAAACCTAAAAGTCTGTTTCTGCATAATCTTTGCAATTAACATGACGCTCTCTATGTAACTCCTGTAATTCAATCTCCCTTTCTTCTTCTTTTCTGAGTTTATAGATTCTTTTCTTTTCTTTCAACTGTTTCTTTCTTTTATGTAACAAACAACCTAATTTGGTCAAAATAAAAATGAATAGTATTATAATCAAAGGTGCCAGAATCTTGCCAAGAATTGAACTTCCGATATTATGAAACCAGTTTTTAATTGCTTGAAACCTTTTTGAAAGTTTCCCTGTAAAATCTTCTTCTTCTAAAGGAATTATCTCTGAATGCATTTGTGTAATATTCTTAATATACATTTCAATATTCTTACTTTCATCAGGTATATATGTACAGCAATGTTGGACATGTAAAATGCCACAGACTCCTCCCTCTTTTGCTAGGAGTATGTCTAAAGCAAGACGATCTTGAATTACCATGGATCTAATTGCAATAACTTCAACATTCACTAATTGAAACCCATCAGCAGTGTCAGTTGATAATCTATCAACTATAGTGGACAATTTTCTAATTCTTCCAGCATTTAGGGTTATACCAACAAAAGGTATTACAGCTTGAAAAATATCTCCCAGAACTTCGGTAAAAGTTTCTCTTTTAGCTCTATTTACATAATTATGAATTTTAAACAATCCTTCTGAATCTCTGTCAACATGAAACACTTTAGGAAAAACAATTCCCACATAACAAGTTCCATACCAATGGTCTGGAAGGTTATAGTAGGCTTTATCACCACAAACAAAATAAATCCCAGGAAAGATAGGATCTTTTCCACCTTTAAATCCCCAACCTCCCATAATCTGATAAGTATCTTCACAGTTACTTGCACCTACAAAATAATTATCAAAAAGTGTATTATCTCTTCTAATGCAAAGCTTTCCACTAACTGGTTTGTCTATGTGAATTGCAATATTTTCAAGCATTTTGCCATTTAATTTCTCATCCTCTTTTTGCCAGAAGGCTGACTTAGTCTGCTTGACTAATTCATTTCTCTTATAAATTGCTCTTCTCTCCTCAACCATATTCAAAAATTTCTTTCCTTCAGCACTTAATTTACATGTTAAATTATTCTTGTAAGCATACTCATAAGTGAGTTCGTTAGTAACAAGGAAATATTCTCTCAATTGTTTTGCTTTCTTATGCTTATTTAAAGCATTATCAATCTTAACATTAGCAAAAATTTCATCATAATTTGAATAGTAATATTCTAAACGACCAGTTTGATAAAATAAACTAGTTAATACACTACATGTTACAGCATAAGTGAGAGGAAGCATATTATATGTTACTCCCTCAGAAACAGAAGCAGGTAACTTAACACAGACATAGCAGTCTTTTGCATCCATTACCTTTACATATTCACTCAATAGCTTTGTGAATGTATTACTTGAAAAATCACCTATTGATTTATCTTGATGAATGTTAGGCTGATGATCAATAACTTTTGCAGATGTACTATGTTTAGTTTGACTAACCAGAGCTTTGCTTGTTATGTTAACTTTGTGTAATTCTCTATTCATTTCTAAAGGGATAATCACAGCTAGTACCAACCAGAGCAGAACTAAAATGAGCAGACATACCAGAGTCATCTTACAGCATCTTTTAAAAACAGAACACTTTGAAGTGCTCTCCTTAACATAAGGCATTTTTAGGTTAGTTTTAGCCTCAAAAATAAAAATAAATTTTAAAATTTATATACACCCCCCTTTTAAAATATATTTTTCTTTTATAACCCTAAACAAGATTTCTTCGACCTTATGTCATACATAAGTTTTCTTCAACTAAACAGTTTTTCTTCGACCTTGTGTCAACTAACAAATTTTCTTCAGCCTTTTGCCAATTTAATAATTCTGTACTTCAATCATTGTCACTAATTTCTCGTATTTCGTTTTCTTCTTCACTACTATCATATATGTCAATAACAGGTGGAATTACTAAGTAAGTCCACTCAGGAGACTTGTATTTCTGGTTTGGTCTTATTATTCTCTTCCCTTTTCTCGATATCACTTCAATTTTTCTTCCAACTCCAACTTCTTTTCCTGGACTCTTTTGACTACTTATTTCCTCTACTTGTTCTATTGGCTTTTTGATCAATCTTACTCTCAATCTTCCACCTGGCCAGTAGTCTGCTTTTCTCACGTACTTCTTCTTTGGTTCAGAATTATTTGATTCTGACTTCCAAGTCCTTTTCTTTCTGTTTTCACTTCCACCTTCCACGTCACTTTCTTCAGTTTCGTAGTCTGAAATTTCAATTGACTCAGGAACTTCTCTATTCGGCAATTTCACTCCTTCAGGAACTTCACTTTGTCTTCCATCACTGGTACTCGGTAATTCGTTCTCCTCCTCTTCCTCAATTACCTCTAACTTCCCAGATTTCGGATTTTTGTTCCTTACTTCAGAGTTTGTTCTCTGCCTTTCGATACTCTCCTGGTCTAAAACTTCTTTTGGTTCAGCTTCTTTGTCTTCAATAGAGACAACCGAATCCTCAGTTATCTTTCCCTTTAACAGATTCTCTTCACCTTCAGAATCTATTTCAATTATTTCTAAGTCTTTTCTTGTCAGATTTCCATTCACTGGTACAGTTTCCAGATGTCGACTTTCTTGTCGATCTTCAGAATCTGGAATTACTTCACCTTCTGTTCTGTCTTCTGCTTCAGAATCTGAATCATCTGTGGTATCACTTTCAACGTCAGAACTCTCAGGAGTTGGTACTGGAATAGTATGACTAGGATGAATCCAACGCTTCAATCCTCTGCACTTTACAGCATTAGTAGTGATCAAGATTATCTGCCTAGGTTTCTGCCATCTAGGAGCTAGACAATTCCTTCTCCGATGTACTTTCGTTCTGACCCAATCGCCAGGTCTCAGATCATGAGTCAAAACTTTTTCATTTGATTGAGCTTCAGTTCCCACCTGATTAGACACAGAAGTTACCATATCAGATAACCTTTTACAGTAATCCAAAATTGCACTGTCATTTATGCTCAACAGTTTACCTACAGGTACAAAAGCTTGCCTCATAACTCTTCCCATTAAAATTTCATGAGGACTCAAACCTGTCTTTTTATCTGGTGTACTTCTTAATGACATCAAAACAAGTGGAAGAGCATCAGTCCACTTAATACCTGTTTCAAGACACATTTTTCTAATTCTGTTTTTGATTGTTCCATTTATTTGTTCAACTACACCTGATGCCTCTGGTCTGTATGCACAGTGTATTTTCTGCTCAATGCTCAAAGCTTCACAAATTAACTTCATCAGTTTGTTATCAAAATGGCTTCCTCCATCACTCTCAATAGTGACTGGAAAACCGTACCTTGGGATGATTTCTCTGAGCAATAGTTTTGCTACTGTAATTGAATCACAATGTCGTGTAGGGAAAGCTTCTACCCATCTTGAGAATAAACATACAATTACAAGTACATATTTCAAACAGTTGTGTAAGGGCATTTCAATGAAATCCATTTGTAACCTGGTAAAGGGACCACCCTCTCGACCAATTATTCCTGTCCCCACCACTGATTTTCTGTTTGGATTCATTTGTTGGCATGACAAACACCTTTGACAAAAAGATTCAGCAATGGTTCTAAATTTGGTATTGAACCATGTTTCTCTAAAAAGTCTGACCATAGAATCTCTTCCTAGATGTGCAGGACCATGATATAATCTGGCCATGTCAGCAATCAAGCAATTTGGTAACACTACTCTGCCATCTTTGTAAACCCACACTCCATCTTCTTCACGTGGTCTACAATCTGATCTTAACCATAGGTCTTTTTCTTCATCATCTGCTTCGTTTTGTAAATCTCTAATCTCATGCCATGTTTCTACAACAGTTGTTAGCATTAATGAATTTGAATCAGTTTCTTTACTCCTCTCCCGATTGTATGAATAATTTTTCCTTGCGCAGTACTTTGCTGTTTCATCTGCGAAGGCATTTCCCTTGGAAATATAATCAGTTCCTCTAGTGTGCGCTGCACATTTGACAATGGCAATTTCTTTTGGCAATTGTATTGCTTCAATTAATCTTCTAATGAAAACTGCATTTTTAATTGGTGATCCTGTTGATGTCATGTATCCTCTCTGTGACCAGAGTTGTCCATAATCATGCACAACTCCGTACCCATACTGACTATCAGTAATGATGGTAACTCTTATATCCTTTGATATTTCACATGCACGAATTAAAGCAATCAATTCAGCCACTTGTGCTGAACGAACTCCTTCAAGACATGATGCTTCTTCAACATCTACAACTGTACAAACTGAGTATGAAGCTTTCAAGACACCTCCTTCGGATCTTAAGCATGAGCCATCTACAAAGTAGACAAAATCCGATTCAGACAAAGGTCTGTCTTTGATGTCTTTTCTTGGTTTAGTGCAGAATTCCATGACATCTAAACATTCATGTTCTGTTTCAATGTCATCAACAATTTCAGAATCGGGCAGTAATGTAGAAGGATTCAGATTCAAACATCTTGAAATCGAAACATTATCTGCTCCCAGTATGATTTTCTCATACTTTGTCAATCTGCTACTTGTTAAATGTTGAGTCTTACCTCTTGTCAGTAATATTTCAACTGAATGAGGCACAAAAACTTTCACATAATGATTCCTTCACTTTGTTCGAGGCTGATACTTGTAGCTGCAACTGCTTTCAAACAACCTGGTAATGCTTTTGCAATTGGATCAAGAACTGCAGAGAAGTATGCAATAGGTTTCTTTAAATTTCCATGTCTCTGTATTAATACAGATAATGCACATCCTTCTCTCTCACTGCAATACAGTTCAAAATCTTTCTCATAATTTGGCATACCTAAAGCAGGAGCTTGACATAAGCTCTTTTTCAGGTTCTCAAAAGATTCCATCTCAGCATCATTGAGAATAATTGGATCTTTTACATCTGATTTGGTCAGTCTTTGTAGTGGTTTTGCAATTACTGAAAATCCACTTATCCATTGTCGACAGTAACCTACCATTCCCAGGAACATTCTGACCTGTCTTTGTGTTCTTGGCGGTAACATTGCTTGAATCATTTTTATTCTCTCTATTGTTACTTGTCTTTTTCCTTTTGCAATTCTGTGACCAAGATATTTTACTTCTTGTTTGCAAAACTGTAGTTTTGCTGGGGACACTTTATGTCCTTCTTCTGCAAGGCGATTTAACAGAATTATTGTGTCTCTTACACAATTTTCTCTTGTCTTTGCGGCTATTAACAAATCATCAATATACTGCACCAACGTAGACCTACCTGGTAAGTCTAAATCTTCTAATGATCTTTTTAACAATTCATTAAAGATTGAAGGACTTTCTGTATAGCCCTGAGGGATTCTTGTCCATCCAAGGGTCTTACCTTGGAATCTGAAAGCAAAGATTTCATAACTGTCTGGATGTAAGGGAACAGTAAAGAATGCATTGCAAAGGTCAATGACTGTGTACCATTCAGCATCATGTGGAATCTGAAATAGAATTACTGCTGGATTTGGAACCACAGGACAACATGGAACGACAATTTGATTAACCTTTCTCAAATCTTGTACGATCCTAAATGTTCCGTTAGACTTTTTAACTCCCATAATTGGTGAATTACAAGAGCTACTCTTCATTTCCTTTAATACACCTTGCTTGATTAATTTTTCAATTATAGGTGTAATACCTTCAATTGTTTCTGTTTTCATTTTATATTGTGGAGTGTTTGGAAATTCTATTCCCTGTTTCAATGCAATTTTCACAGGATCTACGTTTTTCATTAGACCCATCTCATTCCCAGTAAAATCCCATATTTCAGATTTCACTGTTTCTTTCAGTTCTTCAGGTAAATCCTTTTCTTCAAATGCAGGAAACAATTTTGTTTCTTCTGCTTCCATCATCATCATTGTCATCCTGTATAAACCATCTTCCTCCATTGTTTGTAACTCAACTCCATCAGGAGAACAATATATTCTGCAATTCATTTTACATAGGATGTCTCTGCCTAATAGATTTACTGGACTACTATTACAAACCACAAATCTGTGTTTGTCTCTGTAATTTCCAATTTCAACTGGTACTGGATCAGTTAAATCTGTTTTAATTTGCTGATTACTTACTCCCACAACTTGGATGGTATCCCCAGAGAGAGGTAGGTTTTCAATTTCCACTGATCTAACAGTAGAACGGGTAGCACCAGTGTCCACTAGAAAAGTGATGTCTACATCATTAACTTTCCCGTTTACATAAGGACCAGACTGGTCAACCTCAAGAGTGGCTCCAACAACACACTCTTCCTCCTCTCTCGGGCACCGTCAGCAATAATCATCAGAATCACTGTCTTGACTTTCTGCTAATAAAAATTGTTGTGAAGCATTTTGCATTTGAACCCTTTGTTGTTTTTGCTGTTTTTGTGGTTTTATTACCTGTTCACTTCCCTGAAATCCCACGTTTGGATTATATTTTTGAACTCCCCCACAATTCGGAAAAGGTGGTTGTGGCAATTGGTCTTGACGATTATTCACCTGTTGTTGTTGCTGTTGTTGTAACTGTCGCTGAATGTTAAATTCGTTTAACCCCTGTTGCATCTGTAGCTGTTGCTGCAGGTTAACACCATTCTGCATCTGTGGATTCAATAAGGGATTCTTTAAGTTTTTTGGAGGATGAGGACACTCGTCCCTCCAATGTCCAATTTCGCCACAATTAAAACAAGGTAATCTTTGCTTCAGCTCTTCTATCTTTGGGCTAAATTTCTTTGGGAAATTATTACCTTTAAACTTTCCTTGTATCTGGTTTGTATTTCCAGTTTGAACAAAATTAGTGTTCTTATTTCCCATGCTGGCAATCTGTTGCTCAGCCACCTTTACCTGAGCCCACATGGCTTTCTCCTTCAGCTTCTTCTGTTTTACTTCTATTTCATCACTGCAATATTTTGCTTTTCTTAGAATATCATCTACAGATAGTGATTGCCATCCGACAATACTAGTTCTGATCATTTCTCCAATTTCAGGTTTTAGTCCATAAACAAATCTATAGATAAAATGACTCATGTCTTTTTCATCTAATTTTTCATAACCACTGTATTGTTTAAAGATTAACAGTAGTCTTTCATAAAAAGAATGAACTGATTCTTTTGTTTCCTGTTCTGTTCTTTCTATTTTAACCCAATCAACTTCTTTGGGTGGAATTTTGTTTTTCATCCAAACAATTACTTTCTCATAAAAATCCATTACAAGTGGATTAGGAGCGCCTGTCTCTTTGATTCGTTCAGGTTCTGCTTTTGGCCAACTAATAGATATTTTACATTCTGTCCAAAGATCAGATGGAACTACAATGTCAAAAAATCCATCTAAATCAATCCACAGAACTTTTGACACTTTGATAAATCTATCAACTTGCCTGTACCACTCGACTGGTTTTTCCCTCAATTTTGGAAAGTCATTTGTAAATAACAGAATGTCCTGTCTCGACCACGGGATATGTACATATCCTCCACCTGCAACTTCTCTCATTGGAAATTGTTTTGACAATTTATCCAATCTTTCATCTTCCTTCTTTTTCGTCCATTTTACTCTCCATTTATTCAGTTCTCCTAGCTTTTTGATATAGACAATCAAATCTTTAATGTGAACTATTCTTCCCATTGAGTTCAAACTCTCAATGTCACTTTCTGAAAAGTCTAATCTGTAATGCTTTGCAAAATTCTTTTGTTTACTCACATCGATTTCAAGTTCTGCAGCTAGATCCTCTAATTGATCATATTTATTTTTCGTTTTCCACTGAATGCTTTTGCAAATGAATAGTAGTTCATCATCCCGATAGTAATTTAAACTATCTGGGCCAATTGTTCCAATTATTAATTCTTCGATATTCGCTTTTAATTTGGCCACATCAAGTTTTGGTGTGGTTACCCTGACTTCAGGACTCCCTATATCTGATACAGCACCCATTGGTGTTTTTGGAGATAAATCCTCATTAAAGGTTAAATCAGGCATTCTCGATTTAGAAGTGTTTATTTCAGATAAATCTGAATAAAATCTTTCAGCAGCCTTTTGAATTTCTGTATTTAAAGGAATAGTTAATCCATTTTTGTTTGTATTCTTTTGATCAAATACAGGCTGAACAGGACCAATTGTTACTGGAACTGTGACAGCTTCCATGCCTTTTGTCATTCTTTTAATTAATTCTTCTTTAGATCTTAAATATTCATTATAATCAACATCTTCAACATTTCTTGTTTCTCTTGCAAAATCTTTTGGAGGTTCCCTTGCTCTTGGAGTCATTGTAAAATGTCTACCTTCATTTCGAGCATTCTCGAATTCTGGTCTTCTAGGAGTTTCAGTGATTTCACAATTATTTGGATAAAGTTTAGGAGCTTCACTAATTGGAGGTGCACTCGGTGAAGTTTCAGTAGAAACCACCGGAGTAGACCATGATCTAGGAGGTCTCAAAGGCTGATTAGGCTGATTCTTTCTAGCAGTTGTATATATTTCTTCCATAACTGCATCCTCAGATTCACTTTCCATAGATTTCCCTGTAGGAGTACCCATTACCATTTCATGAATTAAATACAATCCTTCACTCATGTTTCCCTGTCTCCACATTCGCAATCTATCTTCATGAGTTTCTCTTTTCCAAGATGGATTTTTAGAAGGTCTTTTAATTCCACTAGCTTCTCTTTGTAACTGATACATCTCGTCTTCCCACTCAACTAAAGCTTCAAATTGAGTTGGTCTCGGTTTTGGAACAAGAGCATTCATTTTCTCTCGTAAATTTCTTAAAACTCTTACATTAAATGAACCATCATCAGGCCAAGCTAAAACACCGTCGTTTTTAGTATAGCGTTTCCAACTGTCGAACCATAGGACAGTATGATATCCGTATTCACCTTCCATGTACGCTGCAGGTGTTTTATACTTATGAAGTAGTTTACCACCTCGCGTTTCGATTTTCTTGTCAGGTGAAAATAAATTCTTAAATTTCTGAAATAATGTTGTCTTTTTCTCAACATGTTTAAAATGATAACTAATTTTTAAAAGTTAAATTTAATTCACAAAATCGTTCGTAAAATATTTCCGGGATGTTCCGCAAAACAACCAATCCGTGCGCGAAACACACCAACAAGCCAATGACAGTTGAGCTACGTCACTTTTCTGCTCAACCAATAAATTTAGAGTTTTTCCGAAGGACCAAGCAGCTCACAGGCCGTCAGAGACTCAAGAGCCAATCAGAATACAGCTTGTGACGTAGGTCACCCAATCCCAGCGCGGCTCTGTGACGTACACAGCAGCTGCGGTTTCTCGCTTCTCACTCCTGGCGCTTACCCCTCCTTCACAAAATCTTTTCACAGCGCCATTTTAAGGACACTTTTCAGTGTAAATTAATTCTTAACAATGACTATAAAGACAACATCTGTTCGTTTCACTATTTAGGATAGTTTACATACATTCAAGTATCCACACTTCGGAATAGACGGCGCTATTCACACTAAGGATAATATTCAATTGTCAGTAGAGTAACCTTACCCCACCCTTCTAACAAGTATAATTATGAACTCGCTTTGCTCTGAACCCACCGCGAAGTGAAAGTTCTAAGAGTTCCACTTGAACATAAAATACAATTCAAACTCGCACTTTCATACAGAAAATTCCCTAATTTCAAACACACATGAAATCCGTACAGGACTCTCACCTGTTTATAGAAATCATGCACCGTTAGCAAAATAACGACGTTATCCGTACAGGGCTCTCACCTGTTTATAGATATGAAACATGTACCCGTACAGGACTCTAACCTGTTTATAGATAATCATGCACCGACGTTAATTTTACCCTTCACTCAAGCTCGGATATAACTAATACTCTCATCACAGTGAGTTTTATGGAAGGCGCTTTGTCCCTATTCTCATGCTGCTTTGATTTCTTAGAAAACCCTCACTATACAAGATTCAGACCTAGCCCTAAAACTGTGTTGCTCGGCGACAACACTATGGTACACGGCGATACCTCTTGTGATACTCGGCGATATCACTACAAACGGAACAGATGGCTTGCGTGACTAATTTCTCGCCACACAATCTATACCGGTATAGCTTACAGATAGCACGAAAAACAAACTTAACATGTGTTAAAACATCGATCCTATTTCCATACCATAATGTAACCCCTAGCAACCAACATATTACCTTGGTTACCTCTTAGCAACCATCAATTTCTGCTACCAGAGAATTGATCCAGCGGGCTATAGAAAATATATCATAAACTACGCTACCCAACTTCATAACCTATAAACAAAATTCTAAACTAAATATGGACCCATTTATAAACCTGATATATTTTGGGCCTACTGAATCAGGTGGTCATAATAAATCTATATACACATTATCTACAAACTATATACATATTTATACTTTTGCAGAAAGAATATTGTCATTAGAATAAAACCCAACCATTTAAATGACCACCATAGGCGACGTGATCTAGCTAATAGTAACCTACACTTCTGAATAACCAAGACCAGCTTGTTTGTCAAAAGTAAGATTTTATTTACTAAATTATGGTATATAAGTTGAAAGTTTTATAAATGAATTTTATTAGCATTAAAGCAAGCATGATTGTAATGAAATATGAGAAAAATACAATTTAAGCAAGTGAATCAAATTTAAAGAAAATATATAAAGTTTAGCATTTCTAAAACCTAATTCCCTAACTAAGCTAAATAGATAGAAATTAAAGTAAAGTTCTTTGAGGATTCTTACGTGCTCCACGCAAAGTCCAGTAGCACATCACCCTCATCGGAAAGTCAGAAAGCAGCAGCCAGCCCAACCCTAAGGGCATGACTTTTTATACCTTTCTACGCTAACTAAACTAGCAAAGGAAAGTTTTCAGAAATCCTCGACGTCCCATTGGCTGAGAGTGACAAGTGACATGTCACCCGTTTCTCAAAAAGTTCCATAAAATCATGTCTCATAAAGACCATTGTCTCTTCCACGTGAAGCCAGAAGCTTCCTGCGTTTGCAACTATGTATTAAGTCATCCTCGCAGCTTCCATAGACTTTCATTACACTTCCGCGGATGCCAAGTTAAGGACTGACAAAATGTTCACTTTCGACCTTGGCCATGTCCGACAGAATGATGTCAGCTCATCAGTTTTTGCTTTGTGAATGCAGCTTCAATAAACGTTTTAATTCAGAATGGGCGTCTCGTGACTTTCTGCAGAATTATATGTCAGCTCTTTTTCTGCGGTTCAAATGACTAGGCCCAAAAGCAGGCAACTTATGTCTTCTAGTATAAAACAAACACAAGAAAAGTATTAATGTAAGAAATAAAGTAGATTCTGTATCCACCCCATGGTTTACTAATTAATTAACCCACCCGATTAATCAAAATGTTACCTAGCCATTGCAAACAAATAAAGCAGCGTTTATATTTACCAGTCTCCGTTTCTTCATGAGACCCATATGCACCTAGAATAGTAGAAATGACATCACACAGACAAGGAAAAGCAAAACAAGCACATGCTTCTTTTAAGTTTGCAGCAATTAGTAATGACAAAAACGAAAACAATAAATTATTTTATTATTTTGTACGAACAAAAAGATGCAACATTTATGCACGTTTATGAGCACACATGTTAGTCCCCCCACGTGTAAAGTTTAATCTAAGTTGTATTAGCACGACATATCACAAATCATTAATAATTTTATTCATGTTATGGAAATGTGATTTTGCGAGTTCAAACAAAATTTTGTTTTCTATCTCGCTCCATCAACTCCCTCATCTGGTGATTAACAAATCACCACACCAGCACTCAAAATTTTGGTAAATTAAATTTTTAAGAAATCGATTCAAATTCATTTGTATCAGTAAACCTAAAAGTCTGTTTCTGCATAATCTTTGCAATTAACATGACGCTCTCTATGTAACTCCTGTAATTCAATCTCCCTTTCTTCTTCTTTTCTGAGTTTATAGATTCTTTTCTTTTCTTTCAACTGTTTCTTTCTTTTATGTAACAAACAACCTAATTTGGTCAAAATAAAAATGAATAGTATTATAATCAAAGGTGCCAGAATCTTGCCAAGAATTGAACTTCCGATATTATGAAACCAGTTTTTAATTGCTTGAAACCTTTTTGAAAGTTTCCCTGTAAAATCTTCTTCTTCTAAAGGAATTATCTCTGAATGCATTTGTGTAATATTCTTAATATACATTTCAATATTCTTACTTTCATCAGGTATATATGTACAGCAATGTTGGACATGTAAAATGCCACAGACTCCTCCCTCTTTTGCTAGGAGTATGTCTAAAGCAAGACGATCTTGAATTACCATGGATCTAATTGCAATAACTTCAACATTCACTAATTGAAACCCATCAGCAGTGTCAGTTGATAATCTATCAACTATAGTGGACAATTTTCTAATTCTTCCAGCATTTAGGGTTATACCAACAAAAGGTATTACAGCTTGAAAAATATCTCCCAGAACTTCGGTAAAAGTTTCTCTTTTAGCTCTATTTACATAATTATGAATTTTAAACAATCCTTCTGAATCTCTGTCAACATGAAACACTTTAGGAAAAACAATTCCCACATAACAAGTTCCATACCAATGGTCTGGAAGGTTATAGTAGGCTTTATCACCACAAACAAAATAAATCCCAGGAAAGATAGGATCTTTTCCACCTTTAAATCCCCAACCTCCCATAATCTGATAAGTATCTTCACAGTTACTTGCACCTACAAAATAATTATCAAAAAGTGTATTATCTCTTCTAATGCAAAGCTTTCCACTAACTGGTTTGTCTATGTGAATTGCAATATTTTCAAGCATTTTGCCATTTAATTTCTCATCCTCTTTTTGCCAGAAGGCTGACTTAGTCTGCTTGACTAATTCATTTCTCTTATAAATTGCTCTTCTCTCCTCAACCATATTCAAAAATTTCTTTCCTTCAGCACTTAATTTACATGTTAAATTATTCTTGTAAGCATACTCATAAGTGAGTTCGTTAGTAACAAGGAAATATTCTCTCAATTGTTTTGCTTTCTTATGCTTATTTAAAGCATTATCAATCTTAACATTAGCAAAAATTTCATCATAATTTGAATAGTAATATTCTAAACGACCAGTTTGATAAAATAAACTAGTTAATACACTACATGTTACAGCATAAGTGAGAGGAAGCATATTATATGTTACTCCCTCAGAAACAGAAGCAGGTAACTTAACACAGACATAGCAGTCTTTTGCATCCATTACCTTTACATATTCACTCAATAGCTTTGTGAATGTATTACTTGAAAAATCACCTATTGATTTATCTTGATGAATGTTAGGCTGATGATCAATAACTTTTGCAGATGTACTATGTTTAGTTTGACTAACCAGAGCTTTGCTTGTTATGTTAACTTTGTGTAATTCTCTATTCATTTCTAAAGGGATAATCACAGCTAGTACCAACCAGAGCAGAACTAAAATGAGCAGACATACCAGAGTCATCTTACAGCATCTTTTAAAAACAGAACACTTTGAAGTGCTCTCCTTAACATAAGGCATTTTTAGGTTAGTTTTAGCCTCAAAAATAAAAATAAATTTTAAAATTTATATACACCCCCCTTTTAAAATATATTTTTCTTTTATAACCCTAAACAAGATTTCTTCGACCTTATGTCATACATAAGTTTTCTTCAACTAAACAGTTTTTCTTCGACCTTGTGTCAACTAACAAATTTTCTTCAGCCTTTTGCCAATTTAATAATTCTGTACTTCAATCATTGTCACTAATTTCTCGTATTTCGTTTTCTTCTTCACTACTATCATATATGTCAATAACAGGTGGAATTACTAAGTAAGTCCACTCAGGAGACTTGTATTTCTGGTTTGGTCTTATTATTCTCTTCCCTTTTCTCGATATCACTTCAATTTTTCTTCCAACTCCAACTTCTTTTCCTGGACTCTTTTGACTACTTATTTCCTCTACTTGTTCTATTGGCTTTTTGATCAATCTTACTCTCAATCTTCCACCTGGCCAGTAGTCTGCTTTTCTCACGTACTTCTTCTTTGGTTCAGAATTATTTGATTCTGACTTCCAAGTCCTTTTCTTTCTGTTTTCACTTCCACCTTCCACGTCACTTTCTTCAGTTTCGTAGTCTGAAATTTCAATTGACTCAGGAACTTCTCTATTCGGCAATTTCACTCCTTCAGGAACTTCACTTTGTCTTCCATCACTGGTACTCGGTAATTCGTTCTCCTCCTCTTCCTCAATTACCTCTAACTTCCCAGATTTCGGATTTTTGTTCCTTACTTCAGAGTTTGTTCTCTGCCTTTCGATACTCTCCTGGTCTAAAACTTCTTTTGGTTCAGCTTCTTTGTCTTCAATAGAGACAACCGAATCCTCAGTTATCTTTCCTTTTAACAGATTCTCTTCACCTTCAGAATCTATTTCAATTATTTCTAAGTCTTTTCTTGTCAGATTTCCATTCACTGGTACAGTTTCCAGATGTCGACTTTCTTGTCGATCTTCAGAATCTGGAATTACTTCACCTTCTGTTCTGTCTTCTGCTTCAGAATCTGAATCATCTGTGGTATCACTTTCAACGTCAGAACTCTCAGGAGTTGGTACTGGAATAGTATGACTAGGATGAATCCAACGCTTCAATCCTCTGCACTTTACAGCATTAGTAGTGATCAAGATTATCTGCCTAGGTTTCTGCCATCTAGGAGCTAGACAATTCCTTCTCCGATGTACTTTCGTTCTGACCCAATCGCCAGGTCTCAGATCATGAGTCAAAACTTTTTCATTTGATTGAGCTTCAGTTCCCACCTGATTAGACACAGAAGTTACCATATCAGATAACCTTTTACAGTAATCCAAAATTGCACTGTCATTTATGCTCAACAGTTTACCTACAGGTACAAAAGCTTGCCTCATAACTCTTCCCATTAAAATTTCATGAGGACTCAAACCTGTCTTTTTATCTGGTGTACTTCTTAATGACATCAAAACAAGTGGAAGAGCATCAGTCCACTTAATACCTGTTTCAAGACACATTTTTCTAATTCTGTTTTTGATTGTTCCATTTATTTGTTCAACTACACCTGATGCCTCTGGTCTGTATGCACAGTGTATTTTCTGCTCAATGCTCAAAGCTTCACAAATTAACTTCATCAGTTTGTTATCAAAATGGCTTCCTCCATCACTCTCAATAGTGACTGGAAAACCGTACCTTGGGATGATTTCTCTGAGCAATAGTTTTGCTACTGTAATTGAATCACAATGTCGTGTAGGGAAAGCTTCTACCCATCTTGAGAATAAACATACAATTACAAGTACATATTTCAAACAGTTGTGTAAGGGCATTTCAATGAAATCCATTTGTAACCTGGTAAAGGGACCACCCTCTCGACCAATTATTCCTGTCCCCACCACTGATTTTCTGTTTGGATTCATTTGTTGGCATGACAAACACCTTTGACAAAAAGATTCAGCAATGGTTCTAAATTTGGTATTGAACCATGTTTCTCTAAAAAGTCTGACCATAGAATCTCTTCCTAGATGTGCAGGACCATGATATAATCTGGCCATGTCAGCAATCAAGCAATTTGGTAACACTACTCTGCCATCTTTGTAAACCCACACTCCATCTTCTTCACGTGGTCTACAATCTGATCTTAACCATAGGTCTTTTTCTTCATCATCTGCTTCGTTTTGTAAATCTCTAATCTCATGCCATGTTTCTACAACAGTTGTTAGCATTAATGAATTTGAATCAGTTTCTTTACTCCTCTCCCGATTGTATGAATAATTTTTCCTTGCGCAGTACTTTGCTGTTTCATCTGCGAAGGCATTTCCCTTGGAAATATAATCAGTTCCTCTAGTGTGCGCTGCACATTTGACAATGGCAATTTCTTTTGGCAATTGTATTGCTTCAATTAATCTTCTAATGAAAACTGCATTTTTAATTGGTGATCCTGTTGATGTCATGTATCCTCTCTGTGACCAGAGTTGTCCATAATCATGCACAACTCCGTACCCATACTGACTATCAGTAATGATGGTAACTCTTATATCCTTTGATATTTCACATGCACGAATTAAAGCAATCAATTCAGCCACTTGTGCTGAACGAACTCCTTCAAGACATGATGCTTCTTCAACATCTACAACTGTACAAACTGAGTATGAAGCTTTCAAGACACCTCCTTCGGATCTTAAGCATGAGCCATCTACAAAGTAGACAAAATCCGATTCAGACAAAGGTCTGTCTTTGATGTCTTTTCTTGGTTTAGTGCAGAATTCCATGACATCTAAACATTCATGTTCTGTTTCAATGTCATCAACAATTTCAGAATCGGGCAGTAATGTAGAAGGATTCAGATTCAAACATCTTGAAATCGAAACATTATCTGCTCCCAGTATGATTTTCTCATACTTTGTCAATCTGCTACTTGTTAAATGTTGAGTCTTACCTCTTGTCAGTAATATTTCAACTGAATGAGGCACAAAAACTTTCACATAATGATTCCTTCACTTTGTTCGAGGCTGATACTTGTAGCTGCAACTGCTTTCAAACAACCTGGTAATGCTTTTGCAATTGGATCAAGAACTGCAGAGAAGTATGCAATAGGTTTCTTTAAATTTCCATGTCTCTGTATTAATACAGATAATGCACATCCTTCTCTCTCACTGCAATACAGTTCAAAATCTTTCTCATAATTTGGCATACCTAAAGCAGGAGCTTGACATAAGCTCTTTTTCAGGTTCTCAAAAGATTCCATCTCAGCATCATTGAGAATAATTGGATCTTTTACATCTGATTTGGTCAGTCTTTGTAGTGGTTTTGCAATTACTGAAAATCCACTTATCCATTGTCGACAGTAACCTACCATTCCCAGGAACATTCTGACCTGTCTTTGTGTTCTTGGCGGTAACATTGCTTGAATCATTTTTATTCTCTCTATTGTTACTTGTCTTTTTCCTTTTGCAATTCTGTGACCAAGATATTTTACTTCTTGTTTGCAAAACTGTAGTTTTGCTGGGGACACTTTATGTCCTTCTTCTGCAAGGCGATTTAACAGAATTATTGTGTCTCTTACACAATTTTCTCTTGTCTTTGCGGCTATTAACAAATCATCAATATACTGCACCAACGTAGACCTACCTGGTAAGTCTAAATCTTCTAATGATCTTTTTAACAATTCATTAAAGATTGAAGGACTTTCTGTATAGCCCTGAGGGATTCTTGTCCATCCAAGGGTCTTACCTTGGAATCTGAAAGCAAAGATTTCATAACTGTCTGGATGTAAGGGAACAGTAAAGAATGCATTGCAAAGGTCAATGACTGTGTACCATTCAGCATCATGTGGAATCTGAAATAGAATTACTGCTGGATTTGGAACCACAGGACAACATGGAACGACAATTTGATTAACCTTTCTCAAATCTTGTACGATCCTAAATGTTCCGTTAGACTTTTTAACTCCCATAATTGGTGAATTACAAGAGCTACTCTTCATTTCCTTTAATACACCTTGCTTGATTAATTTTTCAATTATAGGTGTAATACCTTCAATTGTTTCTGTTTTCATTTTATATTGTGGAGTGTTTGGAAATTCTATTCCCTGTTTCAATGCAATTTTCACAGGATCTACGTTTTTCATTAGACCCATCTCATTCCCAGTAAAATCCCATATTTCAGATTTCACTGTTTCTTTCAGTTCTTCAGGTAAATCCTTTTCTTCAAATGCAGGAAACAATTTTGTTTCTTCTGCTTCCATCATCATCATTGTCATCCTGTATAAACCATCTTCCTCCATTGTTTGTAACTCAACTCCATCAGGAGAACAATATATTCTGCAATTCATTTTACATAGGATGTCTCTGCCTAATAGATTTACTGGACTACTATTACAAACCACACATCTGTGTTTGTCTCTGTAATTTCCAATTTCAACTGGTACTGGATCAGTTAAATCTGTTTTAATTTGCTGATTACTTACTCCCACAACTTGGATGGTATCCCCAGAGAGAGGTAGGTTTTCAATTTCCACTGATCTAACAGTAGAACGGGTAGCACCAGTGTCCACTAGAAAAGTGATGTCTACATCATTAACTTTCCCGTTTACATAAGGACCAGACTGGTCAACCTCAAGAGTGGCTCCAACAACACACTCTTCCTCCTCTCTCGGGCACCGTCAGCAATAATCATCAGAATCACTGTCTTGACTTTCTGCTAATAAAAATTGTTGTGAAGCATTTTGCATTTGAACCCTTTGTTGTTTTTGCTGTTTTTGTGGTTTTATTACCTGTTCACTTCCCTGAAATCCCACGTTTGGATTATATTTTTGAACTCCCCCACAATTCGGAAAAGGTGGTTGTGGCAATTGGTCTTGACGATTATTCACCTGTTGTTGTTGCTGTTGTTGTAACTGTCGCTGAATGTTAAATTCGTTTAACCCCTGTTGCATCTGTAGCTGTTGCTGCAGGTTAACACCATTCTGCATCTGTGGATTCAATAAGGGATTCTTTAAGTTTTTTGGAGGATGAGGACACTCGTCCCTCCAATGTCCAATTTCGCCACAATTAAAACAAGGTAATCTTTGCTTCAGCTCTTCTATCTTTGGGCTAAATTTCTTTGGGAAATTATTACCTTTAAACTTTCCTTGTATCTGGTTTGTATTTCCAGTTTGAACAAAATTAGTGTTCTTATTTCCCATGCTGGCAATCTGTTGCTCAGCCACCTTTACCTGAGCCCACATGGCTTTCTCCTTCAGCTTCTTCTGTTTTACTTCTATTTCATCACTGCAATATTTTGCTTTTCTTAGAATATCATCTACAGATAGTGATTGCCATCCGACAATACTAGTTCTGATCATTTCTCCAATTTCAGGTTTTAGTCCATAAACAAATCTATAGATAAAATGACTCATGTCTTTTTCATCTAATTTTTCATAACCACTGTATTGTTTAAAGATTAACAGTAGTCTTTCATAAAAAGAATGAACTGATTCTTTTGTTTCCTGTTCTGTTCTTTCTATTTTAACCCAATCAACTTCTTTGGGTGGAATTTTGTTTTTCATCCAAACAATTACTTTCTCATAAAAATCCATTACAAGTGGATTAGGAGCGCCTGTCTCTTTGATTCGTTCAGGTTCTGCTTTTGGCCAACTAATAGATATTTTACATTCTGTCCAAAGATCAGATGGAACTACAATGTCAAAAAATCCATCTAAATCAATCCACAGAACTTTTGACACTTTGATAAATCTATCAACTTGCCTGTACCACTCGACTGGTTTTTCCCTCAATTTTGGAAAGTCATTTGTAAATAACAGAATGTCCTGTCTCGACCACGGGATATGTACATATCCTCCACCTGCAACTTCTCTCATTGGAAATTGTTTTGACAATTTATCCAATCTTTCATCTTCCTTCTTTTTCGTCCATTTTACTCTCCATTTATTCAGTTCTCCTAGCTTTTTGATATAGACAATCAAATCTTTAATGTGAACTATTCTTCCCATTGAGTTCAAACTCTCAATGTCACTTTCTGAAAAGTCTAATCTGTAATGCTTTGCAAAATTCTTTTGTTTACTCACATCGATTTCAAGTTCTGCAGCTAGATCCTCTAATTGATCATATTTATTTTTCGTTTTCCACTGAATGCTTTTGCAAATGAATAGTAGTTCATCATCCCGATAGTAATTTAAACTATCTGGGCCAATTGTTCCAATTATTAATTCTTCGATATTCGCTTTTAATTTGGCCACATCAAGTTTTGGTGTGGTTACCCTGACTTCAGGACTCCCTATATCTGATACAGCACCCATTGGTGTTTTTGGAGATAAATCCTCATTAAAGGTTAAATCAGGCATTCTCGATTTAGAAGTGTTTATTTCAGATAAATCTGAATAAAATCTTTCAGCAGCCTTTTGAATTTCTGTATTTAAAGGAATAGTTAATCCATTTTTGTTTGTATTCTTTTGATCAAATACAGGCTGAACAGGACCAATTGTTACTGGAACTGTGACAGCTTCCATGCCTTTTGTCATTCTTTTAATTAATTCTTCTTTAGATCTTAAATATTCATTATAATCAACATCTTCAACATTTCTTGTTTCTCTTGCAAAATCTTTTGGAGGTTCCCTTGCTCTTGGAGTCATTGTAAAATGTCTACCTTCATTTCGAGCATTCTCGAATTCTGGTCTTCTAGGAGTTTCAGTGATTTCACAATTATTTGGATAAAGTTTAGGAGCTTCACTAATTGGAGGTGCACTCGGTGAAGTTTCAGTAGAAACCACCGGAGTAGACCATGATCTAGGAGGTCTCAAAGGCTGATTAGGCTGATTCTTTCTAGCAGTTGTATATATTTCTTCCATAACTGCATCCTCAGATTCACTTTCCATAGATTTCCCTGTAGGAGTACCCATTACCATTTCATGAATTAAATACAATCCTTCACTCATGTTTCCCTGTCTCCACATTCGCAATCTATCTTCATGAGTTTCTCTTTTCCAAGATGGATTTTTAGAAGGTCTTTTAATTCCACTAGCTTCTCTTTGTAACTGATACATCTCGTCTTCCCACTCAACTAAAGCTTCAAATTGAGTTGGTCTCGGTTTTGGAACAAGAGCATTCATTTTCTCTCGTAAATTTCTTAAAACTCTTACATTAAATGAACCATCATCAGGCCAAGCTAAAACACCGTCGTTTTTAGTATAGCGTTTCCAACTGTCGAACCATAGGACAGTATGATATCCGTATTCACCTTCCATGTACGCTGCAGGTGTTTTATACTTATGAAGTAGTTTACCACCTCGCGTTTCGATTTTCTTGTCAGGTGAAAATAAATTCTTAAATTTCTGAAATAATGTTGTCTTTTTCTCAACATGTTTAAAATGATAACTAATTTTTAAAAGTTAAATTTAATTCACAAAATCGTTCGTAAAATATTTCCGGGATGTTCCGCAAAACAACCAATCCGTGCGCGAAACACACCAACAAGCCAATGACAGTTGAGCTACGTCACTTTTCTGCTCAACCAATAAATTTAGAGTTTTTCCGAAGGACCAAGCAGCTCACAGGCCGTCAGAGACTCAAGAGCCAATCAGAATACAGCTTGTGACGTAGGTCACCCAATCCCAGCGCGGCTCTGTGACGTACACAGCAGCTGCGGTTTCTCGCTTCTCACTCCTGGCGCTTACCCCTCCTTCACAAAATCTTTTCACAGCGCCATTTTAAGGACACTTTTCAGTGTAAATTAATTCTTAACAATGACTATAAAGACAACATCTGTTCGTTTCACTATTTAGGATAGTTTACATACATTCAAGTATCCACACTTCGGAATAGACGGCGCTATTCACACTAAGGATAATATTCAATTGTCAGTAGAGTAACCTTACCCCACCCTTCTAACAAGTATAATTATGAACTCGCTTTGCTCTGAACCCACCGCGAAGTGAAAGTTCTAAGAGTTCCACTTGAACATAAAATACAATTCAAACTCGCACTTTCATACAGAAAATTCCCTAATTTCAAACACACATGAAATCCGTACAGGACTCTCACCTGTTTATAGAAATCATGCACCGTTAGCAAAATAACGACGTTATCCGTACAGGGCTCTCACCTGTTTATAGATATGAAACATGTACCCGTACAGGACTCTAACCTGTTTATAGATAATCATGCACCGACGTTAATTTTACCCTTCACTCAAGCTCGGATATAACTAATACTCTCATCACAGTGAGTTTTATGGAAGGCGCTTTGTCCCTATTCTCATGCTGCTTTGATTTCTTAGAAAACCCTCACTATACAAGATTCAGACCTAGCCCTAAAACTGTGTTGCTCGGCGACAACACTATGGTACACGGCGATACCTCTTGTGATACTCGGCGATATCACTACAAACGGAACAGATGGCTTGCGTGACTAATTTCTCGCCACACAATCTATACCGGTATAGCTTACAGATAGCACGAAAAACAAACTTAACATGTGTTAAAACATCGATCCTATTTCCATACCATAATGTAACCCCTAGCAACCAACATATTACCTTGGTTACCTCTTAGCAACCATCAATTTCTGCTACCAGAGAATTGATCCAGCGGGCTATAGAAAATATATCATAAACTACGCTACCCAACTTCATAACCTATAAACAAAATTCTAAACTAAATATGGACCCATTTATAAACCTGATATATTTTGGGCCTACTGAATCAGGTGGTCATAATAAATCTATATACACATTATCTACAAACTATATACATATTTATACTTTTGCAGAAAGAATATTGTCATTAGAATAAAACCCAACCATTTAAATGACCACCATAGGCGACGTGATCTAGCTAATAGTAACCTACACTTCTGAATAACCAAGACCAGCTTGTTTGTCAAAAGTAAGATTTTATTTACTAAATTATGGTATATAAGTTGAAAGTTTTATAAATGAATTTTATTAGCATTAAAGCAAGCATGATTGTAATGAAATATGAGAAAAATACAATTTAAGCAAGTGAATCAAATTTAAAGAAAATATATAAAGTTTAGCATTTCTAAAACCTAATTCCCTAACTAAGCTAAATAGATAGAAATTAAAGTAAAGTTCTTTGAGGATTCTTACGTGCTCCACGCAAAGTCCAGTAGCACATCACCCTCATCGGAAAGTCAGAAAGCAGCAGCCAGCCCAACCCTAAGGGCATGACTTTTTATACCTTTCTACGCTAACTAAACTAGCAAAGGAAAGTTTTCAGAAATCCTCGACGTCCCATTGGCTGAGAGTGACAAGTGACATGTCACCCGTTTCTCAAAAAGTTCCATAAAATCATGTCTCATAAAGACCATTGTCTCTTCCACGTGAAGCCAGAAGCTTCCTGCGTTTGCAACTATGTATTAAGTCATCCTCGCAGCTTCCATAGACTTTCATTACACTTCCGCGGATGCCAAGTTAAGGACTGACAAAATGTTCACTTTCGACCTTGGCCATGTCCGACAGAATGATGTCAGCTCATCAGTTTTTGCTTTGTGAATGCAGCTTCAATAAACGTTTTAATTCAGAATGGGCGTCTCGTGACTTTCTGCAGAATTATATGTCAGCTCTTTTTCTGCGGTTCAAATGACTAGGCCCAAAAGCAGGCAACTTATGTCTTCTAGTATAAAACAAACACAAGAAAAGTATTAATGTAAGAAATAAAGTAGATTCTGTATCCACCCCATGGTTTACTAATTAATTAACCCACCCGATTAATCAAAATGTTACCTAGCCATTGCAAACAAATAAAGCAGCGTTTATATTTACCAGTCTCCGTTTCTTCATGAGACCCATATGCACCTAGAATAGTAGAAATGACATCACACAGACAAGGAAAAGCAAAACAAGCACATGCTTCTTTTAAGTTTGCAGCAATTAGTAATGACAAAAACGAAAACAATAAATTATTTTATTATTTTGTACGAACAAAAAGATGCAACATTTATGCACGTTTATGAGCACACATGTTAGTCCCCCCACGTGTAAAGTTTAATCTAAGTTGTATTAGCACGACATATCACAAATCATTAATAATTTTATTCATGTTATGGAAATGTGATTTTGCGAGTTCAAACAAAATTTTGTTTTCTATCTCGCTCCATCAACTCCCTCATCTGGTGATTAACAAATCACCACACCAGCACTCAAAATTTTGGTAAATTAAATTTTTAAGAAATCGATTCAAATTCATTTGTATCAGTAAACCTAAAAGTCTGTTTCTGCATAATCTTTGCAATTAACATGACGCTCTCTATGTAACTCCTGTAATTCAATCTCCCTTTCTTCTTCTTTTCTGAGTTTATAGATTCTTTTCTTTTCTTTCAACTGTTTCTTTCTTTTATGTAACAAACAACCTAATTTGGTCAAAATAAAAATGAATAGTATTATAATCAAAGGTGCCAGAATCTTGCCAAGAATTGAACTTCCGATATTATGAAACCAGTTTTTAATTGCTTGAAACCTTTTTGAAAGTTTCCCTGTAAAATCTTCTTCTTCTAAAGGAATTATCTCTGAATGCATTTGTGTAATATTCTTAATATACATTTCAATATTCTTACTTTCATCAGGTATATATGTACAGCAATGTTGGACATGTAAAATGCCACAGACTCCTCCCTCTTTTGCTAGGAGTATGTCTAAAGCAAGACGATCTTGAATTACCATGGATCTAATTGCAATAACTTCAACATTCACTAATTGAAACCCATCAGCAGTGTCAGTTGATAATCTATCAACTATAGTGGACAATTTTCTAATTCTTCCAGCATTTAGGGTTATACCAACAAAAGGTATTACAGCTTGAAAAATATCTCCCAGAACTTCGGTAAAAGTTTCTCTTTTAGCTCTATTTACATAATTATGAATTTTAAACAATCCTTCTGAATCTCTGTCAACATGAAACACTTTAGGAAAAACAATTCCCACATAACAAGTTCCATACCAATGGTCTGGAAGGTTATAGTAGGCTTTATCACCACAAACAAAATAAATCCCAGGAAAGATAGGATCTTTTCCACCTTTAAATCCCCAACCTCCCATAATCTGATAAGTATCTTCACAGTTACTTGCACCTACAAAATAATTATCAAAAAGTGTATTATCTCTTCTAATGCAAAGCTTTCCACTAACTGGTTTGTCTATGTGAATTGCAATATTTTCAAGCATTTTGCCATTTAATTTCTCATCCTCTTTTTGCCAGAAGGCTGACTTAGTCTGCTTGACTAATTCATTTCTCTTATAAATTGCTCTTCTCTCCTCAACCATATTCAAAAATTTCTTTCCTTCAGCACTTAATTTACATGTTAAATTATTCTTGTAAGCATACTCATAAGTGAGTTCGTTAGTAACAAGGAAATATTCTC
Organism: Lissotriton helveticus; assembly: GCF_964261635.1. Taxonomy (NCBI): domain Eukaryota; kingdom Metazoa; phylum Chordata; class Amphibia; order Caudata; family Salamandridae; genus Lissotriton; species Lissotriton helveticus. The sequence goes on from NC_136072.1 coordinate 76,506,672, forward strand.
TCAATTGTTTTGCTTTCTTATGCTTATTTAAAGCATTATCAATCTTAACATTAGCAAAAATTTCATCATAATTTGAATAGTAATATTCTAAACGACCAGTTTGATAAAATAAACTAGTTAATACACTACATGTTACAGCATAAGTGAGAGGAAGCATATTATATGTTACTCCCTCAGAAACAGAAGCAGGTAACTTAACACAGACATAGCAGTCTTTTGCATCCATTACCTTTACATATTCACTCAATAGCTTTGTGAATGTATTACTTGAAAAATCACCTATTGATTTATCTTGATGAATGTTAGGCTGATGATCAATAACTTTTGCAGATGTACTATGTTTAGTTTGACTAACCAGAGCTTTGCTTGTTATGTTAACTTTGTGTAATTCTCTATTCATTTCTAAAGGGATAATCACAGCTAGTACCAACCAGAGCAGAACTAAAATGAGCAGACATACCAGAGTCATCTTACAGCATCTTTTAAAAACAGAACACTTTGAAGTGCTCTCCTTAACATAAGGCATTTTTAGGTTAGTTTTAGCCTCAAAAATAAAAATAAATTTTAAAATTTATATACACCCCCCTTTTAAAATATATTTTTCTTTTATAACCCTAAACAAGATTTCTTCGACCTTATGTCATACATAAGTTTTCTTCAACTAAACAGTTTTTCTTCGACCTTGTGTCAACTAACAAATTTTCTTCAGCCTTTTGCCAATTTAATAATTCTGTACTTCAATCATTGTCACTAATTTCTCGTATTTCGTTTTCTTCTTCACTACTATCATATATGTCAATAACAGGTGGAATTACTAAGTAAGTCCACTCAGGAGACTTGTATTTCTGGTTTGGTCTTATTATTCTCTTCCCTTTTCTCGATATCACTTCAATTTTTCTTCCAACTCCAACTTCTTTTCCTGGACTCTTTTGACTACTTATTTCCTCTACTTGTTCTATTGGCTTTTTGATCAATCTTACTCTCAATCTTCCACCTGGCCAGTAGTCTGCTTTTCTCACGTACTTCTTCTTTGGTTCAGAATTATTTGATTCTGACTTCCAAGTCCTTTTCTTTCTGTTTTCACTTCCACCTTCCACGTCACTTTCTTCAGTTTCGTAGTCTGAAATTTCAATTGACTCAGGAACTTCTCTATTCGGCAATTTCACTCCTTCAGGAACTTCACTTTGTCTTCCATCACTGGTACTCGGTAATTCGTTCTCCTCCTCTTCCTCAATTACCTCTAACTTCCCAGATTTCGGATTTTTGTTCCTTACTTCAGAGTTTGTTCTCTGCCTTTCGATACTCTCCTGGTCTAAAACTTCTTTTGGTTCAGCTTCTTTGTCTTCAATAGAGACAACCGAATCCTCAGTTATCTTTCCTTTTAACAGATTCTCTTCACCTTCAGAATCTATTTCAATTATTTCTAAGTCTTTTCTTGTCAGATTTCCATTCACTGGTACAGTTTCCAGATGTCGACTTTCTTGTCGATCTTCAGAATCTGGAATTACTTCACCTTCTGTTCTGTCTTCTGCTTCAGAATCTGAATCATCTGTGGTATCACTTTCAACGTCAGAACTCTCAGGAGTTGGTACTGGAATAGTATGACTAGGATGAATCCAACGCTTCAATCCTCTGCACTTTACAGCATTAGTAGTGATCAAGATTATCTGCCTAGGTTTCTGCCATCTAGGAGCTAGACAATTCCTTCTCCGATGTACTTTCGTTCTGACCCAATCGCCAGGTCTCAGATCATGAGTCAAAACTTTTTCATTTGATTGAGCTTCAGTTCCCACCTGATTAGACACAGAAGTTACCATATCAGATAACCTTTTACAGTAATCCAAAATTGCACTGTCATTTATGCTCAACAGTTTACCTACAGGTACAAAAGCTTGCCTCATAACTCTTCCCATTAAAATTTCATGAGGACTCAAACCTGTCTTTTTATCTGGTGTACTTCTTAATGACATCAAAACAAGTGGAAGAGCATCAGTCCACTTAATACCTGTTTCAAGACACATTTTTCTAATTCTGTTTTTGATTGTTCCATTTATTTGTTCAACTACACCTGATGCCTCTGGTCTGTATGCACAGTGTATTTTCTGCTCAATGCTCAAAGCTTCACAAATTAACTTCATCAGTTTGTTATCAAAATGGCTTCCTCCATCACTCTCAATAGTGACTGGAAAACCGTACCTTGGGATGATTTCTCTGAGCAATAGTTTTGCTACTGTAATTGAATCACAATGTCGTGTAGGGAAAGCTTCTACCCATCTTGAGAATAAACATACAATTACAAGTACATATTTCAAACAGTTGTGTAAGGGCATTTCAATGAAATCCATTTGTAACCTGGTAAAGGGACCACCCTCTCGACCAATTATTCCTGTCCCCACCACTGATTTTCTGTTTGGATTCATTTGTTGGCATGACAAACACCTTTGACAAAAAGATTCAGCAATGGTTCTAAATTTGGTATTGAACCATGTTTCTCTAAAAAGTCTGACCATAGAATCTCTTCCTAGATGTGCAGGACCATGATATAATCTGGCCATGTCAGCAATCAAGCAATTTGGTAACACTACTCTGCCATCTTTGTAAACCCACACTCCATCTTCTTCACGTGGTCTACAATCTGATCTTAACCATAGGTCTTTTTCTTCATCATCTGCTTCGTTTTGTAAATCTCTAATCTCATGCCATGTTTCTACAACAGTTGTTAGCATTAATGAATTTGAATCAGTTTCTTTACTCCTCTCCCGATTGTATGAATAATTTTTCCTTGCGCAGTACTTTGCTGTTTCATCTGCGAAGGCATTTCCCTTGGAAATATAATCAGTTCCTCTAGTGTGCGCTGCACATTTGACAATGGCAATTTCTTTTGGCAATTGTATTGCTTCAATTAATCTTCTAATGAAAACTGCATTTTTAATTGGTGATCCTGTTGATGTCATGTATCCTCTCTGTGACCAGAGTTGTCCATAATCATGCACAACTCCGTACCCATACTGACTATCAGTAATGATGGTAACTCTTATATCCTTTGATATTTCACATGCACGAATTAAAGCAATCAATTCAGCCACTTGTGCTGAACGAACTCCTTCAAGACATGATGCTTCTTCAACATCTACAACTGTACAAACTGAGTATGAAGCTTTCAAGACACCTCCTTCGGATCTTAAGCATGAGCCATCTACAAAGTAGACAAAATCCGATTCAGACAAAGGTCTGTCTTTGATGTCTTTTCTTGGTTTAGTGCAGAATTCCATGACATCTAAACATTCATGTTCTGTTTCAATGTCATCAACAATTTCAGAATCGGGCAGTAATGTAGAAGGATTCAGATTCAAACATCTTGAAATCGAAACATTATCTGCTCCCAGTATGATTTTCTCATACTTTGTCAATCTGCTACTTGTTAAATGTTGAGTCTTACCTCTTGTCAGTAATATTTCAACTGAATGAGGCACAAAAACTTTCACATAATGATTCCTTCACTTTGTTCGAGGCTGATACTTGTAGCTGCAACTGCTTTCAAACAACCTGGTAATGCTTTTGCAATTGGATCAAGAACTGCAGAGAAGTATGCAATAGGTTTCTTTAAATTTCCATGTCTCTGTATTAATACAGATAATGCACATCCTTCTCTCTCACTGCAATACAGTTCAAAATCTTTCTCATAATTTGGCATACCTAAAGCAGGAGCTTGACATAAGCTCTTTTTCAGGTTCTCAAAAGATTCCATCTCAGCATCATTGAGAATAATTGGATCTTTTACATCTGATTTGGTCAGTCTTTGTAGTGGTTTTGCAATTACTGAAAATCCACTTATCCATTGTCGACAGTAACCTACCATTCCCAGGAACATTCTGACCTGTCTTTGTGTTCTTGGCGGTAACATTGCTTGAATCATTTTTATTCTCTCTATTGTTACTTGTCTTTTTCCTTTTGCAATTCTGTGACCAAGATATTTTACTTCTTGTTTGCAAAACTGTAGTTTTGCTGGGGACACTTTATGTCCTTCTTCTGCAAGGCGATTTAACAGAATTATTGTGTCTCTTACACAATTTTCTCTTGTCTTTGCGGCTATTAACAAATCATCAATATACTGCACCAACGTAGACCTACCTGGTAAGTCTAAATCTTCTAATGATCTTTTTAACAATTCATTAAAGATTGAAGGACTTTCTGTATAGCCCTGAGGGATTCTTGTCCATCCAAGGGTCTTACCTTGGAATCTGAAAGCAAAGATTTCATAACTGTCTGGATGTAAGGGAACAGTAAAGAATGCATTGCAAAGGTCAATGACTGTGTACCATTCAGCATCATGTGGAATCTGAAATAGAATTACTGCTGGATTTGGAACCACAGGACAACATGGAACGACAATTTGATTAACCTTTCTCAAATCTTGTACGATCCTAAATGTTCCGTTAGACTTTTTAACTCCCATAATTGGTGAATTACAAGAGCTACTCTTCATTTCCTTTAATACACCTTGCTTGATTAATTTTTCAATTATAGGTGTAATACCTTCAATTGTTTCTGTTTTCATTTTATATTGTGGAGTGTTTGGAAATTCTATTCCCTGTTTCAATGCAATTTTCACAGGATCTACGTTTTTCATTAGACCCATCTCATTCCCAGTAAAATCCCATATTTCAGATTTCACTGTTTCTTTCAGTTCTTCAGGTAAATCCTTTTCTTCAAATGCAGGAAACAATTTTGTTTCTTCTGCTTCCATCATCATCATTGTCATCCTGTATAAACCATCTTCCTCCATTGTTTGTAACTCAACTCCATCAGGAGAACAATATATTCTGCAATTCATTTTACATAGGATGTCTCTGCCTAATAGATTTACTGGACTACTATTACAAACCACAAATCTGTGTTTGTCTCTGTAATTTCCAATTTCAACTGGTACTGGATCAGTTAAATCTGTTTTAATTTGCTGATTACTTACTCCCACAACTTGGATGGTATCCCCAGAGAGAGGTAGGTTTTCAATTTCCACTGATCTAACAGTAGAACGGGTAGCACCAGTGTCCACTAGAAAAGTGATGTCTACATCATTAACTTTCCCGTTTACATAAGGACCAGACTGGTCAACCTCAAGAGTGGCTCCAACAACACACTCTTCCTCCTCTCTCGGGCACCGTCAGCAATAATCATCAGAATCACTGTCTTGACTTTCTGCTAATAAAAATTGTTGTGAAGCATTTTGCATTTGAACCCTTTGTTGTTTTTGCTGTTTTTGTGGTTTTATTACCTGTTCACTTCCCTGAAATCCCACGTTTGGATTATATTTTTGAACTCCCCCACAATTCGGAAAAGGTGGTTGTGGCAATTGGTCTTGACGATTATTCACCTGTTGTTGTTGCTGTTGTTGTAACTGTCGCTGAATGTTAAATTCGTTTAACCCCTGTTGCATCTGTAGCTGTTGCTGCAGGTTAACACCATTCTGCATCTGTGGATTCAATAAGGGATTCTTTAAGTTTTTTGGAGGATGAGGACACTCGTCCCTCCAATGTCCAATTTCGCCACAATTAAAACAAGGTAATCTTTGCTTCAGCTCTTCTATCTTTGGGCTAAATTTCTTTGGGAAATTATTACCTTTAAACTTTCCTTGTATCTGGTTTGTATTTCCAGTTTGAACAAAATTAGTGTTCTTATTTCCCATGCTGGCAATCTGTTGCTCAGCCACCTTTACCTGAGCCCACATGGCTTTCTCCTTCAGCTTCTTCTGTTTTACTTCTATTTCATCACTGCAATATTTTGCTTTTCTTAGAATATCATCTACAGATAGTGATTGCCATCCGACAATACTAGTTCTGATCATTTCTCCAATTTCAGGTTTTAGTCCATAAACAAATCTATAGATAAAATGACTCATGTCTTTTTCATCTAATTTTTCATAACCACTGTATTGTTTAAAGATTAACAGTAGTCTTTCATAAAAAGAATGAACTGATTCTTTTGTTTCCTGTTCTGTTCTTTCTATTTTAACCCAATCAACTTCTTTGGGTGGAATTTTGTTTTTCATCCAAACAATTACTTTCTCATAAAAATCCATTACAAGTGGATTAGGAGCGCCTGTCTCTTTGATTCGTTCAGGTTCTGCTTTTGGCCAACTAATAGATATTTTACATTCTGTCCAAAGATCAGATGGAACTACAATGTCAAAAAATCCATCTAAATCAATCCACAGAACTTTTGACACTTTGATAAATCTATCAACTTGCCTGTACCACTCGACTGGTTTTTCCCTCAATTTTGGAAAGTCATTTGTAAATAACAGAATGTCCTGTCTCGACCACGGGATATGTACATATCCTCCACCTGCAACTTCTCTCATTGGAAATTGTTTTGACAATTTATCCAATCTTTCATCTTCCTTCTTTTTCGTCCATTTTACTCTCCATTTATTCAGTTCTCCTAGCTTTTTGATATAGACAATCAAATCTTTAATGTGAACTATTCTTCCCATTGAGTTCAAACTCTCAATGTCACTTTCTGAAAAGTCTAATCTGTAATGCTTTGCAAAATTCTTTTGTTTACTCACATCGATTTCAAGTTCTGCAGCTAGATCCTCTAATTGATCATATTTATTTTTCGTTTTCCACTGAATGCTTTTGCAAATGAATAGTAGTTCATCATCCCGATAGTAATTTAAACTATCTGGGCCAATTGTTCCAATTATTAATTCTTCGATATTCGCTTTTAATTTGGCCACATCAAGTTTTGGTGTGGTTACCCTGACTTCAGGACTCCCTATATCTGATACAGCACCCATTGGTGTTTTTGGAGATAAATCCTCATTAAAGGTTAAATCAGGCATTCTCGATTTAGAAGTGTTTATTTCAGATAAATCTGAATAAAATCTTTCAGCAGCCTTTTGAATTTCTGTATTTAAAGGAATAGTTAATCCATTTTTGTTTGTATTCTTTTGATCAAATACAGGCTGAACAGGACCAATTGTTACTGGAACTGTGACAGCTTCCATGCCTTTTGTCATTCTTTTAATTAATTCTTCTTTAGATCTTAAATATTCATTATAATCAACATCTTCAACATTTCTTGTTTCTCTTGCAAAATCTTTTGGAGGTTCCCTTGCTCTTGGAGTCATTGTAAAATGTCTACCTTCATTTCGAGCATTCTCGAATTCTGGTCTTCTAGGAGTTTCAGTGATTTCACAATTATTTGGATAAAGTTTAGGAGCTTCACTAATTGGAGGTGCACTCGGTGAAGTTTCAGTAGAAACCACCGGAGTAGACCATGATCTAGGAGGTCTCAAAGGCTGATTAGGCTGATTCTTTCTAGCAGTTGTATATATTTCTTCCATAACTGCATCCTCAGATTCACTTTCCATAGATTTCCCTGTAGGAGTACCCATTACCATTTCATGAATTAAATACAATCCTTCACTCATGTTTCCCTGTCTCCACATTCGCAATCTATCTTCATGAGTTTCTCTTTTCCAAGATGGATTTTTAGAAGGTCTTTTAATTCCACTAGCTTCTCTTTGTAACTGATACATCTCGTCTTCCCACTCAACTAAAGCTTCAAATTGAGTTGGTCTCGGTTTTGGAACAAGAGCATTCATTTTCTCTCGTAAATTTCTTAAAACTCTTACATTAAATGAACCATCATCAGGCCAAGCTAAAACACCGTCGTTTTTAGTATAGCGTTTCCAACTGTCGAACCATAGGACAGTATGATATCCGTATTCACCTTCCATGTACGCTGCAGGTGTTTTATACTTATGAAGTAGTTTACCACCTCGCGTTTCGATTTTCTTGTCAGGTGAAAATAAATTCTTAAATTTCTGAAATAATGTTGTCTTTTTCTCAACATGTTTAAAATGATAACTAATTTTTAAAAGTTAAATTTAATTCACAAAATCGTTCGTAAAATATTTCCGGGATGTTCCGCAAAACAACCAATCCGTGCGCGAAACACACCAACAAGCCAATGACAGTTGAGCTACGTCACTTTTCTGCTCAACCAATAAATTTAGAGTTTTTCCGAAGGACCAAGCAGCTCACAGGCCGTCAGAGACTCAAGAGCCAATCAGAATACAGCTTGTGACGTAGGTCACCCAATCCCAGCGCGGCTCTGTGACGTACACAGCAGCTGCGGTTTCTCGCTTCTCACTCCTGGCGCTTACCCCTCCTTCACAAAATCTTTTCACAGCGCCATTTTAAGGACACTTTTCAGTGTAAATTAATTCTTAACAATGACTATAAAGACAACATCTGTTCGTTTCACTATTTAGGATAGTTTACATACATTCAAGTATCCACACTTCGGAATAGACGGCGCTATTCACACTAAGGATAATATTCAATTGTCAGTAGAGTAACCTTACCCCACCCTTCTAACAAGTATAATTATGAACTCGCTTTGCTCTGAACCCACCGCGAAGTGAAAGTTCTAAGAGTTCCACTTGAACATAAAATACAATTCAAACTCGCACTTTCATACAGAAAATTCCCTAATTTCAAACACACATGAAATCCGTACAGGACTCTCACCTGTTTATAGAAATCATGCACCGTTAGCAAAATAACGACGTTATCCGTACAGGGCTCTCACCTGTTTATAGATATGAAACATGTACCCGTACAGGACTCTAACCTGTTTATAGATAATCATGCACCGACGTTAATTTTACCCTTCACTCAAGCTCGGATATAACTAATACTCTCATCACAGTGAGTTTTATGGAAGGCGCTTTGTCCCTATTCTCATGCTGCTTTGATTTCTTAGAAAACCCTCACTATACAAGATTCAGACCTAGCCCTAAAACTGTGTTGCTCGGCGACAACACTATGGTACACGGCGATACCTCTTGTGATACTCGGCGATATCACTACAAACGGAACAGATGGCTTGCGTGACTAATTTCTCGCCACACAATCTATACCGGTATAGCTTACAGATAGCACGAAAAACAAACTTAACATGTGTTAAAACATCGATCCTATTTCCATACCATAATGTAACCCCTAGCAACCAACATATTACCTTGGTTACCTCTTAGCAACCATCAATTTCTGCTACCAGAGAATTGATCCAGCGGGCTATAGAAAATATATCATAAACTACGCTACCCAACTTCATAACCTATAAACAAAATTCTAAACTAAATATGGACCCATTTATAAACCTGATATATTTTGGGCCTACTGAATCAGGTGGTCATAATAAATCTATATACACATTATCTACAAACTATATACATATTTATACTTTTGCAGAAAGAATATTGTCATTAGAATAAAACCCAACCATTTAAATGACCACCATAGGCGACGTGATCTAGCTAATAGTAACCTACACTTCTGAATAACCAAGACCAGCTTGTTTGTCAAAAGTAAGATTTTATTTACTAAATTATGGTATATAAGTTGAAAGTTTTATAAATGAATTTTATTAGCATTAAAGCAAGCATGATTGTAATGAAATATGAGAAAAATACAATTTAAGCAAGTGAATCAAATTTAAAGAAAATATATAAAGTTTAGCATTTCTAAAACCTAATTCCCTAACTAAGCTAAATAGATAGAAATTAAAGTAAAGTTCTTTGAGGATTCTTACGTGCTCCACGCAAAGTCCAGTAGCACATCACCCTCATCGGAAAGTCAGAAAGCAGCAGCCAGCCCAACCCTAAGGGCATGACTTTTTATACCTTTCTACGCTAACTAAACTAGCAAAGGAAAGTTTTCAGAAATCCTCGACGTCCCATTGGCTGAGAGTGACAAGTGACATGTCACCCGTTTCTCAAAAAGTTCCATAAAATCATGTCTCATAAAGACCATTGTCTCTTCCACGTGAAGCCAGAAGCTTCCTGCGTTTGCAACTATGTATTAAGTCATCCTCGCAGCTTCCATAGACTTTCATTACACTTCCGCGGATGCCAAGTTAAGGACTGACAAAATGTTCACTTTCGACCTTGGCCATGTCCGACAGAATGATGTCAGCTCATCAGTTTTTGCTTTGTGAATGCAGCTTCAATAAACGTTTTAATTCAGAATGGGCGTCTCGTGACTTTCTGCAGAATTATATGTCAGCTCTTTTTCTGCGGTTCAAATGACTAGGCCCAAAAGCAGGCAACTTATGTCTTCTAGTATAAAACAAACACAAGAAAAGTATTAATGTAAGAAATAAAGTAGATTCTGTATCCACCCCATGGTTTACTAATTAATTAACCCACCCGATTAATCAAAATGTTACCTAGCCATTGCAAACAAATAAAGCAGCGTTTATATTTACCAGTCTCCGTTTCTTCATGAGACCCATATGCACCTAGAATAGTAGAAATGACATCACACAGACAAGGAAAAGCAAAACAAGCACATGCTTCTTTTAAGTTTGCAGCAATTAGTAATGACAAAAACGAAAACAATAAATTATTTTATTATTTTGTACGAACAAAAAGATGCAACATTTATGCACGTTTATGAGCACACATGTTAGTCCCCCCACGTGTAAAGTTTAATCTAAGTTGTATTAGCACGACATATCACAAATCATTAATAATTTTATTCATGTTATGGAAATGTGATTTTGCGAGTTCAAACAAAATTTTGTTTTCTATCTCGCTCCATCAAGAGTTCCGCCCACTCCAAATCATTTGCAAGATGCAGTCCCTTAAGTACAGCATGAGCGTGTTTACATTTGGTCTGCCCTTTCAGAAACTAATTTATAGTGGGCTGTCTGCAAGGACTGTCTTCTTTCAAGTAGAAGCAGCTGGCTGCAAGTGACAGTCTACTTTTTGTATATCAGAAACGTCTGTGTAACCCTTAAACATCCACTCTATATATTGTCACTGTTACACATTTAGTCTTGTAAATTTCCAACATTTGTTTCAGTAGCTTCAACCATAACTTAGATGCAAACATAAAAAAAGCTTTGATTGAATGCCTGAATTTCATGTTCTTAATATTCTGGGATGTTTCTAATGACATGCCTGATCCATTGGAATTTCAAGATATGTAAATGTCTTTGATACATTTGCTTTCAAATCATAATAGTCCATAAAGATAACAGAAGCATCCAAAAGTTGTTGTAGCACATTAGCCAATGTAGGCGATGAGCACGGCATAAGCAGCGTACTTTAAAGCGGGGGCGAGCGTGTGCCTTTCTGTGGGCCACCACAGCTTATTGACACCAAACACTTGTCTACATCATTTATGTAGAGTGTGAACAAACATAGTTCCAAATCACACCCCTATCGTACACCTCTCATGGTTCTTCAGACTGGGGTAAGGAAAAATATTGCTAACACATATCACCCATCTCTCTGTATAAATCTTTGTAGCCATAAACAAGTGGAATAGCCCAACACAGCCTCTACTAGGCTATGAATGGTTCAGATAGGCCTCGTCTTGTCCTTGTCTTTCCTAAGCCCAGACGGGTAATACGCTCTGCCAGCGGAGTTTACATAGTTTTGCATACTTCGTGCTCCATTGTGAATGCGGAGTTTAGGCAAAACTACGGCTCCGTGGCGGAGTGTAGTTAGCCGGCCCATCCACCCTTCCAAAGTAATTATAAAGTAAGAAAAAAGGCACTTACCTGCCTGCTGCCTCCTCCTTGCCATGGCCGCTCTCCTTCCTCGTCTTCGCTGTCCTTCTTCTCGTATAACCCCTACATTGTACGTCTTGCGAGTGGGCATGTGCACGTGCAAGACGTACAACATGCATTAAATCTGTGGTAAAAATTCTTCAGTTTGAGCATGTTCTAGATCAAGGGTTTCCATTGTAGGTCACAATTTTCTATTTAACCACTAACAATGTAAATTAATTCAATTTAGAGTTCAGTTAGGCAAATATATGTATGGGTATTCTGGAAAATTGTGATGGTCCTGTGTTCCTGGTCCTATGCTGTGCACCCCTGTTCTTTGCAGTTATGAAACATTTTCTATAGTATAGGCCTACATATGCAAGCCCATAACATATAATGAATTGGTGACTGCTTCATATTCCTCTAATTGGCTGCATTTGGTTTTGATAAGGCTTTAGAGAAGCATGGAAGAATTGACTATCTATTCTCAAATGCTGCTGTGGGGGTCAACCCAAAGAACGTCTTTGACACCACGGAAGAAGAGTGGACTGAGGTAAGACTGCATTGTACTAAAATGATCTGTTTGTAAGTCTCACTTTGGTTTAATGTGCTATCTGCCATTAAGACAACTATCTAGTCTTTGAAGCGCTTGTTAGTTCGTTCTGTGCTATAGCACCTGTGTGCATCTGGGTACAATTAACTATGGGGCCGATTAGGATGGAGGATTTTCCGCCTCCTCCGGGCCGGCGGAAGCCACCTCCGGCCCGGAGGAGGCGGAAAATCCTCTGCGGAGTCACCAAAGACCCACCGCCGCATTACGATGGCTGGTGGGTCTTGGTTTCTGTCCGCTGCTTTTCCGCCGCGGTCGGATTACAACCGCGGCGGAAAAGCTCTCATTTGGCTGGCAGTGTCTATCAGACACCGCCAGCCAAATTAGGAAGCATTTGTAAACATGCTTTTCTGCGGCGGTTTTTCCGCCGTGGAAAAGCATGTGTAATTTTTTGATTTTGGGGGCCCGTTGCGGGCCCCCAGGGTGTAGGCGGGTGGGGGGTGCACATGGGGGGTACCTATGGTACCCCCCAGTATTTACATGCACAAAGCGGCAGGCACCGCGCGGTGCCTGCCGCTTTGTGCATGTAAATGTTACACATGCACTTTTAACATTGCGGCGGGTGCTGCTTGAAGCAGCACCCGCCGCAATGTTAAATATCCAGGATGTGACCGCCAGGGTGGCGGTCACATACTAATTTGCACGGAGGGACCGCCGCAGCCCATGCGGACGGTCCCTCCACCTCTGGGATGGCGGACGGACCGCCATCCTAATCGGCCCATATGTGTGTGATAATTACATCAAGTACCATTATCCTAATTCAGTTGAATAAATTCGAAAATTAGCTAATATTGGGTTTAATGACAAAGTGATGGGTTGGAATGTAATGACCAATATTGTGTTTATTGATAAAGCAGGTGTAACCAGCATCAAAACCATTACCGACTATCGTAATCTATCTCAAACTTCAAAGGAATTTCTTCTTGGGCACTGGAGACCTTAGATTGACCACCCTCTTCTTGCACAAGCCAATTCTTCCCAAATGGTTTTAATGTTCTAAGGGGCATTGTATATGCAAGCTGGGGAGTACCACAGTGTGGTCCACCCAAACAAGACAGTATGAGAGTGAATTATATTACTGGGAGGCACAGTCAAATATACTTCATACACAAATGTATGTCAGTCAGTCAGTCAAATTCTTTTATTCGATTATTAGAAATCAAAAAAAGACACAGATACAATGTATGTCCAAATACAGTTAGAGTAAAACTGATCTCAGAATCTGATTACTAGCTTAAAAAGGTACATAATGAACCAAGATTGGCCCTTGTACTATGTACCAATCAAACGTTACAGCTTACACATTTTAGTTAAAATAACATGATGGGAAAACACAATAGATTACACTCTGTATCCCAAACAAAGGGTGCATTCCCATTGGGTTCCGAGATGAATTTCAAGGCATTAACATCATTACACATCAGGCTAGATTCAATTTGACTGAGTCTTGACTGCCAGAAAGGAGACTTACATACAGACAAAAGTCTTCCTTGCTCTGCCTACACAAGAACACGTGTTTCCACAAGTTGTGCACAACTTACCCGACACCCATACCTAACTGGCTGCAAGCATCAGCCTTATACTAAAAGATGGAACAAGAGGCTGCAGCTCACACAATTTCTGAGGATCATTACAGTGAGTGAGTTTCAATTTGGCGGCTCAAATCATAGCAGAGGATCAAACAATCAAAATAAATGGGGGGGGGTTTCACAGATATATAAAATCATCAAATAAATAAATAAATAAGTTACCAGGTCCCTTCAGAGCACCACCAGGCAATCAGCAGAGAATCTCACTTTCAACCCTCTTACCAGCTCAATTGCGGAACCAATCATGGGCATAAAGACCAACAGATTGCATCAGGTACCATTAGTAACAATAAGTCCTGCATAGTACCCCACATAGCACAACAGCACTACAGAGAAATGATAGCCATGTGCTTACTTTTCAGCCTTTACCATCTCAAATAAAGAATACTCAGGAACAGATAATCCACTGGATCTCTTCAGATGCTACCTTGGAATTGAAGTTCATATGAGCCTTGCTCCTGAGCACCTATAGACAGTGAGCAAAGGAGAATACTTTACTCCTCTGAGCTACTTAAGGATATACATATATGGGCGCACTGTACCCCTAAAATCTGGCACCTCAATAGCATGCCATGGGTGGGAGGATCGGGAAGGGTGTTAAATATCCATTGCAGGAGGCAATGTATCGCAAGATAAGGTACAAACCAGCATATCAAAAATCACAGTCAAATAAGGAAGGCCTTACTAAATAGATGATTTTTTTTGGGTGGAATTTGAAATTATAGATTTATTACAAAATAAGAAAAGTACATTACAGAATAATGAAAATATTTACAAGCAGAAACTGCTAGGATACGGGAAATTCAATTGCCACAAGTCCATCAGTACAGAAAATAAAAAATGAGGAAAATGCTAAGCTCAAGTGTGCAGCAAATTCAGTAAGTGATTGGACAGCTTCCCTAGTAGCACCACAAATCCTCTGGCTCACCCCCCAAATTTGAGGGGTTGTAAAGAAAACCTTCCTATAGACAAGTATGGAAAGTGCAGAATCATCTTGGCATGAGCAAATAAAGAAATACATTCCAATAGATCAGAAATAAGACGTTTTAATCATCACACAGCCTTATCACCTAAGCACTAACCCACTACATGAATATTAATTTGGTCTTCGCTGACCTAATGTCATCAGGATGTGTCAGAACAGACTAGTTACATAAACAACAGTAAACCATCATGAATGAATTCAGTACTGAGTTCAGGTGGTAGAACTTTAGCGAAATGTTACATTAGTATTATTCTCCATGTTATTATTAATGCCCAGTTCTGAATAATGCGCAAATACTTTCTCACTTTTAATTGACTTAAGTGAGCCTTTGTAGTCAACCTGAAATGATTAAGGCAACCCATGGACGTTGCATCAATATATTGAAAGTACATTGCTAACTAGATTGAATATCAGTTATGCTGTCAATTGCTTTATCTGATATTTTCAAGTGGTCCTTTCTACATATTATCTATTAAAATATCAGTGTCCCACTGATGTTAGCTCCTTTTCATTAAATTATTTAAAGCACTTCAGATTTACAGCATGCTCCTCATTTAGAAAAGTGGTAGTAACAGGATGGAGCTTAATACATTTTTCAGTGTCAGTTTATAAACTTTATTTTGGTGTGTTAAAAAAAACCACAAAAGTTAAAGCAGCATTTACAAAATGGCCCAAGTAACGATAACACGCATTATATACAGCAAAGAAAACTTAATATGTGATGGTCACCCCGGATACGACACTTGAAAAGAATAAATAGATAAAAAGTTGTTAAAACAGATCCATGATTAAGAAGACTTAAAAAATAGATATTGGCTTTGTTTTTAAAAACAATATTAACTGATTGTCTACATTACAGGAGTGTTCTTAACCACATCAGTGCTAAGGCAATTCATCCTTGGTGCTGATCTTCTTGAAATCCCATTGTTCATGACGAGCTCAGCTCGTCATGAGCACAGGAGCAGTGTACTGCATGACGAGCTGAGCTCGTCATGAGCATGGAAGGGGTTAATTGATCAACATGATAGACAGTTATAGAGAACTCATATTTTTCCATCTAATCACCCATACCCAACCCAGAAACTTGGCAATAGCTACCACAATTGGGCCTTTAACAGACGTTTTTAGGATTCTAAAGGCCTCACTGCTAGATCTAGTACCCAGGTTGTCACATACAGATTTAAGCCAAGTACGTCTAGGATTAGTATAAGCTTGACAGACAAAGAAAACATGGGCCATGGTTTCACTTGCATCAGGACAAAAGGGACAAACACTAGACTTAGTGTTGCCCCATTTAGAAGTAAAAGAATGTATTGGCAAGGAACCTACCCTAAACTGCTGGAATAATTTCCTGTCTCGTGTAGATGTAATAAGGTCCCAGTATCCCTCCAATTTAGATTCATGTTTTAAATCAATAAAAGCCTTGGTCAAGGAGCCATTTGAACAGGAAGCAAATCGTTCATGTTAATTTGTTTCCAATAAGCGACCTTCAACTCAGATTTGCTATGGAAAACGCGTCCCATGGGACTAGTCCACAAATGGGCCAACCCTAGCTCACATAATGAATTTTTCAGGAAACTAAACCAGACAATTTTATGATTAACATCTAGATCCCTCACTTCTAGGATAGCCTGGGCATAATGAGCAAGTTCAGGGGTGACCCAGATCCGCCTCCAGTAGGCTAAAAGCCTATATCGGGCCACATCCCTGATCGAATGACAGCCCAGGTCCAGAAAAAGAGGAACTAATGGTGTAGATTGAGGGAGACCAATTAAGGACCTCATACATTTATTCTGGCTCGTCACTAAATTATCCAGGTTGGCTTAGCCCCACAACTCAACCCCATATAAAATAGATGCGCCTATTTTAGCATTGTATATCTGGAGCACTGGGGCTATTGGTTTTGAGTGTGACCGTTTGTGTTCCCTAAGGAGAGCTCCAGAGAGTTGGGCATGTTTAACGGAGAGACAATCTTATTGTGCCTTCCAACTCATTTTCCTATCAATTAAGACCCCCAAATATGAAAATGTCTCCGATTGGTCCAGAGATCCCTCCTTCATCCTAACTCCACCGATGACTTTTTTGGAGTTGTGCAAGACCATATACTTGGTTTTGTTGACATTTACAATAAGGTCATGGTCTGCACAAAACTCTTCAAATCTCGTAAGGGCACTTTGGAGACCCTGTCTGGTTTTAGAAAGTATAAGAGTGTCATCGGCGAACACAAGGGGGTCTTAGTTCCGGCCAAACAGGGAGCATCTGTGGGGTGATCTTTAAATAATTTACTACCCCATTTATATAAATAGAAAAAAGGGTGGGAGCAAGGACGCATCCCTGTCTCACCCCCTTCTCTTCCGGGAATTTGCTCGTAGTCCCACCTGCCGAGTCCCATCTAACCTGGGCAAAATTATCAGTGTGTAGCTTTACCACTAGAGCGAAAAGCTCTAGCGGCAAGCCCAGTTTTAGAAGGGTGGACCACAACTTGGGACGCGGAACCAAATCGAACGCTGACTTCAAATCAACAAAGGCAGCATAGATAGTCCTTTTCCCCAGGGTAACAATTCGCCAATATATAAGAATACATTTTAGGACCTGGTCCACCGTGCTAATTGATTTCCGAAACCCTGCTTATAGATTAGAAAGGATATTAGAATCCTCCATCCATACCTGGATCCTGCCTAACACCACCCTGGCTATAACTTTTTGGATACAGTCGATCAGGCTTATAGGCCTGTAGTTGCCAGGGTTTGATCAATCTCCTTTTATAAAAACAGGTAAAATTACCGCTCCTGCCCAAGTGCTGGGCAAAGATGCTCCTTTAGCAATGGCATTTAATAATAGTTGTATATACAAAGCCCAAGAATCAACATCTTGTAGAAATAAATCTGCGGGAATCCAATCAAGCCCCGGGGCCCTACCTCTCGGAACCAGGAGGAGGGCGTTTTCTACTTCTTTTTTGGCGAAGTGTATAGTGGGAACAAAGGATGGAATCACAAAGTTCGCTTGATCTATTAGACTACATGCAAACTGGCCCTTAAAGTGGATAACCCACTGATCGGGCGCCACATGATTAGTTAGAGTATTATTTTGGTCACCGTTCCCCCACTTCACTAAATGCCAGAACTCGGTCATATCCCTACCCATACAAGCCTCGAGCAAATCCCTCCAGTGAGCTTCATCCCAGTCCCTCTTGGCCTGGGATTGAGCAACCTTCTAAGCCATCCTATGCTCCCTTATCAGAGCACCATCCTTACTTTTTATTGCTGCAGCTAACAGTTTGTAGGCAGTACGACAACCAGAGTTATTCCAAACAGCAGCCTTCTGGGCAGGAGGAATAGGCAATTTTTGGGATTTTGCAATAAAAAAACCTTTGAGACCGTTAAAGAGGTTTTCATGGACCTGTGCGGCATTATGCGTGGGGGAAACGTGCGTTTCGTCAACCTTGAGGGTGGCTATAGCTTCAGCTAACATAAGGCTCATTTGATCCAAATGATCTACCTTACTAGATACATTAGACCACTTAAGCCGACGAGTGTCATTGGTTGAAAAAACATTTATACAGTCTATCTGTGGTTCCAAGACTTTGCCAAAGTTGAAGTTCCTTTCCTTCATAGAGAGGAGCAAAGGATGTGGTCACTTTCCGGATGTGAAAGAACCTTCATGTCTAGCAAAAAAAAAATCCAGAGCTCCATAGATACAAGAAAATAGTCTATATGACTATTACGTAAACCACATATATACGTGGGCAACCCCTTTTTATCTGATGACGTACGCCCATTTGCCGCTCTCATAACGTGTTCCAGACACAGGACTTTTAATTGAAGTGCTGCGCCGGACCACCTCTTTAATGGTTCAAGATTAAGAGGGGGAATCAACCATTTATCGTCCTCCTCTGCAGTTAAAAACAGGTCGTGAAAATCCAGGGGTTCAAAAGTACAGTTTAAGTTCCCTGCCAATATTATGTGATTTTTACCTCTGTAGTTAGTTAAAAAAACATCAAGCATCTCTATGGTGTTAGAGGCCTTCCCACCTTGCAGGCCCCTAGAATAAACATTGATTAAAAGAAAATCAGGAAAAATCCCCTTACTAACTCTAATAATGAGGATATCCTGTGAATCAATATAAAACTCCTCCAGTTTGAGGTTAGAGCTTTGCCTGACCCAGGTTGTTAGACCCCCTTTGGGGCGGCCCGTACTCCCTTTTCTGCATTGTTATGAAAATTAATATAACCGGGACGAAATACCTGGTCTACCGCCCAGGTCTCTTGGAAAGACATAATATCAAACACCTCGATGAGAGTTGACCATTCGTTTGATGCTGTTTTAGTTGCCAAACCTGCAATGTTCCACGAACCAAACTTTAGGCCTACTAGTTTGGTCATAGTTTTGGTAGTACTTTCACGTGGGCATAGATTACTTTTATGCGAAAAGGGGTCAACCGCTGGTGGATTATGATTCGCAATGTGAGTTGTACCACAATCTGGTGTCTTACATGAAATAGGCTGCTCGGGGTTACTACTCTGAACTTGACCTAGGGTAACAGGTGTATACAATAGGTCATTCTGAATAGAGGGCATTTCCAAGGTACCCAGACTCACTAAACCCTCTTGTGGGGAATCACAATGGACTCTGCTGGATTGCCCAGTCAATCTATGTTTTCTAGATCTGAAAGTGGCTTGAAGAAATTCTGGGTGGGTACATTATAGTCATAAAGACCCTGGCCAACACTTTTTGCTCGGGTGTCACCAATCAAGGGCGCAAATATCGGTTGATTCCTATAAAAAGAAACCCAGGGGTAAGATGCTGATGTCTACCTCGCTAAAGAGCCTTGACCCAGCCCTATCAAGGATAGTTTTCACTAAATGGGGAGACCCAAAATTCAACACAACACAATCCCCTCTGCAGGCTTTTGGCGACCTCCCGATCCAAGGAATCCTGCGAATCATGTTAAACACGCGAAATAAGTGGCTTCCCAGCCCAGTTTTATTATTTAAATAAAACAGTGTCTTATTTCAAAGCGCTGCCCAATGTTCCTCCTTATCCGATGGTAAACGGGGAACATTTGTTAGAATTATGGTATAGGGTGCGACTTCTGGCAGTAAATTAAAGTGGTGTTTTTTGTTAGCCATGCCACTCCAAGCCTTTCCTTTGTTTCTATCCCTTACTCTTTCCCCCAGAGGGACAGCATTCGACATGCTTGAAAATAAAGTACAATGATCAGTTGATGGTGATGGCGCACTATTATTAGGACCAGGGCCAGGAACATCAGCAGTTGGAACTGCTGCAGATACTGCAGCAACACTGGGAGCTATAAGACCCATGGTTGTTTGTTTAGAGGGAGTAAATTTAGGTTGGGAAATGACCTGCTCAATTTTATTCAATCGTTGCTCTATTTTGGACAGCTGCGTTAATATTGGTATAAGCATTGTTGATAATTTATCTTCTATTTTTGTCAATAAACAATCAGCAAAATCACCCCACAGTCCTGCACATTAATTATGGGTGTATTAGATGTACAAGTTTCTACAACCCCCTGGGATTTCCCACGACACGCACCTCTAGTCTTTGCCACCTTATTGGTTTTATGAATTGTAAGTTGCAACCCGCCCGCTTTCCTCTTTTTTGATACAGGAGCGGGAACGGCAGCCTTGCCCTTTCTCCTTTCCTGAGATAATCGTTGATTACGGGTGAAAATATTTGCTGGGGGTGGAGGGCTGACAATGGACGCACTAACTGGGGTAGGAGAATCAACTGCTGATGCTGTAGATGCTGATGCTGTAGAGAACTGAGTGCTCTGATGAAGCGAGCCCTCAGGGGCTGAGTTGTTAATTAACAAGGGGCCCACTGAGGGTGCCACAGATGAAATACGATGGGGTTCTAGCGACAATCTCCTTTCAGAAAGGATAATTTCATGATTAAGTACGGACTCTACCCTCAACAAGAATGCATCTAGTGTGCCTACAACACCCTGTCCCCCCACCCCCTTTCGACTACCTTTACTCATGGTGGGGGAAAAAAAAGACAAGAAAAAACCCAGCAATATAGCTATGATACTACAAGTATGCAGGCACTTAAGTGTCACTAACCAATATAACAGTAGTGTCCAATGTCCAATGTCCAATGAGAGATGAAGGTGCTGTGGCCCAGCCCAGCCTCCTCCGGGCTTTGCCTGGGCAGCGCCCGGGCACACCCACGCCGCAGGTGGCCCCTCGTTGTTTTAAGCGCCTCCGGGCGCTTGCTGTTACAGCTTTCTTCCGCGACCCCTAGGCACTCTGGGTAATGTGGTTCCAAGTCCACTCAGGCGGCTGAAAATGCGGGAGTTTCAGCGGGGCTCCTCCAGAGCTGTTACTTTTCGTCCAATGTGAAAATGTTTCTCCTCAGCTCTCGGTGCAGCTGGGCTCGAGACAGGCCGGTGCGTGATGGAGGGTATTCCCTGAACAATCCCAAACATACAGGACACCGAGAAAAGTACATTTTTGATATTCCAGTTATTGTTAATTTTTTCAGTGCCATGCCATTAAAGACAATATGTAGATACTACCAGAAAATGCAGTTGGAGGACCAGGAGCTAAAAAATAATAGCATCTGTAGTGTCTTGTGAGTTAGCGATGACGGAACCTTTTGATTCCTGCTGGACTCCTTAGAACTGTGATGTAAGTGTTTGGATGTGGTGAATAGAGTTCACGTTTAGAATGCTGAGTTCGCAGTTACATGCAGAGGAATGAAGAAGTGTAATAGCAAGCTCCGTATGTGGTGTATTCATTTACGGGTTCTTAGGCTGGGGAGGAAGGTACAACTGGTGATGACATAGGGACACGTAACCCAAAGATTGACAGTGCTCTCCTGGAGAGTTTGCTGTGGACCCGTAAGCTTCTCATGTGCGCCACACATGCCTTAGTCAAAGTGACGATCGATGTTGGAGTATAGGGAGTCAGAGCGCCACTCCAGCCAGTGTGAAGCTTTCGAAGCTAACAAAAACCCGCTGAGAACTTTATTCATCAGTGACCAAAAACCTGCTAGTAAGGCTGTGAAAGAGGTACTGCACCACTACACAACACTGAGCTAGAAATTATACAGTATGCCAACGCTAAAGGCAGTGACAATCAGGTACAGAGAAGTGCTAAAGACAGTGACAGGCGAGTGCAAAGAAGCTCTATAAGAGGAATCATTTCTGATGCAAAGAAACACTAAAAGGCAGTAACAACCCAGTATGGAAAATGCAATGAGCAGCGGCAGCCAGCTGCAAGAGAACACTGTGAGCAAAAGCAGTTCAATGCAGAAAAACATTGGAGGCAGTGATAATCAGATATAAGGAGAATATGATCATGCTTACCAGAACTTGATAAAGAGAGCCATCTGACCTCTACACTAGGCGTCGCAACCCAATCAGAAGCATGGAGATTGTGCTTATGAGGCTGGTGAATCACTTCGGATCAATGGAATAGTGTACTTTTTCAATCGCTGATGAAAAGAGCACCTTCTTGAAACCACCTCTAACCTTCGATATAACAAAGAAAGAAAATATTTTGGCAGCAGATGGACTTCCTGGATCTAAATCTTCGATGATTCCATTGATGCACTAGAAGGAACACATAACAAAAAGATTGTCAAACGACTCAAAAATCTTGCTGTGAAGGAGTGAAAGAGGTAATAAAGAAACTGCTGAGAACTGAGAAAGTCACATACAGTTAAATCAAAGAAGTGTTACATCTCAAGTTCAATTCAATGCAGAATGTCGATTATAAAAGATATATTTTCAGTCAGGAATGTCAGAAAGCTGGTGAAACAATTGACAAATTTGTTGAGAGACTTGATACACTCATCAAACACTGTAAGTTCAATGAATTCAATGATGAAGAAGCTATACGTCTCCGAGTTATCAACGGATGTCTGTCAGATTAATTCAGATGATGAATGCTGAGGGAAACCCTTAGTCTGGAGCAAGTTCTCATGGCTGCCAGAGCTGAGGAATGTGCTGATGGACAAGCTGCTGACATGGAGGCTGGAGATGTCCTGAGTGAGTCAGTCATGAAAATTAAAAGCAAGCAGAAACACTAAGTTGAAGGACACAAAGTGATATCTTCGAAAAAAAAGAAACTGCTTTAGATGTGGATTTTCATTTCCACACAGAGGTAAATGACCCGCCATTGGACAAGTATGCAAAGGCTGTGGGAAGAAGAACGATTTTGTAATGGTTTGCAAGGCGAAGGAAAAGCAAGTGCGCCACCACAAGAAAACAAAATGGACGCCCGAACGTTCCAGTAATGAAGTTCTATTCACACCCACAAGGCCAAACGGAACATCAGTGGAGGCAAAAAAACACAAAATGAAGATGATCGTCATCTAAATCTTCATATAAGAGTTCTTCAGTTGCATTGTTAAGTGACAGTGAGGAAGACGGATGTGCGATGTCAATGTTTACCTCAGAAAATAATGTGCATGCGGGACGGGCAGCATGCAAAGAAGGATACGAGTCAAAGAAAAGTCATTCAAACATTGTCCGAAAATGACAGTAGAAGTTTAGCAGTCGCGTGGGCTTATGAACATTTCCATATATTCTCATGTGGGAAACATTACCTCTTGTCCAGAAGGTCATGCTATAGGGTCCTATCAAGGAATCAACAGTCACATTATGTGACTGGGCGGAGAACTGCACTCTACACACAACCAATGTCCAGCTTGTTTACCTCCCAACATGACAAGCTGAGGATGCAGTGCAAGGTAGTCACACTTAAACACCATGGTAGGGCACAGAGCACCTCTAGCATGCACAGCAATGGGGTGGGTGAAAGTGCTATTGGGAAGAAGTGCACCACTGCTAAGTAACTTCTACATTCAATACTGGTGCGCTGCATGTGGCTGACACATGGAAATTTTGGAAAGTTACAGTATGACCTCTGACCCACTGTCACTGGTATCTTCATCTCAGTGCATGCTCCGCACCTTATACATTGATATACCCTGCCCACCATTCTGCCCCCCTTACCACCCACTTCATTGAGTCAGGTTTTACATGTTCTGTTAAATTACACTTCTGCTGTCCACTTTCTCAACCCTCACACTTCTTCCCACAACTGAAAACTAGGCTAACCTCAGCACCAAGTGCCCCCACTACCCATATGTCATTAGCCCTGCATGTGGCCCATTTTGCTAATGGATTTTTGTAGGGATGTGTGAACACTTTGTGGGGGAATAGTAATTTGTCATTGGTAACCAACACATTTGCAAAAAGTGGGCAGAATTACTAATTTCCTGTAATAGATCAAGACTCACCTTTAGTGCGTTTCACTTTTCTAACATACTTGACCTCACTGCCCACCACATACACCTACTCGCAGGGATGTTCCTCAACTGCTCATTGCTGCAGGACACTCTGGTGTTAATGAGCAGGTCTAGCAGGCGGCCCTGAACTTGCTAGTGGTCTTTAAGGAGATGAACACATCCTACGATCTGATCTCCTCCGAGACGGGCTAGGTACTCCTTTGGGAGCTTCTGGGCTGCCACTACATCCCGCCTGACATGCAGCAGGGTGCAGATGTACACAGAGAAGGTCTGTGGCAGCTCCACCACAGATGCTCAGCAACCCAAGGAGGGCGAGCAGCAGCCCATGGCCGCAGGAGCCTAGGTAACCGTGGCCCCATAAATCACCCGTCCTAAACTTTACAAGCTCTACTAACAAAGTCATTCACCTACTATGAGCTAATATGTCACTGTCAGTCCTAACGTGCTTCCCTACACCTATTCAGTCTAAGGAGAAGGGTACTCTCCGACCCTGCCACCTTCTGGCTCACATCGCTGTTGGTCCATGCTTGGCCTATCATTTCAGTTTCTTTTTTTTCTCACGGGTGGAGCTTCCTCTCGTGCGCCCCACTACAGAACGTCCGGGAAACGGCCACTACAACGCGGCCGTTTCAACAAAAAGCTTAACCATGCATGCATTACAACTCATGCGTGGTTACAACGAAAGCCTTTACCACGCATACGTTTACTACGAGGTACGTAGTAAAGGCATGTGTGGTAAAGGGTACAATTAAAAAACAGGGGGTGGGGGGGGTTTCCCCTCCAAAAAACCCCCCACTAACCTTAAGTCGAGAAGTGCAGACAATCGGCATCGTAGAGGAAGGAAACGGCCTTTTTTTATTTATTACGTATGACGTCACCACGGAAAAAACGTGGAGAAGGATATGCGTGAAAATAGTATTCCGTTGTAACGCATGCGTGGTAAAGGCATGCGTTACAACGGAGTTCGTTGTAAAAACATACAACCAGAACGTCCAGGTCAAGCTATGTGCAGGCGCCATTATTATCATTAGGGGTAGGCACCGGTAAACTTCACAATGCCCACGTGGGCGGAGCTTTTTCCGAACTCTGGACTCCAAGTGTAGTGCGGAGTGGAAAAACTCTGCGAACTCTACCAGTGGAGTGAAGATTACTGCCAACCCATAATGCATTTACGAGTACTAAGGCTAGGGAGGATGCTACACCACCATTATCCTCTTATGTTTAAAATCTGTCTCACAAAGTTGTTGTATTGCCAGTGCAAATTATGCTTCTGATATTCTACTAATGTTTGGGCCTTTTATATTTTAAAATGGTGCACTTTATGGGCAGAGCAACAATATGTTTTTTGTGGTAAAGAAAAAACTAGAGCAAAAGAATAAAATATATCCTCAACTGCCTCCAAACATCATTGACAAGTAGTATTTTCCAAGCCAGCCCATCCTAGGAGGTCTGCTGCTTTTGACCCTATCTCAAAAAGACATTCAAAATCTTTAAGAGTTCCTCCTTTCATTGCTTCATTTTTGTTTCAGATTTTGCATACAAATGTAACTACAATGTTCCTGTTGGTGAAGCATGTCCTCCCTCACATGCAGAAGCTTGGGTAAGGCTCTCAAGAACTGTGAATGAAGAAATTAAAGGCTTATTTATAGTTTCGCAGATGGGATGCTTCATCAAAAACAAGGTGAATATCCTGTCCGCTATATTAAAAGTACAGTAGTACATAATGCAGTTTGATATGGCACACAGGGCATCTGCTTTGTCTGTGATGGAATATCCCATTGGCCAAACCCTAAATACGATCAAAATCTGATAATGTGGTGATGTGTTGTCAGAATGTTGTTGCCTAGTGACAGAAGTATTTTCTTACTGCCATCTTTCAGTGGGGGTCGGAGTAAATTTTAGATCTAGTGGAAGGGTATAAAAATATGGAAACAAATTCTACCACATTTTCCAGAGTCATCCTGACTTGGATAGTCTTCTGATTATCCCAGAGGACAACAGGGTTTAAAAAGCAAGGACTCTTCAATCAAAGACTGCGAAATTCAAACCTTCCATTTTCCAAAAGAAATTCTTCTCTAGAGCAGCCACCTACATTTAGAACTCCTTCCCTGAACAAATAGGAGCTTAAACTACACCACATTCTTTCAGATATTTAACTAAACACATCTTTCCTGCATGCGCCATGCCAGCTCAATCCACTGGGCACCCCCCTGAAGAGAAGAGTACCCTCACCACACCTTGAAGGCTATATGGGATACAGTAGCCCATGCCATACACTGTAAGGATATTGCAAGTCACTTGGGATTTCCATCACCATATTAAAGAGCAAGGCTGCAAGCAGAGATCCTTTATAAAGTCATGGAAATGTGAGGTGGCTTGCAATATTCTTATAACTTATGGCAGATGGTATTGTACTCCTCATAATGCATGGTCACACCATCACACCGTCACCCATGCCTTAAAACCACCTGAAAACTTGGGCCCTCATTTTGGTATTGTGCGGACCGCCACCGACAGGCCATCAGTGGCAGTCTTCCCGACATCCAAGGCATCGGTCCAACCGCCAGTTTACAATACCAGCAGTTGGAGTTGTTATGTCGGGGGAAGACCTCTTCCTCCGACAAGCTCGAGGAGCCCATCGGGGTGCGGTCAGGCACTAATCCCTAGGACGGAGGTGGTGCCTGCGCAGGCACTGCTGTAGGGATTAGGATGTCCCTTTCTGACTGCCTTTCCACGGCATTCCCACCGCCATGAAAAGGCAGACAGGAACAAACTTTGGGGGCCCGACGCAGATATTAGAATATTTTTATTATAAGTCAAATTGCAATATGTTTAAAGAATACAGATATTCTGTTTCATGTAATGACCCACGGGTGCATAAAATATATATGTTGCTATACATTTCTCCTTTCTGCTGATCGTTTTTCCCTTTTTTCTTTTTGAATAACAGGTAAGAAGAAAAAGCCAGTTTGCATTCTCATTGTTTGAAGTGCAGCTGTTATTATGATCTGTGATGTGCCTTTCACATTAGCTGAGGCATTATGACATTACAACTTAGCTGTGATGAATTATAGTTGATCTGCTTCGTTATGTATTACCGGTGACTAGAGATGCCATTAAAGTAATGAAGAAACAACTAGTGTGCTAGGATTTTGTGGACAAAATATCAAGGGGCAAAATATCATTAGCTATGTGTAGATTTTCTATACCTAACTACACATCTATGTACCCTGACTATGTATATATCGTCAAGGTATAGAAATATGAGGCTACAAATTGTATATCTATACTTCTCTCTTTGTACTTAAATTTCGATATTGTGTCCCTAAATGTTTTGCTTATGATATAAGTGTGCCACAATATTCTTGCACTTGATTTTCAGGAGTACAATCACATCAATGTACATGCACATGTAGGTACACACACACACACACACACCCACACACACACACACACACACACACACACACACACACACACACACACTCACATGTTCTACTCTATCTTGCAGGGGTGGATCCATTGTCCTGAATTCATCTGCAGCTGCCTATACATTTTACAAGGTAAATATATTTTGTTACTAGTGACTATGGGGTCAGAAGGGTAAGAAAATGAACTATTTACTTTAAAGAATTTAGGGGCATATTATCAAGGTATTTATCTCCGCTTTTTTGGCTTTAAAAGCCAAGAAAATGGAGATAAAATTATCTCCCTATCAGCAACAGGTTGCTAACACGCAAATTCGCATGTTAGCACCCTTTTTCTCTACGCTTCCCCTTGCATCTCTAATGAGATGCAAAGGGGGCGTTCCAGAGAAAAATAATAGGAGAAATGTTGTTAAGCGACATTTCTCCTATTATCAAGGATTTCGCTAACCCTGTTAGTGATAAAAAAGCAGCGCTAACCGCGGTTAGCACTGCTTTTTTTACACCTGGTATTTTCCTGACTTAGCCATGATATCCTATGGAAGGTGGATATCATGGCTAAGTTTGTGAGCCCCTATCATCAAGCTAACGCCAAACTTCGAGAGATTATCGTTGGTTTTCCAGCGATAATCTCTCATTTGGCAGTTAGCGCGAGGATTTTTTTCTCTGCGATAATTTCCGGCGATGCTTAGCATTAAAAAATTCGTTGGTAAGCATCGTTAGCGATAAATATCGCTAATCGTTGGTAATATGCCCCTTAATTATAGTGTGGTGGAACCATTATGCTTCATCCCCCTTTTTGTGCTGACAGCATTGTATTTACATATGCTTAGGAGCTGATTACGAATGGGTCATTGTTTTCTGACCCCTGTGTACACCCCTGTGTGCACCAGGGTTCAAATTGTGAGCTGTGAGCTTTTCAAAACGCCAGGTACATAAAATACCTCAAGTTTTGCTAAATTGTGGCAGGTCCTGCCAGAACTTAAAAGAGGAAAAGTCTACAGTATTTACAGTCACCTGTGGATTTTAGTGCAGTAAGCTGCAAAAAGGCATGTTATGCACCCAAAACAATTTAATAAATAATGTATGTGATAAATTCACACCTCATTCATGATTGGATTGCTTTCCTGCCTGTACTTTTGATTTGGTGTCTTTCCATGTCCTCTGCTAATGCCAGATAACCTTTTTTTTGTTTTTGTTTTTTTCTAGTATTCGCAATTTAGATTATTTGGTATTCATATCCTGGTCCTCTCTTGCTCTTTCTCTTGCTGCTCGTGCTCTTTTCCTTGCCGTGCTCCACCATCTCTCTTCTCACGGTTAGTTACTCTCTGTTGCCTCTACACCCTACCCTACATTGGTATACCTTTCTCCTTCTCCGTCAGACACAAGACATTGCTGTGACTCAGTGTGTTTCTCTCTTTTGCTCGGATCACTGACATAATATTGATGCATACAATATCGGAACACAAAAGTATCTCCAAATTGTTAATCAAGGGGTGATGAAACCTTCTGAAAGTTTAGAAGCAAAATTGTATTTCCCAGATAGTCTTTTTATCCATATCTCCAAATACATGATTTTACACATGAATCTATAGTTATAGTGAATATCAGCTTTTTACCGCAGGACTTGGGGGAACAGACTTCACAATGTCAAGAGTATTGGATCGACTTTCTTGCGAGATTATTAAACTGCATACATTATTAAGCCATAGTTCTTTATAATTTTTGTATCTTTATTATACATCTTTGCACCAATTTCAATGAGGCTAATTAAGATGTTTCACTGTGCACCAGATACTGAGAAGAAGATGCTTTTTATATTCACATGATTACTTCCTAAATCTGAACAAATATTTGTTGGACATTTATGTTAGGTATGTCCACAGGAAGATGGACCTTCATCCTTATATCTTCATTGGGGTAGATATTGGATGATTCACAGGTGTGAGATGTGGGTGGAGGATGTTCCAAATGTTCATAATTGAATAGGTTCTAAATTAGTTCTACACCCTGGAAAAGGGTTAGATAATCCTATCACAGGTTCTCTGATATGGAACCAATTGATGACCAAGAGGTATAATGCGCAAGATGAATTGCTTGATGTACCATAATTAAGGAATTCATGATTCAAAATTTCTATTGACACATGTAATGTAGTTAACTTGTAGCTCTTTTTTAATCCCGCATAGGTTTTCACTCCCTTTGTCCTGCCAAAGAAACTTAAGTTAAGTTCAGGTGGTGTGATCTCAAAACCAATAGTCACAAGACCACACTCTAGCCACGAGAGAACAATATAGATTAGCTGGTCATTTAGAACCTACTCGATGGCTGGTCAGCCTGCTGGGTCAGCATAGACCCTGGCTCCACCCCCATACCAGAGGACTTTCCTCATATTTAGAGTTCACCACCATCCTGACAGGGATCTCTGTGCCTTTAGCAATTCCTCCACACTAGATATGTACTGAAATGAATGCTGATCGTCTCTATTATTGTTTGGCCCAATAAATATTTATTTTTATTTTTCTGGAGCAAATTCCCTGATACAAAGGGTATAAATAGAATGAGGCTACCATCATTGTGAGCTGATAGCAATGTGGTAGACAGGCCGCTAGGTCCAGGGTTTCCAATGGCAGAGGCAGACACTGAGGCTGCACTGGAAGAAACCCAATGGTTCACCTGGCTAAATGAGGAAGGGGAAACATATGCCTGACAGTGCTGAAGCCTGCCAGTTTATGACATACATTCTACTCTGCCAGCCTCTAAATGGGGCCCTAAGTTGGGTCAAGTGGCCTAATTTCAAGAGGTCTAATATACAAAGAATCTTCTGACTTGGGATTTCAAACTTTTTTAGGGAGCCCCAACAACAATTATGTCTTGAAAATGTCAATGTTCAGTGTTTCCATGTATTGTCTGTTGCTCTACCTCCTACCTGACTGTTGCACAGGTCCTAGATTACTGCAGAAGTGCAATTTATTATTTCTTCCCTGATATTGCATAAAATGATCAATGTGTTTCTCGCACTAACTGCAATCTTGGTCATAGTCTTGGAGGTGTCAAGAAAATGTTTTAATGTTTTGTGAAAAACTATCTGCAAGGTTTTCCTGAATATAACCAAGGCAAACCTTTATGGTTATCAGCAAAACTGACTCTTTATCCCACCCAATATATATGCCTTCCCTTCCATTTCTTCAATCTTATATAGAAAAGTCAATTTTCTAGGCACACTTTTCTTCTTGACCAAATGTATTTTTCCGTGGAAATCCTGAATCTGTGGAGCTTGATTTTTCATTTTTGTGTGGAAATCATAGCTACACATCAGAGCATACAGCTTTCTGTTAATCTGGCCGTAACAGTATTTAATGCTCTTCCTTTTTTTCCTTGTAACAGGATCTTGGCCCATACTGTGTCAGTAAGACTGCCCTCACAGCTTTAACCAAGATTTTGGCATCAGAATTATATCCAATGAATATTCGGCTAAACTCATTAGCCCCTGGAATTATCAAGACACGGACGAGCAATTTTGTAAGTATAATCAAATTAAAATTTAAAGTGTCCACACATAAAAATAAAATCTGCCAGATTTCTTTTCTGTAGGCACATAAAAGGCATGTAAACAAAACATAGCTGAATTACTACTTGATCCATTCTCTATCAAATTAGCAAATTCAAATTCTAGAAAAAAATTATACAGCGTAATATATATATACTTCCATATAGAATATAACAGCACATCAAGTCCCAAAAAGCTGCCTTGCTGTTTTAAAAAACTTATAGAATGGATGTTGAGCACCTCATTGTAATAGTATGGTTGAATCAAACAGAAGTAGCATTTGTAATTCTTAACAATGCATACAACTGGGGAGGGAGGGATTGGATACATACTGTGTATGCAGACAAACCACAGATCTCTTTAAAAAATATTCTCTATTTAGGCCATCTATGTTCCAATAGAGTGCCCCTGAAACTTTCAAGAAATGAATGTCTTCAAAGCTGCTAAAATTGAATTTGGAGAAAATTGAAAATTTTATTTTCTGCAGACCACATGACATAAAAATAAACACTAAATCCCTACTCTTGTGACATCATCATTAGCAAGCTGTACTTTCTGCTCCTTGCTTCAGTACACACGTGATCAATCATGTACACTGTAGTCAGCTTTATGACAATAATTAAGGTCTAAAGCAGTTCTCTGAAGTCTAGAGGGGAATACAAAGCACTCCCTCTTTGCCAAGAGTGATGACTGCCACCTCAAATGGCTATACCGGACTGGCAGTGGTGGTGAAAAATGTATTAGAATAGTAGGAAAGGCCTTTTTACCTGTTGCCTCTAGGGAGAGTGGGCTACTGGTCTCACCTGTGAATTCCAAATTGGTGTGCCAGTCTCCTGCATCTGGATCCTTTTCTTATCCATCTGGGACATGTATGTGACATGTGTGCACCTTACTTCTGTGTGTAAAGGATGCTTGTGGAGCATTTATGACACATGTAGCTATAAATACACTGGGTTCTATCTTGTGCTTCCCACTTTCACGTGGCAGGATGGAGGGTTGGGCAGAGAGTCTGTACAGCAGATGTGAATTGAAGGGCTTCCTCCTAGACAGTCTAGGGGTTCTTGGTTGTGGGTCATACCGAATGTTGTTACGGAGATGAAAAAGTGGATTCCTTTGAAACTAGGGAGTTTCCTGTTGCCCTCTGCTGGCCCGATGTTGCTCTTTGTTTGCCCATTATTCTTTAGAGCAGCAAATCCACACATGTTAAGAGGTAACTCAACTGGACTGTGTCCCTTGCCTCTATACTCTTGTTTTGAATTGCTGCTAACAGGAGACTCCCCCTTGACCCCTCCTTCCTGCTCACACATCCTGACAGTGACCTTTGCAGGATCAGTCTGACTGGAATAGACAAAAAGGAAGGACTGCCTAGAACTAAACTCAGAAGCCTGAGGAAGATCCCAGCCGCAATGGCTGATACGCCGCAACCATTGCAACTTAACTGTCTCTTTCTCATCTAGTGCAAATGCTGCCTCCACTATAGTTGATGCTGATGCAATGGCTCATGCACAAGTGAGCCCAACTGTGACAGGTCCACTGCCTCCTATGCTTTGAGGGCCAGGCTGCACAAACCATTGAGAACAGCTTGCACCTTCCATTGGACACTTGGACAGTCTGCATAGACTGACAAAACACAAATCCAGGAAAGAAAAAGTAGAGTCATTGCACCCAGAAAGGGGAAGGACCATAAAAATAGTGCAGGGGACTGCCGCAACTGCTACAAATTGTGTTTCCCTTCAAGTAACTTTCTTAGGTTTTCTCTAAAAAAAAAGGGCTAACCCACTCTACCATTAAAAGCTGTCCTCTAAGATTGCTGGGGTATTGTTTTCCCTTGACACCATTGATGAATGTCTTCTGTTGATTATGTGCATTAATTGCCTGGTGTCTAGCGTAGCATCAACTTATTTTATCTTCATAAACAAAAGTATTGGATTTAATTAATTTTAATATTTGTTATCTGATGTCTGTTGAATTCTGAGACCTCCAACCCTAAAATACCTCCCTGACAAAGCCTTTGACTGCTCAGCCTCTCTACTCAGAGGGTGACATTGCTAATGGCTTTGATTGTCATAATGTGAACCCAGCAACCTTCATCTGCCCTAGGACTCCTGAAGAAGTTCCTACAGCTGTTGAAATAAGACAAAAAGGTCTTTACCCCCTCATTGACCATTGAAATCAAGTTACTTTGTATTTTGATTGATATATTTGGCATGTGATATGCCCTCTTACATCAAACCCAGTGGCTTCTGATATATTGTACATGTGTGATGTTAGCACACAATGATTATGTAAACTTAGTTGGCAATAAATCATCAACTGTAAACCTCATCAAAGCCATACTTCTTTGGGTGACCAGGTTATTCTTCAGGATAAGGAAATCCGACTGAATTTGCCCAGCTTTAGGAATCATAATTGGTTTTCCTTAGAAGCCAGCGCACAGTTCAAATTGGCATGCATCACATCCTCAGTATCAGTACTGCCTTTATGCAACTCTCAGGGTCACAAGCACCAACAAAAACCTAAGTGGTCTACATAATTCTGTCTGACTGTTTGACTGGAATGAAAATATTCAGAACTCATAAAGTGGTGACACAATCAGTTTCTGGAGCAGGTTCCTCCTTTTGAGTTCCTCTTACTATTGACATAAGATACTCATATAACTCAATGCAATTACCCACACAGATAAAAATTGAATTGTGTAAGTTCTTCCTAAAATAATCCAAATATCCCTTATTTCCACACAACTCTTATGGCCGGTTGCTCTCCCACCTCTTTCAGACTAACTCACTACCACATTAACCATTCTTTCCTCCATATTCCAGTCCTCCTGACAGGATTTAAAAGCTGTTTTCTGCTTGTTGTCATTCTCAAAGTTCATCTCTGTTACCCCATCCTAAGCTAGTAACCTTCTCTTCCATCTTCATCTGTCAACTTTTTTTGCATCTTTCCTCGATTCTGTGTACTCACTTTCCTCCCTTGCATGAGGATTTACAGTTTGCTGACACCTTCTGTAGAGTACTACTTTTAAAAGCCCCCGAAACATGAAAGTGTGTTGAACTGTTGCAAGAGTATGTGGTGTTTGCGCTCTGAAATTGCCTCTTCCAATTTAGAAAAAAACAGAACATGTCTATTAACTGATCTATGCATCTAGTCATCTGATTTAAAATAATTTTCCTGCATTGCCCTTTTGTCTTAATTCCTATGAGGTCTTTGGTAAGCCTGGGGGTGAACTCGCGTAGTTTGCAGAGTTTTCCGCACTCCGAGTTTAGAAAAACTCTGCTCCACATAGCAGAGTGGAGTTTTGTTTCTTGCTAGCGTTCCTCAATGTCAAGTTGGTGAACGTGAGTGAGGAAAATCCACCTCCCGATGAGTTTTTCCTCGATCATGATCGTCAACATCAAGTTGGCGAGCGTGAGCGTGGAAAATCAACTTCCCGGCGAGATTTCTCAACGCGGGGGTCAGAGTTCTCATTGCAAGTGGTCGTGTATGCTCGCGACTGCTCACGTTGAGAAACTGCCCGTTCGCGTTGAGAAAGCTGCACCTCGAGTAAAAATCTACTTGAGTGGCAGAAAGGAAAGCCAACGCCCGCTTGCGCTGTGCAAGGTCCCGTTCGCAATGATTGCATAGTGCTTACAAGCATCTGGCACTGAAAATTACAGCAAACAGCATTTTTTCAACAAACCACTGCTTGCTGAGGTCCGTGTAGTGCGGCTGAGTTTTTTTGCACTTTGCAGAGTTTCGCAGAGCGGAACTCAGCGAACTCCATCCAGGGTTAGTCTTTAGCTGCCTAGAGGAGATCACAAAAGTTGTAAGAAAGACAGGGTCGGTCAGATACAATACAGTAAGTTTATAAAGTGCACAGCTGCTTCCAAAGAAGCGTCCTGCACTCGAAGCATGGAACCAGTATTGAGTTATGCAAAAAGACCAATACCCAAGCATGGGAGATTATCAACAGGAATACAAAAAGAAATGTCTTTGTTTTTTTCTAAAAGTAGCTTCAAAAGAGGATAAACATAGATCAGGCAAAAGAAAGTTCCAAAGCCTGGGAGTAAGGGACACAAAGGATCTCTCTACTTCTCCTAGCCTTACAAATCTAAGGAGTAAGCAGAAGCTTTAGATTGTTTAATCTCAAAGATCTAGTCTAACAGTAGTCCTTGAGTCTTTTTCTTAGATAGAGGGGACCATTATATCAAATGCTCTATAAGCAAAGATTAAAGCCTTGAATTGAATCTGTTTGATTACGGGCAGCCAGTGATTTTAACGCAAATAAGGTGACACTGATAGACATGCAGAATCTTCTGGATTAGATGAGCAACTGCAGTTTGAATAATCTGAAGGTGCTGAATCAAGTATGCCAGCAGGCCCATATACAGGCTGTTTGAATAGTCCAATTTAAAAGGCACCAGAGAATGAACAATGATCTTGCATGCATCCTCAGGCAGCAAATGCAGCATCCTCCTTAAAGATTTGAGTGACATTGCTTTGCATTGGGGTTCAAAGGAGAGGTTCAAATCAAATTTGATACCTGGGTTTCTTACAGTCAAAGAGGGAGTAGGAGGGGACCCGAGCTCAGAATCTGGGCCATATTTAGTGTACAAAAACTAATCGCAGTTTTATCGGAGTTAAGCCTGAGGCACTTACTGTTCGTCTACTCAACTACTGATTTCAGACACAGCTTAAAGGAGTTGAGAGCTTCCACATCATTTTTGGGAAATGACAGAAGGAGCAGAGTATCATGAACAAAAAAAATCACACATAAGCCCCAAGATTCAACAAGGCTCACTAAAGTATCCAAACAAACTTTAAAGAAGATGGGACTCAGATCAGAGCCCTGAGGAACCCCACACTTGAGTGGTTTTGGGGACGAGGAAAAAGGGAAAGAAATATAGCCTGTGTCCTATCTTCAAGAAAAGACTTAAACCAGGCCTGGGCCTTTCTTTGAATTTCAATATTACAGAGCCCATTTAAAAAAATGGAATAAGAAACCGTGTCAAACACTGAAGATAAATCAAGTGAAACCACCATTGCTGAGCAATTCTGATCAAGATTGTCCTTAATAAACTCTGTAACCTCAAGCAAGACAGATTCAGTGCTAAAACCTGATCGGCACCCAGATTGTGAATCATGTAACATATGAATTTGATTCCAGAAAATGGGGAAGTTGTCTATTAACTAGCTTTTCTAGGGCTTTCAACACTGCGGGCAAAAATGAAATGGGTCTGAAAATATTGAAAATATTAGGGCAGGCATTGCGTTTCTTTAGCAAGGAGAGCAGGAGAGCCTGTCTCCAACTCCTCTGAACTAAATTGGATTCCTAGGAAGTGTTCATCAGTTTATTCAAAATAGGATTCCCAAAAGTGGAGGCGATTTTTAAAGTATCAGGTGGCCATTGATCAAGAGGGGAACCAGATTCGCATTTAGCCAATTCAGCAGTTGAGTCCTCTAAAAGCAAAGGATTAAAATGTATAAGGAGAGGCCCAGAAGAATAACTAACTCATGAAGGAGTTACCCTTATACAAGGAAAAGGGACAGGGTATGTATAGAGGAAAGAACAGTAATGATCCCTTTTCACCTGGAGATTGAATCTATCTAGATCACTCACTAGTACTCACAAATATTTGCCAAGGGGCTGCAAAGTATGGCCTGCGGTGGGAACGAGGGCCGCACTTATGCCAGCAGGGTGGGGGTAGGGGGTCCGGGTGGGTCAGGGATTGTTTAAGGAGGTGTCAAAACATGCTAAATAGGCGGGCAAGCATTTATCTACAGGTTAATAAATGCTTGCCCATTTATTAAAAAAAAAATCTGAATATTGTTGCTCATCTACTAAACAGTTTGGGATTCATATAAAGCCTACCTTAGAAGTCTATTGACTTCCCTCTCCATTTCTCATAACAAAAAAACAAAGGACGCCATTAAAACAATGGAATGAAAAATTGCTCAAAAATCTACAGCAGCAAAATTAATGCCAACTAATACAGATAGTATACAACAGCTACTTTTGGCTAAAAATGAGTTAAATAACTTCTCAGAGGCATTAGTCAAAAAAAATGGGAGGCAAGTAAACTTGCCCATCATGAATACGGAGAAGGGTGCGGAACATTTCTGGCATGGAAATCTAAAACTGACCTTGTCAGAAATACCCTGAAAAGTTTGAAATGCCCAAACACGGGGAGGATCATTGAAGAAGATTTGGAGATTGAGGAGGCTTTTACTCACTTCTTCTCGGATTTATACTCTGAAAATGTAACTCCATCTGAGGATATGATGGAAGCCTTCTTTCGGGATCACCATCTTCAAACCCTATCAGTTACTGACAGGGATAAATTAAGTGACCATGGGCTAGATGTAGGTAAATAGTATTTACCAATTCGTAAATACCGAATTTTACCGATTCGGTATTTAAGAATCAGTAAATGCTATGTAACTAAAAATTCGGTACAAATTACCGAATCATTAAGATTCTGTAAATACCGAATCGGTAATTACCGATTCGGTAAAATAGAGAATGAGTCAAGGGTGGCAGGGTGTCACTTTGACACCCTGTTGCACCCCTAAATAGTGCTTGTGTGCACATGTGGCACACATACATGCCCTAAGGGCATGTATGTATGTCACATGGCACAGGTGTAAATGCACAAATTTGCATTTACAGAGGTATTCGTTATTTACCACCAACTAATAGTTGGTGGTAAATAACGAATCGTGTAAGCACAGAAGCTCTCTTCAAAGTGCTTCCTACATTTCATTTACCGATTCGGTAAATACAGAATCGGTAAATGATGATTCGGTAAATACCAAATCGGTAAATAGCGATTCGGTATTTACCGAATCGGTAAATGTGCCCCCTACATAGAAAAAGCCTATTACCGGTCGGTAACGTCCGATTTTGTCCGTTACCGACCGGTAATGGCCTTCCTACATCTGGCCCTAAATCTTTTTAGAAGAAGTATTACAAGCCATTAAACTGTTAAAAAAAGGGAAAGCTGCAGGCCCCGACTCCATCCCAAATGAAGTGTATATTATCTTGAAAGACGAATTAGCACCTTTTCTACTCCAACTTTTTAGGTCAGTGTATTCAGGCACACATGCGGTACCCGCATCCTAGAATGAGGCTACAATTACAATAATCCTGAAGCCAAATAAAAACCCACAGCTTTGTGAGTCGTACAGACCTATTTCGCTTCTAAATAGCGATCACAAAATCTATACTCAAATACTCACTAAAAGATTAGATAAAGTCGCAGGTTCCATCATACATTCTGATCAAAGGGGCTTTATTAAGGGAAGGCAGCTGAAAGATGTAACGCATGATCTTATTGGGGCAATAGATCTTGCAAATCTTTTTCAGATTCCTTTGGCAGTTTTAACATTCAATGCTGCCAAAGCTTTTGATAGGGTCAATTGAATCTTTTTAACAGGAGCTATTCATCACTTTAACCTGGGAGATACATTTGTGGCGGCTGTGAAGGCCCTATATAAGAACCCTTCAGCAAGGGTTCTTGTTAATGAAACCTCACAAGAAAATTACAAATTTGGTGGGACCCGGCAGGGCAGTCCCTTGTCGCCCCTTCTTTTTAATTTTTACATCGAGCCTTTGGCATGCAAATTAAGATTAAGCCAAACTATTGCCCCTTTCAGCTGTTTGGGTTGGGGAAAAAAATAGGTATTTATGCAGACGATCTTATGATCCTGACAGGGGATTTAGAACAAGCACTTCCAGAGATCTGGACTCAGCTGGAGAATTTTGGGAAGATATCTGGATATTCTGTAAATCAACAAAAGACCGAGCTGATGTCATGGCATTCTCCATACAAGAGTATGCTTGAAAAACAACACATAAGATACCTTGGGATTCAAATTACCAAGAACATAGGTAGAATAGCTCAACTAAACTTTGATAAAACCATGACTAGTGTACGACAGCAGCTTCAGGCTTGGGAACTTCTACCCCTTTCCGTCATAGGGAGATCCAACTTGATAAAAATGTTTAACTTGCCTAGGTTGACATTCCTTTTTGACACCATCCCCCTGGAATTTTCTAAGACCTGGTTTAAGAAGGCACAAGGGTTATTATCCTCATTTATTTGGGGTAGAAAAACCCCCAGAATTTCTCAGAAAAAACTCAGGAGGAAAAAACCCAATGGCGGCATAGCCACACCAGAATTATTTTTTTATTGTTGTGCTTTTCATCAAAAAAATTCACGTCAGCTTTTAAATCATAGTTAATCGTATCAATCGCTCTTTAAAGCATTAACAAAGGTACATTACACCTAAGCTGATTTCTTTCTTTTATAGTTTGGACGCCCTAAATTCTTTAAGAAAGTTAGGTTGAAGATCCTTAGAGCTGCCATCAGAGTCTGGTTCCAAGTGAGGACATTTCTTGATATATCTTATTGCAATCCAGAAACCCCTATTGGGGACTTCCCCGGTACACCAATTTGCCTGCAAGACGCCTTGGTCCTCCCTTTACGTAAAGCTGAGATAGTAGGATGGGGAGAACTACTAGTAGGAAAGGAATTGATCCCATGGCAGTGTCTTTCGGCCTTAACAAACAACTCAGTGTCAAGATTTAAATATTTGCAACTTTCTGGTTGGATAAAATCAATAAATAAAGAACTAGCCAGAGATGGGGACTTAATTAAAACAATTTGTGCAAGATCAAAACAAAAGGAAGTAGCCGCATGGTATTGGCTAATGATCGATACTGGAGACAAAAAATCTAACCCGTTCACTGAGAGCTGGAAGAAGGACATGCCGGGCGAGGACCTCGTAACTCTCGGGCAAGTATCGATGTCTACTCTTTGGTCATAGGTAAAAGCTGCTTCTTTAAAAAGGAACCTTCTTTTCACTCTCCACAAAGCTTATTGGACGCCCCTGAAATTATCTAAGCTGGGGAAGGGAGTGACAAGGAAGGGCCCGAAGTGTGATGACATCAATGTCAACGAGGTACACATGTTCTGGCAATGTCCTTCGAACTAAATATTCTGGGCTCATGTGAGTAACACCATTTCTGAAATTCTGGGGAGAAAGGTTGGGTTAACAGCATTAATAGTCATCTTTGGGATAATCTCAAATGACATAGAAAATATTGCTGTTTCAAGAAATCAAAGGGCTCTAATCTTTGTACTGATTCTTTTGGCACGAAGGGAGATTTGCATTAAATGGATCTTACCCGTTTCACCTACTAAATCTGAATGGATAAGCTTGGTACAACGTATTTCTACCCTTGACCGAGCAGCTAGAAGGGGAAAAAAAACAAAATGTTGGGATATATAGGATTACTGGTTAACATCCTTTGTTCCTATCTAGTTTGATACTATCTTTGGTTAACACAGCCAGAGTTACTCTTTATGGGAATATGATCTTGGTATTTCCTCTTTATTTTCTTTTTTGCGCACTGACTTTTGACGTGGATACACCCGATACATTCTTAGCTCCTTTACCAGTGGTCCAATGATTAAGGAACTTGCTCCTGTGGCCAAAAAGTTGGGAAACTAGCTAAGGCTAGATGTGAGTAGCCTATTAACGAAGAGGAGCCTTGGTTATAACTGATAAGCCTGTCTGAAAAAAGTTTCCGGGGGTTCTCAACGTTCCCATCCTTCTATAAGATGAGACCGGGTCTTTTCTTTTTTCTTGAGTATACTGGGCTGCAGTTTAATAGACCAACCAGCTCTATAACTTCGAACTCTGAGCATGTTTTGTAGAATGAGGACTTTAAAAAAAAAATTATATATAAAGAATAAAAACCAACAAACATCAAAGTTGCAAAATTATGTGATACTCTCAATCATAAGTCAGTAAACACATACAAATATGTGCATCTAAATATTTTGTTCTTCATTAAGAAAACATATTTTTTAAGCACAGGATATATTTAAAAATACATCATTTTTAAAGTGCTAGTGCAAATAACATAAATCTCTAATATAACGTATTCCATGAACACATTCTAATACACATAGACACTATAACCAACA
This sequence comes from Lissotriton helveticus, assembly GCF_964261635.1. Taxonomy (NCBI): domain Eukaryota; kingdom Metazoa; phylum Chordata; class Amphibia; order Caudata; family Salamandridae; genus Lissotriton; species Lissotriton helveticus. The sequence continues at coordinate 76,547,657 of NC_136072.1, forward strand.
ATAAGACACTGTTTTGTTCAAAACTTTATGATTAAAAAACAGCTTCAAGGTTTATCGAAACTGTAGAAAAACTGTTGACTCGGCATTTCGGTGAAAGATCAACTATTCATCACCTTCTTCAGGACAATCATTACATAACTTAAAATCATCATTTCTAAAAATTGGCGCAATACGTACAAAATACGTTACATCCCCTAATTCAAGGAGAGACGTTTCTTAGAATAATGGGGAACTGCTTCTCTCCAACGGAATGGGGATTGGATTCTGTAAGGGATATACAGCATGTTACGAGAACTCCACTCGCTTATATCTTGGTGAAAGATAATAGATATCTATTTCAGAAGCATACTTAGCATAATGAGTATCCAAAAATTGTTTGAATAGTTTACTAGTGGACCTGGGCACCTGATGCTCATTCATCTGGGTGTTCCTTATATAATAGAAATAACGGTATTGTCTATGCTACCAATATTAAATAGAACTCCAACTTGTATCCTATTGTCTCAATTGATTCGATAATATCATAGATAAAAGGCAGTGCTTATTAATACTGCGACCACCCGTATCGCAGTTCACTATGACATTTTTTTTACAGTTTCGATTAACCTTGAAGGTGGTTTTTAATCATAATGTTTTTAACAAAACAGTGTCTTATTGATGAATATAGTGTCTATGTATATTAGAATGTGTTCATGAGATACGTTATATTAGAGATTTATATTATTTACACTAGCACTTTAACAATGATGGCCAGAAGAATAACTACAGCCCATTGCATGAGGGAGCACACTTTGAGTTGGAAACTGATCATAAATTGTTTAAGTCTTCTGAAAAAAGAAATCAGAAAGATCCTCACATAAATTAGCATTAGGGGGTAGGTTTATTCTGTAAGGCACTGGGGGAGGAAAAGGAACTTCCAATTTTAAAAAGTTCCTGTGGTTTATTAGAGGCGGAGGCTAATAAAATTAGGTAATTTTTTTTCTTTATCTCCAATCAAGTGTTGTGCAATTGAAAGAATAATTTAGAACAAAACCTTTCTATAGAATTTAGGTAATCAAATTTGTTCAAGAATGCTGCTTAAACCTCTACTGCAACAGCTGTATACGAAATTGAATTTTTCATGGATGGGCTGACCAAAACTGCATTTTAAGGCCAGTCAACACATTCTTCCAGTTGCCTGAAATATGGTATTCCTATTTGATGTTTAATACCTTTTTTTCTTTGTTATAAATAAAGATAGTGCTTAACAATTCTAATTTAGCAACTAAAATTTAGTTACTAATGCATGAGTGAACTCCAAAATATAGAGAATTTGGTACAGACTTCTTATTTTGTCACTTTTACCTGTTTTTTGCCTGTTAATGGAGATAGGATTCTGTTTGTTGATACTCAGTAATCTCATTGTTTCTTTCAGCATGGAAAAATTCATGAATGTACGTTTAGAAAGAATTACAAGGAACTTCATACCCAAATGTACTATATATGCTCTTTATAGATTTCCTTTATTCTTGGTTGATTGATTTTTACTTTCTCACTTATAGAGGTATTGACATTGCATTATGAAATATTGGCAGTATCTTTTTCCAGAAAGCAAGTAAGAGCTGCCCTGATATCCCTTGTGACAATGATTAAATCATGTGCAGAAACACCATATTTGCAGTACACTGAAGATCAAAGTTATGGATCACCCATGCAATTTAGCTGTCAGTGATTCAACAAACAGAGCACATTATGCTGGTGACAATGAGCAGGCTTTCATTACTCCCCTACTCTTCTGGAATTTGTAAGCTTCTTGACGGATAGTTGTAATAGTTGCACATGTTTCTTACTATAAATTCCTTGACAAATATTTGAATATTGAGCAGGAAATGTACACAATTCATCAGAGCCATAAGTATAACCTCTGGGCGTATTGGGGTATTGCTGAAAGTAACAACAAATTAACAAAGGAGCATGTACTGAGCATGCTTCTTCCCAAGAACTCTTCCTAGAACAAGAACCTTCCCAGAGAATCAAGAAGTCAACTGATATGTCTAACAATACCACATTTCTTAGACATCATATGCTGATTGGCCAGGTACCATAACTGATAGAAGTTCAGATGGAAGCTGATGGTAAGAATCAGGGACATATTGCTTTGATTGGGATGAACTAAGCACAGAAAGACTCTTTGATGAGGCATCTTCTATGATGAGTAATCACAAAAGTACAAAAAGTGGTGGTCAGAATTTAACTGGCAAGGTACGGGCAGGAAGAAAATGAGAAGACAAGCAAACCTTCTTTCCAGGAGAAAATTAGATAGAAATTGATGTTGATTAATCAACAAACTATTTCATCTTTGCTTTCAAATGGTGTTAGGGTTTAGAAACAAGCTGTCTATGGTTCTGTAACTGATGTAAATAATTAGTAGTCAGCCACAGGAAGCAAATTATCAGAAAGAGGAGCGGTTAGGAACATTCTTGGGTAACATTCTGCCATACAGAAAACAAGGGAACCTTTATAGCTTTGCAAGTTGGATTTTTTTACAAAACTCCTCAGTCAGTCTTAGAATGGTCCTCCTCCAAACCTTTGCCTTCCTCCTCCATTTTGTTCATGCTAATCTCATTTTCACTGGCCTTAGGACTCTGTACATTTTACCACTGCTGACCAGCGCCAAAGTGCACTTAGTCACTCATTAAAACATGATAACATTGGCTTATTCCCAATTGCCATATTTAATTTACTCATCAGTCCCTAGTAAAGTGGTACTACATGTACCCAGTGCCTGAAAATTAAATGCTACTAGTGAACCTGCAGCACTTATTGTGTCACCCACTTAAGTAGTTCTTTATTCATGTCTCAGTTTTAAACTGCCATTTTGACCGATCAAATAACCTTTTACAGAGCCCAAACCTTCCATTTTTACTACCAATATGTCACCCATATCGGGTAGGCCCTGGACAACCAGAGAGCAGGGTGCAGTGTATTTAAAAAGGTACGTTTTCCTGGTAATGAAAAACTCTTAAATTATTTTTTACTACTGCAAGTCCTACCTCTCCCATAGGCTAACATTGGAGTTATGTTATTACATTTAATAAGCTATAATATCAAATGGGAGCAGGTAACCAGTAGATGTTTGGTGGGTTTGGAATTATAATAAAAAATATTCTCCCATGGTGACGTCGTATTTTGAATTACAGTTTTATAAATGCTATTTTTACAAAGTTGTGTATAAGAGTGGGGCGTTTGGCTCATTCAAAGCACCTAGGTCGAGCCTCTTTTACGAAAATATCAAAAGTAATGGTGTCTAGGTGCATCTGTTGCACATAGGACCCCCAAGTGATCCAAGGGCTAATTAACTGGCCTCCTGACTATTGCCTCAGGGCCAGAAGGCTTCAAAAAGCTTGAATCGAGCACCTGGACTCTGACATCCGTGAGACCTACCCTGCCAAATGGTACCACCCCAGTCGTGGACCCTTGGAAATGGGTCTAAAGGTGCTCTGCAGGCCCATCTGTGGATCCAGCAGAACCAATGCATCTTTTCTGCTCTGTGGTGCAACCCCAACCTTCCAATGCAAGGACTCCACATCGACTTCATAGTCTCTGCGAAGCTTTCCAGATGCAGGTCCTTGCACTTCAAATCTCTCATCAAAGGCAGCCTTGACAACAATGCAGGTCTTCATATAGAAGCCTCACAGCTCCATGGAACTGACGCAGCTCCTTGTCTGTGTGATGCATCCTCAACACCTGACTTTTCATTGCAAGCCCTCGTCGATGGGATGCTAAATGACAATGCAGGACCTAGCATCGCAGCTCCTCGGTACCAACAAATCTCCTAGGCTGCGTGATGCATCCTCGTTGCTCCCCATCGCAGTTGGCCTGAACTTGTGACTTTGTCCAGATATTCACAGTTGGCAAGTTGTCCTTTTGGCTCAATTTTAACAAATATTTAACATTGCATATCTCTGGTCCTACTGATTGGATGTTTGTTGTTTTGGTCTTGTTGTATTAATTAAAAATCACTAAAATCTTCTAAATTGGTGTGGTACCATTTCGTGGTATGTTTCCCCTGTGTTACTGTTTGAAGTGTTGCACCAATACTTTACACATTGCCTCTGAGTTAAGCATGACTGCTCTGTGCCACGCTACCTGATGGGGCAAGCGCAGGAGGATTTAGCGTTTGCTTGTGACTCCATCCTTAAGAAGACTGTGGCTCCTGCTTGATTAGGATTTCACCTTCCTCAACCAGTGTTTCTTACAGTTGCTAAATATGAAACCCTATAACATTGAATGGCAGTACTGTAACACCACAATGGTTGGCCAAGTCTCTTTTTTTGCGTTTGAGTGAAGCTGTTTGCCTTGAAGAAAGAGCTTGTCCAATTCCTAATGATTTACACAAGCCTTTCCAAAAATGTGAAATATATTGAGTATCTCTATCAGAAATGAAAGTATAAAGCAATCCAAGAAGACAAAGAATACCATTCAAGAGACAATGGACCATTTCTTCAGTAGGTGCCAATATGGGCAAAGGAGGAAAATCTGTAGAAATTGTATGCCAGGTTTCAGGAGCCACTGGTAGCAATTGTTTGTATCCAAAAGGCTAAGGTACATTGGGTACAAATAAGGGGGCCATAGAAGGAACTGCTTGAAGTCAGATGTTGGTTATAAGATTGATTATTTGTTTGCATGTAGCTTTCAGTTTAATGAGGTATGTTGGGAATTATTTTTTACATTGTGCATATTTTACCTTATTAGTGTTTTGCTTCCGGGTGTATTTGGACTCTTGTCACGTGTAATCAATGTTTGATCATGTTGTATTGGGAGGTATTTGATGACTTTCTTACATATTTGATTACGTTGAAGGGTTAAGAGCATGTGATGGTTATAATAGCTAAAAAGAAAGAATAATATATAAGGCCCCAGATAAGCACTTTGCAAAAAATGCCAAGGGATTCTAGGCAAAATATTGCAGTTATCAACACAAAGTTTTTAGGGGCAACAATTTCAGATGAGTGGAAATTGAAAACAAGCTGATGAATACAGAGAAATGATATGTACATCAAAATAAAAAGCATCATAAAAGGTGGTGCTTTGCTAATGTTGTAGATGACTACTGATCAGTACGGCTGCCACACCATATGCTCAGCTGTCTTATGTCCACGCCCAAGCTGGATTCTGTAAGATATGAGGCCCAACCTGCTATGTACTTGTTTGTCTCTCTCTCTCTATCAGCTCAGTGCAGTATGTGAGGAGTTTGAATCAGTACCCACATGTGAAAAGGGTGGTCTTTCCTTTTTACTGTTTGTTTGTTTAAGTTTATTTTACTGTATTCACATAGCAATGTGTGATACTCACTTGACACTTCAGACCAGCAAGTGTGACATGTATTTTTGTTGGATTTTATTTGAATATTTTTACATACAAGATTTCACAGGCCAACTGGTGTATAATGGAATCTGAAGGTTTCACAGTGTGCTAATGCTGCTGAAATGCAGGTACAGTTGGGCAGAGATATTTACATGGCTGGCTCTACTGACATGCAGTTGACTCGGCCTCTGACCCAGGTCAACCTGCCTTTCAAACCACCTCAGCATCATTACATGGTATCAGTTTAATATACTCTTTCTGGGGAGAGAGACACCAGCTGTTGTTTATTTTTTCATAAATATAATAATTTGCCCATAACACAATACCGCTATGTACAATAATTGAACATGATTATCACACCGCTTTTGGTTGGGTGTCAATCATAGGGGTTGACATTGTTTGCCACTGATGTCCTGGGTACATCCTATAATGGGTCTGCAAACAGGGCCAAGCACAACCCTGTCCTCAGGTGAATTTCAGAGTAGAGAGGGTGAGCATTCATATGCTTTTCAGGGAGATAGTGTGTAGGTGTGCAAGCTCAGCACTCACCCATAAACAAGCATACTCAATAATTTCAATGTGCAGGCTTGTGCTTGTCTATTCAAGAGACTACCTTAAACACAAAGCAGCACCCACACAGTTTTGTCCCTACAATGTTGTGTCCTTGAGTCTGATTTCTCTTTAATGTAATACACTTTCCCTGTTCCCTCAGCTACTCTGTCACAAGAGGTCTCCCTGGCTCTTGATTTTCAGACCTTTTGGAAGTCAGGAGATCGAATGAATAAAGCACAGGTGCACCTTTTAGGCCCAAAGTCAAATGCACACTCAGTTTTATGCCTTAACCCAGTTTGATACAAGTAGCACACTTGCGTCCACATTTGCATTATGTTGAAGAGGCGTTTATCTTCTAAGGGCAGTGACTTGAGCCAAAAGTCCACACGGCTGTGTAGGACATCGGGCATGGGCAACAACCATTAGTTTGTGCATCCAGCCTCAGTCTATGGCGACCACAGCCTTGATGCAGCTACTGCTGCAGTCTCTGAAGGTTATGGGGATGCATCTCCACCTGTGGTGAGAACACATGCAGCCTGGATTAGACTAAGGGTGATTTTGGAAGTCGCAGTTATAATTGGAACAGAAGTGGTTGCAGCCCTGGTCGGGTCTATCTTGATCTTAGGAGTTGTAGCCCCCATCGGGGCCTACACCAATCTCAGTAGTAGACCATGCTTGGGTATAGGACGATCACCAGAGTTGTGGCCCTAACTGGGGCCTATGTCAATCATGACATTTGTAGCCCCCATCTGAGCATATGAGGATCATAACAGTTGTAGCCCACGCCTGGGCAGTCACGCATTTGCAGCTCCTGTGTGGGCCTATGGTAGCAGTTACTGTTCTCTGTGTGAACTTGGATGAAGACCATATGGCCTATAGGACATACAGGCCCTCCCTAGCTTCTTCTGGTGCAGTCAGCTCTTGTTGAATGCCTCACAGCCACTGGAGACACACTGAGGCTCTTACCTCCTGAACAGTCTCTCCTCCTATAGGGCGAGGCATGCCATTTACCTTCCTCAGCAGGCAGGCTGCTTCAGAGCCAATCCATATCTACTCCAGAAAGAAATATAGACTATTGGTGATGTCCCTTCACATCTGGGAGACTGTCTTTCAGGCAGACAACAGGCCTGGTTGCACAGAGGTTCTTTGAGTACACTGTAGAGCACTCCTCTCCATTGTTGTAAAGGAATTGGGGAACAAAGTAGAGCGGATTAGGTCACATGTTTTTTCTTCAAGGCGCTACACCCCTTCCACTCCCTCTATTACTCCCTCCACTACTCCCTCCCAGATGCCCACCCAGCTCATAATCCCCCCCTTTGGGCATACACAGAACAGAGGAATCTTACACAAGTACCCCAATAGGCCTTGCAGTTGTGGCACAAAAAGTATGGTCACAGTACTGAGCTCTTGTAAAATACACATTATGCCGTCACCATCACTTTATGTGATATACCCAGGACAGGGACAGTTGTCTACTGCCCACAATGAGGGCACACATGATACACCCCTTGGAGCCATAGAGCAGGTACAGGGCTTCATATTGTCAGGGACACTTCAAGGCCTATGGCCACTCACATAGGTTATCATGGCACCAGGGCCAAAATAAAAGTTAGGCTGTGCTTAGGGCATGGTACCACATCTGTACACAATGCAGGGGATGCTCCTGTACCAACAATGATACATTAGTTATATCAAAAAAATATATTTATAATGTGGTCTTTGGTTTCCTCGTTGTTTAAGACTTAGAAATTGGCCTTGACTAAAAACTTTCCTCTTTCAATTGTTGCTGAAATGTGTGGGATTGTTGATGATTGCAAATCAAGAGGTGAGTTGGTGAAAAGGGTGGGTATGATGAGTAAGATGCACAGGGTGTAGGTAATTAGTGGAGTTTATGGGTAAAATGTTTTGTGTTGATTGATTGTGTGTGTGTGTTGTAACAAAATATAGTGATGGGGTGATGCGGTTAGTGCATGGGGTACAAGATTAGTTAGTTTGGGATGACTGGAAGTTGAGTCCTAGGTGAAGCAAAGTAGAGCATGGTGTGAACTCATGTAGCTTATATGATATGATATGTAGATGCAGTACATTAGGTGGATTGATGTGGAGTGTGGTGGATTATAAAAAAGTACATAGGGTAGAATGGTGTATGTTGGGGTGGATTAATGTGTGTGGTGTACATGCGTGTAGTGTTTCAGAAAGATGAAATCCAGAGAGTGAGTGGATTTTGTTTGTGGGGTGAACAGAAGAAATGTATATATGGGTGGAGAATGTAATATATGTGGAGAGAATGTTGTACATATGGAAAGAATGTAGTGTATGTGAGTAGAATGTAGTCATTTGGATTAAGAAAGTATGCAGGGAGTATGGATTTATTGTGAATGTTTTCACAAAACTGAGAGACAATAATATTGTATCCAGAATATCGACTACCACAATATTGGGAAGGTGGTTAAGAATAGGCTAGCTATTATTAACTACAAATCTACCTAAATCCACATTCACATGCCTATGTATAATTGTATGTTATCAATGTATGAAGATGTGGAGCTAAGAATAGTAAATATATATGCTAATCTTCACTGAAATGAGGTACTTGATATTCTGGAAGCAATATTTTGGCAGGACAATATTTAAGACTTCATCGTGTGGGCAACACCATTTATTATGTATGATGGAAAAATATTTTGAACAGGCCAATCACTGTGCATGTGGAGAAAGGAGGTAGTGAGTCTGGTTTATAGAGGTACAGGATTGAAGGCTTTATTGTGAGCCATGGACAGTGCATGGTATGGATGCAGTGTCTGGTTGAATGGTGAAGCTAGATGTGGCATGTAGGCTGAATGGATGTAATCACTAAAGAAAGAGATTCTGAGAATAATGTAGTTACATGCTGTTTATTGCAACAGAATATCTAGTTGTAAAGTGAACAGCTGTTTTGCTGTGGCTGGGAGATGCAAGGTCAAGTTAGAAAATGGTGGGGCAGTTTATCAAGGAACGGAGTTAAAATTATCGCCGCTTTAGCGATAATGGGCTTTATAATATGCCTTTTTGAATCCCAATAGAAGCCCATGTTCTGGTGTTAACATGGCTTTCATTGGAATTCTCTACAGCATATTATCAAGCCCATTATCACCGATAATTTTAACGCCGTCCATTGATAATATGCCCCGTCATTTGGTAAATAAATGATGGACAGAAGTATTGTATGGATAGAAGCTTACACATGTTGACAGTAGGTGAGAGGGTCATCTAGCATTCGGATTTCCTGGATTTTCTTGGCAAATAGACCCTACATGATATACATATTTGGCCTTGCGTATTGGAGAAGGCATTAAACATTTAGAACCTGATGTACAGTTGGATGTTAAAAGACATTTGCTCTAGTTTCAGAGGAATGGTGTAATCTAACAGGAAACCCAATGGCTAAATTTCCTCCACCCACCTTTTCCCAGGGTTAGAAAAATTCCACAGGTAGACTCTTCTCTTAATTTAGCATTGCCTGTAGTAAGTGGAATATTTTCTATGATCACCCATTATTTAATCAAGTACTTAGACATTTGAAAATTCATTGTTTATTGAGTCTGGGGCAGTGTATGAAGGAAGGGATCAAGGTGGTGATTGCAGGATGTACCTTCCTGAAATGTAAGGCAGTGAATTGTAACTAATTAAACTGTGAAAATTGTAGGTGACTATGAGGCCCTAATAATAAACCTTGAACTGTGTTTTTTCTGTCCTTTCATGAAACAGGTGTGGACTGATGAAGCAGTTTTGAAGGACATGTTGAAATTATATGAACTCCCAAGGTAATAAGTTTGCTTTCTCTTCTGAACAATATTGGTCCCAGTCATCCAAGATGGTCAATCACACGTGTGTTTGATTGAGCTTTGAAATATATGCGTTTGCTTACCTAGATCATTATATTTCAATGTGAAGTCAAACACCATGCTTTTTTTGTTTGGTCTTTACATGGTCTAAAGCCACTTTCCATCTCTTTCTGAGCATTTAACAAATATATACATGCATTGAGTAAATCATTGCTAGGTTTATATTGTACTTTCTTGCCAATTTAACCACACCAATATGTACACATTACAACACAGCCCTCCATATTCAGAGCATTATTGCTTCGCGAAACTTGTCTTCTGTTCTGCTTGATATTCCAACAAATAGATAATTATTCTGGTTGTTTATGCCAACTTTTGCAGCAAATGTCCAACTTGCTTTGGAGTTCACAGAGAAATTTCACATGTATTCCTGTGAAGCTGGGACACATATTTCTGAGATAAGGTATGGAATCCCTTCAGTTTAGAGTTACTCACAAGTGAAAACATTTTTGTTTGCATAAATGCGGCAAGTGCACATTTACAGATGCGTTAATTTTCGTCTTCAATTTCCAAGTGTTGTTGGCCCTTGCTAACTTTCTCTTCACTAAAAGGATAATTGTTCATTTTGTGGGTGTTCACTCCCGATTCACTTCAGACATAGGGATTTACTACTGTAACAAGTTCACTCTGACGGCGGTGGAGTGGGGGCTGGATACAGGGACAAGGTTAGTCCTACTGAAAAAGTCAGGCAGTCAGAGTTCAAAACAGGATTTCACAAGAGGAACTCAACTAATGCCAACCAAGGGTCTGGGACCCAGGAAAGCATCTCTTGGGGATCTGGAACTTACTCCAGCAGAGCCAGCAGGGCTCTGGCAGGTCCAGTTGCAGATCCAGGGGGATCCAGTTTCAGCAGGTCAACTAGGCAGTTGCATGAAGGCCTCTGGACCTTGTTGTGTCCCTGTAGATCAGAGCCGGAGGTCAGCCAACTGATCCTTGGAGTCACTCAGGTAGTCCTGGGATCAAACAGGAAGGCAGGCTTCAAGCAGCAGGGCAGCCCACTGAGGGTACAGTGCAGGTTTCAAGCAGCAGGACAGCAGGACAGTCCTCTGGCAGCAGCAGGGCAGTCATCTGAAGTACAGAGCAGGACTCACGCAGCAGGGCAGTCCTCTGAATTAGAAGGCAGTTCTTTTGGGTGTCCTCTGCAGGTCTGGGAGTGAACTGTAGAGATGGTCTGAATGTCCTATATTTATACTTTATACAGCGGACCCCACCGAACTCAACAATTACCGCCCCATCTCGCTCCTCCCGTTTCCAGCCAAAGTCATCGAGAAGACCGTCAACAAACAGCTGGCCGCCTTCCTCGAGACGAATGGATCCCTCGACCCCTCACAGTCTGGCTTCCGAGCCAACCACAGCACCGAGACCGCCCTCATCGCTGCCACCGATGACATCCGAGCCCTGATGGACAACGGAGAAACAGCGGCCCTCATCCTCCTAGACCTCATCCTCCTAGACCTCTCCGCGGCATTCGACACTGTCTGCCACCGCACCCTAGTGCAGCGCCTCAGCAACGTCGGAATTCAGGAGAAGGCACTGGAATGGATCGTCTCCTTCCTCGACGGAAGAACACAGAGAGTCTGTCTACCACCGTACAAGTCAGAGGCCACCGAAGTCATCTGCGGCGTCCCTCAAGGATCCTCGCTGAGCCCCACCCTCTTCAACGTCTACATGAGCCCCCTCGCGCCCATCGCACGCCAACACAACCTGAACATCATCTCCTACGCCGATGACACCCAGCTGATCCTCTCCCTGACCAACGACCCCGCCGCTGCCAGAGCCAACCTTCACGAAGGGATGAAAGATGTAGCTGAGTGGATGACGACCACCCGCCTGAAACTGAACTCAGACAAGACGGAAGTCCTCATCCTGGGCTCCTCGCCCTCCGCCTGGGACGACTCCTGGTGGCCCCCCGCCCTGGGCACCGCACCCACACCGACAGACCACGCACGCAACCTGGGCTTCATCCTGGACTCCTCCCTCTCCATGACCAGACAAGTCAACGCCGTCTCCTCGTCATGCTTCAACATCCTGCGCATGCTACGGAAGATCTTCCGGTGGATCCCCATCGAGACCAGGAAGACGGTCACCCAGGCCCTCGTCACCAGCCGACTGGACTACGGCAACGCCCTCTACGCCGGAACCACCGCCAAGCTCCAGAAGAGACTCCAGCGGATCCAGAACGCCTCAGCCAGACTCATCCTCGACATCCCCCGACGCAGCCACATCTCCGGACATCTGAGAGACCTGCACTGGCTCCCCGTCAACAAAAGGATCACCTTCCGTCTCCTCACCCACGCACACAAAGCCCTACACGATCAAGGCCCGAGCTACCTCAACAACCGCATCAACTTCTACGCTCCCAAACGCCACCTCCGATCAGCCAGCCACGCCCTCGCCGCCGTCCCCCGCATCCGAAGAACGACAACAGGAGGAAGGTCCTTCTCCCACCTGGCCGCCAAGACCTGGAACTCCCTCCCGACCGACCTGCGCCTGACCCAAGACCACCTCTCCTTCAGGAAGAAGCTCAAGACCTGGCTGTTCGAGCAGTAGCGGCACCCCCCCCCCAAGCGCCTTGAGACCCTCCGGGTAGGTAGTGCGCTCTATAAATGTCCTTGATTGATTGATTGATTGATACTTGATGCCAGCCTGTAAAGTGGGGAACACTTCAAGACTCCCCCCACATCTCATTCTGGAAATTTCCTTCCTCCTCTTCACAGGCTTCAAGAGGTCTAGGGTGACAAAGGACTGGTGTCAAGTTCTTTGTGAGTGTGCTGGAGGCAGCCCCTTTGAAATGTAGGTGTGGTGGTGAATACCTCTTCCCTTCCCATCCTGGAAAGATGGCCCAGTATGCCAACACCTTTAACTCCTTTGTCTTACTGTCTAGGAGAAATACATATAGGCCAATTGCCAAGTATTCACACTCATGTGATCAAGGACACAGGCTGCAGGTGATAGAGCGCGCGAGGTCACCCAGCCAATGATTCCGCCGTTTCCGGCTTCAGGGCCCATATACTTTCAATTCACACTATTCATTGACCAGGCGACTTCACGGGCTGCTATCAATTGTGTGTGTTCCCTACTTGTTATGACTCAGTGTACCCGACTTACCATCCACCGACACGGGTACCTATGACTTCAATGGATCAGGGGCCTAGCTGTAAAAGGAAAGGCAGCAAATGCAAATTTCAAATGACATTCAATATTGTTTAAATGACCACGGACAACTGGAAGTTTTAAAATGTTTATCTAAAGATCGTTATCATCAAGCATTAGATACACAAGTATGAAACAATCAATAACCAAGATGATGTAAATGATATAGCTATATAGAAATAACGACAGGGTAACCATTCAAATGTAATATGGAATGCAAATGGGAAAATACTAAAATCTCAGAAATGTTTAAGCCTGGACAGACTATGCATGGGTTACTATAGGAGGGCCTATAAAGAGTAACACGCTAAACTTAAAGTAAAGGGACCTTTAAACAGTCTAGGTAAGGAGGTTCTAGACCATATCAGAAAATGACAAACAGCAATGCAAAATATAATCTCTAAAAGATTGAGAGACATGGGAACATATCATGAAAAATATGCAAATGACTTTCGTTCAATAGTTTGCGATAAAAGCATGGAAAATCAACATATGCAAAGGTGTCACTTTATTGTAGCAAAAGGTAGAAATATAGAAAGGTGCAAGTTTTAAAGAACTTAGAGCAGTATTTACCTAGACTGGTGTGGAAACCAAACCCTGGCCACGGGTCAGTTAAGGACAGGAAACCCTCAAGGAAGATACCCCTCAAAGGACAGCAGGTGCAGAATGGACACCCCGGACAGGACAGGATACCCTCAGATTAGGAATCAGGACAGGACCCTCAGGACAGGACAGCAAACCCTCAGGACAGGACCGCTCAGGACAGGACCGCACCCGCAGTTTGGAAGCAACGCCTGCGCTCCACCCTCTCTGCAGCTATCAATCAAGACCCCGATTGGGTCAACGAACTCCCAGCAAAGTGCTTCGCCTAGCACTTTAAGGTTCAGTAGAACCTCAGTCTATGGTCAATTTCGGACAGAGTGCTCCGCAGCTCTCTGTATCTTCAGTCACCTATTGAGTACGATGGGTCAGTGACAGGTCAGCTAAACCAGACAAGTCGGACAATTCCCTAGGTAAACCCAGGGTAGATATACTCTTTTGGGACGGTGTACCACCCCCCAATGTTGCAAAGTGTCAGAATCCCTCAATTTGGATTGGTCCTAAAGTAGGATTTGGGTAACACACCAATCAGAACACGCTAATTCGAGCCTATATTAGCATACTTGGGTACCGCCTAGAGAGATTGGGGTTCTCATGAGAAATTGTGCAGAAATACGAGTGACAATTAACATTGTAACACATGAGGAGCAACATTCTCCGTTCTCGTAGCGCAGAGGTGGCTTTCCCAGGCACATCTTGACTGTGGCTGCCAGCTGGCTGAGTTCCACTGTCCAAAGTTGCCACCTTTCAGTATTCTCTGGTCATGCGCAGAAGAGACCGTCAATATGGCTCCCAATCAGTTTGGACCCCCATTCCCCGCGGTACATGAAAAGTAAGCGAGAACAAATTAATACACAGAAATAACGTTATGAAATCACATTCACAGGGTTGTACTTTCAACTTATCATTATAACATATACTTATGCAGTCTAAATGTTAGCTACATGGAAACAGGCACAAGAGCAGTGGCACGAGCAGTACCACATGATGGGCACAGCTATGTATTACACATGCGCATAATTTTCCCTCCAACTCTGCAGACGCGTCAGGACACGTGAGTGTGGCTGACGCATGCGCAGTAACTAAATTACAAGCGGCGGCCATATTTTAAGTACACGGATTAAATGCATTAGAAATACACATAAGCAAGCTTCATAAACTTTTACTCAAACTTAATATAAATGTTAGTAAGACGTACATTTATTACCTTGTTACACATAAACGAGGTTCTTGAATACAGCAAGGTCGCAAATATGCGAAGCTTTGCTTCATCAATGCCCTCTTTGATGATATTTACTATCATCACAAATAAATGGAACCAGATGCCAACTTTCTTTCACACTTTATACAATTCTATCTCTTCCAGCAATCGTTCCAATTTCTCTCTTTCAGTTTTGTTAGGGTGAGAAGTCTTCACCTTTTTGTATATTTGATCATTCACTTCTTCCAATTCAATCTCATCCACACTTCGTTTCACCCCTCTAGCATTCACTTCATGCTTTCCGGTGCGCTTGCGGCATTTGCAGCAAACAAATATGAAAAATAGGATGAGACCTATAATCCCAATTGGCATCAGTACTTTGAGCAATAAGCCTTTACCTATACTAGCGAACCAATGACCTACATTTGAGAGACCATCTACCAGTCTCTTCCAGGCACTATCAACCTCGAGTGGTCTGAGTTCTTTTGCCAAATTAGTAATATTTTTCACATATCTTTTGATCTGTACACTTTTATCCGGAATATAAGTGCAACAATGTTGCGCCTTCAACATCCCGCAGACTCCGCCCTCTTTTGCTAATAAGGTGTCAAGAGCAAGTCGATTCTGCAAAACCATTGATCTGATCGCAACCATTTCGGTGTTGACCAGCAGAAATCCATGAGCTGTCTCAGTAGACAATACATCCACTATAGTAGACAATTTGCAAATTCTGTGAGTGTTCAGAACCACTCCCACTCCAGGTATCAGTGCACTGAAAATACTACCCATTATTTCACCTATGCTTTCTCTTTTACTACGCACTAAGCCATTAGTATTTTCATTGCTTCCAGCGCCTCCATTCACATGGTATATTTTCGGGAAGACAATGCCAAAATAGCAACTTCCATACCAGTGATCCGGCAATTTGAAATAAGCCTTGTCCCCACAAATATAATAAATTCCAGGAAACACAGGCTCTGACCCATTTTTGAAACCCCAACCTCCAATTACCTTGTAATTATGTTCGCATTCACTGGAACCAATGAAAATGTTATTATAATAGCTAGTCTTCTCGCGGTGAAGACATAGCTTGCCTTTCTTTTCAAAATCCAGCAACAGAGCAGGACCCGCCCCACCAGTTGAGGTGCCTTCCATGTTCTCTGCCCACTTTGGCTTTTTCTGACTTTCGTCATTAGCCTTCTTTTGTATTTTAATTCTCCTTTTCTCTGCCAAGTTTAGGAACATCTTTTCCTGCTCATGCAAAGAACAAGTCAAGTTATCTCTGTGTGCGTCCGCTATGTCAATGTTACCTATAGTCAGGAAATAATCTCCCATGTATCGTATTGCGTCACTTTTGGTATGTACAGGATTCAAGTTCCCACGTATAGGAAGTTCAGAAAAGATCACGTCATTGTTAGAGTAATAGTACTGTAACGGTCCTCTTTTGTAAAATAAGCTAGCTAAAATACTACAGGAAATTCCGTATGTCAGTGGCAAGTGATGGTATGTCACGCCTTCAGCCACAGAAGTAGGTAGCTTCATGCAGACATAGCAATCTTCATTTCCCATAGTCTCTACATAGTGTATTAACAAGTTTGCGAAAACATTTAAGCGTGTCCTGTTTTTGATTCTATGATAATGTAGTTCCTCATCTGATGCTTCTAAGTCTTGTCTTGTTTGTCTCAGTGCTCTTTCATGTCTAACTACACTCTGTGTTGTCAGCTCTTCACTGTCAGTATTTACAATTTCAGTAGGGGCAATGTTAGTATCTTTATTCACAGCAAAGGGTATAAAGATTGTTAGTCCTATCCAGAGTAATATCAGGACAACTACACTACAGACACATACCTTGCAGCAAGTTTTGCAACAGCTGCGACTAGGTCTACCACTCACGGTTGAATCAGACATTTTGGCTCAGAAGAAGTTTCTCGACCCCTCTTTGTGTCTTTACACGAGTATCTTACTTTGTGCAAATTCACGGTGGTTCTTCTTCCTCTTCGTCAGAGTACTCAGGGACGGGCTCTCCGTCGCTTACGTCAGTGATGTCGAGATCTTCAAGCTCTTCTAACACAAGTGTCCACTCAGGTGACTTGTACTTTTTGTTTTGTCTCTTTATTCGATCACTCCTTCTTTTGGAAGAGTCTTCTGGTTGTTCTGCTATACGAGCACTTCTCCTTTCTTCTGCACGTTTTTCTTCTACTGTTTTTATTCTCAATCTTAATTTCTTTATGTATTTAGGCTCAAGATGCTTTCTTTTCTTAAGTCTTTTGGTTGGTACTTGGACTTCGTTTCCTTCTCTTGCCCTTTTATTTTCATTAGCTTGTGGCAATTCTGCTTCAGTTTCTTCTTCTTCTATCTGACTAATTCCAGGGCTAGTATCTGTTTCTTCTGCCTGGGTACTAATCTGGCCTTGTTCAGGTATACCGTGTGTTTGCTCTTCAAGTGTCTCTGATTCTATTTCCTGAACACTTTCTCCTAATCCTATCTGATCCTGTTCAAGCTCTTCGATCTCTTGATTTTCTTCTGCTCGAACTATTCCACTATGTCTAGTCTGTCCCTTCCCGATATCAGGTGTCAGTGGAGGAGTATCGATCACTTGTTCTGTATTCCTCTCTTGTTCAAGATCCTTCACTTGTTCAGTATCGGGCACTTGTTCAGTCTTATTCACTGGTTCTGTATCAATCACGTGCTCTGTCCCTGTCTGACCTTCTCCTTCCTCAGTTTTGATATGAATCTCAAGATTCTGAGGCTCTTCGCCTATGCCTTGCTTTTCCTGACTAGTCCACTCTCTACCTTCCCAAAGTCTTTCATTTGTTCGAATAGGGTCTTCAGTGAGGTCAATCAATGGAATCCACTCTTCTGGCCATATGCTTGGCAGCTCGTCTTCAGCTACTTCTGGCTCAGCTTCTTGGACCCCTTCAGCAGGCTGGACTCCTGGTAGTTCGTTGTCAACTATTCTTGGGCCAACGTCTGCTGATTCTGCAGCTTGACTGGTACTGGGCTGTACGCTGTCAGCTACTTCTGGTCTGGCTCCTGCAGAGTCCTCTGCTGGACGTCCTTCAGCTTCAGGCACTTCGTCTGGTGGTACCTTCTGGGTGTGGCTGGCGTGTATCCAACGCGGAACCCCAGCACACTTGACTGCTGTGGTAGTAACCAGAATCACCTGACGTTTTTCTCCCCACCTTGGCTCCAGGCAGGTCTTCCGAGTGTGCTTCTTTATCTTCACCCAGTCCCCCGGGACCAGTTTGTGGAGAGGAGTCGTTGGATTGAGGATGGCGTCTTCTCCGATCTGGCGAGAGATAGAATGCACTTGGTCACCCAATCTCTTGCAGTATTCAAGTACCAAATCATCAGTAATACTCAACAGTTTGCTTCCTGGTACCCATGCTTGTCTCATTATTCTTCCCATAATTATTTCATGGGGACTTAGGCCTGTTTTGCGATCAGGAATACTTCTGAGTCCCATTAGGACCAAGGGCAGGGCCTTCACCCAGTTCAATTTAGTTGCATCACACAGTTTTGCTAGTCTGTTTTTGATAGTTCCATTTATTTGTTCCACCACTCCAGAAGCCTCTGGACGGTAGGCACAGTGTAGCTTTTGTGCAATTCCAAAGGCCTTACAGAGTTCATCGATGACGTCATTATGAAAATGTGAGCCTTGATCTGATTCAATAGTGACTGGCACCCCGAATCTAGGTATCAGTTCTTTTAGTAAACACTTAGCTACTGTCTTTGCGTCATTTTGGGGAGTAGGGAAAGCTTCCACCCACTTGGAAAATAAACAGACCATGACAAGGACATATCGCTTCCCTTCACAACGGGGCATAGTGATGAAATCAACCTGTATTCTCACAAAGGGACCCCCGGACCTCCCAATTTTCCCCAGTTCCACTACAGTCTTTTTCCCTGGGTTCATCTTTTGACATGTCAGGCACCTCTGGCAGAGGAACTCTGCTACTTTCCTGAACTTTTTACTGTACCAAGTCTGTTGGAACACTAGAATCATGGCGTCCCTACCAATGTGTGATCCTTCATGTATCAACCTCGCCATTGCGCTAAGTAGGTGTCTAGGTAACAGAGGCATACCAGTTGGACCTATAATGACACCATCCACACGTCTTGGTCGACACCCATCATCCTTCCACTTCTCTCTTTCTTGCCAAGGTGCCGCCTGCTGCCACTCTTTCACCTCATCCCATGTAGGCACTTCCTCAAACACCTGAAGTTGGCAGCTGGTTCCTGGCCCCCCTCGTTTTGGATTTACGATATACCGATCTCTTGCGCACCATTGGGCCACTCGATCAGCATAATCGTTCCCCAGTGATACCTTGTCCATGCTCTTCTTATGAGCAGCACATTTCACCACTGCCAGTTCCTTTGGTAACTGGATTGCCTCTAAAAGGTCTTGAATAACTTTTCCATTTCGAATAGGAGTACCCGATGAAGTCAGGAACTCCCTCTGCAGCCACAACTGGCCAAAGTCATGCACAACCCCATAACAGTACTGACTGTCAGTATACACTGTTATGCGTATGTTCTTCCCAATTTGGCAAGCTTTTATCATAGCAATCAATTCGGCTACTTGTGCAGACTTGATGTGATATAGATAACCTGCTTCCTCAATTTTCTCGAAGGACACTACTGCATAGGCAGCACTCAGGCCTCCTTGTTCATGCCTTAGACATGAACCATCTACAAATAATTCTTTGTCATGCTCAGGCAAGGGCGTTTCTTTTATGTCTGGGCGTGGCTTGGTGTTGAATTCAGTTAAGTCTATGCAATCGTGTTCATCATCCACCCCCCCTTCCATATCCTTTGGGTCGGGGAGTAAAGTGGCTGGGTTCAGAATACTGCACCTAACAATGTTTACATTTGCAGCACCCACAAGAATCCTCTCATATTTAGTCAGCCGACTAGGGGTGAGATACTGTGTTTTTGTTCTGGTCAACAAAATTACCACTCCATGCGGAACATACACAGTTACCGGATGTCCCATGACAATTGACTCACTCTGTTCTAAACTGGCACAGGTAGCAGCTACTGCTTTCAGACAACCTGGTAATCCAGCAGCCACTGGATCTAAGGTGGCAGATAAATATGCCACAGGCCTTCTCGTTGTGCCATGTTCTTGAGTTAGGACTGACAATGTGCAATTATCGCGAGTGTCACAGAATAGGGCAAACTCCTTGGAATAGTCTGGCATTCCCAGTGCAGGAGCAGTACACAGACAATCTCGTAGTTTGGTGAAGGCTGTTAAGCTTTCATCATCCCATTCTACAATCTCCGGTGTTCCTCTCTTAGTCATTTTTATCAAGGGCCTGGCTAGGACTGCAAATCCCAGAATCCACTGCCTGCAGTATCCTATCACACCCAGGAACATTCTAATTTCTTTCTGAGTACGGGGCAACTGCATCTTTTGAATTATTCTCACTCTTTCCGATGTCACTTTTCTGACACCTTTTTCTATCTGGTGCCCCAGATATTTCACTGATTTTGCACAAAACTGTAACTTGTCAGGGGACACTTTATGTCCCTTTTCACACAGATGATTCAGTAGGGCAATGGTGTCAATCACACAATCCTTATGACTTTTAGACGCCACCAAGAGGTCGTCTATATATTGCACTAAGACAGAGTTCCCAGGTAAGACCAAAGTTTCCAAACATTTTTTCAAGATCTGATTAAAGATAGAGGGGCTCTCTGTATACCCTTGAGGGACCCGGTTCCAGCAATACACGTGACCTTCGAAGGCAAATGAGAAAAGAAATTTGCTATCTGGATGCAAAGGAATGGAAAAGAATGCATGACACAAGTCTATCACTGTGAACCACTCTGCATCCCAGGGAATCTGATACAGAATTACTGCCGGGTTCGGGACAATAGGGCAACAGGGAACTACTATTTTGTTAACTTTTCGCAAATCCTGCACTACTCTGTACTTGCCACTAGGTTTCTTAATGCCCATAATCGGAGAGTTACATGGGCTACTCATCACCTCCTGTATGATGTTTCCTTCTAACAATTTCTTGATTTCCACAGCAACACCAGCTTTCACTTCTCCATTCTTCCTGTAGAGTTTAGTATTGGGGTATACCGCATTGTCCTTTATTGCTATCTGTATGGGGTCCACATTTTTCATCAACCCTACATCTTTCCCAGTAAAGTCCCACACCTCCGGCTTCACTGCTTCCTGGAGTTCTTTGGGTAAATCCTGCATGGTCATTCGTTTAATTTCCGAGTCAGGGCGGACTAACATTAATTTATAAATGCCGTCTTCATCTGGGGTCTGAATTTCAACACCCTTTGGTGTGCAAAAGATGGTACAGTTCATTTTGCACAGCAAATCACGTCCCAGTAAGTTTACTGGACTGGTGTCGCAAACTACAAATCTATGCATTTCCTTAAAGTTTCCGATTGAGATCTCCATGGGCTTGGTAACAGGAGTACTAATCAATTGATTAGATACACCCACTACTTGGATGGCTTCTCCCGAGAGGGGTAGGTTTGGAACGTCCACTGTTCTCACAGTAGAACGGGTAGCGCCAGTGTCCAACAGAAAGGTGACATCGTTTCCGTCAACCTTTCCTTCAATGTATGGTCCGGACTGGTCTACCGGCAAGGAGGCGCCAAGTACGCACTCCTCGTCCTCCCCTCTCAGGCCCCGTCAGTATTGGTCATCACAAAGGAAGGTATCATTTAGAAGATACTGCGAAGTTGCTGCATTTCTGTTCTCATTGCTTTCCCAGACTTCTATCTCATCTCCCTCTGCCTGTTTTCCCCTGTATACTCGCTTTGGTGCTCGGGGCACCTGAACTGTTTTTACCTGTGGTTGAGTCTTTCTCGGTCTCTCTTTCTGCGTCTGTGGAGTTAAATCAGGAGTTTTGGAGTTATCTTCGGGCAAGTAAGGACACTCGTTACGCCAATGTCCAATTTCGCCGCACTGATGGCAGGGAAATTTCTTCATAGCCTCCTCCCTGCTCATTTTGGGCCGGGGCTTGCCTCCTCCCCCTCCCCCAGGGCCTTCATTCTTAGCATTTTTGACCATGTTACTCAACTGCTTTTCCTGCTGCTCTGCGAGCTTCACCTGAGCCCACATCACTTTTTCTTTTAGAGCCTTTTTCTTTTCTGCCATCTCGTCCTCGCAGTACTTGGCGTACCGCAGGACCTCATCTACCTTCTTGGAGTGCCAACAGATTTTGTTATCTTTTATCCACTGACAAATCTCAGGTCTTAAACCATTTACAAACCTGTAAATGAAGTGCGTCATGTCCTTCATCTCGATGTTATCTATACCACTGTATGTTTTGAACACCTGTAACAGCCTTTCATAATAGGAGTGCACTGTCTCTTCTCTTTCCTGCGTTGTTCTATCTATCCTGGTCCAATCAGTTTCCTTTGCTGGGACCTTTAGTTTCAGATGCTGAATTACCTGCTCATATTTTCTCATCACTTCTTTCGATGGTTCCCCAGTTTTTTCATCTCTCGGGTATTCCTCGCTAGGCCAGGCTATAGCTATTTTACACTCGGTCCATAGATCGACTGGGACCACAATGTCGAAAAACCCATCCAGGTCTTTCCACAGGCATTTCTGTACCTTTACAAACCTTTCCACTTGCCGGTACCATTCAACTGGCTTCTCCCGCAATTTTGGGAAATCGTTAGTAAAGGACACAATATCCTGTCTGGACCACGGAACGTGCACATACCTCCCACCGGGTACTTTGCGCATGGGGCATAAAGTTTCGGGCTTGTCTACTTCTCTCAGAGGGAACTCAGGTGTAGCTTGTCTGGAACGGGCCTCTTCTTTCTTATGTGCCCACCTTGTTTTCCATTTTTCCACGTCTCCCCATTTTTGCAAGACTGCAAGCAATTCTTTAATCTGCAATTTTCTTCCTGACACATTCAAACTTTCTAAATCTTTGTCGGAAAACTCAGCTCGGTATGGTTTCTGCAAGGGCTTCGATCTTGATATATCTATCCCCATACTAGCTGCAGTGTCGGTCAGTTTTTCATGGAGCACCCTAGTACTCCGGGTAAGACTTTTACACATAAACAGCAACTCTTCTTCAGAATAGGTATTCAATCTGTCTAAACCCACATTTCCTGCCATTAATTCCTCTATTTCTACTCTCAGTTTGTAGAGGTCTAAAGATTTCGTTTGCGGAGCCTGTTTTTCTAATTCACGACTCCAATTTTCAATTTCTTCCGGCGTTACCAAAGAGACACTCCTAGTCCCTGTTGCTGTTTCTAATTTAATTTCTTTCGCATCAAAAGGATTATGCCTCTTCTGCACTCCCTTCCCTGCTTGTTTGTTTGGTAAGTCCAAGAACACAACTTCAGACTCGCACTCACTGGACTGATCGTCTATCAATAGGGGCTCTTGCCTCGGCGGGGCCATTATCGGGTTCATAACTGGAGGGTTCAGACCTCCTTGATTATTCCCGTACAACGGAACCACTGGTCCGATTGTTACCGGAATAGTCAAAGCTTCAGGACTGGTATTTAACTGGGAAATTTTCTGAATTATTTCTGACCTCTGTTTAGCTATGGCCTCTTGCTCCCTTTCATCTAACACTCTTCCTAATGTTCGGTCAGGTATCATCTGTGGGGTCAGTTGAGGCGTAAAACTCGGGGCAGTAGGATGCGTCTCACTTGGTCCCCCACCATAATTTGGTTTCGGGAACAAAGTTCCCGTGCCAAATGACCTACGCTCTTCCCCATATGGAGGCTGCAAAAAGGGTACTCCTGAACCTACTGGCTTTTCTTCGTTCTCATAAAGGGGTCTGGGGTAAAATGTTCTTTCACGGGAATATTTTTCCTCTGAGCTTTTGGGCATTCTAGGATATATATTGCGTACCTCCGGGGGCTCGGGCTTCTCAAAATAGGGCAATACCTGGCCCCCTTCCCCCCTACATAGGGATCTGTCCTCCTCCTTAATAGATGGACGTTGGACAATTTCTCCTGTACTGGAAGGTCGGGCTCCCTCATTATAAGGGGGCGGACTTCTCGTAAAGATGTCATCTAACAATTCATCGTCTGACTCTCCAAGAGCTCCCCAATGCTTACACTTTTCTGTCCTTTTTTCTCCCCCCGACGGGGTACATGCTGGCATCATAGGAAACAGACCCTCAACAATCATGCTCTGCCTCCACTGTTTCATCCTCTTATCCCTGGTCTCTTGTTTCAGCCTGGGGTACCATTTGGTCAGACCTTTGTCCATTCGGGGTTTCTCTCTTTCAAAAGCCTCAATTTCCCATTCCTCTAATGCCTCATACTGCGTTAGTCTCGGTCTGGGATGTAATTCATTCATGCGGGTTCTCAAATTGAATAAAATTCTACCATTAAAAGTACCGTCTAACGGAAAAGCCAATACTCCGTCATCTTTTGTGTACTTCACCCAATTCTCCAACCACACACAGGTGTTGTACCCTCGGTCAAACATCATGAATGAGGCAGGAGTATTCGGTGGCGGGACAACAACGCCTTCCCTAGATTTAATCGGTTTGTCCGTTTTGAAATAATTCTTTACCCTACTTACAAGGGACATCTTTCTCTTTCCTCCGTACATAATATCGTATCTATTGGCTTTCCACTGATCCCTTTCGAACCCTTGGTTTCTTGGATCGGGTCTAGTCTCTGGACAATACGAGTGCCACATACGATTTCTACGCTTAACTTTGTTTACAAAGCTACCTCCACTCAGAACGCGCCTTGCAATTCTTTGCGACCAATGAGGTGTACGCGTTCAAACAATTTCGACCAATGGGTGCGCGGCCCCTTCGTGAGACAGTTCTCACTCCTCGGCGCTTCACCCCTCCTTTACAATTCCAGCCCCGCTACCCGCCCGCTGTTTCTACCAATCCCAGCGCGGCACGGAGTGACGTCAGAGACGCTTCGCGACTGACTCCCTCCCTTCACAAGGTAACGGAAACTTTCTTTCCTTTAAAGTGCTCAGTGCTTGGTTATTTTACAACAAATACACATTCGCCACAGTGCTCAAGTGTCTAGACAGTATAGCTTTGTTTCGCTGCAAGTAAACTACTTCCATTTACTTTTCACGCGCTGCGGGCAGATCTCTTCCCCCTACCCTTCACTCTAGCATCAGTGAACCTGTTATTCCCCTAAACTCATCCACTTCTTTCCGGGATATGTTCCGAGTCTAAGGTTTCTCAGCGGACCCCTTTGCTTTCACCCAAGCTTCGAGGAACCTGCTACTTTTCCGATGTGACCCTTACTAGGTTACGCCACTATGGGAATTTTGCCAATGAACCTCGTTACTGACATTTATTCACACATGTATTCAGAAAAAACCCTAGTTAGTGCTTCCCGGTTATCCTAACCTGCACCTAACTTTCCTTTAAGCCTGTGACCTCAGGACAATGGATTCTATTCACCACTTGCCCTTTCAATTCCCCGGGGAGTTCGGACAACAAGAAACTAAACGGTTGACAAACGCATGGATTAATACATATAACAATATAAGAACAAGAATAATAACAATACAGCAATTCATGAATTGTTTTTACTAAATATTATTCGTGCGTATTCACAAGAGATTGATCAGGTCTCTTAGAACAGCCGCTCTTTTAGCAGCATTAATGTACTAGCAGCTTCCGACTCAACTAGTCTAACTAATCCTGCCTAACCTTTAGCTAGTCCCTAACCATCCTCTGCTTACCAGAAAACTGATAGAGCGCGCGAGGTCACCCAGCCAATGATTCCGCCGTTTCCGGCTTCAGGGCCCATATACTTTCAATTCACACTATTCATTGACCAGGCGACTTCACGGGCTGCTATCAATTGTGTGTGTTCCCTACTTGTTATGACTCAGTGTACCCGACTTACCATCCACCGACACGGGTACCTATGACTTCAATGGATCAGGGGCCTAGCTGTAAAAGGAAAGGCAGCAAATGCAAATTTCAAATGACATTCAATATTGTTTAAATGACCACGGACAACTGGAAGTTTTAAAATGTTTATCTAAAGATCGTTATCATCAAGCATTAGATACACAAGTATGAAACAATCAATAACCAAGATGATGTAAATGATATAGCTATATAGAAATAACGACAGGGTAACCATTCAAATGTAATATGGAATGCAAATGGGAAAATACTAAAATCTCAGAAATGTTTAAGCCTGGACAGACTATGCATGGGTTACTATAGGAGGGCCTATAAAGAGTAACACGCTAAACTTAAAGTAAAGGGACCTTTAAACAGTCTAGGTAAGGAGGTTCTAGACCATATCAGAAAATGACAAACAGCAATGCAAAATATAATCTCTAAAAGATTGAGAGACATGGGAACATATCATGAAAAATATGCAAATGACTTTCGTTCAATAGTTTGCGATAAAAGCATGGAAAATCAACATATGCAAAGGTGTCACTTTATTGTAGCAAAAGGTAGAAATATAGAAAGGTGCAAGTTTTAAAGAACTTAGAGCAGTATTTACCTAGACTGGTGTGGAAACCAAACCCTGGCCACGGGTCAGTTAAGGACAGGAAACCCTCAAGGAAGATACCCCTCAAAGGACAGCAGGTGCAGAATGGACACCCCGGACAGGACAGGATACCCTCAGATTAGGAATCAGGACAGGACCCTCAGGACAGGACAGCAAACCCTCAGGACAGGACCGCTCAGGACAGGACCGCACCCGCAGTTTGGAAGCAACGCCTGCGCTCCACCCTCTCTGCAGCTATCGATCAAGACCCCGAATGGGTCAACGAACTCCCAGCAAAGTGCTTCGCCTAGCACTTTAAGGTTCAGTAGAACCTCAGTCTATGGTCAATTTTGGACAGAGTGCTCCGCAGCTCTCTGTATCTTCAGTCACCTATTGAGTACGATGGGTCAGTGACAGGTCAGCTAAACCAGACAAGTCGGACAATTCCCTAGGTAAACCCAGGGTAGATATACTCTTTTGGGACGGTGTACCACCCCCCAATGTTGCAAAGTGTCAGAATCCCTCAATTTGGATTGGTCCTAAAGTAGGATTTGGGTAACACACCAATCAGAACACGCTAATTCGAGCCTATATTAGCATACTTGGGTACCGCCTAGAGAGATTGGGGTTCTCATGAGAAATTGTCCAGAAATACGAGTGACAATTAACATTGTAACACATGAGGAGCAACATTCTCCGTTCTCGTAGCGCAGAGGTGGCTTTCCCAGGCACATCTTGACTGTGGCTGCCAGCTGGCTGAGTTCCACTGTCCAAAGTTGCCACCTTTCAGTATTCTCTGGTCATGCGCAGAAGAGACCGTCAATATGGCTCCCAATCAGTTTGGACCCCCATTCCCCGCGGTACATGAAAAGTAAGCGAGAACAAATTAATACACAGAAATAACGTTATGAAATCACATTCACAGGGTTGTACTTTCAACTTATCATTATAACATATACTTATGCAGTCTAAATGTTAGCTACATGGAAACAGGCACAAGAGCAGTGGCACGAGCAGTACCACATGATGGGCACAGCTATGTATTACGCATGCGCATAATTTTCCCTCCAACTCTGCAGACGCGTCAGGACACGTGAGTGTGGCTGACGCATGCGCAGTAACTAAATTACAAGCGGCGGCCATATTTTAAGTACACGGATTAAATGCATTAGAAATACACATAAGCAAGCTTCATAAACTTTTACTCAAACTTAATATAAATGTTAGTAAGACGTACATTTATTACCTTGTTACACATAAACGAGGTTCTTGAATACAGCAAGGTCGCAAATATGCGAAGCTTTGCTTCATCACAGGCATAAAATTGTTAAGACAAAAAAATTGCACATTTCTAAAAGTGAAATTGTCAGAATTGCGACTTAAAATCCGACTTTACCATAAACAAGAATTTCAAATCACAATTCTTTTGAGACTAAACATGACTTATCTAACTGCTCTCAATCAAAAGTTAGCCCATATTAAATATAATAAGGTAGCTCAATGTTCCCCTTTGGGAGCGTTAGACCCCAAAAAACATGTAGGGCTTACCTTGGAGGTGAATTATATATATTAAAAAGGGTCATTTAGGCCAGGCAAAAGATGTATTGTTCTAGGTTGAATTGCCTATTACACAATGGTCTGAGACATGTTTTAAAACACTACTTCAGTGGGTGGCTGAAGTAACAGTGGTTAATAGTAGTAAAGGGGAAAAGAGTGCTAAAATCAACAAAAACAAATTCAGAATAACAAGAGGAGTGGAGGCAAAAGCTTTGGAGGTGACACCGCAGAGAGGGCCAAGTCCAATAAAGAGTTATTGTACCATACGTGCTGCCTGTAAATATATTCTGGGGCCAAAATTGCCTGAGTATGACTCCGTGGGAGTGGAAGGGGAGTAGTTTGGATGGGATCTGTTTCTTTCAAGTCCAGAAGTGCTGCATGGTGTTTCAAATATAATTTTAATTAGAGTCAAGCTGCAAAACCAATAGAGCTTTATACCAAAAAAACAGAAGGTTGTGTGTGCAACCCAATGTGCACCAATTGCGAGTCAAAATTATCATCCCTGCTGTGATGCACAGTGTTAGACCTCTTTGTGAATACCTATGTGCATGCACAACGTTTTGGAAGAAATGTTGATGGAGAAATGGTTAAAAACAGCAGGCCTTGAGTATTTGTTTTAATTTAAAGCCAATGAGCTTCTAGGATGCGCAAGTCACAATGAGCTATGGAGGAGAGAAGTTATGATTTTTTTCCCTTACAAATGTTTTGAAGCTTGTTTTTTTTACTTTTCGTACTTAAGATATTTTGGGAAGTTTGCAAAAAGACTTGACAGAAAAAAAACCTGAGGAAACCTACTTTAGAGGGAGATTATTTTGCCGGAACATGTTTCCTTCCAAACTGTTCTTTGCATAACTTTTTACCATGGTATAGGTTTTGTGAAAAGTGATAAAAACATTCTAGGTTTATGTAAATGCGTTTTTCAACTTAGCAAATCTTGATCACAAAAATGATAATTTAACACACTGATAGCGTGCACACATTATAATGCTCTTCTATGTAATACATATAGTGGGTCTTGTCTTTAATACACCAGGGCAATATTTGATTTAGGCGAGAAAAGTTTGGAAAGTACCTGAATTTCTTATTACATGAAGTTATTGAAATGTCTCCAAATGTTGCATTAAATTATTGCACTCACTTTCTTGCCCACTTGATTTGTATAGAAAAAATCTCTCGGAGACACGTTTAGCTCAATCAGTCACCTGCTGATATCCTGTGTGACATTTATAGGCCTGGGCCAAAAGACAGCTTTGGCTTTCTTGCTTTTTTATGTTTTCCCACACATATCAAGCAAAAAAGCATACATATATGCTCCTGATCAACACTCCTTCATCATTGGCCTCTTGAGATGTCACTCAAATTATGCCCTCTCCCACCCCAGCGCAAGTTAAAGGTCAACAGAAGGCCCATTCCAGCTATTAGACTCTTTCACTTGGAGTGACTGGATGTTTCCGTTGCACATATATACATACATCTCAAAAAGTAGTTCTGCAAGAATAGAACTTTTAAGATACTTGCACTTCCCAATGATATCTAGTGCCTAGGGTTTCATCAACTATTTCTGTAACTCTCAAGACATTTATTGTAATGATTCCTCACTATAAACCATCTTTGCTGCATTTATTTATTCTACAAAAAATAAGGGCTATTCATTAGTGTAGCTAGAGTGTATATGCAAATTTCTAGTTTGAAGCCACACACCCTCAATTTTGCGATTTACAACACAACGACACATAGCTCACTTGAAAGGGACCTCTTGTACCTACTTAATGCAGCATTACTAAAAAAATTCTCTACCCTATTAGAGTTGGTGATCATGCCATTTTGGTAGGGTTACTACTCGGCTGGTCAGTCAAGGGCTTGGGTTTGATAACCACAGTATACAATGAAATAAAAAAAATACACGTCTAGCGAGTCTATTGGTTTGCGTCTTGCTTATTCCTACCATTGCCTGTGGCATAAGGCAGTGGGCATTCTCATGGGACACAAATATAGTGTCACTCAAAAAAACAGTTTTCCAACAATACAGGGGATGGCATTTGACTCATTTAGTGACTGCTAGTAACTATATATGTTAGGACGTCTTCACAAGTGTTCCACAGTAATCAACACATTTATTGAAAGTTGGGCTATTCATTCATCAGCATATACCAGCATTGGCATATTTATTTATCTTATTGAAATCAAGCATCCTTTTTTGGAGTAGCAAAAGTTGAAATGTTCATTTATATATTGAAGCCACACACACTCAGCTTTGTGAAGGACATTTGAAGCAGTTGCGTCTTACTCAAGCTGGACATTCAGTAGCAATATGAGTGTTTGCAGCTTTATGACAGATTAGTCAAGCAGTTGCTTATAACTGGATAGGGACATCTAGTAATGTTTTGATGGGCTGCAGTCTTGTTAAATACTTCACAACGCTTATTCTGGCTTGAGAAGGACATATAATAATTACTTGAGATATTGTAGCTATGTGTAAAGACATACCATTTGGCTTTGCCAATGCTTGTTCATATGAGGCATGCCCACTTGTGAAAAAACGAACAAAAGTTTCCCAAAAACTGTATTTTGTGCAAAATGTGTAATTTTGCATCATCTTTGTGAAAATGTCTGCTTTTTTGCTAAATCAAATTTGTTCACCCATAGTTTCTTTGTTTAGCTTTTACACAATGATGGAATCCTGTGGTATGCAGGCACTCTGTCATACATTTCCATTTTCTCCCAGAGATCTGTCCAAGACCTTTGTACATCGTATTATCTCCGGCTCAATTATATGTCTGGAGTCCTGATGATGATCCCGGTATTCTTTTTTGGATTGAAACGTTGACTTTAACCGTGGACCCTTACCACAATGGTTATAGTAGACTAACGGACTCTACCATTCTTGATTAGTCATAGGCGCTCTGATCACTATTGTCACATACACCTACTGCGCTGTCAATTATCTTAACCTCTCCATGCTGTCTGAATCCCTGCCCACTAATGGAAACGGGAATTCCCCGCACACGGAAGGAGTTAAGTGGTTTTTATTTGGATATAAATAAATATATAACTTGGATACATTATATGCTGTAGAAATACACGTTATTGCCTCTGCGTTAGAGGTTCTTGAAGGAAGGTTATTGGTAAAGGAGATTCATTCATGCCATCAGTCCCCAGTCTCGAACTACCTCACTCCAACTGACCAGCATTACCTCACACATTCCATTTGCGTGGATGCCTTTGTTATCAGGAAAATCACATATACCACACATACAATTCTGCATATGCTTACAACGACTTGTGCTGGAGGACGCTGGACTTAGGAATAGTATGATTTACTATTCCAACTCCAGCCTAACTAACAGAAGGTGTTGAATAATAAATCATACTATTCCTTAGTGTATAGTGCCATCCAGCGCAAGTCGTTGTAATGACCGTTATGTTAGGGTACCGCGGTGTAACTACCACGTTGTAAAGGTCGTTCGCCGCTTGCCTTGTACGTACCGAGCTGTGTCAAGCACACATCACATAATAAGGCTTGATGGCACTGGGATACTCCGCCCATTGACTCTCCTTTAATGAACCTTTACCTTTTCTTTTCTCCTTTTATCCACAAAGTCAGGTACCTCAGTCCAAGTTCCTTCTGGGCACTTCTGCATATCTCAGGCAGCATAGCTCTGGAATCAAAGTCAGCAGTGTTCATCAATGTTCTCTGGGGGTCTCTGGTTGTCTTCCAAAACCAACGAAAGATAAGATGTTTTGGAAGTGCCAAATCCCTCTGTATTTTATTTTTTAAAAGGTTGAGACTTGTCAAAACGTTTCTGTGGTTTCTGACAGAAAACAAAGCTAAGATTGACCATGTGCTTTCAGAAGGAGAATAGAGGACACAAATGAATTGCACATATAAGACCTCATTAATGGCCTTCCTGCTGTGCTGCCCTACAGCAAACGAAAAAGGCAAGGAAAGCGCGGTATCTATCAGATACGACGCATTCCTGTTCTTTTCACATGCGGGGATGCTCGAACGCAGGCAACTTTGCATCACGGTGCAAGGGTGCCTGATTTCCTGGGATGATTCTTTTTTTGTAGGAAGGGAAACCTTCTTGTATAAAAACAATCACAAGTGGCTTTTCCTATTTGTATGTGTGCTGCAAAATGCAGCACATATACTAAAAGTAAAAATGAGTAGAAATACAGATATTTCTCCTCATTGCGCCTCCAATACGCCTTCCATGGGGAGGTAAAGATTTTGGCGCTGCATCAGAATTACGATTTTTTGTAAATCTGGGGTTGTCAAAAAGTCATGGATGTTGCTGGGAAAGCCCCCAACAATACAATTGTAAACCACTTTAATGCAGAAAATTGTGTTACAGAGGCAGCATTAAGCCAGAAAAGTGCTTTAATACTGCCTCGTAAATAAGGAGCAGTCTCCTGTGTCACGGAACGTCACAAAAAGTGATCCGTACTTAATTTGAGCCGGTGGTTTCTATTGCTCGGCACCGGCACTTAATTGTCAACATTGGCGCTTTTAACGGTCTGCCACAAGGTGTCTAATTTAGAAAATGACCACAACAACAGGTAATTATTAATTCTATATGCATTAAACATAATTGTTACCTGTTGCCAAGCTATTTTTACAGCTTTGGAGGGCTGAAATAGTTCGAATTGTCACACTTGCAGGAGTGTGATGGTTGTAGTTGTGCTGTCACAATCATTGCAACATGGCAGGGACAATGTGTGTTGCAAGCTGCGGTGGCCTACTCACGTGAGCCCAAATTAAGCACTGATGAGTCCCCAGTTTTATTAGTGTGATTGTTGGCATGCATGATTCTTTGCAGCCAAAAAGAATATCCTATATGTATGGGTTAGAGTACTATGTAATGTTGCAGATCTTTGCTTCTCCCAAAGGTTTTCTAAGAAACAATGCAAACTTTGATAGAAATTTAAAATGTACGCTCTGGAAATGGCATCCAAAAAATCGGGAGTTCTACAAGTACTAGAATATTGTTATGTTCTCTGAAAAAACACATTTGTTAGCAGGCATCACATTTGGCTTCTGAGAAAAGTATATACCTACAATGTAAAAATAACTCTTAAAAGAATCCTTAAAAAAACTTTAGTGAAAAGGACATTATGGTCATGACTCAAAGCATAAAAATCATTGGCAAATACAGTAGGTCATCCCTCTGACACCTATGTATTTTGTCCTTTCTCCAGATGGCTGCTCTGTGTGCATGCACATCGGCCATCTTAGAATGGTTTTAAATCCCTTTAAAAGCTGCTGCCCATCTATGTAGCAGATTTGAAGTGAGTGCAAAAAGGCTCGGGCTAGAAAAAGCACTGGAGGGAATAATAATCTATAAATACAAAGGGAGGCAGAAGAGAAGAGAAGTGATAGAGACAGAAGGGGAGAGAAAATAGTCCCTCATACACTGCAGTGTAAACTTGCGACGTCCTCATTGAAAAAAACAACTAATTCAATCAAACCACAGTGAAATGAAAATACTCCATAGGAATACATAGGAAAGCCATTGAATCAAGAGCAGGAAACTGAAATCAACAAGAAGGTTTTTCAATCATGAGCAGGGGGTGGGCACAAATTCTCTTTTAAGCCGTTCCATTGGCCGTCGGGAGCACGCCCTCCCTGGTGCAGCGAACGACCGTTGGCCGTCACAGCCCCGTCGATCCTTCAGAACGCCCGCACCGCTGCGAAATTGCCGCCGCGTTTAAGGCGTTAAGGGCTTGCTTTACAAGGGCTTGCGTGATGCAAGTCATCTCAAGACAACACTAGTCAAAGGGTATTTACAAAGCGATGTACGGGGCTATTTACGCCATACACCATCTTTTATGACTTTGTGAAGAAATGTAATGCAACGTAGCAGCTTGCGCTGCATTGCATTACATTTCATTGTGGTAGGCATTCCATGGGTGGAGGATGGGCATTCAACATTTAGATTTTTGGTCATAGTCAATAATGAGAGGTTGGTGAAGGGTTCAGAAAACTTTATTTATCGTAAAGTTATAATCTCGATTATCTTCATTCTGTTTAGAAAGTTTACAGAAATATAAAAATAGATTTGTTTGTAAATCAGCATTAGAAAAATACACAAGGTTTTATAAAAAAACTCCGTAAACTAACTAAAACACCTTTTCTAAATAGAACGCATGAAGAGTTGCTCTCGAGAACAGCAAGTAGAAATTAACTTCTCATAAAGAGTTGTTCTGGAAACTCAACCGAGTTCCCTACAGCTGCAGTATCAAATGTAAAAAAAAGTGGGATCCTTGCAGTAGCATTGATCACTAATAATCCAAATCCCATTTTGGTGTCTGTTTTTTCAAGGCACCACCATTTGAACTACCAAAGGACAGCCGACCGTTTTACGAGTTGTACATTTTCAACTCAGAATACAGTAGGCGGTCCTTGCACCGGCACCACTGCGCCAAACTCGTAATGGGGCCCTTGATGTTTTGTAACAAATAAAATGTGAAACAGGGTGGTGTTTAGACAAAATATTTTTTTAAAAATCATCAGATAGAAATATCAAGGCTGAAATATCGTCACAACGTCACAAAGAAATATGGTGTGCAAGAATATACTTGCCAAGAATATTGATTTTAAGGTAAGTAATATCGATTTCACCAATATCAAAATTATTAATATAGTTTACAAAAATATTGTTCAGGAATATCTATTTTTAATTATTTCTATGTCTTTTAATTGTGTGGTATAAAATGTTTGTTTCATTGTTGTTAATGTTTTTTAATATAGTTTTTAAATTGTTGGTTGTTTTGAGATGTATTTTTTTTTCTTCATTTGTAGCACCATAGTGGTATAAGGTGGGAAGTATGTTCATTATAATTAATTAATAATAATTATTTTATCAATATCTTTATTTAATTGATAATTATGTGTTAATTGCATAATTACATTAACTTTGAATTACAGGTTGTGTGCTTTGTAGGGGTATAGGTGGGAAGGAAATTAATTAACTTAAATTAATCACTAATTGTTAATTAATATTAATAATCTAATTGACAATTCCTTATGTAAATTGTGTAATACAATAATTGGTATTTAGGTGTGTGTAGTTTTTGTATGGGCAAAGGGCATGTAGGAAATAAATTATAATAATTAATTAATAATATTCATTTATAATAATTATTGAAATGATAAAAAGTATGTAAAATATGAAAAATTAAGATATTCATTATGTTATATATTAGGTGTGAGTTGTGTGATTTCTAGGATTAAAGGAAGTGAAGTTAATTAAATATAATACATTTTTGATAGTTCATCAATAATTCTTTAATTGACAATTAATTATGAAAATGATGCGAACAAGATGTTTTTATTTTATATATTAGGTATGGGTTGTTTGTTTTGTGTGGATAAAGGGTGGGGAGGTAATTAAATAAATTTATTTTAATAAAAGTTAATTATTATTAATAATTTAATAATTAATTAATTATGTAACGTGTAAATCACACCATTTAAAGATTTAATTTTAGATATGTGTTGTGTACTTTGTCAAAATATAGGATAGAATGTTATTTAATAATAATACATTTAAAAAATGTTAATTAATGTTTTTTAAATATATTATTTAATCTTGTATGTGTTAATTATGTTAGGCATTTTAAATGTAAATAACATTGTATTTATTGGTTAATATTAATTTGAGAATAAAGGGGCTGATTTGGATGGCGGGCAGACTTACGTCCACTCGCCACCCTATTGGGAATGGGTACCTCCTGACATGCTGTTGGCACCACTGTGGCGGTCGCATTGCCCATGTTTTACATTGCGACGGGTGCTGCTAGCTGCAGGCCCTGCGGCAATGTAAAAAAGAGATGTTTTACATATCCCTGCACTACATGACAGGCACCATGCAGTGCCTGTCACATGGTACAGGGATATGTATGGGGGCAACATAGGTGCCCCCCAACACCCAAAGAAATGGTGAACCGCCACGAAAAGACTGGCGGGGAGGGACAACCTAATCCCTACGGCAGTGCCCCCCCAACGCACCGGTGGGCTCAAGGAGCCCGTCAGATGAGTGGCAGTTGGAGTTTCCGACTGCCACAGCACCACCTGCCATCCTAATGTGGCGGGCGGTGAAAGGCCTTCCGATGGCAGTGAGACCACCACCGACAGTGTTATATAGTATGTTTCTTAAAATTTTATTTGTTCAAGTTAATCAGTCTATTTCTAATGTTGCACTGACTGGAGTGGGAATAGTACATTTTACCCCTCTGCAATCCAACACTGTCCTTACTCTTGCACTACCTGGAGTGGGAATAGTAAATGTTACCACTCCGCTATCGAACACTTTCCCTATTGTTGCACTGACTGCAATCGGAATTAGTAAATTATACCCCTCCACAATCCAACACTTTCCCTACTTTTGCAAAGACTGGAGTGGAAATCCACTGCACCGCCTCACCATTGCTCCTCCAAAAGTTGTAATCAGGCCATCTGAGGATATTGTGAGAGGAGTTAATGATGGTTTTACTTCAGTTGAATGCTTCATTTGCTGACAAATGTTACAAAGGTGTATATACTTTTTGAATTTGTAGGTAAATAAGGCACCAGCATCATTGTTGTAGCATTGACACAGAAGATCTGATGTCAGCATGAGCAGAAGCTAACTGAGTATGAAAAAGGCTTTATTTTGATAAAAAACATATCTTAGAAGCATGTACATAAAATCAGCACTTTAGGGTGACAGCTCATTTCATCAATATTGGCGTCCCAATAACAACTTTTTAAAGTTTTTTTCTTTAAAAAATACACATTTGTACAACAAATCAATCACATTGCATGTAAATAAAAACTATTTGCACAAAGAAATAAAATCTTAGATTAAACAATTACTCTCAGCCTTTTACATCTAACGGACCAAGCCCATCTCAGAAACTTTGCCAGTCCGCATACATACAACATTCGGGTATCAGATTGTAGAATGCGCAGCGCTACAGAGTGATCTCTTGTACCCAATTCTCTGCATAATGGCTTAAGCCAATGATTCCTAGGTGCTTTGTATGCCGGACATGCAAATAAAATGTGTGCCATTGACTCTACCCTTGAGTCGCAATTAGGGCAAGAAAGACATGTTTGGAAGAGAACTTTCCAACGTGCGGTCAATTCCCGTATTGGCAATGTACCTGTCCTAAATTTAAAATACAACGCTCTATCAGAAGACTTTTGGATGATATCAAGATAAGGCTCACTAACTGGTGCGTCCTTGATCCTCAAAAAATCGTTAGTTATTCTTCCTAATTTTGGATCAGAGTTACGCTTATTAGATACCCAGCTCCAATAAAGTTTCTTTAATATTGCTTTCGGTGGAGCTGATTTGTTCTCTCATGCCTCACAAAGGCCCAGATCACATAAAAGGGATTTAACATCTTTTAGCCACGTGATTTTTTGCCATCCCAAAATGGACATCACTTCTGACAGACCTTCAGCGTACTTTGCTAGCTCCGTGATTCGCCATAACCGAGCCCAAAGTAAAAGCGGTCGGAGTTTAGCCAGGTCATTTATCGAATTACAACCTAAATCCAGTAGCAAGGGGATCATAGGAGTGCTCTGTGGGAGTGCCATTAAATCTTTTAGAAATCTATTTTCAGATTTAGACAGTTGCTCCATATTGCTTGAACCCCAAGGTTTGGCTCCGCATAAGGCCGAACTTACACATCTAGCTTTATAGATATCAATTACTGGGCCAATAGGTCTAGTTGAGGAAGAGCGCTGTTCCTTAAGAATGGCCCCCACTACCCTTTTATGACCTAAAAGCATTTTCTGGATATGAGGGTTCCACTTCATCGAGTCCGAAATACATATTCCAAGATAATTGAATACCATAACCCTTTCTAATGATACAGAATTCAAAACTGGGGGTCTACCAAGTTTTTTTGGCGGATTCAGCACTAAATACTTGGTTTTATCTGTATTTATCACACGCCCTCTCAAGGTACAGAAAGACTGAAAGCTATCAAGGAGATTCTGGAGACCAACCGGGGACTTAGAGATAAGGAGGGCATCGTCGGTGAACAGGAGAGTTGGAATACGCTCGCCCACCAGGGATGGTGCATCGGATGGACTTTTTAGCAAATGCTCCACCACGCCATTCACATAGAGTGAAAACAGAGTGGGGGCTAGAACGCATCCCTGGCAGACACCCCTGTTCACCGGGATTCTGCTGGTCTTCTGCCCCTGAGGGCCCCACCTTATTTGAGCAAAATTGCCATTGTGAAGCCTCACTAACAATGACAGAATGTTCGATGGAATCCCCATATCAGCCAATACTCCCCATAGACGTTCACGCGGCACCAGGTCAAAGGCAGTCTTTAAATCGATGAATGCAAAGTAAAGACTGCCTTTCCCTATATGTACCGCTCTCCAGTAAATGAGTAGCAATCTGAAGGCTTGCTCTATTGTCCCAGTTCCAGATCTAAAACCTGCTTGATAATTGGAGAGCATTTTATTTTCTTCTGCCCAATGCAGTATTCTCTCGAGTATCACCTTCCCAACAACCTTCTGGGTGGAATCGATAAGGCTTATGGGACGATAATTGGCGGGGTCGCCCCTGTCTCCCTTTTTGAAGATCGGGACGACCTCTGCCCCCTTCCAAGACTCGGGAATAGGAGCCCCATTGTCAATAGCATTTAATAATCCAGAAATAATCTTTGCCCATTTGTGAGAGTCGGAGCGAAGGAGGTCATCGGGAATACCGTCTGGGCCTGCTGCTTTCTGTGGCACGATACACTTAATAGCGTTTTCAACTTCCATATCTGTAAAAGGGAAGCTATTTGTATCGCCCGAGATTTGCAGGAGGCTGTAGGGAAAAGACTCGTTTGGACCACCCTGCGGACAAGAGTACAATTTGGAGAAATGATCAAACCATATTTGTCCTGCTATGTTACAAGTTATCATGTCATGGCCAGGTCTATTCTTGGTTCTTATTATATTCCAGAAACGGCCAGCGTCTCTCCCGAGGCTAGCCTCTTTGAGTGATCGCCAGTAGTGATCTTCCCACTCCTTTTTTGCCTCTACCACAACTCGCTTATATTCTTTCCTAGCCAACTGGATGGACCCTTGAGACTTGCTCTTTACAGCCTTCATTAGTGCAGATTTCTTTTGACGACATTTGGATGTATACCATCCCTCATTGTCCTTAAGTCTGCAGGGCTTACTCTTTACCGCACCTTTGGTTTGGACAAGAAATAAGCTACCCAAGGCTTCAATGGTCTCCTGAAAAATATCTGGGGGCAGATTTATGAAGGCCTTGCGCCGCCGGTGCGTCACTTTTAACATGGGAAAAAGTGACGCACCGGCGGCGCAAGGCCTTCATAAAT
Organism: Lissotriton helveticus; assembly: GCF_964261635.1. NCBI lineage: Eukaryota > Metazoa > Chordata > Amphibia > Caudata > Salamandridae > Lissotriton > Lissotriton helveticus. Next base: position 76,586,741 of record NC_136072.1, read on the forward strand.
CTGCCCCCTGAGTTCTTAAATAAGCCACATTGGTCAGTAAAGGTTGCAGCTTACTCTGTGCAGCCAAAAGGATAGTCCCTATGCTCTTGACTTTCCCCTCGTCCAAGGCAACATTGCACAATTTCAAGCGCCTACCGCAATTAGAGGGGCGCACTTCTAGAGTTGACATTGATGCAAGTGGTATTGCAGAACCGTGCGCACATGACCACAAGGGATGCAGGCTCAGGGAGAGGAGATTGTGATCACTATCCGTGGTTGGAAGTACTTCCATGTCCTGCATGAAACTCCATAGTTTGAAATCAAGGAGAATGTAATCAATCCTTGTGGAATGATTTACCCTATTATACGTGTGCGCCCCAGTCGGATCTGAGAGGGTTCTGCCGTTTGCTGCTCTTAGGCCAAATTCCATTACAAGAGTGTTCATCTGTATAGCCCGTTGTGACCACCTCTGTATCGGGCTAATTGCAAGTATGGGTATACCCCTCCTAGTGTCGTCCTCAGCGGTATCTAGAATATCTTCTGCTGCAAGGGGCTCAAATGAGCAATTAAAGTCCCCTGCAACTAGAACATATGCACTCTGATGACATCGCCTGAGTTTGTCTTCCAACAGTGCAACTATGGGGGATGGAGTGCCACCTTTTGTGCTACGGGCATATATATATCAAATATCTCCATGGTTCTTGCTCACCGTGCACCACTAGCTGAAATCCCTAAAATGTCCCTGCGAAATACTTGCCCAGACTAACAGCCCGCCTGAAGGGTTGCCTTTCCCTGTGCGGGCGGATACAGCTGGTGAAAAAAGGTGGTATAACCCACTTTATAGTGGGGCACCAGGCTCCATGCCTCTTGGAAGATGCAGATTGTATAGGACTCTACCAGAGCATTCCAGTCTGGCAAGTCTAATTTTCTGGAGATGCCCGCTATGTTCCAGGACAATATCCTTATAGGAGAATCAACCACAGCTATACTTGCAGGTATATATGGAGACACTAAAAGAGGGCTGCCTCCTCCCCCACTGGGATCTGCTGCCTGGTATGAAAGACTAAGTACCCGTGAGCTAGCAATAGTTCCCGCCCCATGAGGTTGAGCTAGCAGGATCGAGTTCTTTTCCTGATCTTCTACACCAGGACCCCGGCTGCCACTAAATACGGTCCTGGTGATAGTCCCCTGTGATTTTCCCTCTCTTTTGGTGTTCACGGTGCCACTGTACAAGATAGGGGGTTTGGGCGCTGATCTGGGATTACAGATGTCATTGTTATTACTATGAACACTATCAGTGACTCCAAGAATCCATTGTTTATTAGCAGACACCCTACTGCCAGATGGCAAAGACCCTGCCACATCATTAAGTGGCAAAACGAGGGGACAGCAATCCCCTTGTCAGTATCTGCAATCCATCCTGTGAGCCAGAAAACTTCTGTTTGAAGCGGGTACTATATATGCAGAGTGGTTAGTAAAGATAGGCCCATCATGGGCCCTCCCAAATGGAAAATAAACGTTTTGAGTATGCTGGGGATCTGCAAATTGAAGATGGAAGTGGCGCAGATCATACACAAGTATAGTCTGTCTGTTGGTTACAAATGAACCTCGAGAAACGGGCATCCCTGAAATTGACAAGGATACAGTCCCCAGGAATATCCTTGGTCCTACTACCCACCCAGCTTATCCTCCTATCAAAAAGAACCTGGCCATCGAACTGAGTCGGGAGTGGTCTATTTCTGTTCAGCCAGTAAATGGCTTTGTTTTTCAATTTGTGGTAAGATTCATGTTTCCCGGACTTTAACTGTGGTACTCCCGTTAACACCACTACATATGGCTGGCATTCGGGTGGTAAGCTAATGTGGGTTATATTCTGGCTGTCTGGCATTACCATCCCAGATTTTGCGTTTAGCATAAGATGATCATTGCAATGCCCAATTTTTGTACTTGGGCTGCTCTCTTTTTCCCGATCATGTGTGGAAGAGCGCGTGTAGGTTCTTTTGCCCCTTTGGTCGTAGTTGGGATCGTTGGTCTCTTTCCAGATTTGGAGCTAAGGATTGGGGTGTCTAATGCTGTACAATCCGTTCTAGATGAAAGCCCGAAAGCTACAACAATATTCGGTGGGTGTGGGTCGGGTATGGATGTAAGATCTACGAGAGGCTTTTGTGTAGGAACACAATCATCCTGTTTGTTTCTTGACTGTAGTTTAATTAGTGTTTTAAGGGAGAAAAATTTATCAAGGTGGCTTGCTCAAATCGGTGGACAAAGTAAAAAACCCTGACTCCTTAGATTGGCAAAATTGACATGACCAACTGCATATTTATGGACATGATCTTACTTGATACAGATGAAATTCTATCTTTTCTGTGGATTACGGTAATCTCCCACTAGGCAAGGTTGAATTAATGGACTACGACTTAAATCAATTAAACACACAACTAAATATAGTACTAAAACACATCAGCTGTATAAAAAACATAGAATTTATTATTACCCTCCCAATTGGGTTACATTCTAAAAAATAGTACCATCCATACAATTTAAAACCGCCACCTGGCGTGATCATTCAATGGGAAATATTTAAAAAAAAACAGTCAAAGTTACAACAACAGTCGACGCTGCGTCGACTGTTGTTGTAACTTTGACTGTTTTTTTTAAATATTTCCCATCGAATGATCACGCCAGGTGGCGGTTTTAAATTGTATGGATGGTACTATTTTTTAGAATGTAACCCAATTGGGAGGGTAATAATAAATTCTATGTTTTTTATACAGCTGATGTGTTTTAGTACTATATTTAGTTGTGTGTTTAATTGATTTAAGTCGTAGTCCATTAATTCAACCTTGCCTAGTGGGAGATTACCGTAATCCACAGAAAAGATAGAATTTCATCTGTATCAAGTAAGATCATGTCCATAAATATGCAGTTGGTCATGTCAATTTTGCCAATCTAAGGAGTCAGGGTTTTTTACTTTGTCTGTGGTTAATATCCCCCTCCCTGCCATAAAATACAGGGGAACCTCCTATTTTGTTTATTACATTGCTCAAATCGGTCCAACCTCTCCGACAGTACCTTTACCCTCTCTAATATTGGGAGAATAAGTGATTTCGCAATTTGTTCTATACGTGCGATAAGAGGGGTCTGAGATGTAACGCCTGTGGCAGTGAATGATTTAGGGCAAGAAATTACCGGGGCCGGTAGACTGCCCGGGGCAGAGCTGCCAGCAAGTAATTCGGCAGTTGGCGGGAAGGGCATAGATTCTACTGTCCCTCCCTGCCCAGTTTTTTTCCCTGTTGTGTTTAGGTTCTTAGACTTAAACTTTTTAGAGGTTAATGGACGCCCCCCCTTCCGGCCACTCACAGTTCTTTTTCTTTTGTGGGTAGCTATTCGCAGCCCTACAGTGTATGTAGATACTGGTTGCACTAAAGTTCCCTGGGGTGGGGTATTTGTGATATGTGTATGTTCCATATTTAGGGGTACCCTCTGTGGAGGAATTGGGGAGTCTACCTGTGATGTCTGACATTGTACTATGGGCCTCTCTTGGTTCGCTCCTAAGCTCCCTGAACTTGACGATGCATAACCCAGCTGGACGCCTTTAGAATGTTCCTGGATGCTAGCCGGGGAAAGAGCCAGCGCTAGTGGCCCCAGCGAGGAACGTTTATGATTTAGAGGTTCAGTAGAAAGGCGCCTCTCAGTAATAGCGATTTCTTTTTCGAGGACTGAGTATGCACGGGTGATAAACTGATCTAGCGTGCCACTCACACACCCCCCCATCCTAACTTTTCCTGATCGTGTTGACATTGACATTGACGATAAATTTGAGCTAAGTTGATAGAGCACAGTGCTGTATTTTGTGAATAATACAATGTCTATAGCCCTTGGTGAAATGCCTCATAAAGTCCAGGTCGTTGATTGAGGGGTTGGGGGGGTGGCCCTGCCCGCCCTCTATCGGCCTCGGATGGCCGGTGACGGTCCCGCCCTTGTCCCGGGCTTCTCACGGGACGCTCCCGCGCGCGGTGATGTCACACAATATATATCATCAGCAGGGGGGGTGCTCAAGCCCCGCTGCAGGTGTGGGCTCAGGGTGACTCCTAGGAGATGAAGTCCTGGGGATGTTATGTGCACGTTTCACTCGCGCTAGCTCCCGGTCCCCTCCGTAATTGCACACAAGTTTCTCACAGTGTTCAATCTGGTCCAAGAGGTAGAGAAAGGGCTCAACTCCGTCAAACAACAAACAACACCTGACGCTGCGGCACCCGCGAAGCGGGTGCGGCAAGGTGTTTTAAGGCGTCAGCAGGGGGGCGGTGCTCAAGCCCCGCTGCAGGTGTGGACTCAGGGTGACTCCTGGGAGATGAAGTCCTGGGGATGTTATGTGCGCGTCTCACTCACGCTAGCTCCCGGTCCCCTCCGTAACTGCACACAAGTTCCTCACAGTGTTCAATCTGGTCCAAAAGGTAGAGAAAGGGCTCAACTCTGGCAAACAACAAACAACACCTGACGCGGTGCGGCGAGGTGTTTTAAGGCGTCAGCAGGGGGGCGGTGCTCAAGCCCCTCTGCAGGTGTGGGCTCAGGGTGACTCCTGGGAGCTGAAGTCCTGGGGATGTTATGTGCGCGTCTCACTCGCGCTAGCTCACGGTCCCCTCCGTAATTGCACACAAGTTCCTCACAGTGTTCAATCTGGTCCAAGAGGTAGAGAAAGGGCTCAACTCCGGCAAACAACAAACAACACGTGAAGCTAACTGTTCATGTGCTGCCCAAATCAAATCTACTCTACTTCACTCATTAGGTATATGGCTATTCCCAATCCAAGGTACAGAAACCATAGGTATTTTGTTTTTGTTGCAGCTGTAAGAGTATTTGGAAGAGAAACCGTGAGGAGACTTTTTGCCTTTCGTGTTGCTTTTATATACACTATTATGTCTGTCTCATTCTTCATTTGAGACCAAGTCACTACACCCACCTCAAATGGTTGCTTCAAAGTCTTTGCAGCTAATTCAGCTGCACAGTATACTTTAGCATTAATTAATTCACATTTATGGGCCATGATATGTTATACAAGGACCAAAGGAAGCTTGTTCTGTGTAAAAGATACATTTCCCTGAAGCTGCTTTGTTTTGAACAATTACATTTTTGAAGGTCTGAATATGTTTAGGGGCCAATGTGGTAACTCCACTATGGAACCCTGTACACACAATGCATAATCCAACACAATTAGTGTGGCAACTGATGGATCAGCCTTCTGAAGAGCAAGTAAAAAAGTATTTATTTCTTCTATCGTTCAATGGAATTAACTAACACTATGGTTTGTGTACATTGCCCCTTGAAGTCGCTGTCTTCAATAATTCCCTCTACTGTAACACAATGGCTATAGAATATTTTTTTGCTTAGTACCAATCATGTGTGGAATATTTTGCGTATACTGTAGAAATTCTTGAGTTCTAATTGTCAGATCATACACAAACATTTTGTCAGTCGCATTTTGCTTCACAGTCCACTGTGCTCAAAGAAGGTTTGGAGCACACGCATTGGTCTTACTAGCATCAATAGCGACCTCGAGCATAGTTACAAGGGAAAGTACAACTATTTAATTCTGCCAGTAACATGTCTGCTTAACATGTATGCTTGCATTCATGTACAAGAAACCATTCTCCTTTTGTGGAAGTAATTTGTTTGTTTAAGAGAGTAACTTATTCAGCCTAATGCGTCAAGTAAGCTCTTCAAAGTTCAAAAACCCCATCAGAGTTCGTAGGTTTCTCGCATTTGCTTTTGAATGCTGTAAAGTAGCATACTTTTATAAGAGGCCAGGGGTCAGTCCTTTACCCTCAGTGGACAGGTCATATAAAAAGAAGATCATGTTAAGATACGCAGCCTTAAACTTTTTAAAGTTTATTTTATGCCCATGCTAAGCTACAAGAGTCACTATTCTGCCCATCAAATTTAAGAGTTCTGTTTAATCATCATTTGTGAAGTAGATGTCATCAATGTATGATAATACTCTGGATCTTCTTATAACATCTCCATTAATCGTGTCGTAAAAAGTGCTGGGCTATTTTTATACCCCTAACGCAAACTCGTTTAGACGTACTGAAATCCATTGTTACAAGAACTGTAATATGGCAATTCTTTCTAACTATTTTCATCATCGCTTCATTATTGAGAGCGTTTTGCACCACATGTGTGGGTGTCTATGCTTTTAAATTTCTGGAATCTAAAATTATTCTATATGAATTGTCTGGTTTCAACTCCAGAAAAAGGGGAGTGTTCATGCTTAAATGACCAGGCACTATTACACCCTGATACCGTAGCTTATCTTGGATAACCCTTATATGGTGCTTAGTTTCTGGTTTTAATGGATACTGAGCCTGGACTTGGGGTTTACTCCGTAAGGAAATTCATTGTGGCACACGATCTTTGTCCCAACCCACTTGATTTCAAATGTTCTATACAATGCCAAAGCCTGCTTTAAAACAAACTTTGGGGCACATTTTTCTATTGGTTCTTCGCAATTCTAAATGCACTCTTAGTCCCTCCATTTTGATGGAACTTAAAGTAAAATAACATAAAATAGTTAAAAAATAAATAAATACAATTTAATGTTAATTTAATGTTAAAACAAATATCTAAAAATAAAACATATATATCATTTAATAACAAAGGGCATGAATACAATGTCGGGCGGACTCACATCCGCCGACACCATTGCAGTCTTCGGGACCGATCGACCCCTGGTGGGCTGTTCCAACAACGCAATTACAATGCGGCTGCACATGATGTGGATGCATACTCCCATTTCTGTATGGGAGCTAGTGCTGCAGCCGTAAACTGGCTGTAGCACAAGCTCCCATAGAGAAATGGGAGCCTGTGTAAATCCAGGGGGCACCATAGGTTCCCCCCAAGCCTTGAACCACAAGGCCATGGGGGAAGGGGTCCTGCTAGGGGCCCCCAAAGTCACTTTCCAACAGCAAATCTATGTCGGGAAGGCCAAAACGGATTTGCTCTCAGAAAGTGCCATCATAATCAGAAGGTGGAAACACATTCCCCACTGGATTATGTTGCACTTCCAACTGGCCGGCGGGCTCTTCGAGCCTGTCGGAAGTCAGCCGGTTTAAATTTCAACCACCGTAATTGTAATTCGGTGGTCAGAAGTCAAACCAGGGATATCGGTTGGAAAGCCACCAACCAGCAGTCAGAGGCTTTCCGACTGACATCCTAATTAACCCCTAAATATTTTAATAAATTAAATGAATGTAACAATATTTCTTTTTAAATATAATTTCATTACTTTTAATGATACCTGAACATCATGTTTAATAACTTATAGTGCATAATAAAATGTATTCATCTATTTAAACTTCTGTAAAAGAATTTTCATTTAATATGTTTACATAATAGACTTTTTTTAATCTTCAGTATACTTTACCATAGGGAGACAGCACCTTGACTCTGAAGTCTCCCTATGGGAAATGATAGGATCAACTGTAAAGGTGTTTTAACTCAAAAGAAAGTAGTACAAACATTTAAAACCATTCCAAAGTCGCTGCCAAAGTGTTCGTGCACAGTAGCTATCTTGGAATATTTTTCTTTTGTTTCAAGAAATAACAATCCAAGGTGAATAACAGACATGTGCACCATCACATGGCAGCTATCTTGTGGTGGTTTAGCATTTGTTTTAATACACTTTTTACACTTCTTGCATTTTTATTTTTTTGAGTGCACATTTTTTGTTCTGAGTTTGTAATTTTGTACTACCCTGTGAATGAAATGTCAATATGGACAAATTATATATATTATTTACCTACTTATGTATTCACAACTCATTCATAACTTCTGGATGTACAGAACATCTGCCAGAGAACATTACCAAGGCACTTACAGAAGGAGAATTCTTACATTATCACGTCAAATTTGTTAAGATATTTGTGAATAACAAGAACAGAAATTTCCAAAAAAGCAGAGGGTGCTTATACTATTTCAACTCATGAAAGCAATATGAGAATATTGTAATCTAGAGAAAGATGCAAATACTAGAAAATTAACAGATTGAGTTTTGTATCTTAGATTTACTTCGTTTTTAATAATCCTCATGTTCTTTGTATCCTTAGACTTGGAAAACCAGAGGAATGTGCTGGTATTGTGTCTTTTCTCTTTTCGTCAGACGCTTCTTACATGACCGGAGAGACTGTCGTGGTTAGTGGAGGGTGCAAGACAAGACTATAAAATTAATAGAATATTCATCTCACAACCTTGCATACAGAAGAAGAAAGCAAACCAAAGTTTATACCATTTTCATGCACCTAATTACTTAAACACTACTTTTGAACTGTACGATGTGTTCTGTCTTCATACGTTTTGTTAGCTTGTGTTGAAATTAAAAATAACATTTGCACACCCTCAGATTTTTCCTGCATGTTTATCAAAATGGCAGATATCCATTGCTATTTCTTGTATTACCATCTTATAACAAGTCATCTATGTAGAAACAAGTTACTGTGCTCTCAGTGCTCCAAATCTACTCAGCGCATATACATTGTTAATTTTTGCAGCATGGTATTATATCAGCACATTCAAGGATTAAATGCAGTTACAATACATTTATCATCATTGCTGTTTTTAATGCTATTTTGTTGGTTTTCTATAATTCACAAACATCTGTACGGAGAGGAAAGCTTGCCTTGCAATTAAAGTCCTGTATTCACTTAAGGCCCTATTACGATGTGGTTAGGAAAGCATTCCCACCTAGGGTCTGATTACGATGCGGTTAGGAAGGCCTCCTAACATCATTTGCTCCTTCTGATTCGAATCAGGAATGCGTCGTTCCGTCCGAGGGTCCGATTACGACCCAGTAAGGAACATAGGCTCCAGTTGAAGTCAATGGGAGTCCAACCAAATCGTATCTGGAAGCATCCGGATGCATCATACTCGGTGGGTCGGACTCTCCCGATCCGAGGCGGTCCGAAACCATTTTCAAACTGATTCGGTCGGGAAGATTTCCTAACCAAAACGTAATCGGGCCCTTAGTGGGATGTGATAAATTAGGATATCATCTGTCTATCGTAGTTGCTAAAATTATTAAGGTTTTAATTTGTTATACTAAATTTTGGTAAACATAGTCGTCCCTCTTGCCTTAAAACTTTAGTGTGACAGATTCAGTTTTGATGCATTGGCTCAGTGTTTGTAGAATGTGCTTTTTGCAGAAAGCTACATTGTGTATACCTCACTGCATTCTGTTTTTGAAAGCCATCATTGGAAAGAGGAAGACACTCACAAAAGCAGTACTGTTTTCAAAGAAGTGGTCTACAGCATGCTTTTCAACTGATGGATTTACAGTTTATCACAGCATTTAGATAACAGCATTCCTCTACAAAAGATTTAATTAAAAAACAATATGTTCATCTTTCAAATGTTACCTGCTTGAATTCTGTGTATATTATGCACCTATATGTATTCTTTGGACTCGTTATTTCTAAAGACACTGCTATATTTAATAAAACATTCAAATGCTGAGACCATCATTGAAGACAATTATCTTATTCAGGGCCAATATTAGGTGATACAGGCCTTCTGCTATATTAGCCCATTGAGTTTCTTTTGGTTCCTTCCTTTTTATTTCATAATATTCTGCCCACAGTGGATTGAATGATCTAATAGAGTTATAGCCTTTCTGCCTTGGCCTATAGCGGATGTTAAAGGCTGTTTTCCTTTTTACAGGCAGGCCCCTGCCTGTGGCTCAGGCCTATAACTCAGAAAAATACCTTTTAACGGGCATTATAGCCCTCAACAGTGGGCAATAATGCTATAATATTAAACTGGTATACTGGGCTTTGGCCCTATATTAGGGGCATATGTATCAATATCCCGTTTTGCGAATCACAAATTGGGAGAATTTGCGATTCGCAGTTTCAGATTCGCAAAACGGAATGTATATAAAAAATCACTAACGTTTTACGATTTCATAAACTTCGCAAAAAATTCTCAGAATATTGATTTGCGATTCCTTAATAGCGAAATTCGCAAGTTCAGAAATCGCAAATCCGGGAATCTGCAATACAGGTGCAGCTTGATGACATCACGACTTGTAAGTGGGAGTGATTAGCTGCACCTGTTTGCCTGAGCCACAGTTAGAGGCAGTTTGGGGTGTGTTTGGAGGCTGCACAGCACATCAAGAACCCCAATGGAGTCTCAGAGGCCACAGGAGGGCATGGAGGGTGAGAAGAGGAAAAGGAAACATAGATTTTCAGAGAAAGAGCAGGAGGTCCTCATAGAAGAGATGTTCTGCAGCCATGAGCTCCTTTTTGGTAAGAATGCCCTGGAAGTACCAGAAGCAAGAAAAAGGAAGACATGGCTGCAAATACAGGAGAAAGTGCATGTGGGTGTGACCATTCGTACCATCGAAGAACTGCGCAAGAGGTGGTACGACATGCGCTAAAGGTCCAAGGAGAGGGTGGCAGCCAGACTGAATGAGTTACAGAAGACCGGGGGAGGAACATCCACAGCAGTACAACCAACACCACATGAAGAGCTGGTGGAGTCCACTCTCCTGCCTGAGAGTGTATGTGGTGTGGCTGACATTGACAGCTCCGACCCTGCATCCAGCAGTCAAGGTAAGATGCATGGCAAATACATTTTTGTCCACTTCCCCATTGCATGCACACTGTGTAGAATGTGCAACATAAAGACAACACATGTAACTCCGGTCCACTCCTTACAACACACACAGCAATGCATCATGGGAGTTGTAGTTGGATGTAGGATAGTTTGTGAATGAGACGTAGGAAATCATGCCTAAAATGTGGGTTACAGTTAAGGCAAAATGACAGTGTCAGGAGTCAGACAACTTAAAAGTTTTAAACTTTATTGAGTCCAAAATGATGACAAAACACAAACTCATGTGTCCCCCTTTACCTCCACAGCACAATCCAGGGCACTTGAGGACAATTCAGAGGGAGAAGACATACCAATTCATTTGGAGCACTCCGATGATGGGGACTCAAGTGATGACTCACATCAGACACCCATTATGTGCAGGATGCGCACATATGTGCCCCCACTGGCTCCATTGTAGGACGACTTAGACGCCACAGGGGAGGCAAGTGAGGATAGAGTAGAAAGGCAGGGAGTGTCTGACAGTCGTGGACATGAAAGACCACAAAACAGTGCGGCAGCAATTGAGGCACGGAGGTCAAGGCCCCAGATCAGCACTGGCACTGAACAGGAACATACTCTTTTTGCTGGACTTGAGCACAGCATGCTTGAAGTTCAGCGCCTGCAACACAAAGCATTATGTTCAATTAACAGGCAGCTGAGCACCGTCAACAAAAATCAGCAGACATGGGGAGGGCATCATGGCCATGGCAGGTGCCATACAAAACCTATGTGACACTCTACAACGTAATAAAATTGCAAGCGACAGGGCTGCCCAACGTGCCAATGCATGACTGCACAATTATACAAAGGCGGTGAACCGCCTCTGCACCACCACCAGCAACTTTACCTGTTGCAGCATTACAATGCAGCTGCAAATGACACATTGCTGCCAGGACATTGCGAGAGGGCTGGAATAGGTAACAAACGCAGTGCAACAAATGCAAACTGCAAACTCTGGTGGCAGCACACTCATGGTCTCTGGGGGGAGTGAAGAGACCTCCAGTAGAAGCAGCAACACTCCTACATTGCCTGATGCACAACGTTGCAGTGGCAGAAAAGGTGCAGTAGCTAGGCAGACAATGGAGAGCACTCAGGCTGAACACCGGCCTGCACCAAACCGTCACTGGAGGAGGTGAACTAAACATTGACACTTTTGTGGCAAGGGGTGAAGCAACCCACCTAAACATAATTTTGCACCTTATTGATCTCTACCTTCACTGTGTACAAAACATGTGTTGGGTACTGCAAAAATTATTGAGTGTGTAGTGTGAATAAACAGATCACATGTAACAAAAAGCATTTTGGCTCATCACCATATTTCTTACCTAAAAGTAGTTTTGTGTGATCTCAGTCCGTCTCTGATGTCCAGCAGCTGCCCCGACTCCTGCTGCTGCCCTGCCAGGGGGAGGTGGGCAATCATCATCCGATGTGTTTGTGTCGCTCACATCAATTGTGGTGCCTTTCCTCATAGCCATGTTGTGGAGCATTCCGCAGCTTGTCACGATTTTACAGCATGTCTCAGGGCTGTATTGCAGTGCCCCTCCACTTTTAGGTAGGCATCTGAACCGTCTCTTTAGTATTCCAAAGGTACGTTCTATGACGCTGCGCGTTAATCTGTGTGCCCTGTTATACCTCCTCTCCCTTGCATTTGCTGGATCCAGATACGGGGTTAGGATGAAGTCTCGCACTGCGTAGGCACTATCACCTGCATGGATACAAATAATAGGTAAGTCAATGTTCCCCCCCAAAAGAAGTAGTGGATGGATGTATGTGTGCTATTGATTTACCTAGCAGGTATCCCTCTCCCTACTCTTCAGCACTCAGACGTCTGTGTATCCCACTATGTCTGAAGATGAAAGAGGTGTGTGTGCTGCCAGGGTATTTTGCGACAATGTCGTTGATAATGTACTTAGCATTGCACACAATCTGTATATTCAGGGAATGGTAGCATTTTCGGTTCCTGAACACATATTCTGTTGCTGCTGGCGGTGTGAGGGCCACATGAGTCCCATCAATGCAGCCAATGACATGGGGGAAACGTGCAATTTGATAAAAGTCAAGTTTGGTTTGCTGTAATGCCTGTTGGGTGCGGGGGGAAGTATATGATGTGCAAGCCTCTGCAGCATTGCATCCAGAAAGGCATGGAAAAGGCGAGATAGTGCACTCTGTGATACCCCGCCAATCTCTGCTATGACTCCTTGAAAACTCCCTTAGGCCAGGAGGTGCAGTGAGCACAGGACCTGCACATTCAAGGATCAAATGCAGTTATAATACGTTTATTATCATTGCTGTTTTTAATGCTCTTTTGTTGGTTTGGTATAATTCACAAACATATGTATGGAGAGGAAAGCTTGCCTTGCACTTAAGCTCCTGTATTCACTTAAGGCCCTATTATGATGCGGTTAAGAAAGCATTCCCACCTAGGGTCCGATTACGATGCGGTTAGCAAGGCCTCCTAACATCATTTGCTCCTTTCGATTCGGATCAGGAACGAGTCTTTCCGTCCGAGGGACCGATTACGACGCAGTAAGGAACATAGGCTCCCATTGAAGTCAATGGGAGGCCAACCAAATCGTATCTGGAAGCATCCGGATGCATCATACTCGGTGGGTCGGACTCTCCCGATCCAAGACGGTCCGAAACCATTTCCAAACTCATTCGGTCGGTAAGATTTCCTAACCGAATTGTAATCGGGCCCTAAGTGGGATGTGATGAATTAGGATATCATCTGTCTAAAGTAGTTGCTAAAATTATTAAGGTTTTAATTTGTTATGCTAAATTTTGGTAAACATAGTTGTCCCTCTTGTCTTAAAACTTTAGTGTGACAGATTCAGTTTTGATGCATTGGCTCAGTGTTTGTAGAGTTTGCTTTTTGCAGAAAGCTACATTGTGTATACCTCACTGCATTTTGTTTTTGAAAGCCATCATTGGAAAGAGGAAGACACTCACAAAAGCAGTACTGTTTTCAAAGAAGTCATCTACAGCATGCTTTTCAACTGATGGATTTACAGTTTATCACAACATATTAGATAACAGCATTCCTCTACAAAAGATTTAATTAAAAAAACAAGATGTTCATCTTTCAAATGTTACTTGCTTGAATTCTGTGTACATTATGCACCTATATGTATTCTTTGAACTCGCTATTTCTTAGGACACTGCTATATTTAATAATGGAATGATCTAATAGAGTTAAAGCCCTTCTGCCTTGGCCTATACCGGATGTTAAAGGCTGTTTTCCTTGTTACAGGCAGGCCCTTGCCTGTGGCTCAGGCCTATAACTCAGAAATATACCTTTTAATGGGCATTATAGCCCTCAACAGTGGGCAATAATGCTATAATATTAAACTGGTATACTGGGCTTTGGCCTCATATTAGGGGCATATGTATCAATATCCCGTTTTACGAATCTCAAATTGCGAGCATTTGTGATTCGCAGTTTCAGATTCGCAAAATGGGATGTATATAAAAAAATCGCTAAAGTTTTGCAATTTCATAAACTTTGCAAAAAATTCTCAGATTTACGATTCCTTAATAGCGAAATTTGCAAATTAAGAAATCGCAAATCTGGGAATCTGCAATACAGGTGCAGTTTATGACATCACAACTTGTAAGTGGGAGTGATTAGCTGCACCTGTTTGCCTGAGCCACAGTTAGAGGCAGTTTGGAGTGTGTTTGGAGGCTACACAGCACATCAAGAACCCCAATGGAGTCTCAAAGGCCACAGGAGGGCATGGAAGGTGAGAAGAGGAAAAGGAAACATAGATTTTCATAGAAAGAGCAGGAGGTCCTCATAGAGGAGATGTTCTGCAGCCATGAGCTCCTTTTTGGTAAGAATGCCCTCGAAGTTCCAGAAGCAAGAAAAAGGAAGATATGGCTGCAAATAAAGGAGAAAGTGAATGCTGTGGGTGTGACCAATCATACCATCGAAGAACTGCACCAACCTCTGCTATGACTCCTTGAAAACTCCCTAAGGCCAGGAGGTGCAGCGAGCACAGGACCTGCACATGGGTAGGAATTGTTTGTGTCCTGCGCGTTGGGTGTTCCAAAAAGGGTTTCAGCTCCTCAATCAGGTCCAAGGTTGTCTGTGGGTGCAGCCTGTACTTTTCATGGATGTCCTCTTCAGTCTGCTGGAACAGCGTGATGCGCAGCCTGAAAATACGCTACTGTCTCAGTCTCCTCTGTGCAAGGGCACGGATACGCAGCCTCCTGGCTATCACATATAGTGCTGCCATTGTGGAAGTTTCAGTTGCATTGTGGGCTGCTTTTAATACCTTGCACCTGGTTACCACCTGCATGCACTTGGTGGTTATTGTGATTTCTTAATTTTTGATTTTCTCATATTCGCAATTTGCGATTGATTGTTACATTTCATTGCGATTTCTTATCTTGTAATATCCTGTTTGCGACTTTCGCTAACAGAGAAAATCGCAAACTAAGAAATTGCCACGAAATTCGCAGAATTCATGTTATCGCAACGTAAGAAATCGCTATTTTTGCGATTTCCTTTTTTGCGATGCGATTGTGCCTCATACATCTGAAATAGCAAATTTTTTATTGCAAACGCTGTTTTTTGCGATTTGCGTTTGCGACTAAAACATTCAGTTGATACATATGCCCCCAAGTAACATCATGCATAGTATTGCAACAATCCACATTTTCTGTTCATTTCTCGCCTCCTTAATTGGAATTTTCAAAGCAAATTAAACAATAAGGGCCTGATTAAGGTAACTTACACTTTTGTGTAAGTTTACACTTTTAAGTAAGTTAACACTTTATGGTATTCTCAAACTCTGAGTCTGATTTACAAACTATACTTTTAGTGATACTACAACAAAACATACTACAAAACATACTACAAAGGGTATGTTTTGTTCGTACTTATATGTGTGGAATGCTCCACTCCATTTAGTAGTAAACATGGAAGTGCCCCAGGGAAGTGGGTGGGAAAAGGGCAGACTTACTACTAAAGACAAAGGAAATAGGGAGGAATAGGAGAATTTTAGGAAGAGTGAGGTTTGGGGTTTTGGGAGAGACATAACCCACCCATGCCAGAGTAAGCAATTGCATCGCTCTGGGGTGGAGATATGTAACTTACTCTTTGAGTAAGTTTACACTATGTGAATACAGAAAGCAGTAAACTTACAACAAAGAGTAAACTTACTCGAAAGTTTACCTTGCCTTTGGGTATCAGGCCCTTGTGAGTGTTAGAAGTTACTACAAAAAAAAAGTAGTAAGTCAAGCACTACACATGGCCAATGACTGGTAATGCTACACCCCCCATAGAAATTAATGGAGGTGGGGACTTCACATAAAATCCCAGAGAAAATAATGTTAAATTAAGTCAAATTATTTAAAGTAGGTAAAATATAAATAAATATAAATGAATGGTAAAATATATATATAAAGAGCACATGTTTATTATATGAATGAATTAATGAAATGAGATTTATAATGCGCAACTTAGCACAAGGGCATCAAGGCGCAAGGCAAAGCCAGACTAAAAACAGCAAATCTCAAAGTTACTGGATCCATGGCTTAGAGATAAGCCTCACGGAACAGCCAAGATTTTAAATCCCTGCGAAACAAAGGTAGAGATGGTTGTGTCATCAGATCAAGCGGGAGGGAGTTCCAAAGCTTAGTAGCCAGAGAGGAAAAAGCTTCCCCCCCCCCCATCTGGCCTTGGCAAATCTAGGCACTCGGAGGAGCTTTTTGGTATAGGATCGAAGAGCTCTGGTTGGAAGGTAGGGAACAAGAAGGGACCTGATACCCTCCGATCCCGAGCCATAGATGGCCCCATGGGCTAGGCAGAGAAGCTTAAACGAAATCCTTGCCTGAATGGGCAGCCAGTGAAGGTATTTCCTTGCCATGGAAGCTGAGGAGAGCTGCATTCTGGACCATCTGTAATCGATGGACAGAGCTCTTATTCATGCCCACGTATAGTGCATTACAGTAGTCCAATCTTGATGATACTAACGCTACCGTCACCTGCTTCCTTGCGTCAAAGGAAAGATATGAACCTATCTTTCTGAGGATCCTAATGATCTCACAGCATGTGGATACGGTCCTACTAACCTGAAGGTCAAATGAAAGGGAGGTGTCAATCAGGACCCCAAGGTTCCTGGCCGAGTGGGATGGAAGAGGACAATCTCCCAGGGAGTCCGGCCACCAATCTTTAAACCAGATATTATGGCCACCGCCAAAGATCAAGACCTCGGTCTTTTCTCCGTTGAGTTTTAAGAAGTTTTGCACCATCCAGCGGGAAACTGCCTCCATACAGGTTTTGAAATTGAGGGCAGAGTCTTTCACCGACTGAGTAAGAGAGACCATGATTTGGGTGTCGTCAGCGTAAGACAACAACTCAAATCCATAGGATCTCACCACCTTGGCAAGAGGGGCCACGTAGATATTAAAAAGGGTGGGACTTAAAGAAGATCCCTGGGGAACCCCACATTGCACAGGAGTGGGAGGAGACAGGAAATCACCCAGTTTAACTCTCTGCTCCCTTTGATGGAGAAAAGAAGCTAGGAGTCTGAGGGCAGGGCCCCCAACCCCCATCTCTCCCAGCCTGGAACCCAGGCTGGGAGAGATGTGACAGGTCAAAGGCCGCTGTCACATCAAGTAATACCAACAGGGTGATCTGGCCCCTGTCTACTGTCAAACGGATGTTATTAATCACCACAGTCAGAGCTGATTCGGTGCTGTGGGCTCTCCGAAAACCGTGCTCTTAGATATCCAAGCGGTTTGAGTCGTCCAGAAAGGTGGTAAGATGTTGATTGAGGTGGACTTCAAGTATTTTGGCAGGGGCAGGAAGCAGGGAAATGGGTCGGAAATTTTTCAAAACCCCGGAATCCAATGAAGCTTTCTTCAGGAGAGGCTTAACCACCGCCAATTTCCAAGGAAGGGGAAAAAACCCTTCCGTAATGGCAAGGTTAAGCACCTCTAGAAGAGGGGGCAAAATCACCTCCCTACAGCTCTTCAGGATTTTCAGAAGACAAGGGTCCAAGGGAGAGCCTAATTTAATCCTGTCGAGAAGGCAATTTGATTCTTCAAGGGTAAGCAGAGGGAAGGTAAGAAGGCTAGGCCCAGGCTCAACAGAGGTCAGTGCTACACTCATGGGAGAAGGGGAAAAGGGGAGATCCGACCCGGCGTTAAGCCCCTGATTGAGGGTATCCAAGGAGCTATGTATATCAGCAATTTTCATATGGAAGAAGGTGGAAATCTGATTACAAAGCTCCTGGGATTCAACTAGGGGATCCACCTTCTGAGTGGCCGAAAGAGAGTCAATGGTCTTAAAGAGCTCCCTAGGGGAACTCAGAGAGCTGGTCAAAATGAGGAAATAGGACTTTTTTTCCTCGATAATGGCCCTTTTATACTCTTTCAAAATATGTTTATGTCGTTGTTTATTCTCAGTGGAGTCCAGATGAGCGTGCCAGAGCCTTTCTTGCTTTTTGCATCCTTGTCTTAGTCCTCTAAGTCTATCAGAGAACCAAGAAGCAGAAGGGCTCTTCCTGGCAGAATAGTGAGGTTTAGCGGGGGCTAAGATGTCTACCGCCCCAGCGATAGAATTAAAGAGATCTGCTGCAGCTAAGTCAGTATCCTTGTTGATATGGGGACTGAGGCTATTCAAGAGCGGTGCAAGCGCTTCGTTGTTAATGTGTCTGAAACTCCTTCTGAGTTGCCATTTCTTTGCGTCAAGGACAGGAGGGAAGATATTATCGCCTTTAAGCTCAAATGGCACCGCAAAGTGATCTGACCATGCTAAGGGGATAGGGGGACAGGTCTTTAATCTCTGGTCATTCGAGAAAACCCCATCCAGTGTATGACCGGCCAGATGAGTGGGACCCTCCACAAGTTGTGCTAAACCACAGGCCTGCAACGAATCAATCAGGGACAAAGTGTCCCTTGAAGTCAGATTCTCTAAATGAAAATTAAAATCACCCAAAAGAGTGAGATTGGGTCTATCAATAAGGGGTTCTAAAAGCCTCATCAGGTCATGACTAAAAGAGGTTCTAGGGCCTGGGGGTCTATAAACTAAAATGCCAGAAAAAGAGATCGTGGGTGAGGAGTTGATTGAAAAATAGAGGGCCTCGAAGGAATCTGCAGAAGTAGAAAGCTGTTCAATTCGACAAATAGAAGAAGCCTTATGCAGAATGCCCAACCCACCCCCTCTGCGTCCAGATCTATCCATTTTAGTCAAGGCATAGCCCGTAGGGATCGCCTCGACAAGGTCTGGACCGGAAGAATCCGAGATCCAAGTCTCGGTAGCGAACACCCAGGAGGGCTTCCTAAGCGACACAAAGTCCCTGAAAGCAATGTTATTCTTAATCAGGGTTCTTGCGTTAATCAAGAAGCCTAGTTCGATCTCAGGGGGATTGGATCTCGGCGCCCCAGCACCAGAAAGTCTCCTCCGGACCTTCCGTGCCCTGCAAGGGGCCAGCTGACACATACCACAATGCAGGTAAGGAAGAGCATCAGGGGGAGAGACATAATGGCAGGGTTTTCTATTAGGTCTCAAAGACAACAGAGAATCCGTTGAGTAAAGAGTGCTTCCCTGGGGGATGGATAACCGAGGACCAGCCTGCCTGGCCCCTGGCGCTGACTCAGCACGGACGGGCGCAGACGGGCTGGACTTTGGCGCGACTTCGGCGCGAGTCCGTTGTGCACGTCCGCTGGGCGCGGAGATAGCCATAGAGTACTAAATAGTGTTTGGCATGAGTTTCGCCAAAAAATAATAACATACTTTGAATTTTGCATTCACCTTGAACATCTAGAATCATACTTATTGTTGTCTCATATTCCATCATTTGGTGTCATATTGAATAAAGGTCTCAATGTCAATGCAGCATTTGAGAGACAAAAGAAAATTGCTTCAGTCTAAGGCGCACAATTTTAAAAATAGAAAATACTCAAGAGACTGACCTTGGTTTGTGTAACTTGAAATTATCAAATGTTCTGGGTTTTTAAACTGATATATCTGTACTTTAATAAGTTGTTCTAGATAAGCAAGAGTTCACATTATAAGATACTGTGGCATTCAACTGTTCATTTCTGTGTAAACCTAAATTGAGTGAATATGATACCCAACACACTTCCGTTCAAAACTATAATAGGTAAGACATTTCCATTATTACCAATATAAATCATATCCTGATACAGTTTTGTTTAAACATTTTTTGTTGAATGCAGGACCCTCCCACGCCATTCCATTTTTTTTTTATTTCTTCCATGGTTGTCTAGTGGGCTAGGTAAAAAAAAAAAAAAATTCCACTGTTAGGAGGTATAATAGACTGCGTGGACCCAGGTTAGTGAGGAGAGGGTTACTTATGGTGGGAGGACCACTCCCCTTCTGATAATTTCCCTGGTGGTCTAGTAGAGTATATTCCTGCTCAGGTATCCCCCTCCTGTGGCAATCCCCAAGAAGCATTTTACTAGGGAGAAGCCTCATGGCCTCTTCTACTGGAAATGGTGCTTGACGGCTTGAATACTGACCGCACTGAAAGCAGCTGAAGCCTTTAGACTCCTGGTATTTCATGGTGCAAGGCATGGAAATAGATAAAATAATGTTTTATGGTGCAGGGAAAGCACTTACCCTGCATCACACAGTGGGTCTTGTCTGGGTATTCTCTTTGTGTGAGCTTCATAAGGACCCCCACGCATGGGTGTGAGAATGTGATCTCCATAGAGTCTCTACTCTAAGGCCCTGATTACAAATATAGGTTATAGTTATTGCACCTGGTAAATAATGATATCTTGGGGTTCCTTACAAGTTATTGGGAATAACATGCAGCATTTGGTTTTTAACATACCAAAATCTGCATGGTATGGTAAATACCATAAAAGTTTGTAGGTGGTGCACTGCCAAGTATGAGCAAATGTTGAGATGCAGGTAAGTAGGAGTGGGTGCTCTCGAGGGTGGCGTTACCGTCAAACGCCTGAATTAATGAACCATGTGGTGTGCGCAAAAGAATGCGGATACATCCCCCAATGAGACACTCCAAATGGGGTCAAATAAATTGATTCCAAAGTTCTTCAACAGTTTAAAGGATTTATTTTTCATGAATAGTAAATGTGGAAATCTCGTTGATATTCAAATCATGTCGACGATAAATACTTCAATGCATATACGATCGTTAGTAAATACTGGCTCCAATGCATTTCGGGCGGAACGCCCTTTGTCAAGGAGAGCTAAAACAAAAGAAGAAATATGCCCGTATCAGAATAAGGAAAAGCCATGCATCAGGTAGGATAACGAATGTTTTAATTTCTTAAGTCCGATCAAAATAAGATGGTGCGCAAATTTTAATTAAAAGTGACGTGGATGGTCGATATTAAAAGTGCAACTAACGGGTGGCATAAAGAACGGCGAGTGCCGAAGGTGTGCGGGAACCATAAAGGTTCCGCTCGAGTCTGAGGATATAAAACTTACTTCATGCGGTGAACGGAAGAGCTTGTCGCTCCTATCTGAGGATCTGGAAGTGGTCATTAGTATGTAGTTCGTGTGTGGCGGTAAATAAAGTTAGAGGGCGGGATGTGAGTAGAGGAAAAGGACGGGCTGACGTGTGAGGAACAAACAAGAAGGTGTTACTGTGGCGGCCATCTTAAAGTGGTGTGAGGGAAGTAAGGTGAGTGATCAAAACAGGTGAATGGATAAGTAAAGAGAGAAGTAAAGCAAAATATAATAAAATGTAATAAAGAGCAATCGATGGTATAATCAAATATGGTAATTACAGGTAACAGCTGTATTCAACGCGATCATTAAGACCATGTGGTTTTAATGTCTGTAAACGAAAAATCCATTCTAGTTCTCTTTTAAGCAACAGCTTACGATTGTCAGTGCCTTCGGTGGGAGAAATGAGTTCAAGTACAACAAACTGAAGTTGCGCAACTGTGTGATGAAATTCCTGAAAATGCATAGCAACGTTAGATTTCTCCTGTTTTGTGCGGATATTGGATTTATGTTCGTTTATGCGAGTTTTTATTTTTCTCTCGGTTTTACCAATATACATTTTGCCGCAGGGGCATTTCAATGCGTAGATCAAATTCTTGGAATCGCAAGTGGCGTTGACATGTAGTTTAATGAGATTGCCTTTCATGGGGTGTCCGATGGTATTGCCCTTGATGACACAATTACAATTATTGCAGTTGAGGCATGGTTGCGTTCCTTTGTAGTTGATAGTGTCCAGTGTAGGTTTAGCTAGGATTTCCTTAATGTTCTTACTTCGGGTGTATGCAAACAGTGGGGGATTTTTGAAAATGTCCCGAAAGTCAGGTTCCATTTGTAACATTGGCCAATGCTTAAGAATGATCTTCTTATATTTGGTACGGGCTGTGGAGAATTTGGATACTAGAACCATGCGGTCATCTGATTGTTTGTGTTGTTTAGAAAGGCTTTCTTCTCTGGTGATTTTTGTCACGCGAGTTTGAGCTTCCTTAAGAATGGTTTCAGGATATCCTCTTTCACGAAATCGATTGTGCATCTCCTGGATTCTAAGATTGAAGGTTTCTTCATCAGATGCGATCCGTCTGATTCGTAACATTTGAGAGAATGGTAAATGCTTCTTGAGCGATCCCTGGTGGAAGCTAGTGAAGTGTAGTGTATTGTTGCGATCAGTTGTCTTGCGAAATAAATCAGTGCTGAATCCTTCTTCAGTAATCTTGATGTGGACATAAAGAAATCTCTTTGTCGCTGATTAACCATGAAAGTTGGATGCGTTCATCTTTCATGTTAAGTTGCAGTAAGGCATTCGTGAGTGATTCTTTCGTGTCAGTCCATATAAAGAACAGGTCATCAATGTATCTGGCGTACATTTTGATTTTATCACTGAAACTGTTGTTGGCATATATATGTGTGTTTTCAAAATTCTCCATATAGATATTGGCATATGTCGGAGCAGCACAATTTCCCATTGCCATCCCGGATAGTTGAAGGTACCATTTTTTGTCCACGTGAAAATAACTGTGATACAGAGTGAACACCATGAGTTCCATGATGAACGACTGCATATCTGTGTCTGTGTCAATGTTGAGTAAGGCTTGTTCAATAGCTTCTATACCTCCCTGATGGGGTATGGAGGTGTATAACGAACTGACATCTGCAGTGCAAAGTATCAGCGGGTCATTGTTGTCGAATTGGATCTCATTCAATTTAATTAAGAAATCTGTAGTGTCCTTGATATAGCTTTTGGTTTTCATCACCAGCGGTTGAAGATACTTATCAATGAATTTCCCTGTGGGTTCATGAATTGAACCTTTAGTAGAAACGATTGGTCTAAAAGGCGGGTCGTATAAATTTTTGTGTATTTTAGGACTCAAATGAATTGTGGGGCTCCTCGGGTGTTCTTGCAGAAGGTAGTTGCTAATGCGGTCTTCAATGATCCCAGTTTGGTTGGCTTTATACACAATGCATTTCAAGATGCTGTGAAATTCCTGAGTGGGGTTTTGATCAAGTTGCATATAGATGGTGTTATCCTTGATGTGTTCTCTAAGTCGTTGGTAGTACATGCTGGAATTGAGAATCACCAGGGCGCCGCCCTTGTCGGCTTTGATGCATTTAATCTGAGGATTATTGGCTAAGCTTTTGAGAGTGTCATAATCTTTTTATGTGATGTTCTTGTGTTTGGATGAAGATTTAAGGTTGATGTTCAATAAATCTTTTCGTACAAGGTTTTCGAAAAGGTCAATGCACTTGTGGCTGCTAGGTGCTTGGTAATTACTGGAGGGTCGTAATCCCTTCAGTTGATCGCTTTTGGTATTAATGTTAGTGGGTAAAGTATTCTCGAAGAAATGGCGCAGTTTCAATTTCCTTGTCAATTTGAAAGTACTCACTTCAAGTTCTAGTAAGTTGGTGTGTGCTACAGGTATGAACGATGTGCCTTTCTCAAGGAGATCCATTTGATGTTTGGGGATGATGGTGTCTGATATATTAATAACTAAGTGGGTTTTTTCGGTTTCGGATCTTTCCTGGTGACAGTGCTCCTGGTCGTTGGTGGACTTTTTTCCCTGTCTTTTCTTCTTGCTCCGCCGGAGTCTTCGATGTTTTCTGGGTCTAATCCTAAAAAAGGAACCGCAGATGGATTAGACCCAGAAAACATCGAAGACTCCGGCGGAGCAAGAAGAAAAGACAGGGAAAAAAGTCCACCAACGGCCAGGAGCACTGTCACCAGGAAAGATCCGAAACCGAAAAAACCCACTTAGTTATTAATATATCAGACACCATCATCCCCAAACATCAAATGGATCTCCTTGAGAAAGGCACATCGTTCATACCTGTAGCACACACCAACTTACTAGAACTTGAAGTGAGTACTTTCAAATTGACAAGGAAATTTAAACTGCGCCATTTCTTCGAGAATACTTTACCCACTAACATTAATACCAAAAGCGATCAACTGAAGGGATTACGACCCTCCAGTAATCACCAAGCACCTAGCAGCCACAAGTGCATTGACCTTTTCGAAAACCTTGTACGAAAAGATTTATTGAACATCAACCTTAAATCTTCATCCAAACACAAGAACATCACAAAGAAAGATTATGACACTCTCAAAAGTTTAGCCAATAATCCTCAGATTAAATGCATCAAAGCCGACAAGGGCGGCGCCCTGGTGATTCTCAATTCCAGCATGTACTACCAACGACTTAGAGAACACATCGAGGATAACACCATCTATATGCAACTTGATCAAAACCCCACTCAGGAATTTCACAGCATCTTGAAAGGCATTGTGTATAAAGCCAACCAAACTGGGATCATTGAAGACCGCACTAGAAACTACCTTCTGCAAGAACACCCGAGGAGCCCCACAATTCATTTGAGTCCTAAAATACACAAAAATGTATACGACCCGCCTTTTAGACCAATCGTTTCTACTAAAGGTTCAATTCATGAACCCACAGGGAAATTCATTGATAAGTATCTTCAACCACTGGTGATGAAAACCAAAAGCTATATCAAGGACACTACAGATTTCTTAATTAAATTGAATGAGATCCAATTCGACAACAATGACCCGCTGATACTTTGCACTGCAGATGTCAGTTCGTCATACACCTCCATACCCCACCAGGGAGGTATAGAAGCTATTGAACAAGCCTTACTCAACAGTGACACAGACACAGATATGCAGTCGTTCATCATGGAACTCAGGGTGTTCACTCTGTATCACAGTTATTTTCACGTGGACAAAAAATGGTACCTTCAACTATCCGGGATGGCAATGGGAAACTGTGCTGCTCCGACATATGCCAATATCTATATGGAGAATTTTGAAAACACACATATATATGCCAGCAACAGTTTCAGTGATAAAATCAAAATGTACGCCAGATACATTGATGACCTGTTCTTTATATGGACTGACACGAAAGAATCACTCACGAATGCCTTACTGCAACTTAACACGAAAGATGAACGCTTCCAACTTTCATGGTTAATCAGCGACAAAGAGATTTCTTTTCTTGATGTCCACATCAAGATTACTGAAGAAGGATTCAGCACTGATTTATTTCGCAAGACAACTGATCGCAACAATACACTACACTTCACTAGCTTCCACCAGTGATCGCTCAAGAAGCATTTACCATTCTCTCAAATGTTACGAATCAGACGGATCGCATCTGATGAAGAAACCTTCAATCTTAGAATCCAGGAGATGCACAATCGATTTCGTGAAAGAGGATATCCTGAAACCATTCTTAAGGAAGCTCAAACTCACGTGACAAAAATCACCAGACAAGAAAGCCTTTCTAAACAACACAAACAATCAGATGACCGCATGGTTCTAGTATCCAAATTCTCCACAGCCAGTACCAAATATAAGAAGATCATTCTTAAGCATTGGCCAATGTTACAAATGGAACCTGACTTTCGGGACATTTTCAAAAATCCCCCACTGTTTGCATACACCCGAAGTAAGAACATTAAGGAAATCCTAGCTAAACCTACACTGGACACTATCAACTACAAAGGTACGCAACCATGCCTCAACTGCAATAATTGTAATTGTGTCATCAAGGGCAATACCATCGGACACCCCATGAAAGGCAATCTCATTAAACTACACGTCAACGCCACTTGCGATTCCAAGAATTTGATCTACGCGTTGAAATGCCCCTGCGGCAAAATGTATATTGGTAAAACCGAGAGAAAAATAAAAACTCGCATAAACGAACATAAATCCAATATCCGCACAAAACAGGAGAAATCTAACGTTGCTATGCATTTTCAGGAATTTCATCACACAGTTGCGCAACTTCAGTTTGTTGTACTTGAACTCATTTCTCCCACCGAAGGCACTGACAATCGTAAGCTGTTGCTTAAAAGAGAACTAGAATGGATTTTTCATTTACAGACATTAAAACCACATGATCTTAATGATCGCGTTGAATACAGCTGTTACCTGTAATTACCATATTTGATTATACCATCGATTGCTCTTTATTACATTTTATTGTATTTTGCTTTACTTCTCTCTTTACTTATCCATTCACCTGTTTTGATCACTCACCTTACTTCCCTCACACCACTTTAAGATGGCCGCCACAGTAACACCTTCTTGTTTGTTCCTCACACGTCAGCCCGTCCTTTTCCTCTACTCACATCCCGCCCTCTAACTTTATTTACCGCCACACACAAACTACATACTAATGACCACTTCCAGATCCTCGGATAGGAGCGACAAGCTCTTCCGTTCCCCGCATGAAGTAAGTTTTATATCCTCAGACTCGAGCGGAACCTTTATGGTTCCCGCACACCTTCGGCACTCGCCGTTCTTTATGCCACCCGTTAGTTGCACTTTTAATATCGACCATCCACGTCACTTTTAATTAAAATTTGCGCACCACCTTATTTTGATCGGCACTTAAGAAATTAAAACATTCGTTATCCTACCTGATGCATGGCTTTTCCTTATTCTGATACGGGCATATTTCTTCTTTTGTTTTAGCTCTCCTTGACAAAGGGCGTTCCGCCCGAAATGCATTGGAGCCAGTATTTACTAACGATCGTATATGCATTGACGTATTTATCGTTGACATGATTTGAATATCAACGAGATTTCCACATTTACTATTCATGAAAAATAAATCCTTTAAACTGTTGAAGAACTTTGGAATCAATTTATTTGACCCCATTTGGAGTGCCTCATTGGGGGATGTATCCGCATTCTTTTGCGCACACCACATGGTAAATACCATACTCATTTCCGCTGTTAAATTGCGGCGGGTTGGAGCTGTCGAAATTTAACGAAGCTAGAGGTATCTAATGCATCCAATAATTATTGAATGTGTTAAATACCTTTTAACTCATACATCCGACCCGTGCATAAACATTGATTACAGATGGTTTGGAATGTTGTGAGCATCTCAAAATCAGGCCCTGAACATAGAGCCCGATTCACAAAGGTAAACTTACACATTTGTGTAGGTTTACTACTTTCCGCTAGTCTCAAAGATAAACTGAGACCAAAAGTCTAACTTTACTACTTTACGATATTCACAAAGGTAAACTTAGACCAAAAGTAATTTAGTACTAGTAAAGTTAGACTTTTGGTCTCAGTTTACCTTTATGAATTCCAAAAAGTAGTAAACTTACACAAAGATGCAAGTTTATCTTTGTGAATCGCGCCCGCTGTGTGGAGAACATGAAGGTCACATTCCCTGCAAAAAAGGGACTAAGAAAGGGCAATGACTTGTTTATTGTTTCACATTAATATCATTATTATCACAAGTTTATCCAGTGCTTTTTAGGTAAACATGTAACAAAATGCGTAGCAGCACCAATATATATATATATATATATATATATATATTATAAACACAATCCTGATGATGTCAAGCGCCAAATCCTCATTCCTTTCAGAAAAGCGACACCAGGAAATGGACCAACGCACAGCAGATGCAGTATATATTGCTCTATTCTTCCACCAAAGCAGACATGACGCGTTTCGACAGGGAAACCCCTGTCTTGATCACATGACATGCTCCAACCCATCAAGTGAATTTATACTGAATATAAGAGCCTACACTCCTCTCCCACAGTCATGGAGGTGGACAACAGGCTATGCAGTGTGGTGAGTATATATAAAAATATATGATAACTCAATGACCACAAGTTATAAAACTGTATTATAAATATGTGCTGTTGCTTACATTTTTTTTAATGTATTTATTTATTTATTTTTTATTTCAGGAAAATCACAGTACAATTATATTCAGATGCATAAATATAATCACAACAGAAATATTATCATACATTTGTTTGTTAAAGACAGGACAGGACAGGTGGAGCAAGAATAGGATAAAGGAGAGAGGGCGGGGGCACAATGAAGGGCTAGAGAGAGAGAAAAAAGAAAAGGGGGAAAAAAAAGACAGACATTTCATCATTTACCGAGTCTCCTCTCTCCCCTTCCCCCCTCCCCCACACCCCCCTACCTCCGACCCCGTCCCCATCCCTACACCTCCATCAGAGGTCCCCAAATTTGCTGCCCTTTTTTCCTTGCTCTGCTACCTTTGCATTTATATAATGCAGTCTCTAAGTTAAATATATGAAATAGTCTAGCATACCAGGCCTGGAATGTCGGGGAGTCTTTATCCTTCCACTTAGAGGCTATCATTATGCGCAGCGCTGATGTTACCATAAAGCAAAAATACGCTTGAGTTACTTCTAGCTGCAGAGACTCGTCCCAACCAAACAGAATCAGAGTGGGAGTCAACTTCACTGGACGTCCAATAGTCTTGCCAAGGAAGGATTCAATCCCCCGTTTTACCTGTCCCAGTTCCGAGCATTCTGCGAACATGTGACTCATGTTGGCGGGACCTTGCCCACATCTTGGACAGTTATTCGACTCCCTTTTCCCCCCAAGCCCAGAGTTTGGCTGGTGTAAAATATAATCTGTATATAGTTTTGAAATGTTGAGCCTTTAAATTAGCCGATAAAAGAATCTCCTTAGACAGTTCAAGGGATCTACATAGATCCACATCTTGATTTCCAAGTTTAACTGCCCACGCACTTTCAACTTTAACTAAATCATCCTCGCTAGCTTCCATCAGCAAGGCATATACTTTCTTCACTTGGAGTTGTTTACGGACCAAAATATCTAAGATTGGAATGCTTAGATTGGAGGTGAGGTGCAGCATAACTGATTCAGTCATTTCCCTTAACTGTATATATTTAAATAAACTCCGTGGGTCTATCTCATACCGATCCTGGATCTCATCAAATGACATAATACCAGAGGAATTTATAATATCTCCAACATGATTAATTCCCGCCTGTTCCCACTTACTACCGATCTTATCAAACAGGAAGTCTGGAAAGAATGATGACCGCCATAATAAAAGGTAGCGATGAATTTTAGAATAGTTAACAGTTTGCTGGTGCGCTGCTACACCCACCATGCTGCTATCAGTGGTTTAAATCGTGTTTTTTTTATAATAGCTACACTCCAGTTGTCTAAGTAATAGCCCTGCTGCTTGATTGCCCACGGCCAGTTCAAAGATGGATGGATGGAGACTCAACATCTTTAACTGCCGGCGTTGGTCTAAATAATATTATCATTTGTTGGAGCATGATTGTCCAGTAATAATAAAGAACATTTGTCACTGCCAGTCCCCCTCAATTTTGTGGAAGGGACATTAATTTCAAGGATCTCCTTACCTTCCCATATCCCCAGATGAACTGTGAGAAGATTGCCTGACCCTTTTTAAAAAAATGATTCGGAGGCTCGAGTGGTATGCAGCGTAGCAGATATAGTATTTTCGGAAACATTGTCATTTTAATGACATTTATCCTTCCAATGATAGATAGATGTACATTATCTATTCTTTTTAAATCGACCCTTATTCTACTAAGAAGGGGATCTGCATTAATGTTCCATATAGTATCAACATCTGCTGCGATTGAAATCCCCAAATAGGTTGCCACCTCGGTCCTCCTGGGATCCTGCCAAAGGATTGACCTAGAGCAAACAATCTTAATTTGGTCCGCATTTAACCCATACCCGGATTCCTTCCCAAATTCTCGGCCCAGATCTTCTAGTCTGTTGATTGTTGCCTCGGGGTCAGGGGTGACTACCGCGATATCATCTGCGTAAGCTAGCACTTTGGTGCTATATCCCCTGACCACCACAGGTTGAATCACAGGGTCGTTTAAGATATTTCTAATTAAGGGGTCAATATATAATGCAAAAAGGATAGGGGAACAGGGGCAGCCCTGCCATGTCCCTCTTGCGATGTCAACCTGGCCGGATTGCTGCCCCATCAATTGTATTTTGCATATGACTGAACATACATTGCTCTTAGGGCAGTAAGTATACCGGGTCCAAAGCCATTTGATCTTAAATTCTGCCAAAGATACCCCCATTCCACTTGATCAAACGCTTTTTGAGCGTCGAGTAGTAATAGTGACATTCGTTGCCCAGAGATCTCAGTGATGTTAAATAATGAGATTACTCTTCTTATATGGTTGGTTGTATTACGACCGGGGATAAAGCTGTGTTGCAACGGGCTAACCAGAGACTTGATAACCTTTGAAAGCCTCCTCGCTAAGATTTTGGAGTATAGCTTCTCATCTGTGTTTGTCAGCGTCATAGGCCTGTAGGAGGCTGGATCATCAGCTGCCTTCCCCTTTTTCAGAAAAATAACTATGCTGGTCTCCTGCCATGATTGAGGGGGGGTACTGTTCTGCTGCACTGCTAAGAACAAATCCCACAGCAGAGGGGCAAGTTCCTTATGCAAAAGTTTATAGATCTCCATGGGTAGCCCATCTGGGCCTGCCGCCTTCCCGGAAGCCATGGACAGTAATGCCTCGTTCACTTCTTACAGTGAGATTTCTCCCTCTACTTCTTGAATCACAGGGGGAGGACTGATACCACCATCTACTGTACCGTGTATCCTGGAATTATAGAGATCTTGGTAAAAGTCTTGAAAAATACCCACTATTTCTTGAGAGTCACAGGACACTGAGCCATCCTTTCTTTTTAGCTTTGTGACACTACTTGCCGCTGATCTTTGCCTAATCCGGAGAGCCAAATGTCTCCCTGTCTTTTCCCCGTATTCATAGTTATCCTGACGGGCGGTTTGAAACCTTTCCGCTATAGATTGATTATAGACCCCGATTATCTTAGCTTTAGTGCTGATTACTTTTAATTCAGTTTCAGATTGCAACTGAGTATGTTTTTGGGCAATAGTAGCCATATGCTCTAGCTCAAATCTACTTAGCTCTTGCATCAAAGAACCGATAACCTCTTGTTGGTTTTTCCTGTGGAACCCTGCAAAGCTGATTACCTCCCCTCTAAGCCCAGACTTATAGGCGTCCCAAACCATTTCCCTAGACGTACTATACCTATTGGTGTAAAAAAACTGTATGGTCCAACGCTTAATATGGTCAATAAATCCCTCAGTGGCCAATAATTTCCTATCGAAGGTCCATTTTACAGGGGATCTTGTATACCCTGGGATCTCAATATCCAGAACAGGAGGGTTGTAGTCTGAGAGAACCTTAGGTAGCTTCCTTATCTGGGCTTTGTCCACCAATGAGCCAGGGATAAAAAAGTAGTCCAGCCTCAGATATTTCCTGTGTGGACACAAGAAATATGTGTATCCTGGATCTCTAGGTTTATTTGCAGACCAAATATCCACCAGACCATCGCTATCAGCTGGCGCCTGCACAGCGTGAAGAACTCGTGGATTCCTGCCTTGATACCCATCTCTCCCTAACCCACTGGAATCCATATGAATGTTGAAATCGCCACATATTATCAGTGGGGTGGGTCAAGAAGCAAGCTCCAATTCAAGTTCTGTCAAAAAATCTGCATCGCCTGAATTCGACCCATTTGTAGTGCAGAGTGTACCAAAGGTAGGTATTACAGCTATCGCCCATCTGCCCCATTTATCGGAAAGTGTACGATTACTTGGTGGATGCCGGTTAAAGACATGTATTGCCACCCCCCTCGTGGTAGAGGTCTGTGAATAACAAATTGTTTGTGAAAAGCCCGGAATAAAATTGAGACCTCTCTTTTGCCAGGGAAGATGGCTCTCTAGCTGGCATATAAAATCCAGGCCCAGAGCTCGCAGTGTTTCACCAGTTCTGTCTCTGTTCCCTCGATCATTCAACCCCCCAATATTAATCATATAAAAAATTAGCTTACCCATCCCAATATCTCCTTTGATGCCCACTTCGCCTAATCTGTCTCATGAGCCAATCCATCCGGCTGATTTGACCCCCGAATCCATTCATTATACTGTGTTCTACTTTCCTGAATTTTTCCTTTAGTTTTTTTCTCCCCCCTTCTTCCCCTCCTCCCACCTCCCCCACCCCGCTTCCCGCTCCCCACCTCCCTCCCTACCCACTCTGTGTCGTGGAACAACAGGCCTATCTAGGTCTGTGGGTGATGGTTAGCGGTGAGCCCCCACTGGAGTGACAAAGACATCAAAAGAGATGAAAGGATGACGATAATATCCCCCTCGCCCTTTTCAATCCCCCTGTTTGTTTTTTGTTGTTATTTTTTTAGTCCTGCACCTTTCCAACAGTCTCAACACCGACCCCAGTGAAAAAAAAGAAAGAAACATTTCTTGTGACCGAGAAGAGAAAAAAAAGGGTTCATAAGGTTCTGGTCAGGTTTGCTATATTTATACACACATGTACCCTATCCACAAGTCCAGACGGTCTTCATTCGGCCTTCAGTTACCCCCACTATCTAGGAACTCCTTAGCCTTAATTTAAGATGTAAAGACTCTGACCCGGTCTTTACATATAACTTTTAGCCGAGCTGGATTTAGTAGGAAGGCTTGTGCACCCTTCTCCTGAAACTGAGAGACCATTTGGTGCAAGCGCCACCTTCGTTCCACTGTCTGGCCTTCTCAAACACCTACTGCTTCAATAGGAAGTTCCCAAAATAAACTAGAATAGCCCGAGGTTTAGCATCGGATCGAGTTGGTTGGCGTATATTAAATGGAACTCGGTGTGCCCTTTGGATTTCCTGGGGCCACCTCCAGCCTTCTAACTCTAGAAAGGCTTTTTGCAGCATCTGCACCATGAATTCTCTCATATCTGACCTCTCCTTCTGTTCTGGAACCCCCAGGAATCGCACATTGTTCTTTCTTTGCCGGTTCTTGCTCTCCTCTAACTTCCATTGAATGTCTACGAGTTGTGCCTCATGTGCCTCCACTTTCCCTTTTGAGCCTGCAAGATCTTCCTCAGGAGTTGCCGTTCTTGTTTCCACTTCAGTCATCCTGTCACAGATGCTATTACAGGTTCTCCCAATTTTCCTCACTGCCCCTTGTAGTTTCCGGGCGACATTTTGTGCTCGCTTACTCTCCATTCGAGCTTCTTCACGGTGTGCCACAACGCACTGAAGGATTGAGTCCAGTGTAGGAGGGGGGTTGAGTTGCTGCCCCTTCTTTATTTACTTGATTTTCTGCAACTTTTTCAGACCCTAACAGTTGCTTCCCAAGGGAGTAATCCCATTTTAGCTCCTGTGACTTAAGATTATCTGTTCTGCAAGCTCTGATGTTTGACTTTTGGGTGGCCTTAGAGGGTTGCCTACCGCTGACACGTTTTTCAACATTAGATCCTGACTCAGACTCCAGCCCAGACCAGGTAGCATCCGATAAAGAATAAAAGTCGTTGGCCTCAGAGTCAACTTCCTTCTCCCTTGGCACCCTTTTGGGTCCAATGGATTCTTTCTCTCCACCTTCTCCAGTTAGACTGGTCTGCCCCCCTCCGGGAATCCCTGGAGCCCCCGCCCCCACGATTGTGCGTGCTCTTTGCACATCGAAATCCTGTTGGGGAGACCTGCCCCTTTCATTAACATAGTTAGGGCTGCCTGTGTTGTTTGTGGCATTGAGAGTTTTTAAAAGGATTGAGGAATTCAGGGTGTAAAACTCACCAGTGGGGAGCTCTAAGCAGTCATTTTTAGCTGGTTCCTCTATCTGAACCTCTTGAGCGCTCATCCGCTCTCCTGAGCCCCCAGGGTCCCTCGAAGGTTCAATGTCAATTTGTAGAGAGGAGGATACCAATGCCGCCTCAGCCTCCACCTCAGATAGCCCCCCCTGTATTGCTTCTGTATCATGCACCGCTTCCCCTGTCCCTGCGATGGCTTACCAATGACTTTCCTCTTTTGGCTGCAAATCCCTGCTTGCTCCTCCATCCACGTTGTCTGCGGTCCCCGGAGTAACTCTATAACGGTCCGCTGCTGCTGGGGCTGGGGCTGTGAGCCCGAGCCCCAACCCTTCCCATCCGGGGGAATCTCTGCCCGGAGACTCCTCTTTCTGGCCGGCGCCGCTTCGGGGTCTGCCGCGTCCCCTTTAGGTGAGCCGAGGGGGGCAGCTTGCGCGGGACCCCCCTACCCTTTACACTGCCTTTGGGAGGCATCTAAGCGGCTTCCACAACTCCGGCTATCGCCAGATCCCACCGCGGAACTCCAGCGAGACCGCTCTCGAACGCCGCACAGCCGGCGATCAGCACCTCTGCAGCCGCCGTCAGCCACTCTCTGATGCCCGGTAAGAAGGGTCCGTTCTGCTTTGCAAGGGATGTCTGCATTTCAAGGTACAAGATACCCGGGGGGGGGGTTTATCGTCGAATCCATATTCTGTCTCCCCCAGTGGGAGCCACCTACGACCGTCTTCGCACGCTCGCCATCTTGCCCCCCTCGCTGTCGCTTAAATTTGAATGAATCCATTGTTGGAGAAAATAACTTAAATGATTTTTCAATGATTAGGGATATAGACAAAATATATATAGTCAGTAATCCTTTTCTTCACCGGCTCCCTGCACCCAGAACCAGAGAGGGAATGGACTCCTCTTATTCTGTGCAATTTTCTTTATTTTGCAGTGTTTAGGCCGCCATGGCGCGTTTCAACCCACCAGGGGTCGTGATCACATGACATCCTACATTTCCTACCCCCATTTAAAGTGCACAGTGCCAATATTCTTAATAGATATAAAAACAGACTGTTTGACATGTGTTCTATTGCACCATTTCAAGTTTTTAGCTGGGTAGGAGTGTTTGTTTTCACATACAGTTAGACATTATTTACTAATCTTTTGTCAAATTTTTATAGTGCTTATTATTACATAATTAATACATTTTTTTTATAAAAACTAGCATAAAAGCTTAATGTAACATTCCATGACATTTAAAAGAAACCCTGTGTAAACTATGCAATAAATTCATTCAATTTAAACCTTGTGCAAAGTATGCAATCAGCTCATTCAGTTTAAATATAATGAACAATTGAATACACTCTTCATTGCCACCATCGGCACCATCAGCGGCTGACATCAGGATGGTTAATCAGCACGACGAGGTTTATAGTGCCGAACTGGTTGGGACTTGGAAGCACAGGACTCCTTGCCTAATCAATGTGCTGAGCCACAACACAGCCTACTGAAGGTTTACAATGACTGTGTGGTATTTTTGCTAGAACACTCGACCTTACTAAAAGGATATAAATAATTATTGGCATCTCTACGGACCACAAGTCCCAGAAATCACAGTTGGACTATGCACTTAGCACACGCCCTCCTGCGGGCTTGGTTTGAATAAAAAGGTCATTAACAGTAAAGGTACACTTCGAGTGGTTTCTAACAGCAGCCCATGTGAAAGAGGGCGTGTCCCCCGAACGCGTCGGGCAGATGAACTTCTGTGGAACAGCAAAGCATGTAAAAAGTAAAGCCCGGAGGGCGGAGGACTGTTGTGTGCCACTCGAATGCTTAGGGCACTTTGGTGAGAAACATTTGCTACACGGCGGCTCGGCCGTGGAGAGGGCACCATATGCGGCTGACATCAGGATGGTTAATCAGCGCGACGAGGCTTAGAGTTCCGAACTGGTTGGGACTTGGAAGCACAGGACTCCTTTCTTAATCAATGTGCTGAGCCACAACACAGCCTACTGAAGGTTTACAATGACAGTGCGGTATTCGCGCAATAACCACTCCACGCATCAGTTAGCGTAAAAGGCCATTTATTAGGACAGGCATGACATTCAGAAATAAACATAACATCATTAACTTAAACAATCCCCCCAACATCCTGCCATTCACCCCATCATCCACTCACGTGCTCTACCAGCCACTCCCAATTCACACCACGCCCTCTTTGCATCTCATTCACTTCCCCCTTTCACTTTCCAACTTCTCCGTCATCTCCATCCATCGCACTCCCGTCTACCACTCCATCATCCTGCACCTGTAACCCCCTCCCTGAAAGGGTGATTCTGCCCGTCATGGACTCCCCACCCCTCCCAGTTCCCGTCAACGCCCCTATCTTGCCATCCTGTCCTAAACTGGCATGTCGCCCAACTCAGTAACTTCAACAAAAATGCCCCACGTCCCCCTTTTCAGCTGTGTAGGGTGGGTGGGTGGTAAAACTAACTTCTTTCCCTGAGGCACCGGGGACAGGAAGAGGCAGTCCTTCCCCTCCTGTCCCCCTAAATAGCCTCCTAAACCCCTCCCACCCCCTAACCTAATCCCCTACCTAACTTCCTGCCTGTCCCTCTCGCGCGAATACCCCGGGGAAAAGATTGGTCTGCCGACCTGCTTTCCCCCGGGGGCCGCATCGCGCAATAACCACTCCACGCATCAGTTAGCGTAAAAGGCCATTTATTAGGACAGGCATAACATTCAGAAATAAACATAACATCATTAACTTAAACAATCCCCCCAACATCCTGCCATTCACCCCATCATCCACTCACGTGCTCCACCAGCCACTCCCAATTCACACCACGACCTCTTTGCATCTCATTCACTTCCCCCTTTCACTTTCCAACTCCTCCGTCATCTCCATCCATCGCACTCCCGTCTACCACTCCCCCATCCTGCACCTGTAACCCCCTCCCTGAAAGGGTGATTCTGCCCGTCATGGACTCCCCACCCCTCCCAGTTCCCGCCATCCAGGGAACCCCCGGAGGGCGGTTACCTGCCCCACCAAGCGTGCACCTTTCGGACTCAGACTCTCGTACACCAGATCGACTCATTCCAAAGACAACTAATCAGATCCCGCAGCTCCATCAGGTAAAATGCATTTCCCATGTGAGAAAGGTGCACGCCGTCATCTCGGAAAAGAAGTGGCTGCTCCAGCTGAAGCCCGACATGAGCCAGCACTTTGATAACCCTATCTGCGCAGAAGAGTCTCATGGCCCTGTTCAGTTTCCTGCGGGCCCTTTCCACAGCCGCAGGCTTGAGTGCGCCCCTCCAAATCCGTCGTGGAACAAACTCAGTCCACACAATACAGGCGCCAGCCTGGGACGACTCCTGGTGGCCCCCCGCCCTGGGCAGCGCACCCAAACCAACAGACCACGCACGCAACCTGGGCTTCATCCTGGACTCCTCCCTCTCCATGACCAGACAAGTCAACGCCGTTTCCTCGTCGTGCTTCAACATCCTGCGCATGCTACGCAAGATCTTCCGGTTGATCCCCACCGAGACCAGGAAGACGGTCACCCAGGCCCTCGTCACCAGCCGTCTGGACAACGGCAACTCCCTCTACGCCGGAACCGCCGCCAAACTCCAGTAGAGACTCCAGCGGATTCAGAACGCCTCTGCACGACTCATCCTGGACATCCCCCGACGCAGCCACATCTCCGGACACCTGACAGATCTGCACTGGCTCCCGGTCAACAAGAGAATCACCTTCCGTCTCCTCACCCACGCACACAAAGCCCTACACAACCAAGGCCCAGGATACCTCAACAGCCGCCTCAACTTCTACACCCCCACACGCCAGCTTCGATCGACCGGCCACGCCCTCCCCTCCGTCCCCCGCATCCAAAGAGCCACCACAGGAGGAAGATCCTTCTCCTACCTGGCCGCCAAGACCTGGAACTCCCTCCCGACCCACCTCCGCCTGACCCAGGACCACCTTGCCTTCAGGAAGCAGCTCAAGACCTGGCTATTCGAGCAGTAGCGGACCCCCCCTCCCCTAGCGCCTTGAGACCCTCCGGGTGAGTAGTGCGCTATATAAATGCTTCGATTGATTGATTGATTGATTGCGTTGCATCGCCTCCAAATCCCTCTGCATCAAATGCAATAGTGACACCCCTGATTGCTTCACCAAGTCGTTCTCCCCCAGGTGGATGATGAGCATGTCCGGGCAGCCCAGTTGCAACACTTTCTTTGTTAGCCATGGTAAAAGTTCTCCCCAACGCATTCCGCTCTTACCCCACCATTGTACTTCATGATGGCTGCTCCTCAGGCTCAGGTTACGGCCGTATACCTGCCTGGCAACGTATTTCTCCCCCCAGTGCACAAAAGAGTGCCCAACGACCCAGGTGACCGTCTTGGCCCCCGGTCCACGAACACAACCTACGAAGAGAAAGAGATTAGTACCCCAGCATAACAAGAAAATCAACAACAATCTGTGCAGCCGGCCAAGCAGCACGCCCCACCCCATCACTTACGCACGTAACGCTCACAGCACCGCGACCACCACCGACCAATCCTCCGGATCTCCTCCCACGACCAACCCAAGCCCGCCGCAGCAGTGGCTGCCCCAATCCGAAACGAATGCGTGCCAAACCGCGCCGGATCCCTGCCCAGCCTCCGCAAAGCCATCCGCAGAACCGCCAGCAACTGAGATGACGTCAAGCGCTTCCGCAACACGTGCACAAAAATCTCCCCTTTCAACCTCCGCACTCGACCACAAAACCCCAGCCATTCTCGCACCGGGCACACACCCATATACCCACTCTCCGACAGCCATACCCATTTGCCCCGACCCATCTGGTCTGTCTTGGAACGCCCCAACCATATGCCCAAGCGAACCCCATCCACACGCACATCCTCGAACATCCGACCCGGCGCCCTTCGTGTCCCCAACAACTCCGACACCCGAAATGCCCCAAAAAACATCCAAATCATGCACAGGCGAAACAGCGCCACCTCTTCCCCGTCATAACAACAGAAATGTAACTCCCTGAGTACCTCCTCCAACAATTCAAACGTGACCGCCTCACGTGGCAATCCCCCCCCACCCATTTCCGCCCTCACCCATCCCCAACCCTTAAACATTCGACTCAGCAGATCCGTCCTAGCCGGATCAAAACCCAAATACACCATGCTGTAGAAAGAAACTCCCGCCAATTTGCCAGCAATCGTCGTCTGCGACAGCCCTTTATCCATGCAGTCCAACACAAATTGCACCACCCTTCGCCCACACACTTCTCTGGGCAACCTTCCCACTCCCATTCCCCCCCCCACAAAGGACCCGAACTCAGCCCATGCCAATCTGTACGCCTGCCTAGTGGACTCCGCTATCGACCTCTCAACCAACCCAACCACTCTCTCTCCCCCCAGGCCCAGATACCCTCCGGCACCTTGGTCTTGCAAGCTTCCGCTCCCGGCGCCAGCTCCCTGAAGCGCTGCCACTGCGAACGAGATAACACATCCGCAATTTCGTTACTCACGCCAGGCACATGTTGCGCACGAAACAGCACATTGAAACGCAGACACAGCAGCATGAAACTTCGCAGCAGGCGCAGCACTCGCAGGTCCCTCGCCTTTTGGTTGTTCACCAAGTCCACTACAGTCATATTGTCCACATGAAACAACACTGACCTGTTCCTGAACTCCGGGCCCCAGACCAACAGCGCGACCAACAAGGGGAAAAACTCCAAAAACGCAATGCTCCTGCCCTGGCGCAGCCAATGAGCTGGCCACTGCTCCGCACACCATCGGCCGTCCCAGAAGATCCCGAAGCCAGCTGCACACGCCACATCCGAGTAGAGTTGAACCTGCCACACCATCCTGTCGTGCGCAAAATCCAAGGACACACCATTGAAATCCTCCAAGAAAACCAGCCACACTTGCAAGTCCGACCGGACCCCCAGCGTGATCCTGATCCTGTGGTGTGGGAGGGCCGCCCCCGACATGGCCATGCCGAGCCGCCTGCAGAACTTTCTCCCAGCCCTCACAACCCTGCAAGCAAAGGTCAACAACCCCAACAAGCGCTGCACAGACCTCAACTCAAGCTTCCGGACCGCGATCGCACCTCTCAAAGCGTCCTGCATCTCTGCCACCTTCCGTACCGGTAAACGCGCCTGCCAAGCCACCGAATCCAACTCAATCCCAAGGAAGGTCAGGCAACAATTAGGCCCCTCCGTCTTCTCCGGCACCAACGGCACCCCAAAATCCTGCGCCAACAACTGAAACTGCTGCAAAGCCACTCCACAAGCGCCAGAGCGACCCGCGCCCACAAACAGAAAGTCATCCAAATAGTGGGACACCAGCCGGTGTCCACTGCGGTCCACAAAGGCCCACTGCAAAAAGGAGCTGAAAGTCTCGAAAAGCGCGCAGGAAATCGCACAACCCATCGGCAGAACCATGTCCACGAAGATGGACCCTTCAAACTGCATGCCCAACAGGGGGAAATCCGCCGGATGAATGGGGAGAAGGCAAAAGGCCGACTCGATGTCACACTTGGCCAACTCAGCCCCCCTCCCACAGGACCTCACCAAACCTATGGCATCATCCACCGACGCATACAGCACTCTGGAGTCCTCGTCCGCAATAAAATCATTCACAGACCCTCCTTCTGGCCAGGACAAGTGATGAATCAAACAAAACTCCCCAGGCTCTTTTTTGGGCACCACCCAAGAGGGGAAACAATGAGATCCACCATCGGCCAATCTGCAAAGGGACCCGCGATCCTGCCCTCCGAAACCTCCTTCTCCAATTTACGCGCCACCACCTCCGGCAACTCCTTGGCAGACCGCAAGTTCTCAGTCCAACGTCTCTTCCTCGGCCCCTGATATCCAATCCGAAAACCTTCCATGAAACCCCAATACAAACGCAACGCCGCTTCCTTATCAGGGTACCGGGAGAGCCATGGTCACATGGCCTCCACCTTAACCGGAGTATGGGCCCTTCGGCCCAGGCTGCCCCCTACCCTTGGCAAGTTTCCACTGCTCTGACGGCGAAGCCAACGTGAGGCACTGAGTGACTGCGTGCCGCCCTCCGCACTTTGAACACTCATGCTTGAACTTACAAGAGGGGCGGTTGCAGAAACCTTTATTGAACCCCCAACAGGCCCCTGAAGACACTGGTTTGTTCTGTTGTCCCACTGCCCCTGACCACACAGCCTGGTTCCCCAGACCACCTGACCCTCCGTGACTACCCGCCCCAGACTGGGCGGGGTGCGACTGAAAAGACCTATAAGTAACCGGGAGACCGCTAGCCGTATGAGTGGAAGCCACCGCCTGCGTCGAAGACATCCATTGAATCCAGAGCTCCTGGTCCACCTTCCCCCACGGCTTGTCCGGAATAACGCTGACCCTGGCACTAAACTCATCGTCGTAGCTCAGCCAAGCAAAACCCCTGAAATGCAGCTGCGCCTTCCTGATCACGTCCATATACTTGAACAGAGCAAGCGCCCGATCCCCGTGCTTCTCGCAATAGATACTCGCGTAAATCAAGAAGGCCGACATCCAATTCTCCATCGTTACCGGCACCCTTGGCCGCCTGGTCAACTCCCACTCCTCCTCCTTAGACCCTTCCTTCGCCTGAATCTCTCTATGCAGCAGCTTAAACATATCCACATATTCATGCCTCCAAATCTTCCCCCTCGTCTTTTTGGACAAATGAGAACCTAGGGGTATCGCCAACCCCATGTATGGCAATTTCTTCCGGAGCTTCTCAACTCCATCCTCCTTAGCCCCCAAGTCCTCCACCTTGTCAGTCTGTGCACTGGCCGTGGAGACCTGCTTCCCCCCATCAGCCGCCACCGGCTCCACCCCAACAGAGGACCCCGTCCTCACAGACCCACCCCCACCGACCGGCAGGGCTTCTTCCTCCCCCCTTTCACCCGCTCCGTCCAGGCGTCCCACCAAGCGCCCTCACCTGACAAGGTTGCAGGAGCGTCCATCTCCCATCGCCGTGCGTCCGCCGGCTTCATGATGCCTCTGCTGGCCAGACTGGCGCCATCCAGTGCCTCCTGAGAAGCACCAACCGTGGCAGGTGCCACCCTAGCCTTGCCCACACTCACAGGCTCACGCAACTCACCCTCCTCCAAGTCATCCTCCTCATCCTCATAATCCAACCACTCATCCTGAACATCCAGCGGCACCACTTCCATCACCACTCTCTTAGCACCCTTCCCTTTCAGTCCAGGCATAATCTCGCACTCCAACATCGCCGGTGCCCGCTCCCTCGATGAAGGGCAGGCTGCCGCGGACCCCCCTGCTTCTTCGTCCTGGCGTTTGGAGGCCGTATTGCGCCCCGCCGGCCCACCCCGGCCTCTGCCAGCTGTCCCTGCTGGCTTGCTCCCACCCCCCCCCGAGCCGTATGCGCTCGGGGAGGCCCCGGTGCCAACAGGTCTCTGATCCGTCAAGGCAGTCCCTGAACCTTCTACCCAGACCCACTGCCTTTGGGCCCCAGGGGCCCCCCTGCCTCTACCTCCAGTTGACCCCCTGCCACGCGCAGGCGCCCGTGCCCCTTCGCCCTTGTGCACCCCTCCCGCCTCCCTGGCGTCGCATAAGCGATGCCACTCCCTCTCATATTCGGCAATGACGCGACGTTGATCGCAGGCCCTCTCTTCCTTGGTCATGTGCTCCCACCCGTCGTACATGGAAGACCGCTCGGACACCCCCAAGCCTCCCTTCCCGAGCGCGGGTGCCGCAGCACTCCCCGCCGCCTGCTCTGCCCCGCTCTGCTTCTGCGCCTTCAGAGGGCCTTTGCCCTTGGAACCCTGAGGCTTAACAACCCCCTTCCGGCCCCCCGAAAGGTCGACCGGCAGCTCCAGGACGGTGAACCCCTCCTCCCCCCCAGACTCCCCCCCAGACAGCGTGAGGGCAAAATCCTCTCCAGCCGCCACCTCCCACTCACCCAGGTCCTCCCCCCACTGCTCTCGCTGCTCTCATCATAGACCACCAGCTGGCCCAAGCTCCCCGACCCCCTTGCATGTAATGCCAGGGAAGGCTGGCCCTTGCGCCCTGCCCCATCAGCCCCTCCCTCCTCTTCGGGCACCGCGTCCCCGACCTCAATCTTGGCCGGGAGGCTCAACCGCCTCCCCCCTTTCTTGGGCGACTCCTGCTGCTTCTTACCCTTCCCCTTCTTGGGCACACCCACCCGAGCCCCAGCGAGCTCGTCCATGCACGCTGCGACAACAGCAGCAACCCTCGCCGACGCTGACCTAGGCGTGCGGGTCATCCCGACCCACGCCTGGTCCAGGACACCGGGCTGAAGGAGGTCCGTCCTCCCAGCCCGGCCAAGCACAAGGAGCGAGCCCGTACTGCCTCCGCATCAGGCGTTGCCATGATGATTCTAGAGCTCTCGGTCCCTCCGCGAGATGCGTGAGGTTTGGCACCCTCTATCACAACCCGTCCGCGAGATGCGTGAGATTCGGCACCCCCGGCCCGTCCACGAGATGCGTGAGCTTTGGCACCTTCGCTCGCCGCACCGGAACACCAGGGACAACACGCTAGCAATCAAACCAAATAACACCCCGCCTACCTAACCACCGATGAAAACTGTGTAAGCGTCGCTCTGGGGCACCAGTGGCGACGTCCTAAACCCTAGAAATCACCCTCTGCCTACCTAACAACTGCTCTGCTCCTAAAACTAACTTCTTTCCCTGAGGCACTGGGGACAGGAAGAGGAAGTCCTTCCCCTCCTGTCCCCCTAAATAGCCTTCTAAACCCCTCCAACC
This sequence comes from Lissotriton helveticus, assembly GCF_964261635.1. Lineage (NCBI taxonomy): Eukaryota > Metazoa > Chordata > Amphibia > Caudata > Salamandridae > Lissotriton > Lissotriton helveticus. The sequence goes on from NC_136072.1 coordinate 76,630,009, forward strand.
CCCTAACCTAATCCCCTACCTAACCTCCTGCCTGTCCCTCTCGCGCGAATACCCCGGGGAAAAGACTGGTCTGCCGACCTGCTTTCCCCCGGGGGCCACATTTTGCTAGAACACTCGACCTTACTAAGCGGATATAAATAATTATTGGCATCTCTACGGACCACAAGTCCCAGAAATCACAGTTGGACTATGCACTTAGCACACGCCCTCCTGGGGGCTTGGTTTGAATAAAAAGGTCATTAACAGTAAAGGTGCACTTCGAGTGGTTCCTAACAGCAGCCCATGAGGAAGGGGGCGTGTCCCCCGAAACGCGTCGGGCAGATGAACTTGTGTGGAGCAGCAAAGCATGTAAAAAGTGAAGCCCGGAGGGCGGAGGAATGTTGTGTGCCTCTCGGATGCTTAGGACACTTTGGTGAGAAATATATATATGTATATATATATATATATTTAAATTAGGATTTGTTTGCAAAACATAGCACTATTAAACAGCTACTCCTATCTCTAGGCCCGATCTTAAAATGCCTCATTTGTAGCTCTAGAAACAGAAATCTCTACTGTATGGGGTCATCCGTTCCACCTCCTATTCGTTTTCCAATGTGAGCAATAGCATTTCTGTTAAGATTTTTTCTAATGCTCTTGCAATTAAATAACAAAGAAGCTTAATAAAAAATCTAATCTAAGAGAAAGCAACAGCTAAATCCCGTGAAACACGCTTAATTTATTTTGCAGAAATTACTCAAAATACTCAAATATTGCATGAAATATTTCATAAACAAATTTGTATTGGTTTACGAAAGGAATGCACCAACCATTCAGCACCACACCATAATGATCTAGGATTACATGCACAAATTTGCGCTACCCATTGTACAGACAATAATAAAAACAAAGTAGAATGAAATCGGAAAATCCCTTTACGACTAGACCTCCCCCCCAACCATTTCCCTCAGACTCCATGATATTTCTTGGGGCACCCATGTGCCACATACATGACTTTCTCCTGCATGGCGCACCAGTCCACCCCGGTCCACCATCGCCCCACACTCGGGGTTCAGGGCATCTCTAGGAGGCCGCAATATCTCTTTGGGCTCCCACCATACCTGTGGTAGATAACAATTGCTCATTAGATGAAGCCGTCCAACCCATCAGTGATACCAAGGATCGTGTGCTTTGGGTCATGGGGAACCTCCCACCCTAGGACTTCGGTGAGTTCTTCCTCAATGTCCTTCCAGAATCCCGCCAGGTGGGGGCAGGCCCATACCATATGAATAAAGTCAGCTGGGTAGTCGCCACACCTGGTACAGGCTGAGGTCGGACTGAACCCTGCCCGATGAAGGCGTACCGGGGTGAGGTAAGCGGTATGTAAATAGTAAAGCTGCACCAAGCGCAGTCTGGTGGATGCGGTGACTGTTCTGGGGGCCATAAAGTCGTCACGTAGTCCTTCTCCTCCAAGGGGACCAACCCGTCCTCCCACTATGCCCGCAGTCGGTCCAGGGAAGTAGGGGTATTGTTGATCAGTGCACAGTAAATGCGGGAAAATGCCCCCTTTCCCCAGATCCCCAAACATAATCTGAGCTTCAGGCGGGTTGTGATCCGGAAGCCATGTACCTGTTGTGAGGTGTGTGTGTAGGGCATGCCACAGTTGTAGATACCTATAGAATTGTGATTGGTGCAGTGAGTATCTGGTTTGGAGATCGCTGAAGGAGCGTATGTGGTCCCCCACCCATACATCACCCCAATTGTGCAATACATATGAGGCCCCAAGGCAGTGTTAAGCCACTAAGCTTGGCTTAACGCTACCTTGTACATAAGGCACCGCATGAAGCAGCACACATGAAAGTTACAAAATGGCAGTTTAGGATTGTTTATATGCAGGAAGGGACACCTTCCTACACATAACCAATCCTCCCTTGCACACAGACACCCTTGCACTCCTGTGCAAGCGTGCCTGCATTGGCGCAAAGTTTTTAAACTTAGCGCCATCACAGGGGGAAATGCAAGGCTGCACCACATTCTTGTAAATATGGTGCGTTTCTGAAGTGGCGGAGCATGTCGTTAAGCCAAGGAGGCTAACGACATGCTCCGCCACTTCATTGTACATATCCCCCTATCTTTTATTTAATTTTATTGTGCTTTTATTTTTCATTATTTTCCCTGTCTGTGTGCTTCCTGTTTATTTTATCACCCTCTATCCCCCCAGTCATGGCAGAGACAGGCAGCAAAGCCTGCTCCGGACAGCACGGTGTAGGCATGACCCAGTGAAATATGTTTTCTGTGCAGGAGGCAGAGACACTATGGGGTAGATTTGTCAAAGGTTTTGTCCTTGCGCCATGCCAAAATGATAATTACCAACCACGCAAGGCCATCTCACGTGGTCCTGTGTGGCTAGGTAAATCTGGAGTAACTCAAGACAAGTTTTTAGAGATGTTAAAGTTAGGTATGATAATAATCTCTAAGTTTATGTTAAAAAAAAAACTAGAAGGGGGTCTTTAACATGGTACTCGGCAATAGTAGGGATCAACTGCCCTGAGACACTTGACACCCACCTGTGCCCCACTGGCAAACTTCCTCTTAGCTATGGGTTTGGGTTGATGTGTGACGGAGCGCAAATCCATCAGCGCAACACTTCACGTACCACTCCGGGGCACACAGTAGTCTATCTCGTATTGACTACATCTGTACTGTGGCTGACCGTGTTCCTAACTTCTGAGATGTTCACCACCTGGGATGGGGTATTTCCGATCATTCCCCAATATGGGCAATCTACAGTCTGGGCAAGTTACGAGATCAAAGGTCCATTACACTTAACCCTTGGTATCTTACGGTCCAAAGTGTGAGGGAGGTACCGGTGAAGGCCATGGAATGCTATTTCACAGAAAATGAGGCCTCAGTGGACTCTTCACACACTCTGTGGGAGGTTTACAAGGTCCGTCACTAAGGGACAGGCGCTCTCCCTTACAGTGGGGCCAAAAAGGGACAAGAAGTCTGCAATAGAAGTGCTTGAGAGTGAGATCCTAGACCTGGAGGCTAAATTGAGTGATGAGCAGTCTGGAGAGATCAAGCACTTACTGGGCATTAATCAACAAGAGTATATGGACTTAGCAGCAGAGTCAGCTAAAGCCAAATATCGAGCAATGCAATATTGCGTTTATGAAGTAGGTGACAGAGCAGGGAAATTAATTGCATGGCTCAACAGATGTGAGAGGGCGAACTGCTGGGTATCTAGTCTATGTTCAGGGTCTGGTGTACACTTGAGAGACATACAAGACTTAACTGACGCTTTTGCAACCTATCTATTCCCCGATGGCACAGCTACGGCGGAAGACTCTCGCATTCTGCTGGCCGACATACTTCTGCCAACCCTCTCATGCAAGGACAGTACTCTTATGGAGAGCAACCCAACTGAAGATGAGGAGGCTGAAGCGATACGAAGCCAGCGCTCTAGCAAAGCTATGGGCCCTAACGGCCTTCTGATAGAGTTCTATAAGCTCACAGTGGCCACATTAGCGCCGTATCTGTTGCAGATGTACAAGGAGAGTAGACAAAGGGGCACGCTTTCCAGTGACCAACATCTGTTCTCAATAGTGGTCATCGATAAGGAGGGCAAGCCCCCATTAAATTGTGCCTCATATAGGCCTATATCACCCTTGAACACTGAGACCAAGCTCTTTGCTTCTCATCTTATCCAAATTATCTCGAAATTGGTACATCCCGACCATTCTGGCTTTATACCGGGCCGCAACACGGCTCTCAACTTGAGTCAACTCCATGGAGTGCTGGGTCAACTTGGTATAATCCAGGAGAATGCGCTGGTCCTCTCCCTAGATTAGTTTATGTCCTAGCTTCGGCTTCTCTACACTGAGCCTCTAGCTCAGGTGGTGGTCAATGGGAAAACATCCTGTGTGTCACCCCCCAGGCGCAGGACGAGGCAGGGCCGTCCACTTTCGCCACTTCTTTTGCCTTGATGCTTGAGCCACTGACCACCTGGGTTCGGACAGACCCCCTGGACCGTGGCCTGTGCTGGACGGTGCAGTGGGAAGATAGGATATCGCTTTATGCTGATGATGCTCTTTTGTACATCGCAGCTCAGGAATGTTTGATTCCGAGACTGCTCAACAACACCGTCACAAACTTTGGCAGGTATTCAGGATGCACGATCAACTGGTCTTATATGTTCTACATGGTCAAAAACCCGATCTTCCAGCTAAATGTGAGGCCCAAATAGCGACAGACAGGTTCAGATAGCTTGGCATCTACATCATGACCTCTTTCCATCCAGAAACCTCCAAACTCCCTAGATGAGACTCAAAAGGGACATACAGCACTGGCGGTGCCACTCTCATTGCCTGGTAGACCAGCATTATTTAAAATGATGGCCTTTACCATGTTTCCTATATGTGCTACAAAATATCCTGTACTCAGCTCCTGCAGCCTATTTTAAGGCCATAGAGGGGGAACTCAGTACACTGCCTTGGGACAGGGGACTAGTGCAAATAGCTCTAACCAAATTTACACAAGGCTGGTACAATGGAGGGATTGCCCTTTCAGACATGAAGAGATACTACTGGGTGGCACACTAGCAGTCATTAACCAATGGATGCACCAACCGAAAGAAGAGTTGTGTTCTGCATGGACCGTCTTGCTCTACATCCGGGGGATATCTCTGTGCCCTCTACACTGCCCCTAGACACATGCTCCTCCATGGGCCTACAGCACTCATGCTCCAGATGTGGCACACGGCACTCAGGAAGATCCGCTGGAGAGATGTCATCACCCTAGCCACACCACTGTGGGACACCGAAAAATTGGGCATATCTGGGAGCTCCATCTGGTTTTGACAAATTAGTCCTATTGGGTCTCTCTAAAGTGGGAGCCCTTTTAGCACAGGGTAGAGTAGTCCCTTTCTCAGACTTGCAAAGAGACTATACACTGGTGACCTTGGACACCTTCTTGTATCTCCAGATTCGTCACACTCTCCAGGCAATGGTCCATCGAGGGACTGACTGCCCGAAGCATAGCCCTTTGAGGACAGACTGATCGATGAACACATGAGCAGTAAGGCAATCTCCCTTACATTCACCAGACACTCTCCTCCGCTTACGAGAACACTTGGATTCCGACCCGGGAAGTATAGCAGATGATGAGTGGCCGGAGACCTTGGCCTCCTCTAAGGAGGTGGCTGTCAGGGCGGTGTTCCAACTGCTACAGCTTAAAGTACTTCATAGATCTTACCTCTCATGTAATGTCATGGTCAAGATTGGCAGAATACACCATTTTGGCTGTCGTATGAAATGTGGCCAGGAAGGGACCTTTTATCACATACTTGGGGGTTGTCCAGTGGGTCAGAACTTCCGGACTGCATGGTGATGTGTATGATTGATGTATGTGGTAGTGCCATGCCAATCTCTGCCAAATGGTGTCTTCTGAATGTTTGGAATGCTACAGGCAGGTCTGCTGAGGAAGTAGTTTATGAAAGCCATGTTTGCCCTAGAAAATGGGAGAGTGTGTGGGGACAATGGAATGCCTACAGAGGTAGCCCTTGTGCCGGCCCACACTGCAATTTTCAACCATTCCCTGAAGGGGCCCACCTGATGACTGGGATGCAGTGTGTGATCTAGGATGCAGAAAGTGTGATAGCATAGTTAAAACTTCCTGCCTTGTACACATGTGCATGACTACCAGTGGTGTATTTTTTTTATTTGCTGATTGTTTGCTATAAGCTTAATAAAAAGAAGTCTAGAAATCCATTGACCAAAACAAAAGATAAAGTCATGTTATAGTTAGCTAAAAATTGTCATAACGTCACATTTTATGCAAAAAAACACGGAAATTCACCAGTTATAGTTAAAGTTTACTGACCTAACTATAACTTGCACCCCCCCCAACATACCTCAAATATCAAAATTGCATCTCTTGATCCCGCGCTACCTGTCTCGCTCCTGCAGGTCCAGCCAATTGGAATGATTTATTTAGCTTTTTTATGTTACCGCCAGCCTTCCTCAGTGATACATATTGCTATTTTATGATAATTTCTTTAAAATGGTTGAACACAATTACACCAAATCACAAAAGATTTCTGCGTAAAGATGTAGTTTTGGTGTTATTCTATTTAGCATTTTTTCTGTATTTTTGTCTAATTTTCCTTAAGGAAATTGCATGGGGAAAAAGTATTTTGGGACCCCTGCTTTTTCTCTGCCCCTACTTGACAGATCACCTTGAAGCTTTCCAAGAAGGATCTAAGGTGGATAAACTTGTGTTTTCAGAAGTTATGTGAGAATTAGTAAAACGGCGCCAAAGTTATTTGCAAAGCAAAACATATTAATTCTATGGAAGGTCTGACCTAACTAGATCTTAATAAATATTTATTGGCGAATATATATGTATATTACCTAGTGGAGATCACCACTCTGTAGTTAGAGTCAGGATCGTGTTTTTATAGAAAATGCCTTTTGTGTTGCTAATACCATTAGCACATTTGGTGAATCTCCACAAAACTTTCAAAAAAAGCATTACTTTTTGACTGTTTACACATGAAGAGTTTTGGGGTGATCTGTTAAGCTGGAGCTGAGAAAAAGGGGGGTCCCAACACTCAGTTTCCCCATTCATTTTTCCATGGCAACTTTAGACACAGCTACAAGCCAAACCATTGAAAGAATGTACACCAAATTTGGCAGAAGAATAGATCTTGGTAAAGAAAAAGTGCTTTTTGTGATTTGGTGTAAATCCGTTCGAGTTTTTGAGCAATTAATTCTAAAAACGTTGTATATTGCACACTGCAGAGGATCCGCAGAGCCGACAGATCTCCTACTGAGATCTGATTGGCTGCCACCACACCAATCAGGGTGTGGTGGTAGCCATCTTAAGACTTGAGACTCAGTAGGGGTTTAAAGGAGTGCCTGGAAATGTTGGTCCTGGTACCACTGCACCTGCTGCACTATTGAAATCTTGACCATAGCGCTTGTCAAATAACTGCACTTGTGACTGCCTGTTTAGGTGTTTAGATGAGATCACTGTACCTGCTGCATCATTCAAATAATGACCCTTTTGCCTGAAATATAACTGCACTTGTGACTGACTATTTAGTAGAAAAATATAGCAATGTTAGGTGTTTAGAGCAGCGCTGACAACTTTTAGGCCCCGTGCAACTGCACCTGCTGCACCGTTCAAATCATGACCCTAGTGCCTGAAAGATAACTGCACTTGCGACTGACTGCTTAGTTGTAAAATATAGCAATAATCGGTGTTTAGTGGGGTGCCTAGAGCTTTTGGTCCCGTTGCTACTGCACCTGCTGCTCTAGTAAAATCACGAACCTAGCGCTTGTTAGATAACTGCAATTGTGACTGCCTGTGTAGTTGTAAAATATAGCAATATTAGGTGTTTAGATGAGTTCTGATTACTGTTGTGCCTGGTGCAACTGCACCTGCTACACCACTCAACAAATTTTGCCTGCAAGATAACTAGAATTGTGACTTCCTATTTAGCAGTAACATGTAGCAATATTTGGTGTTTCATAGAGTTATGACAATTTTTGGTCCCGAAGCCACTGCGCCTGCTGCACCAATTTAAAACAAGCCCATTTCAACGGCAAGTTAACTGTAATGGTGACTGCCTGTATAGCAGTAAAATATAGCAATATTAGGGGCCTCATTTATGAGGCTGCGCGTCACTTTTACGCCACCGGTGCGTCACTTTTTGTGACACACCAGCAGCGTAAATAATGTGCCTTGTTGCACCATATTTACAAAGTGACGCATCTAGGTAGATGCGTCACTTTGTAAACCCGCGCCACATTATACCTGCGCCAGGTATAATGTATGCAAGGGGGGCGTATTGACGCAAGGAAGTGTCGTAGAAGTGACGCAGTGAAATCTATGAGATTTCACTGCATCACTTTTAGGACGCCGTTGCGTCAAAATCTTGCGCCTGCCTCACAGCAGGCGTAAGACTGACACAGGCCCATTCACAAGGGGCTTGTCCCATGTGAAAGGGTGCATTGCTGGAGTTGCGTCACTTTTGTGACACACTCCAGCAATGCGTCACTTTTGCGCTTACAGATACGTCAGAAATACTGACGTATCTGTAACTCCTTGCGACATGATGCGTCATACATTAAATATGACACATCATTGGTGTCGCAAGGAGAGCGCAGTGAAAAGTGAAGCATCGCTGTTTTCACGCAGCGATGCTTCACTTTTCATAAATGAGCCCCTAGGTGTTTAGAGGAGTTCTGACAAATTTTGGGCCAGGTGCAACCATTAAACTAACTATTTAAAATCATAAACCAACCTTCGAAATATTATCCAGTTTTATGGCACTCCATTTGTCTCACAGAGAAGGATGATAGGCTGAGTTGGACTCACCGGTATTAAAAATCATTTGGGTGACATCTGATGCCAGTGGCGAGCGTTCTAATTACCGAGCTATCGCCCAAGCACCAATTAGAGAGCACAGCATGAGTTCAGCATTGGTCTGAGTATTATCGGGGGGGGGGGGGGGAGGGCATGGAATGCACCCCATGGCTCTGGAATATGACTGAACGACTGCCAACCGGAAGCGGACAGGCCTGGTGATGTTTCTCTGTTTTAACCTGATAACAATCTCTGTAAATTAGGATCCCAGAAAGTATAAGCTTCACATGCACTCACTGAGGCACAGTCTGCTGTGTTTAGTGTGACTGTCTGTACTTTTTGAATTTCACTAAACATGGTTCTATGTAAGGACGTGGCGTTATGGTCAGAACTGCCGACTTAGGAACGTGGGAATCAGGTTTGAGTCCTGTGATTTAGGGCAAAAGACTATCTGCCGTGGCCAAAACCATAATCTGTGCTGCAGCAACAAATGATGGAAGGAATGCTGAATGTATCAGACATTCTCCTCCAGTTAAGAGATCTAGGTTAAATCCATTGGGCCTCATTTATTAAAAGTGACCCATCGGTGCGTGAAAGCAGCGGTGCGTCATTTCTCAGTGCGCCCTCCTTGCTACATGATGGATGCGTCATATTTACTGTATGATGCATCATGTCGCAAGGAGTTACAGATATGGCTGTATTTCTGACGTATCTGCAGGAGCAAAAGTGACGCATTGCTATAGTGGTGCTACTCCAGCACTGTGCCCATTCACATGGGGCAAACCATAAATAAGGCCAAATAAATCTTAACCCGGCTTCTCATCAGAACAGCCCAGCCGGACCTGCCAAGCGACCAAAACAAGCATCCTGGGACCGGTTTCAGGGTAAAACCCCTCATCAGCCAGGCTAGCTTAAATCCAGTGGCACAGCGAGCAAGATACCCACATCTGGGCATTCTCATCCCACTTAGGGTGAAAAGTGCTGCGCAACAAATGATGGATGGAATGCTGAATGCTGAATGAATCAAACATTCACCCCAAGTGAAGCGATCTGGGTTAAATCCATCTTTCTTTTGCTCACTACCCCACGCCAGTTTGGACCCAGCCATATGCAAATCAGTCTTGACCCTGTTCCCCATGGGAACAGTCCAGCCCGAATTGCCAAGCTGGGTCCTCTCTGGACCAGTAGCAAGCATCCTGGGACCAGTTTCGGGGTAACACCCCTCATCAGCCAGGCTAGCTTGAATCCAGTGGCATAGCAAACAAGAGACCCACATCTGGGCATACCCATCCCACTTAGGGGGAAAAGTGCAGCAGCAACAAATGATGGACAGAATGCTGAATGAATCGAACATTCAACCCCAGTGAAGCGATCTGGGTTAAATCCATTGTTCCTGTGCTCACTATGCCACTCCAGTTTGGACCCAGCCATATGCAAATCAGTCTTAACCCTGCTCCTCATGGGAACAGTCCAGCCCGTACTGCCAGGCCAGGTCCTACCTGGACCGGAAACAAGTATCCTGGGACTGGTTTCGGGGTATCATCCCTCATCAACCAGGCTAGCTTGAAACCAGTGGCTCAGCGAGCTAGGATCCCCCGTATGGGTGAGCAAGGGACCCACGTCTGGGCATAGCCATTCCCACGAAAAGTGATGCGGCAACAAATGATGGACAGAATGCTGAAACCATTATCTGACCACGGGTAATACAACTGGTGTTCTTGTAAAGCACTCTCATTCCCTTGGGCTGAGTTCACGCTATAAATAACTGCAGAAAAATCAATTCAGAAGAGCAGGGACCACTCGCATCTCGGCTTAATATTGAAGCTAGCTTCTCTGGACTGTGTTGGGCTCATTATAAGCAAGTAACGTCAATACCGTAGGGTGTAGTGTTAATTGGGTATGGTATTACCTCTCCATTTTGAGTTCCACACGTCTAGAGGGGAATAAAAGGGGAAAAATTGTGAAGCGTGAACTTTGGAAAGCAAAGTTTGTGCCAAGGAAAACGGGCAGATTTAGAAGGAACTGACGCATCTGCATTGATGTGTCAGTTTCCTTGCACCAGTGCAAAATGTCCTTGCACCACCATGGATGCCTTGTATTTACAATCCAGTGCTCATGGCACAAGGATTAACAGATGCGTCAGAAATACTGACACATCTGTTTATACGATAGTGAAGCAACACTGGAGTTGCTGATGAAAGTGACGCAACCCCAACAATGTGACACAACAGATAGGTGAGTTCCATACAAAAAGCCCTGAGTCATTCATTATACCTGGTCTGCGCAGGCTCAGGGATTTTGACGCAGTGAAGGTGTAGAGTGACGCAGTGAAATGTTGTAAACTTCACTGCGTCAGTTTAACATGGCTTTTTGGGTGGGAACGCCCACCCTGCATGCATTATACCTGGCGCAGGTATAATGTGACGCAGGGCTTTACAACGTGATGCATCTCCCTAGATGTGTCACGTTGTAAATTGGCCGCATTGTTTGCGCCGCAGTTGCGTAAAAAAAAGTGACACAGCGGCGGCACAAAAGTGTTGCGAGGGGGTTGTCAATCTTAGAGATTCTATCAATGTGTAGTGGTTAGAAATTTTTATATTTTTGGTTATGTGAATAGTGGGATAATTGACTCTCTCTTAAGGTGGTAAAGAGGAGAGCACAATGTGCTTGTTAAAATACCCCTCACACACTAAAAAAATCCAATAGTGTCATGCTTCATCATTGGGGTCTTCCCGTCCCTCTACGGGGCGGGGCGTGCTACGACCTGACGAACTACGCGGGAGCACTAATAATGTGACAAGGCTATGTGATAGTGCAAGGTGAGTGGTGTCAGTGAAGTGTAGGGACCTAATAATGTGTGGGAATAAAAAAGCTAAAAATCCTCTGGCTAGTGGAAAAAAACAATTTATTCACTTCCCTAGCTGGGGACGTTAAGAAGGGGGTTTTGGGGTAGAGCAAATAGCTACTACCTGGTCTACATTTTTCGTAAGCAGTCCCCTACTGCTTACTCATCAGGACCTTCTAGTGGCCCCTACTAGGAATTAGCTCAGTTTCTAAGTATAGTAAGCCTGTCGTCCTAAAAACTAGCAGTAAAAATCCACTGTTAGTTTTAGCTTCAGGGCATGAGCTGGCCCAAGGGAAGCGAAAAATGTATCAAAAGAGATGACCTAAATTGGTCTCTGTAAAAAAAGGGAGAAAAAAGAGAGAGGGAAACCCAAATCTTTACCAATTGTAACTGTGATTTGTCATTAGACACAACATTATAGTAGCGTCACAAGTCCCACTAGTCATTCATGTTTTGCCCATTTCATAAAGAATATATTTAAGACTTTATGGACAGAGTGATGGTTCAATCTGCCATCCCCTGCACGTTCGTTTTTCTGCCGAACATTTTCTTGCCCCACATGATTGAGGCGGATTCACCACAACTCACACACACATTCATAACTCAATGCACACATCGGCACCACACAAGGTTAAAAAAGAGGGACCCGTTTTTTTCGATTTCAATACCAGTAATAATGTTAGAAATAGTCATTAAAATCCCCATGACGCACAAACAGATTGTTATATAGATTGCCATACATACTGCTGAGGCGCTTAGGATATGCCTCATGAGCTGACAGTCGGTAGGTATTTCACTGCGGTAATCTGTAAGGAGAGAAAACCGCGCCCATAGCTTCAAAACACACACACACACATCCATATTATCCCCTGTCTCTTGGACCAGGTGTTTAGAGACCTTTGGCAAAGTCTGGTACTCACAATATCCGCGTAAGGGTATTGCCTTACTCCTACCCGTGCTGCCGCTCTGGAGAGTGCTCGCGTCTGGAGACCGGTAATCATTTAAGCTTCACTGAGCGCTGGTCTCGCGTTGGAAGACTAGCGCGCTGACCTAAAATGGCCGCCACCGATGGGACCAAGGGTGTGCAAAATCGGAAGTCTTTCTTCAATATCTATTTTGTTTGTCAATAAACGTTCTGCCCAGATTGAAATAGTTATTATTATTTGTAGAATAAGCTCAAAAGGTCCTGCTTGTTTGTTTATATTGTCAGACCCTTATTGTGATATTTCGAGATGGCTCACACAGGGACCCTTAAAACGATGCTGCCGGCTGCTTGAAATCCCGGGGTGTCACTACTGGTGATTCGAGGTGACATTAGTCCAGATTATGTTACAGGTTCAATGAAAACTTATTTAGTGTCTACAAGATGAAGGCTCTCGGTAGCGGCTATTATCAAAGTGCTGAGTGCCACAAAAAATATAAATAGATATATAAAAAAAGGTTATATTTATGGGTGTCTGGCCCATGTTACAGGTTCAATGAAAACTTATTTAGTGTCTACAAGATGAAGGCTCTCGGTAGCGGCTATTATCAAAGTGCTGAGTGCCACTAAAAATATAAATAAATATATTTAAAAAAAAGGTATATTTATGGGTGTCTGGCCCATGTTGCGGACTTATGCTTCGGGGCGGTAGACTTGGTAGCTATTAGATTTATATACAAGGATATTCATTTTCACTTTTTGATCTTAATGGCGGTGGTGAGGTAAATCACAGACATTGATGTTCATCACTGGGCTCTTGAGGGTGAGCGAAGGTTGTGTGTGTGGCCCATGGGGGGTGGTGCTTAACAAAGGGGAGTAGGATGGTCTACAGCTGACCCCACGGTATTTCATCGTTCAACCCATGCTTGTTGGACTGGACACGAAAAACCCATCTTTGTTCTTTTTCCAGTAGGTATTTCTCGTTATCAATCTGTTCGATCACTGTCCAGGCTATGTCCTCAGGTTTGTGCCCACTTTCAAGGAAGTGGTTGGTTAATTTCGTGCTTGACTTTTTGCACTTGATTGTACTTTGATCGAACAGCGGGACTTTTTCCCGCTAAAGCGGCGATATTTTTATCGCACTATCAGCAAGCTGTCGCTAACAGCAGTTAGCGACAGGTTTTTGGCGATAGCGACCGGTTTGGGGCCCGCTTTGCATGTCAGCAATATTTATCGCTAATGACATGCAAAGTGGGCGTACCCAAACTGTTAGCGACTGAAAGCAGTCCCTATTAGCAACGCAGGCTTAGCGATAAAAAAGTTGCGCTAAGCGTGATTATCGCTAGAATCTAATGCCTGCTAATAGGATGACTTATCTATGTATTCAATGGGAGATGGATTGTCAGGTTAAGCCCCCATTGGCGTTAATGCGGGAATATCGCTGGATTTCCAGCGATATTCACGCATTTCGCCGCTATCGCTGAATATTTAAGCACAATGGAAAAAAACATTGCTAATAGCATGTTTTCTCCGCTAACATATCCAGCGATAGGCAGCGATAAAAAAAAACATGCTAAGTGTGTTTTGCGATAAATATCGCAAATCCTTGCGAATATGCCCCTAAATTCGAGAATAAAACAAGCAGCAGAACCTTAGGTGAAACGCCGGAAGATTAATGGCAAATGGTGTGCTGTTGCATGCACCGTTTCTTCAACCTTTCTCGTGTTTTAAGCCAGGATAGACAGAACATGTTTCCTAAAGGGCTATGTATGAGCGTTACCTCTTTTATTGGCTACTAACTCACAATAATTACAAATGTGTATTTGAAATATAGAACATTGGCGCCCTCTTGTGGTATAATTGAGAAAAGCAGGATTTGAAACAAACTTCTATAATGGGAGACAAACCGGTAGAGAAATGTAATTGTATTTATAGCGCTTACTACCCCAGACGAGGCGTTGAAGCGCTTTATGGCGAGCAGCAGGCTACACCGGTACCCAAATTTAGTGGTTAATGGGGGAAGCCTTCCTGAGATAGCAAGCAAACAGAGAATGTAAGCTTTAGAAAGAGAAAACAACATACACACTCCTCCATAACCGGGGCAGACAGTGTAAACGTGGTTCAGCATGTGCACATCATTTAAACAAAGGGCCTTATTTATGAAGGCCTTGCGCTACCGGTGCGACACTTTTTCCCATTTTAAAAGTGACGCATCGGTGGCGCAAGGACTTCATAAATAAGGCCCTAAGAGCCTAGCCTGATGTGTGAAAAGTTTAAGCCAGCTCTTTTAAACATAGTCTGGAGAATCCTAACATTGGTACAGAGTGTGTAAGCTGCCACAAGGGAGATTGGCGGAGAAGAAGAAAGGTCCCATTTAAAGAGCTTACCTCACTATTCAGTTAATGAAAGGTTTATACTTAATTGGCTCTTACTGAGAGTGCCTCAACAGTGTAAAGACAAATGTGTACCCTGCTCTATCACCTAATCCCATCCAAGTGTATGCAGTGTTTGGTTTTTTCTCTCTGTACTGGGGTGAATGTATGACATTGTTCTGCTTCTGTCCATCAATAGTTATTTTTGCATTTGTCACTTCAAGTGGGACAGGTATGCTGAGACGTGAGTCCTGTGCTCTCCATACCACTGGAATCAAGCTGCTAACGCGGGATTACTGGTTACTAATTATCTTACCAAATCCCAAACTATGTCGACTGAATCGTTGGTACCTGTCTTTGAGTAAAAGGTAATCTCGCAATAAGTCAATCAATTTAAGAACTTACAACACTCTAAATGACCACTGACCAAATTTAAGTTTTAAAGATTTAATATAAAGTCAAAGATAACTGAAGATACAAACTTCTCAAAATGAGATTCAAAAGGTAAATTGGTATCACTATAAACATGAACTTCTTGAATAATCTAAGTCTGAAGAACAAAATAATAAGTACAAGCTCAAAGACCATAAGGGTTGTCAAAATAGATATAAGTTGCAATCTCAAAGTCATTACAGAAAAGAAAATTAAGGTTAGTCTGTCCCTACACTATTTTAAATGACATCCCTACTTAGCAAGATCTTAACCCTCTAGGTGTCAGCCGTGGTGACTTCATAAGAAGATCACGCACTTCTCTTTGTCTCTTCTCTGATAATGGGTCTCTCCTGATCAGCCTATCTGCCTACCCATCCGCTTCCTTAGGCTCCCAAAATCATCTGCTCTGCTCTACTCCCGGGTCGCTTTCCCTAATACCAAATCACATTTCCAATAGAAACGCCCCTTGGGACGCCCCTCACGTGGTACATCTTTGCGCGGCAAACTCCATGATGGTACTCTTGAAGACCCTCGTTATAGTTGACCTTGGTTCCCAGGCTTCTTCTTCAGTGCGCTGATACCCCCTGAAATTCCTGGAAACTCCTACAGGCCTGCGCAAGGCGCCACTGAACAAAGTCCCTTTCATTCGAGCTGATTAGGACCCTCGCACCTGCATACAGCTCGTCCTGCAGTGGGCCTCAAATTCCAGACTCCACCATATCTTTAGTCATAAAACACTCTCAAAGCTCGGTGCTGGACACCTCGCGACCTCTTCTCTAACGAGCACATGACGATTTACACGACATGACATTATCTCCTCTGGCCTACTTGATTTACATGCAGCAGGTCCCTGCACTCTTAAAACGTTAACTTGATTTAAACAGCAAACATTCTTAACTAGCATACGTTTCTAAAATAACACATCTATAAAGCATATACTTTTAACCCTAAGTTCAATAGTACATTTTGGAAGAACCATGTCAACCTTATCTCACATTAATTTAGCAGCACGTTCAGGTTTGCTGTGAATTGCCCTAAGGCCTACACATAATACTGGATTTTCAAAGTTACATTTAATTCGGACATGATTCTTTTAACATGAGAACATGAGGTTTTCACATATATTCCAACATTTCTACATTAATCTCACACCGTTATAATTATAGTTACTCTACTTAACATTCTATACATTTCACTACTGAATATAAACCACTCTGTATATTTCACTCCTGGATATAAAACACTCGTGTGCAAAACATGTTTAAACTAACTACGTGCTTGTAAATATGGCGTACTTATACATTTTTTTCAAACTTGTGCTCTCTCAGTCCCCCCTTTGATGACCTTCAGGGGTCATCATCACCAAGACACTAAAAATGTAGAACCTTTTAAAGTGAAGACAGGGCAGTTCCACCTCTTTTCATACTCTCTAATGCTTTCAGACTCTTATATTGAGTGTCCTGCATCGCTGTCAACTCTTCTTCCTGTTTCTTCATAGCTCTCTGTAACCTATTTGCTCTATAACATTGATACAAACGCACCAATCCCCACAAAGTGATTACGCAAATCACAATTATGATGATGGGTTTCAATATGTACCAAACGATACCCTTTCCTAAGTTGGCAAACCAACTTCCAACTTTACCCATTCCATGACCTACTTTTTCCCACACATTTACCTTTGCTAGGTCCTCAATTTCGTAGTGTATGGCAGTGATATTTTGTATATACTTCTCTAGAGGTTTTGAATTGTCTGGAATGTAAGTACAGCATTCCTGGACCTTCAAGGCCTTACAGACTCCTCCCTCTTTTGCTAACAGAACATCTAAAGCAAGTCGGTTCTGAAGAACCATTGCCCTAATCGATTGCATCTCACCTTCTATCAGCATCAATGATCTTGCAGTACTAGCAGATAGCCTATCTACGACTGTAGCTAACCTCCTAATTTTGATGTCATTCATTATCAATCCTAAGAAAGGGAATGCAGCACCTAGTACATCTCCAACTACTTCTGCTGCACCCAGCCCTCGCTTCCATCTAGTTGATATTTCTTTCTTAGGCGTGTCTAAATTCTCAACATGATATATTTTAGGGAAGACAACAGCCAGATAGCATGATCCGTACCAATTATCTGGTAACTTCACATAGGCATTTCTTCCACATACAAAATATACATTTGGTATTGCTTGCATCCCTTTCAAAAAGTTCTTAGAGTAATACTCCAATTGAAAGGCATGTTCACAATGGACTTGACCTACATAAAAGTTTTCATAATATGAGTAACTCCTGTGAATGCACAGTTTTCCCCGTTTATCCTTATCCAAAGCAATTGGACCAATACTACCTTTTCTTTGATGTGCCCTTTCCTCCTTGGTCCAATCTGTTTCCCATTGTCCTGATGCCTTCAAAATCTTCTGCCTCCTGTATCTAGTATCTACCTGTGCTATAAACTTTTTCTCAACTTCTGATATTTGACAAGTCAGATTGTTCCTTCGAGCATGTGAAGTATCTAACGTTTTCCATGGAATAAACCATTTGTGTAATCTGTCTTCGCTTTTGTAGTAGTCCCATTTGTTCAAATGCTTGAAATTCGGAACCTCTGGCAATGTCGAGTCGAAATTCGAGAAATAATACTCGAATCCTTCCCGTCCATAAAACATGCTCAACAATAAACTACACGTTATTCCATACGTCAACGGAAGATGATGGTATCTGATACCCTCCTCCACTGAAGCTGGTAATTGCATACAAACGTAACAATCCTTCACTTCCATGGCATCAACATATTCATAAAGCAATTTAGCATAAGCATTTGACTTGTAATTTCCCTGTGATTCATCGGTGTGAAGCCTTTTTATTTCTGCATCTAACAATGCTTTGTGTTTCTCATTGATGTTTCCCTTCTCTTTAATAATGGTAGTTTTCGGTGTTGATACTCCCTTATCCTCCTTAACTGCGGTTTCATCCCCTTCGTGTCCCGCTAGGAATGAAACAGTTACCACTAAAATTATAAGAGAAACCACTACTCCTAAAAGTGTAACAGCTATACATTTTGCCCTGCGGTTCGGGTTGCCAGCCTCCATGTTCTCAAACAGTGTAGTTTTTGACTTTCTTCCAGCATTCACTTCCTCTTCTTTTCAAACAAAGTCTTTCTCTCTTGCAATGTCTTTCTTTGAACACTTGGAAGCTTGACAATTTGTTTCCGCAAAACAGTTCAAAGTCCAGTAGAAAATAGACAACCCTAGCCCTTCTCCATCCACTAAAATGAAACCCCTATCACTTTTCTTCTTCCACTCGGCGCTAGGTTATCTTGCAACAAGTTTTTACAATTTCTTTTCAACAGTCTTATTTTCGTCTGAAGTTATGTATGACTCAAGGAGTGACACTACGTCTTCATAAATGTCCATCCGAAGTATCATTCCCTCAGGTTCTGGGCAGTTCGTCCCACAACATGGAAAGTCAACTTTTTCTAGGATTATTCTCCTTATTTCGCTCAAGACAAGTGGACGGACAAAATTGAGAGTTAGCGTTTTTTCAATTTCCACTCCTGGTACTATCAGTTCTACATCCACAATTACAAAGGGGTCCGTTCTAATCAAGATCACTTTCTTCACCTTTCCAGTTCTGCGCCCCTTTGAAGACATTCACAATATGGTATTAATCCACAACAATAAGCGCTCCTAGCATTTCTACTACTCGCTCAAGCATTTCCAAACGAAGAAGAGTTCCCTCCAATATTGGATATCGTGAACAGCAAACTGGAAACTCAACTGTCTCTAAAATCAATTTTCTTATTCCACTCAGGAGAGCAGGATGAACGATGTTGAGTGTCAGCAACCTTTCGGTCTCCGCTCCTGGCAGTAGAAACCTTATTTGCACTGTGATGATCGGGTCAGTTCTGATCAGTTCCACTTCCCTGATCCTCCCTGTTCTGTGTCTCCCAGACATCTGCAACGAGGTAGGTCCAGTCGGGAGTAGAGTATCTTCTACTAGGCACTCGCACCCTCCTTGATCTTCTAAGACCCTCCTCGGCTTGATCCTGGATATCTTCTTCTGGATCTGAGTCTTCGGATATAGGAGTAAGCGTTTCTTCCTGGGCCGACCTCAAACTTAGCCTTCTTCTCCTTGTTGGCCAAGTGGCAGCTCCAAGCCTTATTCTCCTATTTCTTGTCCTCTCACTTGGTTCTTGGCCGCTCTGATACGGATCTGAGTCTGAGTCGTATTCACTTCTGCTCTCTCCTTCAGTTGCGTCTTCTGTCTCACTGCCGTCCTGCCTTCGCTCTTCTTCTGAATCCGTTGCGTTCCCAACTTCTTCCGACACCCCCTCAGCTGCCTCAATCCCTTCTTGCGACTCTTCTTCCACTTCCGGGCTTTCGTCTGGGATGGGAACTGTTCCTTCTAGAGGTGCTGGAACTCTTCTAGTATGGGATGCATGGATCCAATTTGGCAGCCCCCCGCACTTCACCGCGGTGTTCGTTATCAGGATTACCTGAAAGGGCCCACGCCAGCGAACATCTAGGCAGTTCTTCCGGACGTGTTTTTTAACTAAGACCCAGTCCCCTGGGTTCAGATCATGACACAGGTTCCTCGATGCTGGAACTTCAGCCGCATGCACCTGAAGGGACACAGAATGGATGGCGTCAGACAGTCCTTTACAATAATCCAAGATCAGATCATCTGTAATATTCAATAGAGCAGTAGTTGGAACTGTAGGAAGTCTCATGGCCCTCCCCATCAGGATCTCGTGGGGAGAGAGACCTGTCCTCCTATCAGGTGTGCTGCGCATGCTCATGAGCACTAAAGGAAGAGCATCTGGCCAACTCAAAGATGTGGATGCCACTACTTTAGCCAATCTATTCTTCAACGTGCCGTTCACTTGTTCCACAATTCCTGAAGCTTCTGGTCGATAACTACAATGCAGCTTTTGATCGATATTCAGTGTGGAGCACAACATCTTCACTATTTCGCTGTTAAAATGTTTTCCTCTGTCAGATTCCAAAGAGGCAGGCACCCCGAAGCGCGGTATCAACTCCCTGAGCAACAATTTAGCCACTGTGAGTGTATCGCACCTACGTGTAGGGTACGCTTCAACCCATCTGGAAAATACGCATACAATCACCAACACATACCTAAGGCGATTGACTCTTGGCATTTCGATGAAATCTAATTGCATTCTATTGAAAGGCCCCCCCGACCTCCCAATGTGACTCAGTGTGACTGGTGTTCGTTTGCCTACGTTCAGTTGTTGGCAGGTAACACATCGCTTACATACTGATTCTGCTGCTATTCTAAATTTAGGGCAATACCAAGTTTGCCTAAACACTCTCATCATAGCATCCCTTCCTAGATGTACTGGACCATGTATTTCTCTCGCCATGGGATTAGCTAATTCTTCAGGTAACACAGCTCTCCCATCTGCTGAAACCCAAAAATCCATTTCACTTCGCACACAACCTGCTATTTCCCATGCCTTTTTCTCTGTTTCAGGTGCGTTCTCCTGCATTATTCTTAAATCCTCCCAAGTGTCTACAGTTTCTAACATCATGCTTAATTCAGTCTTTTCTTCTGCACCTTCTATTTCCACCTTTGAGAAAGAATAATTTTGTTCCGCACAATAGCGTGCGACTTCATCAGCGTATCTGTTGCCTTGTGACACAAAATCTGTATTCTTAGTATGAGCTACACACTTTACGATTGCAATGTCAACTGGACCTTGTAATGCTTCTAACAATAATCGCACAAATTCTCCATTTCGAATGGGCGAACCAGAGGAGGTCATGTAACCCCTCTGAGACCACAACTGCCCGAAATCATGAACCACACCGAAACCATATTGGCTGTCCGTGTAGATGGTGACTCTTTTCCCGTTTCCTGCTATGCAGGCACGAGTTAGGGCAATAATTTCTGCTACCTGTGCGGAATGTACTCCTTCCAGGCAAGCGGCTTCCACAACTCTAGTAATGGTACAAACAGCATAAGCTGCTCTCAACCGACCAGTATCGTCTCTTAAACATGAGCCATCAACAAAATAAATTTCATCGGGGTCAGACAATGGCTCATCCACAATATCTGGTCGGGGTTTCGTGCATAGTTCAGTCACATCAAGGCAATCGTGGTCTTCACATCCTTCGCCTTCTATTACAGTAGGTAATGGCATCAAAGTAGCAGGATTCAAGACAGAGCATCTCCTGAGAGTCACGTTCTCTGCGGCAAGTATAACTTGCTCGTAGCGCGTGAGCCTACTATTGGTCAGATGCTGCGTCTTCGTCCTGGTCATTAGCAATTCAACTGAATGTGGTACATACACCACTACTGGATGTCCCATCACAATACTCTCGCTCCTTTCAATGCTGACACCCGTTGCAGCAACGGATTTGAGACATCCGGGCAACGCTGCGGCTACTGGATCTAATGTAGCCGAAAAATATGCAACTGGTCTACGGGCATTTCCGTGGGTCTGTGCCAAGACTGACAAAGCACATCCCTCTCTCTCACAGCAATAGAGTGAAAATGACTTTTCGTAATCTGGCATTCCCAGAGCCGGAGCACGACATAAATCGTCTCTCAGCTGTAAAAACGCCACCAGACATTCTCCATCCCATGGTACCGGATCACTCACCTCCTTGTGCGTCAGTTTCTGTAAGGGCTTTGCTTTCAGTGAGAAGTTAACTATCCACTGTCGGCAGTAACCCACCATTCCTAGGAACATTCTAACTTCTCTCTGTGTTGTAGGCGCATTCATTTTCATTATCGCCTCAATCCTCTCCGGGGACACCTTACGTTTCCCTTTTTCTAACCTGTGCCCTAGATACTGTACTTCTGTCAAACAATACTGCAACTTGCTCGGAGATACCTTATGTCCATTTTCAGCTAAATGATTCAGTAAGGCAATTGAATCTGCTTTACAAGCTTCCTCTGTCTCTGACGCAACAAGTAGGTCATCTATGTACTGTACCAGAACCGAATTCTGTGGCAGTACTAGATTCTCAAGATTCTTTTTCAGCAACTGATTAAAGATGGATGGGCTATCTGTGAATCCTTGTGGGATTCGACACCATGTTAAAACGCGATCTTCCATTTTAAAAGCAAAAAGATACCTGCTCTCTTCATCCAATGGGATTGAAAAGAAAGCCTGACAAAGATCTATCACTGTGAACCATTCTGCTTGACATGGTATTTGAAACAATATCACTGATGGATTCGGTACCACGGGACAACATGAAACGACTATGTTGTTAATTTTTCGTAAATCCTGAACTATCCTAAACTTCCCGCTAGGTTTCTGCAAACCCATAATCGGGGAGTTACAAGGACTGCCCACGATTTCTTTCAGTATTCCCTGTTGAATCATTGACTCGATCACAGGCTTTATTCCTGCAATCGTTTCCTGTGACAATTTGTATTGAGGCGTTCTTGGAAACTCAACATTTGGTTTTACCAATATTTTTACCGGTTCTACCCCTTTAATCAATCCTATATCTTCTCCTGTGAAATCCCACACCTCTGACGCCACTGCATCTCTTAAATCTTGGGGAAGATCTTCTACAGTCAGAGTAGGATATAGTTCTACACAGAATTTTGAATTGGCCACCTTAAAGGTAGCATCATCGTCGGTAGTCTATACCTCCACTCCTTGTGGGGTGCAGTATATGGTGCAATTCAATTTGCACAACAAATCCCTTCCTAACAGACATACCGGACTCGAGTCACAAACCACAAACTGATGTTCGTTCATGTAGTTTCCAATTTTCACAGACACTGGTTCTGTCAAAGGACTAGTCATTCTTTTATTTGCGACTCCTACCACCTGAATTGTTTCCCCTGACATCGGCAAGTCTGGAACCACCGCTGATCTCAGAGTCGAACGAGTAGCCCCAGTGTCCACTAAGAACGTAGTGGGACACCCTGCCACTTCTGCCTCAACAAATGGCCCTCTTTGATCCACTTCTAGGACTGCCCCGAGGGTACAATCCTCTTCACTGCTCACCCGTTGTCCTGTCAATGGGTCAATGTAATAACACTTTTCTTCCTCGATAAACAGAGGCATTTGTTTAAAGACCTTTCCCCCAGCTGCTATCTTCGGTGGCTGTGGGAATTGGGCCCGTGGAGCCGAAGTCCCCCCTTTGGCCACCTTACTGCTTGGGACTGTCACCTTTTGCACTGGGTCTTCTTGGACCTGTTCTTCTACTTCTAGCTCTCCATTTTCAGGGTTAAAGGGACACTCGCGTCGCCAATGCCCCACCTGGTGACACTGATGACACTTTGTCGTTTTCTTTAAAGTGGCAAAGTCTATCCTAGGTCTCTGCCCTTCCTCATTGTCCTTATTCTGACCGTTTGGCTTTCGTCCCATCCCCTGTTTCTGCTGGCCACCCTTCCCAGCGGACTGCATTTGCACCACCATCAATTTCTCCTTTAGATTCTTGGCTTTAGAATCTATCTCGTCACTGCAGTACCTCGCATAACGTAAAATCTCATCTAGTGGTTTGATCTGCCAACAGATTAAATGTTGCTGTATCATCAAACAAATATCAGGTCTCAACCCCAAGACAAACTTTGACACAAACTGCCCTATATCTTTGGGATCCATTACATCTAGTCCACTGTATTGCTTGAATGTTTTCAGCAGCCTCTCATAAAACTCATGCACGGTCTCCTTCGGTTCTTGCCTTGTTCGATCTATCTTTACCCAATCTATATCCTGTGGTGGTACCTTATCTTTCAGCCATGCTATTACCCTTTCGTACTTTTGCATGACAATCTCGGACGGTCCATTAGTCCGAGCATCCCTCACTGGTTCAGTATTTGGCCATTCAACACTAGTCTTGCACGGGGTCCACAAATCAGATGGGACCACGATGTCAAACAACGTGTTCAAATCTATCCACAGTACTTTCGAGATTTTGACAAACCTCTCTACCTGTTTATACCATTCGACTGGATTGTCCCGCAACTTCGGAAATGAGTTGGTAAATGCAGCTAAATCTCCTCTACTCCAGGGCACATGTACATAATTTCCGTTTGATATTTCTCGCAAAGGGAATGCCTCCATCTGCATTACCCTTCCCTCAGGGGTCATCACATTTGTACTTCGCCTAACTGTGCCCTTTTTCGACCACCTTTCTTCCCATTTATCCAGTTCCCTCCACACTCTTATCCCTGATACCAGCTCTCTTATGTGTGTTTTTAATCCAGTAGTTCTCTTCTCATCTAGATCTTGGTCTGCGTACTGTAATCTGTGGTTACTCTGTAATGCCCTTGTCCTAGACAAATCCACGGCATACCTGTCTGCCAAATCAGTCAATTTCTCATGAAACGCTCTAGCTTTCCTAGTAATATCCTTTGCCATGAACAATAACTCATCCTGTTCATACAATTCTATCCTTTCCAAAGGCAATGTTCCATCTATTATCTCATCAACATCTGATTTTAAACTAGTAACATCAAGCCTTTTTGCCTTAATTTCAGCTTTCAAGACACTCAATTTAGCTCCTCCATCCACATCTCTCCCATCCCAGCTCCGAGATCTACGTTTAGGTATTGGTGAATTATAGGGAGTCCTCCCCTGTTCCCATCTCTCTAAGTCCCATGCCTTTCCATCTTCTCAGGGTGGGTGGTGAAACACTCCTTCATGCCTCCTAGCCTCCCTCTCCCCATCCTGGCTAGTTTCACGGGATGCAGGGTAAGATGTTCCATTACTCCCTCTTTCTTCCCTAATTCCCTGTGATTCCTGATTATTCGAGGCGTGGCGGGACCTATCGCTGTTCTCCTTTCTCCAATGTTGAACGTCTTCCCCAAGTGTATGATGAAGGCACCTAAACCTATTCTGAAAAGCCCGTACCGCCTCATCTCCTCCTTTCCCCCAGAGACGGGACATTTCCTCACATTCTACAATCCTAGTATTTTGTTCCGGCTGTTCTCTCTGATTTGTAGGACATGCATCCCCTCTATTCTCTTGACTTTGGCCTTCCCGGCCCTGACTGCTTTCGCTGGCCCCACAATGAGATACAGTCCCGTTACCCCTGCTTTCCCACTCTGGTTCTGTTCTTGTCCTGTTACTTGGAGATACTATGGACCCGTCCCATTCCCTCAAATCAGCTCTTAACTCTGAAAAAGATCTTGGCCGTGGTCCCCTTAGATCCATTGGTCCTCTCGGACCTCCCTGTTCTGAATTGGGACCGACAGTTGTGTCTAATGGGGTGTTCCATGTTACCGAACCTGGCAATTGTTTCCATGCATTTGTCACATTATTCCTCCTTTCCATCTCAATCCTTTCCCTATCCAATTGCCTTTGTTGTTCCCCTCTATCTCTCTCAGAATTATAGATCGAAACTATGGGTCCTATGGTAACATGCACTTGAAGAGCGTCTGGCAATCCCACAGACTCAACCCTTTCTGTGGTTGGCGTTTTCTGCACCACAAACCTTCCCACTACACTCTGTACAGTGTTGTTTGGAGGTGTTTCTCCGCCTTTAATAGGTGTCCATTCTGATATAGGGAGTGGTGTATATCCCTCTATGTCATTTCCATCTTCCCTTGCGAGCCCTCTATCTTCTATTAACCCCACTCTCGGAGGTGGTCTATCCATTAACAATCTGTTTATCAGATTGTCCTCCGACTCGCTTTCCTCATCTTCTTCCATGAGGTTTCCTCCTCCTGACACCTCCCTCATCGGATACATTTTCTCCACCTCAATAGTCTGTACTCTCCAACGCTTTTCCTCCTCATCCCATTTGGAATCTCGCACTGCCCTTACCGATCGCGTCAGTCTTTGTTGACGCCTGTTCAAATTTCGGTCGTGTGCAGCCTTAATCCATGCATTAAGAGCCTCAAACTGTGTTGGTCTGGGCGAGGGTTTCAATGAGGACATGGTTGCTTTTAGCCGATGTAACACCTCTAATTTAAACGTCCCGTACCTCGGGAACTGCATTTCCTCATTCCCTTCCGTAAGCTTATTCCAAGCCCCAATCCACAATATCGTATGCAGCCCCACATTCGTTGCCATGTAATGAGCTGGTGTACCCTCCGGCGGTGCCTCTTCCCCGTAATAATGTTCACTTCTTTTACGTTTAAAAATCCCTTTCAAACACTTAAAACACTTCATGATTTCGCTCTTTCTCCGCGTTCGTTTACTTCCTGATGATATTCCACCAATCTCAGCCCCGTTCTCACTAACTGGCCTATCCGTACGCGACTTTCCTCCGACGTCACTCTAGCCGCCCAACCAGAGCGCGGCTCTAGCTAACGTCACACCAACCGCTCAATCAGAGCGCGGCTCTAGCCGACGTCACCCGTCCCCCTTCGCAGCAGTTCCCCTCCTTTCTCAGCTCGTCTCCTCGGTCATGCACGCATCCCATTCATACTCTGAAAAATGATTACTTCCGTCCAAGCGATCACCTTTCTTGACTGTACGCCCACAGTCTTTCTGTAGTTGTCACCTTAACTTGGCGAAATGTCTTTCCGTTTACTTCCAGACAATCGCCTTCTCCGATAGGTTACTCACACGCAGTAACTTTCGACCAGCGTCCGTTACTCATACACTCACTCTTACACTCCCCCTATCTTGGATCCACGGCGGTCAATGGTACCTCGTGACCTCCGTACTATGGTCGACAACTACCCTGGATGTTCGATACACCCAAAACCACTTAAGCTCTGGCCTGAACTTAAGATTTCACCAGTTCACCCGTTTACCAGGTTACCAGCTTACCAGGTTGCGCGCGCTCACAACCTTCTCTCATTCACACTACAGGCATTCAACTCCGCAAGACATTACAATACAAATACAACACAAAACACCGCAATCTGTTCACGCATGACCCTTTTTATACTCACTCTCCGATACTGCTGCTTTTCTCGCACCGTCTGCACCTTTCGGCGCACGATTCTTCCGCTGCTCGTCTCTCGGCGTCTCGGGCCTTGGGGTAAACTAACCTCTCTAGATTACCTTCCTCAAGAAGATAACCATCCTCACTCTGCTACCAACTGCTAACGCGGGATTACTGGTTACTAATTATCTTACCAAATCCCAAACTATGTCGACTGAATCGTTGGTACCTGTCTTTGAGTAAAAGGTAATCTCGCAATAAGTCAATCAATTTAAGAACCTACAACACTCTAAATGACCACTGACCAAATTTAAGTTTTAAAGATTTAATATAAAGTCAAAGATAACTGAAGATACAAACTTCTCAAAATGAGATTCAAAAGGTAAATTGGTATCACTATAAACATGAACTTCTTGAATAATCTAAGTCTGAAGAACAAAATAATAAGTACAAGCTCAAAGACCATAAGGGTTGTCAAAATAGATATAAGTTGCAATCTCAAAGTCATTACAGAAAAGAAAATTAAGGTTAGTCTGTCCCTACACTATTTTAAATGACATCCCTACTTAGCAAGATCTTAACCCTCTAGGTGTCAGCCGTGGTGACTTCATAAGAAGATCACGCACTTCTCTTTGTCTCTTCTCTGATAATGGGTCTCTCCTGATCAGCCTATCTGCCTACCCATCCGCTTCCTTAGGCTCCCAAAATCATCTGCTCTGCTCTCCTCCCGGGTCGCTTTCCCTAATACCAAATCACATTTCCAATAGAAACGCCCCTTGGGACGCCCCTCACGTGGTACATCTTTGCGCGGCAAACTCCATGATGGTACTCTTGAAGACCCTCGTTATAGTTGACCTTGGTTCCCAGGCTTCTTCTTCAGTGCGCTGATACCCCCTGAAATTCCTGGAAACTCCTACAGGCCTGCGCAAGGCGCCACTGAACAAAGTCCCTTTCATTCGAGCTGATTAGGACCCTCGCACCTGCATACAGCTCGTCCTGCAGTGGGCCTCAAATTCCAGACTCCACCATATCTTTAGTCATAAAACACTCTCAAAGCTCGGTGCTGGACACCTCGCGACCTCTTCTCTAACGAGCACATGACGATTTACACGACATGACATTATCTCCTCTGGCCTACTTGATTTACATGCAGCAGGTCCCTGCACTCTTAAAACGTTAACTTGATTTAAACAGCAAACATTCTTAACTAGCATACGTTTCTAAAATAACACATCTATAAAGCATATACTTTTAACCCTAAGTTCAATAGTACATTTTGGAAGAACCATGTCAACCTTATCTCACATTAATTTAGCAGCACGTTCAGGTTTGCTGTGAATTGCCCTAAGGCCTACACATAATACTGGATTTTCAAAGTTACATTTAATTCGGACATGATTCTTTTAACATGAGAACATGAGGTTTTCACATATATTCCAACATTTCTACATTAATCTCACACCGTTATAATTATAGTTACTCTACTTAACATTCTATACATTTCACTACTGAATATAAACCACTCTGTATATTTCACTCCTGGATATAAAACACTCGTGTGCAAAACATGTTTAAACTAACTACGTGCTTGTAAATATGGCGTACTTATACATTTTTTTCAAACTTGTGCTCTCTCAAAGCTATCCTGGCTGAAGAGGGGTTTAACCCCGAAACCGGTCCTAGGATGCTTGTTTCCAGTCCAGGGAGTACCTGACCTAGCAGTTCGGGCTGGACTGTTCCCTTTGGGCGCGGGGTCAAGACTGATTTGCATATGGCTGGGTCCAAACTGGAATGGCATGGCGAGCAAAAAAACGATGGATTTAGGCCCAGATCTCTGTACTGGGGTGAATGTATGACATTGTTCTGCATTCTGTCCATCAATAGTTATTTTTGCATTTGTCACTTCAAGTGGGACAGGTATGCTGAGACGTGAGTCCTGTGCTCTCCATACCACTGGAATCAAGCTATCCTGGCTGAAGAGGGGTGAAACCCCGAAACCGGTCCTAGGATGATTGTTTCCAGTCCAGGGAGTACCTGACCTGGCAGTTCGGGCTGGTCTGTTCCCTTTGGGCGCGGGGTCAAGACTGATTTGCATATGGCTGGGTCCAAACTGGAATGGCATGGCGAGCAAAAAAACGATGGATTTAGGCCCAGATCTCTGTCCATCAATTGTTCTTTTTGCATTCACTCCACTGGCTTGAGAGCCTCCATGTCTGGGCGCCAACCCGCCCTCTGGGCTACTGTGTCATCAAAGAATGCCTTAACACCACAATGTAGTAAAAATAATATGTCTCTTGAGGGCAAACAAGCTTAAAATATGTGGATCACAACATTGAGGAGTTAATCATTTGCATTTACAAATATACATGCATATACTCACACATATGTACCCAATAAAAACAAATATATATGTATAAATGTACATAAAACACGTGCTAAAAAGCACTGCACTGGAATTCCATTGGGTGAATCCTTACCAGCAACATGTCTGTGGAATATATGCCTTGTTGCTGAGGCGTCACTCTGCCAACACCAATGCAGCACCACATAACACAATCTCTCATCTTTCGCTCCTTTCAGCTAAGCAAGTGAAAACACTCAGCTCAATAATGTCAAAGCACATCAAAGACCAATGTGTTTTGGCGTCCACTGAAGACTTAGTGTTGTCATACACCAGCTCACGACAAGGCTGATGGCCGCAAGAAAGGTGTAGCACTTGAAGACCATCTGCTGCATTACACTTAGCCAAATTTCTAAGGCCCTTAAGGGCAGTGGCATGCAAGATTGCTTGAGTGGCTTTGATCTCTGTACTCACAGTGGAAGATCTATGCACTAAATAATCTGAATTTCAGAGCAAGTTAGCAGTGGGGAACATCCTTTACAACGCAACTTTTACAACGCACTACCATTACGACGCAACTTTTACAACGCAAGTTATTACAACGCATTGCGCTGGGGGGCGCTCTAGGATAGGGAATAGTTTAATTACTATCCATCACCTTCCCTACTATCCACGGGGACTGGAGTTGGAATAGTAAATTAAACTATTCACTATCCAGCGCCCCCCAACGCAAGTCGTTGAAACGACTTGCGTTGTAAAACCTGCGTCGTAATGGCATGCGTTGTAAAAGCATGCGTTGAAACGTCATACATCCGTTAGCAGTAGATATGCAAGAGTCAGTACTCACTGTACAACTAGAGATCAGGAGGGAAGCTTTGATGTTGCTTTCTATAAGAGGTGTTTCTTGAGAGATTCCTTGACCTTTGATTATATTAAGGACATCTAGCTCTAAAGATGGTGCCAATAGGATGTGTTGTGGAGTTTGTGAATATACCTGATCATATGCCTGTGTGTTGGTTGTATCAGAGGTAAAGCACTTAGAGGGACATGTCAAAGCATTGTGGTTAGTATTCTGGTTATGCTCATCAGTAGTAGGTGTGATGAGTAAGGCAACGGGGTGTAGAGCAGTCAAAGAGAGGAGAGGGCTCGGAGGAGAGAGTAACAGTGTTGTTTGCACACTTTGGGCCCGATAAACAAACATCAATATGTAATACATAAAGTAATACTTCGGTGCTACGACTTAAAACAAGCTGGTATTTATAAACCTATTTTATTATTTATTTATTTTTTATAGAGTTTTATATAGCGCAAACTTGACCCGAGGGTACCAGGTATCAGAGGACTTTACACGAGCACCAGTTGCGTTACATGAGGACACATTAATTTTTTGGGGTTGGGCACGGGGGGATCACGTGACTTGCGCAGGATGTTGAGTGTCCTTGCCGAGACACGAACCCTGTTCCCCAGATTTGAGGACGACCGCCCTAGCCATTAGGCCCACTCCTCTGCCCTATGGTTGTAAATCTCCAACTCCACCTCTTCCATCTTTTCAATGGGGAGATAATCACACATTTAAGTTTACTACTTAGAAGCAGCGACGGCCCGTGTAGGGTGTTACACCGGGCGGTGACGTGGGGTGGGGAGGTGTAAAATATGGGAAATGGACGAATACAGGTAAGTAACGTAAAAAATAAATAAAACGAATTTCGTTGCGCGCGCTGCAACGCCAAATGTGATGCAGCGCGCGCAACAAAATGTGTTTTATTAATTTTTTACGCTACTTACCTGTAATCGTCTGTTTCCCGTATTTTACACCCCCCCCACACTGCCCCTCCCCCGCACCACGTCACCGCCCGGTGTAACGCCCTACACGGGCCGTCGCTGCTTAGAAGTAAAGGTGAAAGGGACCAAGAGGAGTGAAGGTAACATAGGGAATGGCCATTTCAACATCGGAGGAGTTTAGTGAAGAGTAAGGAGGGGGTTTAAGTAGGGACATAAGGCAAATGCTATTCAAAAATTACACTTCTAAAATTACTACTGCTCAAATGGCTGCAAATAACTCGTACATGTGCTCCACCACAGCTTTGAAGTAAGTCTACTGCCATGAACAGCACCACCCTCCTATTAAAAACAATGGACTCAGGGACTTAATTGGAAATAACATGAAAATAAACAAAGGTATTTTGATTTTTAAATAATGTATACATTTAATGTAATGTTAACTATGTATCTATATATAAATATATTTATATATATAGAACTATGAAAAGAAAGAACCCATCTTTATTTAAACAAATATAAACTTTTTATGAATTTAACTACTTTTTAAATAAATTAAAGTAATATAAATATTATTATGCATAACTTTTAGTAATTATAATACATAATAAATTAATGTATACATGTTACTTTAAGTTAGAATGTTTATTTAATAAACAATTTTAAAACATTTTTTATTTAATATATTTAAATAATTACATATTTAATTCAAAGCTAGTAGTGCTGTAACAATGTATAATTTGTTCTACATTTACACTAAA
Source organism: Lissotriton helveticus (assembly GCF_964261635.1). Taxonomy (NCBI): domain Eukaryota; kingdom Metazoa; phylum Chordata; class Amphibia; order Caudata; family Salamandridae; genus Lissotriton; species Lissotriton helveticus. The sequence continues at coordinate 76,661,635 of NC_136072.1, forward strand.
TATATTAAATTAATTTACATAAAATTTTTACATACAATATTTTTATTATTTTTCTAAAGATGTAATAAACGTTTTAAAATCTCCATATATTTTACCATAGGTAGATCTCTGTCCAAGTGGTGAAGAATTACACCAAATAAATATCTTCTGATTGTGTAGCACAAAACAGCAGATTATATGTAATTTTGCTGCAAGTTTGCATAATTCTGTGAAAGCAAAGTCCGCAAATTTCACACACCACTAGTTGCAAGCATCCTGGTGCATGATCTGATATGACGATTTCTATTTTATTTTTAATGGATTGAGCAGGAGAACCAGATTCAGCATGCCACGTGCAATGGGTAGCCGTTGAATATTAGTCTATGCATGACAAAAATGCGGTAGAAAGATGTCATGTTACTTTTAAAAGGCATAGATTAGCATGGCCTCACACTTGGTTAAATTCACACTGAATTGCAAGACCACTCTAGTTATAGTATCAGCATGAGTGTGGAAAATATTTATAAGCACAAATCACATTTCTGGGCAATTTCATTTTTGGTTCAAAAATTGTGTGCCAGAGCAAAATCCTTTTTGGTACAAAATCTACCCTTGGTGTAAAGTATGCAGGACGGATTATAACGGTAAACATCACTTCCAACGAAACTTTTACAACGCACTACCATTACAACGCGGGCATTACAACGCATTGCGCTGGGGGGCGCTCTAGGATAGGGAATAGATTTAATTTACTATCCAACACCTTCCCTACTATCCACGGGCACTGGAGTTGGAATAGTAAATTAAACTATTCACTATCCAGCACCCAAAAGCGCTATGCGTTGTAATGGTATGCGATGTAAAAACCGCGTTGTAAAGGCAGGCGTTGTAATAGCCTGCATTGTAACGTCATACATCCCATTATAACATTTAGGTTTAAAGCCATATTTAAGTGAAAAACTATCTCTTGGAGCTACATCAGTCTGTGGAAACACTTTTAGAAGGACCACTAACATTTAGGACAAAATCAGTTTGGGAACTTGGGGCCAGATGTACGAAGGAAAATGATTGTGTTTACCAAATAGCAAACTTTTGTGATTCGCAATTTGTTAATCACAAAAGCCCATGTACAAATGTGTGTTTAACAAAGTTTCCAATTCCCAGTGGATTGCAAATAGACCTACCTCATTAATATTCATGAGGTAGGTCTCGGTTTACGACACACTGGGAATCACAAAAATCACAGTGATGGTCGCCTGCTGGGGTCCGCAGACCACCATGTGTGTGACTGCTTTTCAATAAAGCAACAGTGTATTTTTTTAAATGCAGCCTGTTTTCCTTAAAGGAAAACGTTATGCGTTTCAAAAAGAGAAATTAAAAGTTTTCTTTTCATTATGTTGAGCCCGTCTGGAAGATCTGTTGTATGCATTTTGTGGGCTCTGGAGATCAGCCCCAGGACTTGTCTGCTTCCACTTTTGCTTAGAGCCTATGGGGCAGATTTATGAGTTCTGGCGCATCTCTGCAAATCAGCAGGGATGCGCCAGAACTGATGCGTCACGCAATTCCCTCCTTGCGGCACCACAGATGCGCCGCATTTACAATGCGGCGCACCATGGTGCAAGGAAGGGCAGATGCGTGACGCATCTTGTGGTGTACGGGCGGCACATTGCTGGAGTAGCGTCGCAAGTGCGACGCACCTCCTGCAATGTACGGAGGCCACCCTTACATAACGTGGTGCGTCACTCCTTACGCCTGCTTCAAGCAGGCGTAAGGATTTGACCCAGCAGCGTCGTAAAACTGACTCAGTGAAATCTTGTAGATTTCACTGCGTCAGTTTTACGGGGCTTTCCTACGAGGGAACGCCCACCCTGCGACAGAACGCCCACATGAAACCTGACGCAGGTTCCATGTGGCGCAGGGCTTTACAACGTGACGCATCTGCCTAGATGCGTCACGTTGTAAATAGGTCGCAGGGATGCGCCACGTTTCTGCGCCGTTGCGTGACGCAACGGCGGCGTAAACATGGCGCAAGTCTGACATAAATCTGCCCCTTAGTTTTCTGTTCAACTGCCTCTTGTTTGAAAACGATCAGCAGGGGTCAGTAAAATACCAGAATCACTTTAGCACTCCCTAGATTTCAGGCCATATAAACTTGTCTTCCACGAGCACAAGTAGACAATAATATTTTTTTCAAATCTTGTATTTTCAATTATATGATCACCGAAGGCCCCAATTTTATATAAAAACAGAGTTTTTACTGGATTTTTCGGTGGTAGGCAATATTTCTCTCCATGTGTTCCTATACCTGGCGTGTTATGCAGTTTGGTACTTACTTTCCCTCCATGCTAAAGAACAGTAAATGTTTCAGCACCCAGGCTAATGTGCTGCCTAGCTAAATACATATAAGGTCCCAAAGGCGAGACCGATTGCATTGCAAATGCTTGTTTTTTTAAGAGTAGGCAGTGAGCCTGCTCCTAAAAAAAGTTTTTAGTAACATTCACCATGGGGAAGGCGTGTCTAGGGGACCCCTCCCCAATTGTGAATGGGTTGCCACCTACTTGAAGTAGATGGTAAAATGCAAAGGTTTTGCGATTGCATTTCAGTTGCAAAACATTCACTCATACCAATACAATTTGGTATTAGGAAGCGACACCCTAAACACGCCATTCCAAATACCGAATCACAAACCCAATTTGAGATTTGGTAATAGGTTACGGGTCTGCGAATCAGGCCATTTGTGAATGAACAAATACGTTGTATATCTGCCCCAAAAAGCATCTTTGGTACAAAATGTATCCTTGGTGCAAAGCAAGCAGGACGGGTTATCACACTTAGATATAAAGTCATATTTATGTAAAAAACTACCTCTTGGTGTAACATCAGCAAGTGTATGGAAACAATTTTATGAGCAACAATCACATTTTAGAGCAAATACACATTGTAGTGCGAACTCACACATTTGCAACATTAACAGGAATTTCAAAACACTTGTAGGAGCAAAACTCAAATTTAGGACAACAAATATATTTATTTGAAAACCTACACTTAGGTCCCATATAACATATAGTAGAAAGAATGCCCTTAATGCTCAGTGTGCAGGAGTATAAAAACACATTTTGGTGCAAAAACACATTTTGGAATAAAAACGGAAATGTAGGTGTCCAAACACAGTTAGGTGTAACATCACCAATGGTGAAATGTCAACAGGATTGTGATATCAGTTATGTCTCAGTACAGAGAGAAAATATTTTTGTAAGATATCACATTAGGTATTTAATGATGTGCGTCAGTAGAACATCATATTTGGTTGACATCACATTATGGTACACAATCAACCTTAGGGTAACATCAGCAAAAATGTAAAAGTTTTAGAAGTGCAAATCACATTTTGGGGAAAACACTTTCAAGTAAAAGAAATGTTATTGCTAAAAAGCAATGGTATACTGTAACATATGAATAAATGCAAGTGGCAGATCAAAGCCTATCGAAGCTGTGAAGATGAGCAGAAAGGTCAATGGCTGAAGAGGTTGACCCAAAGATGCTCTTTTTTACTTTTGTTTATTTTGGAACATTAATATCATAAGCTCTGTCTGACAACTAAATCTGTCTGTAGCCAGACCCAACATGCATTGGCAAAGCCAGCTGGTGTCACTTATGCATGCTGATGCATGCAAGCAGAAGAATGCAGAAAAGTGTTTTGCATACTTAACCACATTAAAGTCAGACCTATTGTCTTTTACTTGCATTTTATTTGTTACTTATCGATTTTGCTTTCCCTCTACTCTTCTGCCACTCCCCTTGATCTAGATCTTCTGCAGCTCAAAAGTCAAGAAAACTTATGCTAGTAGGCCAACAAAAGAAGGTTCCAGCATGAGAATGAAGGGTGAAAAGAGTCTACTGCTTTCCAGGTCACTGTTGTTCCCTTGGCTTCTGTATGCATTCATTTCACCTCTAAAGTGCAATAATAGCCTAGGGTGTATATGTGTGGAACATCACCCACAAGTTTCAAAGTGCAGACAACTCTCGAATGCACATCCAGCCTTTTCTGCATGTGCGACTTTAGTGCCAGTATATTAACCAGGGGCCTCATTTACAAAAAACTGAAATATCAATGCGTCAGTTTCCTTGCGCCGGCGCCAAATATCCTTGTGACCCCATGGAGGTGCTGTATTTATAGTACAGGGCACCTTGGCACTAGGATTAACAGGTGGGTCAGAAATTCTGACACATCTGTTGGCGCAAAAGTGACGTATTGCTGGAGTTGGTCGTAAAACTGATGAAACTCCAGCTATGCGTAAGAACAAAGAGACGAGTCCCATTGTTAAAGCCCTGCATCATTCCTTATGCCTTCCTTAAGCGTAAGGATTTTGATGCTGTGAAGTCGTAGAGTGACGCAGTGAAATGTTGTAAATTTCACTGTGCCAGTTCTACGAGGCCTTTTTTGTGTGGGAATGCCTACTTTGCATACATCATGCCTGGCACAGTTGTAATGTGGGGAGAGGAGTTGGCCTAATGGCTAGTGTACTCGACCCCGGACTTGGGGATCTGGGTTCGAGTCTCGGTAACTACGCCAAAAATTTCCTGTGCGACTGCATTCTTCTTTCACAGGATGCATATCCATACACAAAGTAGTTGCCTTCAAAGCTAGGTAGCACTATAGGAATGTGTGCTATGTGAGACCAAAAGCATTTTCTGCTAGCCTTTGTGTGTGTTTTATCCAATGGTGAGTGTCTGGCATCTCCCCCAATACTGATAACAGGCAAATGTCAGAAGAATCCATCACTGCATGATTCATTACTATTTTTGATTCTGAAATGGCTACCAGTGTTCTGCTTGTGTGTGCATAGATAGACAGACATTTTTGTGATGGTTTCTGTAGTAAGGATTTTAAAAAATCATGACAAAAAGAATATAAAGTTTGACAGCCGACTCCTTAGCAATTCGCTTAACCAATTTTACATATAATCAACTGCTGTGGAGAAAACTTCAACTTGATTCAATTTGCACCTTGGACCTGTTTATTAGTTATGGATTCTGCCATAGTCAACGAGCATTTATAAACCAGGGCCTAGATGTATCAAGATTCCATTTTGCGAATCTTAAATAGCGATTTTTAGCGAATCGCTATTTAAGATTCGCAAAACGGAATGTATGTAAAAAATCGCTTTTTTTTAGCGATTCCTTATTAATCTTTATTTGCGAATTCGCATTTTGCGAATTCGCAAATAAGGAATAATTTCCCATGCATTCCTATGGGCCAGGAGGCCCTTAGGAATGATTGTGAAATAATTCTCAAATTGCGAATTCGCAATTTGCTAATCGCAATTTGAGAATTATTTCAAGGGTGCAGGGGTGTCTCATGGACACCCTGCTGCACCCCTGAAACTTACATGTGTGTGCATATGGCACACATACATGCCCTATGGGCATGTATGTGTGTCACATGCCACCTTCAAAATTGTCATATTTTGTTTTTTGAAAGGATATCGCAAATTAACACAAACCTCAAATTGGTGTTAATTTGCGATTCCTTAACCTGAATTCGCAATGTAAAAAAATTTCATACATGGCATTTAAGGAATCGCAAAATTGCGATTCCTTAAATGCTTAAACAAAATAAGGAATCGCAATTTTTTGCGATTCCTTATTTTGCTAATTTCTAATACATCCCAAAAGATGCAAAATGTCCGTTTGCGATTCGTTAAGGCCGAAATTCTGCGATTTTCGGCCTTAACGAATCGCAAAAGGCTTGATACATCTAGGCCCAGGTCTCCCCTTGCTTTCATTATAGGCACACACAGTTCAATGTCTAAAACCAAAAACTCATACGGTCCATCTGTACCCAGCGTCACCGCCTTCTGGCTACATTTGACCCCATCTCGGTTTTTGAGAAGCCCAAGACTGAATTATTGGACTATAAAAGTATAGTATTACTGTATTAGGGTTCATTTTTAATATCAAATTAAAACAAGGTTTGTAGGTTTCTTCTTGGTGAAATTCACAAGATTGATACAAATCCTGTTATTAATGGGGTCTGAAAGCACAACTGTTTGAGCACTTTTTGGTGAGCTCGGTACGGTGTCTGCAGGTTGCTGGTTTGTGTTCTGAAAAGTTCATCTCTTAGACCTTCATCCTTCCAAGTGAGATAAAATGAGCGCCGCAATCAAATTTGTAAAACAAAAACCAATTCAATATGTTATTGTTAGTATTAATATTAAAATATGGATTGTAATACATTAACTTATGTTTTGATGCCCTGAATAAGATACAAGTATTGTTGTAGGTGGGTTTCACTAAGGATTTCTCGATGAGAGAAGAAAACTAATTTATATAAAATGAATAGAAGTCTATTTGGATTTTATAGGGTAGACGTTTTGTGTAAATGGTTTAAAGTAAGAAGATTAATTGGTCCTCATATATATTTCTGGGCCTTTAGGGTACCTTAAGAACGGGGATTTACATTGTATCCATCACTACCTTTCTCACCTTTGCTCTTTCATTTTCCAGTTTTGTTCTTCATCTGCCCCCGTCTCGTCTCTGCCGCTTTCTCCTCTCTGCCCCCTCTTTCCATTTTCTTTTCCCTCCTCCATCCTCAAACAAGCGCTTACACTAATCTCTACCGCCATGAACCCCCCCCCCTCTGGGTTCCTTTTCCGCACCCCCGTGCCCCCAATCACAGGAGGCGTCGGGGCCGCGCGTCCGCTGCCCCAGTGGCCCGCCGGTGAACCCTGCCCAGAGCTGTAATCCGGGCGGGCAGCAGCTGACACAGCCGGTTATCCGTGTCAGCGGGCCCTGTCTCTCCTGGCACGTCCGGGGGGCACCGCCGCCCTGGCATCTGCTGAGTCCCCGCGGGGGCTCGGGTCAGAAGTTCAGGCATTATCCTCCCGCCTTCCGTGGAGCGCGGGCTGCGGGCATCGTGCCAGCCTGGCTGCTCCACGCACGCGGCCAGGGTAACAGGATGTGACGGAGCTGGGGGGCGCACCTTTCCCCTCACCGTGCCCTGAACACTGCTATTTACAGTACTTTCAGTACTAACACTGTGAGATGAGGCATTTATCTTCTCAGATATGAAGTCCCAGATGTTTTAGGTCTTTTCTCCCAAAAGTAAAAAAAAATACCATAACATAACATACGAACAAGCGCTACTTATTAACTTGTGTGTGCAACTTGGATATTTGCATTTGTTGATATCTGATCAGGGAGAACATTTAGGGCCATATGTATCAAGCCTTTTGCGAATCGCAAAGGCAATCGCAAACGGCCTTTTTGCATGTTTTGGGATGTATGAAATATTCGCAAAATAAGGAATCGCAAAGTTGTACGATTCCTTATTTTGCCATAGTATTTAAGGAATTGCAATTTTGCGATTCCTTAAATGCTATGGGGCAGATTTATGAGGCCCATGCACCTCTTTGCGCCGCAATTGCGTCACTTTATTTGACGCAACGGCGGCGCAAACAATGCACCCTATTTACAACATGACGCATCTAGGGGATGCGTCACGTTGTAAAGCCCTGCGCCATAAGGAGGCATTCCTGCGCAGGGGGGGGGCGTTCCTGCGCAGGAACGCCTCCTGAAAGTGGCGGAATGAAATCTATAAGATTTCACTCAGTCACTTTCAGGCCAATTCTGCGTCAAAACCCTGCGTCAAAACCCTGCGTCAAAACCCTGCGTCAAGCAGGCGTAGGTCTTGACGCAGCATTTTGAAGATGGGGCACCCCCGAGCTGCGAGAATTATTGGAATGCATTGGAAATTATTCCTTAATTGCGAATTCACAAAATGCGAATTCGCAAATAAGGAAGATTAAGGAATCGCTAAAAAATAGCGATTTTCTTCATACATACCATTTTGCGATTCCTAAATTGCGATTCCTTAAAAATCGCTATTTAGGAATCGCAAAAGAGTTTGTTGATACATATGGCCCATAGTGATTCTTTGGTCTCTTCCCTCGCTCTCTTTAGTGTGTTAGCTATCTGTGTTGTACCTGTTCTGTATGTGCGAGAGAATTGGGTGATGTTCCTTCAGCTACTGGCACCTGTCCTTTATATCGTTTATATTACGGAAGGTTGCTCTGCTGCTGTCCTTAATTTACTTTTATTGTGTTGTGAAACTCTATATAAAACTTTCAACTACACAAAAGAAAAAACTATTTGTGTTGCCAATGCTGGTTTTAAGGAATGATGTGAAAGAGAGTGAGGGGCATATTACCAACAACTAGCGATAATTATCGCTATGTTGGCTTAGCGGCAATATTTTTATCGCCGTGCTGCGGCGATTTTTATCGCTTAGGAACCTTGCTATTATCAAGGTTTATCTCCTAAGCGATAAAAATCGGCCGAAATGCATGAATATCGCTGAAAAGTCAGCGATATTCATGCATTACCGAGCTAATGCTCTTAGCCATGTTATCCACCTCCCATTGGATAACATGGCTAAAAACTGCTTAGGGGCAAGTGTTAGCTTTTGGAGATATTCGCGCTTAGCGCGAATATCTCCAAAAGTTGGTAATAGGAGATAGCGATGTAAGCGACTGTTTCCAGTCGCTAACATCTTGGCACGCCCACTTTGCATGTCATTAGTGATAAATTTCACTGACATGCAAAGCGGGGCACAAGATGGTCGCTATCTCCTACTAGCTGTCGCTAACAGGTGTTAGCGACAGCTAGGTAATAGGGAGATAATTTTATCTCCGCTTTCTTGGCTTTTAAAGCCAAAAAAGCGGCGAGAAACCCCCTTGATAATATGCCCCTGAGTCCTCACAAAATATGTTTACTTTCGGTTTTAGATGTAAAACAAACGGTTTTAGAAGTTGACTAAAGGACTTTGTGAAATTTGAAAACATGTCTGTCATGTGGTTCGATGTCATGTATAGCACCTTCTGCCAAATCTGGTATTTTACCCACCGGCTCTTTGCATGATGGGGTTTTGAGCGCACAATAAAAGGCAAAACTACAAACGCTACAATACAACATACTGGTGGCTAAAAGATGGGGAAGGCAGACTTGGGAAATGAAAAATTAAATGTTTCTCCTGACTTTCTGCCTTTTTTCTTGTAGTCAATCATGGGTTAAACAGGCCAATAGGTGGAAGGCTAGAGACAGATTTTCAAATGCCGATTTCAGCATCTCATTGCTAACGGACAAATATTATCTGTCTTTGGAAAACCAAATCTCTCTCAGACACAAAGAAAGGAAACACAATAGCCACTTATACAGCTACAATACTATTAATTCCTTAAAAGCAAATGCTACAAAAACCAAAGTTTTAATTATTAGGCAAAGGAATAAAACACATCAGTTGACATGGTACTTGGGTCCCTTAACAATAACCTAAGTCGGTAAATACAACTACCTTGGTGTCTGTCTGTTGGACACAGGCAATTCCTTCTTGTGGAGCAGTGTGGCTCAATGGTTAGAGCGGCAGACCCTGATGCAGAGGTATTTCCCGGGACCAGGGTTCAATACCCGCCTCGGCGGGTCTTGGGCTCAATTTCCTCAGACCTGATCATTCTCGCCTCAGTGCCTATTCTAATCATGGGTCCCACTCTGCGACTCTGGGCAATAGCTTGCTTAATCTCCACAACGGCCCCAACAGCGCTGGGATGCCTGGCTTCACCTTGGGGGTGCCCAGGACTGGACATTTCACAGGGAAAAGCCATGAAGGGTTCCACAGCGGTATGCCTACAGCACCAAGAAACCCCGATTGGGGTATAAGTGTGCTTTACAAGTACAAATTCATTTCATTTCATTTTCCTTCAGACAAGGGCCATAGAGGAAAAGGCAGCTGAAACATCTGTCCAAGCTTACCTTCATCCCAAATTATGGAGCCCAACAGCTGATGGGATCCAAATAGTAACTCGTGCCAAACTGCTACCCACTATAATCTATGGGCATCTCGCCTTCCTAGGAGTGCTCACAAGCACACTAGAGCTGTGCCCCCAAGCAGCTTACAGAGAAATATTTGGGCTTCCAAAATTCAAAAGATGAACATTGACACGGCTGGAGTTAGGGCTGGTGCATTTGGATGCTGAATGCAAAAAGGACTTAATTAAATATTACCATGAATAGATTACTGCAGAACAAGATACCATGAAAGGAGCTTTGCCAGTGATTTTTCAACACGCAAAGAGCACAAGGTACCCTAGCAGTGCTTCCACTATACTTAAATCTGGTCACAGATAATCTAAAAAATCCAGCCGACAAGCATACTAAAGTAACAAGGAAAGCACTTTTCCAAAGAACAATATGTGAACGAAATTAGGCATTTCACAGGAGCTTTAGGGTTCAATAAATCCCACAAGAATGTAATAGGCCAGCCCTACTTGAGAGCGGTCAAGAGGAGACAAGCCCTAAGGAACATTTTATTGACCAGACTCCTGACACTGCCTCTATGGGAATTCAGAGTTCACTGGGAAAGAGGCAGTGTAGACTGTGTCCATATACCCTGGAATATGTGGTCCATTTAAATGTAAATGTGGGTGTACTTGTAAAGCGCACTGCGACTCCATGGAGTATCCTGGAGCTGAAGACCGCTGGGGAACCCGTCCTGGTTTTCCCTGTGAGATGGTCCCTTTCTGGGTATCTCCAAGGTGAAACCAGGCATCCCCGGCATCTGTGGGGGGCCGTTGTAGAGATGAGGCAAGCTTAATGCCCAGAGTTGCCGAGTGTGTTCCCTGGTTAGAGTAGGCACCGAGGCGAGAATTATCGAGTCCATTTTGACCCTGGTCCACGACCCTGCCACGTCAGGAATTGAACCCTGGTCCCGGGCCGTTCTCTGCTTACGGGTCTGCCGCCTCTAACCAGTGAACCACACCACTCCACTAGTATGTTTTCTCCATGTAGTATGCTTCTGCCCAGCACATCTTCCTCAAAGGTGAATCTTTCGGAGACCAATTTTCTTGCATCATGGTGTTAGAACTTGCAAAGAGGCAGGGCCATATTATCATGAACGGCGATAACATTATTGCTGCTTTAGCAGAATGAAACTGCCGCTAAAGTGGCGATAAGGGGCTTGATAATATGCCCTTGCGAATTCCCATAGAAGCCCAGGTTTGATGTCCTTCACACCAGAACCTGGGCTTCTATGGAAATTTACAAGGCCATATTATTAAGCCCCTTATCGCTGCTTTAGCGGCAGTTTCCTGCCGCTAAAGCGGCGATAATGTTATCGCTGTTCTTGATAATATGGCCCTAGGTGTCTTATGTCTACAACCGCGATGTTCCCATGGAGCCAGCACAATCTGCTAAATTCTTTGCTATGTCAGGAAGGCTATTGAGGGGACACAGGGGCATATTATCAAGGGGGTTTATCTCCGCTTTTTTGGCTTTAAAAGCCAAGAAAGCGGAGATAAAATGATCTCCCTATTACCAAGCTGTCGCTAACACCAGTTAGTGACAGCTAATAGGAGATAGCGACCATCTTGGGCCCCGCTTTGCATGTCAGTGATATTTATCACTAATGACATGCAAAGTGGGCGTGCCAAGATGTTAGCGACTGGAAACAGTCGCTAACATCGCTATCTCCTATTACCAACTTTTGGAGATATTCGCGCTAAGCGCAAATATCTCCAAAAGCTAACACCTGCCCTGAGCAGTTCTTCACCATGTTATCCAATGGGAGGTGGATAACATGGCTAAGAGCATTTGCTCGATAATGCATGAATATCGCTGACTTTTCAGCGATATTCATGCATTGCGGCCGTTTTTAGCCGCTAATAGCAAGGTTTATCTGCGATAAAAATCGCCGATGTGCGCCGATAATTTTTGTCTCTAAACAAGTTAGAGACAAAAATTATCGCTAGTTGTTGGTAATATGCCCCACAGTTTACACATGTGTTTGGTATAGTACGCTGCACTAATGGTGAACTTGCACTGATTTCAATCACGAATGACCTATGAATGCTGATCAGCAGATCTGCTTTACTTCTTGCCAGTCTTTGGCTGAGGTTTTAAAGTATTAATGGCTTGATATGCCAGTTTACAGCTACGATTTGTATCGTCAGTCTGATAACTTCAAGAACCCAAATCCCATATTTATCTCTTTTATGAACATTTGCCTGCAACAATGAAATGATTTTATTCTGACAGCACTGCTTGAGTTATATGTGATTTTAACCACGAGATCGAAATGCAATAAGTGCATTAATTACTTCGAAACATTGCCCAGTGGACTGCTCGCACCACACGTTGCACTTTTAGAGAAATGCTTTTGCACCTCTTTGAATTATATGCTGGTTCTAATCATGATACAAAACTGTAATAACCACATCAATTGAGTAGAAAGATTGGCCATTGGGCTGTCCGCACTGCACCTCACACTTTTGGTGAAATGCATTTACACCAGTGCTTGGAATGGATTGGATTCTGCTCCATGGGAGGTTTATCGTACTGACCTCAATTCCTCTCTACACGATTTCCTTCACGTGCATTCATTTGGTTTTAATCCTCGGCATGCTTCGCCGCTGTTTGTACAACTTGATATTCTTGTTTACATCTGTGATCTGCACCGCCAGCAGGGCCGGCCTTAGGCATGTGCAAGCTGTGCACCTGCACAGGGCCACCAAACCCCTGGGGCCTCCACGCCAATATATATCCTTAATATAATAATCCTCTGAGGATGGATACATATTTGCGTGGTGGCCCCTGGCAGGGATTTGGCGGCCTCCAGCTCTGTTCCACTTCTTAACAACCTGTCCCGCCCCTCCCCCCTCCTGAGCTCCGGGGGGGGGCTCTGCCCCGCCCGGACCCCCTCTTCCGGGGTCCCTTACCTACGCTCCCTGCCCAGGGCCACCATGAGCCTAGAGCCGCCCCTACCGCCAGCTTTGCAACCTCACGACTCGAGTTTTATTGATCGCTTTTACGAACATGCTGCAATAATGACATTATTGTATCTCGACAGCACCGCTCGAGTTGTATGTCATAGTAAACATGATGTAAACATGCGACAAGCACATTAACTGCTTTGAGACACCCGTCATTTGGTTTCTCATACCGCAAGTTACACTTTTTTGTGAAATGCATTTGGGTTTGTTCGAATTGTATGTTATTTTTAACCATGATATGAAAATGTAATAACATCACTAATTCATTTGAAAGATTGGCCATTGGGTTGACCGTACTGCATCGTGCACTTTTAGTGAAATGTTTTTGCACTAATATTTGGAATGGTCAGTACACTACTCCATGGAAGATTTATCATATCAATCGCTGCTTGTGTGACATACTGAAAATTCCTTTAATGTGCAATTTTGTTCTTGTGTAGATTTTTATCACACTGATTATATTTCCTTTTTCCTACCAAATGCTTCTTGCATGTATGCAATATGATGTTATTGTGAAGATTGTAATCAGTCATACAATAAACGTATTACTTACTTACTTGTCCACTTATACAGGGTTAGCTGAATTATGCGACAGGGATAGCAGTATTATTTTTATGTGCAAAAGTTGATGTGGTCCAGCCACTGAATTGTGAAGCTTGAAATCAGAGACCAGGTTGGATTTGCATCAATAATTTGGTGATTTTCTAAGCGCTGTGTGATCTGGAGCAGCAAACTCTATCTGCATGTCCTCAAAGTGTATGTGTACAGTAACAAAAAAACGGGGAAAAAAATCATTCTTTGCTATTAATGTGTCATTGACCAATTGAACACTATTCACCTCCTCACTGATCTGTGCAGGGAGTAATCATTAATCTACAAAATAAAATGAGGAAAATGCCAAAATGACCCCTGTTGGAGGTGGTAGTGACATTCTGCCAAGACGTTTGAGGATAGAACATATAAAACACATGAATGGACAAATTGAATATAATTGTGGTGTAAAGCACTCAGAACCTGCTTGTGACAGACAAGATTTAGGAAATGCCAAAGGTTTTTTCAAGGCAGTATCAAGACCAAGTATTTCTCTGCCCCCTCTAATGCACAGGAAAATATTGCTATAGACTAAGAAGCAAACCAGTTGACAGAGATAAGGCTTGGTGCATCACAAGAGGACATTTAGTCAGATTAATATACAGTAGATTGCAAACCCAGCCCAGCTGGTGATGTCCAATAGGTTTACACCCCAGTTTCACACAGGCAACAAATAGAAAACCAAGCATCCAGCAATGAATCCAATATCTCTGATATTTCTAAATCTATGTCAGGCAGATCACTACAAGAGCATGATTCTGATTTAGATAGTATTACAGATGTTGACTCTGTGGAGAACAAAATGAGATCAATGCCTTAAGCTTCCTAGTGCTCCTTAAAAAAACAACAGGAACGGCTAGAATAGCATGAATGACAGCACATCCTGAAAAACAAACACAATTGGAGGAAAAAGTGAAATATAGACCTGGGACAATATCTTCATTCCTATACCACATATCTCCACTACAGGTAAAGGAAAATGCAATAGAAACAGTGTTTAAGAGACTTCACATAAAAAGAGGACTCAGAAAAGCACTCCCGAAGTTTGTCTTTATGTTTGGTGGGGATACCAGAGAACGTTGAAGGCAGCACCTTGATAGAAGCTTTCTTATGTCAGTTGAATAAAGAGATAATTCTCCCATACCCAACGGGCCAAGAAGATTTAACGAGAGCTAGGGCGCATTGAACACCACTTCAGAAAACAAAATCCAGTGGATCCGCTCAAACCATCATTGCCTCCTTTAAAAAAGTTTGATTAAAATAACAGGCTCTATAAAGAGTCTGAAGTGGGACGTCAATTGTTTCCCTGGAGGCTGCTGCTTCAGGATTTTTCCAACCTCTTCTCTGAAAAATGTGCAACACAGTAGAGGGATGAGTAGACTTATGGATCTTGGCCCTTAGTGTGGGAGTGGGTTGTGAGGGTAGCTGTAGGGTAAAGGAGACGTGGGAACAATTTAAAAATGGGATTTTATAATGGTAAACGTCTTTGGGCGTATTTCAGGAGAGCCCTACCCCTCTGAATCCCCAGGAGGAACTTCTTCTGCAATTAGCATCATTTTCTTCTTTGATAGTTACGGGTGGAGACTATAATTCAAACTTATTTGAAAAGGTTGTATTTTAAAGACTCCTGAAAGCAACAGATGATAAAAGAGAAGCCAAACCAAAGGTCTCAAAGGTCCAACCTAATGTTTGGTACACACAGCACCCACTTGAGGCTGACAATATCTATCTTAGTAAAGAAATACTGACGGTAAGCAAGATTAGATTTTTGCTGATTCTCCAAGAAAATTAGATGTGTGGAGAGTAGTTTATTACCAGCAGTTCTCTCAGACCTCGCTCCTATTTATGTTTTATGTCAGGCCGCCGCTGGTATGAAGAATAGTGCAATTAGAAATATTGGTTGACAATTAGATATATCTTTATCAAGGGACTCAGAATGCTTGGAGACCGTTAAAAAGCACTTATTTTGCATTATACAAGGGTTCATCCACACTGAAAATAATATAGGCTTTAAAGTTGGTGTTAGAAGTATATACATCACCCAAGCAGCCTATAGAAGTAAATAAGAAGGGTAGTGATACAGTAAGTTGGAAAGAAGCTTACACTAATTCAACAAGAAAGTGCACACTAAGGATCCATTAAGGAAAAATTATGAAAGCAAAGACGGAAAAAAAAATGATCAGTCCAAAAATAGTTTACTAACAAGTCTTTGAAGAAGAGAATAAATTGGTTAACTACTAAATTGCAATGCTAGGGCTCAAAATATAAACAAGCAGATTATCAAAATCATAAATAAAGAAACAGGAAGGTAAATAGAGAACATGGAAGGAAGCAGACATTTTTTTTTAAATGTTATCAAAAACTGTATTAAGAAGCTCTGTACCCAGATCAATGTAAGTTCGGAGACTTTTAGCAACAGCTGGCCTCAAAAACATTACTAATTGTTGCATGAGAAGCTAGGAATCTAATACCATATGAAAAACTAGATAAAAGTGCAGAGATCCGAAGACGGTAAAGCCAACTGCACCGTTAAACATTGATGACAAAATTCTAATGGAATTATTGTCAATAACATTAGCCAATCTAATGCTGAATATAACACATTCAAATCAAACCAGCTGTAAGTTTGGATGGGGTTTGGCATTTAAATATGCAGTATTTGCATGAGGCTCTGGATTATCAGAATAAATTGATAACCCCCATATAAGTTTTTATTTTAGATGAAGAAAATGCTTTGACTTTTTGAACTGGGCATATTAGAGGAGATACTGAATGTAACAGATTTCTCTATCTGATTCACGGGCTAATTATGTCATTCTACCAAAGTTCTACCACAAATTTGTTGTTAATTGGCAGATTGGTAGAATCAATTACGCTTGAGAGCAGGTCCGCACTGGGATGCCCCTTTTCCCTAGTGATGTTCCTTCTTTTTTTGGAACTTCTTCTAGTACACAATCATAAACAAGTTAGCATCTATAGATTTATAGGTTACCTCTAAGATGAAGCTATAAGCTGAAGACATTGCCTTTTTTATAGCAGAAAACGAGACAAATATCAATATGACCTTTAGGCTAATCCAAAGTTTCACAAATACATGGTTGGGATGCAGTGCATAATGCCCATACCTCTACATGCCAGTTCTATGTAATGCGTATCTCCAAATCTCCTTAGAATGCATGTCTGCAGAATAAGAAGAGGATTTGAGTGTACGCAGAGTGTGAACACAACATGGGCAGAAATGCCACATCTTAGGAGGGCACACTTCACTAAACACATGAGTGAAGGTTCCATGTAGCCCTAAACATCTCACATGACTTGCAGATGTTGGAGGCCACCTGTAATACTTAAAATATAAGTTCCTTTTTATAATGTCCTTGCTAGTAAATTGTAATACACAGGTGCAGCAGTCGAGAATTGCTGTTTAGGAGTAAAAGTATGTGAAATTTGCGTCATTCGCTTTTGCATAGTTACTAGAAGTTCCGGCAAAAATATGTGAAATTACACATATTTTTGCAAAGTGCAAAACTGTCACTTTGAGCTATATTTTCAAACAAAATGCTTCTTTCTGTCAATTTTATGGTGCGAGGGCACATTTAAAAAAACAGTGCAACAACAGCAGCTCACATTCGACTGTTCCTGTGCATTTGAAGAAAATATTAACAAACATAGGACATGGGAGGGCAACTTCAATATTCAAATATCTTCTCACATTTAAACGCCAGTTCATCCATGAATCAGATACTGATGGTCAAGAGTTATTTAACAATCAATTTGTCGAAATTAATACATTGTTTGAGCCCAGGAAATGTTTAAATCCTTTATTCATGAATCTAGAAATTTCTCCATAAAATGGCTCTAGTTCCAATACAAATGACCCAGCCAATTCGTTTTGCCCCTACCTTTGGACTTCATCAGGTCAATTATTATTGTTGTTGAAATTTCAGTAGCAAACGGCACTCCACACAATCCTATGGTGTCCATTCATATTTCAGATTGTTTTGCTGTTCAGCCTTTGTTTTGTTTGCAATAGGTCATGATTCAGAAGGCCCACCCACCACCCAGTTTGTCACCATGTCATGATAAACATTTTGGACAGTGGACCTTCTAAATAGGTAGAAAAACAGCATGCTAACTTTGACGAATTTATTACTACAGGGCAAGGCTACACCCTGCTCCCATGTGGCTTTGTAGGATTCCACATTAGGGAATCAAGACCTATTATGGCTACTCAAAGGTGACTAGTACCTTACCTTGCAGGCAAGATGGTGCTGCATGCAGGCTTGAATTGACTGATTATGAAACCAAGGCATTTATATATTTGATATCCTGACGAAAGCCCTTGAACCTAGTGGCCTTATTATAGGGGTTGAAACATGTCAAGAAAATATTAGAGTCAAAGCAAAGGACCATAATATCCTTACCCCCTTTTGAGAGTTTTTAATCATACAAAAACAGCCATTAATACAGTGAAACCGAGGTTGGTTTGAGGTATTTTTTATCTTTTTAGGTGCCCCAGTAGTAAGAATTTTTAAAGTGCACCCTGAAATATAGTCAAGCCCATACTGGGTTTTAGGGATCAGGATGGGACCCAATGATGAAGCATGTTGCTAAAAGAGTAGGTGAAGATCTAACAAAAAGGAAATACATCTTTTCTTTTCTCTAATATGGGCAGGGTACCATTTATAAGGAAGCCTCATTTTTAGGCATGAGATACTCATTTGTTTTTTTATCTGATTGATATAATGAGAGTGAATCCTTTGGCCTGTTAATTGAAAGTCTCTCTTCCCTCCTTGATAGTAGGGCTCTGGTTGGGACTTTGCTTCAGGTGTGTTGATTTTGAAGGAATACACATCACACCACAGTAGAACCAATAACACTCAAGAAATCTGACTTTATTGTTAAAGGGGATTTTAAATTACAACTCAAATGAGTACAAAAAAGGCATTTCTCTAGCCGTTCCCAAACTGAAGTTATCACTTAATAAATGTTTGCGGTAACCCTGCATTAGTCTATGGGAGGCTAGACTTGCCAGAGTGTAAAAAGACTTTTGGGGTTCTTTCACTACCATGACATGTGAAAACGTATGTACCCATGTCCTACTTTTTACTTACCATGCACCCGGCTTTATGAGCCTTTAATGCCTATATTAGAGGTGATTTATATGTTTTAAAAAGCATTAGCAAAGCCAGGAGTTCTGACTTATGCAAGAGCAATTGGCTTTGCCAACGTGTTTTAACCATGGTGTTCACCAACGTGGCTGTTGTTTAGGCTAGCTAAAAGTAAGTGGTCCAGAGGAAAGTGTACTGGTGTGAAGTGGAGTAGAATGGCATAGAGTGGAGTGGCGTAGAGTGGAATGGCATAGAGAAAAGTGTTGTAGAGTGGGGTGTCATGGAGTGTCATGGATTTGCATAGAGTGGAGTGTTGTAGAGTGAGGTGTTGTGGAGTAGAGTGGAGTGATGTAGAGTGGAGTGGTGTAGTGTGGAGTGGTGTAGAGTGTGAAAGAGTGGAGTAGCAAAGAGTGGCATGGAGTGTCATAGCGTGGAGAGGCATAGAGTGGAGTGGTTAGAGTGCTCTAGAGTGGAATGGCATAGAGTGGCATAGAGTGGCGTAGAATTGAGTAGAGTGCTGTAGAGTGGAATGGCATAGAGTGGTGTAAAGTGGAGTGGCATAGAGTGATGTAGAATTGAGTAGAGTACTGTAGAGTGGAGTGACGTAGAGTGTCATAGAGTGGAATGGAGTAGAGTGTCAGAGAGCGGAGTATCATTGAGTGTCATAGAGTAGAGTCGAGTGACCTACAGTGAAGTGGCCTAGAGTGGTGTTGAATGTTGTAGAGTGGCATAGAGTGGAGTGGCCTAGAATGGCATGGAGTGGCAAAGCATAGAGGGGAGCAGAGTGTCATGGAGTAGAGTGTCGTAGAGCACAGTGGAATAGAGTGGGGTGCTGCAGAGTGGAGTATCATAGAGTAGAGTATCATAGAGTGAAGTGATGTAGCGTGTCATGGAGAAGAGTATCGCAGAGTGGCATAGAGTGGCGTGCCGTACAGTGGAGTGTCATAGAGCAGAGTATCGTAGAGTGAAGTTGAGTGGAGTGTCGTAGAGTGTATTGGAGGGTTGTAGAGTGGAGCAAGGGAATAGCTAGAAAATTAAAATAACCCCCACTTTGAGCCATACCTTTTGTAACACTGAGCATGCAAAGCCATTGAACCTGACCCTCCTTAGAAGAGCTTCATTCACACATTTATCTCCCTTTCAACCATCTCATCTATCCATCTTTTCACCTTTCCATCTATCCATCCATCAACCTGTTCTTTCAAACATCTTATCTATCCATTCTGACTTTCCTTTGATCCTTTCATCAACATGATCCTCCTTTCATCTTTCCATCCACTCACACATCCAACTATATGTTCTTCATCCCGCCTTCCTTTCATTGTTTCATATATACATTCTTGCACCTATCAATATTTCCCTGTATCTTTCTATTTATCTACTCATCAATCCTCACCTCCTTGAGTAAGCATTGGACTGCTCTGTCTTGCTACCCTGAGAGAGTCAAATGCTGGAGAGGAGTACTTGGTTATCCAGCTTTGGGTCCACTAGTACTTAGGCCCCAGGACACCAGCGGGGGAATACTCCAATTGATGGAATCGGAGCACAGTAACCCCTGTGTGCCCTGGTGTCCAGGAAGCCATGGCTCACAGTGTTGTAAAGTGAAAGGGTGCTGTTCTGTGGAGTAGAGTTGAATGTAGGAGATTTCCATAGTCTGGAGTATAGTGGAGTGTCGTGGAGTGGGGTGGGGTGGCATGGAGTAGAGTGTCGTAGACTGGAGTATCAGAGTGGAGTGGCGTAGAGTGGAGTAGAGTAGCCTAATGTGAAGTGGCATAGATAAACATGGAGTGGCTCAGAGTGGCATTGAGTGGAGTAGCATAGAGTGGAAAAAAGTGTTGTACAGTGGAGTGGCATAGCGTGACGTAGAATTGAGTACAGTGTCATAGAGTGGTGTGGAATGGAGTGGGTTAGAGTGGGTTGGATTATCGTAGAGTGGAATATCATATACTAGAGTAGCATAGATTGAAGTGGTCCAGAATGGAGTGGCGTAAAGTCGAGTGACGTAGAGCGGAGTAGAGTGGCATAGAGTGGAGTAGAGAGGCATAGAGATGTGAAGTGGCATAGAGTGGAGTGGCGTAGAGTGGAGCAGAAAAGAGTGGCATAGAGTGGACTAGGATGGAGTGGCGTAGAGTAGAGAACTGTGTCATAGAGTGGAGTGTTGTAGAGTGGAATGGAGTGGCCTAGAATGACTTGAAGTGGAGTGATGTATCATAGAGGGGAGCAGAGTGTGGTAGAGTAGAGTGTTGCAGAGCATCATAGAGTGGAGTTGCATACAGTGGAGTGTGCATGGTGTGGTAACACACTGCCATTACAGACAACACATTTTCAATTGAAATGATCATTATATTGGCACAGACATACAGTTTTACTGATAAAACTATCCAGTGCGCAAACGATAATGTTTGGAAACGGCATCACCTTATATATGGGCTTGTTTCAATCGAATCAGAATATCTGTTCCCACCACACTTCAGAATTTACAAAAGAAATTGCTCTTTTGTGCTTTCCTATTTTTGATATAGTTTGAAATATTTGTATAGCTCATTTACAGACATTTGAATATAGCTTTATGCTAAAAAAAAATAACATCCTATAGCCTTTCCTGTGGCACACCCCTAGAACTCGTTGCAATATAAATTCTCTCACTTTAAAGTTAGAGAAAGAAAAGTAAATGACAAGCTCCTGCTAAAGACAGAGCCTGACATTTGAACTCTGCCTTTTAATGCACAGGAAATGTGATAAGATAAGAACAAAATGTAAACTGTTTATAGAAAGAGAGCACTTGTGGAACAATACAAGGAATGAGTCAGAGAGATGGTAAACAGTCTATGCTCCTCAGGAGGGACAAAGACTTGCTGGACAGCATAAAACAAATAAATCCAGCAAATAGAAAGCAGGCAAATGTAAGTTACAAACCACAAAGCTAATGGTAAGCAATGGGTGGAATGGATTCCCAAGGAAGCTTATAGAATGTCCCCATAAAAAGGGGGATTTAGACTTGGCTAAAAGTTTATTTTGCCAAGTCGAGACAGCAGTCATAAATCCAACTAAAAATGGGTTCAGCAAAAATAGGGTTGTGAAGGCAATGACCTAGGGGAATACCACACAAAATACGGTAATTTCCAACAATGTCCACATAGTGCACAGAGGGTGTGATTGAGCCATTATTACCTGACAGAGTGACCAGCAGTCACCATGTCCTGAATATATTAAGGACCTTGCACTGAAATACGTGTGTGTCTCCTCAGTGGCACACATTTTTTAAAATAAACCTATTGAAACACATTAGCAAAGATATAAATGGCAACTGTCCATCACATCATTGTAGTGAGAGACTGCACCTATTCTCATGGAACTTCTGCCTTCGTTCTTCTGGCTTGTCTTGTACAACGGTTTCTTGCTGTCTTTCATATCCCACACCAGTTGTCTTGTTTGTGCATTTTACACCTCCTGCCCTTGGTAGCTGCCCATCCGTCAGTCATTTCTGGAAAACCTGAGCACCCTTCAGGTCCCTGACTGTTGTGACTTTCATGATGTGTGCTCTATCTGGCTTCATGTACCACTGTGGGTGAGAAGGTTTGCAGTGATGATCTCCCCAGCAGGGAACAGTAAATCCAGCTGTGATCTCCAGCAGTTTCGTTCTCTGACCTGTGCAAAGCACTGACTCTATGGTACTTAAGAGTGCACCGCTCCGATGTAGGGTCAGTGAGTGATTCACTATGCCTGGAGACATTACGGGCCTCATTTACTATATATTGACACACAGCAGCGCAGCAAGCTTTCCTGCTGCGCTGCTGTGTGTCAAAATAAAAAGGCATAAATGCACTATATCTGGAAGATGTGGCACAATCCTGGGAAATATTTAGTATTGTATAGATTGTTATTCCCCTCTTTTCCCTGGCCTTAAGTAGTATGAGAGGGGGTCCCCCTTTTTTGTTCTTCTACCCTGTACTGGTGCACAAACAGCAGTTATGCGCCAACGCAGACTCCCTTGTGCTAAGTGTAGGAGGGTGAATACCTGACTATGGTTACCCCAGATTTTTTCCTTGTGTTTAGCTGGTTTTCGACTTAGTTGGCCTGGGACCCTGCTAATCAGGGCCCCAGGCTATCTGCTCTCTCTTTAAAATGGACTCCATGTACCCTAGGTGCATAACCCCTGTACAGTGTACTACAGGTACACAGGGCATGGGTGCATCCAAGGCCTACCAGGGGCTGCAGCATTTCTTTTGCCACCCCTGGCTGGCCATCCAAACTGACACAACTGGCTGATCACTCAGCTGGGGCAAGGTCGTATAATCACCCCTTGCTTAGATATAGTATACCTATATCTAAACCTATATCTGGACACATATACACCTATAAGTCACTCCTATGGCAGGCCTTAACAATCCTGGAGGCAGAGTGCTTGGTTTTATGTGAGATGGTGCTCTAGCACGATCTGAGCCTGTCTGCAGCTTTCGGAACCATTTCCTTATAGCTGTTCCAGGGTATTGCCATATCATATACTCTTAAGTGCATTATAATACTTGCAGTTATTGCTAACTTTGGTTTGGCTTTATCAAAACATGTCGTGTAAGATGTCATACACTTTGGAATACTACCCCCTCGCCAGTTCTGGTGACGGGGGTAGCATTCCACCCTTCTAGAGGGCTAAGACATGTGGGTAACAGTAAATGCGGTTAAAACTAACCAGAGCCTCAGCATCACAAAATGGTTGCTGCTGCCACAGACACAAGTCTGGCCTCCTGCTGCTGACCGAAACTTGGCAGGGGAGGCTTGGACAAAAGGTTTCCTGTCACAGGGAGGTGTTACACCACCCCAGACAGGAGATAGTGGATTGTGGCAGGCAGGGCGAGTGAAACTAGACACTGCCTGGGGCACACAAGGTGTCCCATGCATAGCCCAGTTCAAACCGGTGCTGGGGCACTCCAGCCCCAGCTCTGGCGCGAAACTGGACAAATTAAAAGGGGTGTAACCACCCCCTTTTTGGGTCCCTCCCATAGGAGGGACATAGCAGGATATCCAGCCCTTTGATTTGGAATAAAGGTAGGAACTGTGCCCATAGACGGTAGATAATCTTGACTGAAACATTGAAACAAAACTCTGGACCCTTCGACATCCCACTCGACGTGGAAGACTGAAGAATCTCCCTTGTGGTCAAGGAGTGACCACCCTGTGCAAACAGGCACCATCCAGCACCCAATAGTTTGCTTTGTTGCAGCTCCAGCCAGAGCTCGAGCGACAGAGATCAACAAGAACCAGATTCCCAGACATCCAACAGTCTGATCCACAGCAAAGCTGAGACCCGTGGAGGTGACGTGAGATGTGGGACCGGCCATCTTGAAAAGACTGTGAAGTGCTGACCGTGCAGCTTCCGAGGCACCCTCGAAGCTGTGCATTGGGGTTTGAGAAGCCCCAGCTCCGAGCAACTCGTGCACCGAAGATCACCCCTCCACACTCACCGAGTGCTGCGTGGGCCCTTTTGCATTTGCCTGCTTGACGCATCTGTCCGGTCACTTGCCCATTGGCTAGTGGTCCCTACGACAACGAATCTTTAAAACTACTCTGCTAGTCTGGTTGCTCCAGACTGGCCCTCGTTCCCCTGAAAAGGAGCAACCTCTCTGACCTTGCTGGTCCGAGAAGCGATCTTTAGATCCTGCGTGGGTTGCATTTGCCAAGGCCTGTTGACTCCGATCCAGAAGCCAACACTGCCGACAGTGAGAACCTTTGTGGGACAGCTCGTGATCCACTCCTGGACATCCTCAGTGACCCAGAGTCCATGTGGCAGTGGAGACAAGTTTCTCAACAACCACTTGATTGCGCCCGACATCGCCTAGTTCCTTCCTGGTTCCATCCTAGTCACTGGCTAGTGACCCAGACTCTGTCCCCTCTGCTTTCAGGTACTCCACATCTTCGATTCACCCTTTCGTTCCAACCGGACTCTTCTCTTCTGGCCGCCTTCAGCATCTTCATCTCCAGGCTCCATAGATCTCCACGGCGAAACCCGACACACTTTGGCACCTATGCACCCGCTTCCTGTGGGTGAGGTAACGAAACAACACCGGTGCTCCTGTAGTGGTTTACACGTCTAGTGTCCTAGTTTTAAGTGGCTACGTTCTAGTCCAGTCGGAAGACTTCCAAAGCAGTAACTTTATAACTTTTACGCACCATTGACTTTGCATTGGTGCATGCGTGTGCTTTTAGCGTTGCACCGGAATCCCGCGGGCTACTCCCGTCCTAACTACAGTTAGTCCAGTGTAGTCCCAGCGATTCCCAAGGCCCTAGGCCTTACCACTGTTCGTAAAGCGGTTCTTATACCACTTATTTAATATATGGTTTGAGTGGCCACCGGGCCTATCCATAATTGTGCAACTTTTGTAGGTTTAACTGGGCTTTTGTTTAAACGCTTGTGCCTCTGCCCTCATAAGGAGTACAGAGGATTATTCTAGTAATAAATACATATATTTTTATAATATATAACTTGTGTGGTGTCCTTTCATTTGATATTACAGGATTACATATGGTAAAACAGCTGGCTTCACATGCCCTCTTGAGTTAAGCCTAAGACTGCTTAGTCCTTGCTACCCCTAGGATAGCTTGTCTATAAGGTTGACTTTACAACCACCACCATGAGGGTTGTTTGGACTGATACAAGGTGCTCACTAGAATAGTGAACATCATATACCAGGCCAACTTCTCACACTAAGGTGCAAGGGTTGATTGTTATTGTGCATGAAGGGATACCTTCCTGTACAAAAAAGATCATTAACCCCTTCACCGCGAGGGTAATTCCCCCACGGCGCGGGTGTCCCGCGTCTGCGGTGCTCATGACGAGCCCAGCTCGTCATGAGGCACAGTGATTCCCCGGCACAGGCGGGGAATCAATTTTACATGGGCGGGCCGCGGCTGTTATGACGAGCCTAGCTTATGATGAGCACAGCTCCACTGTGCCTCATGACGAGCTGGGCTCGTCATAAGCACGCAAGAGTGTTAATGGTGTTTTGCTCCGTTTTTGTGTGCTGAAGAATGCAGCACACATAGAAAGAACAAAAAAAGGCGCGGAATGAATCTTGGAATTTGTCAGATTCCATGGATGTTGATTGGAAACACCTACAGCAACTCCCATGGAACGCCCCTTTTATGCAGAGTCATGTGTGCAAGGGGGCCATATTTACAAAGCCATGAAAAATCATGCATGATGACTTTACGTCGCCTTGTAGATATGGACAAGCCCATTACACTGGTGGTGCGTCATCCACACAGTGTGTTCACATCAGCGTTTTGATGTGAATTATCCCCTGCTGCCAGATTTGTAGCTGTGCCATTAGAACCTGAGTGCTTTTGGCAGAGCCCCGGTGCATTATGGAAGCCACAGTCCACCATTGACGGGAAAGAAAAAAGCTTGAAGTAGTGTGCATGGACCACACTGCATACCCACGGTCTCTGCTGCCGAAACCCAGTCCTTCTGATTGTACACTAAATGCCTGATAGGGGTTCTCCTAGGAAGGGGTTCCTTGCATCCTTTGTAGAACAACCAGTTTCTGGGGTGGCTCCTCCGTTATGGTGGAGGAGCGTCGCCCCTCTGATCAGAGCAAGGAGATAAAAAAAATATTTGATAATAAAACAATTTATTATCATTTTATTTTTCCCTGGTGGAGCCGAGTGGCCCAAGTCTAAGGCGGGTGGTAGCAGGCTGAGCAGGTAGGAGAGTTGTGCACTGTAAGAGCACATGTCGGTTTGACCGGCCACCTTGGGACGGCCAAACCGACATGAGCACTTACATTTCTCCAACCCAGCTTTGTTGCACAGCCAGGTGGAAGAAGAAGCACAGGCTACCTGTCTCGGCGTGAGCATCAGTCCAGCCCGCTCAGACCAATCCTGGGTCTTCTCTCAAGCTGGGTAATAGCATGAGAGCAGCGTCTTGATTGGGTGGGGAGTATGGGAGCTTGTGCAGAGCACGCAATCCTGGAAGAAGCTGGTCTCCAGCAGCAGCAGGTAAGACCTGTTTATAAATATATTATTCCCCCCCCCCATGCTGACCCTCCACTTTGTTTTGGTAGCAGCCGCCACTGGCCAGTTTGGAGCCCCAGCTCGGCTCCCCTGCATCTGAGCTAAACCTTCCAGTGAAGCAGCAAGATTTCGTCTGGGATAAGTGACCCTTCTTTTTCAGGTGAATATTATTTTTAAACCGGTCACAGGTTAGTGGAAAGTTCAGCTACCGGCAACTCCCCTGAGACTGTCCTTTTAACCCCTTGGCTGCGGCGGTAATTCCGCCGCGGCGCTGGGGTGGAGGGGGGTCGCGCGGCTGCCATGCTTGTGACGCAGCCACGCCGTCATGAGCCACGGGCGGGCTGTGCTTATGACGGCCTGGTTCCGTCACGACTCCGCCCACTCACTAATTCGCCCGCAAAGGCGGGTAATCAGTGCCGCTTGGGCGGAGCGGCCGCGGCATGACGGAACCACGGCGTCATGAGCACACGCCACCCGTGGCTCATGAAGGCGTGGTTCCGTCACAAGCATGGAAGGGGTTAAAGGGGACTTTCCGACTACCTGCCCCTGCATTCTGTCTGTGGAGAATAGTATTTCCCATACATCCTGGTACTGAATAATACCGGTGTAGTGGAAAAACTACTCAAGCCACGAATGGCAGTAAAAATCCACCAAGATGTGATGAATCTGGCTGATTAGCATGACAGGCATTTGGAACAACCAATGGCTGACTTTGAATGAACTTTTGCCCCCTGACTTTCTCCCGAGCATCGTCTTATCCCCGAGACAGCTCGCCAGACCCAAAAAAGCAATCAGCCGTCACCTTGAGGAGTCTTCGTCAGCATTAAAGGGAATGTTAACAAATGAGATGACATTCTTCTAATCGGCTTTTCTCTTCCTGTCAGTTCTCGGTCCAGAATCCGGGCTGCAGCTCTCTGATATGCGACGGCGGAGGGGGGTTGGAAAAGCTGCCGACATTTGCAGCCCAAAGGACGTGGACTAATGCGGTCTAAATTAAAATGTCATGGGGCGAAACTGAACACGCCATAAAATATCCTATGCAAAAACATGTCCCCTTCCCCAGGACTTTCAAGAACGTGCATTGGGGTGTAAACATTTTTCATATGCAAAGAGCCTCTGACTGTTCCAGAAAAACAAACCTATGCAGGGACGTTCCTGCTCGGGACCCTAGTATACCCTGTATAATTGCATCAGTCATATTCAGTCACAACACATTAAAACAAGACAAATGTGTTTTTTACTCTTTTATTTTCAGAGAATGTCTGGCCAGAATACAGGCTCGTCATTAGCTGAGCGTCCCAGAGGAAGGGATGTTTCAGGGTCACGAGTGGTGGGAACCTCTCTTCTGGGGTTCACGGTGTTAAATTAAACCCTTCATGGCTGCACTGGGATAAAGGATTTTGAAATGACCTATGGCCCGGATGTTTTCCTCCACATTCTTTTCTAATACAATGCTAATGGGTATAGCTGCTTCCTCGTCAATATCTGTCAGTGTAGTAGCAATGTAAGGAATTTCCCTATAAATGAGTTACAGAGAAATTCAATAATTCTTCAGGCAGTTTTTTTTTTGCCATAGGATTGCTTTATTTTTGTAACAATTCCATATTATCACAAATATTTTTTGTGTTAATTGAATCATAAAAAATTATACAGAGCAGTCTGCCTGGAGTTGGTTTATGCAACGGTAAGAAGTAGCCAGAACAATTTACTTTCCTGTAAATTAAATCAGCAGAATATATTTTTCCCATATATATATTTTTTACTTTTTTGTTACAACGCTTAAATATTTGTGAGTGATTTTCTTGAGAAGAAGAGAGAGGTAAAAAAATAAAAAAAACAAGTGAGAAAACCATAACCTAAGAATGTGTGACAATAAAGTGACTTGGAATCATTGGGCTCGCTGTGGGAGTGCTCCGGGGTGGTGGAGAGGGGGAGGGGCAGGGTGGGGGGTGGAGTCCAACCTACAACGGACAGGAGCAAGGTAAGTAATTAAATAAATAAAACAATTTACCTTGCAAAATTGTTTGATACATGTGGCCCCAAATCCATAGATTTCCACTTACCCCAAATCCAGCCTGCACATTCTAATCTTTCTAATCATTCATCATACTTCACATAACCTCCCTAATTCTTTCTTCCTATCTCTTCAGGGTTCTTCTCCTTTACTGCTATGAGACCTCCCCCATGCATCTTGACCCCACACTCACTCACTCCATTCTTCTGCTTCCTTCAACTGTTCCTGTCAAGGGCTGGGCTCCTTTGCAATGCTTAGAATGTCTTCTTCATTCGTAGGAACAGTCAACTATCTCCAGAGGCAGAGCCAGAGGCCAGGATGTAGCTGGGAGTCTAGTAGTGCTCCAGAAACAAATATTCAGTAGGAAGGAAAAGACCTGGGGGCAGATTTATGAAGGCCTTGCGCCGCCGGTACGTCACTTTTTCCCATGTTAAAAGTGACGCACCGGCGACGCAAGGCCTTCATAAATCTGCCCCCTGGAAACCAGAAAAAACCTTCCTACTGTTTGGACCAAGCAGCAAGGCGGAGAGCAGGAATAAGCAGGGACTGGAGAAGGTGGAGAATCCATGCAATCCAGAGAGCAGGCAATGTAGCAGAACAATCGTGATGCAACTGGACTCAAAATGGACCCTCCTTTTAGAATGCCAAACAGGAAGTGACATATCCAGGAAGAAGTTCAGCGATCTTAGGGGTCGATTATGATGGCAGTGAATCCGCATCCTCCGGGCCGGTGGAAGCCACCGCCGACCCGGAGGATGTGGATTCACCGCCGCGGTCTTTGAAAACACCCACCGCCAGATTAGGATAGCGGTGGGATCAGCGGCGGACAGCAGGTCCGTCCGCCACTGTTCCGCAGGGTGTTGACCGCTATTTGGTGGCGGTGTCTGCAAGACACCGTCAGCCAAATTAGGATGTATGTGGAAACATGCTTTTCCGCGGCGGCGAACTAGATAAATAATAAACAGTCAAAAAATTCATCAGCAGAATACAACTGCTATTTTCAAAGATTTCATATATTTTTATATTTATGGTGTTATACAGACACTGCAGACCTAGAAATCCTTACTGCATGTGGCGTTGCCGAAATGCTGACAGGCAGAAAGGAATTGCCTCATAATCTTGTACCGTGATGTTCAAGATCAAAACAAAATGGTGCCCGACGATGACGCTGCCTCCTGAGAGTGCGATGGCCTGAGGCAGGAGACATGCAAGGGAAGCTCCCAGAAGCTGAAGCGGATGTCAAAGCTATGATGGAGGAGGGTTTTGCGAAAATAAAACCTGCTCGGATTGAACCCTCAGTAACATCCATTAACAGTGTGCTGTTGGAAAAATATTATCAATAATAGCTAAAATAAGGGGAAATGCTTTTGCACATGCGTGTACTAATGCATGGAACTAGGCCACAGACGCTTTTGGCTTTAAGAAAAATAAGAGACTAATGCTGTTTTTGTGCATGTTAATAATGATTGCTAGGAAATAATAATAATACTGGTTGTGCATGGGTTAGTGCAATGTTGGGTAGTGAAAAGGGGCATTTGTTACTGGAAAAAAATGATCGATCTCTGAACGCTGGATCAGCTACCACCAATGCGGTGTGCTATGAGGCAGGTAAGGAAAAAACCCTTACAACTCCTTCTTCAGCTCACTTTTCCACACTGGCTCACCCTACCCAAACCTACACCTCAACTTATTTATCTGCCTCATCCTACCCAGCTCTTCCTAAATCTCTTTTCCTCCTCTGTTCTTCCATCCCTGTCATCTCCTCCCCTCTTTCTCAATCCCATATTTTTTGCAACCCTGTTGCTCCCCCCAGAACTACTAACGCATATTTCCACTGGACTTCACACCTAATGGTAGCTGCCCGAAGTGGCAGTCACACCCATAGGTGCATGGGCATAGTAGCCCATGTACCCATTCACACATGCACTGAGCCTTTTGCCCAGTGGCACCTTCACCACTGGAACAGGCTCCCACTAGTTCTTGCACTGATTGGTATCTGCAAAAATTGGTGTACAGAATGGCACCTGAGAAGCCACTTGAAGACATTAGACAGTGGCAACTGGTATCAGGGCAATGTGGTGAGGCTGGGATGGACGAAAATCAATTACCTTGTGCTTGCCGCATTGCCAACTCTGTGCTCTTCTGCTGCACTGCACAGGCTACCAGACTCCCCTGCGGCCAATCTTGACGCTGCTCTCATGCATAAGAGCAGCATCAGGATTGGCCTGAGCGCCCTTGATTTCAGCTCCTAGAGAGACTGGGAGCCTGTGCCTGCGGTTTCCAACCGGACAATGCAGCTCGGGTTGGAGACATACGGTGCGCATGCCGGTTAGGCTGTCCTCAGACAGCCGCCCAAACCGACATGCACACTGACATGCTGACACACCTCCCCTCAAGCCTGTCATTCGCTGGCCCCGCCCCCAAGACTCATTTGTGTTAAAAAAGAAACGATAAAAACCCTGTGTTATGGTTTGATTTTTCGAGTTTTGCAGCTGCTGGGGGGGAGGGGGAGGGGAACGCTTCTTTGCCATAGTGGAGGAGATGCAGCTGATATTAAAGACAAGTAAACACACTGAAGATACTGAGGAGAAATAAACACTAGCATTAAAGGACGCTCGGGAGCTATTGACACATGTAAGAAACCGAGGAAACAGTGGAAGAACAGGAAGGCCGGGGCACAAATATGAGGGCCACATGCAGGGTTTAGGAGACAGGGAGACTAGGAGATGGTTTTACACCAGACAGACTCCAGTCTGCAGGAAAACCCACAACCAAATGGAAATGTACCTTTCAGAAATCCCATGAATCAACATAGTTGTGCCAGATGTGCCCGCAACTATACAAAAGCACAGAAGAGCATGCTTGGGAACAGGCATGTTTTAGGGAAGCTTCATAATGAGCAGGCGAAAATAATAAAATATGTTTAGCATCATGGTACCTTATGCGCATTTGAGTATAGGAAAGCTAAACATATATATATATATATATATATATATATATATATATATATATATATATATATATATATATATATATTCACTGAAAAAAACATAGGTTACACCCACGTTATAGTTAGGAATTAGCATTTAAAAAACCTTTGAAATTCACTGAAATAACCATAGGTTTTTCACACGTTATAGTTAGGAATTAGCATTTTAAAAACCTTTGAAATTCACTGAAAAAACCATAGGTTTCACACCAGTTATAGTTAGCTGGTCATTTTACTCATACAAAACCTTTGAAATTCCCCTGTTATAGTTAGTTCAGCTAACTATAACTCGCGCGCCTGCAATGCACTGCTGATGATGTCACATATTACATCACTCATGACATGGTCAGTGACATCACTCATGACATCACAGATGACATCTCAAATGACATCCCTGATGACATCACTGATGACATCACCCAGTGAATGTGTCTCTTTCTGAAAAATAAATAAATATTTTTTATATATGTATATCTAAAGGTCGATGGAAGATTGAAAGGGTAAATAAGTCTCTAAATGGATGTTTTTTTTGTAAAATTGATTGTATAACTGACTTATTAAGAATATCTTAGTGAATAGGTGTATTAGCGAGTAATTTTAAATATTGAAATATCTCTATCAGTGTCTCACTTTGTATATAAGTGGCTGCATGGGGTGGTGAGTAGCTACATGAGTGTGTATATGGGTTATTAGTTGTTTTTTTAAGTATCAGAATGAGTGTCTGGATGGTTTGGTGGGGAGTATTACTTAGCGCACAGATGCATGGATGACTGACTCACTGTTCGTATTTGTTTTGAAGACAGCATGTGTGCATGCCTTTATATGTGGATTAGTGTGTGTATGGGTGTGTTAGTGAGTGTGTTAGTGAGTGAATGACTGTCTCAAAAGTATCTTTATGAGTAACTACATATGTTTTAAACAAGTATAGGTGAGTATTGATGTATATAAATGAGTATATGTGAGAGCGAAAGATTGTAAGATTTCCTGTTTAAATAAGTATGTGTTTCTATAAGTGATTGTTTTAGAGAGTAAGTATGGGTACAATTCTGTAGAAATTAGTGTAGTGGTAGGTGTATAGCTGTATATGCAAGTAAATGGATGTTTGATAGTTTATTTGCATGTGTGAGTAACTCTATAGATGAGTGTCAGTGTCTAATAAGATGCATAGGTGTATGAGTACATATGATGAGTGAGTACATGTATGAGTGCCTATATAAAACTGTTAGTGAATGACTGGATATGTATGTAGATTTTTGAAATACTGAACAGGTTGTTGTAACTGGAATTGGTATCTCCATTTTTTTGAAAATGTTACTTTCTATTTGTGTTCGTGTGTATGGAAAGGAAGAGTTGCCCCTAGGTGGGATGCACTTACAGGTAGGGATTAATGCCATCGCAAAAGCGTGCGAGCCGCGAACAGAGTCCCTTTCCTGACAAACGCGTTTCGGGTTTTATGAACCACCAGTCCCAGAGAGCATTGCTTCATTGCTTGCTTCAGGTTTTACACCTGTGCATAATTACTGAGGGTATTTACTGGTGCCTGCAGCTTGCCGTCATGTCACATGTGCTGCCACTGAAGAGGGCGTTGGCCCAATATGCGTCTGGCAGGAAAGGGACTCTGTTCGCGGCTCGCGCCCTTGCGATGGCATTAATCCCTACCTGTAAGTGCATCCCACCTAGGGGCAACTCTTTCTTTCCATTTGTTGGCGGCCTGCCCGGTCGCGGGGTTGCACTACCGCTAACAACTGCGGGTCCACAGCTGACTTACTTGGGTAGCTTTCTGTGGTACAGGAGGTGCCTTTACTTGCGGGGTGCTTGCGGGGACATTGGCAATCCCTTTAATACTTTTTTCGCATGCGAATGGCGGCGGCGACCCACTTGGGTTTTACGAACCACCAGTCCCAGAGAGCATTGCTTCAGGTTTTACACCTGTGCATAATTACTGAGGGTATTTACTGGTGCCTGCAGCTTGCCGTCATGTCACGTGTGCTGCCACTGAAGAGGGCTTTGGCCCGAAACGCGTCTGGCAGGAAAGGGAGTCTGTTCACGGCTCGCGCCCTTGCGATGGCTTTAATCCCTACCTGTAAGTGCATCCCACCTAGGGGCAACTCTTTCTTTCCATTTGTTGGCGGCCTGCCCGGTCGCGGGGTTGCACTACTGCTAACAACTGCGGGTCCACAGCTGCCTAACTTGGGTAGCTTTCTGTGGTACAGGAGGTGCCTTTACTTGCTGGGTGCTTGCGGGGACATTGGCAATCCCTTTAATACTTTTTTTGCATGCGAATGGCGGCGGCGACCCACTTGGGTTTTACGACTCACCAGTCCCAGAGAGCATTGCTTCGGGTTTTACACCTGTGCATAATTACTGAGGGTATTTACTGGTGCCTGCAGCTTGCCGTCATGTCACATGTGCTGCCACTGACGAGGGCGTTGGCCCGAAACGCGTCTGGCAGGAAAGGGACTCTGTTCGTGGCTCGCGCCCTTGCGATGGCATTAATCCCTACCTGTAAGTGCATCCCACCTAGGGGCAACTCTTTCTTTCCATTTGTTGGCGGCCTGCCGGTCGCGGGGTTGCACTACCGCTAACAACTGCGGGTCCACAGCTGCCTTACTTGGGTAGCTTTCTGTGGTACAGGAGGTGCCTTTACTTGCGGGGTGCTTGCGGGGACATTGGAAATCCCTTTAATACTTTTTTTTGCATGCGAATGGCGGCGGCTACCCACTTGGGTTTTATGAACCACCAGTCCCAGAGAGCATTGCTTCAGGTTTTACACCTGTGCATAATTACTGAGGGTATTTACTGGTGCCTGCAGCTTGCCGTCACGTCACATGTGCTGCCACTGAAGAGGGCGTTGGCCCGAAACGCGTCTGGCAGGAAAGGGACTCTGTTCGCGGCTCGCGCCCTTGCGATGGCATTAATCCCTACCTGTAAGTGCATCCCACCTAGGGGCAACTCTTTCTTTCCATGTGTTGGCGGCCTGCCCGGTCGCGGGGTTGCACTACCGCTAACAACTGCGGGTCCACAGCTGCCTTACTTGGGTAGCTTTCTGTGGTACAGGAGGTGCCTTTCCTTGCGGGGTGCTTGCGGGGACATTGGCAATCCCTTTAATACTTTTTTTGCATGCGAATGGCGGCGGCGACCCACTTGGGTTTTACGAACCAGCAGTCCCAGAGAGCATTGCTTCAGGTTTTACACCTGTGCATAAATACTGAGGGTATTTACTGGTGCCTGCAGCTTGCCGTCATGTCACATGTGCTGCCACTGAAGAGGGCGTTGGCCCGAAACGCATCTGGCAGCAAAGGGACTCTGTTCGCGTCTCGCGCCCTTGCGATGGCATTAATCCCTACCTGTAAGTGCATCCCACCTAGGGGCAACTCTTTCTTTCCATATATATATATTTATATATATATATATATATATATATACATATATACTAATTTTCACAGTATTCTTGTAATCAATATATGGATCACAATATTTTAGTAGAATTGTATTCTGTCCAGGAGATTGTAAATAAAACCCTCCCAGCTATGCTCTGTCTGTTTCGTTAGCACATGTAAGAAACTCACAGCTTGGAAAAAGGTCGTTTTTCTGTGACCAAGTGGGTGAATAATTTACCAACTCACTCCTGCAGATAATCATATTTTAGGCGAAATGCCGACACTTCATAAAAAATTCATGAAATTAAAAAAAAAACTTTGCTTTTGGTGTGAGTTGGTGTTTTCTGGTATCGAACACGAGTTTGTTTTATGCGAGCACATATTTTGTAGACAAAAAGCCCCGTGAGAGTCAGACACAAAGTTGATTCAAGCAGGAAATGTCTTTTGGTGAGACATTTTCTGCACGAACCAGGCTCCCATGGACAAAAAGAACACAAAATTACGTAATACGAAATTTTGTGAATTTTGAAAATTTCACAAGCATAATAAAATTTCGCACATGCATAAATGTGGTACTCCCCTGCAGATATGGTCCTGCACCTCAAATCAAATGTTATACAAACAGGAAAGTCGTCCATCCATCACTGGCCATCTAGTCTGAATACACAGTACATCATGTTCAGAGCTGTCGCTGAGCAAGGTATCTTCCGAGATAAAGTGATGCTACTTGGAGAGATGGATCTGTCCCTGCTGGAGCTTTTTTGACACCTCAGAATGCTCAACATACAAAGTCGTTTTGCTTTTAACACAGACACATTTTTCACAATGTCAATCAACGCTTGTTTTCTGAGTTAAGGATTGTGGATAAGAGATAAGTACCAAGTTCGGCCAGCAGGGGGAAGTAGCGCTCCATTATAAGTGGCCGAAGAGACAGGAAGTACACAGCTGTTTGTGTGCTGAACTCCGCTGACCCAACAACTCCTTAAAGCAGTAACTAATGTGAGCAGAGAATTTCAGTTAAATATTTTGCTGAGGATGCCCTTACATTGAAGACCAGAGTTACTGTCCTTCATTCAACAGGGCGCTGACTGAAAGACTGCAGTGCTGCATTGCATGAAGGACAGACAATAGCACAACACTGTGTTTTTTTTGAAAGATTTCCCCCCCCCCCCGTGATAATCTGGTTGTTCGAGTTGATGCAAAGACGAGCCAGCTGTGTCTAGGTGAAGATTTGGACTGAAGCTATACCATCCAGTACTGATACTTTGTTGCATCTGGTAATACACCACACCAGCTGTTGAGATTTTGTGAAACCTAGATCACACTATTTTAGATCTAGCTTTGCACCAAAACCTATAGGGGCATATTACCAAGCCTGGCGACATTAGATTATTGCTGCTTTAGTGGCCATTTCCGGCCGCTAAGCGTCGATAATTATATCACCTTATTAGCAAGCTGTCGCTAACTGATGTTAGGAAAAGCTTTGAGGCGATAGCGAGCGGTTTGGGGCCCGCTTTGCATGTCAGCGATATTTATCGCTAATGACATGCAAAGTGGGCGTACCCAACCTGTTAATGCGTGAATATCGCATTGCGTCGCTATCGCCGGATATTTTATCGCTTTAGAGATAAACGTTGCTTATAGCACGTTACCTCTGCGATAATATCCGGCGATGCTTGGAGATAGAAAAAACTCGCTAAGCCCATTTAGCGATAAATATCGCTTGTTGTTGGTAATATGCCCCATACTTTCATGCTAACCAACCCCAGACACACAGCCTCGCTTACATTAACAAGGGGTTATTCCTGAGATGTTTGAGTGATGTGTGAGGGTCAACTTTTGGTGCAAAATATCTTTTGCATGGGTCTCTGCTGTTTTCCATGCTTTTCCTCCCTTGACGTCACACGGACGCCAGCACAAATTGTAGTAAAGAAGCACAACATGGCCCACTCCAAGGAGCCTATTATGATGGCAGGTGGATCACCACCGCCCAACCGCCGGTGGCGACGTGGCCGCCATAACACCCCGCTCGACCGCTACTTACCCCAGCCATATTACCTTGGCAGGGGGTACCGCGGCAGACGGAAAGTCCGTCTGCCGCTCTTCCACCAGCCTGCATCCACATGATTGCCGGCCAGGCAGAAAATGCCCATAATAAATTGTGACGGTTCCTTGCAGGCACCGCCATCCATATTATGATGCTTGCGGTGGGTATGCCTTTCCATGGCGGAGACTCCGCCATGGAAAAGCACACAGTAAATCACTTTGGTGAGTGGGGGGATTGGCTGAACATGCCACTTTAACATTGCGGCAGGTGCTGTAAGCACCGCCCTTCGCTATGATAAAGATGCTTGATGCGACTGCCAGGTTGGCGGTCGCATCCTAATTGGCCCGCGGGACTGCCGCACCTCTGGCGGTCAGTCCCATTTTCTGTTACTGTGACAGGCAGACTTTGGAATGGGGCCCTAAGTCTCCATTTTAGCTTCATGATTTAGCTTGACATCTTTTTTAATTATTTTTTTTGTTCTTGACATCTTTTTTCTGATGGTGACTTTTGCACATTTTAGACTTACAGGATAATGTACTGAGAATGCAGTTAATTTCATAGTAAGCATTATTGTCATGCTGCTCGTACACTCTGTCCAAGACTAGGAACAAGCAACATGATGCCTTCGTATTTGGTTGGAGACAGCTCTGACTCCAGACTAAACATCGCACCAGGTCTGCACCTTGGGCACAGTGCGACGGGAACAGTGCATTTATTATATAAACAGCCTCTGCATTACATTCGGCAGAGGAGCACTTCTGCTGGGATTGTCCTGGAACGCAACACACTGTGACTGAGATTCAATCCTGCTTACTCTGACCTCTATCCTGCAAAGGATGATAGCCTGTTCCACGCACCCACATCCTACTCGTATATGGAGTGTTAGGCAATCCAAAGTGATATGGTAGAGGTCACTCCTATTATGCTCGTCAGCATGGAAAATTTGCATGTAAATTAATTGATGACAATGCTAACTTGCCTTATGTGTTACCAAGAAAAACACATTTTAAAATGGCATGTAGACAAATTGTGCAAAATACACCAGGTATTCATTTTTTACTGGTTGGCCTCAACTCGATTTCTTCTTTAATAAATAGATGATCTTTAGAAAATGCTGAACCATGCTCAAATATATTCAATAGCTTGACCATAATGTGACTTGCTTAGATTTTGTCATAACTGCAGAATGTGCCATTTATAATTTATGTATTCATTTCTGAAGCTACATATTCTCAATGAACCAAGCTGAACCTCCTATCTATCTCGTGTTCATATAGTGTTGACTCGAGCCCCTTTGGGCAATGGCAGCGTAGTTTGCTATTTCGCATTAGGAACGGCACGGTTAAATACCTCTAATCTTCCCATTAGGTTTTCAAACAATCTTAGATACCTGCCCCTTCTCGTGCAATGGGAGAGCAGGGCAATCCATGTTACATTTCTTATTGTTCTGTGGTTTTTATTCCCTGTATACAAAGAATATTTTATTACCTATAATAAAGAGGCTTCACATTACTAATTTTAGAGTTGTGTATAGGAAGCTGCCGCAATTGTATGATGATGAATGTATTATTCATGTAGGAGTGTTCTTGTAAACTGCTGTGCTGGCCTGTTTTACTATTACAACCCTATAGTTTTAAAGTTAGGACACTTCTGCTATTTACTCTTATAGATTTTATTATCTTAGAATGAAAACGTAAAAGTGTATTATTGTTTTAAATATATATATATTTAGTTATGCATGTACTTATTTGGATAATTTTGTACCGAATAAAGAACTGAATTGAATTGAATGGAGAATTATGCCTTTAAAAATAAACGCATGCGTAATGAGAAATACGAATGCCATTACCTAATTTAAGATCTGCAAGCAAATTGTTTTTTTCTTTATTGTAGTTCAATATTCCTCAGTGAAACATTGAATACATGATAGAATGGACACTGTAGTAGTTTTCACTGGGAACTAAGATTAGACGTTCCACGTTATACAAATGTTTAGTACGGTCAGATACAAATTGATAGTGGATTGTGAACTGCATGTGTTTGCCGTGGGAAAAGAAAAATGGAGCTGCTTACTGTCGGAAGATGTCCTCTCATTGGGTGGGAGTGATCAGATTCGGAACTTTGGGGCAGATTTATGATGGCCTTGCGCCTCCTTGCGCCGCAATTGCGTCACTAAATGTGACGCAACGGCGGCGCAAACAATGCGCCCTATTTACAACGTGACGCATCTAGGAGATGCGTCACGTTGGAAAGCCCTGCGCCATAAGGAGGCGTTCCTGCGCAGGGGGGGGCGTTCCTGCGCAGGAACGCCTCCTAAAAGTGGCTGAGTGATATCTATGAGATTTCACTCAGTCACTTTCTACGTCAATTCCTTACGCCTGCTTGAAGCAGGCGTAAGGATGACGCACCATGCATTGAATAGGTGGCTCCTGTGCATTGCAGGAGTCATGTCGCACTTGCGACATGACTCCTGCAATGCGCCGCCCGTACGTCGAGAGATGCGTCACGCATCCTCACTGCCTTGCACCATGGGTGGCGGAGCAGTGGCGCACTGTGGCGCATGTTAACTGGCGCATCCCTGGGGCTGCGCCAGTTAACATAAATCTGCCCCTTAGTTGTAAGCATGTTCTCACGTCTTTTATAGTAGTGCGGGTTTCTGATTAGATGGAGCCATTCTTTCACTTCTACCCAGTACCTTCCCGCCCAGTCACCTGTGGTGTCCCCCAAGGTTCCTCTCTCTCCCCTCTCCTTTTCAATCTTTATATTCATCCCCTCATCACCTCCCTTCTTGAGCTGGGGGTCTCTGTGTACAACTACGCAGATGACCTCCAGCTCGTCTTTGACCTTTCCTCCACCCCTGATTCTCTTTCTAAGTTTTGCTCCACTTTAGTTTTTATTTCTGATTGGATGAGCGCCAACCATTTGAAGCTCAATCCAGACAAGACGGAACTTATTCTCACTGGTGGCCTCTCCAACCCTTGGTCCTCTGCACATTGGCCCCTTTCTTTTGGTCCCCCCCGGTGCCCGCTTCCTCTGTCCGCACTCTTGGCATTAAAGTCAGTCATGACTTATCTATGCACAGTCAGATTAGCGCCGTCGTGTCGTCTTGCTTTCTCTCCCTTCGTTTAATCCGGAAAATCTCTGGGGTTTTTTCTACTGATGCACTTAAATCCATAGTCATGGCCCTTGTCATCTCCCGCCTTGACTATGGGAATGGCCTGTACGTGGGCATACCTGCTTACGAATCCCGCCGTCTACAGGCCATTCAAAACCAAGCTGCTCGTCTTATCCTTTCCCTCCCCAAATCCTCCCCCATCACCCCAGTTCTCAAATCTCTTCACTGACTTCCAATCCACTTCAGATCCTTTTTCAAATTGGCCTGTCTAGCTTTTCGGGCTCATTTCCGTTCCGCACCCTTGTTCATCACTTCTCTTGTTTCTTCTCATGCCCCGGTCCGCACTCTCCGCTCTTCTTCTCTTTCTCTTCTTCATATCCCTCGCTTCCGCAAATCCAGAACGGGAGGCACCCGGTTCTCAGTCCTGGCCCCCCAGTTCTGGAATAGTCTTCATCTCTCTATCCGTTCCATTCCCATCTACACTCACTTCCGCAAAGCTCTTAAAACTTTCCTTTTCTCCCAGGCATTCCCTTCCTAAACCTCCTTGGGTTCCCTCTGCTGTGTTCTGATCAGGTCCCTAGCGCCAGGAAGCCATTCGGCCACCGTGCGCTTTATTAAATATTTTTTTCATCCATTCATTCATGCGCCATTTCGTTGCACCCAGAGCTATTTGCTGCGGGTTACTACTGACAGTGATTGCTGACAGTGATTGCTGTTGCCTGACACTTTGTGGGTGACCATTTGTTTATCTTTTTGCCTGACAGATGTAGCTACTGCTGTATCTGTTTCCCTATTTTTCCTGATTGAGGCTTATTCTGTACAGTTGCTACTGCGACTGTATGCTAAGGCTTTTGGAGAGATGAAACTTGGCTGAGTTTCCAGAACTGCTCTTTATGGGGAGTTTGAATACTATATTTTCCCATAGACGTTCAAACTCAGATTTGGGCTGCTAGGTGAAACTAAAGAGAAAAGGAATTTAGGGGACAGGTGACAGGGGAACCCTGCCCGCCCCCCAAACTCTAGTATTTCGGGAATGGCGGTCCTGGAACTAATAGAATTGAATTGGTTTAGGGTTTGTTTGGGGGAGTTCCAAGGGGTTAACTTTAATTGGAGAGAGGGCTGGGGGTTATTTTGTATTAGGTGACAAATCGCTCACTTGAGGTGAGATAGGGCTTGTTCCCTCCGAGCTCATAATTCTAATGGGGCTGGTACCTGCGGTGTATGCTGCCATCAAAATGAAAATGGACCTCAATATAAGACCCTTTATTTTGAATCAGGGCAATTTGCCTTATCTTTTGCTTGACTTGTGCCTCTGTGCTTTGTTTGCTCATTTGAACTTCTCCAACAGCAATTACTTCTCAATTATTTACCCAGAAATAGTAGTTCAGAAAGACTGCTGCAGTCCCTTAGTTTGTATTTTGAGTCAACACAAATGTATAAAAAAGTTGACATAAGTTTACTAAAGGGCTGTTGAACTAAAGTGTTACTCACAAAGTAATCTTTTTTTTTGCACACCCACTGCTTTCTGACTTGACCTTGAGGGTACTACTAAATATTGACACCTAAATTACTGTGGTTTACGAACATCGAGGACAGAATATCGAGTGACAAAATATCGAAAGGTAAGTGCATATAAGGAAATTGTAATTTACTATTCCTAACTCCAAAACGATGTACCTTGAATATACATGTACCGCTTAGGTACATATATGTGGAGTTAGGTAGAGAACATGTAGACTTACTTACCGGTCTATATTTATTTCGATATTTTGTCATCAATGTTCCGTCCCATCGATATTCAGGCTGCACACCTCGGATGTACAGCTCTGTCACTGCTCAAAATGTAAATTCTTCAGGATTCGCAGAATCTTACCCATTATTATTAAGAAGACAGGATTCTGATTGCGAGTCCCATCCCCTCTTTGTTTTATTCCAGTTTTTGGCCCTTGGGTGACATATATTAGTATTTTTAATGTATATTGAGTTGATAACCAACTGTTGTTGTGTTAATCTCTAAATAAGAGAAACAGCGCCACCATGTGGCAGACTGTCATAGGGGCCAGTGTTGACAATTAAGTGCCGGTGCCGAGCACCGGAAACCACCGACTCAAATTAAGCACTGATTGTAGCTCCAAAGATTGGAATAAAACAATGAAGGGAGGAGGTTGAAAGTCTATGGGAAAATGCATATGAGATAGACTGCACCTTGTGGTTTTACAAATCCAAAGCCTCTGGTTTTGTTTATATTACGGATTTGACACCGCACATTGTTCACAAATCACATAAAAAAGGCGTTAATATGTGCTACAGAAAGCATTTTAGAAGTATATCACGTCCGACCTCAGAAAACCTTTCCTTTTATACTGATGTCAACTCTGGGAGCAAACCTCTTTTTTGATCCTGAAATTTTTATGTGCCAAAAACAATCCCCCCCCCCAAAAAGATAAATATCTCCTTAAAATCTCAAAGTTTTAAAGTTATAAAGAGTAGCCCACATTCACTTGCACTCGATTTTCTAACTATGTTATTTCTATTCACTATAAGGCACTTAATTTCGGTTCAATTCATAAACGCTCAATTATTGTTGACAATATTTTAGTGAAGAGATATTTTTGTTAAAGATATGTTCTCCATATATTTTTTAGTGGTTGCCCTTTGCATCTTGGACTCTGTGGTTTAATTTAGAGGCGTTCTTGCATGCACAGTGTTGGTAATTAACAGCCAGATTCATCAAGCCAAAATCGGCACGCAAAGGGCCATATTCTGAGAATCAGGCCCTTTGCGAGCGCTATTTTTGCATTTGGGATTCATCATCCCAAATGCAAAAATCGCAATTCCAGAAATCGCTCAATTGCGAATAATTGCATTTACGGAATCTCAATTTGAGATTCCTTAAATGCAATTCATGAACCGTTTTAAAATTGCGAATTCGCAATCTGGGGGCGCTATTTACCGCGAAGTCTAAATACATGGTAAATTGCAAAAACTTAGAAAAATGCACTTTAGTGCATTTTTCTAAGTTGTATGTTACACACACATGCCTTTTGGACATGTGTGTGCGCAACACCAGTGTACATTACCATTTTAGGGGTGCTACAGGGTGTCCTTTGGACACCCTGGCACCCTTGAAATCACTTCCTTATTTGCGATTCGCTAATTGCTAATCGCAAATAAGGAATGACTCCCCATTCATTCCTATGGGCCTTTAGGCCCATAGGAATGAATGGGAAAGCCATTCCTTATATGCGATTCGCTAGGAAGCAGTAGAAATCGCAAAAAATATTGCGATTTCTAAATGCATACCGTTTTGCG
Organism: Lissotriton helveticus; assembly: GCF_964261635.1. Classification (NCBI taxonomy): domain Eukaryota; kingdom Metazoa; phylum Chordata; class Amphibia; order Caudata; family Salamandridae; genus Lissotriton; species Lissotriton helveticus. The sequence goes on from NC_136072.1 coordinate 76,705,001, forward strand.
AGTCTTTAATAGCGATTCCTTAAAAATCGCTATTAAGGACTCGCAAAACAGGACTTTGATGAATCTGGGGGTAAGCTCAGTGCAGTTGTGCTGCACTTTGAAAAGCACACCCTCTATTTCGGAAAACATTCTAGTGTCCCTTGCACATATAGAAGATACAAGGCTTGTGTGGGTTTTGGATTGTGCTTGTTGTACTCTGTCACATTTTAGGTCAGAATATCTTGCACCCCACTTTATCTAGATCCAAGCTGTCTGTTTCTTGCAGACCCAGCTCTTGTCAACTAGTTCTATTTTGTTTTCGTGGTTATATATTGATTGAGAGCCTCATTACCTGTTATGCAAAAGTTTATTTATTAAAGCACAGCTACTGTTTCCTGATTCTTAGCTGAATGTAGTATCTAAAGTTTAATTCCCACTAGGGCGAAGCAGTGCTTAATTTGTAAATAAGTAAGTGCCAGGGCTCTGACCAGGAGGCCACTGCAGCTTGCACCACCCATTGCCCTGCCAGTGCTGCCAATGACAGTACCAACTGACTACTGACCATCACACTCCTAGAAGTGTGACAATTCATACTATTCCCGGCCCCCAAAGCTATAAGAATGGCTTGGATGGCAGTTTATTAGTCATTGTTAATGTGCATTCAATTAATAACCAATTGTTGTTGTGCTCATCCCTAGTTAGGTCAACTGACATAAGAGCCGGCGCTGACATTTAAGTGCACCTACCGAGCACCGGAAAACACCGGTTCAAATTAAGCACTGGGGTGAAGTATTTTCAAGCTACCTGCGACACATCGACTGTGTCTTGATTGTGGCTAGCACGTAATACTAGTGTTTTGGTTCTGACCCCCAGATATTCGCAGTGCATTTGATACTGAGCATCACACAGCTGCATTCACCTGATTCTGGCTTTTATTCAGCTTCACTGTCTTGATTCTGACTCCCGCATGTCATGAGCCTTTTTCTTGCGGAGGCAGTGCTTGTTTCTACTCTCACGCAGCGACTGTATCGTATTTCTTTTTCTCACAAAGCACGACCTCTCATAGGTCAGCAGCATCTTGCTTTTGACTCTCACAAGGGCACACGGTCTTGTCCCTGACTCACACAGAGGCTGAGCCTTGCTTCTTTCTCTCGCACAGTGGCACTGTCTCAACCCTTCCTCTCACACTGGGGTCCTCATTTATGAGAAGTGGCGCATCGCTGCTTTCGCGCAGCGATGCGCTATTTGTCAGTGGGCCCTCCTTGCGGCACCAATGATGCGTCATATTTACAATATGACGCATCATGTCGCAAGGAAGGACAGATTCGTCAGTATAACTGACGTATCTGTATACTGACGTATCTGTTAGTGCAAAAAGTGTCTCATTGCTGGAGTTGTGTCGGAAGCCCGATGCAACTCCAGCAATGTTCCTTTCACATGGGGCAAGCCCCATGTGAAATGACCTGTGTCACCCTTACGCCTGCCATGAGGCAGGGGTAAGGTTTTGACACATTGGCGTCCTAGAAGGGGCGCAGCGAAATCTCATAGATTTCTCCGCACCACTCCTACGACCATTTCTTGCGGGGGTACGCCCACCCTGCATACATTATACCTGGTGCAGGTATAGTGAAGCACAGGGTTACAGGGTTTTACGAAGTGACGCATCTACCTAGATGCTCCACTTCGTAATTATGGTGCAACATGACGCATTTTTTTACGCCACTGGTGCGTCACAAAAAGTGACGCAACAGTGGCGCAAAAGTGACGCAAGGGCTCATAAATAAGCCCCTGAGTGAGTATCTTGATCGACACTTTCGCAGATGTAGTGTCCTGATTCAACCTCTCAGACAGCAGCAGTGTCTTGCTTTTGACTCTCACCAGGGGTATATTGTCTTGTCCCTGCATCATACAGAGACTGTGCCTGGCCTTTTTCTCTCACACAGTGTCACTATCGTAATCTTTCCTCTCTCTTGATTTTTAGTATTTCGCAGCGCCTTGATTCGACCTCTTAGACAGGAGTAGTTTCTTGCTTTTGACTCTCACCAGGGGTATATTGTCTTGTTCCTGAATCATACAGAGACTGTGCCTGGCCCTTTTCTCTCACACAGTTGTACTATCACAACCTTTCCTCTCTCTTGATTTTTACAATTTCGCAGCGTCTTGATTCGACCTCTGAGACAGCAGTAGTGTCTTGCTTTTGACTCTCAGAAGGGCACACGGTCTTGTTCCTGACTCCACACAGGCTTTGCTTTGCTTTTTTTTCTCACACAGTGGCACTGTCTCAACCTTTCCTCTTACAGAGTGGGAGTATCTTGATTCTGACTCTTTCACAGTTGCACTGCTCTGATTCAGCCTCTCAGGCAATTGCAGTGTCCTGCTTTTGACAGTCATCAGGGCACACAGAGGTTGTGCCTTGCTTTTTTCTCTCAAACAGTTTCATTGTTTCAATCCTTCCTCTCACATAATTGGAGTATCTTGATTCTGACTCTTTCGTGGTTGTAGTGTCCTGATTCGCTCTCTCAGGCAGCAGCAGTGTCTTGCTTTTGATTCTCACAAGGGCACACTGCCTTGTTCCTGACTCACACAGAGACTGTGCCTTGCTTCAAGCTCTTCACAGCGACAATGTCTCACCACTCGCTAAGCGCCAATGTTATGTTATGTTATTCAGAATTTGTCAAGCGCACGGTCACCCAGAGGTTTCATGGTGCTAGGATGAGACAGATGGTAAAACAATAGCCTAACCGTGCACTTGCTTGAATAACCAAGTCTTCAAAGCAGCCCTGAATTTCGCCAGATTGGTACAGGTCCGGAGAGACAGGGGGAAGGCGTTCCACATCTTAGGGGCAAGGTAAGTGAATCGACATCCGCCCAGTCGTTTTCTTTTGTACAATGGCAGCTTGAGGAGGGACTGGTGGGCAGAGCGGAGGTTACGAGTCGGTTCGTATTTATTTATTAGATGGTTGATGAACCTTGGGCTTTTGCCATAAAGGGCCTTGTGAACTAAGCATCCTGCTTTGAAGGTGATCCGGTGAGTGATAGGTAGCCAATGAAGAGAGGCTAGTAGAGGTTTTGCCGAATTCCTGCGATTGCTTTTGAATATTAATCTAGCAGCTTGATTTTGGACAATCTGCAGGCGTTTAGATAGAGTAAGGGGGAGGCCCAGATATATAGAGTTGGAAAAATCTAGGCGGGAAAGAACCAAGGCAATTACCACTTGGATAAGGGCAGAGTGTGTCAATAGATGGGCGATTTTCTTGATCTTTCGAAGTTGGAAGAAACTGGAGGAGATCACTGTTCCGACCTGACTTTTCAATGAGAGGTCGGAATTAAGAGTGACTCTGAGGCTCTTCACCGACTGGGAAGGTTTTGGAGGGGACCGCATTGAAGATGGCCAAAAATGAGGGCCCCAGCTTGTTACACTGTTACCAGGGAGTACCAACTCAGTCTTTCCAGGATTGAGCTTTAAATGGTTCTCGTCCATCCAACCCTGGATATGCAGCATAGTGGCCTGGAATTCTTCAGCCGAGTCCACAGAGTTTAAAGAGAAAACCAGCTGCAAGTCGTCTGCATAATTGTAGATGGTAACTTTCCTATTTTTTAGGGACTGCAGCAATGGTTTGAGGTATAGGTTAAATAGGAGAGGGAACAATGATGAATTCTGCGGAACCCCGCATATAGTGGAGAGTTTAGGTGCCATAAAATTCTCCAGCTTCACTGCCTGGGATCGGTCCTTCAAGAAGGACTTAATCCAGGCAAGGGCCGAGCCGCAAAGGCCGGCTTGTTCGACACGGTGTAATAAGATGGTATGATCCACCGTGTCGAACGCGGCCGAGAGATCTAAGAGTACAAGGGCCTGATGATTGTCATTGTCGGCGTTGGACCTTAAAGTATCGAGGGCAGCAAGAATAACCGCCTCAGTGGAGTGTGCCTGGCGGAATCCGGCTTGATTTGGCTCCAGGTAGTTGGATGTCTCGATAAAGTTGGAGATACAGCTAGCTACATGGGCTTCAAGCAGCTTGGCCCCAAACGGGAGGAGAGATATGGGCCGATAATTAGAGAGAATAGATGCATCCGCACCCGGTTTTTTTATTAATGGAACCAGAATAGCATTTTTAAATGAGTTGGGGACTATACCATATGATAGAGAGCTATTCAGGAGTGGAAGTATTCCCTGAGGTAGTGTTGAATAGACTTCCTTCAATATATGCGGGGGGTAGGGATCCTTGGGAGACCCCGACTTTACCCGGTTCATAAGCTCCAACAGTTTGGGAAGGTCAATATGGGGGATAGACTGAAGTTTGTGAGGGTTATCGCAAATTTCCTTGCTGGTTGCCCTGGCATGAGTCGCTTGGATACTCGCTTTTATAATATCAATCTTCTCCCTGAAGAAATCGTTAAGCTGATCACACATCAGTTGAGTCGGGGGTTGAGAAGGGGAGGTGCGGGTATCATTGCATAGATCGTTAACTACTTTAAAGATTTCTCTCGATTTGTTATGGGCCATAGAGATTTTATCAGAGAAGAAGGCTGCCTTAGCAGCTAAGATGGAACTATTATAATTCCTACGAGCTGTCGTGAATAGGCGTCTGTTTTTATCATGATAACCCTGCCTCCATTTTCTTTCTAATTGGCGGAGTTCTAGTTTTTGAATTTTTAGATCGGTGGAAAACCACCTATGAGCGTCCATTCGACGGGCGCGGGAAAACTTTGTTAGGGGGACATGTACGTCACAGGCAGATGAAAGCCAGTCAGTGAGTGCTTTATCCATCAGGTTGATATCCAGATTCTGGGCCGGAAGGGAGTTAGTCAAGGTAGTTAAAAAATCTGGGATGCTTAACGATCTCCATTTCCTGGCTAAACCTCCCAAGGGCACAGGGATTTTCAAATTGCCCTGCAAAGTAATGGAAAATTGCAACAAATGATGGTCAGACCAAATGCAGGGCGATGCAGTGGAATTGGAGGTAAGGGTATTATACGACCAAATCTGGTCCAGGATGTGACCTTTGTCATGGGTGGAAGTCTGGACATGTTGGTGAAAATTTAAATTGGAGAGAAGCTCGAAGAGTTCTGAAGCGTGGGGGCCTGCCTCCGCATTATTATACCAATAATTTAGATCCCCTATTAGCATGACTTTGTCATAGTCAACGGTCAGACCGGCCAATTGCTCAGATAGGGAGACTGGAAAGGACGGCATAGGTATGGGTGGATGATAAATCAATACCAGTACCAAGGTTCCTATGTCGTTGTCAGATCTAATTACCAGGTTTTCAGTGTCGGGTAAATCTAAAGAAGATAAGGCGGTGAACGTGTGGTCTTTATGAATGATGGCTGCGACGCCACCACCGGTTTTTCCTGGTTTTCTGTTTGCAGATAATATATAATAATCTGACGGCAAATCTGAGAGAATATCTGGCAAGGAGTCAGCGGAGAGCCAGGTTTCGGAGACAAGCAGTATGTCTGGCCTATCCGATTGAAGTAAAAGAAATATATCTAATTGATGTTTTACCAGGGATCTGGTGTTGAGGTATAAACAGCGGAGGGTCCGGGCATCAGGGCATGAGGACGGGATGATAGGGTTAGAGCTTTGAAGTAAGGTAGAGGATGGCTCCTGCCCCCCATAACGGGAGTGGATGTTATTAGCCTTTAAACGCGCATAAGTTATAGGGTCCGGCCAGAGTTCTGTAAAGCACGAAGTTCCCCAGCGGTGTACCTGGTGATTTCGGCATTCTGCCTGGTCCCTGGGCCCGGCCGGTCGCGGACGGGCGCAGACGGGCTTGCCTTAGGCGCGCCTTCGGCGCGCAACCGGCGCGCCCGCTGCGCTCGTCCGCTGCTCGTCCTAAACAGGCACATGATTATATAGAGGCGATAGGTGATGAGAAAGGGGGTGTGGCCTCACTAAAGTGGGCGTGGCTTGTGCGTGGCTGGGGGAGTGGCGGCAAGATTACCCTGTGCAGCGCGTCAGCGCTAAAGTCCGCAGCGCGTCTGCTACAGGAAGCGCCCTGTCCCAAAATGTAAGTGCTCAGGGAAGGAGGTGGTTTTAAAAATGAGCAAAGAACAACACAAGTTTAAAAAAGCAGCAGCACAATTCCTCTCCCGGCTTTTCGCCTCAGGAGTAGTCAGTCTCTGGCGCGCTCGTAGTCAGCGCAGATTATATGCGTCAGAGAGGGGGCGTGGCCTCGCTAAAGTGTGCGTGGCTTGTGCGTGGCTGGGGGAGTGGCGGCAAGATTACCCTGTGCAGCGCGTCAGCGCTAAAGTCCTCAGCGCGTCTGCTACAGGAAGCGCCCTGTCCCAAAATGTAAGTGCTCAGGGAAGGAGGTGGTTTTAAAAATGAGCAAAGAACAACACAAGTTTAAAAAAGCAGCAGCACAATTCCTCTCCCGGCTTTTCGCCTCAGGAGTAGTCAGTCTCTGGCGCGCTCGTAGTCAGCGCAGATTATATGCGTCAGGGAGGGGGAGTGGCCTCGCTAAAGTAGGCGTGGCTTGTGCGTGGCTGGGGGAGTGGCGGCAAGATTACCCTGTGCAGCGCGTCAGCGCTAAAGTCCGCAGCGCGTCTGCTACAGGAAGCGCCCTGTCCCAAAATGTAAGTGCTCAGGGAAGGAGGTGGTTTTAAAAATGAGCAAAGAACTAGCTTCTAGTGTTTCACCAAGAGGTAGTGTCTTGTTTTTTTTATGTGCCTTGTAAAGTGCTATACATTTCCCAATGATTGCTTCAGAATGGTAGAGGAATATAGTAGTGTACAGTAAGATAAAGGACGGTGGGTGGAACGGTCCAATAATCCTTGATAACAACCTTTGTTCTCTTCAGGGACCTCATTTATGAAAAATGACGCATCGCTGCGTGAAAACAGCGATGCGTCACTTTTTACTGCGCTCTCCCTGCGACACCAATTGATGCGTCATATTTAATGTATGAAGCATCATGTCGCAAGGAGTTACAGATACATCAGTATTTCTGACGTATCTGTAGGCGCAAAAGTGACGCATTGCTGGAGTGTGTCACAAAAGTGACGCAACTCCAGCAATGCGTCCTTTCACATGGGGCTTTCCCCATGTGAAAGGGCTTGCGTCAGTCTTACGCCTGCCATGAGGCAGGCGCAAGATTTTGACGCAACAGTGTCCTAAAAGTGACGCAGTGAAATCGCATAGATTTCACTGTGTCACTATTACGAGGTTTTTTGCGGGTGAACGCCCCCTCTGCATACATTATACCTGACGCAGGTATAATGTAGCGCAGGGGTTTACAAAGTGACGCATCTGCTTAGATGCGTCACTTTGTAAATAGTGCGCATCAGGAGGCATGTTTTACGCCGCCGATGCGTCACAAAAAGTGACGCATCGGAAGCGCAAAACTCACGCAAGGCCTCATAAATGAGGCCCCAGATTTACTAGAAGGTGAGTTTAAATATTTTTTTTTTAAAGTTTTCTGAATCGCTTGTAGTTGAGTTCAGACCTCAAGGTAAGGAAGGGTTGAGGGCACCCCTTGGTCTGGGACATTGTACTAAAGAGATCTGCCACAATCAGTGGCAATTATTATTCTTTTTTTTAAATGTGCCACAGACCTATTTATTAGTCAGAAAACCACCTTAGCTCACATCACCTTTCTGCTGCTAGGTTTGCCAAATGCCGGTTCCAGACCTACCAAATAACCATCACAGTGAGACAAGTGTGTTGTTTTGGACTATTCTACCCATCTCAAGCTCTAAGGGTGGATTACATAAGGTAATTCACTATGAGTTTTAACACGTTCGAGTCTCATGACGAGCTCAGCTGGTCATGAGCCACGGTGCTCGACGTCTGAGCATACCCTGCCAACTTATTGTGAACAAAGTGGTTCAAAAGGGGGTGGTGATGGACAGAGCATCTGAACCAATCAAGCACTCACACCCAGTCAAAAGATCTGGGTTTGATTAAAAAGTAGCAATTGTGTTTTCCTAAAATAAACCAGGACGCTTAAAGATAAGTACTTTGTAGAACCGGCAAGATGTGCCGATTTTTTTATCTCCCTTTGAAACAGTTCCAGATTCACAAAAAGGCAAAGTAGGCACCAGCTATTGTCCCTACTCCTTTTAAGGGCCCGTGACAATGGATCCAAATAATATTGATTTGATCTTGAAAGAAAATTACAATCAAGCTTTCTTAAATATTGTTTGCAAAAGATAGAAAAAATTAATCAACTCAAAGAAACGAAATCTTTACATTAAAGACTCTTTAGTAAAAATACTGTATTCATGTAATGTAGCCATTAACAAATTAAAGTACATAAACCAGAGACATCAGATTCACATTACAGTTTGTCTCTTAAAAGCTCATCTTCTGTCAGCTGTCAGTTTGTAAACAAATCCGGTGCATTTTCGACTGCCAAGAAGCCCCCACAGGGTTTAATCCTGCACAAAATATTTTCTGGTCAATGTAGTTTATGTCCCTCTTTCTGACAGGATAAAACATACATTTCTATGCTTCAAGGTTAGATTAGCTTCATTACATATTAAACGGCTTTGTGCTGCTCAGTTGACTGCTTCAGAGAGGCTTGACAGGCACGCACAAACAGGGTTGGACTGGGACAAAAAAAAAAAAAATGGCCGGGACCAAAACAAAAGTGACCCCCATTGGCAAACCAGATAGTTGTAAAAGTGGGCTACATTTGCATATCAGAACAGTTTTGAATTTGTAAAGACACACTGTATTGGTATCGTGCAAGGGATGGGAAACTACATGCGTTTGTATTTGCTGCAAGCAATGTTTGTGGTAATATCAGGGAAATGAACAATAAAAATCCATTCCGCCGGGCCATTTAACAGGCCCACAAATTGCTAGAAAAAACTGACTTGTCAGACCAGCTCATTGGGCACTGGCTGATTGACCTATGGGATAGTTGGACCCTAGAATAGGTCATTTTTAAATCCAAATGTTGTATCAAATACAGCACTGCCCAGTATTCCTAGGAGATGGTTCAGCCTGGTTCACCCTCCCTCAGCCCATCCCAGACAGAACTCCGCTCTCTTCAGTTGGCGCCTATATTGGACGTCACTGCTTAGCAACCTCAGACACTGTTCAGCCTCCCTCAGACACTCCTCAGCCCTGCCCTGGTCACTGTTAGCCTTCCTCAGACACTGCTCACCCTGCCTTGGTCACGGTTAGCCTTCCTCAGACACTGCTCACCCTGCCTTGGTCACTGTTAGCCTTCCTGAGACACAGTTCAGATTGTTTCAGAGCTCTGCCTTCCTCACTCACTGGCCAGCATTCCTCTTATTCACCGCTTGGAATGGACTGGTCATTACTGGTTGAGCAGGATCACATCTTCCTGGGTTATTTTCCTTATTGCGGTCTCGATACAGACAGCTTTAGCTGTTGCAGAAAGCTCTGTAACCAATACGTTATCAGAGTGGGGCTTTGGGTCAGCCCTTGTCCATGGTTGCTTGGCTTTCTTATCTGTTTCGAATCCCTACTAATTATCTGATGTCTTTCCTCCCTATGCATGTGTTTGCCCTGGACTTGGAGCAATGAGGTTTCACCAGCGGCTGCTTCTTCGATAAGGTGGAGGAGCATTGCCCCACTGCTCTATGGGCATTGCAAAGAAAAAAATAAAATGATAATAGCAGAATGTTATTATCATTTAATTTTTAGTATAATGGGCTGGAGCCACGTTAGGGGAGGCGGGCTGGGTTCGTTTCAGAGGGAGGAGCGGATGGTGTATCGTAAGTGCGCATGACAGTTTGGCCGGCAGTCTTGGGTCGGTCAGACAGTCATGTGCACTTAGCATGTTCTCTACCTGGCTGCATTGCCCAACCTGGGTGGAGTACATGCACAGACGCCTACTCCCTAGCTGAGCACAGAACTATGGCACTCAGACCAATCATGGCGCTGCTGTTATACTGATGACAGCAGCTCATGATTGGCTAGGAAAATCTGGAAGCCTGGGTGCTGCAGGGAGCCAGGAGAACTGTGAGGATGGAGGAGAGGTGACCAGCGATGAGCAGGTAAGTCTTTTTTTTCTCTTTTTCTTTCTAACCCCCCCCCCCCCCCCACCCCCACCCCATTCCCTGCCAGCTGCCACTGGGTTTCACTTTTCTTCCTATTTGGTTGAGAGTATCCTTCCTCTACTGACATCAGGAAACATTTTAGTTTTGCAGCAAGTGTCTACAGCATTTGAGCTTGTTTACCCCTCCCCAACCAATCAACCTTGAAATCTAAATAATTTCATTTTCCTTCCCTGCACCTCCTATTCTACTCTGGAGACAATGAGCACTGCTGGCACTTGCTGTCTCTTTCCCACCCACTACCTCTCCCCCTCTCCTGTTGACCACCACCTGCTCACCACCTGCTAACCCTCTGCCCCCTGAATGCCTCTCCTTCTCTTGTGTTTGCTAATGTAAAAATGCATTACAAGCATTGCTTAACCCAACATCATCAGCGAACAATCATTGGCAAACTTAAGATTCACTGGCTTTGCCAATGCTTGTTTTCTTGTTAATCAGCCTCACTGTTTAAAATGTTTCGTACTTGGCCCGTCACTCTACCTCATTTGTTTCTTTGCGGCGCTGCGCATTACTTCTGAAAGCCATTGCCTCATTTTCTACTTGTAGCCACCTCAGTCCAGCTTACCTCCAGCCCTCGCTCCACAATCCTGAAGCCGGACCTGCCCTGAATACCAATAATATTTGTGTAAATGAAAAGACTGCAAAATGGGATTCCTGAATTGTCAGATGAAAGTTCTGAATCAAGGGCTGGAGGCCTGCATGTTTGTAAATAAAACATTGATTGAAAGACTGCTCCAGGCCACAAAGGGATCACTTGTGATTTGAAAGGAAGCATACTTGTCAGTCCTGTGCTACAGAGAAAAATAGAAGTGCTACCTGTGCTAGATATTGAAAAATAAGCACTGGTTGAGGATACATTTCCAGAAGCAGGCAAGTGTCCATTGCTGTCAGGCCCAGTTAAAGAGACCGTTTAAGGGTCTGTTTTAGAGTTTGGGGGACAGGTTATTCCATCATAAATGTGACCGATTTCTCATACATATTATAATAAATGCATTATATACTATGGCACTTATAATACGGTAAACAAGATGTTGTGACAGAGTAGTCTATCCGCCAAAGTCTAAATCAGACCTGAAGCCTTGATAAATGAAGTTTGCAACAGGCAAAAATGGTACATAATTTGGTTCACCCCATCTTACTTGATGCTGAACAGAGCCTAAAGTTTCGAAAGGTGATATCTTCTTTGGAGCAAAATCAATTTTCCTTATTCCATGGCAGCAAATATTAAACAGAAGAAAATTCCTCTTTTTTTTTAAAAAACTGTGGAACAATGTGTTTATGGACTTAATTCATATATTTGATTTAGTGCCTCAGCGTACTTTACATAATAAGCAACAGGTAGAGAGCTGCAGCACCATACATTAGAGTAGTGAACTGGATCGTACAAATAAATGAGATAGAAAACAGTGCACTAAGAACTAAATACAACTGAGCATCAGCAAGTGGTGGTTTGAAACACCAAAGCAGGATATCAAATGACAATTGGGGTGGGGTCGCACACTACTCACACACCAGCTGGATCGCCCCTAAGGACTGTGGTAAGTGTAGTTCGTGTTCCGCGATGCATCTTCTTTCGATTCTCTGCTATCTTCGCCATCCCTGGACACGTGTTTCGGGGTATTTACCCCTCATCAGCAGGGATTAGGCCGTGTTCTGGGGTTGCCGGTGGCTGCCAAATATTGCCAGGTTTAGTACCACTCAGGCGCGCAGGTGCGGGGTCCCAGGCTCGTCAGCCAACTGCTCGAGGGAGCTTTAACATTACAATTGGGGTGGGGTCGCACAGTACTCACACACCAGCTGGATCGCCCCTAAGGACTGTGGTAAGTGTAGTTCGTGTTCCGCGATGCATCTTCTTTCGATTCTCTGCTATCTTCGCCATCCGTGGACACGTGTTTCGGGATATTTACCCCTCATCAGCAGGGATTAGGCCGTGTTCTGGGGTTGCCGGTGGCTGCCAAATATTGCCAGGTTTAGTACCACTCAGGCGCGCAGGTGCGGGGTCCCAGGCTCGTCAGCCAACTGCTCGAGGGAGCTTTAACATTACAATTGGGGTGGGGTCGCACACTACTCACACACCAGCTGGATCGCCCCTAAGGACTGTGGTAAGTGTAGTTCGTGTTCCGCGATGCATCTTCTTTCGATTCTCTGCTATCTTCGCCATCCCTGGACACGTGTTTCGGGGTATTTACCCCTCATCAGCAGGGATTAGGCCGTGTTCTGGGGTTGCCGGTGGCTGCCAAATATTGCCAGGTTTAGTACCACCCAGGCGCGCAGGTGCGGGGTCCCAGGCTCGTCAGCCAACTGCTCGAGGGAGCTTTAACATTACAATTGGGGTGGGGTCGCACACTACTCACACACCAGCTGGATCGCCCCTAAGGACTGTGGTAAGTGTAGTTCGTGTTCCGCGATGCATCTTCTTTCGATTCTCTGCTATCTTCGCCATCCCTGGACACGTGTTTTGGGGTATTTACCCCTCATCAGCAGGGATTAGGCCGTGTTCTGGGGTTGCCGGTGGCTGCCAAATATTGCCAGGTTTAGTACCACTCAGGCGCGCAGGTGCGGGGTCCCAGGCTCGTCAGCCAACTGCTCGAGGGAGCTTTAACATTACAATTGGGGTGGGGTCGCACACTACTCACACACCAGCTGGATCGCCCCTAAGGACTGTGGTAAGTGTAGTTTGTGTTCCGCGATGCATCTTCTTTCGATTCTCTGCTATCTTCGCCATCCCTGGACACGTGTTTCGGGGTATTTACCCCTCATCAGCAGGGATTAGGCCGTGTTCTGGGGTTGCCGGTGGCTGCCAAATATTGCCAGGTTTAGTACCACTCAGGCGGGCAGGTGCGGGGTCCCAGGCTCGTCAGCCAACTTCTCGAGGGAGCTTTAACATTACAATTGGGGTGGGGTCGCACACTACTCACACACCAGCTGGATCGCCCCTAAGGACTGTGGTAAGTGTAGTTCGTGTTCCGCGATGCATCTTCTTTCGATTCTCTGCTATCTTCGCCATCCCTGGACACGTGTTTCGGGGTATTTACCCCTCATCAGCAGGGATAGGCCGTGTACTGGGGTTGCCGATGGCTGCCAATATCTGCCAGGTATAGTACCACTCAGGCGCGTAGGTGCGGGATACCAGGGGCGTCAGCCCGCTGCTCAAGGGAGCTTTAAAGTTACAAATGGGGGTGGGGTCGCACAATACTCACACACCGGCGGTGTCGCCCCTAAGGACTCTGGTCAATGTAGTAAAATGTTCGCGATGCATCATCTTTCGATCTTCTGCTATCTTCGCTGTCTTCGCCATCCCTGGACACGTGTTTCGGGGTATTACCCCTCATCAGCAACCCCAGAACACGGCCTAATCCCTGCTGATGAGGGGTAAATACCCCGAAACACGTGTCCAGGGATGGCGAAGATAGCAGAGAATCGAAAGAAGATGCATCGCGGAACACGAACTACACTTACCACAGTCCTTAGGGGCGATCCAGCTGGTGTGTGAGTAATGTGCGACCCCACCCCAATTGTAATGTTAAAGCTCCCTCGAGCAGTTGGCTGACGAGCCTGGGACCCCGCACCTGCGCGCCTGAGTGGTACTAAACCTGGCAATATTTGGCAGCCACCGGCAACCCCAGAACACGGCCTAATCCCTGCTGATGAGGGGTAAATACCCCGAAACACGTGTCCAGGGATGGCGAAGATAGCAGAGAATCGAAAGAAGATGCATCGCGGAACACGAACTACACTTACCACAGTCCTATGGGGCGATCCAGCTGGTGTGTGAGTAGTGTGCGACCCCACCCCAATTGTAATGTTAAAGCTCCCTCGAGCAGTTGGCTGACGAGCCTGGGACCCCGCACCTGCACGCCTGAGTGGTACTAAACCTGGCAATATTTGGCAGCCACCGGCAACCCCAGAACACGGCCTAATCCCTGCTGATGAGGGGTAAATACCCCGAAACACGTGTCCAGGGATGGCAAAGATAGCAGAGAATCGAAAGAAGATGCATCGCGGAACACGAACTACACTTACCACAGTCCTTAGGGGCGATCCAGCTGGTGTGTGAGTAGTGTGCGACCCCACCCCAATTGTAATGTTAAAGCTCCCTCGAGCAGTTGGCTGACGAGCCTGGGACCCCGCACCTGCGCGCCTGAGTGGTACTAAACCTGGCAATATTTGGCAGCCACCGGCAACCCCAGAACACGGCCTAATCCCTGCTGATGAGGGGTTAATACCCCGAAACACATGTCCAGGGATGGCGAAGATAGCAGAGAATCGAAAGAAGATGCATCGCGGAACACGAACTACACTTACCACAGTCCTTAGGGGCGATGCAGCTGGTGTGTGAGTAGTGTGCGACCACACCCCAATTGTAATGTTAAAGCTCCCTCGAGCAGTTGGCTGACGAGCCTGGGAGCCCGCACCTGCGCGCCTGAGTGGTACTAAACCTGGCAATATTTGGCAGCCACCGGCAACCCCAGAACACGGCCTAATCCCTGCTGATGAGGGGTAAATACCCCGAAACACGTGTCCAGGGATGGCGAAGATAGCAGAGAATCGAAAGAAGATGCATCGCGGAACACAAACTACACTTACCACAGTCCTTAGGGGCGATCCAGCTGGTGTGTGAGTAGTGTGCGACCCCACCCCAATTGTAATGTTAAAGCTCCCTCGAGCAGTTGGCTGACGAGCCTGGGACCCCGCACATGCGCGCCTGAGTGGTACTAAACCTGGCAATATTTGGCAGCCACCGGCAACCCCAGAACACGGCCTAATCCCTGCTGATGAGGGGTAAATACCCCAAAACACGTGTCCAGGGATGGCGAAGATAGCAGAGAATCGAAAGAAGATGCATCGCGGAACACGAACTACACTTACCACAGTCCTTAGGGGCGATTCAGCTGGTGTGTGAGTAGTGTGCGACCCCACCCCAATTGTAATGTTAAAGCTCCCTCGAGCAGTTGGCTGACGAGCCTGGGACCCCGCACCTGCGCGCCTGAGTGGTACTAAACCTGGCAATATTTGGCAGCCACCGGCAACCCCAGAACACGGCCTAATCCCTGCTGATGAGGGGTAAATACCCCGAAACACATGTCCAGGGATGGCGAAGATAGCAGAGAATCGAAAGAAGATGCATCGCGGAACACGAACTACACTTACCACAGTCCTATGGGGCGATCCAGCTGGTGTGTGAGTAGTGTGCGACCCCACCCCAATTGTAATGTTAAAGCTCCCTCGAGCAGTTGGCTGACGAGCCTGGGACCCCGCACCTGCGCGCCTGAGTGGTACTAAACCTGGCAATATTTGGCAGCCACCGGCAACCCCAGAACACGGCCTAATCCCTGCTGATGAGGGGTAAATACCCCGAAACACATGTCCAGGGATGGCGAAGATAGCAGAGAATCGAAAGAAGATGCATCGCGGAACACGAACTACACTTACCACAGTCCTTAGGGGTGATCCAGCTGGTGTGTGAGTAGTGTGCGACCACACCCCAATTGTAATGTTAAAGCTCCCTCGAGCAGTTGGCTGACGAGCCTGGGACCCCGCACCTGCGCGCCTGAGTGGTACTAAACCTGGCAATATTTGGCAGCCACCGGCAACCCCAGAACACGGCCTAATCCCTGCTGATGAGGGGTAAATACCCCGAAACACGTGTACAGGGATGGCGAAGATAGCAGAGAATCGAAAGAAGATGCATCGCGGAACACGAACTACACTTACCACAGTCCTTAGGGGCGATCCAGCTGGTGTGTGAGTAGTGTGCGACCCCACCCGAATTGTAATGTTAAAGCTCCCTCGAGCAGTTGGCTGACGAGCCTGGGACCCCGCACATGCGCGCCTGAGTGGTACTAAACCTGGCAATATTTGGCAGCCACCGGCAACCCCAGAACACGGCCTAATCCCTGCTGATGAGGGGTAAATACCCCGAAACACGTGTCCAGGGATGGTGAAGATAGCAGAGAATCGAAAGAAGATGCATTGCGGAACACGAACTACACTTACCACAGTCCTATGGGGCGATTCAGCTGGTGTGTGAGTAGTGTGCGACCCCACCCCAATTGTAATGTTAAAGCTCCCTCGAGCAGTTGGCTGACGAGCCTGGGACCCGCACCTGCGCGCCTGAGTGGTACTAAACCTGGCAATATTTGGCAGCCACCGGCAACCCCAGAACACGGCCTAATCCCTGCTGATGAGGGGTAAATACCCTGAAACACGTGTCCAGGGATGGCGAAGATAGCAGGGAATCGAAAGAAGATGCATCGCGGAACACGAACTACACTTACCACAGTCCTTAGGGGCGATCCAGCTGGTGTGTGAGTAGTGTGCGACCCCACCCCAATTGTAATGTTAAAGCTCCCTCGAGCAGTTGGCTGACGAGCCTGGGACCCCGCACCTGCGCGCCTGAGTGGTACTAAACCTGGCAATATTTGGCAGCCACCGGCAACCCCAGAACACGGCCTAATCCCTGCTGATGAGGGGTAAATACCCCGAAAGACGTGTCCAGGGATGGCGAAGATAGCAGAGAATCGAAAGAAGATGCATCGCGGAACACGAACTACACTTACCACAGTCCTTAGGGGCGATCCAGCTGGTGTGTGAGTAGTGTGCGACCCCACCCCAATTGTAATGTTAAAGCTCCCTCGAGCAGTTGGCTGACGAGCCTGGGACCCCGCACCTACGCGCCTGAGTGGTACTATACCTGGCAGATATTGGCAGCCATCGGCAACCCCAGTACACGGCCTATCCCTGCTGATGAGGGGTAATACCCCGAAACACGTGTCCAGGGATGGCGAAGACAGCGAAGATAGCAGAAGATCGAAAGATGATGCATCGCGAACACTTTACTACATTGACCAGAGTCCTTAGGGGCGACACCGCCGGTGTGTGAGTAGTGTGCGACCCCACCCCCATTTGTAACTTTAAAGCTCCCTTGAGCAGCAGGCTGACGAGCCTGGGATCCCACACCTACGCGCCTGAGTGGTACTATACGTGGCAGATATTGGCAGCCATCGGCAACCCCAGTACACGGCCTATCCCTGCTGATGAGGGGTAATACCCCGAAACACGTGTCCAGGGATGGCGAAGACAGCGAAGATAGCAGAAGATCGAAAGATGATGCATCGCGAACACTTTACTACATTGACCAGAGTCCTTAGGGGCGACACCGCCGGTGTGTGAGTAGTGTGCGACCCCACCCCCATTTGTAACTTTAAAGCTCCCTTGAGCAGCGGGCTGACGAGCCTGGGATCCCGCACCTACGCGCCTGAGTGGTACTATACCTGGCAGATATTGGCAGCCATCGGCAACCCCAGTACACGGCCTATCCCTGCTGATGAGGGGTAATAACCCGAAACACGTGTCCAGGGATGGCGAAGACAGCGAAGATAGCAGAAGATTTAAAGATGATGCATCGCGAACACTTTACTTCATTGACCAGAGTCCTTAGGGGCGACACCGCCGGTGTGTGAGTAGTGTGCGACCCCACCCCCATTTGTAAGGATATCAAATGAAATGGAGAGAGAAGAGTTAAGGTGGACAGCGGCAGGGGCGGACTCAGAAAAGAGAGGAGAACATGAGGGACAGGTTGGTGGAGTTAAGCAGGGGAAGAAGTTGGGAGTCAGAAGAAGTAATTAGGTCAAGATGGTTGCATGTCAGAACATCAGGCATATTAATATATTGGCAGCAAAATATTGCAGCTTAAATAGTGTGAAGGTAAATATCTAGGTAACTTTACATTTGACATTCTTAATTCCACATTTATGTACCTTCAGGCTAAACATTCTGTAAAGGTACATATATGTGGAGTTAAGTGTAGTAAATCTATACTTTCCTTTATATACTTATCATCTTGATATTTTATGAATACAATATTTAAAACTCCATTTTCAAGCAGTATACACCAAGACCATGTTTAAATAGTTGGCTTTTAATTTTTAGTATACGCGTCATTGGGTATCTTCTGTTAAAGATTTCCATGAGAAAAGAAAAATTCAGTGGCAGCTGAATGTGATCTGAACTTTTTTGTTTCAAACATCTATGCTCCTGGGGCTATACTTTCCCCATACATTTTTTAAGGAAGATGACAGGTAAACTGGCTTTTGCAGGTGATTGAATTTAAATGTGATGCATGCAAGCTTTATTGTAATGCTGTCTTTGCAGAGAGCCAGTGTAAGCCATAAGATATCAGAATGATATAGTTGAATTTCTTCATGCCAAAAGTCTTTAACTGCACAGATGATGAGAGCTTTCTGTAGTATTTGTCTGAATGATAGCTTTCTTATCATCTGAAAAGTGTATGTGTATATAATATTCAACTTGTCGATCCTAGACACCCTGCCAATAAGCGAATATGGTGTAAGTACTACTGCTTTAGCCTTTTTACCAACGTATTTTGTTCTTGCCTGTAGAAAAGGTACACAAACTTTTTTTTAGGAGTAGGCAGTGATCCCATGGTCTACCACTGCCTCCTTCAAGAATTTTTTTTTGACAACATTCAAAAAAGGAGAAGGGGTCTCATTTCTAGAATCGTAAATTTTTTTAAAAACATTTCATATAGTGTTTTAACAGTCGCAAGCCCGCTCTACTGAATTTTAGTATTTCCGACCGTTAAAACACTTTGTGTATGAGACCCTTATGGTTTTGTAAGCTGAACAGAAGAGGTGCAGGATTCATAAAGTTGGGAGCAGTGATAGACAGATGGCATGTGATCAAAAGCTGCACACTCTTACCCCTCCTGTTCTATCCCCTGCACCATTTGATTGCTTTCTGTATTAACCCTTGACCTCTTCGTAAAATCTTAGCAGTGAAATATGTTTTTAGTGACTCATTTACAAGGCCCATGCGCCACCGGAACTTCAATTTTAATGACAGTCCAGCAAAGAACACTGCCCGGCCATATCTACAAGGCCCCATAAAGCCACCCTGCATGGCTTTTCATGCAATTGTAGACAATGACTGAGGCCACGCAGAGCAAGTTGCTGTGTTGCCTCACCCAGCGATAGGCAGACGTGCCATGGGCGTTTCAGTGGGTGTTCCAATGTAACACTCATGGCATTTGACATATTCCAAGATTCACAAGATTTCTTAAAGCTGGGAATGTGTCAAAAGCCTACGCCTCCCAGCAGCAGGGAGAAATAACACTATTTCTCCTTGTTTTTCCTCTTTCGATGTGTGCTGCATTCTGCAGCACACATCGAAAGAGGATATCGCCTCCACTGATTGTTTTTGTGCAGAAAGTGTCCCTTACTGCACAAAAACATGAATTACAGCCATGTGTGTGCCAGCACAAAGGGGAAAGAACAGGAATGCACCAAATCTGATGGATACGGCGCATTCCTGCCCTTTTCTTTTAGCGTAGGGCAGCACAACAGGAAGGCTTGTGGCGCTGCCTTACGTCAAAATATTGCCAATAAGGCCCTTAGTTTTTAGGTCTCACCTAAGCAGCGCTTGTGTTGCCTCTTCGAGACACGCTGTATTCAGGTATGGACTTGAAGCTCTGGCCATTTCCCACCCATCTTTTCAATTGGCTCCTATTACTGTCCTTTCTATATGTTTGCTTTAGATTCGTCAATAGGCTTAGTAGTCCCTCCTTTTCTACTTTTGTGTCCTCCTATCAGTCCTGGCCCTTTTACTTGTGTTGTTACTCGGGATTTTTTAATTACAGACAATGAGCACTATTTTCTTAAATTACTTTCTCCTGCCTGCTGTTGAAGCAGTAGGCAGGACATGCTCTCCCACAACTGCTTTTTTTTTTAACCAGCACAGCTCGCCTAACTCGATCTTGACTACACACAACAAAATATATTTTTTTATAAGCAACGAGGTCCACATAATTCCAGTACACTCAATACCACATAATTACTATCCACATAATTTCACTGCACACATTGCCACATAATTCCACTACACAAAAACCACTCCAAACAATTCCAATTCAACCTACATAAATCTACTCCACACTACATACATCTACTCCAAATCAAAACACATGGGTAAAAGAAATTGTCATTTACAAAACCAATAGCTCTATCTCTCGCAAATGTGAGACCTATTGCATTGCAGATGCTTGTTACTTACTGTCTCTTGTTTTCAGTGTTTATGTCTTTGGAGAAGTCTCTGGACCAGCGTCACATCATAACTCCTCGATGATGAACTGAAATGTAGATTAATATCAGTGGAAACAAAATACATCAGATTCATGGTTTTAATAACTATTTGGCCTGATGTCCCAGTGCTTATGCCATATGGTATTGGATGTCTGTTCACTTAATGCACCCCTTATCTACAATCACTTCAATAAAGCACCATGGCACATTACAGAGTTTTGTTTTACTTAGGCAGATTTGAATGTTTTTCTTTTAATAAGTGATGGAAACTGAACTGTGTTTAATGAATGCTGAAGAATTGGAGAGTTGGACCCTGAAGCAGCTGCTGTAATAGGGGATTTTATTTCATACTAAACTGGTGTTTTATCATCCATCGCTTCAGCTAGTGTTGCTTTTCAGTTTTTTTCCACAACCTTTTATTCTAATCATGGTAAGAAATTATGAACCAAATTTGCTAACATTCAAACAGTGCAGAGTTGTGTGAAAATCTGGGGTGTTTAGTCTCTTTTATGGCATAAAATCATTTAAAAGACTTACGAGATCAGGCAAAACCGCTGGTTTTGCATGGTATAGCAAATACACAATAGTGCAATGCTGCACATAGTCTGGCACATGCATCAATATTGCATTTTGCGATTCCTTAATTGCGAAAAATAAGTATTCGTAATTAAGGAATTGCAAACTGCAATGCATCAAGAAATTGCTTAAAAAATAGTGATTTCTTAAAATTCCTTAATTGCGATTCTCTAATTGAGAATCGCAATTAAGGAATACCTCCCCATCCATTCCTATGGGCCTAGAGGGGGAAACAACCTTTACAACGCAACTTTTACAATGCACTACCATTACAACGAAACTTTTACAACGCAACATCCATTACAACGCATGCATTTACAACGCAACCATTACAACGCATGACACAACGCACACCACTACAACGCATGTCATTACAACTCAGTCATTACAATGCATACCATTACAACGCATGACATTACCATCCAACACTTACCCTACTGTTGCACCCCCTGGAGTTAGAATAGTAATTTTACCCCTACACTATCCAACACTTACCCTACTGTTGCACCGTCTGGAATTAGAATAGTAATTTTACCCCTACACTATCCAATACTTACCAAAACATGAAATGTAATGATATGCGTTGTAATGGTATGCGTTGTAAAGGTATTATGCATTGTAATGGAATGCGTTGTAAATGTAGTTTTTAAAATTTCGTTGTAATGGCATGCGTTTGCGTTGTAATGGATGTTGCGTTGTAAGAAATGCGTTGTAAAGGTGTGCGTTGTAAAAGTGTGCGTTGTAACGTCGTACATCCGCCTAGAGGCCCATAGGAATGAATGGAAAGACATTCTTAATTTGCAATTCACCATTAGAAATTCGCAAATTAAGAATGCAATTTCAAGGGTGCAGGGGTGTCCAAAGGACACCCTGTTGCACCCCTGAAATCTGCTTAGAAGTACATTTTGCACACTCACATGCCCCAAGGGCATGTGTGTGTGTAAAATGGAACTTTGTAAAATGCACTTTAGTGCATTTTTCAAAGTTTTCGCAAATTACCATGAAGGTTACCTTCATGGTAATTTGCTCCCCTTATTAGCGAATTCGCAAATTTTAAAAGTTTGATGCATTGCATTTAAGGAATCTCAATTTGAGATTCCTTAAATGCAATTGCAATTTAAGAAATTGCAATTTTGTGATTTCTTAAATTGCGAAAATAACAAAAAATGATAATGCATCTCAAAAATGGGAATTGCATTCGCAAACGCCCGCATTTTGCGATTCGCACCATTTGCGAATGCAATTTCCAATGATGCATGTGCCCCCGTGTGCCTTGTGTTACTTTGAGTCAGGGAGGTGTTCTGTGGGTGAAGCATGGGCTTTACCGTACATCCACCTACAGATTTTGACAATATTCTAGATTTACTAAGGTGAGAAAACCTGGGATGTGCCAAAATGCTACGCCGCCCTGAACCAAGCAACGAGAAGAAATAAACGTACTCCTCCTTACTTCTTCTTTCTATGCGTGCTGCGTTCTTCAGCACAAATATAAAAAGGACAATGCTTTTAAGGATTGTTTTTGTGCGTTAAGGTACCCGCTATAGCACAAAAGCAATCCTGGCCGTAACACAGGAACCCCTGCACTATAGTGTAAGGGTGCCAGCGATGGCACTAGGCTGCGCACAGTGCGCCAGTGCAAGGAGAGAGCAGAAATGGTCCATATCTTTGTAAAAACTGAGCATTTCTGCGCTCTGTTTCATACAATGAAGCATTGAGTGAAAGAATGTTGGAGCATATTTACAAGCCAACGGCTCCGCTGGTGGGTCACTTTTTGTGATGCACCGGCGGCGCAATTTGGTGTGCCATATATTTACAAGGACATGTACAGTCACCCTGTGAGGCTTTACATGTCCTTGTAAATACATCCCCTTTTCACGCAGTACTTTGAGTGAAAGGGGCGTTTCATGGGTGTTGCTGTGGGTGTTTTCACGCAACACACATGGATTCTGCCACATTCCCAGATTTGCAAGGGTTCGTAACCCTGGGAATGCGTCAGAATCCTACGCCTCCCCAGGGGAGGCATAAGCAGGCGCAACGAGGAGAAATACTTTTGTTTCTACTAGTTTTTTCCTCCATGTGTGCTGCATTCTGCAGAATGCATAGAAAGAGGAAAACACCTCTCCTGATTGTTTTTATGCTGGAAGGGACACCTTACTGCACAAAACCAATCATCCCAGCAACGCAGGTGCCCTTGCAATGTGGTGCAAGGGCACCTGGAGCATGACAGCCAATAGTGCACCAGCATAGGGGAGAGTACAGGGATCGTCATGTTGTAAATATGACGCATCCATGTGCTCTAAATATAACCGGTCCCAGGATGCTTGTTTCCGGTCCCTGGAAGACATGGCTTGGCAGTTCGGGCTGGACTGTTCCCATGAGGCACAGGGTCAGACTGATTTGCATATGGCCATGTCTGAAATGGGGTAGCTGAGTGGGCTAAAGAATGCTGATGGATTAAACCCAGATCTGTTGACTGGGGGTGAGTGTTTGATTTGCTCAAACGCTCCGTCCATCATCCCCTTTTGTATCGCTTTGTTCGCCCTAAGTGTGGCAGGGTATGCTCAGACGTGAGTCCCTTGCTCACTTGGCCACTGGATTCAAGATAGCCTGGCTGATGAGGATTATGAATCCGAAACTGGTCCCAGGAAGCTTGTTTCCGGTCCATGGAAGACATGGCTTGGCAGTTCGGGCTGGACTGTTCCCATGAGGCACAGGGTCAGACTGATTTGCAGATGGCCATGTCTGAAAAGGGGTGGCTGAGTGGGCTAAAGAATGGTGATGGATTAAACCCAGATCTGTTGACTGGGGGTGAGTGTTTGATTTGCTCAAACGCTCCGTCCATCATCCCCTTTTGTATCGCTAAATATAACACAGCACGGCGCAGCCAAATGGCTTGTGGCATCGCGCTGCGCTACTTTCTCGTAAATAACGCCCAGGATATCTGCCTCATTGTGCGCTGCATGAGCAAAGGAAACTAACGCAGCACTATATTTAGTAAGAGTTGCTCTCTGATGATGCCATTGGCCAAGCTCGCACTAAAAATTACTTTGGCGTGATGCAGAGCATGGCAGTAGGACACAAGGCTGCCCAGTGCTACCTTGTGTGTGATATGTACTCGAAGTATACCCTCTGGTACAAATGTAAACGGGTAGACATCCGTCCAAGTGTATGCCACAAAAAATGTGGAACTTTACGGCAATTTTGCATCTTATGCCAAAGCATATCTTGCAGTATTCCGCGACTTCATTTGCGCTAGAATTTTGCAAAAATTCAGAGCATAGTATTTTTTTCGATCTTGTGAGCTCTGACTCCCTCCCAGTACACATCTCTTGCAAAGATTATAGGAAAGTCTACTGATGTTGATGCTTGTGCCACTTTGTGCTGCCAAAATGACGCTTCAAAATGCGCGAGAGGCCACACTAAAAAATAGCAAATCTGGGCGCAAGGCAATAGCTCATTGGCATACAGCTATGTGTTTGGGATAATTCTTTGCTCTAAAGTGTGTGATGGGTAACTTTTTAATTTGTACTATTTAAATAAATACTTAGCATGTTAGGAAAGTAAAAAAATTATTTTCAATAAACTTGATTAATGAATGAGTTCCTGATGAAACAAATAATTATTTAGTTGACTATTTGCTTAGCCACTAGTTTTATAAAATGAGAAAACACTGTAGAAATGATTCTTTGGGTCTGTGTTGCGGAAAACTCAGGTAAATTTGTTGTTTGTCTACGTGGCATTGATATGCAACCGTTGAGGTTTCTCAAAAATACACATATTGACTGGAGACTTTGAACTTTTCTTCAACTATCCTTTCCTGGGTTTGACTTGCTCTTTTTAACTCTCCATCATATTGAGGTGTTTAGTTAAACCTCTATAGCTTCAAAACTTTAATGTCAAGGGCATCACACTGGTGAATCCCAATAAGGGAGACACATATCTGTAATCTCTGTGAACTTCTTTCATAGATACCCACCTGCAACTGGCAATTAAATTCACAGACTTCAATTATAACTGTGGCTAATAACTTCAGAAGCTAAAAAGATTTGCTTGGCCCACTTAACAGTATGAAGACTTACAACTTCTCCTTGTGACTTGAACTTTTTGCAAAATCTGTTGATTTTCCTATTTAATTTAGTCAACCTAACTTTAGTGTGGATGGAAAATTATGAGAGGTCTTCCCAAGATGAGTCAATACTTCTTGGAGGTCAGAGAGGAGTCATCTTCTCCTCCAAGTGCAATGATGTGGCCACCTCAGCAATTCTTCACTGTCTATGGGTAGAGTCCCTAGCCATCTGAAACAGGCAATAGTCAACACGCTGTTAAAGAAAGACAACCAAACACCATGTCATGGAAAAATAACCTTTAGTTCCTCATCTACCCTACCCCAGCAAAAGTCTAGAAAAGATTGTGACAGATCAGCTACAGGACTATGTGGAAGTGGACAAGCTACCACATGACTTTCATTCACGGTTAAGTCCAGATAGAGAAACTAAGTCAGCCCTGGCAAGTATCAGAGAAGAACATATCATGCTTCAAGAAGGAAAGCAAGTTGCATTCATTCTCCTTGATTCTCAGTCTGAGACATCCCGAACCTCAATAGTTTGTTGACAACATTGGAAGAAAGCATTGTAATTTGTAAACTGGATCCATTCATTCTTTACGAATCAACCTCAAAAGCTTTGCCTAAAATTATCAGAACCTCCATAAAGTGGAAGAAAAGTGTTGCCTTCCCAAAGCCTCTGCTCTGTTCTATCTTCTGGTTAGGTGATGTATACGTCCCTTGTCACAATAGCTCGAGGGGTATAGCTCCTCTTTGAGGTGTAGCGCAGAGTGCCTATCATATTTAATCAGTTGTCTAGACCTCATCCAGCCTGAAGTAGAGAAAGCTCCTTATGCATTTAATTGACAAAAAACACAAGATCCTTCTCCTGCAAGTTAACAAGAGCATGTTGCTCACCTTTAATTGGCCTCCTAACCTAGGACACGACCCATCCACCACCCTAAAGACATAAATCTGGGAAATATCTTTGATCTGGACTTATCATTGACTCTTCAAATAAACAATGTAGTTAAAGGTTCTTCCATGATCCAGTAAATCCTCCGTCTCCCTCAAGTCGCCCACCAGATCGAGCTAAGAAGATGTCTGCTTATCGGAAACATAAGACTGCTGTTATACGACCTACATAGGCCCTCCAACGAAGCTGACAACAGGCTTCAAAGACTCTAAAATCATGTCACTGCGATATACCTCAATCAATCAATCAATCAGGAGTTTGTTAAAGCGCGACTACTCACCCGTAAGGGTCTCAAGGCGCTAGGGGTGGGGGGGAGTTGGGGGGGTGCAGGTTCCATTCCATCAAGGAGGGGGTCTGTCGAAGAGCCAGGTTTTGAGGTTTCTTGCGAAGATGGGGAGCGATGTTGTCTGTCTGAGGTGGAGCGGAAGGGCGTTCCATGCTTTGGCCGCGAGGAAGGAGAAGGAGCGGCCTCCCGATCTGGTCTTTCTGGTGCGGGGGACCACAGCGTAGGAAAGCTGGGCTGATCGTAGGGTCCTTTGGGGTGCGTGGAATTTGAGTCGGCTGTTCAGGTATGCTGGTCCGGTGCCGTGGAGGGCCTTGTGTGCGTGGGTGAGCATCTTAAAGGTGATTCTCGCCTCGACGGGGAGCCAGTGGAGTGTGCGCAGGTGCTGGGAGATGTGGCAGTGTTTTGGCAGGTTGAGGACCAGTCTTGCGGCGGCGTTCTGGATGTTCTGTAGCTTGCGGATGAGGTTTTTGTTTATTCCGGCGTAGAGTGCGTTGCCGTAGTCGAGTCTGCTGGTGACCAGGGCGTGAGTGACTGTCTTTCGGTGTTCGAGGGGGATCCATTTGAAGGTCTTACGAAGGAGGCGGAGGGTGTGGAAGCAGGAAGATGAGACAGAGTTGATCTGGCGGTCCATTTTGAGCTCGGAGTCCTGGATGATTCCCAAGTTGCGTGCGTGGTCTGTGGGGGTTGGCGGGTTTCCGAGGGCGGTGGGCCACCAGGTGTCACTCCAGGCGTCGGGGTTTGGGCCCATGATGAGTACTTCTGTTTTGTTGGTGTTTAGTTGTAGGCAGCTGTTTTTCATCCAGTTGGCGACGGCTTCCATGCCTTCTCGAAAGTTGCGTCTGGCGGTGTTGGGCTCGTTGGATAGGGAGAGGATGAGCTGGGTGTCATCTGCATATGACACGATGTTGAGTCCGTAGGTTCTGACGATGGGGGCAAGTGGAGCCATGTAGACGTTGAAGAGCGTCGGGCTGAGGGAGGAGCCCTGGGGGACTCCGCAGGTGATAGGTGTGGGGTCCGAGAGGAAAGGGGGGAGTCTGACCCGCTGCATCCTGCTGGAGAGGAAGGAGCAGATCCAGTCGAGGGCCTTGTCCTGGATTCCTGCATCGTAGAGTCTGCGTATTAGGGTGCGGTGGGAGACTGTGTCGAACGCCGCTGATAGGTCGAGGAGGATGAGGGCTACTGTTTCTCCTTTGTCCAGTAAGGTGCGGATGTCGTCTGTTGCGGCGAGGAGGGCGGTTTCCGTACTGTGGTTTTTTCTGAAGCCGGATTGGGAGGAGTCGAGGATGTTGTGTTCTTCAATGAATGTGGCGAGTTGGCTGTTGATGGCTTTCTCGATGACTTTCGCTGGGAACGGGAGCAGGGAGATGGGTCTGTAGTTTTTGAGGTCGGTGGGGTCCGCTGAGGGTTTCTTTAGGAGGGGGTTGACCTCGGCGTGTTTCCAGTCGTCGGGGAATGAGGCGGTCGCCAGGGAGCGGTTGATGGTTCGGCGGAGCATGGGTGCGATGGTGTTGGCGGCTCTGTTGAAGATGTGGTGGGGGCAGGGGTCCGTGGGGGCCCCTGAGTGGATTGACTTCATTGTCTTCAGTGTGTCTTCGGTGGTGAGGGCTGTCCAGTCATCAATCGCTGGTTTCCGGGTGTCGGGGGTGGTTGGTGAGGGTTCTGTGTGTTGGTTGTCTTCGTCAAAGTTGTCGTAGATGCTCTTGATTTTGTGGTGGAAAAAGATGCTGAGCTTGTCGCAGAGGTCTTGTGAGGGAGGGATGTCGGTAGACTCGCTGGTGGGTTGGGCGAACTCCTTGATGATGCTGAAGAGTTCCTTGCTGTTGTGTGCGTGGGTGGAGATTCTGTCTTCAATCGCTTTTTTCCTCGTTTCTCTGATGAGTTGATGGTGGGCGTTGGTGGCGGCTCTGAAGTTGTTGTGGGCTTCTGTGGATTTGGTGTTTCTCCAGGCCTTTTCGAGGCGGCGGCATGTGCGCCTGGACTCTCGAAGTTCGGTGGTAAACCATCTGGCTTTCTTGGCACGGGTATTGTTGTTTTTCTTGAGGGGGGCTATGGTGTTGGTGCTGTCCGAGATCCATCTATGCAGGGTTCGGGCTGCGCTGTTGGGGTCGTCGTTTTCCGCGATGGTTGGGGTGGAGTTGTTGAGTGAGGAGGTGAGCTGGTCATCGGTGATTTTGGTCCAGTTTCTTTGTGGAAGCAGGTGCTGGTGTCTGTGGATGGTGGGTGTTCTGAAGGTGAAGTGGACGCAACGATGGTCGGTCCATGGGAGTTCGGTGGTGTGGCTGAAGGTGATGGAGTTTCCTGTAGTGAAGAGGGGGGTCGAGGGTGTGTCCTGCTGAGTGCGTGGGCTCGGTCACGATCTGGCGGAGTCCAATGTTGTGGAGGTTGTCCAGGAGGGATGTGGTGTTGGGGTCCAGTTGATTGTCGAGGTGGAAGTTGAGGTCTCCCAGCAGGGTGTAGTTGGTGGATGCGATGGCCTGCGGGGAGATAATGTCCGTGATGAAGTTGGCGAAGGGTCCGCGGGGTCCAGGGGATCGGTAGATGAGGGTTCCTCGGAGGGCTGCGGTGGGGCTGGCCAGTATCTTGAAGTGAAGGTGTTCCATCAGTTCTGTGGACTCGTCAGGGAGTGTGCTCAGGCGGAGGCTGGATTTGTGGATGATGGCGATTCCTCCTCCTGGGTGGATGGGGCGGTCCTTCCTGGAGATCTTGTATCCTTGGGGGATGGCGATGGCGATGTCCGGTCCCGAGGTGGTGTTGGTCCAGGTTTCGGGGAAGAATGCTACGTCTGGGGTTGTGCTGTCGAGGAGGTCCCAGATTTCTGTGGCGTGTTTGTGGAGGGATCAAACGTTGAGGAGGATGCATTGCAGGGTCTTCGGTTTGGTTGTGTTCTTGTGGGCGGGTTGTGCTGGATCTGTGTTCTTGGTGGTGCTGCAGGTGTGCCGGCAGCGGTGACAGCTGAAGGGTCCAGGGGTGTCGGCTGGTGATGCTAGCTTGCAGTTGTTGTTGCAGCCTGGGTTGAGTGCGTGGAGTGCTGCTGGGTCGTAGCGTTGGCGGGGCGGAGGTCCAGGGTTCCTGGTGCTGGTCGCGGACGGGTCGCAGACGGGCGCAGACGTGCTTGCCTTTGACGCGCCTTCGGTGCACCTGGAGTTGGCACCAAAGAGCCGGTCGTGGTTGGCCACCACCCCTTCAATCAGGTTCTCGAGCTCCTGCTCGGAGAACTTGAGCTTGCGCTTGCTGTTGCTGGTGCCAGGGACAGGTTCCTCGGACATGGCGGTCACTATTTCTGCCGTTTCTGGAGTCGCTAACGGTGGTTTAGCGTCTGCTTTCCGACGTGCACACTCGAAGGATAGCGTCACTGTGGTGTTTGGGGGTGGGAACTGGCTGCTTCCTGGTTGTGATGTCATCACGGTGCTCGGAATGCGTCTTCCCGTTTTCCAGATCCCGCGAGAATGCGACTCGCATTCCCGATCGCACGGGATTGCGAGTCGCAATCCCGTGCGATCGGGATTGCGAGTCGCAATCCCGATCGCAGGTAGCCGGGAATAGCGATTTTTCTGCGTTTTTTGTAGGTCGCTAACGGCTTTTGCGCCCGCGTGCGAGTCGCTATTTTTTCCCCGAAAAGTACATGAATGCCGTTTTGCGTTTCCTCAATAGCGAGTCGCTATTAATCGCTATTAGGGACACGCAAAACGGCCCGTACATGAATCAGGCTGTTAATGGTGGAGCTGCGAGGGTGGGAGAGCAATTTCACTGACAATGAGTCAGTGGTCTTGCTCGCCTGTCCCCGCAGCGGCCGCCATTAAGTAGGGGTCGGGAGGGCTGGACAGCTGGGAGGCGGGAGCGGGGAGGGGAGCTGGATTGGGCCGGTCGTGCTGGAGGGGGAGGGGCCGCGGGGGCAGCAGCAGCAGGGAAAGGTAAAGGGAGGAAAGAAGGGATAAAGAAAAAGGGAAAATAAGCAGAAATAAGGCACAGAAGAGCAGAGATGCAGAAAAGAGCAGAAAGGTGAAAGATAGAAGGGGTAAAAAAACGAGTGAAAACGAGTGAAGGAGTAGAGGGAGAGAAAGGGAAAATGGGCAGAAATAAGGCACAAAAGAGCAGAGGTGCAGAAAGGTGAAAGATAGAAAGGGGAAAAAAACGAGTGAAAACGAGTGAAGGAGCAGAGGGAGAGAAAGGGAAATGGGCAGAAATAAGGCGCAAAAGAGCAGAGGTGCAGAAAGGTGAAAGATAGAAAGGGGAGAAAAACGAGTGAAGGAGCAGAAAGAAAGAAAGGAGACAGAGGTCCACTGGACCACCAGGGATGAGGCGCAGGGAAACCTGCGGGTGGAGGAGGGCCTCGATCACCAACACTCAAGAGTGCAGGGGCAGGGGCACCTCACTTACAGCCTGATTCATGAAGCGAAATAGCACCCGCAATGGCTGCGAAAAAGCAATTGCGGGTGCAAAACACGGAATCGGCATTCAAGTACGAAATAGCGAATTCGCAAAAAAAGATTAGCGATTTAAATAGCGATTACGCAATAATAGTCGCAGACTCCGGGTAGTCGAGCATTAGCAATACGGAAATAGCGACCAACCACGGAATCTGCGAAATGAATAGCGAAACGCAATATTGTCTCAATCGGCATTCATGAAATAAATACAATAGCGAAAAAGCGCTAATTCGCACGTTTGCGCGGCGCAATTTAAGGACAACTCAAAGCAGGTGGTAACCATAAAAGCCATGATTAAGTAAAATTTGAAAAACTGTTGGCCAATCACCAACAGGTCCAGGCCTGACCAATCACACATAAGGACATTCAGCAGCAGCATTAGGCGTTCCACAATGCCTGGGATGTACATGGTGGTGAGGCGGCGAAGGCTACAGCGAGCAGCACGGAGGAGACGCATGAGGCAGCAAAGGATTTACCGGCAGCGGGTCACCTTGCTGGGCCAAACCAGAGAACAGATTTATGCTAAATACAGGCTGAATGGGGAAATGATCACCTAGCTGATACAAGAACTCGACCCCATCATGCAGCACCCAACAAGGCGAAACAATTCTGTGCCCACACATGTGCAGGTATTGTGCAGCCTGCACCTCCTGGCCTCCGGCAGTTTCCAGGGCATAGTAGCCGCTGCTGGGGGGATATCCCAGCCCACCATGTCACGCTGCCTCCACACTTTTGTTGACGCCATGCTCAGCCAGCTCCACCGCCACATCACATTTCCCACGAGCCAACAGGAATTGGACCTGACAAAACTACAATTTTACAATGTCGCCCATTTTCCCCATGTCCTCGGCTGCATAGACTGTACCCACGTCGCCATCTGCCCACCAGCTGCCACGGAGTATATGTACCGCAACAGGAAGTCCTACCACTCCCTCAACATACAGATGGTCTGCAATGCCAAGACCATCATCACTGACATTGTGGCCCAGTACCCAGGGAGTACCCATGACTCCTTTATCTTCAGGCACAGCGGACTCCACACATGACTGCTCAGGGGAGAGTTTGGGGAAGGACACCTACTTGGTAAGTACACTTTGTCGACCATGTCACATTGCTATGAAGTAACTGCGCTGCACAGGCAATCAACATCTGCTCCTCTCATTCAGGTGACAGTGGCTACGCCCTACGGGAATACCTCCTGACCCCTTACCTCAACCCTGCCACACCTCAGCAACGGCGCTACAATGTTGCGCACATCCGGACAAGGAACTGTATAGAAAGGACATTCGGCCTGCTCAAGAGCAGGTTCCGTATTCTGCACAAGACAGGTGGGGCGATGTATTACAGTCCTGCAGCGTGCTGCCGCATTGTGGCTGTCTGTGCAATGCTTCATAACATTGCAACCAAGCGCCGGATACCTGTTGACATCTCAGGCAGTGAATCTGAGGGGGACGACCGGCCACCAGCACATGCGCACCATGCACGCGGGGAGAACCCAGCTGAAGGCCACAGACGTCGCAACCACATCACAGCGAACAATTTCTAGCCCACCCTCTTCCCCCAACCCACATATCACAATTGCATGCAAAATGTAATGATTACACAAGGCTAATGTGTGCAGCAAAATAAATGTATTTGTTCCATTCACAAGAAAAAGGTTATTGTTTCAACTATTTACAAATTACAGTATTCCTGCATACTGCAGTGTGAAGTAGGTCCTTGGCAGGCTTAGCGTCAGCCTGTGGCAGTGTCCCTCACACAATGTCATTGGCGCCTC
Source organism: Lissotriton helveticus (assembly GCF_964261635.1). Classification (NCBI taxonomy): domain Eukaryota; kingdom Metazoa; phylum Chordata; class Amphibia; order Caudata; family Salamandridae; genus Lissotriton; species Lissotriton helveticus. The sequence goes on from NC_136072.1 coordinate 76,737,199, forward strand.
CGGCGCGTAATGCCCAGGCGCCTGTGAGGCTCTTCCTCATCCTGGGCAGCTGTACCAGGCGTTGCCCTGGTGCTGCGCCTAGGTGGCGGGACCTGCGTGGCAGAGTGGCTGCTCACGCTGGAGGCACCCTCACTCGCATCGTCTCCCCCTACAATGGCCGGTAGCACAGGTGTATGCAGTGCGGTCACGGCGGTGGTCAGGTGCTCCAGCACCCTGGTTATGTCCTCGCAGCACTGGACCAGTTGGTGCTGCTGGGTCAGAGAGCGCCGCGACAGCTGGGTGGTGGCATTTGCTGCCACATAATTTGACCTACTATAGGCCGACAGCCGGCTCATCAGCTGGTGGTGGCGCCTGCTTGCAACACTGCGGTGCTTGACGAGCGCTGCAGTATTGTCCTCCATTGCCGCCGTCATGCGGTCCATGGCCGCCGTCATGCGGTCCATCCGCTCTCCGACTCCCGCCACATTGCGGCCAATTTTATGCAGCTGGAGCTGGATGGCTCCTTGCTGCTGCGACTGGCGCTGGTGGATTCGGAGCATGCGCCGCTCCACGCTCATGCAGGCATGGAGAGGCCCATTGCCCCTCCTGCTGTTCGGCCGCTGTGTTGCGGATGTGGCTGGCCCAGATCTGGTTGCACGAGCTGCAGGTGGTGTAGCAGCTGGTGTTGCTGGTGCGGCAGGAACTGGAGGCACATTGGTGGGGTGCCTGGCTCTGGCAGCCGGTTGGCCGGCAGATGTAGGAGCACGTATGGTGGGGGGCCTGGCCTTGGCAGCCGGTTGGCCGGCAGATGTAGGAGCAGGTACGGTGGGGGGCCTGGCCTTGGCAGCCGGTTGGCCGGCAGATATAGGAGCAGGTACGGTGGGGGGCCTGGCCTTGGCAGCCGGTTGGCCGGCAGATGTAGGAGCAGGTACGGTGGGGGGCCTGGCCTTGGCAGCCGGTTTGCCGGAAGATGTAGGAGCAGGTACGGTGGGGGGCCTGGCTGCTGGTGTTGGTGCAGCGTCAGGGGCTGGTGGCTGGGTTTCGGGTAGGGATTCCTCCTCCTGGGCCTCCTCATCAATCTGCAGCCTCTCGCTGTCACTGCTATCATCGCCACCTGTGAGGGTAAGTGGATACTCATTAGGTGCATGTGACTGTCAGACGTGCAGATGTTACATGCATGCTGGGTGTCATTCCCTGGATGGCTGTGGATTTGCGCACTTTGGAATCTTTCTGGCCGCATTGTGGTACTACTACATTGTGGACATACTACGTCTCCCACAATGCTTCAGGGCATTTCCTGATGCACAACATAGGCATGACTAAGGGCCAATGAGTGAGCCTATTTGGTCAGGGACGGTCATAGGGGACAGGGTCGCAGTCGCATGCCACTTACCTTGGGTGTCTTGGGTGGGGCGGGAGGAGTCCAGAGGGGTCACGCCAACACACGCCTCCCTCTCCAAGGTGTTCTCAACCTGGTCCTCCAGGGGTGTGTTGGGTGGGACAGTCGGTCCGCCACCTCCAGTGCCCGATGCCTCACCAAGGCGCTCCGCCACCCTCTCCTTGGCACGCCCTCGGAGGTCGTACCAGCGCTTCTTCAGCTCCTCCAACGGCTTGTCCGCCACGCCCACAGAGTTTACGCTGGAGGCTATCCCCAGCCAGATCCTCCGCTTGTCCTGCTCTGGGACCTTCCTGGAGTTGGCACCAAAGAGCCGGTCGTGGTTGGCCACCACCCCTTCAATCAGGTTCTCGAGCTCCTGCTCGGAGAACTTGAGCTTGCGCTTGCGTCCAGCGCTGTTGCTGGGGCCAGGGACAGGTTCCTCGGACATGGCGGTCGCTATTTCTGCCGTTTCTGGAGTCGCTAACGGTGGTTTAGCGTCTGCTTTCCGACGTGCACACTCGAAGGATAGCGTCACTGTGGTGTTTGGGGGTGGGAACTGGCTGCTTCCTGGTTGTGATGTCATCACGGTGCTCGGAATGCGTCTTCCCGTTTTCCAGATCCCGCGAGAATGCGACTCGCATTCCCGATCGCACGGGATTGTGAGTCGCAATCCCGTGCGATCGGGATTGCGAGTCGCAATCCCGTGCGATCGGGATTGCGAGTCGCAATCCCGATCGCAGGTAGCCGGGAATAGCGATTTTTCTGCGTTTTTTGTAGGTCGCTAACGGCTTTTGCGCCCGCGTGCGAGTCGCTATTTTTTCCCCGAAAAGTACATGAATGCCGTTTTGCGTTTCCTCAATAGCGAGTCGCTATTAATCGCTATTAGGGACACGCAAAACGGCCCGTACATGAATCAGGCTGTTAATGGTGGAGCTGCGAGGGTGGGAGAGCAATTTCACTGACAATGAGTCAGTGGTCTTGCTCGCCTGTCCCCGCAGCGGCCGCCATTAAGTAGGGGTCGGGGAGGGCTGGACAGCTGGGAGGCGGGAGCGGGGAGGGGAGCTGGATTGGGCCGGTCGTGCTGGGGGGGAGGGGCCGCGGGGGCAGCAGCGGCGGGGAAAGGTAAAGGGAGGAAAGAAGGGATAAAGAAAAAGGGAAAATAAGCAGAAATAAGGCACAGAAGAGCAGAGATGCAGAAAAGAGCAGAAAGGTGAAAGATAGAAAGGGTAAAAAAACGAGTGAAAACGAGTGAAGGAGTAGAGGGAGAGAAAGGGAAAATGGGCAGAAATAAGGCACAAAAGAGCAGAGGTGCAGAAAGGTGAAAGATAGAAAGGGGAAAAAAACTAGTGAAAACGAGTGAAGGAGCAGAGGGAGAGAAAGGGAAATGGGTAGAAATAAGGCGCAAAAGAGCAGAGGTGCAGAAAGGTGAAAGATAGAAAGGGGAGAAAAACGAGTGAAGGAGCAGAAAGAAAGAAAGGAGACAGAGGTCCACTGGACCACCAGGGATGAGGCGCAGGGAAACCTGCGGGTGGAAGAGGGCCTCGATCACCAACACTCAAGAGTGCAGGGGCAGGGGCACCTCACTTAATGGTGGAGCTGCGAGGGTGGGAGAGCAATTTCACTGACAATGAGTCAGTGGTCTTGCTCGCCTGTCCCCGCAGCGGCCGCCATTAAGTAGGGGTCGGGGAGGGCTGGACAGCTGGGAGGCGGGAGCGGGGAGGGGAGCTGGATTGGGCCGGTCGTGCTGGGGGGGGAGGGGCCGCGGGGGCAGCAGCGGCGGGGAAAGGTAAAGGGAGGAAAGAAGGGATAAAGAAAAAGGGAAAATAAGCAGAAATAAGGCACAGAAGAGCAGAGATGCAGAAAAGAGCAGAAAGGTGAAAGATAGAAAGGGTAAAAAAACGAGTGAAAACGAGTGAAGGAGTAGAGGGAGAGAAAGGGAAAATGGGCAGAAATAAGGCACAAAAGAGCAGAGGTGCAGAAAGGTGAAAGATAGAAAGGGGAGAAAAACGAGTGAAGGAGCAGAAAGAAAGAAAGGAGACAGAGGTCCACTGGACCACCAGGGATGAGGCGCAGGGTGGAAGAGGGCCTGAATTTGGGAAATTTCGATTACAACCAAACCAGCCCTGATGGCACTCCACTGGCCAGGATCAAAATCAAGATGCTCTGCATTCTCCACAAGGCATATCAGTATAAGGCCGTTCATACCCACAGAACCTGGCCCCTCTTTATATTTTTCCAAAGGACCTTTGTTCTACCTCCCAACACCAGGAGCGGCTCCTCCATTAGTGTGGAGGAGCAATGCCTCACTAACTAACAGCCCCCACAGAAAAGTCCCAGAGATGAAAAATAAAATGGTAATCAAGTCAATTTATTAACATTTTTCATCAACCCGTCCCTAACTGAGTTTCTGGACGGGGCATGGACATTGCTGCTGAGTGGCAGCAGCAGGGAGAGAGGTGATGAACCAGCCGGTTTTGGTGGCTCAGTGGACTAATGCATCCACTGCAGAGGCCTGTGTTCAACCTCATGGTCACAGGTTCAAATCCTGGTGGGTCCACTAAGCCTTTCATCCATCTGAGGGCGATTAAATGAGTACCATTGAGTTGGGTAAAAATAAACATCTGTTATTCAGCGCCAAGATACCCTGTTAGGGGTGAAAGTGCGCTTTACAAATACGCATGTTATGTGCACTTAAGTTTAAAGTGTGCATGTCAGTTTTGCTGACTGTCTTGCGACAGTCAGCCCGACATGCACACTTTAAACCTCTATAACCAAGCTGTGTTAGACTGCTGGGTTAAGATGAAGCACAGGCCTCCAGTGCCATTGAGAGCGCTGAGAAGGCCACTCCCTCCAATCCTGGCACTTCTCTCATGCTGGCTTACAGCATGAGAGCAGCACCAGGATTGGTTAAGGGAGTTGGCTGGGGCCCAAGCTGTAGCCTAGAGGAGTGAAGAACACTGGACCGGAACTGAGGAGGACATGTCCCAGAGCAAGCATGGAAAGTGACTATTTCTTTTATTTATTTTAAAATGTAGACGCCTTATATGTATTGCATGTGCATGCATCCGCCCGCCACCCATTTGCCTGCCCAACCACTCTCCGGAGGTACCAGATGCCACTGTTCAACCCCATATCCCACCACAACCATTCAAGCAGCTGAAACATAGCTGCCTATCCTTGGAAGTATTGGGCTCCAAATTGGGAAATGTCCTGGACCGCCAAATCTGAGCTGAATCAGATTACCTCTAATTTAGGACACTTCTTGAACCTGAAAGCTTCAAGAAATCATATGCCAAACCCCCTCCCCCTTAATATCACATCAAAGAATGTGGGTTTAAGGTCGTCCTCTCAATCCTGTGGAATCTAAGGGCCCATCGATGTCTTTCTCTGCTCAACAACAAACCTAAATAAAGAAAGAAATATTGGTTGTTGAAGTGACAAACTGAGTTAATCTGTGAGTGAGTTAGGTGACAGGTGATTTAGCTATTTAGTCAAGGATAAATGAAAGAATAAAGAGATCCATAGGTTGAACTTTGAGTGACCTGAATCAAGGACTAAAACATGCTCTCCCATTCTAAGCCCCAAACTCTATTGTCTCCATTAAAACTAGTGGTGTAGCAAGCTGCAAAAGTTCTTGACTTAATAACCTTCTGGAAGATCTATGGAAGGCCTTACAACTTCATATAGTTTTCAAACTGTTTTGCTGAAAGCAGGAGTTTTGTAACAGTTTGAGTAGGATCTATCATTATCTTAACAAGAAGAAAAATGTTTCTACAAAGATGAATGAGCTTCAGAGTAAACGACTAGCTTTCTGTTCCACTGCAATGCCACTTATCTAGAAAACAAATCACCAAACTATAAACTTGCAGGCCAAAATTTGGCAAGCATTTTCCACTTTGTTAGAAATATGCAAGTCGCATGAATCTCAATGTATCAGTTGGAATAGGTTTGGCTGGATTCTAATAGCATGAAATGATCTTGATATAAGGAGAAAAAGCTTTCTACAGGCTATCTTGAAAGAAACTGGAAAATGTCATCGCCTTCTCATAGGGCAAAGTATTCAGAGATTTGCAAGAATTTGTGGTTGAATAAAACATGTGTACGCCCCATAATTCATTCCCCAGAGCTCTGCCCTAAAGTTTTCAATGCAAGTTGATCCACAAGTACTTGGTGTTCATTTCTACTTGTTTCCAGCCCACTATATTATTAAGTATTTTTTACTAACACTTTTTTATCCCTCCAGTCCCAGCTCTTAATATCGTGTTTTATTATTATCCTTTTTTAATATGTGACAGCCACCAAGCTGAATTGTGCAATTAGGTTCTTTGAGAGAAGTGATGTGTAAAAAGAAGAGTAGCTGATTTAAGTTGCTAGTTAGATGAGTTAATCAGCAATGGAATGAGTGAATAAGGGAAAGGCAATGAGTGAGTGATGAAGGTAAGGGGTAAAGGTGAGTGCATAGTAATTCAAAGGCAGAATGTATTTAAGAAGAAATTGATTTAAGCCTGACGAAATGAATGAGTATGAATGGTTTGTACAAGAAGAAAAAATTAATTTAGCGAGTTGACACTAGACTTATGCATAGTTTTTTTTATGCGAGCAAAGTTTTGCATTCCCATAGTGCAGGAAGATCCCAGCGTTCCTATTACTGCACTGTGCATACTTGTCTTGGTATTGTTACTTGGCACTGCAATATTTTCTTAGTTCTGTGAATCCAGGTGCACATTATAAGTGCTGTTCTAGCAAACGTCTTCATAACACATTCAAAAACGTGTGTTATTAATTGCTTTTGCAATTTTTAAAATTCACCTGTTCCCTGAAAACCAAACGTTTATATTTTTCAAATTACTTTTAGGGTATGAAGCAACTAGGACATTTTATATATTTTATATACTATAATGTATTGCTGTGTTAATATTATGAGTCTTTCCTCTTTTTTCCAAACTTAGGGGTCGATTAGGATCGCGGACGGACTTGAGTCCGTCCGCGACCCCTGAGGAGGAGGGAACGTCCGCATGGGCTGCGGCGTTCCCTCCGATCAAATTAGGATGTGACCGCCAGGGTGGCGGTCACATCCTCTATCACTAACATTGCGGCGGGTGCAGCTTCAAGCTGCATCCGCCGCAATGTAAAAAATCCATGCACAGCATTTGCGTGCACAAAGCGGCAGGCACCGCGCGGTGCCTGCTGCATTGTGCACGCAAATGCAGGGGGGTACCATAGGTACCCCCCATGTGCACCCCCCACCCCACCTTCACCCAGGGGGCCCGCAACGGGCCCCCAAAGTGAAGGTCCGTATGCTTTTCCACAGCGGTAAAGCCGCCGCGGAAAAGCATATATTTTCAGACATCCTAATATGCCTGGCGGTGTCTGATAGACACCGCCAGACATGTTAGTGCTTTTCCGCCGCGGTCGCCTTCCGACCGCGGCGGAAAAGCGGCGGACAGATTATCAGACCCACCAGCCATCCTAATTTGGCGGTGGGTCTTTGGAGTCTCCGCCGCGGTTTTTCCGCATCCTCCAGGCCGGCGGACACTTCCGCCGGCCCGGAGGATGCGGAAAAACCGCCATCCTAATCGGCCCCTTAAGTTTGAAATGTAAAATTTGGTAACAGTCCTTTAGTTTAAAAAGTACCCTTGCAAGAAACAAATTAATTACTTACTTAATTATTTAATTAATTATTAAACTAAACAATCTGCTAATCGTATTTTCTGTCACTGCCGATAGAGGTGGTATTATGAACGAATTCAGTTGCAAATATTTTGCCAGCCTTCACAGCAGGAAATGCTGATTGGGTTCATAGAATTAAAAGCTGTGACATTAGACTTGTGCACAGATTTGTATACTGGGTCCTAGGGCGTCTCTTTTTTTGAAATAAGAATCTTGACTACCTCTTTCATGTTTTTAAATTCTTCCACACAAACTGGTCCTAAATTATACGTTTTTTCCAGTCATGTTCACCATTACACCTGGAGTTGGGACTTAAAGAATTCTAATAGGGACGTTTGTTATTCCTTTTAATTTATTACAGGGACAATCAGGAACAAAGTCAATAAACACTTTCAAATTTTGTATTTGATAGGATTGAAAAATATTGTCAAATTGTAAATAGCGATAAAATGTTTTATTCAAAGCCAGGCCCATGCAGAATCAACCCTTTAGGTTTGAAAATCTTCCCGATTACATCTCCTAGATAGCAAGTAAAAAAGTACAACTTTACAAGGATGTATATGAACACACAGAATTAAAAACCTGGAAGTATATAATTTAGTCGCCAATGACTGAATGTATGATACCTCTATATAAGTCTTGACATGGGTCTGCTTTCATCCCTTCCTTTCATGTTATCCACGGTGTTTATGGTGCAAGAATGAAGTGGGGCCTGAAACTCTTTAATTAGAACTCCTGTAATAGTTTTATATTTCGAGCAGAGGCAGCATGTGAACCTTGAGGGATGTGCAGAATAAATTGCAAGCACAAATGCTAACTTTTCAGTTGAGTTAATAAACCAAAATTCAACAACAAAAATAAAACTATTGTCACTGTGACCAACATATTCCTTCAGAATGTAGGGTCTTCCCTTTGTAGTAAATATGAGGCTGGTCACGAATAGCTGCCCTTACAGTACTGCTTAATTTGTAAAAGAATAAGTGCCAGGGACCTGACCAGGAGGCCACTGTAACTACTAACTACTAATCTCTCTCGCCTGCAAGTTCGACAGTTCAGATTATTCCAGGTCCCCCCAAAGCTAAAGCAATAGTTGAGGAGGCAGGTTTTATTCATTTTAAATGTATATTGTATTTATAAACAACCAGTGTTCTCATCATCAATTTAATGAGTAGCGCCACCATGTGGCAGACTGTCATAAGTGTTGTGTTGACAATTAAGTGCCGGTGCCTAGCCCTGAAAACCACTGGCTCAAATTAAACACTGACTTACAGAAGCTCCTGCCCAACAAAGACACTGATGTGGGCAGCAGCATGCATTGCACACTGAAGGTGAAAGGTAATTCGTTTATAGAAGCCGAAGCAAGGACCTGGAGAGGCAGCAGCTTCCTTCTCTTCTCACTCTCCTGACTTGACCCAGGATGCTGGTCATAAAGGTGCATGACAAAGGTTTGAGTCTAGAAGAGGGGAAGTCCAGCTGCTTGAAGTCCATTACCGTTCTTTGGCTAGTAATGTATTTTGGGCAAATAGAGATATTTACACTTTGTAGTTGTTAGAACAGAAGTAGTCAATGGTATTATCAACTGATTGTCTACCAGGTTCCAACTTGAAGAGATGCAGGAAAAATCAGGAAAAGAATTCAAAAAGCACAGGTTCCTAATTCACAACGATGTGTTCCAGAATTGGTATGCAAGGCTCAAAGAAGGCCAAATTTACATCAATCAGTTTTCTTCGTAGTTTTAGAATGTTCCCGCTGAAGTAATTCTCTAGTTACCAGGAGCATCCTGAGATTTCCACTCATGGACTATTAAAACTTGTGTAGGTGTCCTTAGGGGCATCTTCCAGAGGCTCCAGGTTCAGTAGGTTTCATTCATACCCAGGGTCTCAGTTGGTGGAAAAGAGAAATCTGTCAAATAACTATCAGATGCCCCGTAGACCAGATTCTGTGAAATATTGCGCTTCTGACGGTAGAGCCACTTCCAAGTGGTCATCCTTAAGAAACCCCCTTCCTGGTGCAGGACTGCAGTTTGACGGGGCATAGAAAGACCGGTCCACATTAGAATAAGGCTTCAGAAACCACATCTAATGGGGTAGGGACAGGCAAACACAAACAAAGTCAAACAATTTTTAGGAGGTATATCTACAGAAAACAGAAAAGGCAACCAGCCTGCCAAGCCACCCTGTATGCAGAAGTATAATTCGCATATGACCCTCTCATCTCAATGGGAGACGCTAATTGTGGAGATTTGGCTAGTCACTACCTCCTTCCACATGCACATTCTCTCTATCGCTCTCTTTTTACAAGAATCACTGTTATTGCCTGATATGGTACACAATGATAAACCCTTTCCTCCTACTGGCACCCATCCTGATGCAGAAGAATCCTACAGACACCATCATTGTGATACCCATTGCAGTTACATGCCACCTTAGTGGAGTGCTTAATTTGTAAAAATGTAAGTCCAGGGGCCAGCGTCGGGAGGCCACTGCAGCTTGCGCTAACCATTGGCTGTGCCTGCACTGCCAATTACAGTACCTGCACAACTTCGAGCCATCACACTGCTACAAGTGTGACAATTCAGACTATTTTTGCCCCGCAAAGCAATAAAAATGCTTGGGTGACAGCAGATAGATGCATTTAATGTACATTGAATTATTAAACAGCTCTTGTTCAGCTCATTTCTAAATTACACAAAAAGCGCCACCATGTGGTAGCTGTCATAAGTGCCGGTACTGACAATTAAGTGACGGTGCCGAGCACCAGAAACCACCGGCTCAAATTAAGCACTACCTCAGTGCTCTCTCCACCAGCACCCAAAGGAGTGCTTTATCTTTGACCAGGTTGAGCCCTTAAGAAATATCCTAGAAATAAAATATTCTTTAAACAAAAATCTCAACCGCTATTCAGAATTTGACACATTTTGACTCACTTTGCCTCTTGACTACATGCACTGGTCGAATAGTTTGGTAAACCTGTGATGGACTGGAAGGGCAGAAAATAAAACTCACCCATTTAACATTTGCAGGACAGGTCCAACTTGCATAAGAACTCTGCACCATCTGCAGATCCTTACTCCTGATATGAGATGCTTCACCTCCATTGTGAGGCATTGTTCATGCGGCATTGTTAAGGCCACTGGCTCATATCGATGCCTGTGGGAAAGGGCACTCAACTCAAGCATGCTGATGAGGAATCATAGCCCCACCAAATGATGTGAGGCCTCCAGTTTCAGATGATGTAAAAGCAGCTGTCCAATGGAACGCAAGAGTTTCTACCGACTGATGCACAGCACAGAGTGGCAGTGGCGGCTACTCCGCTAAGGCAGAGGAAGGCCACCCCACTGCTCAAAAGGAAAAATAAAAGAAAAGCTGGTTCTGCGTACATTTTTGGCATACGTTTGCTCCTGCCGGGTCAGCCGAGCAGCACATTTTTACTTACCCACCTGCTATCAGGAGAGACCTCAGTGCTGCATCTTTTGAGCCCAGTATTGAGCCTGAAAAGCGTTTCCAACCCCACTTACCAGTAAAACTTGCTAGAATGTCCCTGGCTACTCTTCACTGAAAAGCTGGTTCACGTAGCGTTATTATCATTTTATTTTTCCTATTGTAGTCAGAGGCGGGGCCAGGTCTGGCTGGCCAGAGCAGGGGGAGGAATGGTTTGCACTCACTAAGTGTGCATGACTGTTTTCATGTTCCCCACCAGGCTGCATTACACAGGTGAGTAACATGCACGGGTTCCCTGACCCCATCTGAATACCGAACCACAGCGCTCTGACCAATCACAACACTGAATTGCAGCATTGTGATTGGCACAGGGGAGCCTGTGTGCTCGGCTGCTTCCTGCTGCCGGGCGGGACTGGAGACAGGGAGAAGGAAGATGGAAGAGGGCGGAGGGATGAGAGGCGGCAGCTGGCGGGCCTTTCCAGGTAAGTCCTTTTTTTTCATTGCTCCTGTGGTGCAGTGTGCTGGCCCATATTTACAAGGCCATGCAAAGTCACCCTGCATGGCTTTTCATGGTCTCGCAAATATGGCCCCTTTCATGCATTACTCTGCGTTAAAGAGGCATTCCATGGGTGTTGCTGTGGGTGCTCCCATGCAACACCCATGGATTCTGACACATTCTCAGATTTTTTTTGAAAACCTGGTATTGTGCCGGATTGGGGTTGTGTCGGATTCTAATGCTTCCCCAGAGGAGGTGTTAAAGTGCCACATCAAGGAGAAATACCTTTATTTCTCATAGTTTTTTTTACTTTTTATATGTGTGCTGCATTCTGTAGCACACATAGAAGGAGGAAGAAGCCATCAATTATTGTTTTTGTGCTGGAAGGAGCACCTTCCTACACAAAAAGAATCATACCTGCAATGATAGGCTGCCAACTGTGTGCCAGAGCAGAGGAAAGCACAGAGATACAACGTATTGTTGTAAATATGATGCATCCCTGCACTTTCCTAACGACGCAGCTCGACATAGCGGGATGGCTTGCAGCACTGCGCTGCATAATTTTCTTGTAAATATGCCCCTTAGTTTTGACACTACTGGAGTATGAATACAACATTCATTCTTCAAATACACTTTTCTGCCTCACAAGAAAGTCATTCCGCTGCCCAGTTGCCTATGCTGGCGAAAATCCCAACTTTCCACTAAGGATATTATACACACAAAATACAACTTATTAAACATTCTGAACATCACATTCCTTGGGAACAAAGAAATATCAACTCACAGGTGCATAGCGTGCACACACACACACACACACACACACCTACATACACATGACACACATGTGTATGCACACACAAATACACACATACATATTAAGATGTATGAACTTGCAAATTTGTTTTTCTAACCTGTGTGCAAGTCTATGGAGAAAGTTGTGATGGTTGTGAAGTGTTTGCTAAAAGTTATGGACCTGATTTAGAGTTTGGTGGGATGCAGAAAAGGCAGACATGGTGGTGGATGACTTTAATTCTGCCACCCTCCTTTACTCCAATCACCAAATTTTGAAATGTCCGCTGGCCCTGTGCACATCTCTGTACATTGGCATGAACCGTGGTGGTCATGTCAATTGAAAAAAATGTACGACTGTTAAACATGCTAGTAACCTATCAAACTGTTCAAAAGATTTTTTTTTCACACAGAAACTCTCGAAACAAGTTTGTTTTTGAAAAAAAAAAAATCAAAATTCTCCCATTGTGTGGGGGTTCATTTTTCTTCGTTTTCTATCCCACACTCCCAGGATGTACATGGTGGTAGCTGACAGTAAAAAAAAGTCATCTGATTGCCCATTCTAAATAGGGCAGTTGGTGGGGTGGCTTACGTTCAACTGTCCCCACTCCCTCTGGCCATCGAAGTTAACTTTTCGTTAACTCAGATGCCCAAGCATACAATTTTCATAGTAGATACTGAACAAGGATGTTTCATGTAATATGCGCAAATTTGCATAATTTTGCGGGCTTTACGCAAATTTTGTGAAAAATCTTAACAAATTTTGCACCCATTATGTTTATTTAAGACAAACAGGATGATTCAGGATAAGTTACTTTGCAGAAAACAGTTACTGCTCCTGTGCTGCACAACATCACTGTGCAAAAAAAGCCACAGGCACACTTTACAAAAGAAATCTGCAAACATTTTTGCTTGACGGTGTCAGTTAATATTGCAAATTATCTCGCTATACCTAAAAACCTTGTTTGGGTGAAGGTAATCTTTGAAATCATGTGAGGGCACTAAAACAAGCACACACCCTAGCACATTTAGGGATATTGCTAACCAGACAGGGGCTCTTGTTTTCCGGTGGACATGAGCGGCGCATCCCTCTAACAAACTATCAGAATTGTCACTCATATAAAAGGAAGGGCTCCGCCACTGTGCGGTTTGACAGTGCAACCGCCATCTTGGGAGTCAAAAGGCAGTCATGGTGGTTGTCCTTGTTTTCTGTTATTTTTTTCTGGCTTGAGGAGTCCCTGATGCAACAGAAGCCACAAGTGGAGAGGGTGGGTTATGACTGAGGACTGACTTCCGGGCCGCTTGTTTTGCTGCGCTGAGAAAAGGGAAACAGAGAGCAATAAAGAAGGCGACGGTGCATGAAAGATAGAGATGAGGCAGATGGAAACATTCCTCACTTGTGAAGAGTTGCAAGCTCATTTAGATGGCAACAAAAGGAAGCCCGCTCAGGCCTGTGAGGAAGAACCGTAGTTCAAATCTCAGCCAATGAATACCTCCGGGGAATAGAAGCGGCGCTCGCCGGCTTCCAAGCCTTCTTCAGGCTACACGGTCTCTCATTGTGAAGATTTGGACAGAGGGTTTCTAGATGAGTTGCCCCGGTTGTGCGTCTTTCACCTGCTGTTCATTTTGTCATGGCTAGACTGAATAAAAAGGAAACTAGGGAGCAATTATTTTTAAAAATGTTTCAAAAGAAGCCAAGTGGAACAGAAAAAGTAAGGAGCGTAGATTTGGCACTGGCAACATAGAATTCACAGCACAAGTCATGAGACACATTATCAACCAATAGAAAAGCGAAACTGAAATAAAAAAAACTGTTGAAATGGGCAGACAGGCAAACCTACCATGTTTAACTCTCCCTCCCCCCACCTGACAAAGTATCAAACACAGCTCACTAAAATACAGAAGAAAGTATCAATTACAGCTCAGTACCAAACAATGTACTTGCCACAAGACAGCAGGAAATAACAAGCTCTGCTCCTGACAAGGTAGAAGCACAATTAGTGTTCACTGCAATACAAAAGAACAATTGAAACACTGCTCAAACTAGACAGAAGAAATTTCCAAACTCAACTCATACAAGACAGAAAGATCAAACTGTTCTCTTCCAACAAGATAGAAGGAAGTAACACACAATGCTCTGGACAGGAGTGAAGCTAGCATGTGAACTTGATATCTGAAACACAGAAGCGAGAAACAATCGCTGATCATTACAGGGAAAGAGTTGGCATTACACTTTTACCTTTTTAGAGAAGCAGCCCAAACAACAGTCAAGCTCTATTCAAAACTGATTCCAAAACACCCTCTCATCAGAATCCACACAGGACATGATGTCATGACAGACTATCAATTTCTCATTCAAATTAGTTTAGAAAAGACCAACAAATTCTCCTTGCCACATCACAAAGCAGACAAACACTTTAGGTCATAGTACAAACGATCACTCATCATATTGAAATTGGCAGAAATTGTTCACTGCAATCAAAAACAGAGCACTCATCAATTGTCAGTAGCCTTATGCCATTGATCAACTCATTCAGAATATATGCACAAAACAACAGAATGTAGAGAGGTAATGCATATAGATGTTTATGATCTTTTGCTATGCTTGCGTGTGCAACCAACCCCGTCACAAATGCACGGTCCACTCTTTCTGCAACTTAGTGTGTGGTCCAGAGAATGCCTCCTCACCCAACTCTCTCAATGCTACATACAACCTTCACACAGACACCCAACATGCGTGCCAAATCCATCAATAAGTGATTCCTGGGACCATCGCACAGATGGGCCTTCGAAGATTATACTCAGCTCAACAATTTGAAGACCAGCTTCTTGACTGAACCAGGAGAGGTGAATCCAATGCCAAGGTTTTTACAGCAAATGTTTATTTTTCAAACTATAACCCTAATATAAAAGTAGTTCTCAATACTGAGGTGTTTGTGATAGGGCGGTAGGCCCCGCGCTTGCATGGCCATCTGAGTGGATTCACTCACATTCATTCTACTGCATGGCAGACAGATGAGGCCTTTAGACTTTAGATGCTTGTTGTCAGAGATGACCAAAGAATGGAGATCGGTGTAAGAGAAGAAAGGGTAGTCCTGGAACCCTCAATAAAGATGATCATCGCAGATCACTGAAGCTCTTCCAGTCAAGGTGGTTCAAGTTGGGATGGGTGGCTCATTTTCAGACAGAAGATGTAAACCCACCTCCAAGTTCAAGTAAAATAAAGTCCAAGCCTCTATCTAATTCCTGTTGTTGAAGGCACTTGCCTGGAGTCTCAAGACCTACCTCTTGCTTTCTACACTATTTTCTTCCAAACACTTACGAGCAGCACAATACGCTGAATGCTATCCAACAAAATACGAATAAAGTATATACACATAAAGAAGTCACGAGTCATTTTTGGTGAAAGGGCCATGTATCTATATTCTCTTACACCTTTATGCAGCTCCATTATCACTCTGTGTTTAGTATTAGGGCAGTGCTTGTTTACATCAGTTGAGCCTCTGCTAGATCATCAATTTCAAAGCTAAGTCCTGAGGGCCCATCCCCCCGAGCGCCTGCTTGGCAAGCCTTCAGTACTGAAAATGAAGCCGTGACAGTGACTCCCTTCACAGCACAGGCAAGGCCGATGGGGATCTTTGAATAGGACAGGCGGTCCTCCAACCCCTAACCAACTCCAGAACGTTCCTACTGGAACAGTTGTTCCCTGCCTGGCAAAAACTTACGGTTGAACCTATTGGCCCCAATCATGGAGCAAAACATCAGGGAAGTCATCCGGCAACTGTGAACAGGCAAGGCTCTGGGGTCAGATGGCTTGTCAGCAGAATACTATGCAGCCTTTTGGGTGGTTCTAGTACCCAAGTTAAAACGTATATATGAAGTGGCGCTGGCAGCGGCAGCACCCCCAGTACGACCAACGTGGCAATAGTGACACTGCTCTTGAGGCCTATGTGGTCACCGGTCAAACTCTCCTAATATCACCCCATTTTTATCCTAAATACAAATGACAAAATACTGAGCAAAATCCTAGCAGGGAGACTCCTCCCAATCCTCCTCGGACGTGGGTCCCTTTCGAACTGTGCCACTGGATTTCAGGTAGCCTGGCTGAAGAAGGGTGACATACCCTGAAAACCGGTCCCAGGATGCTTGTTTCCGGTCCAGAGATTACCTGACTTGGCAGTTCGGTCTGGACTGTTCCCAAGAGGCACAGGGACAAGACTGATTTGCATATGGCTGGGTCTAAACTGGGGTGGCATGGTGAGCAAACGACCGATGGATTTAACCCAGAACTTTTAACTGGGGGAGAATGTTTGCATTGTCAGCATTCCGTCCAATCATTTGTTTGCTCTAACACTTTTCGCCCTAAGTGGGATGGGTATGCACAGACGTGGGTCCCTTGCTCACTGTGCCACTGGATTCCAGCTAGCCTGGCTGAAGAAGGGTGACATACCCTGAAACATTGCATATGACTGTTTGGCCAGCCGAAGCAGGCTGGCCAAACTGTCATGCGCACTTAAAGAGTGCCACCACTCCTCTCCCCTGGTCTGTGGGCAGTCCAGCCGGCACCTCCAGAGGAGTACTGAAAAGCGTGCTATCATTTTTTTTCCTGTGAGGCGACGCTCCACCACCATGACATGTTTTTGAACTTTTACCTCGTCACGTCCGACTTTGTTGTTTGTTCTACACACTTAGGAAGACAGGAAGCCAGCCACCACCTAGGTCCAGCATCTCCTCTTCTGTCTACTCAAACAACATTCTTAAGCATCCCCCCTCCTCCACCTCCCCCTGAACTGCCTTTGGGCATTGTGTGCCTTCAGTATCACATAGGATGTGGCGTAATGGCTAGAGCTGCCGACTTTTTAAGCTGGGGAACCGGGTTCAAGTCTCGGCGTCGACTCAACATCCTGTGATTCTGGGCAAATCACTTAATCTCCCTGTGCCTACCAAAAATGAATGTGTCCTTGTGTAATGTAAGTGGTGCTCATGTAAAACGGTCCAATGCCTTCGGGTCAAGTTGGCGCGCTATATAAAATTACAACAAAAAAAAGATTGTCTCATAAACTGCATCATTTCAGTAAATGCTGCAGTTGTGGATCTCTGCTACCACTGGTTTAACCAGCTGTGAGTTCATGCCAAGTTAGGAGCGTCGTTTCACAATTCTCAGAATTTTTTCCCAAGCTTGCATTTATTTTTTCAGTTTGTCATTTGCAATTGATTCCCTTCACTTGCTAATTCTGCTGAGCAAAATTCAGATTGAGGAGTCACAAATTCACTCTGGCGGGTGCCCGGGCATTTACTTTGCAATTAAATGATAAGGTTTAATTATGCAGTGACTTGGCATTAGCACCGCCAGTGACTTTGCATTTTCAGTGTGATCACTGATAATTGCTTATTCTGCAGAGCTAGGACGTGCATTCGGCCAATCTTTGAAGAGGCGTGATTGCACCAAAACTTGTGCTGCATACAGAATTCGTTTTCAGGATCAGAAAACAAAGAGCATATTTAATGGACAGACTGTACCGTCAGCAAGTATGAAGCAAGAAGCCTGCAATCCATCATTTATTGAATACATTTCCACTTTAAAGGCTCATATATATATATATATATATATATAACTAATTTTTTTGTGGCTGAAGGCAATATTTAATGTTTTCATAAAAATGCAAAAGAAAGGCATATTTTTTCTTTTACCAACACTGTATCATCCGATTACAATTTTAAATTTATTTAAGTTTTTTAGATGTTATTTATTAGTCTGTTTTCAAAGGTTACATGGTTGCATTCTCCCCAAATGTAAATATTTTAAACAAGAGCAAAGGGAATCTAAAGGTGTTTGTAACATGTGAGAGGACTAGAGGCAGGGTTTGAAGTTGGCCACCAATCATATTTTTGTTGGTAATTATAAGTCTGCACTTGCAGAGGAATTTCCTTTAGTTTCCATTTCTGTACGGGACTAAATGGCACCAGGACTTTTCTTTGGGGCCAGCACTTTCTCCAGACATTGGATCAGTGCTTAATTTGAGCCAGTGGTTTCCGGTGTTCGGCACCGGTACTTAATTGTCAACACCGGCACTTATGACAGTCTGCCACATGGTGGCGCTGTCTATTTAATTTAGAGCTGGGGATGAATAAAATTGTTTATTCATTAAATATACATTAAAAATGACTAATTCTTACTCCCAAGCCATTCATGTAGCGTTGGGGGCCTGGAATAGTCTGATTGTCACACTTGTAGAAAAGTAATGGTTTGTAGTTATGTTGGTACTGTCTTTGGCAGTGCTGGCAGGGGAAATGGGTGGCACAAGTTGCAGTGGCCTCCCGAAGAGGACTCTGGCACATATTTTTTTACAAATTAAGCAGTGCATTGGATGGTTCCCTAATACCACTTAATTCCAAATCAATAGCCAGGTGTTTGATAAAGATGGTATAATTTAATAAATCTTATGCATTTCATGACATCAAATTGCCATGAATCAAGCAACGCCTGTTTGGAATGGTTAGGACAAATCATACCATGGCCAGTGTGTTCCACTGCCCGCAGTTGATCAAAGCTGTGGCAGCATGTTTCACTACATGCAGCTGATCACAGTTCCCAACCTCTTTGACTGCAAAGGATAGCTCTGGAGATCTCTTCATGCAGCAATGCCCCACAAGAGTTTTTAACCAGGGACCGCTGACACACAATGATGCAGAATTATTTGCCGTTTGTGTAAGTTAAGGCGAAAGAAAAAGGTAGCATTTTAAGAATATTACGTTATAGTATAATGCATAACTATAATATTTGGGGATACATGAGACTTATACGCCATCGGACAACACTTCGCTAATTATTGGAAGTTTGTTGGAGGACCTGGAGAAGACTGTCCCATTCTGGAGGAAGCTGCCATTGCCCCTTGTGATCAAGGTAGTTGTCTGTAAAATGAATATATTCCCTAGATGTCTATATGTGTTCCAGGGATCTTGGGTCTTTTCCTGTGGTCGGTGGTTCAAAAGTTATATAAACTGATTACTTATTTGCTTTGAGACGGCGCACACTCTAGGATAAAATGGGACATGCTAAAATAATTACCTTTTGAGAGGGAGGATGGCACATCCCGACCTTGAGAATTAATACATGGTGACACAGTTGCAACACCTCGTGCTGTGGCTAACTAACTCACCCAATTGGGCAAGATATTACCTCCAGAGAGTTTTTGGTATATCTGGAAATACAACTTGAGGGGCAGGTGGTGCCCCATCTGGTAGCCCTGATGTTTCACGTTTAGGACCGCTTCAGTACACACATGGTAAAAGGGTCCCCATTCAATTTGGACATTGAATTGTAGACTCATCCACCATTCTGAGATATTGGACCACTTGACAGAGGAGCAGGATGGTTAAAAGGGGCTGTTGGGAGCTGGAAGATCTTTACAAGGGGTAAATCAGTCTGACATTTGAAGAGGCACAACAAAATTTGCTGTTGGACAGGGACAATTCCTGACATTTGCCAGACTGCAACGATCGTCTGCACTGTCTTTCCACAGTATCCACCGGAATCATACACACACAATGTTACGGTGGCTTGCAGGTTGCGGTAGACATGTGCCCAAGGTTTCTAGGGCATAGATCCATTTAACCCTCCCTAGCTGTGAGGGTTAAATGAGAGTGAGACATAGGAGCTCCTCCCACTGACCCTGCGTGGGATAGAATGTTGGGATACTTCAAGGCTAGCAATATCCTGTTTCATCTGATGCTAGTTAAGATTCTTCATCAGAATTGTTACTGTGAGAGTGCTCCAATTTTCGTTTTACTCATACAAAAAAATAAATGAATATATATATATATATATATATATATATATATATAATTTTCAAAACTAATGGCCCACTCACTTCAGCTGTTGTGTTGAAGGTTTCATGGTGATTCGTCAAGTGGGGGCAGAGAAAAAAGTAGGGTCCCAAAATGTTTTATCGCCATCTTAACTTCCATAGGAAACTTTAGGCACGGCTACAGCCCGAACTGCTGAAGGCAATTACACCCAATTTGGCAAAAGGTAGCTCTTGGTTCAGGAAGCACTCTTTCTGTTAAATGGTGTAAATCTGTTCAGTAGGTCCTGAGAAACTTAAACATTTCTCAGATATCCATATATCAGCGCAAAGGATCCGTGAACCCTCCTAATCTCGAGCCTGCAATCTGATCTCATCTAAAACTAGGCAGTGTTGGCAGCCATCTTGTGACTTAGTAGAACCAAGTCACAAGAAAAAGGTGAAAAAAGGTTAAAAATCAAGAAATGGGTGCATGGTAGAAATACCCTAACCCCCTAGGCCTGTTTGTGGGACCCCAAGAGCCAAAAAAAGCATATTTTTTAAGATTATCGGCGGGAGTCATGTTAGGTTCGCAAATCCTGCTAAAAATAAAAAAAATGTAAAAGTGCGGTCGGCGACGCCCTATTTATTTTAAGCCCCTGGGTGGGCCAGGTCCTGGGGGCAATGACAAATGATATGCTGGGGCCCGTGTGGGTCCTTGCAAACCCCGGGGACTGCCACCTCCCTGGGGCTAAAAGGTGTAAGAAAATGCATGGGGGGGCTCCTGCCACCCCCCCTCAGCCCCGGGGTACGCCTCCTCAGTGGGCTAATTATCTTCAATGCAGCTATTTTTAAAAGTAAAGTGTGGGGTTGCTCAAGCTCCCCCACACAGTCCTGGGGATCACCACCACCCTGTGGCTCAAATTAAGTAAATGCAGGGGTCCATTGCAGACCGCTGGACACCACCACCTCCCCGCGGCTATAGAGAAGATGGAAGGGGTACAGTGCACCACCCCCAGGGCCGGCTTCAGCAATGTCCAGAGGTGCCCACTCCCAGAACATTGAATTTTGCTATGGCTTGGTGGGAGCACTGCTCCTGCCAAGCCATAGCAAACTCTGGTCCGCTTCATGGAAGCGAGAGCAGGAAAATGCTCTCGCTTCCATGAAAGTAGAGCATTCTTTTGGGCAGGGGGAGCTGCATGTTAGCAGCTCCCTCTGCCCAAAAGCAATGCAGGCTCCCATAGGAGGTGGGGAGCTGGAAGGACAACAAGGGCCTTGAGGCCCCACTCACGGTCCCCAACGAGAGGCAAAGCCCTAGGGGCTGGGGTCCCCGCGTCTGAAAATGGCCCAGGAGCAGGCCACTTGGCCCCGCTCCTTTTTTTAATTAAAAAAAAATATCCTGGCCCCGGGGATGGGGTCCGCAGGACTGAAATTGGCTTGGGGAGGGGGGCCGGGCAGCCCCCTCCTTCAAAATATATATTTTTTAAATAAAAATAAATGTCCAAACACCGAGGGATGGGGTACCTGGGGCCAAAAATGGCCCTGGGGGAGGAGGGGGCCACTCGACTGCCCTCCCTTAAAAAAAATCATTTGAAACAATTGGCCAGGCCTCTGAGGATGGGGTCCCCAGGGCTAAAATCTGCCAGGGAAATGGGGGCCACATGGACCCCTCCCTCAATCAACTATAATTAAAACATAGGCCTAGCCCCAGGGGATGGGTTCTCCAGGGCCGAAATCTGCCTCGGGAGGAGAGCTGCATGGCCCGCCTTCCATTTTTAATTTTTTAAAAATTGGTCAGGCACCGGGGTATGGGGTCCCCGTGGCCTAAAAGCACCAAGGGAAGGGAAGCCACACAGCCCCTTTTCCTAAATTAAAAAAAAGTGAATGAACCGGCAACTTGCTGGAGACCCCAGCCCCTTTCGCCACTGCTCTGCAAATGCACCTCCTGGCACGCTCTTGGTTGGGGGATGCAGTCTGCATCGCTACTAAGGGTCCTTAGGGGCCAACTAGCCCACCAGGTACTTCCAGTTAGCCCCACAGAGTGGGATCGCTGCGAGGTGGTTGAAGGCCATGCCCCTTTTTACATGACTCTGCTTCTTGGCGCACTGTTGGTGGGGGGATGAGGTCCCGTTGTGTCCTGAGGGCCTCAGGACTAAAGTGGACTTCATGCCCCATGCAGCAGTGCACCAGAACACACATTTGCAGAGTGGTGGAGAAAGGGTGTGTGGCCTGGACCACCTCTCGGCAATCCAGCTGTGTGGGGCTTACTGGAGGTAACAGGAGGGCTGGTGTGCCCCCAGGAACCCTTAAGAGGCAAGGAAACTTCATCCGCCAACCAAGCGCACGCCATGAGGTGCGTTTGCAGAGTGGTGGAGAAAGGGGGCGCGGCCTGCGACTACATCTCAGCAATCCCACTGTGTGAGGCTTACTGGAGGTAACAGATAGGCTAGTTGGCCCCTTAGGACGCCTAGCAGTGAAGGGGACTTCATCCTCCAACCAGGAGTGCACTACGAAGCGCGTATACAGAGGGTGGACAAAGGGGGTGTGGCCTGCTATCAGAACTTAGCAATCAGGCTGTGTGGGGCTTACTAGAGGTAGTAGGATGGTTAGTTGGCCCCCAAGGACGTCAGTGGGGGCCAACTAGCCCTCCTCTTACCTCCAGTAAGTCCCACATAGTAGGATTGCTAAGAGGTCATCGGAGGCCACGCCCCCTTTGTCCACCACTCTGCAAACACGCCTCCTGGCACACTACTGCTTGGGTAATAAAGTCCACTTTACTCCAGAGGGACCTTGGGGGCCAAGAAGCCCTCCCTGTACCTCCTGTAAGTCCTAGGCAACGGTATTCCTAAGAGCGGGTTGGATGCCCAGAACCCTTTCTCCACCACTCTGCAAACATAACTGCTTGTTAAAAAATCTTAGTAATTCACTGAAAAAAGCACAGGTTTCAGGGATGTTATAGGTCGAAATTAGCATTTAAAAAACTTTAGAAATTCACTGAACAAAACACAGGTTTCAGGGACTTTATAGTTAGAAATGACCATTTAAAAATCATAGATATTCATGGAAAAAAACACCGGTTGCAGGAAAATTATATTTAGTCTGACATTTCACTCGTACAAAACCAGAGAAATTCAGCCGTTATAGTTAGATTAGCTAACTATATCTCACGCCCCGCAATACAATGTTGATGACATCACACATTACATCACTTATGACATGGTCAGTGACATCACTGATGACATCTCAAATGACATCACTGATGACCTAATCTACATAGTCTCTGATGCACCTACTCACACTCCGATATGACCTTTCATACACCCACTCCAAATTTCAGACTACCTTTCTCGAAACCTTTGACACACCAATACCAGTACATACATACCTACTCACTCATTCATAGGCCTAGACACACATCCACTCACCCCCTACAGCCACTCACCAATAAAGCCACTGATATATGCACTCATTCACTCATAAAGACACACACACACACTGCTACTCACCCTTAGAGTTACTCACACCTAGTCAGTCACCCTAAGAGTCAATCAGGTCGTGCAAATTCGGCAGCCAGAGCGATCTCGTTGGTTGGGCCCAGAACTCACATTGCGAGTCATTTGAAAACCTTACACTGACTCTCAGTGAAAAATAGGATTGTTTTTAAGTCTCTTGTGCTATCCATTAAAGCCCTCCATAACAGTGGAGCTCAGTACATCAGAAAGAGAATTACGCCCTATATCCCAGCCAGGACTCTAAGGTCATCTGCCCAACATTTGCTATTGGTGCCTATATTTTTTAGGTCCAGGAAGGGGGGGGGCGCTCCTTTCAGGTGGTAGTGGGGAGACTGTGCACCTCACAGCCTCTGTCCCTCAGACAAGAACCAGAACTTCTCAGCTTCAGACGCCAACTTAAGACCTAGCTATTCCATCAGTTATGAAGCTGTTGTAGGACGGTGAGTGACTAGGGTCTCTCTTTTCAAGGGATATTTTCCCAGCGCCGGGTCACTCCTTGGAGTAGCCGCGCACTTTATAAATCCCCCCCCAAAAAAAAAAAAATAATCATACTTCCATTTACTCACATATACAGTTATACAGTACACACCATCTCACATATTTATACAGATGCTAACACATACTTACTCTCTTATACAATCACTGACACAAGCACACACACCTCCATACAGCCACTCTCACAATCACTCAGATACCACCATTCATCCATAGAGCTATTCACACACCTAGTCACTCACCCAAAGAGTCAATCATACTGCCACTTACTCACATATACAGTTATACAAACACCTCACGTATTCATACAAATACTAACACATACTTACGCACTTATACAATCACTGACACAGCACACAATCATCCATACTGCCACTCTCACAATCACTCACTCACACATACAGTCACTTATATACTCCAACACTCACATATACTGCCTTTCACATAAGCCGTTACTCACCCAAATACCACTGAGACATTCATTCACTCACCGACACAGCCATACACAAACTCACCCATACAGCCCCTAACAGATGCACACATGAACCCATACACTCAGTGAATCACCAACTCACACTATATCTTTGGTGCCAGTTGACCAATCTTCACAAAAGTTTCCCCCAAAATTTTGCTATGGGTTTTATTGTGCATGGAAAGTGCTGTGTGATCCGTCAAGCAAGGACTGAGAAGGTGTTGGGGTAAAATTTTTTAGCATTTCCCATGTTCATTCCCATAGGAATTTTAGAAAAGACTACAGGTCGAACCCTTAAACAGAATTGCACCAAATTTGGCAGAAAGCTACATCTTGGTCAAGAAAGCAACCTTTTGTGATTGTGTGTAAATCTGTCTAGTAGTTTGAGATATTAAAGAAAAAACTTTTTTTTCTAGAGGCGCAAATACTTCGCAAAAAGTTTGGGAATGGGATGCTTTGTGAGTACATGCACCAACAAGAATGCTGTGATTGGTTGGCCGCAACCTGTGTAGAAAGTTGCAACCGCCATTGTTTATTATGGGACGTGGCCCCGGGGGCTGAAAATAAAGATTTGAAGATATATAAGGAGTCAGGGTAGAGGTACGATGACCATATGGGTGCGAGAAAGGGGTCTTTGAGGGACCCCTATTGTGTACAACATGCCAGGCCCTGGGGCGATCTTGAACCTGTGCGAGGTGCAGAGGTGGGTGTCTGTGGCCGACCAAGCTCTATGCAAGGGCTGTGCATGGAGGATGTTTGGATGCCTACAGGTGGTTGGCTGCAGGCCCTACTGCCAACCCCGTCAATCATGGCCAAAGGCTGTGTGCAGCAGGGGTTGGGTTAATATAAGATCATTAAATATTATTTAAAGTATAAAAACAACTATAGAAATTCACAGAAAAAACAATGGTTACAGGGACTTGATAGATAGGAAATAGAATTAAGGAAACCATAGAAATTCGCTGAAAAAAACAAAGGTTACAGGGACATCTTAGTTAGGTTAAAAATCTTAACGCAGAAAACCATAGAAATTCATCAGTTATAATTGTACTTATCTCAGGAAACTATCATTTGTACCATAATGTAACGAAAACTCGTGACCTCGCCATGTACTGCTACTTACCTCACTTTTCACATTAATAATAACATCTTGTTTGACACCATTCATAATATACCTGCAACATTTCAAATTAAATCAATGATGACAACTGTGCATGGTGTGGGCGCGAGTTATAGTTTCCTTAGGGCACGAGTTGGGCTTGTAATTAGTATCAAAGACCAAGGCAAATGCCACCCATGTCTACTTATAATTAATGTCCATGGTCCCCTGAATGTGGGTTTGGAACCCGGAAAGCCCTCCTGCACTGGACGTTCTCTAGCTGTGTCTGAGAGCAAAGAACTCCCTTTATCGGTTCACAGGGTCCTTAAGACCCACCGAATGAACCAGGAAGACATGAATGAATGCCCGACTCACCCAAATGAACTCATGGCCCCGCTGAGCGCATGAACGTCCCTTAGAAATTTTGGATGTCAATATACCAAGACCAACAATATTGACCTATTAAGCAGAGAAATAATCCCTGGAGTTAAATTCCACACACCATTCACTCTGATTACTTTCACACCATAAGCAGTTTCAGAAGTTGGAGAAAAAGAGGTTTATACAATCACAATTGTCCTCAAAGACTAGTTGGTGTTAAGGGTTAGCTAGCAAGTAGAGTTCTATGTAATGAATCTTATCTAAAATACAATGATATACCCACAACTGAAATGTAGTGTTTACACTGATTTATAAAAAAGAGAAATACTCTCCAATTCCATTAAAACAATTTTTTCACAAGTACAAAAAAAGAATTATTTTTGCTCAATAAAAATCACAATTTATACAAAACACTCATCATCGATAACACCATCAGGTGAAAGAAAGCACCTAATACAAAACATGGACCCTAAACAATACACAGTAGCAATAATCTATTAAAAACTTCAATTTGATCCAAAAACGTTTAGTAATCTTTATGAGGTCATTTTGTAAGAACATTTTTCTTATCTAGTGTCCCTCGGTATTTTGGATTCTTTTATTGAACTTAGGCGCCGACGCGTTTCGGGGGCAGATTTGATTAAATAAACAAGGACCACCTTCTTCAGGACATAAAACAATGTAGGGTTACTTTCCTTCAAGTAAGTATAAAAAAAGATCGATATCTACATGGGAGAGAAAAACGTATATCAACCAAAGTATATATACAAAACATTATATCTTAACACCTACCAATACAGTTGTTTAAACTTATCATTCACCAACTTCTGAAACTGCTTATGGTGTGAAAGTAATCAGAGTGAATGGTGTGTGGAATTTAACTCCAGGGATTATTTCTCTGCTTAATTGTACTAAGAGCCCTGTTCCCTGGAACGTGATGGGCCACCTCTCTTTTGATTCACACAACAATATTGACCCCCAACATGTCATCAAGGTAGGCGTGGACAACGATGTAGAGATTTTCTGTTTTTAACTCCACATCTACGCACTGTGATGACATTTTGGTAGTCAATTTTACTGAATCAGTATAAAAATAACTAAATATTTTGATTAGTAGGCATGCCTTAAACCTTCTAAGAATACTTATATCTTCTTTCTCTGCTGTGTTGCACCGTCTACCTTCCCCATTGTATGTTTTGAGTTTTTGTTCTGGAATTTCTATAGCATGATCCTAGCGGGCGAGCAATGAGGCGACGTGCAGTGGGCAATCCCTAGTGGGGATATATGAGGGAGGGGCAGAGGGAGGTGGAACAACTAGTGGAAGGGGTGAGAGGTCAGCCTAAGGTAGTGTTCCTTGAAGAGGTGAGTATTCAGTTTCTTCCTGATTTGTAAGAGGGTTGTTGAGGAGTTCCACACCAATCCCTCCTACTACTCTTAATAACCAAGATCCGTTGCACCACCACTATTTATTTAATTACATATTGAATGATGCTATACACTCCATATCTTTGATAATCCTTTTTTTTAGCATTCATTGCTCAAACACACTCTGAAAATTGCACACAAAGCCACATGTGCCTCGTTTCTTAACTACATTCCATTGCCCAATATCTTTTGAATTGATACTACACTGCTGTCGAACACATCACAATAGCTTAACCAGGACTTCTAGAGCAAGATTTTTGGAATCTTGTGAATGCTTATCTTGCGACTTGACCAAGATCACACATTTTGCCGGAGGCAAACAGGGAATGGAATATGAACACTATCTTTTCAAGGCCCCTTAACATTAACTCTAAGGAGTACATATTTCTAAGGTAAGATCATAGCTCCATGTCCAGGGCAGCCTGCCCAGTGGAGTGATATTGACAGGTGGGATTATGGGTTCTTTAGGGAATGAGAATCCATCACCATTGTTGGATGACGCCTCAGCTGCAGGAGACAATGCCCTCTAAGATCCGAGCTTGGGTGCCTGGCTGCAAGAATAACCTCACCTCGCCGCCCTGTATCCTTGATCAGGGGCTGGCACTCGGCCAGCCTCATCAGCTGGCACCTGGGCAGCTGCTGTGACCTGGCTCCATCATCACCTGTTGGTAAACGCTGACCCGGGCTGTGGGAACAGAGGAGCCTGGGTCTGTTCTGTGACCACGGGCTGACCCGCCTCGCGGCGGAGCTCACAGGCAGCAGATGAAAGGGGCCTCTTGTCCCAGATCAGACGCGAGGACATGGGGTAAGAGGATCAGAGCACACAAAAGAGGCACGCGCATGCCCATGTGCACTGTCAGCTGGGGGGGCAGACACTGGGGTGGGAGAAGGAGCGAGAGAGGGGTGGAAATCAAAACAGTGAGGAAAGAAAGAGGAAAGAAAGTGATGGGAGAGAAAAGGGAAAGGAACGAAAAGGAAAGGGAAAGGGAAAGGAAAAGGAAGGGAAGGAAAGGGAAAGGAAAGGAAAGGAAAAGGGAAAGGGAAAGGAAAGGAAAAGGAAAGGGAAAGGAAAGGGAAAGGGAAAGGAAAAGGAAGGGAAGGAAAGGGAAAGGAAGGGAAAGGAAAGGAAAGGGAAAGGAAAAGGGAAAGGAAAGGGAAAGGGAAAGGAAAGGAAAGGGAAACGGGAAGGGAAAGGGAAATGGAAAGGAAAAGGAAAGGGAAGGGAAAGGAAAGGAAAGGAAAGGAAAAGGAAAGGAAAGGGAAAGGGAAAGGGAAAGGGAAAGGGAAAGGAAAGGAAAGGAAAGGAAAGGGAAAGGGAAAGGGATAGGAAAAGGAAAGGGAAGGAAAGTGAAAGGAAAAGGAAAGGAAAGGGAAAGGAAAGTGAAAGGGAAAGGGAAAGGAAAGGGAAAAGCAGTCAGGAAGCGATGGCAGAATGATGAGAGGAAAGAAATAGAAGAAAGTTTAAGAATGAAGGGCGATGCGAAAAACATGTTAAGGGAGAGATAAACTGATAAGTAAAGCAAAAAGAAAGAAGTAATCAGAGAAAGACGACGAAATGAAAGGCAGGAGGTAGAAAGGGAGAGAAAAAGATATAGTGGAAGATAGATAAGCGACTGGAAAGTGAAGGAGAAATGCACATGAAATGAGAGAGGAGAGAAGGGAAGCGAGAGTGAAAAAGTTAAGGAAAGGAGAGAGATACAGAGGGAGAAGAGAACAAAGAGAAATCAGATATAAGGAGAGAAAAAGGATGGAAAAAGTGATAGTTCAAATCTAATCAAATCAAAATAAGCTTTATTCGATATTCACAATGGATATCATAAAAGCATTCATACTATTTTAAAAAGATAATTTTACAATTAAAACATAATTATCACAGAGAATATAAAATTTAAAAAGACATTTTCATTGGAAATGTTTTAGAAAAAGCAGAATGTCAAGAAAGGGGTGATATACATTTGAATTTTAACAAACTGCAGATTCACGTAGACCCTTGTAGCGAGTTTCTAAATTTAAGTAACAATTTAAAAAAATATTCCATTATACATATGACATCCCTGTCCTCCAACTCTTGCAAACGCTCCAACGCATCTCTGCAAGACCTTAATCCCCATCTCTTCAGTAAAGGTCTCAACAAAGATTTCCTGGGGTTCGTATAGTAGGTACAAAATAATATAGAATGGATGTTTGATTGGGCAGATATTTCGTCACAGGGGCATAGGCCCAAATTTCGCGACCAATCATTACATACCGAGAATGTTATAAAACGAAAAAAAGAGCCCAGTCTAAATCTTGTAAGCAGCATTCTTGTAAAACAGGAAAAGTCAGTAGAAAGATATAGTTGTAACCCCTTATTCAGGGTGATCCTTTGATAAACCTGGATAGATGTATTTAATTTCTGGGTAGCCCACCTTTTGGCTTCCAGGTGATCCAATAGGGTCTTTCTCAGGTTTTTCCTTGAAATGTGCTCCAATGTCGTTGGGTCGGTATAATACTCTGGCCGACCGATGTCTTGAAAGACCTTTTTTACATATGCTAACCATTTCATATGTTTTACCCCCTCCAAGTTAAAAATATCCATTATTATTTCTCGATTTAGAGCGGTCTCAGAGGTAGTCCAGATTTTATGCCATAGGAGGGGTGGCTCAACTTTGATTAAGTCTGTGATAAATGGTAGACCTAGCTCTATGTGAATCATATAAACCGATGTAGCTTTTGGTGTCGCTAGCAAGTACAGTAAAAAGTTATTTTCTGCTACTTGGATTGACAAGATGTTGTTGTCAATACCCCACAGGCCGGCCCCATAGATCGCTGTTGAAACACATTTAGCTTTATATATCAAAGTAAGTTGTTTCACTGGCCTCCCTCCTATTTTGCTTGCAAAATCGCGAAGTCCTCCAATTGCTCTAACGAAGGCAAGTTTCCTTGCTTTGACAGCAGACTGCCATAACACCTTCCTATTGATACATATACCCAGATACGTGAAATTGTCAACTGACTCCAGTTTTTGGTCCTTAATGAATATGGGGCATGGAAGTTCCTTTCTTCCTTTACTGCATGCCATGGAAAAGGTCTTCCCGATGTTCACTTTCAAGCCCCTTTCATGCATAAAGTCAGTAAATGCGGCGACAGCTCTTTGTAACCCCAGTCTTGTTTGTGAAAGGATAGCCGCATCGTCGGCATACAACAAGATTGGGATGGCTTGGCCTCCCACCTTCGGATAGTCACATTCGATGTTTTTTAAATGTTCACCAATGGCATTTATATAGAGGGAAAAAAGCAGGGGGGCTAAAATGCACCCCTGCCTTACCCCTCTATTGATGGTAAACCTTGGTGAGCATTCTCCCTTCAGGCCAAACCGCACCCTAGCGCCAGCATCTCTGTACAGTTTCATGATAAAAGTAAGGATTGATGGATCCATCCCTAGACGCTCAAGAATTTCCCATAACTGTTCATGGACCACACAGTCAAAAGCAGAGCTTAAGTCTATGTATGTTACGTAGAGGTTGCCCTTCTTTACCTCTACATATTTAGACATAATAAGATGTAAATTCAAGCTCTGCTCGACTGTGCCCCTTCCCGATCGGAATCCATATTGGAGTTTTGAGAGTATATCCTCCTCTTCTGTCCACTTATGTAAACGTTTCAGGATGATTCGCCCCGCAATCTTCATTAACGAGTCGAGCAAGGAGATTGGCCGATAACACGTTGGCAGGTGCCTATCTCCTTTTTTATATATGGGTATCACTATTGCTTCAGCCCAAGTTGGAATTTGGCCAAAGGCATTCGCTGAATTCAAAACAGCAGTTAGTATTGGTGCCCACAAATATATTTCAGCCTTGAAGACATCTGCAGGGATGGCGTCCGGACTAGGTGCCTTCCCGGACGGGCTCTCCCTTATAGCCAGCATCACCTCCTCATACGAAAACACAATGTTGGTAGTACTTTTTCTCTTAAGCGTTGAGTTTATATATGAGGGGAGAATAAAATCTGATGTGATGCTATTTAAGGGGGTTGGTTTACTATATAGTTCTTGAAAGTGGGCAGCCCATGTATCTCCATCGATTGCAAGGTCCAAATGCCTCTCGGGCATTTTTATCCATGGGAGTGGGGTGTTTAGAAATTTCCAAAAGGCTGAGGGGTCACGATTTTCACTGGTTGTCAAAAGAGTCTGCCACGCTTCCTCCTTTAAAGATTTTTTCCTATTTTTGATGGCAAGATGATATCGGAGTCTGGCTTGGCGTATCTCCGTGATTTGTCTAGGTGTTATATGTAGAGCATTCTTCAATAATTTTAAATCTCTTGAGCAGTCTTTGTCAAACCACCCTTTTGGGGTAATTGGTCCTGGCTTAAACTGTCTTATAAGAAGCTGTTTAAGATTATCCTGTATTTTCAGAAAAGCTTCCAGGATAGATTGAGGCTGTTCATTTATGGACAGACATATGTGTACCTCCTCCCATCTCAGCTTCAATAAGTTTTTAAGAAGATTGGCTGGATTGATTTTATCCCATTTAAGGGTATACCCGTTTAATGTCCCCAGTCTGATGGGTTGTTCATAGGTAGTTTTACGATTTTCTTGTCTAATACTGGGGAGGGGTAACACAACGGCTAAAGCCAGAGGATAATGATCACCGAATAGATGGTCAAGAGTGTCCCAACAAGATATTAATGAGGCATGCATCTTCGAAAAGAGGATAAAGTCAATGGTAGAGTTAGCTGCTCTGCCGTGAAAAGTGGGTTTAAATGGTTTCAGAGGGATTGATAAAGCATTTGCAAAATCTAAGTTGAAGGAAGCCATGAAATTGTTTAATGATTCCCCTATATTTGTATGTAAAAAGTGATCTGGGATGTCGTCCTCTAATTCATTTTCCTGTGAGTGAGAAAAATCACAAAAACCCCTAGAAATATTTTGACAAATATGACAATTAAAATCACCCATAAACGCTGTCGCACACTCGCCCCCACGCGTTTCTTTGATCGAAACAACGACTTGTGACAATTCATCTAAAACTTTCTCCAGACGATCTATGGGCATATTATTATAAAAATTAATGATTAAGATACTCAAAGCCGGACCTAATTCCATAACTATTATTTGATAGGAATCCCTGAGTACATGTTTCCGAATCCTGTGTCCAACGTCTACACTAACATATATACACAAACCCCCCTGTGTCTGCCCTGGTTACTCTCTATC
This sequence comes from Lissotriton helveticus, assembly GCF_964261635.1. Classification (NCBI taxonomy): domain Eukaryota; kingdom Metazoa; phylum Chordata; class Amphibia; order Caudata; family Salamandridae; genus Lissotriton; species Lissotriton helveticus. The sequence continues at coordinate 76,769,313 of NC_136072.1, forward strand.
GCAGATGAATGAAAGGTTTGGAAACCCAATAAGTGTATCGGGGTAAGGACCCAGGTTTCCTGAAAGCACAGGACAGAATAAGAATTGACTACCTCCAACCATGCCGGTTGAACAACTTTTGAAGATATTCCGGCCAGATTCCAACTGAGCATATGTAGATTGGAGGGTAGTTTTTGAGTTTCCACACTGGTAGGCGAAATATTTATATTGTTGTTTCGCTGATAGACAGGGGGCGAATGGTATGCTAAATGCTTTATATTTGCCTCATTTACCGACCCCTTTAGTTGATTGCTGCGTCCCAAAAGGCTCTTCGTGGGTGGTACATTTAAAGATAAACCAACAGTCTTCTCCCCATCCAAATTTTTGACTTTCTCTATGGAGAGTCAGTCTATATCCTCGAGACCATAGAGTGGCTCATAATAATTATTGCAGGGAAAATTCCAGGAGGGAGTTTTTGGCGGGAAACAGTTGCCATAACCCACTTGTTCATATCTGGGAGTTAAAGGAATTTTATTTCCCCACGATCTGCCACTATTTAAGTGCAGATCGTGGGCAGGAAAAATATGACCCCTCACTCCCTGTCTAGGAGGATAGAAATTTCGAGGTGGTCTTTGGTGATATTGGGGAGTAGAATTCTCATAATAATGTTTGGAGCAATATGGTTTTGGGGACATTAATGCTTCAGGATAAAAGTATGGTAAAGATTTGGGTGAAATCGGGCTTTTATTGAAATCTGAAAACCAATCCTTAATATGGGCGGTAACTCTAGGGTCTTTAAAAGTGATGATTATTACATCGCCCTCTATGTCTTTGGGACGTAGGCCCACCCAGTTGGTTCTCCTCACCGTGATGATATCACCATTTAGATGGGGTGGCAACGGCCTGTTATTTTTTAGCCAATAAATGACCTTATTTTTAAGGCTAGCATGGTCTTCATATCCTACTGAAGTTGGTAAAGGCGGAACCCCCGTTAAGACAATAACATTGTGTGATGCAGCTGGAGGTGGATCCACATATCTTTCACACAGTCGTCTCTTAAATTTGGGGTCAGGATGTTTCGTGTCCCGTGTGGATTTGGTGTTCCCCATTCTTGCCGAATCCACGAGTGATTTTATTTGAGCTGACTGAGCCCGAGAATCTAGAGGCAATTTAGTTGGACCAGATGAGACTTTATTCGTTTGCCGCAAGGCAACTAGTGGTGTTGGTATAGTGGAGATGTTTGGTCTCTTTGCAGTTTTATTCGAGTTGGGCATGTTTACCTCTTTGGTCACTTTCTCTCTCTTCTTGGTATTCGGTGGGGGTTTACTAAATCCTTTCTAATTGGAATGTTTAAGGTGGGGCATCCTATGAGGGTATCCAATTGGGCTCCTAAGTTCTTTACTCTCTCTACTATTGGAATAAGTAATGCTTTCATTAAATGCTCCATTGCATCAACAAAGTCTTTTATGGTGGGAGGAACTTGGGAAGTTAGTGTATTTCTAAGTACGTTAGGAGCCCCTTCGACTATTTGATGTAATTCTTTCATTAGTGAGTCCTTATGGGGTATTCATTTGTGGATGGTAGTGCCTGCCTGGCCCAAGCTTTTTTTCCTGTGCTTTTTCGGGGGTGATCTAGTGATTGCCTGTTTCCTTTTCACAGAATTAGGGCCTATCAACGATTTAGAGGCCTTATTTTTGAAGGTAAATAGTTGAGATTGTCTTCGCTGTCCCACCTCCGAGGATGTAGATACCTCCATAATGCATGGATTGTCGTGATCAGGAGTCTTAGGAGGTTGAGGAGTGACAAGATCAATAATTGGATTACTACTAGGAGGGGGTTGCTCGAGTTGGTAGCTAATAGAGTTTTCGTTTTTTGGAGACGAGCTGGGCTGGAAAATTAAGGGAATGTTATCCGTGTTAAATAGCTCGGCATCAGTATTTTCCTGAATTGGATCGTCCAGATGTACATCAGGAAGAACTTTAATACCAGGGTCCAGAACTGTATTTTTAAGTTGCTTGATTGATAGACGTCTAGCAGCACGGCGCTCAGCCAGGGCCAGGTCTTTATCGACCTCAGCATTGGCTTTTAGGAAATATTTGTCCAATGGACCCAAAATGGAAGGTCTTACCCTAGATGGTAAAGCGTCATCAATGGGCATGGACATACCTGGCGTATGTTCCTGGACGCTCGATGTTATAAAGTATGTCCCAAATGCGGAGTTGAACACGACAAGGGGGTGGCCAAGCCGAGCCTTGTCTGGCCTTGGAGGGCCGTAGAGGGCCCGCCCTTTGCCCGGGCTTCGCCCCGGGCGTCCCGCTCGCATCCCGCGACGCTGGGGGCTTGATGCTTTAGTAGCCCCTCTTGTCGTGTTTACCGCGTCAGGGAACGTGCCGCCGCAAAGGCTGCCGGGCTATGGAGTCCCCGGAGCGGCGGCGCGGCTGGTGGCGGTGTTCGCAGTAGCCAGTCGCGGATCTTCAGTCCGCCCACTCCTCTTGTGCCTCGCTCCTTGCTCCCTCGTGGTACACAGGTAAACTTTCAGGAGTATGAATTTGAATCCCCCCGCTCCACCAAGGGCTTGATGCTTTAGTAGCCCCTCCTGTCACGTTTACCGCGTCAGGGAACGCGCCGCCGCAAAGGCTGCCGGGCTATGGAGTCCCCGGAGCGGCGGCGCGGCTGGTGGCGGTGTTCGCAGTAGCTAGTCGCGGATCTTCAGTCCGCCCACTCCTCTTGTGCCTCGCTCCTTGCTTCCTCGTGGTACACAGGTAAACTTTCAGGAGTTTGAATTTGAATCCCCCCGCTCCACTGAGGGCTTGATGCTTTAGTAGCCCCTCCTGTCGCGTTTACCGCGTCAGGGAACGCGCTGCCGCAAAGGCTGCCGGGCTATGGAGTCCCCGGAGCGGCGGCGCGGCAGGTGGCGGTGTTCGCAGTAGCCAGTCGCGGATCTTCAGTCCGCCCACTCCTCTTGTGCCTCGCTCCTTGCTCCCTCGTGGTACACAGGTAAACTTTCAGGAGTATGAATTTGAATTTGATAGATAGTTAAAAAGTGACAGTCTGAGAGAGAGTCTGTAATGCAACTGGTGCTCATGTAAAGCACTCTGATACCCTCGGGTCGAGTTCGCGCGAAGTAAAATTGCAAATAATTATACAATTAAATAAGTTATACGAAGCAAAAGTAAGAGAGCATGAGAAGAAATGAAGGAAGAGAGAAAGAAGACTGCAAAGACAATGAGAAAGAAAACGAGAAATAGAACGTAAAATAAGAATCAGAGGAGCACCAGGCGAAATGAATGGGATGGAGAGATACAGGGAAGGAGAAAAGAATAAGAACGTGGAAAGAACTAAGGGCCTGATTACGACTTTGGCGGTGTGGTGGTGGGGCCGCACGACACCGCCCCGCTGCCATACCACCAAAGCCATGTGAACACCACCCGCCAGATTATTGGTTTCATCGTGTCTGGTGCACGGTGCTTTGGTGTTCCCATGGCGGTGCCTATTAAAAAGACACCACACCAGCATGCCATTGACTCTGCAGTACATGTTGTGCAGAAAAAGGGTGTACATGCACACAAGGGGGCACAACATGTGCCCCACTGCATGCATACCCTGGCCCTGAGGACACAGTGGGCTGTGTAGGGCCCCCTTTGTTTCCTCACCACCATAGTTGTTATGGCGGGATCTCCTATGGACCGTTGTCCCAGTAATCTGGCTCTAAGAAGAGAAATAGAGTTGAGAGAAATTTGGGTAAAGAGAGAGACAGGGGACCTGATTTAGAAGTTGGGGGCAGGATGGATATCCCGTCCACCGTAGTACGATCCCCATAGGATAGAATGTGATCGCCAATACGGCGGACGTGATATCCGTCATGTTTGTGACACAGTGCTCCTCTCCGCCGACTTCTAAATCAGGTCTTAAGACTTGAGAATGTGAGGAAGGAAGAAAAAAAGCAAAGAGAGCCGTGACCTGATGAGAGGGCTAACAAGATTCGGTGGAAGTGGGACCCCACTTCCAAGCAGTGGTATGCTTCAACATGATGGGGCCTGTTTACTCAATGCAGTGAGGGGCTCATCAGACAGCCAGAATCCTCAGAGAAATTAGGAGACCTTGGCCTGAATGGGGAAACCTTGGAGGGTGCCCCGTGCACCACAGGGGATACAGGGGCTTGTGTTATGCAGAGAAGGAAGAGGGTAGCATGGGGGACAGGAAGTGATGGTAAGTGAATCCGGTGACCTCCACAGTGGGAAGGGAAGAAGCAGTGGGGTTTACGGCTAACCCTGGTCATGAAGAGTCGGTTGTATGATGTTACAACGCATACTTTTACAACGCATACCTTTACAACGCATTTTTACAACGCAACATCCATTACAACGCATTCCATTACAACGCATGCCATTACAACGAATTTTTAAAAACTACCTTTTCAACGCATTCCTTTACAACGCATACTACCTTTACAACGCATACCATTACAACGCATAACATTACATTGCATGTATGGTAAGTATTGGATAGTGTAGGGGTAAAAATTACTATTCTAACTCCAGGGGGTGCAACAGTAGGGTAAGTGTTGGATAGTGTAGGGGTAAAAATGACTATTCTAACTCCAGGGGGTGCAACAGTAGGGTAAGTGTTGGATGGTAATGGTATGCGTTGTAATGGTATGCGTTGTAATGACTGCGTTGTAATGACATGTGTTGTAATGGTATGCATTGTAGAGTCATGCGTTATATTGGTTGCTTTGTAATGGCATGCGATGTAATAGATGTTGCGCTGTAAAAGTTTTGTTGTAATGGTAGTGCGTTGTAAAAGTTGCGTTGTAAAGGTTGTTTCTCTGAAGAGTCATTCTGATGGAGCGGGGCAGGGCTTGGCCTCTGGACACCCTGCACCTCCACTCTGTGCCAGATGTAGAACACTCTTGCTCACCCATTCACACATTAGGAGGACATGGGTCTGTAACAAATGCACATAGTCTCTGGAACCAGGGTAATACTAGGGGCGTACAAGATCATTTTTCACCAGCAAAGTTTGCAAAGTTCAAGATTTTTTCCTTTTCCGAAGTTTGGGGAGTTTCCGAGAGCGAGCGCTTTATTTCTGCACAACACAATCATTTTCAATGCCTGTTGAGATAATTTCCATACAAATGAAAGCAGTCAGTAGGGAACATATATGCACAACCTGTTTATTCAGAGCTTTTATGTGCACAAAGGCACACCTATGCAGATGTCTTTTTCTCTCCAGGTTTATCATTTTCAAAGCATGTATGAGCACAATGGCAAATGCATGCAGCTTTCTTCTCTGGATGTGCTCTTCCTTAGTACCACATTCAATGGTATTAAACTGCAGAAGAACACTGAGGCCCAGATGTACTAAGGTTCGCGCTGTTGAAAAGTGGTGCCAAGGGGCACTTTGGTAGTCACTTTCCAACACACAACGTCTTTTGACGCTGGAAAGGAGCCCTTTCCTTAGCCCAAAAGTGCTCCGCACTATATTTTGTTTTTGTTGCACTTTTTATATTCCACAAACGCGACACGAAGGCATTGGAGAGTCTTCTACATGAGCACCAGTTACATCGAGCAAGTGCACAATCATTACTATTTTTTTTGTAGGCATGCGGAGAGTAAGTGATTGGCCTAGAATCACAGGATTTTGAGCCGATGTCAATAGTGACGATATCGGCAACCCTCCCCCGAAGCATAGCAAGGTAGTTAGTACACACTGCAATCAATAATCATGCAACACAAATTTTGTAGGAAAACAGTTTGCTGCAGGTTTATTTAATAAATGAATAATGCCAAAGTGGTGGGTTAATTTTCCGGCGATCCATGGGCAGGCAGTGGTGACTGCCGTGAGTTGCCCTGCCTGCCTGATGAGCCAACCTGCACCGTGGCCAACTCAATCGGTGCTACCATTTATGGGGACGAGGACCACCAGTCCATGACTTCACTCATGCCTTTAACCCCTTCGATGCTTATGACGGAACCATTCCGTCATCAGTCACGGTTGAGCTGTGCTGACGACGGAATGGTTCCGTCACGACCACACCCTGTTCTGGAATGTCCAGCACCGGGGGGAAATCGGCACCGCACGCAAGGTGTTAAGGGGCAGAGTGTTGCAATGCAAGTCCTCGGTTGCTCAGGTTTACAACCGCCTGAAGGTCTAGCGGGGCACCGATGTTTTCAACCAGGGTCCTGCAGTAAAGACTCATGGGGTTTGGCATAGGGCACCCCTTTTGTGCTCCTGAAGAGGGTACCCTCAATCATTCTCCAGATTGCACTGTAACTCCACCTGTAACACAAAGTAACATATTAACACACATAGTACATTGCCGGCTATCCCGTCAGCACACTGGGTATGCAGTAGGGAGGGTGACTGTGTGTCCAGCGGGGGAACCAAGAGGATGGCCAGTGGGGGGGGGGGCAGGTAAAAATACCTAATCCCTGCCCCATGCACACTGGAAATGACCTGTCTAAGGCACCGGATGTGGAGGACTCCCGTAGAGGGTTCCAGTGATAGCGAGGAGGTTTCGGAATGCGGCACTAAGGTGGCTGCCCTCTTAAGAGGGCACACTCCTTGTGCCGCGGGTAGCCGTCAACTTGAACCTGGTTTCCCAGCTTCAAAGTTGGAAGCTCTGGCATTTGTTTTCTGTGCATTGTGTCACTTTATGTGAAAGGGGTGTTTCTCCGGCATTCCTTGGGCAGATTAGAGCAAACGCCTGAGGGTTTCGACTTAAAGCTCGATTTAATAAGATAGCCAGACCAGGCTTTGCGTTAAAAACGGGAAACATCCTTTACAACGCAACTTTTACCACGCAGTGCTTTTACAACGTAACTTTTACAACGCAAACCATTACAACGCATTGCGCTGGGGGGCGCTCTAGGATAGGGAATAGGTTTAATGTACTATCCAACACCTTCCCTACTATCCACGGGGACTGGAGTTGGAATAGTAAATTAAACTATTCACTATCCAGCGCCCAAAGCACTATGCGTTGTAATGGTATGCGTTGTAAAACTCGCGATGTAAAAGCATGCGTGGTAAAAGCATGCGTTGTAATGTCATACATCCGTTAAAAACTCATGCCTTTGAAGCAGGCTTCAACAAGTGGAAATGTTTCCATATCTCAAAAAAAGTGCACGTGTCCTGAATTGTATGCCACACTTCAGATTAGGGGGGGGGGGATTATATGCTTCCGAAGTGTGTATAGGCAGAAGACGTTGTACTGGAAGGCAGTGGAGTGCTTCCAGTTCATGTCTTGTGCTACAGCTTGAACATTCATCCCTGGACATTGGTGTGAGGCTGTGAGTCACGCAAGGCATTGTATTTACATTGCCGCTGAAGGGGATGACAGCAGCCGCAGACCTGTCTTAGTAGATATAGTTCTGTGCTGTGTGTTCCTCCTTGTTCAACACAGTGTTGCAAATGTGGATGCCACACCGCAAGTGTAAAAAACATGTTAGTCTGCCCCAACAAGTTTTTGCAAAGTTTATGCTAGGAATAGCCATTTTTTAACATTAAATAATTTTGTGTGCAAAAGACAAGTTTTAAGGAGAGACTACCAAAGGGGTAACCTTTGGAAGTTGAAAACATTTTCATTGGTCTTGGCAAATGTTGCAAACATAACACATCGCAAAGCATCATACCCCAAGATTAATCATCAACAACACGGCCTGTACAATTATTCATCAATACAGTGAGCTTGGTCGCTTACCGGGGATGGAGATCTTCTTTTATCTCTGTGCTTCCATTGATAAGACTTCGATTTATTCAAATTTAAAATATACTAGCTCGGTCTTGCAACCACCGGTAATACCCAATAGCTGAAAATATTTAGAACAAAGTGATGATTTTAATATTGATAAATTAAAGTTTCAATTTAAAAATTTGCAAATTGGTTGTTCTTAATTTGAATATCTAAACTGCAGCCAAGTGATGGGTCGAATAAGAGGGTTGAATGAGTCAACGCTTGGGTTACTGATCTGGAATTTCATAGGATATTTATATGATATAGCATCCCCTGACTACTGTGTGGGATTACTGAGATCTTGCTGCCAGGCACTACATTTATTGAGCTGAATCTCTCTTTTTAAAACAGTCCTGCACTGCAGTTCAACAACAACAGACTTGTCTCACTATCGCCACCATGTTTGCAATTCTCGAATACCGTGTCAACAGCAAATTTGACAATAGCTTCTCATCTTCCCTCTTAAGCATCATTAATACAATGTTCAAATATTCATCTCCTATCCATGAAACCTGAAGCGGTCCACTTGTAACTTTCTCCCAGCCTGAAGCGGCTGTGTTAGCTGTTGATTACCCAGAGCCTGTGATCACTCGGCCGGATCCCTAATACGGCTGTGCAGGCAGCCTTTCAACCGCCAATTAATTTGCGGGTTATTTGGGACGGGTCATCGAGTTGCAGGATGGGGAAAGCCAGTCAGGTTCCCAGAATGACAAACAAACATACAAATAACCTCCACTGAAATGTATTTTATGTAAATTAGCCTCATAAACATTCATTGTAGATATATGAAAATTTAGCTAAAATTGGCTTTCTCAATATATTAGCCGAGTAGAGAGGGTCCACAACTCCAATCTACACTGCACTAATATGTAACTCTGCCCAGAACACATCATTTCCAAGTCCCATGATCAACCAGCAGATATTAGGAGAAGAGGGGGGAATATGGAATCTGTTGAGGTCTCAAATACAACAGGATCTCAGGAAAGGAGAGTGTCAGCTAAATAAAAAGTCCACTTCTAAGTGTTCCAATCCGATATGTTTCTGGATATCTATAAAGGCTGTGTCATGTTATGTTTTTTGTGCACCAGTAAGGTGATTGCTGTGGTAGAAAATATCGTATTGTATAGTATTGTAATTGCATTTATATAGCACTTACTACCCCTGATGAGGTGTCGAAGTGCTTTTTTGGCGAGTAGCACGCTACTCAGGAATCCATAAAGGATTAGTGTTGAATTAATATAGTGAAATATGAAAGTAATTCCACTGGTGGATAAGTTAGTCAGCTATTTGGATTCAGAAGAATATGTATCTGTGTACCAGTTAACTAGGTACCACTTAATATATTTCTTTTTATCAGGCGTCACGGAGGTGCCAAACGATATAATTCAGTTGAATTATGATATCATATCTTACTTCTTATTTGTCAAGTACATCTCTACCATCAGAATGGCTTTGGATAACTAATGGCTGTATCTAGGATCAGGTTGTGGTGTTGGTGCAGTGGGTTCTTCATAGGGAGAGGGAGTGGTGTGGTGCAGCAGCCAGAGCGTCTGACTACAGAGCACGGGGCTCACGCTTCGATCGCCGGCGGCAGCTCAGGTCAGCATCATGTGACTCTGGGCAATAGCTCACCCAGACAGTCCCCAGCATCTGGATACCCTTAGGGGTAATACGTTTGCACTTTACAAAATGAGGTATGCAGTTTTCAGCAACTAACTGTAGGGTGTTTCCGAATGAAGGTATATGGGTGTTCTCTATGGGTTCTATTTTAGGTAGAAATATATCAAGGTTGCCAAATGTTTCCTACAGCTGGTGCATCTCTGATCTGAAGAGAAGGTGTCCATTTGAGCTATATGTGTGACTACATTTATTGTGGACTATGCTTGCCCCAAATAAGCATTGCCATTGGATATCAGCTGTCAGGGAGACAGGTTTATATTTGTGGATTGTGGTAGTGAAGGGGGGAGTAGTGTGTAGTGCGGTGCAGATTGGCTATGTTTGGGAGTGTTGCTGTTGCATTGTCAAAGCATTATATTATGGTTGGGAGGATGATTGTGGTTTGCTTTATTTGATGCAATTGCTTAGGCAGGTCATTATATATAGATTGCTTGGTTATGTTTGTGATTTTTTGCAGGTACAGAAATTTTATCAGGCAAGTGTCTTAAAATCACTGCGTTTAGGTTGCTGTGTGTTAAAGACAGTTTTATTTTACAAAGCTGCCCTGTGGGAAATTAACCTTGTGCTTTACCCTGGCCCAGAAGACTGATTAAGCCTGGTTTGTAGCTTTAACTATGCACTGACATCCAAGAAGCTGTCTTTAGCAGTTTAGATGCTTTGAAAATGATTAAAAAGTAAAAATATTCAGCATGATGCCAAATTTGTGATGGGAATTTTAGGAGTGGACCTGAAGCTGAGGGTGGAGACATCTGACTTCCTTTTGAACCTACAAGGTAGAAGCCTCTTCGCCGGCCCTCCCAGCCTGTGAACGGTCCATCAGTTTACTAGTAACTATTTTGTGTTTTTTGTGTAGGGGCGGCCTTCTGTGGACACTTATGATAACACACTACTATCACTGCATTGGAGTTTAGCCCCATTGTTTCCAATGGACTGACTTTTGACAATTTAGGGGGGGTTCGCTCACTTTCCCAAACATCTAACCATACAAAAAAACCAGGAGGGAACCCCTACCATGCTTAGCCTATCTCTCCATACTAACCTAAGGAGACCACCCTATGGTATTAAAAGGACACCCACCCACTGGGATTCAGAGTGGCATGCTTCATCATAGAGTCCTTGTCCAGATACCCAGTGTATCTGCACAGACGTGACATTGGTTGCCAAGGGAGCTCCTTGGTCATTGTGTGGGATCCTAGATTTAAAATAGTTTAGTGCATCGTGAGGATTCATTCCGTAAGGGCAGCCTTACGGTACTTAAAACAGGTGGGGATGCAATAGGAAATTAGTTACCCCAGTATCTCTGGGCCAACATATTTCAGCCATCAAACCAATGCCTCATCATTCTAGTTGGCTTATATCAGGCACTCACAAGAATCCGATTAGTATCCTATTTGTGTGCATTCAATTGTGAAACTTCCATTCACAAAACTCATACGTACCATACATACCAACCATTTGGTCTCTATGTTCGCATTTCTTTAGTAGCGTCCTATTTAGAGCTCCATGAGGGTAAGCAGGCATGTGGACCTTGTAGTCAAACTTTCTTGAAGGGTCTCTTCCCGGCCATGGACATATTGTGCATTCAGGGGAAGGAGGAGCCAAATTGGTTCACGGCCTGGAAGAGACCTTAAATGAAAGTTTGACATCAAGGGTCACCTGCCTCCTTACCATCATGAAGCATTAACCAGCATACTTGTCTGGGCCTTATCAAGAGTGCTGCGAGTTTTCAGGGGTGACCTTCTTCTGCTGCCAGCATACGTACGCCAAAACCTTTTCATCTCTACCTTTGAGAAGTTGAAGGAACATCCTACTGAAGGACTGACAAGTGGAAGACTTGTACCGAAACGCCAAAGAAAAGGACTGTATAGCCCACCTAAATGGCCTGAAACAACTGAATATCACTGCCACAATGACTAAGATGGCACTCTTACTTCGGGTGATGTGACTGATGTCGCCCCATGGTATGTGGCGGGCATCCAGGAATCCGACACCTTTAACAACCACCAAAAGGCAAATGACCACAGACCTGTGGAAGCAATAATGTCAGTCCTTCAGAAGCAGATTGGCTTTACAGGCAGAGAGGCTTCCGTCAGCCAAGTGGGAGGTACAATTCATTTCATCTTATGGCTTGGAAAATGTCAGTAGGATTCTGGGAATGCCAGTACCTCAACATATAAGGTGGGTAAGGTGTACATTGTTGGCCTGCTTCTGTAAATTCTTGTTTTGAAGTGGAATTAATGGCACGAGTAATGACAAGGTAGGTAAGAGTATGACAGGGAGTAAAGAAGATTGCTGGTAAGTAATCAAGAATTCAACTGCAATTGAAAAATCTGTGTGGCCTCTTAAGAGAATAGTGGCACAATAGTTAGTTTTACATTCTCCAGAGTCCCACATCAGCAAGGGCTTGGTTTGCATCCCATGGGTGAATTATCTTGAGTAAAGTGGTGAAAATATAGACAAGTTTGGATCATTGGCCTGAAGTATGGATACTCCAAGGAGCAGTGCTGGGACCCAGCCACGAGTGCGTCAAATATGTTCCCAGGTTGAAGAGTAAAGCACGGGAAAGGAGACCAGAGCACCTCCGCCTCACTGTTTACTGTTGTTTCACCGTGTGAACCTTTACATAAACCCAAAAGGCTTATGCTGTAAGCCCCTAAACTATTCCCGGTTGGTGAAATGGAACAAGGAAATGCAGTGTCCCAGGGTGCACTGATCTCCAGTCATTTACGGATTATATAGAGGATTTTAGCATAAAATACAGCTTTTCACACCACCAGATATTTATGAGAAATATTTTTGATAAACACAATAATGTCCGCAGCACCTCTTAAAGTACACAGAGCACCCAAGGAATGTCAGGTCTATGGCCACTCACTCACTCACTACCTCACTCACTCAGTAGTGAAGCAGGGATGTATGTGGCCCTAATGCAAACATGTAAAATGTGCCCCATCCTCTGTTTAGGTACTGAAATACAGTTATTATTGTGGTATGTGGAGCTCCTCAGGACTCTGGGCCCTGGTGCCACTACAGCTTCTGCATTACTGATGTCGCTCCCTTGAACTCACTCACTCACTATCTCATACTCTCACTCATTTAGTACCTTACCCACTAAACTATTTTACTCACGACCTCACTCATCCATACAGCACTTTTCTTACTCAGTTGCTGCCACACTCAACAAGTACCTCACTACGTTCTCATTCATTGTCTCTGTCACTTACTAACCCACTCAGACAATACCCCATTTACTCATACCCCATTTACAATACCCCATTTACTCAATTATTACCTCACCCACTACTTACCCCCTCACATCTTTCACTCTCAACTCAACTCACTTCAGCCAAAATACCTCCCAATACCTTACTTACTCACTCACTACCTCGCTGCTTTGCCTATTTATTACCTCGCTCACTCACACACTAAATGACTGATCACATGACTGACATTCTCAATTTTCTGAACTTAATGGAGATTTGTAATTACTCCAACATATGTCAGATAGCTCTACACTTTTCAGCTCATGTACACAAACAGAAGAGGGGGGATGTGTACAAGAACATGTCAGAACGCCGTGTATTGCCAAATTTGGCAACGCCACACTCCAACATTTTCAAAGTACAAGGATGCGCCATATTTACAAAAATAAAGCACACCCCTGACTTACCCTAGCGGTGGCACTATAAAAGCTGCCTAGTGCCATGTTTCAAGGGTGCCTGCGTGGCAGGGGAGATTGGTTATGTGCAGGAAGGGACACCTTCCTGCACATAAACAATCTGTCAAGGTGATTTGCTGTTTCTTTGTGTGCTGCAGAAGGCAGCAGACATAGAAAGAGCAAAATATGAGGAGAAATGTATAATTTCTCCTCGTATTGCCAACCTAAGACTAGATATTCCCTGCCCTTAGATTTTGGCGCTGCCCATCCTTGTACATCTGGGGCAGCATCAAAAAGCAATGGGTGTTGTGGTGGAACGCTAACTGCAACACCCATTGCCCACCCCTTTGCCACAGCAGACTGCTGATGAAAGGGGCACATATAAAAGGTGGCATTAAGACACCTTAAGTGGCTTAACGCCCCTTGTAACTATGGGCTAGAGAGCAACGCCTCCGGAGCATCAGAAAAAGTTATGCTCTGGTAGGGTTACGGGTTTGTGAATATGCCCTCAAGTTTCTTCGGACTTCTTAAAGGCATTTGTGATAGATTTACTGTACCCTTTTACACACATATATAAAATTACAGGCTTATATGACATATCTCCTTGCTGTTCCTACAGGAAAATAGGTCTCTAAAGCATAGGACTCAAAGATGACTTCATGTCAACACAACCACAATGTTCTAGTTCAGGTGTTTCTATTTACAAGTTTACAACCCATTTTATGTTGGTACTTAGGACCACATTGTTACATTTATGTTCATCAACACTACAACTCCCAGAATGCATTAGGTGCTAATGGGCAGACTAAGGCTGGTGAAGTTTACAACCCATTTTGTTTTGGTACTTTGGACCACATTGTTACATTTATGTTCATCAGCACTACAACTACCAGAATGCATTAGGCTCTAATAGGCAGACTAGGGCTGGTGAAATATGACCCTTGTGACATGGAGTGATATATGCCCCATACAGTAGACATTTGTCAAGATATAAGCAAGATATTTCTGCAGTGCTGCTTTGTATGTCCACGTGACTCCTTAAGGCTTGCAGACGTTTTTAATGTCCTTTCCTGCCTACTCTTCTACAATCATATATTTCAGCTCCAGAGCATCTTTGCGGAAGGATCTTTGCCGGGTCTCCACACAAGTATGTCAAATTCACACTGAGGCTATGCAAACTCGCGAGTTTCAGCTTTGCAGAAAATGTCACCTATTTTTCTTATTTTCCACGGCAATTAATTAAATGTGTCATTAAAGCCTTTGTGTATAAGTACCATATTTCCTCTTTGTTACTACATCTTGTGCGTTTTTGGTAGCCCATCCTAGCATAGTGAAATTCTGTAGGAGGTCATTTTTCAAATTAAATTTTAATATGGGGAAAGCTTGGTCACTCCTGAAAAAAATTGCAGAAACTCCAGGGTTTCGCCCAGACATTTTGGAAAAAATGTTTTGAAAAACTCAACGAAAAGCACTCCGAGATACCCGAAGGTGCTCCTGGTGATAAACATAATGTCCTTTTCTAATGAGTTTTATTTTAAAAAGTATTAAAAAAATCATGGTAGAATCGACATTTGTAGAGAACCATAACATCCCTTATTGTAAGTTTTATTATTGAATAAACTATGTATATATCTGGGCATGTGTGTGGTCTTTGCTGATGTGATCAAGCTATCACCTATTTCGGATTGGACACGCCCCCATTACAGACGTGTCTCTCATGGACCATACCAAGAGTTCATCTCGGGAGGGGTGGGATCTAGATTAAACTTTTTTGTTTGTTCAGGGTTCCATTCAAAGGGGCCTGGGGAGTCCACCTACTCTCAGCTCACAATCTTCAACCCTACTTAATTTCTTCTCATGCCCCTGCACCCTCTCGCCTCCCTCCCCACACACCACGTCATTTCATTTGGATCAAGGGAGGGCTTGAATTTCTAATCTCCCCTCTGAAGATGGAGCTGGTTTCAGCTTTTGTTTTGCTAAGGGTTTTAGGTTGATGTGCGGATGGTGTGTTAGATATCTGCAGCACATGTGTTCTGAGTTACAGAGCAGCCAGGCCAGGGAGGCCGAGGGGGAGGGAGGGCACTATTGTTTATCATTCTTTTCCTGTCCCTCTTGTCTATCCATCTCTTTCCTACTCACCTCTCCAGGGTCTCTCATGTTCTCCTTTCTCATTGTAAGTTCTTACCCTCTGAGCTATCTATCTTGCTATCATTTTCTTTCACTCCATGTTATCTTGCTCCTCCCATCCCAGATGCTGATTGGTAGAAACCGTGAACTGGTACAAATAAAAAAGAAAAGCAGTTCACAGGAGAAGCGTCCATCACTGAGCTGACCCTGTGATACAACCTCAACTGTGACAAAGTGTCACACATCAATAAGACAACCTAAACAGCGACTAAAAAAATCAAAATGAATGTGGAGTAATGAGGCTACTGCCTCGGTATCCAAAAACACACCACTGTCAGAAGGAATCTGACAGACGAAAACAAGACGGTAGGCAGGAGAAGCGTTGTGGTTTAGTGGTTCAGCCGTCTACTAGGGACCTATTCCAAAGTTTGGCTCTAGACTGGAATAGTGTGATCTCCTAAATTGTGGAACCATAGTTCCTCATGCATAATGCACTATTTTGTTTATATAATAATTGTCTTTGAGATTACATTAAAGGAACCTTCGTCCATGAACTTTAAAAGTAGCCCAAAGTGATTTTAGCACTAAAGGTGCTAACAGATTTTGCTACAAGCCTACTTACAATTTTCCCATTTGAAAAGAGGAGAAAAGTATGTTATGAATTCCCTACTGTAAAAATACAATAAAAATACCATGATATCTGATTGATCAAAAGCCGGGTCTGGTGGCTCAGTGGACTAATGCGTCCATTGCAGGGGCTTGTGTTCGATCTCATGGCCACAGGTTCAAATCCTGGTGAGTCCACTCAGCCTTTCATCCATCTGAGGTCGATAAAATGAGTACCATTGAGTTGGGTAACAATGAACATCTGTTATTCAGTGCCAAGAGACCACTGGGTGAACGCGTGCTTTACAAATACACGTTATGTTATATCGGTGCTCGTCCAAGTGCAAATATTGCAATTGTCTGTCTCTCATATTCGGGTTCTTTTGTATCCCTCCTTTTGCCATTGTTTTCTATTTTGTCTTCCTCGTTTCTCCTTTTTTGCTTTTCTTTCTCCTGCTCTGGGGCAAAGTCTGATTATAAACAATACATCCTAATCCCCAAAACTAAGTGCTGGAGCCCACCACCTTCAACCACCTGCACAAAAACAAGCACTGTGTACTTACCTACTGACATTTGTCTTCACTCATAGGAAGCGGGAATGTGTAGACCACAGTGTTAAAAATGGGCAGGTACTGTCTGGTACTGAGTACATGAACTTCTTCAATTCAAAAGGGGGAGTACCTGCTCTTCTCAGCACTACCGCAATACATTTGATGGGAGAGTACCAGCACTTCTCAGGAGCAAACAGGTACTCTAAAGAGTGAGTACCTTCACTTCTATAGTCAGTGGTACAGCACTGGTAGACCATACTTTGGTATGCGGACCACGTACAAGGTACGCTGCTAAATATAATACTATTATAGAGTTAGGTAAAGAACACCTGTGTATTATGACATGCTTAACGGATAGGAAGGTACATCAGGTGCGTATAGGGTACACTTCAGTTGAATCATTTTCTACTTCGGAAATGTTTACTTGTTTTGGATGTAATCTATGGCATTCTTGAAGATGTGGGAGAGGATATGGTTCGTCGGCTAGATTGCCGATTTTGGTGCTGGTAACCAAGGTTCGAGCCTCAGGATCGCGTCCACATCCTGTGATCCTGGGCAAAACACATAATCTCCCCGTGCCAGAATGTGTCCTTGTGTAACGTAACCGGTGCTCATGTAAAGCGCCCCAATACCTTTGGGTCGAGTTTGCGCTATATAAATCTGCATTAAAAAAAAAAAAAGATGTCATTGGTGGTATCATTAGGGATGTCATTGATGTCCCCATCTGACAGGTTAGAGGTGATTATGTCTATAAGATGCCATGCATTAACTATGACAGGGGAATTATGCATCTCTACCTCAACACAAGGTTTGTTAACACTTACTTACCTTTCTGCTTCTTACCTCATCTCTTACTAAATCAATCTCTTGGAAATAATAAAGCAGTGCCTCAACGCCTCTCTTTGTTTATATATATAATGTCCCTGTTAGTCAATCTAAATATCATATTCTTTTTACATTTGCCTTTCCCTATAAGCAAATATCTTTGTTTAATAGTGTCAAAGAAGTACAATGGTAGGGAATCTCTAATGTATTTGCCTTTCTCCCCTTGTTTTTTGAACTCCTTTATCCCCTTGTTTCTTGCATTTTGCATCTTGCCATGTGCCTTAGCCTTAATCTATGACTTTTTATTTGTCTCATTATTTACCTCACTGTCTCATTTTCTCTTTCTTCTTACTCTCTCTGCCTCGCCCTGGCTCTATTATCCTTCCCTTCAAAGTAACATTTAGTGAGTGGTCTATTCATAGGGAGAAGTCTCCTATGTGTAGAGCCCTGCCTCCAAAACAATTGGATCCCACCAAGCAACTGAAAGTCCTTTTGGGAGCCAACGTAAGACTACTAAAATGATCTAGGTACTTTTGATCTGAACAATATCCCTCTCAATGTCAAAATGGAGGTAAATCTGCCATTTAGAAAGGAATTGAAACTCAATCTTTTGAAAGAGGTTGTATTACACAACCACGCATTCATTTTTCAAGCGCCGTTGGACTTTAAAGTCCAACACTTTCCCTACTGTTGGAATAGTAAATTACACTATTCCAAAGTCCAGCATGCCCCCTAAGGACGGTCGTTGTAAAGAATTGCGGAGTAAATGTAATACGTGGTTCAGACGCATTCGTTATTCCGCCCGCTTTGCAAAAGGCAATGAGTTGCTCGGCGGTCGTTCTATTTGCCGTTTCCCTTTGAAAGAGCACAGCCGCCGCACACATTGTGGACCAAGGCTTAACCTACCTTCTTGCAAATGTTCATGACTCATATCTTAGAGCCAACAGCATCTGTTGAGCATCCACTGAACTGCAGCGGAGCCACACTATACAAGTCCCACCACAGACAACAACCTTAGATGTATGACCAGTTCATATGGTATTGCGAGGGTGCTGAGATACAAGCATGCTGGCTATGCAAGGCCCTGTGGACTAGCGACTAGGCTTTGGGTTTAGAACTTTCAGTAGGCCAAGAGACATCTAGTCAGTTTTCCCTGTGCATTGACTGGGATGGCTTAACAGACGCCTTGACAGAACTTGATGCGAGAAACACCATGATTCCATGAGACAGAATCTGTGGAGGCAGGACTCGCAATCGAAGGTGAAACATGAAATACTTTCCAATAGAAGCCCAGGTTAGATGTGCAGGACATCTAACCTGGGCTTCTATTGGAATTCTTTAACGCATATTAGCAAGCCCATTATCGCCGTTTTAGCGGCAGTTTCCTGCCGCTAAACGGATATAATTTGAACAAGGTTCTTGCTAATATGCCCCTTTGTTTTTTGTGATTCCAGTGTCTTCCTAGGATGGTATTCAGCAAGGGACCACGGAGAAAGGATTTTAGGAGTGAGCAAGGTGTTGTCTTGCCAGCCAAATGCAAGAATTATGTATTTGCAGCATTTAGGTTGAGCCAGTTCTGATGCTTCCATGTTTGGATTGAAGAGGTAGTTGCTGACTCCCCAAGATTTCCCAAATTCATTAGATATCCAGATAGGATTCTGGATATCTTCTGCATACATGCAGAAAGCCAAGTTGTGGTGCCCAAGTATGGTCAAAAAGTGTGAAATAAAACATTGAAGGATGTCGACAATGCTGACCATTATGAAACATAGCAAAGGCACACTTTATCTTGAGGGATACAAGGGAGGTAACTACAGTCTGCCAGTTATCCTGATTATATAAAAAGAAGAAACTGGGAATTGGTGTCAAACAGGAATGTAAAGTCTCAAAGCTGTAGAATGCCACCTGGCACAGGTCCAGGAGAGTTAGCAGATCTTAGTCATTAAGAGAGTGGCCTTGGTATTTGTGGAGGAGAGAATCATGACTGATTTTCCTCAGAGAACAAAGAAATGCCCTTTGAAAGCTAATTTGTCCAATTCTCTATGCAGGAGAGGCCAAAAATGGGCCTCTCATCTTCAACCTCATTCAGAGAAGGTGGGAAGAGTGCTAAAAGCCTTATTATTTGGGTGTTTAGTCGATGTGTGCCATTTCACATTATTTTGCTGTTTTAACTCTTATGATATTATTATATTGCAAAATGAATTCATGTGAAGCGCGATACATGTAGATGGAGGATTGTAGAAAGATGAGGGTAGAAAAAGTGCATAAGTGACTGACAGAGTGAGAGACAGCAGATGAATGGTGGATGAAAGGGAATACAGGCGGGATGAGATTAGGCCTGGTTGAAAATGTAATAACGCTTGAGTAATCGGACTCATTTCAGTAAATATACATTACTCTTGTGATGCACAATTATGTGATTATGCCAGCTTGAGTAATTAAGAGAAATTTGGGGCATATTTACAAGAGTGACTCAACTTGATAATGAGATTTATGATGTCACCCAAGGCCACCTAGTATGGCCCTCGGTGACTTCAGAAATCTTGAGAAATGTAACCCAGTGCAAATCTCTGTGTTGCATTACCCTGCACCAGGGAGGCCTTTCCATGGTTGTTGCATGGAAATTCCCACGCAACATCCATATATTTTGATGCATTCACAGATTTACCAGAAGTGATAGACCTAGTAATGAGCAAAAAACCTACCCCTCCCCAGGTGAAGCGTAACAAGGAGAAATATGTTTATACCCATTTTTCCTCTTTCTATGTGTGCTGTTCTATCCGTAGCACACACAGAAAGAGGAAACAGCTTCAGGGGATTGTTTTTGTGCAGGAAGGTGCCCCTTTCTACACAAACACAATCTTACATGCAATGAAGGCGTCATAGTGCAAGGGTGCCTGCGTTGGCGCCTGGCAGCCGACAGAGCCCCAGCGCAAGAGAGAAGGCAGGAATGCGCCATATTGCCTTAAATAAGGCACATTCTTGCCCATTCCCTGTCACGCGGTGCAGCTCAGCAAGGTGACTTGCTATGCTGCGCAGCGTGTCATGGCAATAGATATGGCCCTCTATCTTCCATGACTAGAAAGTGAATGTGAACTTGTGTTATGTAACTGGTGCTCAAGTAAAGCGCTTCGATACCTGCGGACCGGCCAGATAAGTGTTTTTGTCTGTTCGTAGGTTGGTCTGTCGCTTTTCTGTTTTCATATAGCCTTATCTGCTCGTGATACAAGGATTCAAAGAAGTAGAGTCTTCATTGAAGTTTTGATTTGAAATTGAATCAATAAATTACATTCTGTCTGAAACGGGACAGGTTTCAATCTCAGTCCTTCCTGCCTCTCTCACTTTCTTGGTAGCCCTTTGCAGTTCAAAGACTCTTTCCGCCTGTAGATGGCAGTAACGCACCAGGGAAGAAGCAATGGGGGCTGGTGGAATCCAAGGCTCAGAGCCAGGCGAGAATGAGTTGGGGAAAAACGTGGTTAGGTTCTGAGAAATACATTCGTTTTATGTATTAATTTATTTTTGATAGTTTTGTTAAGAGTGAATCAGACCAGCTCGCCAGCACTGGCTGGATAATGCGGTCCTGTTTCAGGCCACACTCCAGTAAACGTTTCCATAACGTATATCATCACACAGCTCGTTACTACGCAATATTCAAATAAAAAGTATGCATAAATGTACATTACGGTAACTATGTGTAAAGGACGGGTGAACCCCGTGCTCTATTAAAATATAAACATGTCTTTTTATTTAACGTATCATTGACGTCAATTCACCAAAATGCTACGGGTAGCAAAAGTGACATTACACGCCCTCTGACCTTCCCTTTCACTCACACACACAAACCTGCTTACACATACACTCACATTCACACTTACATACACACCCTCTCATGTAAACAAACTCTCACCCACAAGCACGCAGACAATATACATTTAAAAGTAATTTGTTGCTTAATTCAGGGAAGGTCTTATTCCAGCTAATTGTACTCCATTTTTTTATTCGTAGTGGATAATGTAATATTATTCACTATTCGTGTAATTAAAGATTTGACAGAAAATGCAGTAGAGCCCCAAACGAGCTCCATAAGGACAACAGTGTCCCTGGCCCTGACTTTAGCCCTTCTGACGCCAGGGGTTGCACAGAAAGTGCAAGGGTCACAACGGGCAAGCCAGCGGTTGCAGCTGCGACCCCTGGCGACCCCTAAATTGTGTCCATGGAACGTATATGTGCATAGGGTAAACACGTGCATTGTAAATGAGCTACATTGAATTGCAGAACACAACATTGTGGAAACCCCTCCATCGATGAATATGATTAGGGGCCCGTTAGTCTCCTGTTTCTTACAGTTATTCTTTGGTATTTGGCTGAATAGGGGCCTTTTTGAAGATTGAGGGCCCAGTGGCGGATGGTAAAGTGTAAAATTGGGTGGGCGTAAAATGAAACCATGAATTTATCAGAGTTAGTGAGTGAGTGCCCACCCAAGAATTGTTTTTAAAAAATGGGCTAATATGGTGCATTTCCACCACAATTCTTTTTTAAATGGCCAAAAAAACTATAGTTTTCCCTGGGATTTGTAAATATGATTTTGGGTCTGTTGCAGGAAGTAGTTTTTCATATTGATTGAGTAGCAGAAATCGAAAAACAAAAACATACTGAGCTCTTGGCCATGAAATTAAAGTGAGAAAAGAACGGGATTTCTTGCATTTTTTAACATAAAGTCAGCTCATACCACTATCCTTCCCACAATCCCTTTCTGAAGCCAAATACCCAAGCATTGACAGTCACACAAAGGAGAACTTTAAACTGCGCATTTCTAAAAACCCTAGCTTGCTTTTGCATCACAAACAATATTCTGCTTTTTCTTTGTTGGCTGAAAGGTCTGTACTAATCAGATACTCTCAAACTGATTGAAAATGTCCCTTTTACGTGATACAGGCTGCCTGCAATCAGATCTGTGGCTGCCGGCTAACTCATTGTCTGCAGAGCTTGTGAAGCAGGCAGAAATTGTTCAGTGTCAGAAATCGCAATACGTCCCCCCCCCACCCCCCCCCCACCGCCTCCCCACACTGTATTATATTCCTACCTTTAGCATTGCCAAGGATTTTTGTTCGTCTATGCTGGCTGAGACGCCATATTGTAACAAAGGGCAGTGGAGAGATTTGTAACTACCCTTCTCTCGCCTAGTGTAAACTCTGAAGCACACACTCTTCTTTAGTGTCTGTTCAGACTAGGGCACAAGTCCTAAAAAAAGAAGTGGGGTGGGGCGCCGACGTCACGACAGGAAGTGACATCACAAAAGGTGTCTTGCACCATCAGACTCATTGCCTCCCCTCGCTCACCCCTTAGATGCGATTGCATCAGAGAAGCCAGCGCGTGACCAGCGTTCTGAAAGCTCCGATCTTGCCCAGAGAGGCCAAAGAGTGAATGTGTGGCTCCATTTGCTCCAGTAATCGAGCTCCTCGTAAAATAAGTGGGGGGACGCCGTCCACCCGCGTGGTACCCCGACTCGAGCCCTGATTCAGACTTACTTTAGGTACCGGTGCCCTCAGTAAAGTGAGGGAAGGTGTGGATTCTGGCTTCATTCTTTGATTGATGTGAAGCCTCTGGTGCTGCGGGGCTTCAGCTTGAAGTGCCCGGGGCTAACTTTCACAAAGTGTCATCAAAGGCCACAGTTTATCCAAGGAGGTTGTTGCTTTGCTGGGCTGCTGACCACACCTACCTCAGGGCTGTGAGATTCTCATCTCTGCAATCATTTGCAGACTAAGGGCACAGGATATGAATTGCAACTGCCCAGGCCCCTTAAAGTTTGTGGAGGGAACCCCAAGACAGCCACCTCTATTTTCTTACCCACAGCTTCCTTATGTCCAACATCCCAGTGACCAAAAGACCAGAAGGTGGTAAGAAGACAGACTTTGTGCTGTTTATTCCTGAAACTTTAAAAGTGCTTTACCTCTGCCCGTTACTGCTTCAATTTACCTGTTGGTCTGTAGCTTAAAATCTGCTGTTTTACCTGGCTGTGACTGCTTACATTTCCCTACTAGTGTTCCCCTATTTTGTGCTAACACCTGTGTGAAAGCAACACATCACAGCTCCCTTTTGCTCTTAGCTAGAAACAAAAAGTCAAAATACACCTCGGTGGCTAAGCAGAGTGTACTTTGAGACTGCAGAAATCTGCTCTTAGGGTTTAAACCATGTTTGGAAAGTGTATATAGCACCCGTTTTTGGCTAGGAGAGTGAGTTGTTTAAGTGTGGGAAAAGCAGTATTGTTAGTGCCTTAGATTTGGCCCTTATCTGCAGAGGTTTGAACAGAAATTTCAGAGTATGGATTGAGCCTGTCTCCAAGGAGATTCTGAATTGAGGAGCAGTTCCCAGCCCTCTGATCAGCAGCCTGAGCTTAAGGTCACATACTCTTTATATAAGTCTGTTGCAGGTTGCAACATCTGTACTCTGATTGGTTTCTATATCGATGGGTTCTATTAGACTTATGGTTTAGAGTTAGTGTTCTAATTAGCTGATAGGTCTGGGGTTCGGATTGGTTCCTGAGGTTAGGGTTTTGATTGGATTTGGGATTTGGTGTCTGATTGGCTGCTAGGACCAGGGTTGTGATTGGAAGTAAGGGCCTAGTCTCCTATTGGTCCTAGGGTTGAGGGCTAGTGTTATGATTGATTAGGGTTAGGGCTAGGATTCCCATTGGCTGAAGGGGGTCACCTGACCCCTAGTGCTATTTAAGGTCAGTGTTCAGTGGGTCTCAACCCAGACACTGAGGCTAAGGTCGGAGAGGGCGAGGGCAGTTGCATGTTTGAGCCTGTTCTGGACTGATCTGGTCTAGGACCAGAGATGCTGCCCTTTTTTCCATTCACCAGCTCCCATGTCAACCCATTCACATTCACATCCAGAAACATTAACATACAGCAAATGCACTCCAGACATTTACTACAAACACACCTTACACATATCTCAATGTCTCAGCACCTCTCAAACCACACCTATACACCCTTCTACCCCAACTACCACACAATGGCACTTTCGTTCTCACACAAAACACCACTCTATCCTATACCAATAACCAATCGACTCATCGCCGACACAACTCAAATCCACACCATACGTAACTATATCCCATTCAGACACACAATCCCTTCTCATACAAAGCACCAGCTCTACCCTCTAATTACTCCTAACAGACTCCTTTCTGTCACCATCACACCTATACTCAATCTTCCATCTTTTCATCCACCAACACCATCCTCTGCTTTTACCAAAAACACAACCCTTACACTCCACTCCACCATACAGATTACCTCTTTCAACAATCAAATCTAACACAAACACTACTAAATATTGTCCATCCCCCTCACACACCACATACACTTGTTTCCAAAACACAGCACCATCCCCTTTACCTTATAGCTTCCACTCACCAACAATACTTTACATGCAGATACTTCTCAGAAAACAAATACATCATCATCTCCTCTCGCTACTCCTTAAAAACAAAACAAAGCGCACACACCAGCACAAGAAAATCTCACACACACTACCTCATAATACTTTCTGTCACAACCCAGAAACATACACCCACTCCCACCCTCCTGACTACACAAATATTACACACCCTAAACCAACTCTACTGCCTAGCTGTCTCTCTTCCCCTCACTTTTAACCACCTCTCATCCACTGGAGAACTTGGAATGTTACAACATGACCCACATTCTGTTACCACTAACCCTAACTCATACATCTTTGACCCTAAACAAATGCAAACAAAATAAACAACAAGCCACTCTTCATGAATCCATATCTACTGCGCAAGGCTACTCCACAAAAACAACACAGCTTACTAACTCACTCTCAACCACCATCTCCATCACCTACACATGCAGACCCATTTAAAGCTTTCTTAGCCTGCTGGATGAGGAATACAGTACCAAACAACTATCCTCATACAGCTAATACCAGCACGAAGGACACACCTGCTACAAATCCACAAAACACTGTTCACTCGTCTACCAAACAAAGTCACACCATCACCTAAATACATTATCTAAATTGCCTATTAATAAATGCTTGATCACAGTAAAGAAACAAGCACCACATCTATGACCTTTTTACTGATACACAACCTGACTTACTCTTCATAACTGAATCCTGGATGGGAGATGGCAGGGTTTCAGTGTTGCATGAAGATGTTCCTGTAGACTTTCAAACTATCACACAAAAACGTATAGGAAAAAGAGGAGGTGGCCTAGCTGTTGTGTTCAAGCAAACATTAAATATAGCTAGAGCTGATGACGTCTCCATGCAAGGTTGGAAGCCCTCTTCACCAGATGCATCCCTACACCATCTTCCTCCTGTGACTTCCTACTCCTTTACTGACATCCCCCTAGCAATGCAACATTACCAAACACACTTCTAGACACAGTTTCAAACCTGATAACACTACACTCCAACCTGTGCATTCTTGGTGACCTAAACATTTAGTTTGAAAAACAAAATACGCCACATCCAAAAACAATCATAGCTTACTTAGAGCGTTGAATCTACACCTACATCATACCGACCACAAACCTACACACATCGCTGGACACATCCTAGATAAAAAAATTGCAAATACAGAAGTAGTTACATTTCAAATGATTTCTCCAGTCATATTGGCATACCACCATTTGCTTGCTTTTCAGCATTAAACACCACAAAGCAACACACCTAAAACTACCTTACATGCATCCACCTACTGACCACGGTACAAACTCAATTTGGAAAACTTACTAACACAGCTAACATCCAGTAGAGATCTTGACACACTAGGTTCTGTTAAAAAAACTATATGAGTGGCTAAAGGAAGCTTTTCATATTCTAATACCACTAAAAACTACACAACAGAACAAAAGGAAATGGGCACCTTGGAGAAATACAGAGATAAAAGAGATAAAACAACAAATTAGAAAGCTGCAACATGCCTTGCTCAAAACAAACGCCAATCAAGACAAACGTTGCCTACAGAAACTTAACAGATTATACAAGTCAACAATCAAAAAAGCTAAGAGAAGATACTACTCAGACAGAATTCAAAATATTAAATGTGCAAATAATGAATTATATAAAATTCTCACTGAATTTCATAAACCAAATCGCCTAGAAGGAGCTCGTCCCATTACTCAAGAATTTACAGACAAACTGCCAAATCATTACACAATCAAAGTAGACACGTTGGACTCCTAATAATAACAAATAAAACCTACCAGCACCAACCCCTTTCCAAAAAAACCCTCCAAGAGTAGGCTAACCCAACCACTGCATTCCTCCCAGCAAATATCACACAATGAATTCACGGGCTTGGTCAAAGCAAGCAGGCCGGCAGGCAGCCTTTCTGACTCATGTCCACCACAAACCTTCAAGAAAATATTTCTCTCTACCTCTGCTGCCACACCATGTAAGAACAATCACCAACAATTCCTTAACTACAGGAATATTTCCAGAAGACCTAAAAAAAGTCATACCTATGCCTATTACTAAAGAAAAAAACCTGGACCCACTTAACCCTGACAACTATAGACCAATTACAAATGGACTTTCCTGGGCGAACTGATAGAAAGAGCAGTATTCGCCCAGAGGACACAATTCATTGAAGATAATTCCATACTTTCAGACTTCCAAACACAATTCTGTTCAGGAAGAGGCACAGAATCTGCCCTCATTGCCATTTGGGATGACCTTAAGAACACAGTTGACTGGAACGGGGTTGCTCCACTACTTCTTTTGGACCTCTGAGCTACCTTTGACACAGTTGACCATGACACTCTAATGCAAAGTCTCCACAAAGCCGGCATAGAGGGGACTGCTCTCGACTGGATCACATCCTACCTACCTTCAATACAGAACAAATGTTATCCATACCTCACCTTTCTCATCCAAACCCTACTTCACAAAAGCAGGGGACCATCAAGGCTTTATCATATCACCCATGCATTTTAACTTCTACATGAAGTCATTACAAGCACCAATCCATGAATTTCACCTCACATGATATATCTATGCAGATGACACACAAATAATCCTTAAACTGTAAAGTCCCAAAGATATTGGAAAATCATACCTTTTCAGTTGCCTCAGAGCCATTGATCACTGGATGACATGGGCCATCACAAATTGAATGCTTCCAAAATGGAAATACTCACATGAGGCGATTGAAAAAATTATGGCCCACTCACTATCTGGGCTCGTGATCAGGGAAAACTGCCTAAAGTATCTAAGTAAGTAAGAAACCTCGGAATTGCCACGGACTCCAAGCTATCAATGAATGCCCAAGTGGACAAGCTAGCAAGAGCCAGCTTCATTGCTATACAAACTCTATGACCACCTGGGATTTCCACACAAGGGCCAGGCTACTATCTTGTTCTGTCTAAACTCGATTACGCTAATAGCCTCTGCCGCTCGAGTGTTAAACTCTGCCTTAACTCTGTCCCTGGTGCCTGTAGCTCGCTACTGGAGTAGCTGGGAGCCAACGTACCATCTGGGGGCTTTTTGCTGTTGAATCCGGCCGCAGTGGAGGTGAGAGGCGCGGCGAGCGGGACTGCGAGGTCCAGCACTCCTTGCAACACCGCCAGCTGGTTCCTCTTCCCGCCGCGCCGCGCCCCCTCCCAGTGCCACGCCCCTCTGCCTGGAGTCCATATCACCTCTCGCGGCCCCCGCTCCGCGGGCGCCGCTCGAGTGTTAAACTCTGCCTTAACTCTGTCCCTGGTGCCTGTAGCTCGCTACTGGAGTAGCTGGGAGCCAACGTACCATCTGGGGGCTTTTTGCTGTTGAATCCGGCCGCAGTGGAGGTGAGAGGCGCGGCGAGCGGGACTGCGAAATCCAGCACTCCTTGCAACACCGCCAGCTGGTTCCTCTTCCCGCCGCGCCGCGCCCCCTCCCAGTGCCACGCCCCTCTGCCTGGAGTCCATATCACCTCTCGCGGCCCCCGCTCCGCGGGAGCCGCTCGAGTGTTAAACTCTGCCTTAACTCTGTCCCTGGTGCCTGTAGCTCGCTACTGGAGTAGCTGGGAGCCAACGTACCATCTGGGGGCTTTTTGCTGTTGAATCCGGCCGCAGTGGAGGTGAGAGGCGCGGCGAGCGGGACTGCGAGGTCCAGCACTCCTTGCAACACCGCCAGCTGGATACCTCTTCCCGCCGCGCCGCGCCCCCTCCCAATGCCACGCCCCTCTGCCTGGAGTCCATATCACCTCTCGCGGCCCCCGCTCCGCGGGAGCCGCTCGAGTGTTAAACTCTGCCTTAACTCTGTCCCTGGTGCCTGTAGCTCGCTACTGGAGTAGCTGGGAGCCAACGTACCATCTGGGGGCTTTTGGCTGTTGAATCCGGCCGCAGTGGAGGTGAGAGGCGCGGCGAGCGGGACTGCGAGGTCCAGCACTCCTTGCAACACCGCCAGCTGGTTCCTCTTCCCGCCGCGCCGCGCCCCCTCCCAGTGCCACGCCCCTCTGCCTGGAGTCCATATCACCTCTCGCGGCCCCCGCTCCGCGGGTGCCGCTCGAGTGTTAAACTCTGCCTTAACTCTGTCCCTGGTGCCTGTAGCTCGCTACTGGAGTAGCTGGGAGCCAACGTACCATCTGGGGGCTTTTTGCTGTTGAATCCGGCCGCAGTGGAGGTGAGAGGCGCGGCGAGCGGGACTGCGAGGTCCAGCACTCCTTGCAACACCGCCAGCTGGTTCCTCTTCCCGCCGCGCCGCGCCCCCTCCCAGTGCCACGCCCCCCAGCTATACCTAGGAGCACCTGGGCACGCGCATCGCGGGACGCGCGCGGGGGGATCCCCGGGGCGAAGACCGGGCAAAGAGCGGGCCGTTCTAGGCCGTTAGAGGCCGGAAGAGACCGGACCGGCCCACCCCTCTAACGTTCCCCGCTCTTGTCCCCTTTTTACTTACCCCACAATGGCGACTAGATCTTTACGGAGCAAGTCTGCCCAACAAGGCTTAAGTACTCTGGAAATTTTTTTCCCAAAAGCGAGCTCTCAAATTAGCACTTGTCACTCATCTACAGACTCTCACCTTCTGATGGGCCCCGAAAGCGTGTTTCTGGACCATGGGGAAACCCTCTCAACAGATGCTAGTACACCGATTCCCCCGGACGCTACCCATATGTCATTACTGGACAGTATAGACCAGACTATTGAGTCGGTCCTCCAGCAATTAAGAACTCCCCTAACACAGAGGGATAGGAATTCCCCCCGTCCACCTGGGATTTCCGACCATTCCCCCATGTCGGATAATATGGGAATAGACATGCTTGAAGCGGGACAGGTCGTGCTGCCTCTAGAGCCTGCAGACAGTGGGGTGGAACATCCTCCAAAAAGGAAAAGGTCCAGGGAATCAAAGGGGGCAAAAAGGGCAAAAGTTGACATAGTTGAATCAACCCATGAAGATAGCACAGACATTTCGCTTTCCCCCGACCTCATCGTAGCAGGGTCTAGGTCAGATCTCGGGGGCTCTTCAGCTCCTGTGTCACTACCATTGCCGTCGGGCCCATTTATTTTTGGTGGGGCAATCTCTAACAGCGCAGATACAATAATTAATTCACTTACAGCCATCATCAAAAATCTGCTAACCCCCATCGCAGCTAGATTGGATGCCATAGAGAATCGACTTCAGTCCCTGGGAAACAACCACATTGGGAAAAGTCCTGGATCAGTTATAAATGTTCCTATAGCCACCGGGGATCCACATGGGAATAGACCATTGTCTCCTGTATCGCCCAAGGCCCCTAATAGGGCGTCGCTGAGCACAATCGGTGCGTCTGCTTCTCAGGCGCGCCCTTTGTTACCTTCAGCGCCTAGGCCCCCTGTTCCGGCTCCTAGGAGATCCAAGCCGCCTCCTGCGCCGCATCCGGGGAGGGTAGCGGGTGTCACCAATGCCCCGACTGGTGGTATCGCCCCCCCGCCCGATAGGCGCAGGGTGGTTAACTTGCCCCCAGAAGCGGTTCCTTATACGGCAATTATGGTAGGAGTTCCTGAGCTAACTGGTGGTATAAGGGAGACCCAAGATTCTCTACGTAATAAGGTTATCAGTTGGCTTAGCATCAATAGGCCGCTGCCTCCGAACCTGAAAGGCGAGGTCTTGATGGTAAGGAGGATTCTATGGATTGGCCCCACCCCAAAGAATAGGGTAGGGGACTGTATCATTCTAAGCTTTAAAAGCCCACATGTCGCAAACTACATCTGCAACTGGCTTGTAAGGCCTGACAAGTCCAATATTGAGTTAGTACCCCTTTCATATTTCTACCCTAGTGACAGCAACACGGTGACAGGGAGTAAGAAGGGGTGGACTAGAGTAGGCTTTGCTGTAGATGGCTCGCGCTATAGACCTAGGCATTATTTACCACCTGCCCAGACCAATTTTATACACCCTAATAGATTTTCCTGCTTGGATCAGGTCGATTGACCACAAGCCAGGGAAATTTCTTCTGGTCCTGGGAAGACGATGGATGAGGTGGTGCAAAGTCTCGTGGGTCCGGGTACAGCCCCTGTGACTGATCCTCACCGGCATGATAACGCCAAAGAGCGAATGGCTGATATGGCTGATACGGCTGATAGTTTGGGACAACTGGGACCCTCACCTAATACCAGCTCTGCCCACATTCTGCAACCTGGGGTGGCGGACTTGGTCGGGCCTTCCGCCAGCGCGGTTTGTAGCACTGGCCCCCTAGATACTAATTCACCCATGGCCTCCGTGCAACCACCTTCTGGAGGCCAAGGTAGCCTGCCACCTGACCAGGGGTTGAGAATTCTCTCCTGGAATGTGGCAGGAATTGCAAATAAGGAGGGTTTACCGGAGTGGGATCAGCTAGTAGCTGGCAGTGATATCCTCCTCTTTCAAGAAACATGGGCGAGGGATACCCAGTCCAGGAGAGGGTTCGAAATATTTGAAATCCCCGCCAAATGGAGTGGGAGGGGGAGGCCATCGGGTGGCTTGGCAATCTGGATTGCGAGTCACACTGGGTGCCAGGCGGAGCAGATTCATACGTTCTCGCAGGACATTCAGTGTGTTCGGCTCACATGGCCCGGCAAATCATCGTGGGCCATTGTTAACGTCTACTCGCGACCAGTAGCCTCGCTAAATGAATCACCAACCATAAACGATCTGTCCTCCTTTTTGGGCCAACTTCCGGGAGACCTCAAGGTGGTGCTTGGAGGAGACTTCAATTGCCACTTTGAACCTCTGGAGGGGTTACTGGATGGTGCCCTTACGGCCGAGGATGACTACTGGGGGGTGCCACCCTCGTCTTCTCCCCACCCCAAGGCCTGGTCCCCCCTAGCACTTCAACTCATGCCCCTTACCTTGAATTGCGCACTGAGGGCCTGTAATGGTCGTACTCCTTCCGATACCCCCTCAGTGTGCACTTTCAACA
Source organism: Lissotriton helveticus (assembly GCF_964261635.1). Classification (NCBI taxonomy): domain Eukaryota; kingdom Metazoa; phylum Chordata; class Amphibia; order Caudata; family Salamandridae; genus Lissotriton; species Lissotriton helveticus. Next base: position 76,800,866 of record NC_136072.1, read on the forward strand.
GAAGGGGCCATGAGTCGAGGCTAGATTACATCATGGTGGACATTACACTCTGGCCAAAAGTACTTGACTTTGGGGTGATAAATAGGGCAGATAGTGATCATAATGCCCTTTGTCTAAACATCCAGTGCCCTTTGCCCTCGGCGGCTGTATCCCCAGTAGATCGAGGGGAAGATGTGGGGGAATTGCTCCTCACAACAAACAGGCGCCGGGTCAAGTGGGGGAAGCTGGTGAGCTCAGAAGTGGCCATTAACAAGCTATATGAGCTGGCACTCCCAAGGTTCATGGAGGTGGACGCACTTCTGGATGAGCCAAGGATCCCAGAATATAATGAGAAACTGGGTAATATACACCAGGACCTAGTGAGGGATTTGGCTGAGGTATTCTACCCGGTGGTGCCAACTCGAAAGAAAAAGACCCATGTTCCCACTTGGTATACCTCCTCCTGTAGGGCAGCAAAATCTGAGCTTATTGCTGCAATAAAAGAGGGGTCCAATAAGGCCAAGGTATGTGACCTCAGGAAATACTATAAATCAGTGATGGTGACTGCCAGGTCCGAGTGGGACTGGAACCACTGGCAGGATCTCCATGATGCCCTAAAAGCCAGGGATTCCCGGAAATTCTGGGCCCTTGTAAACAATGGGACAGGGGAGCTCAATAAAGCAATCGAACCTAATATTGCCCCCGCGGTTTGGGAGGCCTATTTTGGGGTGCTTTATCAAGACACTGACTCCTGCCCTGACATAGTTCTGCAAGTGCCCCTCGGCTCCCAGGTTTCTGGCATGGAATTATCCTTGGGGGAAGTGGAAGTTGCCCTGGAGCATTTACCATTGGGGAAGGCGCCAGGCCTGGATAGGTTACCCGGGGATCTCTTTAGGCTTCACCCGGACATCTGGGGTCCATACCTTCTCATTCTTTTTAATGCCATCTTAGGAGGTATGGCGATCCCCGGGTCATGGCTGGGGGCAGAGATTGTACCAATCCACAAGAAGGGATCTACTCTGCTCCCCGCCAACTACAGGCCCATTAGCCTAATTGATGTGCCCCAAAAGCTTTTTGCGCGCCTCATTCTAAACCATCTCACAGACTGGGCGGAGGACAATGACATCATGAGCCCCCTTCAGGCTGGCTTCAGGAAGAACACGTCGACCATGGACCAAATTTTCCGCCTCCTTCTCCTATATTGGAAGACGGTTACGCTAGAGGGAGGACGGTTGTACATGGTCTTCGTGGACCTGAGGTCAGCCTTTGACCTCGTCCCCAGAGGCAAGCTATGGGAGGTTCTGCACAAGCTAGGAGTACCCCCCCCACCTTCTTAGTATCATCATCAGGTTGCACGAGAACAACTTTGCACAAGTAAGGTGTGGGAGGGATGGAAAGCTCTCGGGCAAATTCCCGGTCCGCCGAGGCGTCAGACAGGGCTGTGTCCTGGCCCCGACCCTGTTCTGTCTGTACATCAACAGCGTCATTCAACATCTTGACGCTGTTAAAGACAATGACGCCCCGCTTCTGGCAGGCAGGAGGGTCCCGGCAATAATGTTTGCCGACGACACCCTCCTGCTTTCCAAATCCCCCATGGGGATCCAGAGGATTGTGGACGGTTTTGGCATTTTTTGTCGCCAGCATGGGTTGGAGGTGAACACGGGAAAAACTAAGTTCATGATCTTCAACCCCCCCACCAAAACCAGACCCAACCCTACACTGGGGGATACCACTCTTGAGAGGGTCTCGACCTTTATATATCTGGGGGTATCACTGCAAGAAAATTTATCATGGGACTCCCAGGTAGCGAGATCTAGGTTGAAACTCTCCCAGCTATCGGGCGCACTCTTGAAGGTGGCCAATAAGTCCACCTTTAAGCCTGTAAGCCCGGCCCTGGAAACTTACAGGTCCCAAGCGAAGGCAGCAGCCTCGTATGGCAGTGAGCTGTGGGGACACAAAGCAGGGAAGGTCATGGCAGGGGTGGAAAATTGTTTTCTGAGGCGCTTACTTGCTCTTCCGCAAGGTACCCCACTCCTCCCCTTAAGATTCGACCTGGGCCTTCCCTCTATTGCTGAGGATCTTCTGTCGAAGCCTGTGAAGTTCTGGCATCGGATTTGGACCACCGAGGAACTGCATCACTATAGACAGGATCTTATTCACGTCATGAGGTTGAATCCCAACTGCAAAATTCCCTGGCTGGCATTTATCAAGTCGGAACTGTTTAGCTTGAATTTGCCAGACTTATGGGATGACCCAGCTCAGGGCTGCCAAAGGATCTCGCGAAAAACCCTTGCCCAGCTGTATAAGAATAAATACCTTGCTGACATGGTTAATGCTCATGATAGTGGCACCTTGACGGGACGTTTTTTAGAATCCAAAAATTCTTACGCGTTTGAACCTTTTATGGATTTTATTTTTCCTCTCTTGGCGAGGAAATTGTTCCTGCAATGGAGGTTTGGTACACTCCCTACTAAAGTATTTACCTACAAATGGTCTGCAGGGGGCGACAAACTCTGTCCATGCTGTAAAGCCCACGACGAAGATGATCTGCACATAATGTTTTGTTGTCATGCTTACCGGAGCCCGAGGAGGCGCTGGATAGCACCCCTGTGTCGGAACCTGGGCTTTAGGAAGTACCCACAGGCTTACAGGGTTATGAAGACCAACACTCTGGGCCATATTGTGTTTGCGGTTTCAAAATTTTTAATGGCAGCATGGATAATAAGGAAGAAAATGTCCCCCTGACTTACATTACTTCATATCTTGTACCTTATGCAGGCCTAGCAGGACCTTTTATTGTAAATACTGTGTTTTAAAATTATGTACTGTTTTTTATTGCATCTTTTATGGCCCTTGTGGCCGAAATAAAGAATTTTTGGAATTGGAAAAAAATAGCCTCTACCACGGGTCATCTTCAACAACTATGAAAAGACTACAATGGATTCTGAACTCTGCTGCCAGACTACTCGTACATATGTTATGCAAATTTATTAAGCGCACAGATGCTCCAGCGAAGGAGCGTCCTGGCGCCCGACAAGGTAGCAGCATAACACAACTAAACATAATATAAAGCCACAAGCCCACATTTCCCCTCCCTTGAAGGCCCTACATTGGTTACAAGTTGTCAGAAGAGCCAAATTCAAGCTTCTTTGTATCACCCACAAAGAGATATATGGAACAGGAATAAAATCACTGAATAGATTCCACAAAGGAACCTCTGCTCTAGATTGGCATTTCACCTCAAAATCCCATCATACAAGGAAAAAACATAGATAGCACATCTTTCTCTGTTTAAGCAGCCAAACTATGGAACTCTTTACCCTCAGACATAAGATAAACAGATCGTCAGAAGACTACTCAAGAGTTGGCTCTTTTCCACATAACCACCATACTCAAACATAAATTTACATCATATCCCTGTGTATATAAGCAGTCATTTGGATTGTATATCTGTACCTAGATATGTGTATTTCTTTGTATAAATGTGTAGAATAATCATGTATGAAAATACATAGATATTTGGTAGTTCTGCTCAACAAATGTAAATATTACTTATGGTTATATTATTCTATGTTTAACATGTATATAGGTCACTGCATAAATAAGTACATTTTTATCATAATATTCATCTACAATTGTTTCACTATTGAATAAAAATAAATCATCTTCATCATAAAACTTTATTTCGGCCTGTAGGGCCATAAAAACACAAATAAAAATACAATATAATACATAAAGCTCATAGAAGATATCCATTGGACTACGTAAGACCAGATAGTACATTAATAAAATAAAGAATAAAAATATATAAAAACAAATAAATTAGCTTAAAATACAGCAACACTTGAAAGTCTGAGCTTATTAAATACAACTTAAATCTAAATATATCACCTTACTTGTGCTGACCCATGGACTTCCGGGAAGAAAGGAGCACCGAGGCAGCTGGCAGCGGGAGAGGCAGCCAAGTGTTTTATTGTATTATTTGTCTCCCCCGCCTCACCACTTTATTTTGGTAGCACCCACCCCTGACTGAATCAACTACCAATGCATGGAGGATCCCTTTGTTCTTTTACTCTGTGATTCAAAGGACTTGGGTGCCATGCCCACAAAATTGTCTAACTTGCAGTGCCTCATATTCTGGCAAACAAATCATACCCTACATACCTAATTAGGTTTGAAAGTGGCTGACACGTTTGAGATTTCAGGCCTCTTTTCACATCAGTGCTCTGCCCTTGAGAGTTAGGGACTCATTACATGTACCAAAAGAAACCTGCTTTGGGCACAAACAAGTGTTTGTGCCTGTGGAGTGATTTTGAGATGTGATAACATCAACGTAACCCGCAGTGGTTTTTCCTGCATGATTTCCCACTTTTCGGGTCTTGAGACATTTGTACAGTGAAATATGACATAATTACGAACCTTGTACCTGAAGACGAAGCAGGAGAACCATTGTTTAATGCGTTATTCCTCATTCTGTGGTGCGGAATTCTAAATATTGTGATAATAACAGACTGGGTAGAAACCACATTCCAGGGCATTGATATGAGATTTATTGTTAGCGAGACTGCAGGGCAGATAATGAGACACTCATAGTCAAGGCTCCCTGTTTTCCGTTTTTACTGATTTTTTACAGATAAATACAGACCGAAAACAATGTGTTTCCAGTCTATTTTTTTTTTTAAAGCAGAAAAATACAGAAAATTGTGTTTCTAGTGAGTGACTCGCCATGCTGTTTTTCGTGAATTCCAGGCCAACAGCTGAGCAGATAGGCCTCATGGGGAGTTAAAAAAACAGGATAAGATTGCCTTAAATACAAGCATATGTTAATGTATATATGAAGTATAATGGTAATACTTACCGGTGGGTCTAGTGCCTTGTTATAGTTAGCTGCTTCATTTGCTAAAATGCAACATACATCAAAGTATGAGAGCATGTTCATCAGTTAAATAAATGTGGAAATGTACCATTTTACAACTCTATTTATTCTTAAAACACAAAATAAATATGGATAAATACCAATAAGATGGCAAAAAATAAATATGGATAAATACAGACGGAAAGGTTAAAAAGATAAATACCATAAAACCGGGAGCCCTAATCGTGACGAACTTTGAAAGGAATGTCATCATATTAAATTTAGAAAACAAAACATTCTTGTTCCTTTAGGACTAAACCTTTGTGCTTTGTATGTATGTTATATACATACCACAACTGATTGCAAAAAAAGGCCACAGAACACAACACAGCTAGAACTTGCACACCGGACTGGATCAGCTGCTGCAAGGCGTTGTGGGTGGACGGGGTCCATGCTTTCCATAGGGGGTGATGGGTGGGTGGTTAGTCAGTGCCAGATGGGCATATGCAGTGATTGGCAAGCCAGCTGTGAAATTGCAATGCAAGGAAAAATATTGTGTTCTGCTGTAATTCCCAATTCATAATACATCCAGGCTTAAGGGAGGAAAAAGAAGATTAAGGTGGGTCACCTGTGGGTCACAGAGATGCAACCTCCACTGGCCTGGTGGCAAAATCCCACACCAGCTCGGCCGTTTTGCTGGTAGTGCACCTTTCAGAACAGCCCACCCTTCATTGTCTTTGTTTTTTGGAACTCCAACCACCCCAAGGAAGTGGTTTGTTTCTGAAAAACAAAAAAGAAATGTCCTGTGGAGGTGGGAGTTTTATCCCAGCATATGTGGGACAATTAGGGCCCGATTCACAAAGGGACTTACGACTCGTAAAGTTACGATTGCAGAGTCTCCTCACTCATGGTGGATTCTCCACACTCGGGGTAGAATATCCTCACCCAGGGTGGAATCTCTGCACTCAGGGTGGAATCTCTGCACTCAGGGTGGAGTCTCTGCACTCAGGGTGGAGTCTCTGCACTCAGGGTGGAGTCTCTGCACTCAGGGTGGAGTCTCTGCACTCAGGGTGGAGTCTCTTCACTCAGGGTGGAGCCTCCGCACTCATGTCGGAATCTCCACACTCGGGTTAATATCTCCGACCAGCAGTGCTCGGTGCAGAGATTCCGCCAAGCGTTAGGAGATTCTGCCCCAAGTACATAACTCGATGAGTCGAAAGTCCTTTTGTGAATCCGGCCCATAGCATTTATAAAATAGCCGCAACCACCACGGTTTACATGTTGGCCACGAGCATGAAAGGATGCATTAGAAGTGCTGTCCTAAACAAGAGGGTATTCCAAGGCACTGTAGCTTGCGGCCCCTGGTGGATGAGCTTTCTAATAAAGGTATCCAATTGCAGAGCCAGCTGTCACACCTCCTCTAAATAAGGTGGTGGAATCACTGAATTGGTGGAGATGGGATCTGCAGAGCTTTGATAGATGCCCCTCATCTGCTAATGCGTTAATGAACCCGTTAATGAACCTGTGAAAGATGCTATGACAGGCAGGCGATGGAAGGCGCATGAGAAAGTTGTCTCTTTGGCCATTTCTATAATCAGTGTGTGGTGTGTCTGGTGCACTAACAGAATGGCTTGTGTATTTGTTCTTGTTGTAATTTCATATAATTTGTTTCCATTTCACCTTGTTGATCAAATGCAGATATTCACATGAAAAATACAGCAAATGATTTTTTTAGGTATGGTCACCTTCTGTGAAAAGCACAAGCTGTTCTCATTTTTATGTTCTCATTTCAGTTATGGCTTATTTCTCTTCCAGCAAGTACTTTGGTTTCACTGAATATCCTTTATGCATTTGGTAAATGTTTGGGGACCAACGGTTGGAACCTCTATGGGTCCATTGAAATGCAAGAAATATGTACTATGTAAATCCAACAGCCAGTGGACTGTGATCCCCCAGAGGTAAAAAAAGGTCCCCAGAAATGTATTATAATATACTGTACTGTGCTGGTTTAGTGTGAGAAGGCATGGGTTCCCAGCACAAGGGTTCAGTGTCGATACATAACATTACATATCATACGAGATAAAATTACATGTAGAAATGCAGTAGTATACAACCTATAGATCTCTGGAGATGAGGGTAAAGAGACAAAAAGTGCACAGAGGTGAAATTGTTCTGTTCTGTTATCGTCAGAACACCTTTCATTCAGCCACGAGGCAAGCAGGAGTTACTGGGCTTACCCGCGGTGGCTGAGGCTTTTTACTCCAAATGTTCCGAGCCCGACCTACTATGAATCTCGCTCATCTGGGCCAAGCACCCCTTCTGCACCTGACTTCACAGTTAGCGTCGGAGAGAAGTCAAAGCTCCTTCGGGGGGAAGAGCTGACACAGTGAACACGACTTATACCTCAACATGCAAGCAACGTGAACAATAAATCAATGTCCAGTCAAATACTTGTTTTTATATCAAATTAAGTATTTTAATTTTAATTCTACACATGCAAAGTTGAACAACATTCAAAAGCAATAACACAATCCCCCTCCAGGTCAGGGCTCTAGTAGTTGCTGGACGACTCCCTGTCCCACTAACTTTGGTGCAACGGGGTTGATGTTATTGCCCATTCACTGATGGCCACATCCAGGGTATGTAAACTATTGGGCCATACTCAAGGGTTTTCCTTCTCACTCCTTTCGGAAGTTCAGTCATAAGAGTCTAAAGGGTCGCAATACTGATCGCAGTATGTCCCCAGGGCACCAAAGGCCCAGTGACTTACAAACTCCAATGGTATGTAACCCACTCAGCGGTGCAGCAAAGTCCTTTTCTCGATCGGCAAAGTCGGGCTGCATGCAGTTAAAACCAGCAGCACCCGGCAGGTGCAGGCTCTCGCCTCCGACCCACACTACTGACTGGTTCTAGTGATTGGGGTTATTGCCTCTCCAGTGCTCGCACGGTAAGTCACACTTCCCTTCGCTGGATAAGGGGTAGTTGATTTCCTTGCTCCGATGGGGCCCTGGCAATGTCCTTTGATCCTTGGGCTGCCTTTGGTGCCGTTCGCAGTATGTGAGCCAGACTTGCCTTGGTCACAGCAGCAGAACCTGGGCAATGTCTTGAACCCTTGGCCTCAGCATCTCTGGTGTCCCCTCCTGGTATATCAGGGCCGGACTGGCCGCAGCAAGCAATGGGCAATCCCCCGGTGCACCGCACGGGTGGGGCCGGTTTTGGGCCCCTGGGGGGTGTTTTTGTTACAGGGCCGATTTTTGCAGCTATCGGCCCTGTAACAAAATCGGCCAAAAAACGGCCCTGGCAAAGAGCTCGGTGGCACCTTCAACCCCCGGGCGGGGGCAAGCACTTAGCCAAGGCCGGTATTTTGTTCCCAGTCCGGGCCTGTGGTATACGCGGTCACTGCGACGACACCCACAAGTCTGGTCATGCTGGCCTGGCATTGATGTTCATGATGGCTCCCTCTCTGGTACATGGGCCACTCACCACTATGTTGTGCTGGCTTGGTGTCCTTCACTCAACCCTCGCTTCTCAGCACAGTCCATGGTGGCCCCTTCTGGCACACGGGGTGGGCGCCGAATCAATCCACCACACAGGCTATGGTCAGATTGGTGTAAGAGCGGATTCCTCACACTCTGCACAGGGAGTACTCACGATAGGGCTCCCCTCTAGAACTTGCTCTTTCCAACATTCTCCTCTTCCTCACAGGGCACACTGATCTCTGCAAGCAGGCAGGCGCTGGTGCTCCGGGCTCTAAGGCAGGTGGTCTTGGTTTCCCTGTGTCTGATGTCCCCTCACCCAGCAAGGAGACTAGCAGGCCTGGGGCCCCAGTCCTGGCAACAGGCAGAAAAAAGTCTTGCCGAGCTTCTCCTGCTCACACAGCCGGTCTGACTGCTCAGCAGGTGACAAGGTTTGGGGTCTCAAGCTCCCCTACTTATAGTCATTTTCCAGTCTCAAAATGTAATTTTAATGTACGAGTATTTGATATTTTATGTTGGTGTTCTGCTTTTTTTAAATTTACATCTTTTCCCTTTCTTCTTCCTCCTGAAGGATGTCTGTCACAGCGGGCAGGACTCTGAAGCTGATTACCCCACAACAAGATTCATGGGAGTGACAAAGATCACACCTGGATGTCAGACACAGTGATATGTGCAGCAAAAGGTTAATCTTGGACAACCAGCCCTACTCTTTATGATTCCCTTATCGGCCCATCTCTCTCTTCCTGAGATATGTCCAGGCCCCTTCCTTGTGATCTATTGTTGAATCAAAGAGCCGTTTGAAATGAGGGAGACTGGCTCTCCCATCCCCCAGGGCATGTCCCTCCCAGCTTACAGCAATGCAGCAATACACAAATCTGTCTGGGGGGATTCTTCCACTCCTCATCTTTTCCACCAGGCAGGTCTGGGCTTTACAAAATGGACCCCACGGTCCTGAATGTAGTGTACCAGTGCAGGCACACTAGCACTCAGTGCACATCCACAGCACACTTACTGCACAGAAGAGTTATCCTCACGTATTATGTCCCCACAAGCATAACTACATACAACAAATGCATGCAGTCTGTGCACACTGTTCGATACAATACAATACAATACATCAGCATTTGTAAAGCGCAACAGCTACCTCAACTTGAGGTGTCCCGGTGCTAGCGTGATCCAACAACAAAAGGTATGGGTCGCTAAGCTGAAAAAACTCAGCTAGTCCCGGCTAAAAAGCCATGTTTTTAGGGCTTTTCTGAACTCCCCTTCATCCAGTATATGCCGAAGTCTTACACGAAGTGAGTTCCAACTGAGAAAGCCCTTCCTCTTATACGAGCCTTTACGAAATGGGGAACACACAGCAGATTCTGTGAAATAGAACGTAGTGACTGCCTTTGCTGATAAGGGCGGATACGTTTTTTTGTATAATTGGGACCGCTACCATTCTGGGCCTTGAAGGCAATTGTCAAGGCATTGAATTCTATACGCTGTGCGACTGGCAGCTAATGGAGCTGTTTGACATGTGGAGAATTGTGTTGTCTGAATGTTGTCTGTTCAATACTGCAGCCTTTCTTTCTTGTACCAGAGTTTGTTGTTTTAAAAAAAACATACTGTCAGCACACACACCTTTACCATGCATACAACATACCACACCTCACCCCTTGTGTAGTGTACCTCTTCGTTTCCATCATGCACACCCTTCCACATCTACCTGATGTAGGCCAGGGGTGAGTTTAGCACAAAGCACCAGAACTTTTAGAAAGGAGGGTGAGCCTGGTGGCCTCACTCCAGTGACCAAGGGGAAAAAGGTCCTGTTCACTACTACTGATCATTACCCCGGATGCTGCCACTACCGCACTTGTGCTACCTAACTCCTGGTGAAGGCAGTAATCTTTCACCACTTTGAGGTCCAACAAGACCACAATCTGTGAGACAGGCCTATGTCATGGTTGCACATGCATGATCCATGTTCACCTATGACAAAAACATCTACATTTGGGATCTAGACAACAGTACAGTTGGGCACTCAGGGCAGAGGTACAGGTTTCTTACCATGTAAAGGACTTTTCCGTCCAAACAGTTATGTTATGTTAAGTTAAATACATTTGTATACCACATTCCCATAATTTTTAAGGTCCTGAAGCTACACAATTTTCCATCTTTTGCAATTCTGGAATATGCTCCAGAATTCCATTATTACATCTAAATTTTGATTCACATTTTTTATGGTTGAATGAAATTGGATAGTAGCAGATAAGAGTATATTAATGGATATTCTTTGAAAGATTATTTTGGATTTTCGCCCACTTGATGCTCTTACGGATCTGTTTTGGCATTTGTGGAAGTAAACGTGTGGAATATGTGTCTATCTGCAGACCCTCCAGGATTGCGCGATTCCGCGATTTTGCGGTTTGCCGCGAAATCGGCACTTTTGTAGAAATCGTAGCATTTTTACAAAAGCCGCTATATCCTGGGGGGTCTCTGTGAATCTCATTCTTCTTTATTTAGAACAGGAAAAAACATCCGCAGCAATTGTCACATGCTGTATTGTCATATCGATGCAGGATAGAGGACAGTGTAAACGCAGTTCGGGTTTCTTTAATCTCAATTCAGAATGCATTTAAAATGAGAAAGGAAAAAGCAGCGCAACCCCACTACCAACTCACACTGTCCCGCCGAAAAGCATTGTTTGTAACACATCACTGGGATAGCAAGAGGCATATAAATGGACTTTATTGTCAGGTATGTTCACACTGCAGTGTAAATAAAACTCTGACTCATGCACTGGTTTTATTGTATGTGAAAACAGGAATCACGGGACATATTGTAATTAACGTAGCTGACCGTAAACGGGACCCTAGCGGTATTTTTTTAAAAACATACATGGCCTGCCGCAGCAAGGATGTCGCTTGAGTGAAAATCGGTTAGGCGCTGCGGAGACAGTCTACGTGGCCGTAACCCATTAAACGCGTACAGAGGTCATCACTGCACGGAGGCACTTTATTTGATTTTCGTGAAGCGGCATTTTCTGGACTTCAGCCCACACCTCGCCGCACCCGCTCCGCGGGTGCCGCTTCGACTCACTAGACACTGGGGCAATTGTTGACGGGCTGCAACCAGGGCACCGGGTGAGTGTGGTCAGCGGGGCTGCGAGCGTGCAGGGGACTCCAGTACCCAGGAGTCCCTGCAAGACCATTTTCGACCTTCCGGTCCGCTCTCCCTGCTGCCACGCCCCCCGCCCCTTTGTGGCCTTAAAAACTTCCCTCATCTCTTCACCTGTGGGACGCTATCCATTGCACGGAGGCACTTTGTTTGATTTTCGTGAAGCGGCATTTTCTGGACTTCAGCCCACACCTCGCCGCACCCGCTCCGCGGGTGCCGCTTCGACTCACCAGACACTGGGGCAATTGTTGACGGGCTGCAACCAGGGCACCGGGTGAGTGTGGTCAGCGGGGCTGCGAGCGTGCAGGGGACTCCAGTACCCAGGAGTCCCTGCAAGACCATTTTCGACCTTCCGGTCCGCTCTCCCTGCTGCCACGCCCCCCGCCCCTCTGTGGCCTTAAAAACTTCCCTCATCTCTTCACCTGTGGGACGCTATCCATTGCACGGAGGCACTTTGTTTGATTTTCGTGAAGCGGCATTTTCTGGACTTCAGCCCGCACCTCGCCGCACCCGCTCCGCGGGTGCCGCTTCGACTCACCAGACACTGGGGCAATTGTTGACGGGCTGCAACCAGGGCACCGGGTGAGTGTGGTCAGCGGGGCTGCGAGCGTGCAGGGGACTCCAGTACCCAGGAGTCCCTGCAAGACCATTTTCGACCTTCCGGTCCGCTCTCCCTGCTGCCACGCCCCCCGCCCCTTACGACTTCCTATTTACTGTCCTAGCTTTCCCGCAGCGCGGGACGCAGCCCAGGGCGAAGACCGGGCTAAGAGCGGGCCGTTTGAGGCCGTTCGAGGTCTGAGCGGTCTGGTCTGGGCCCTCTCTCTTTCGTCCTTCCCTTGCTCCTTTGTATCTGTGACTGCTCATTTTTGTTGTTTTGGCTGATAGTTTCCGTTTGCCTGTATGTGTACTCGTGTAACTCGCAATAGGGCGGCCAAGGGGGGGCTGGTACACAATGGGCCTATGGATGATTTCATCACACGCACGAATATCGCCATAGACCATGAAATTACCAAACTCCAAACTAGAGTGTCCCTTGACCTGGAAGCTGCCAGGAAGCTCTCACTTGAATTCGCTGCTTCTAAGAAATCCTCCCTAGGGCATATAGCATCTGCTATCACCCCAAATCGCGCAGATAATCCACAGGGAGTTTCAACGCTGGTTGATGTCCATGACATCCCAGTTTTGCTCATCCCCTCCACACCTCCGTGTTCACTAGCTTTGCTTGAGGGTCCGCCCATCCCTGTGGATAGCCCTCCCCATCTCCTCATTTCTACTTCATATTCCTCAGATATTTCTGTTGCATCCACTTCCTATGGTGGACTAGATAGCATCCCGGTCAATCCGAATAAGAGAAAACGCTCCCCCGCTACAACTTCTCCACAGAAAAAGACCAAAAACCAGGGGGTTAACTTGTCTACCGCAGGTAACACATCAGCTGATGACAGTCCCGGAACGCTCTATACCTCCCCGCAGGCTCCTTGGTGTAATAATAACGTGGGGTCAGTTTCAGTGGCACCGGAAAGAATTCTATCAACTGAGAGAGCAGACCTTGCTCTAACTGACCAGGAGGGGAGGGATAGGGAATTTATAGGAGCAGTTTGGGACACCTTGAAAAATCTCTTATCCCCCCTGGATTTAAGGCTTTCCCGAATTGAGAATAACCTCCTAGAGATGGAGAAAAGCATCATTGCCCTGGCCACCCTTGGCCTGAAAGGTCTCGAACACCAGGGTTTGATAGAGAATAATATGGCTCCCCAGATTCCCACCCCTTCATCCACAGCTTTGCTTGGCCCGTCATCCAACTCTATTGCACCTTGTCCCACTCAGCCCATCCCTAAACCACGCACTAAGAGAGTCGCCTCCACAAACCCGGCACCACAGCCCAGGGTTAACACCCCAAGTGCTCCCACCCTACAACCACAAACTCGCACTAAGTTGGCCGCCTCGAGGTTACAGAATCCTACTAGCTCTAGCCTCCGTCCCATCCAGGTCTCCCAGAACAAAACCCTCACCCGTTCTTCTGGGGGTCCCCACACCAAGAGCAACTTCCGAGGGGGATATATTGATCTCCCTCCTGAAGCTAATGATATGTGGTGGTTTTGACGGGTGTCCCGGAAATAGAGAACGGCCATTACGAACACCAGCACTCTTTACATAACAAGGTCATGCATTGGCTTAACACCTACAGACCGATTCCTAATGGTAGGAGGAGTAGAGTCACAATGGTACGCAGAGTACCGTGGGTGGGAACAACAAGGAAACTTATCCCCGGCGACTGCATAGTCGTGACGTTTGACGATCTTTTCACGGCTAATCATATCTGCTCCTGGGTGAGTCAAGACGGGGGCTCCTCCATTGCCCCGAGACCTCTGTCATTCTTTTACCCACCATGCGCTGCATATCCACAGGGGGGCAATTGGTCCATGGTTCCCCAACAGCCCGGTTGGGGGTACTCCTCCGGGGAGCATAATCCAACTAGAGGCTGGCTCGGTATTACAACTTCTAACAGGTTTGGCAGCCTCGAGGATGTTGATTGACTCCCATTGTCTCCCCCTCCGGTACCATCATTCCAACCCAAAGCTTCTCCGCTGGAAGCCGAGACCCGCCCCCTGTCGACTACCCTGGTTGTGATTAGTACTACCCGTTCAATCCAATCCATGACCCAGGCTTCCCCCGCACAGGGCCTGCTGCACCCTTCCAACTCTGACTGTATCATTAGCACTTCCGTTGTTGAGAGCAAGATACCCCTTGATACTTCGCCACCTATAGCTCCTTCCCAGCTCTCCTGGCCTGGCGGCCTTCATGCTGCTCCCCTAGCTCCTGCCCACCTGACCTCTAAAAGACCTGCAGGCAACTCCCAGCTCAAGATCCTAAGCTGGAATGTGGCAGGGCTTGCACGAAATTTCGATAAGCCAGACTGGAACTCCTTTGTGGAGCCTTTCGGGATTTGCCTCCTCCAAGAAACCTGGTGTTTGGAGCCCTTGCACAGGGTGGGTTTCACGGCGTACTCTGTACCAGCTTTTAGATCCAAGGGCAACAAAGGCCGCCCTTCGGGTGGCCTTCTTATCTGGGTCAGTATCTCACTGGGGCTCACCATAAAATATATAAATACCCAATCCCCAGATCTTATGAGACTCACTATACAGTGTCCGGGGGGCAGGATCTTAGAAGTGTTCAATCTGTATCTCAGGGGGACTAGGGGGGGGAATTCCTCCTCCCTAGCTTCAACCGGAGTCGAAGAGGAGCTTAGTGGTTGCAACATTGACTCCCTCATTGTCCTGGCAGGGGATTTTAATTGCTGTTTTGAACCGCTGGCCAGCGAAGACATTTTGGACACCTGGGAGGACGATGCTAAGAGAGGCATCCCTTTGCTCGTACTTGACCCCATCAAAAAATGGACCCAGAATGCCATTGACATTAATTCTCTCTGTTTAGAATATGCCCTTAGAGCCACAAATGGCCGTTCTAAATCAGATATCAGGGGTGCGCACACCTTTAATAGGGTGGGCTACACCTCGAGAATAGATTATATACTGTTAAACCATAACCTCTGGGAGTACTTACAAGACATGGACGTCCAACAAACATCGGACAGCGACCACAACCCGCTGGTCCTTTCACTTGCCCTCCCGTGGGAGACAGGGGATCTAGAACTGCCCTGTTCTAATTGGAAATCGTCCCACGAATTTGTCCCATCTAATTGTGGGAGGCGTTTAAAATGGGCTAAGGTCGCCTTGGATGAAACAAGAATGGCTCAAGTAGGGACCATAATGACGGATGCTAAGCGTCTTTTGGGGGCATTGGATTCCGACAATGCCGTTCTCACGAAATTTACGGAGACCATTGCATCACTTAGTAATTTGTTCTTGGTTCCTCAGGGTGGGGCCAGGGCAAAGCGGAGAGCTGTGATCAGGGGTAGAGACCAATGGTACTCCCCCGCCTGTCGTATAGCTAAAAGCGAACTTATCCGGGCGGTTGGCAAGAAAGACCCCGCTCTGATTTCATTCGCTAGAAAAAACTATAAAAAAGCCCAAGCAGTGGCAAAGGATACCCATGAAACTAACTTCTGGAGAGATTTAATGGACGCTTGCTCCAGTAAGGATTCAAGGGGCTTCTGGGCCTTGCTTAGAGGTAGGGACAGACCGGTCGACTCACTGTTGACATGTAACATCACAGGGGAGGCCTGGTTGGCTCATTTTTCTAAACTCTATTCTAACCCACCAGGGGCTTTGGGCCAGATTACAGGCCCCAGTCATAGAGTGCCGGACATTAGCCCACATCTAGACCCCATTTTCACATCTAAGGAGGTTGAGGTAGCGATCAAGTGCATTGTGCCCAACAAGGCGGCAGGCCCAGATGGCGTTCCTGGAGACTTGCTCCGGATTAATAGGGAGGCGTGGAGCTTATTCATTGCCAAACTCCTGAATGAGGCCATGAAGGGCGGAGGCTTCCCAGATTCATGGAGGGGTGCGGAAGTCGTCCCCATTTTTAAAAAAGGGTGTAGGGAAGACCCTGCTAATTACCGACCTATAAGTCTGCTTGATTCCACCCAGAAGGTAGCAGGGAAGGTAGTTTTAGGGAGGATTTTGCAGTGGGCTGAGGAAATGCAGGTCTTGTCTGACTTTCAGGCCGGTTTCAGATCAGGAACTGGCACGATTGAGCAGACATTTCGCTTCCTAATGCTCTATTGGAGAGTGGTCAAACTGGGCAAAGGCAGTCTGTACCTCGCCTTTATAGATCTGCGGACTGCCTTTGACCTAGTCCCACGCAGCCAATTGTGGGCTGTCCTCGAGGGTTTGGGCATGCCCCCGTATCTGTTGGCATTGATCATTAAATTCCATGAGAGGAATTTTGCCCAAGTTAGATGGGGTGCGCAGGGCCAAAAAACACCTTGTATCTCTGTAGACAGGGGTGTCCGCCAGGGGTGTGTGCTAGCCCCCACTCTGTTTTCATTATATCTAAACGGAGTGGTGGAGCATCTTCTCCAACTACCTGCAGACGCACCCTCCCTGGCGGGCAGGAAGATACCAAGTCTCCTGTTTGCAGATGATACCCTGTTGATTTCGAAATCCCCGATGGGCCTCCAAACGCTGTTATCAGGGTTTCAAGGCTTTTGCGATGCCAGGGGCTTGGCTATTAACATCAGTAAAACCAAATTCCTGGTGCTGAATCCCCCGAGGAAGACAGTGCACCCCCCATCCCTTGACTCAGTTCCATTAGAAAGGGTAAGGGAATTTGATTATTTAGGCATCCGACTCTGTGACTCTATGAGTTGGAAGGCGCATCACCAAAAAATTATCCTGACTCATAGGAGGGTCACGGGCGCTTTATTAAAAGAACATCGTGCCTCTCCCCTTAAACCTATTGGGGTGATATTAGATATTTATAGGGCAAAAGCTGTGAGTGCGGCGCTGTACGGGGCAGAGCTGTGGGGTACCCAGAAATTTGACACTCTGTCCCACCTTGAGAACAAATTTCTCAAAGACTTAATGAGGCTCCCTCATAGCTCGCCCACCCTTCCTCTCCTACTTGACACAGGCACACGTTCCATAGCTGAGCAGGCTAAGCTACGCCCCCTTCTTTTATGGGCCCGTATATGGAATGTCCCTGAACTCGCAAGCTATGCGGATGCACTACGCAAACTCCTCTCAACCCCGGGTTGGAGCAAGATCGGTTGGCTCTCAGAAGTTAAGCGCCTCCTTTGCGAACTGGGTCTGGGAGACGCTTGGGCCAATAGATCTTCACCACCTAAACAGTTGTTAAAGAAAATATTTTGGGCGTGGGTGGAAAATGTGAGAGTGAGTCACGCTAATCTGTGCAGATCTGCTGCTGAGTTTTTGGTTATTAAAGACCTCCCTTTTAGAGAACCCTACCTGGATGTGATCTCCAACCCAACAGATAGGGCATTGTATTTTAAATTTAGGATTGGAGTTCTGCCTCTTGGCACATGGACAGCAAATTGGAAACCACCCTGGCAAACTATAGCAACCTGCCCTTTCTGTACTAATAGGGTCGAATCCATTTCCCATCTAATGTTTGAGTGTCCAGCTTATGCTGCTCCTCGCCGCAGATGGTTGAAACCGCTCTGTTTGAGGCTGGGCACTCGGTCATACATGGAGGCCTTACAGATGCTAAGATCAGACCCTCACCCCTTGTTTGCTTGTGGCTTGGCCAAATTCTTGGGATGGGCTTGGAGGATAAGATCTGCGAGGAAAATGATCCTCCAGTAAGGTTACCTATCCAGATTCCACTGGCCCCAGTTATCCATTGCTGTGTCCCTTTTCTACCCTTAAGGATGATTTATTATGTGTGTACAAATGTATTTTAGATGGCTGATTCCCACAATCGTTGTACATTTTTACTGTCTTTTATCGATCTGTCTTTTTTGATGTTCAAACTGCACAACTGTTTCTATTTTTACACTTGTTTTTATATTGTAATGCTTTTATGAAATGATAAATATTTCGAAATAAAGCTATACAACAACAACATTAAACGCGTACAGAGGTCATCACTGGGACGATAACGTACAGTGAATGAGGTCACTGGGCAATGACGATGCAAACTGCTGCCGACACACGTGCCCCTGCCACGTGCTGAGGTGGGTGGGGGCAGGCGAAATGGGAAGCATTTATTAGCGTGCTGCTTTGAAAAATTGCAACATACAACCGTTCTGCTATAGATGTAGAGGAGATGGCGGACTCTGAGCGGAGTAGCTTGGGGCTGGGAACTGGTCTTGTGTCCTGGAGCCGAGGCTTGGGCTGTGGCAAGTGTTGTGGTCCGATACTCTGCCGTGTTCTACCGCTGGAGCCATGGACGGAAGTTCGGGAGCTCTGACATTTAGCCGGACGCCCGGACCTGTGGTGAGAGACGAGTGGGGTTTTACGTGGTGAACGCTGTCTGTTTGATACGCTGTGCGAGAGCTTACGGAGGAGGGAGATGCCTGGAAATGCCCCGGTACTCTGTACGCTGCATGCCTGCATCAGACACTGAGCATATATAACAGTTGGAGTGTAAAATCACCAGCCAAAACTTGAATGACAATATGACAAATTAGCTGAGACACACTTGATGCAAGCCTTATGCTCAATGATGGGTATAGTACCTGTGTCTAAATGAACTAAGAACAAGAGCAAAGAGAGCCCAGAGAAGCACTGTAGTTTAGTTGGCCTGGAAAGGAGTTGAAACGGCATAGTGCCCTAACAAAAAAAACTAAGATATCTGTGTTTGTTGTAGGAAAAATGGGCAAATAAAATGCCGCAAAATTGCCGATAAATTTCCATATTTGTGCCGCTAAATTTCCATTTTTTGCCGCTAAATTTGCTAATCCATGCCGCTATATCCTGGGGGGTCTGTACATCTATGATAATTTATTCACAATGGTTGATATGTAAATTGCTTTGAGGGAATAGATGTTTCAATGTAACTTGAATTAATATGCCCAAGAGGTGGAAAATTATTGGTCAACTAAATCTAGACAGATGTAGAATGTACTTACTGCATACATATAGGTAGTACTCAGAAATTATATTTAAACAGAACTAGGGAAGAAGAATATGGGTTCCCTACCCAGGTACTAAGGATCCATAGATGTGACATGCACTACAAATCTAAGGAGATATAAAGGAGTCCAGAAAGGTGAACTAGTGCACAATGTTCGAATATAGGAACCGATGAAGTGGGATTCATCGATCCATAAAATTTGGAGGTTTGGGGAAATGTGCTTGCTGATGCCAATCTAGAGAGGCGAAGAGCGAGAGAGGTAGGCTGTTCTCCTTCCTTATAGATTCAAGATCCATAGATGTGCAATATTTACAATTGAAAGTTCTAAGGAAGAAGAGGAGAGAAACCTCCCAATAGTCAAACACAACGCTGTAGGAAGAATACGAGCTCAAGGACAATGTTTTATTATTTTGAATATTCGAAATAGTGAATGCATCCTAAAAGTGTAGCAGAACTTTTTTACACAGAATTTCTTTAATACTATATGGGTTAATGCTGTAGTTGCATCTAAAACATGAGATACTGTAGATGTAATGGTATATTTTGGATTTACTAAAATGCTAAACCTAGCCTGGCAGTCACCGGATGATTGTCCACAGACGAGATGACATTTAAAGAGCTGATGAATTTGGCAGCGGAGCAGAAAAAGTCTCCAGGAAATGTTAAGTAAGCTGGCACCAGTACTATATTGTCCTTCAAATGAGTCTTTGATCCATCATACAACTCAAATGTTTTGATCTATCACACAGAAAGTAAGAAGCCATAGGCCATTGTTGTCCCACATCCACCCAAGAATGTTGAAACCAACAAGGGTTTCTCGCGTACCCATTTTAAAATATGCAAATTGATTCTATCCCATTTATGTTATTTGGTGTAGGGGTGGGTGATAAATTCCGCTCTACCTGCGGAGTTGTCAGAGTTCTGGCCCTATTCAGGCCATATTCCGCCAACCGCCGCGTGGTGGAGTTTTTTCTCTCATATGGCTCGCCAATGGTAAGATGGCAAGTGTAGGCGAATTTTGGTGTCCCCTGCTGTGATTTTCGGTTGCTAGGATGGCACCAGGAAAGATTTCCACAACGCAGGCAGTAGTGACGGTCGGCGGTCAGATAGCGGCTACTCGAGTGACAGCAAAATCAACTTACGCACTGATTTTTCAGTGAGGAACAAGCTCCTGGTGCTAAAAATCAGAGTGAGCAGTGTGCCTTATTCTGCTGGTTCGCTAAACTCAACGGAATCTCAACGAGTTATCATGTAACTCCATGAAATTCCGGAGTGAAACTCTGAATTCCACTCACTCCCCCCTAGTTGGATGCTCAAAGTCCTCCCTGCTAGATGTAATGGACATATTCTTAAAAAAACACTCTTACCATTCTGCAACACGAACAATCCATCATTGGCTAGCCATCCACCATTGGCCGATGCCACTGTTCCCGTGAATTGGTTGTTTGCCAAATCTTTGGCAAACAAATCTCTAATTTTCCTTTCAAAACATTCTCTGATAATCCTGGATGCACATGTTTAATTTTTGTTACAGTATGCATTATTTCATTCCTTAATACATCATATTGCTCCATTTCTGCTGTATACACCAAATTATGTTTTTATGTAGACATTATGTGCTTTAGCCTATCCTTACTTGTGCTTATGGTGTGCCAAAGGCCCAAAGTAAGAAGAGTGCTTATAAAACAAATGACCTAAGTACCACATATTGACCTCTGAAAGATGAATGGCTAAGTAAGCCAATCATAATTTGAATCTTTACCTCCAGGTTGAACACATTTTTGTACAATCTATGACTTAGTCAATTGAATTAGCACAGTGATTAATGATCACAGTGATTATCTTAATGATTAAGCCAATTTGGTGGACACCATGTCTTAAAATGCAATATGGAGACTAACTCCAGCTACCTTTAAAAAAAGTGCATATTTTAGTTGTACTTGTCTCGAAAATCAAGGGTTATCAAAGACAAGGGTCCTTAGCTTACATTTTTTACAAGGAAAAAGATAAAATATAGACCATGATAGGCAACTATATGTGTCACTGTCCAGCCGGACAGGATATTTTATTTTCAAAAAATTAATAAGACTTGTAGTTCAGAGATAGTTCAACAGGCACAATCCTGTACCAAAGCAATTCAGAGAACATACAAGGTGTTCGAAAGTTTAAAGCAGGCAAAAAAAGAAAAGAAATGAGCAAAATTGGCCACTTTTAAATCAGTGTTCAATTGAAGTAGTGCCAAAGAAGGCACCAGACAGAACAGAGTTTAACATAATAGTTTGGTTGTGAAGGTGCTTTACAAAGTCGACGTTTCGATCCCCTATGCTCAAATGTTTGGGATCATCATCAGGACTGACATATTATACAGCTTTTGCCTGACAATTTAACATACAAGAGATTTACCGCCTGTAAGAAGGGGAGAAAAAAGAAAGAGGTAGGTAGCTTTTAGAAAGTTATGTACTCAACCTAGAAAGCAAGAAAAGAAAATTGCTCCTGAAAGTCCGAGTGTTTCAGAGGACCATTACACTTATTCGGATTCGACTTAATTGTGCCTAATATATTGTGTTCCACTCGTGAGGGGCCGGTCGGGGTGAGTGTGACTTATGTGACTGTGTAGAGAATCACTCTCCTGGCTATATACAATTTGGAAAATTACTATTTCTTTAAACATTCGACCTTTGTGGATCAACCATTATTTGTCCCCTTGGTGGAGAATCACTCTCCTGGCTATGAACACATTTTGGAAAATTACTATTTCATTACACATTATACCTTTGTGGATCACCCATTATTTGTCCCCTTGGTGGAGAATCACTCTCCTGGCTATGAACACATTTTGGAAAATTACTATTTCATTACACATTAGACCTTTGTGGTTGTAAAATGAAAACAAAATAGGCCTGTTCACGTTTATGCTATAAGCTTATGTCTGGTTTATAAAACAGATTTGTTCAGGTTTAAATTGTATTCTTTAACATGCACCTACACCCGTAATGTTTACATGCATTATGAGGCAGCTAGCACGCATCGGGTTTCAGGCGCGGGTTTGTGCAAAGTGAATGACTTACCCTGATAGGGGTTAATTAGACCCTATTCAGACAGGTGGTGTTTGTAAAACGTGCCAACCTGAAATGGAAAAGGGGGACTGGTCAATGAGAGCCCCGTGCGGGAGCAAAGGAAAGGGATTCAAAGCGCGGCGCGGGCTCAGGTTTACCTGGGCGCAGTCCTTCTGAGGTATGGACTTCTGTAGGGATAGCGTGGGGCAGGTTAGAGTAACCAGATATTCCTAAAGGAAAGAAAGCCGGATCAGAACCGCGTCAATTTGCACAGACTGGGTTTAAAGTCTGTAGCGGTCCGGGTTTATGCGAGTCTTACCGTGCGGCGGGGCACCCTTGTGTTGCAACAATCTGCAATACCGGAGCTGGCGGAGCGATGTCCTTCTTTCAGCTACCGTCTCCGTCAGGGACTCGTACTTAAAAGCACTAGTGCCAATGGGAAATGGAAAGAGAAGATGGATCGGCATTGGCCGCCATCTTGGTGAGGGAATGCGCGGGCATTCGGTCGCGCCATTTTGGGAAGGGAAGTCACGAGTGTGAAACAATGTGCAATATTAACATTTTAGTGGTGAATTAACGTGAAAGTTAATTTAGTGAATCGTGCGGGCGGCGCTTATGTGGGTGACTTAATAAAAACATATTTACATTATTTACATTAGATTATATTAAGGCAGCTAATATCTCGTTCTCAAATTCACCGCAACAAAATGAACCAAATGAATTATAGTTTGAACAGCTAATTTTTCATGTGGCCAACCGTGGCATGCAGAGGGTAATTGTCAATGTTGTACCTTTGGTGCACTCATAGAAGACTAGTCCAATCTTCAAGGCGATTCAGGCCATTTTGGATGGTGTCGAATTTTATCATAGTCCTAAGTTCATCCCTGTTCAGCAGTTGACCAATGTTCCCACCTCTTGGGGGGGGTTTTATTACCTTGAGAATAGTCCATTTAATATCATTTTCGTTGTGTCCAAAGTTGATGTAGTGGTCCACTAGGGGAGCGTTCGCCGTTCTGCAGCGTATTCGACTCCTGTGCTGGCAGATCCTGGTCTTCGCTTTCTGTGTCGTCTGACCCACGTAGAGTTTAGGACAAGGGCACTCAATTGCATAAATAACATTTGATGTGTTACAATTGGAGAATGATCGTCTCTCATACGTGGTGTTTTGGTGCGTGACTTCCCTTCCCAAAATGGCGCGACCGAATGCCTGCGCATTCCCTCACCAAGATGGCGGCCAATGCCGATCCATCTTCTCTTTCCATTTCCCATTGGCACTAGTGCTTTTAAGTACGAGTCCCTGACGGAGACGGTAGCTGAAAGAAGGACATCGCTCCGCCAGCTCCGGTATTGCAGATTGTTGCAACACAAGGGTGCCCCGCCGCACGGTAAGACTCGCATAAACCCGGACCGCTACAGACTTTAAACCCAGTCTGTGCAAATTGACGCGGTTCTGATCCGGCTTTCTTTCCTTTAGGAATATCTGGTTACTCTAACCTGCCCCACGCTATCCCTACAGAAGTCCATACCTCAGAAGGACTGCGCCCAGGTAAACCTGAGCCCGCGCCGCGCTTTGAATCCCTTTCCTTTGCTCCCGCACGGGGCTCTCATTGACCAGTCCCCCTTTTCCATTTCAGGTTGGCACGTTTTACAAACACCACCTGTCTGAATAGGGTCTAATTAACCCCTATCAGGGTAAGTCATTCACTTTGCACAAACCCGCGCCTGAAACCCGATGCGTGCTAGCCGCCTCATAATGCATGTAAACATTACGGGTGTAGGTGCATGTTAAAGAATACAATTTAAACCTGAACAAATCTGTTTTATAAACCAGACATAAGCTTATAGCATAAACGTGAACAGGCCTATTTTGTTTTCATTTTACAACCACAAAGGTCTAATGTGTAATGAAATAGTAATTTTCCAAAATGTGTTCATAGCCAGGAGAGTGATTCTCCACCAAGGGGACAAATAATGGGTGATCCACAAAGGTATAATGTGTAATGAAATAGTAATTTTCCAAAATGTGTTCATAGCCAGGAGAGTGATTCTCCACCAAGGGGACAAATAATGGTTGATCCACAAAGGTCGAATGTTTAAAGAAATAGTAATTTTCCAAATTGTATATAGCCAGGAGAGTGATTCTCTACACAGTCACATAAGTCACACTCACCCCGACCGGCCCCTCACGAGTGGAACACAATATATTAGGCACAATTAAGTCGAATCCGAATAAGTGTAATGGTCCTCTGAAACACTCGGACTTTCAGGAGCAATTTTCTTTTCTTGCTTTCTAGGTTGAGTACATAACTTTCTAAAAGCTACCTACCTCTTTCTTTTTTCTCCCCTTCTTACAGGCGGTAAATCTCTTGTATGTTAAATTGTCAGGCAAAAGCTGTATAATATGTCAGTCCTGATGATGATCCCAAACATTTGAGCATAGGGGATCGAAACGTCGACTTTGTAAAGCACCTTCACAACCAAACTATTATGTTAAACTCTGTTGTGTCTGGTGCCTTCTTTGGCACTACTTCAATTGAACACTGATTTAAAAGTGGCCAATTTTGCTCATTTCTTTTCTTTTTTTGCCTGCTTTAAACTTTCGAACACCTTGTATGTTCTCTGAATTGCTTTGGTACAGGATTGTGCCTGTTGAACTATCTCTGAACTACAAGTCTTATTAATTTTTTGAAAATAAAATATCCTGTCCGGCTGGACAGTGACACATATAGTTGCCTATCATGGTCTATATTTTATCTTTTTCCTTGTAAAAAATGTAAGCTAAGGACCCTTGTCTTTGATAACAGTAACTACCCACGGTCCTCAGCAAACTAGTTGGGTTCCCTTGTGTTAATTGATAAACTGTAGCGCAATCACTAGATTGCAAGGGTTTTCTTTCGGAAATCCACTCACCCTCAGCCGGGGGTAGGCCACCCTAGTACTAAAAAATAAAACTTCTTTATTAATAACTTCCTTCACGTTTTCCAAAGACCTGATATGTCCGATCACGCACCATTATACACAGATGATTATATTAAACGAATCTGTGAGAGACCTTCCCTTCTCTCAGATACCTCTGAAACTCCAACTGCAGCTACTAGTTCCTTACCAGAACAACTAGAAAAGCTCTGGAAAAAACAAGTCCGTCTTCAGCTTATGGTCTTAATGCTGACTGACTACCTCAAGGCCAATGTAATCCCAATGGGCCTTCAAGTACGTAATGTTCCCGGAATATTTACAGACAATCCAAAATATATAAATAACTTTAGCTATATTGGGACCACCTGTTCTAGGCACTGGTTATGTTTGGGAATTGACATAGCAACCGAGTCACTTGTATCCCTTGAGGCCGAAATTGCCGATCTAGAAAAACAACTAAAAGACGCCAATTCCACTACTGATGTGAACAAACTTCTGGAACAGCTAGAAAAAACTATAGCTGATTTCTATAGAATTGAACAAAATAAAAAGGCTAATAAAGTAAAAAAAGACATCAAAGCCCATAACACTGAAAACACGTACCCATATCTTCAAAAAGATTTCTATACCAATAAAGGCTACTCGAACCCACGTGGATACAAACCCTGGGGACGATATAATCGTCGTCAAAACCTCGTTGGTATCTCGGATACATCAGCCGAGTCCTCAGACAGCTCTGACCCGGGGGAAGGGTCCAGCTCCACAAGCAATCGAGGAAGGGGTCAATCTAATTTTTTAGCCAGAGGCCAGCCCAACACCCCGCAACGCGGTCGGGTAAAGAAACCGCAGCGATGGTACAACCCTCCTGGAGAGCGCAAAACCAGGAACAATTTTTACCAATGGTGATAAGCCCGCCACAAGAGATGATTCCTATATTCAATCTCTCAAAACACACCTTGCTCAATACAGAATTAGATCTTCTCAAAAAAGGCCTCTCCTTTGTACCAACCACCCGCCCTGACTATATGGAACTGCAAACAGAATTGCTCAGATTTTTCCGAACAGTTCGCTTGAAAGCATTCTTCCAACTACACCCAAGTCCCATACAGGACTCATATACCCCCTTCAGACCTCCCTCTACCTTTTCACCAACGTCATCTATGATACCCCCTGAAATCGTGACGTTTGAAAAACTAGTACTTAATGACCTAACATCACTGCAGAATCAGAAACTTTTTGTACCCTACAACATTTCGGTTCAAGAAAAGACTGCCATTGAAACCCTCAAAAGTAACAATAGCATAATTATCAAAAGTGCAGATAAGGGAGGGGGCATAGTTATTCAGGAAATCGAGACATACAAGGCTGAAATCTTACGCCAATTGAATAACGCCGAGCACTACCAAAGGCTCCCGGGTAATCCCACCAAACAAATACAGGAGGCCATCATGGGGGTAACTTCCCAAGCCTGTACAGATGGATATCTGAGCAAAAAGGAATATAATTTTCTCAACACTAAGTCGCCACGTGTCCCAGTAATATACACTCTCCCAAAAATACACAAAAACCTCACCAGCCCACCGGGACGACCAATTGTCTCAGCTTGTGGCTCTGTTCTAGAACCACTAGGAGCATATGTCGACTTTTTTATTAAGGACTTTGTGCCTTCCACGACCTGTTACATCAGGGACACCATGTCTATGATCAACATGGTGGAAAATCTAGACTTCAACCCTATGCATGAAACACTTTGCACACTCGACGTGGAATCGCTGTATACAAATATTCCACAGACCGCAGCCCTACTAGTTATCCAAAACATCTTAGATGCACGGCCACGTCCACACAGGGTCCCCTCTCTGTTTATTCTCCAACTACTGGAACTCTGCCTGACCAGGAATTTTTTCTGCTTTGACAACATCTTCTACCAGCAGATCAAAGGTACATCTATGGGGGCTATTTTTGCCCCCAACCTGGCCATACTTTTTATGGACCAGCTGGAGGTAGGCTCCATTTTGATGCCTTCTAATCCCTTTCTCCCGGGAATCAAGTTGTGGCGTCGTTATATAGACGACATTTTCCTAATTTGGAGGCAAGACACTGAAACTCTATTGCAGTTTCTCCACTGGCTAAACAATAATTGCTGTGGTCTAACCTTTACCTTGACCCATGACAAAACATCAATAGCATTCCTAGATCTCACAATTTTCCATGCTGAAGGTGAACTCCTAACTAAACTTTTTAGGAAACCCACAGAGCGCAATACGCTTCTCAATTACAAAAGCAATCACCCCAGGGCCCTCCGAGACTCACTACCTTATTCACAGTTTCTGAGGATAAGGCGTAACTGCTCTTGTAAAACTGACTACTTTAGAGAGGCAGCAATACTCTCGAATAAGCTCAAGGAGAGAGGCTACCCCAAAAGGATAGTGAAACAAGCCTCCAAGCGAGCTTGGTACTGTCCCCGCGAAGTCCTACTATCACCAAAAGACAAGACTAAAGGAGACAGAATAGCCTGTGTGACCACCTTTTCCCCAATATCCAACAAGATTAGGAAATCGATCCTCAAACACTGGCCCACCATAAACGTTGGTAATATCAAAATTGATAAACCACTCTTTGCATTTCGCAAAAACAAAAACTTAAAGGATCACCTAGTAAGGGCAGCCTTACCAATCACTCCGCAGGACAACACACTCCAATCAGCATGGGGTTTACCCCCTGTTATTGGTCATGCCAAATGCGGAAGCTGCAATGTATGCGAATTCACGGTGGAGGGTAAAAAATTCACGCACCAAAACACCACGTATGAGAGACGATCATTCTCCAATTGTAACACATCAAATGTTATTTATGCAATTGAGTGCCCTTGTCCTAAACTCTACGTGGGTCAGACGACACAGAAAGCGAAGACCAGGATCTGCCAGCACAGGAGTCGAATACGCTGCAGAACGGCGAACGCTCCCCTAGTGGACCACTACATCAACTTTGGACACAACGAAAATGATATTAAATGGACTATTCTCAAGGTAATAAAACCCCCCCCCAAGAGGTGGGAACATTGGTCAACTGCTGAACAGGGATGAACTTAGGACTATGATAAAATTCGACACCATCCAAAATGGCCTGAATCGCCTTGAAGATTGGACTAGTCTTCTATGAGTGCACCAAAGGTACAACATTGACAATTACCCTCTGCATGCCACGGTTGGCCACATGAAAAATTAGCTGTTCAAACTATAATTCATTTGGTTCATTTTGTTGCGGTGAATTTGAGAACGAGATATTAGCTGCCTTAATATAATCTAATGTAAATAATGTAAATATGTTTTTATTAAGTCACTCACATAAGCGCCGCCCGCACGATTCACTAAATTAACTTTCACGTTAATTCACCACTAAAATGTTAATATTGCACATTGTTCCACACTCGTGACTTCCCTTCCCAAAATGGCGCGACCGAATGCCCGCGCATTCCCTCACCAAGATGGCGGCCAATGCCGATCCATCTTCTCTTTCCATTTCCCATTGGCACTAGTGCTTTTAAGTACGAGTCCCTGACGGAGACGGTAGCTGAAAGAAGGACATCGCTCCGCCAGCTCCGGTATTGCAGATTGTTGCAACACAAGGGTGCCCCGCCGCACGGTAAGACTCGCATAAACCCGGACCGCTACAGACTTTAAACCCAGTCTGTGCAAATTGACGCGGTTCTGATCCGGCTTTCTTTCCTTTAGGAATATCTGGTTACTCTAACCTGCCCCACGCTATCCCTACAGAAGTCCATACCTCAGAAGGACTGCGCCCAGGTAAACCTGAGCCCGCGCCGCGCTTTGAATCCCTTTCCTTTGCTCCCGCACGGGGCTCTCATTGACCAGTCCCCCTTTTCCATTTCAGGTTGGCACGTTTTACAAACACCACCTGTCTGAATAGGGTCTAATTAACCCCTATCAGGGTAAGTCATTCACTTTGCACAAACCCGCGCCTGAAACCCGATGCGTGCTAGCCGCCTCATAATGCATGTAAACATTACGGGTGTAGGTGCATGTTAAAGAATACAATTTAAACCTGAACAAATCTGTTTTATAAACCAGACATAAGCTTATAGCATAAACGTGAACAGGCCTATTTTGTTTTCATTTTACAACCACAAAGGTCTAATGTGTAATGAAATAGTAATTTTCCAAAATGTGTTCATAGCCAGGAGAGTGATTCTCCACCAAGGGGACAAATAATGGGTGATCCACAAAGGTATAATGTGTAATGAAATAGTAATTTTCCAAAATGTGTTCATAGCCAGGAGAGTGATTCTCCACCAAGGGGACAAATAATGGTTGATCCACAAAGGTCGAATGTTTAAAGAAATAGTAATTTTCCAAATTGTATATAGCCAGGAGAGTGATTCTCTACACAGTCACATAAGTCACACTCACCCCGCCCGGCCCCTCACGAGTGGAACACAATATATTAGGCACAATTAAGTCGAATCCGAATAAGTGTAATGGTCCTCTGAAACACTCGGACTTTCAGGAGAAATTTTCTTTTCTTGCTTTCTAGGTTGAGTACATAACTTTCTAAAAGCTACCTACCTCTTTCTTTTTTCTCCCCTTCTTACAGGCGGTAAATCTCTTGTATGTTAAATTGTCAGGCAAAAGCTGTATAATATGTCAGTCCTGATGATGATCCCAAACATTTGAGCATAGGGGATCGAAACGTCGACTTTGTAAAGCACCTTCACAACCAAACTATTATGTTAAACTCTGTTGTGTCTGGTGCCTTCTTTGGCACTACTTCAATTGAACACTGATTTAAAAGTGGCCAATTTTGCTCATTTCTTTTCTTTTTTTGCCTGCTTTAAACTTTCGAACACCTTGTATGTTCTCTGAATTGCTTTGGTACAGGATTGTGCCTGTTGAACTATCTCTGAACTACAAGTCTTATTAATTTTTTGAAAATAAAATATCCTGTCCGGCTGGACAGTGACACATATAGTTGCCTATCATGGTCTATATTTTATCTTTTTCCTTGTAAAAAATGTAAGCTAAGGACCCTTGTCTTTGATAACAGTAACTACCCACGGTCCTCAGCAAACTAGTTGGGTTCCCTTGTGTTAATCGAAAATCAAGGGTTCACTTAAAAGGATCTGGAAAGAATGGCATGTTCCCAAGAAAGAAAATGCTAAGAATCTAACAGCACAATAGGGTAAAAGCAAGACAAGTGATGGTTAACCTAACAATCCCAAAGAATTATTATTGATATATGTCTCTAAGCTGTAGTTCAATGTTATTACGAGATGGGACACTCTATGTAATGATGTGCATAAGATCAATGCACAGAGTATAGTTGTGTTCCTATAGACCTAATGCGCAGACTAAAACATTTCAGGGTTCCAAGTATGTGGATGTGTCCAACACCCATAGTGCCTCTGAGTCTCTAAGCCAACAGCAGAACAGACCTTCCTTTATGCAAGAGAAATGTGAGTAAAATAGGGAAAAGTAAAAAGATGACAAAGCTATATCAATGGAAGGGATTGATAAGCATAATGGATTAGACAGGAACACCACAGCAGACTTACCACTTTCAGCAGTGGGTGTGGCTCAAACAGGCATGAGCTGACATGGAAACCAGCAGACCTCCCTCGAATGATGCTGACAAAACACAGGTCCAAATGAAGTGGTGTAGCAAGGGGAGGGCGGGGATGGGGGACGTTCCGCCCCAGGCGGCACAACTTTTAGGGGTGGCGATCTCCCCCCTTTCCTGCTGTTTTGGGAGGCAATCACCCCCCCGCTCTTCAATGCGGCCATCGAAGAATCACCAGCACCACCGTCACGGGTTGCCAAAGGTCTAGCTACGTCACTGTCCAACTGTGAAGTGTAAATTAGGAGAAATAAGATACAACACACCAGAGCAATGGACTACCAAGAAGCAAGCGATTGGTAACAAAGATGAAACCAGACAGGAGGAAATGGAAGGAATCATGGCTGCGAATAGAGCATAAGCTAAGATCCAATGCAACTAACAACTTGTTGCCAAGCATGGTCCACCAGACCTCATAGACAGTTAGTAAGTCATAATTACTTTAGTGGTCTCAAAGCCATATACGCATAGACACTTAATAAATAAAACATATACAGGCATCATTACATTATAAAATAGAACGCACAAAATAACAATAATAAAGAAATACCATAATTATTCCTAATACTCAATCCAGCTTTGATCAAACGTAAAACAGCATACCAAATCTCTGGGGAAGCTAATAGTTGCAAACACAATAAGCCAATATGATGATGTCTAATGTTAGCCACATGCAGGCAAGGTGCCAAAAAGCATGTATGGGAAACACAATCAATTGTTCAAAATAGCATAAAGTGTCTTGTGCTTTGAGCTTTGAGGCTGAGGAAGATCACAATGACGTGGGGAGAAAATTAAACCACCTTCTCTGGATCAGGAAAGAAACCAAAAAGTGCAAAGTGTTAAATCTTAAACGGGTAAGATAACGTGTATGCTGCACATTTTGTATAAAAGTCAGGTATGGTTCTGACCCTGTAGAAATACAAATGGCTGAATGGATAACTACTGTCCCATAGTAAAAGCCTTTAAATTATGCAGCGTGGACTTATAAGGTAGATAGAATTTTTTCATAGTATCCTTAGAAACCCTTCCTAATATATCAGGGGTGTTATATCATCCAGGGACACCCATCTCAAATAAAGGATTTTTCAGATATAAAAACCAGTACATTTCGAGGACCTTATCAAGCACCAAGCAATCAGTCAAAAAAGATTTTGATAACGCCTGATCAGGCAAGTGCCAGATGATTTTCTGCCACAACAAGATGGGGGCCATACTAATCAGATATTCTAAACAATTTTTTTATATTTTTTTTATTGAAGTCCTTTAGTGTCATTTCCAATTAACATTACAACATTATTTCATCAGATACATTACCAACATAAAAACGTTTTTCCTTTCTCCCCATAAATCAAGGAAGAATATGCCTTCTAGCACCACACATAATTATATTTTACTTAAATCAGTAATATATTTTCTAAATTTTAATCAAAAGATGTCCCCCAGATCTTATCGAATCTCCTAATCTCCCCTACCTGCAGTGCATAAATTAACAATTCTTGTGAATATGAACAAGTTCCTTTACTGGTCTATGACGGGTTCTTGATGCAGATCTAAACACTGCATCCACAACCTTCTAAAAACTGTGTACACCTAATGTTTAATAAATAGGCGCATTTCAGGCCTTTGTCAAGGGGATGCCAAGATGGTTAACATGTTTAATCCTGCTTATCAAAGATCCCCTTTTCAGGTGTGATCTAAACTTTTTGGTGAACCCGAGACCATGATGTATGATTTACACATATTTACAGTTAACACGGTTGATGGTATTGAAGGCACAGGGGAGATCCATAAAGGCAATATGAATGGCACCTCTCCTGCCATACACATACTTCCCTACTATGAGTGACAGATTGAGTCACTGCTCTGTAAACCCTAGTACCCGCCAGAACCCAAACTCGATATCAGAATTTATATTACTGTCCTCCGCCCAATTATCCAACCTAGATTATAAAACTCAAAACACATTTTAGAGATGGAGTTTAGCTAAGAGGTGGGCCATTAACAGGAAACACGATTTCTGTCTCCTTTTTTAAATATGGGGGACAATATTTTACTCGTTCCAAGAAGCTGGCAGTGGAGCAAATATAATTGTACATAGAACATTTGTCAATTGGTGTCCCCATAAATCTACTTTTGCTTTGAAAATATCAACTAGAACGCCATTTGGCCAAGGGCACAATTATTGATAGTGGAAATAACCTCCCTCAGATTAATTTATTTACTTAATGCATTAGCAGATAAAATATCCATCTCATAATCATCAACATCACATAGGGATGGATGTTGTACACCCACTCTAAAAAATATCTTGAAATTTTACTCTCAGCAGGCTGCACTAATGTGACACACAAGTTTAGGTTCCTCATAATTTGTGAAGAAAGGCATACTTACAAACACCCAAAAACCCCTGCTGTCACTCGCAATCCCAGCCACAATTAACTCATCCCGTGCTTTACGTCCATTAGCCTCTTTCTGGCTACTAGTGTGGATTTACAGGCATACCGAGCTTTCTTCACCTTCTCAATACATCTATAAGTAGCTTTCAGGGCTTCAATCAAAGATTTATAAGTTACTTATCAAACCATCTGCAGTAGTGAGAGACACCAGATTCCTTATTTACTACTAGCTTGCACCCAATACTATGACATAGTGAGGAGAAACCTTCCAGAATAGTATGCACATCTGTGTCTGGGGAAAAATAAACTCCAATAGCTGGGGAGTTTACAATGATAAAATCCCTCAACAAATGATCAGTGTCTATTTGACCCTATCAAGCATACAAAACTTTGTTTTACCTACGATAACCAGGTCTATTCACTGGAAGATCACATGCCTTGATCAAATCACAGTTCAGAACCAGAAGTAATGGATTATAATCACTTAAGCAATGTGCAATAACCATAAACTTTACAAACAATGGAATCAAGTCTCTGGATGGTAAATGAAAGATAACTGTACTGGAAGAACCATGGCCATTACATGTTGGTATTAACCGAATAGCAGAAGGGTCAATGTCTTCGGATAGAACTAAATTATTAATTAATATTATCTTATTCAAAACATCCGCATAAGAAGAATGATTGAAATGTAAATTGTCCTCCAGCTCAAACTGGACTTCACATACTTTTTGGTCCATAAATATACATGTAGTGATGTTAAAATCAGCAAACCAAATAATATACTTTTGGGACCTAGAGTTGTGTAAGGACTTGGTTAAAAAATCTTCAAGTTGTTCCCCAACATCTATGCATACATCAAAAATATCACAAAAAATAATTAATTAGAATAAAAATCAAAATTAGTAGCACATATAACGTGCTAAATTTGGCACTGTGGATCACTAATGACAACTCCCACCTTTATGCATGTTACCTTCACTGAGATAAGCACAGACAGTCCTCCTTTCTCTCGCCCTGCTGAGGGGAGTATTGCTGAGATACAAAAGGACTTATAACCATCAACTACTATATTTTCCATCATCCGTGCTTCCAGACAGCATACTATATCAACCTCAGAAATAGAGTTCAAGCAGTCAGTGTTAGATATCTTTGACTGTGCTCCCACTATATTCCAGGACAGAATTTCAGGACCAAGGAGAGACAGAATGCCCTCTAATCGGGGGAATGGGGGACATCGAAATAGAAGAACAAGAGGATCTCTTCCACGTTTGCTTATTCTCTAAAACAGGTAGGTCTGACACAGCACCACCATCTTTCCTATAATACCCAAGTCTTTTGAGTGTCCTTCAGTTTTTAAATTTTGGACGGATGTTTGGGATATTCTAAAAAAGATACGAACTAATCATGATGATGTTTCATTAAAAGTGTTAATATGCAAATCTGTTCTTTCACACAACTTAAATGACTTAGATGGTAAACTTTTTAATTTTCTAATATCAGCTGCTTTAAAATCCATTACATTCTGTTGGAAAGATGTTTTGCTATTATCAATACATGGTTGGTGGTCATGGGTGATTTTTACAAGAAAAGGAGCTCAGTTATCCTTATCTGGTATTGGTCATAATTCTAACTCTTATCATTCTTTTTGGAGACCTGTTGTTATATATTTATCTTCTTAATTATATATTTATATATACTTGTTTGCTTATTACAATTATAATAGACAAATATTCACAATATAGTAGCTCTATATTTTATAGTTAATGCAATAGTTGTATAACTGTTTCCTTTCCCTTCCCTTTTTATTTTTCAATGAATATGTGTATTGTTGTTCTTTTCAATTGATGCTTTTGTTTTTCTGTATTGTCTTTGTGTATTGCTTAATATGAAAACTCAATAAAATCTTTTGACCTTAAAAAATAATTCCCAAGTCAATCAATGTCTGTGATGCCATCTCGAGGGGTACATTGGGACATTGAAAAGGCGGCCCTGGTTAACCCTTGTTATAGTCTTGGGACAAGGAGCAAGGCATATGGTTTATAAAAATAACCCAGAGGATTCGCTGTCAATATTCCCAGGCATGAAAGTCAGATAATCAAAACAATGCACAAACCTCTTACAATTGCTGGGTTCCTGAAATGAAACACCACACAGTCTCTCTTAATTCATTTCGGGCGATGGTCTACCCGTCTCACCATTCTCACCAAAATAACTTCCCCAAATAGTTCATCAATCCATTTGGGATACTTTTCAGCCAATCAATCAAACAGCATTGATAAAGCGCAACACTGTCACCCTTTGGGGTATTTGGGTGCTGTGTCTCCATCGAAGAGCCAATTCTTGAGTCTCTTTCTGGAGTCTGCCAGGGAGGGTGCTCAATGGAGCTAGAGGGGAAGGTATTGGCAGCGATGTAGGAGAGGCCACTGCTGTGCTTCCGATCGATCCAGAGGTGTGTGTGTGTGAGCGCGAGTGAAGAGGCGCGTAGGAGTCTAGAGGGATGGTTGAAGTTAAGTCAATGGTTGATGTAGGTAGGTCCTAGGCCTTGGGGCACTTTGTAGGCAACTGTGGGGACCTTGAACTGCCATGTCTTCTGGATGGGTAGCCGGTGCACAACCTTGTGCTTCAGAGCACTCTAGCTTCGAGGTGGGAAGTGAAGGGACAGAATCCAACACAATAACATAAGGATTACAGGCAGGGGGAAGTTGGAGCATTACATTATTACTTAACCCCTGCATAGAACCATTGGCTGGGCTATCTGCCATCAATCATAAATCCTGTTTCAGAAGTTTTCCACAATGTAAGCCCACTCCACTGTCCTCATTGGGTACATCTGTAGCCCCTTAGGCGTCAATCACAGAGGCTGTACAATGCACAGCAACTCCTGAGGAGCATGTATTAATTCCATGACCTTGCGTGTCCCATGGGATTGAATCATTGGAAGCAATGACCGGAGCCTTGGTTTGGCTTCAAAACCACTGAGGTTCTTAATTAATTCTACGCGGAATGGATTCACAAGTTTGTTTACACTTCTGAGAAGGTCAGCACAACAATTCTTTGTTTCTTTCTCTGAGGGCACATCAACAACAGCAGGGCTACCAGTATGCCAACCATTATAAATATATATATATATATATATATATATATATATATATATATATATATATATATATATATATATATATATATATATATATATATATATATATATATATATATATATATATATATATATATATATATTACCTACTGGCGGTCGCCAGAAGGTATATATAGTTAGGATTGATTTCCATAGGGAAATCGCAACATTCTGTTGGGAATAACTTTGGCGCCGGTTGAGGAATCTGCCTGAATTGTTCAGCAACTTTGCCTCGCGGCGCTCCGGTCCTTCCCTGAAAGTTTAGGGGGGATTCGTCAAGCGGGGACCAAGATAAAAGGGGGGTCCCAAAACTTGTTTTCCCCATGTTAATTTTCATAGGGCGGTCGGTCGCACTTTTAGCTCGAACGGCTGAATGGATTTTCACCAAACTTGGCAAAATTGTAGGGACTGGTAGCCCGATGTGCCTTTGCTATGTCTCAAGATATGTGCTCCAGAGGATTTAGAGTAATTTAGGTTAAAAAAAAATTATATATCTATGGCAGCTTACCCGTGCGCTTACGGTACGCGCACGTACGCGTACCGTACGCGTACCTCTAGTGCGCGAGCTGCATTCTGATTGGCTGCCAATGTCTGTCAACACTCCAAAACAGAAACTGTTGGCAGCCATCTTGTGCCTCGGTAGACTGAGGTACAGGAAAGCAGAAAAACAAACGTGTAGAACTCAAAAAGTGGGCAGGGTAGAAGCATCATGACCCCCTAGGCCTGCTCAGGGGGTCCCACAAGGACCCCCAAGGACCCACAAAAAAAAAAACGGAAAATCACGGGGTACGCTTACGGTACGCGTACCGGTGCGCGTACCTCATTTTTTTACCAGAAAAAAAAAAAGATTTGGGGGCCTTGTAGAAACACTCTGACCCCCTAGGGCTGTTCAGGTGGTCCCATACGGATATTAACATATATAAATGTTATCCGCTAATAGAATTAGCATTTAAAAAACCTTTGAAATTCACTGAAAAAACCATAGGTTTCACACCAGTTATAGTTAGGAATTAGCATTTAAAAAACCTATGAAATTCTCTGAAAAAACCATAGGTTTCACACCAGTTATAGTTAGGAATTAGCATTTAAAAAACCTATTAAATTCACTGAGAAAACCATAGGTTTGACACCAGTTATAGTTAGCTGAACATTTTACTCATACACACACATACCCCACACACATACCCCCACATACACACACCCCACACCCACCCCTCCCACACACACCCCCCACACATACCTCACACACCCACACCTCCACCCACACCCAAACACCCCACACACCCACACACACACACACCTTACACCCCCACACCCCCACCTACACCCACACACCCCACACACCCCTACCCACACACACCTCACTCCCCCCACACACACACACACCTCACAGACACACCCCACACATCCCCCACACACATCTCACCCCTCCCCCCACACACACACACACCTCTGACACACACCCCACACACACACACACCACACACACCTCACACACACACACACACACCCACACACACACTCCTCACACACACACTCACCCACACACACCCCTACACACACACCCACACACACCCCACACCCACACCCACACATCCTTCACACACACACCCCACACACATACCCCCCCACACACACACACCCCACACACACACACCACACACACACACTTATTATTATTATTTTTTTTGAGGGGGTGCCCCACACACATACCCCCACACACACACACCCCACACCCACCCCTCCCAGACACACCCCCCACACATACCTCACACACCCACACCTCCACCCACACCCAAACACCCCACACACCCACACACACACACCTTACACACCCACACCCCCACCTACACCCACACACCCCACACACCCCTACCCACACACACCTCACTCCCCCCCCCACACACACACACACCTCACAGACACACCCCACACATCCCCCACACACACCTCACCCCTCCCCCCCACACACACACACACCTCTGACACACACCCCACACACACACACACACCACACACACACCTCTCTCACACACACACACACACTCCTCTCACACACACACACACCCACACACACCCCTACACACACACCCACACACACCCCACACACACACCCACACATCCTACACACACACACCCCACACACACACACCCACACACACACACCACACACACACTTATTATTATTTTTTCTTTTTTTGAGGGGGTGCCCCACACACATACCCCCCCACACACACACCCCACACCCACCCCCCCACATACATCCCCACACATACCTCATACACCCACACCTCCACCCACACCCAAACACCCCACACACCCACACACACACATTACACACCCACACACACACCTACATCCACACACCCCACAAACCCCCACCCACACACAAATCACTCCCCCCCACACACACACACACCTCACAGGCACACCCCACACATCCCCCACACACACCTCACCCCCCCCACACACACACCTCTGACACACACCCCACACACACACACACACACACACACACACACCCCACACACACACCTCACACACACACACACACACCCACACACACATTCCTCACCCCCACACACACCCACACACACCCCCACACACACACACACACCCACACACACACCCCACACACACACCCACACATCCTACACACACACCCC
This sequence comes from Lissotriton helveticus, assembly GCF_964261635.1. Taxonomy (NCBI): domain Eukaryota; kingdom Metazoa; phylum Chordata; class Amphibia; order Caudata; family Salamandridae; genus Lissotriton; species Lissotriton helveticus. The sequence goes on from NC_136072.1 coordinate 76,839,648, forward strand.
CCACAAACATACCCCCCCACACACACCCCACACCCACCCCCACACACACACCACACACACACACACACTCATTATTTATTTTTATTTTTTGAGGGGGTGGGCGCCCCGGTACATGTATCGGTACACGTACCGGTACGCGTACCCTGGAGAAAAAAAGAAAGACAGAGTTTTTTTTAAAATGTAGCATTTTTATATAAATTGGAGGTAGTTCTGAAAAGAACTGTTTTTTATTCTTATTGTTGTTTTATATTTTTTTATTGTTTTTTTGTACCCCGCGACTTTAAAAAAAAAAAAAAAAAATTTTTGCCAAGGGGGTCCTTGTGGGACCCCCTGAGCAGGCCTAGGGGGTCAGGGTGTTTCTACTCTGGCCCCTTTGTGAGTTTCACACCTTTGTTTCACTGCTTTCTTGTGCCTTGGTTCTAACAAGGCACAAGATGGCTGCCAGGGACACCCAGTATGCAAGGGGAATTAGTTCCCCCTCTTCAAACATGCACGGGGGCTGCGTTGCAGAGAGGTGTAAAAAAGGGTGTGGCCTCATTACACCTCTATGCAATGCAGCCATCTGGCGCATACTGGAGGCTCCTGGTGGGCCAGTTGGCCCCCAGGGACCCCCATTATGCAAGCGGAATTAGTTCCCCCTCTGCAAACGCGCCAGGCGGCTGCGTTGCAGAGAGGTGTAACAAGGGGCATAGCCTCATTACACTTCTGCAATGCAGCCCCCTGGCACATACTGGAGGTTCCAGGTGGGCTAGTTGGCCCCCAGGGGCCCCCAGTATGAAGGGGGAATGAGTTCCCCCTCTTCAAACATGCACGGGGGCTGCGTTGCAAAGAGGTGTAAAAAGGGCCGTGGCTTAATTACACCTCTCTGCAATGCAGTCCCCTGGTGCATACTGGAGATTCCTGGTGGGCTTTCAGGTCTTATATAGCTAGGAATTAGCATTTAAAAAACATTTGAAATTCACTGAAAAAACCATAGGTTTCAGGCCTTATATAGTTAGGAATTAGCATTTAAAAAACCTTTGAAATTCACTGAAAAAACCATAGGTTTCAGGCCTTATATAGTTAGGAATTAGCATTTTTAAAAAACTTAGAAATTCACTGAAAAAACCATAGGTTTCAGGCCTTATATAGTTAGGAATTAGCATTTAAAAAAACCTTTGAAATTCACTGAAAAAACCATAGGTTTCAGGAGTTATATAGTTAGGAATTAGCTTTTACAAAACCTTTGAAATTCACTCAAAAAACTATAAGTTTTAGTGGTGTTATAGTTAGCTGGACATTTTACTCATACAAAACCATTGATATTGCTCCTATATAGTTAGTTGTACTAAGTATATATCGCGCACCCGCAATCCACTGCTGATGATGTCACATATTAGATCATTCATGACATGGTCAGTGACATCACTGATGAAATCTCAAATGACATCACTGATGACATCATCCACGTGACAATCACATACACCTTTTCATACACTATTAAAAATTTTCATCACTCTTTGTAAAATACAGAGTATCATATTTAAATCCATTGTCACAGCAATACAAGTATCTAAAAATCCACTCAGTGATTCATACATGTATACACACATCTAATCCTTACCTATGGATTCACTTATACATGCTGTCAATGAACAATAGAACACTATCAAAAATACTTATACATCTATATCGACATTAAACAACAGCACGCATCCTATTCACATATGAAGTCAACCTACTCACTTATGCAAACAATGGATCATACTTACATATTTACTTAGCAAAACACTTATACAAACAACACTTCTTCTATTCATTTAGGTAGTAAGTCATACTTAGTGAATTATAAAATCATTATTACAAGTATACAGTTATCCATACAGTCACTCACACAATCATTGTGTCTTATGTATACTTATTTATATACAACAACTGACACATACACTGCCTTTTATTTTTCTAGTTTGTTGGACCTGTACCTTTGAGAAATATATTTGCTCGTCACCACACCCATAAAGAGATTCCCTCACCCAAACTGTTAGAACATGTGGTTTTAACTTCATATATCTACTGAATAAACTATTCACACATCTTTGGACAGTCACACACCCTCCACTGAACCACACACACTTTCACACTCCCATACAAATACTCAGTTAACTAATCAATGACTAATATAGACTTTCACATAGCTAGTAACCAACTGTGGTATCAGTTTACACAACAACTGACAAAGTGATACAGATATTCAAACAGTTTAGTCACTATCCACTATATTTAGAGACATTATAAATTGGTCAAGTAAATAGTCAATTACACTGCTACTAAATCCTCCATCCAAATATTTATTTATATATATCCACTCATTCTTCAATGCAAATTGCTATATATGTAATGCATATTTAAATAACGAAGCAAACCACATTCACTGGATGAAGTCATCAGTGATGTCATCAGTGATGTCATTTGAGATGTCATCAGTGATGTCACTGACCATGTCATGAATGATCTAATATGTGACATCATCAGCAGTGGATTGCGGGTGCGCAATATATACTTAGTACAACTAACTATATAGGAGCAATTTCAATGGTTTTGTATGAGTAAAATGCCCAGCTAACTATAACACCACTAAAACTTATAGTTTTTTGAGTGAATTTCAAAGGTTTTGTAAAAGCTAATACCTAACTATATAACTCCTGAAACCTATGGTTTTTTCAGTGAATTTCAAAGGCTTTTTTAAATGCTAATTCCTAACTATATAAGGCCTGGAACCTATGGTCTTTTCAGTAAATTTCAAAGGTTTTTTTAAATGCTAATTCCTAACTATATAAGGCCTGAAACCTATGGTTTTTTCAGTGAATATATATATATATATATATATATATATATATATATATATATATATATATTTATATTTATATTTATATATCCTACTGGCAGTCGCCAGTAGGTAGTTGGGAATACCTTTGGCACTGGTTGTTGAATCTTCGCGAATTTCTCAAAGAAGATGGCCCGCTCCGCTCCGCTCCGCTCCGCTCCTTCCCTGAAAGTCTCTGGAAGATTCGTCAAGCGGGGGCCGAGAAAAAAGGGGGGTCCCAAAATGTGTTTTCCCCATGTTAATTTCCATAGGACGATTAGACACGGTTCGCAGATGGCCCTTTTGTTTAAATGGTGTAAATCCCTCCAGTAGTTGTTGAGAAAATCGAATTTGAAAAAATGTATATATCTATAAGCGCGCACCGTGCACGCACGGTACGCGTACCTTCCCGTGCGCGAGCTACATGCTGATTGGCTGCCACTGTCTGTCAACACTCCAAAACAGAAATTGTTGGCAGCCATCTTGTGCCTCAGTAGACTGAGGCACAGGAAAGCAGAAAATCAAACGTGTAGAACTCAAAAAGGGGGCAGGGTAGAGGCACCCTGACACCCTAGGCCTGCTCAGGGGGTCCTACAAGGACCCCCAAGGCCCCCAAAAATATATTTTCTTTTTTCAAAAATCATGGGGTACGCGTACCGTACGCGTACCGTACGCGCACCCCGCGATTTTTGAAAAAAATTAATATTTTGGGGGGCCTTGGGGGGTCCTTGTGGGACCCCCTGAGCAGGCCTAGGGGGTCTGGGTGCTTCTACCCTGCCCCCTTTGCGTGTTTTCCACCTTTGTTTCACTGCTAGATGGCTGCCAACACTTCCTGTTTGGAGTGTTAACAGACAGTGGTAGCCAATCAGCATGCCTTCCCGAGAAAGCTGCATGCTCATTGGCTGTCAACACTTCTAACCAGGAAGTGTTGGCATCCATCTTGTGCTCAGTAGACCGAGGCACAAGAAAGCAGAAAAACAAACGTGTAGAACTCAAAAAGGGGGCAGGGTAGAAGCACCCTGACCCCCTAGGCCTGCTCAGGGGGTCCCACAAGGACCCCCAAGGCCCCCCAAAAAATATATATATATTTTCAAAAATCGCGGAGTACGCGTACCGTACGCGCACCGTACGCCCACCCTGCGATTTTTAAAAAAAAGTAAAATATTTTGGGGGGCCTTTTTTTTTTTAATTACCCCCCGGGGGGGGGCAAATCACGGGGCATAGTGATAAAGAAGTGTGGGGGGTCCCCAATCCCCCCACACTGCCCCGGGGACCACCGCCCCCCGGGGCAAGGCAACACAGTCCCTTGGCGCATACTGGAGCCTCCTGGTGGGCTAGTTGGCCCCCAGGGACCGCCAGTATGCAAGGGGAATTAGTTCCCCCTCTGCAAACGCGCCAGGGGGCTGGTTGCAGAGAGGTGCAATAAGGGGCATAGCCTCATTACACCTCTCTGCAATGCAGCCCCCTGGCGCATACTAGAGGTTCCAGGTGGGCTAGTTGGCCCCCAGGGACCCCCAGTATGCAAGGGGAATTAGTCCCCCCTCTGCAAACACGCCCGGGGGCTGCGTTGCAGAGAGGTGTAAAAAAGGGTGTGGCCTCATTACACCTCTCTGCAATACAGCCCCCTGGCGCATACTGGAGGTTTCAGGTTGAGTAGTTGCCCCCCAGGGACCCCTAGTATGCAAGGGGAATTAGGTCCCCCTCTGCAAACGCGACAGGGGGCTGCGTTGCAGAGAGGTGTGAAAACATTTTTTTTCTATCTATGTTTAAAATATGTAATGTAATTTAAAAAAAATCTAGAAATAAATAATTTAAAATAATGTAGTAAATCAGTATTAAAAATATAACAATTAATACATTTTAAAATTATCATTTACAAAACCATTGAAATTCACTGAGAAAAACATAGGTATCAGCCACGTTATAGTTAGGAATTAGCATTTAAAAACCTTTGAAAATCACTGAAAAAAAACATAGTTTTGACACACGTTATAGTTAGGAATTAGCATTTAAAAAGCCTTTGAAATTCACTGAAAAAACCATGGGGTTGACACACGTTATAGTTAGGAATTAGCATTTAAAAAACCTTAGAAATTCACTGAAAAAAACGTAGGTTTTACACCAGTTATAGTTAGCTGGACATTTTACTCATACAAAACCATTGAAATTCCCCCGTTATAGTTAGTTGTTCTCACTATAACTCGCGCGCCCGCAATCCACTGCTGATGATGTCACATATTACATCCGTCATGACATGGTCAGTGACATCACTGATGACATCACTGATGACATCTCAAATGACATCACTGATGACATCACTGATGACATCATCCAGTGAATGTGGTTTGCTTTGATATTTAAATATGTATTATAAATACACTACTTTGCATTGAAGAATGAGTGGATATATAAATATAAATATGTGGATGGTGGATTTAGTAATAGTGTCATTGATTGTTTCCTTGACTAATTTGTAGAGTCTCACTATATATAATGTGTAGTTTTTAAACTGTTTGAAAGTCTTTATTGCTTTGTCTTAAATGGTATATTTAAGACTATATTTGTTATTGGTTTCTTAACGGAGTATTTGTATGAGTAAATGAATATCTATGTGGTTTGGTGGGGGGGTGTAATTGCCTAAAAATGTGTGATTAGTTCATTTAGTAGCTAAAGGAGATTAGGACTACATGTTATAACACTTTTTTCAGTGAGTGTATATGTTTATGAGTGTGGTGGTGATGAAATATGTCTCTCAATAGTATATCTCCATTATAATTGAAAAAAAAGCAGTGTATGTTACAGTTATATCTAATTAAGTGAGCCTAAGACTTAGTGATTGTATCAGTCACTGTATGGATAACTGTATATTTCTAATAGTCATTTTATAACACACTATGTGAATAGATGAATAGATGAAGTGGTGTTTGTATAAGTGTGTTGATGCGTAAATGTAAGTATGATCCATTGTTTGCATAAATCAATAAGATGTTTTTTAAAGTGAATACAATGTGTGCTGGTGTGTAATGTAGAAATAGGCGTATAAGTATATTTGTTAGTGTTCTATTAATTATTCACTGCATATAACACTGAATCTATAGGTAAGTGATTAAATGTGTGTATAGATCTATGATTCACTGAGTGGGTGTTTAGAAATACTATTGGTGTGTCCATGGTTAGAAATAGGGCACTTTCTATTTTACAGTGAGTGAAAAATATTATACTAATGTGTGATGAGGTGTATTTCATTGTCACATGGATGATGTCATCAGTGATGTCATCAGTGATGTCACTGACCATGTCATGACTAATGTAATATGTGACATCATCAGCAGTGGATTGCGGGCGCGCAAGTTATAGTGAGAACAACTAACTATAATGGGGGAATTTCAATGGTTTTGTATGAGTAAAATGTCCAGCTAACTATAACTGGTGTAAAACCTATGGTTTTTTCAGTGAATATATATATGTGTCCCCTGGTACATTCCCACGGCAGCACAGCCTACAGGAAATGAGCGATGCCGAGCATTGAAGAAATTACAGTAAAACTACCAGATGGACTCGAGAAAACGTCTGTGGGCTCGCTGACTTTAAAGCGGAACTGCATTATTTATACCGAAACATTCATCCTTCAGACAACGCACCGAGTGTATGACGTAGCCAATCCATTATTCGAGCAAATGTACAAGCTCAGCGTTAAAGGTACTTCTACTCTGTCAGTGAATTCTTTAAAACATTGAATACTTCAAATTCACAGATTCATGAAATTCAAAGACTGTTATTGTCCCGTTTGTCCTTGTTTCTATATTTGTGTAACCAATAAATGATTATATCTCAAGCTTAACAAGCTGCAGTAGCCAAGGCCTCCAATCTCCAGTGTTTAGTGAAAAACTAATTATCTGAAGAGCTATAATGGTATTATTTCCAATGGTTATGTGATTAAGTATTGAGTCTCACGCTTTGCTCGGAGGGGAGACCTTGGAGTTCCATATTTCAAGTGGCAGAAATGTGGCAGCCACAGGAAGGTCCTTCTTTGGTGCTACATACTATATGCATAATTTAGTTTTCAGTGCAAATCAGATGGAAAACCCAGAAGTGATGATCACATTTACACACACCAATAGAGTGTAATAGCACTAATCAAGTTTACCACAGATTTTACGCATTTATTAGCATAGTTGGTACAGCCAGCCTTTTTTTCTATTGCAGGTTTTTAATGTAATGTAAAATTACTGCATTTGAGATAAGTGGCAATACAGCATTAGAACAATGTGGAAAGTGTGCTAAATATGGTGTAATCTCATTTGTGCTAAATATGTGGTAATTTCATTATTGCACATTTAACTCATTTCAGTGGACTCCAAATGCGACTTGCAGAGGCAAATTTGCGAAGGTGAGAGAGAGCAAGCTGCACTTGTGCAATGCATGTGTGTGATTCAGTGAGGTCTTGGTAGGAGCGGACAGTGGTGCACTGGTGGAACCCCCCTCAAAAATATGCTCATGCATACCCAGTACTTACATATGCATTCGTACCCAGCAGTCAAGAGATGGGAGGAGCATGACCAAGGTAGATTATTTTCTAGCTTTGTTATATTATGATTCATGGTCTTAAAATCTACAGCTGCAATGGCAAATTCTGAACGTTTTAATACAAACTCTGACCTTCTTCAGATTTCTTATTAATTCTGAGAGGATATGTGTACTTCCCAGAACCCAATTTTCCAAGTGTGGATCTATTCTAGTACTGAGATATGGAGGGCACAAATCTAACTTTGTACCGTGTAGTCTTCTCCATTATGCTTGCGGCCAAATGTTACATGGTATTAGAACATTGGAATGTTGGAAGCTCCATTGAAAACAATGGAGGAGCCCCGGGCTCATAATGGCTGGTATAAGTCCGGAGCTCCAACATTCCAATGCTTTTTTGTTCACAGCTCTGGCTGTGAACAAAGGCTTCAGGGAACCTGAGGGAATTTCAATCCCCTTGCACTCCCTAAAGCCTTTGTTTAATTTGTTAGAGCATACTGCCCTCTAGTGGCAGAATGTTCTAATAGCCTTATAGCCCTTCGTAACTGGGCTATACGGGCCAATAAAGTGCTGCTACCTTTTTAAAGTCCCTAGCCTTCGGCTCGAGCCTTTAACGCTGCAGTGGGCCTTTAATAGCTGGTATAGCCCACTACGTCGGGCTATAAGGCTCTATTAAAGATCTCTCCATCATGATGAAGAGGTGTCTGCTTCATTGTGATCTTTAGATGAGGAGCTGAGATTGCAGTGGACTTTCATACCATGTGTTGTTAGGGAGAGTGGGTGACGTGCAGCTGTGCAGGGTTTGGATCTGACAGATTTAAGGCAGTATTTGGAGTTTTAGGCTGCCTCTTGTTGAGTTTAGCTGTACCGAGAATCTATTCCATATCGGTGTGGCCAAACCTTTTGTTCACCGGCCACTTCACTAGGTTTTCAAGAATTTTGAAATGGAGGATGATTGTGCAGGTGTTCCCTGGGTAAACAGCGTTTTGATGGGAGCACAAGCTTGGCTGTGAGGTGGGGTGGCCGTTAAGTATGTAGTGTTTTTAAGAGATGAGGCCAGTCTTATGAGTGCAGCTCTGGTTGGTGTGTTGAACTGGTGAAACAAGTCCTTATTTTAGTACTTAATGATAAGTCTTGCTACGGAGCCTTGGACATATTACATATGATTGAGATCACTCCATTCCAAAACAGAGGGAGCTGCATTACCTAAGCGGTGAACAGCGTTTACAACGCAACTTTTACAACGAACTACCTTTACCACGCAACTTTTACAATGCAAGTCGTTACAACGACTTGCGCTGGGGGGCGCTCTAGGATAGGGAATAGTTTAATTTACTATCCAACAACTTCCCTACTATCCACGGGGACTGGAGTTGGAATAGTAAATTAAACTATTCACTATCCAGCGCCCCCCAACGCAAGTCGTTGAAACGACTTGCGTTGTAAAAGTTGCGTGGTAAAGGCATGCGTGCTAACGACATACATCCCCCTAAGCAGAAGGAGATGGGGGTTTGAGTGTTGTGGTGGGGATTTCTTTCCAAATGATTGGCTTTAGTTTGTGGAGAATTCTAATGAGACTAAAAGAGTGCTGGTGGTCCTGATGTTGTGGGGTCAGAAAGAAAGTGATAAGGATCAAACATTAAAAAGAAGCAACAGGGAAGACAGAGCAGCATTCCCTGCTACTCTGATGGAAAATGGCTTTTATTCTGGTGGACACTCCTACATGGGACATATGTAAGCTTTCTGTGATTTGGAGAGAAACTGTGTATGGTGTCTTCTTCTCAAGAAGGCCTCTGCACCACATTGTACCTAAAACGGCGACACTTCTTTGTGCTTCTGAGTCTTAGACTGTATAATGGACAAGCTGCCAATGCCCAACCAAAGTCATGCACCTCGCCCTCAAGAAGAAACTGGCAATACCCATACTCTCTGTTCAAGAGCTATGTCTAAATGAAATAGGATCATTTATCTTGTCTCATTCATTTTGTAGTTTAATTTCTACTCATTTCCTCAGATTTTCTGAAGCCAGGTAAAAGCTTTGCCAGAGCTTCATTGCTCACAGGAAACTGTACTTCATTCACCACATACATAATATTCTAATTTCTACCACTTTTGCTGACTTTTTCTGCCTTCACTTGCAACTCTCAACCCCCGCTATCCTTTCCAGGACAATGAAGCTGTTCATGGACCAGGAAGTCATAGGACCTCTCTCATTCTTCACACTCATCTACTTAGCAGAGTAAATAAATGCCATTAAGCACTGTAAAACCCAATTACTTAAGTTAGGAAAGCAGAATTTAACTAAATGACAAATCATCACCACTGTGAAAACTGCCTACATCGAGATGGGATAAAGCGGTCACTGGTCCAGCCTCTGAACACATATAGCTTCCTGGAGACCCAGAACCCATGGCACTGATGGGTGAAGCACAGGCCTATTGACTGTAAGGCATAATCAGGTCTGAGGAATTGATGATGGCCTGGCCAAGTCAATCTAGCTTGCAGAGTGCACTCTTCCACTAGCTGAAGGCCCAGTGGATCAGTCCCGGGCAACAGTCACAAACTATAAAATGAGTGATATGGACAGAGTAGCCAGCAGAGGATCAAGCCAATCACCTCTGAGGCACAAACAGGGCATCTGCAGCCTACTAATACCAATTCACCACCTACATCAAAAGCACAATCTGTACCAGCTGCTTCCATAAAGCAATTGCAGGAAATATAAAAAAGCTAGGCAGTGAGGATCATTAAATAGTCTTGAAGACTGTCATGAACATCTCTTTGATGGATCTACAACTACCTTCAGGTCAGAACCAAAGACAGTGGTCAAGTTAATGATGACCAGCAGATTGATCCACACTCACCACCAATTTCTAGCTACAAAGCTGTGGCATTGTCAAGTATATACACACACAATAAAGAAGGGGTGAGAGGTACAACCCTTCTGTTGTGTTCCCATTCAAATCTCTCAACACAAAAAAGTGAAAGTTATAGAATTATGTACGCGATAAAGGGGAACAGTTCTGCCCCTTTCTCCGGTCTCTTCCTTCTGGCTCTGCTTCCTTTTCATTTTTTGACATGCTGCTGCAAAGAACCATCCCCTCTAGGCCTCTGAGAGGTATTTCAAGTATCCTCACAGCTCCTCCACTTGTCCTTAGTTGCCCTGGCTCCTTGCTCGTGCCCTCATCTCAAAGCTGGAATCCCAGAGGAATCAAGGTGGTATGGACCATTGAGTGCAGCTCGGGTATTGGCCATGGGAGTGGGTATGGTCACTCATCACACTCCAGTGAACCAGGTATCGGGGGCGGCTCCTCCGCAATGACAGAGGAGCATTGCCGCGGTCGCTCAGAGCCAGCAGCTGAAAAAGAAAACAATATTTTAATATTGTTTTATTTTTCAGCTGCTGGCTGAGCCAGCATGTGCAGGGAGGGGTGTGCCAGGCCATGGGAGGAGGAGTGGTAGATGTGCATTTTAAGTGGGCATGTTAGTTTGGCCGGCCATCTGAAGCCAGGCAAATGACATGCACACTTAGCTTTCTGCAACCCAGCTGTATTGCACAGCCAGGTTGGAGAAACAGCACAGACTCCCTGTGCCTGTGCTAGCATTGATCCACCCTGTTCAAGCCAATCCCCACGCTGCTCTCATGCTTGAGAGCAGTGCAGGAATTGGATGGGTAGTCCGTGATGCTGTCCAAAGGACTGCTAGGACCAGGAAGTGGAAGCAGAGTAGCACAAGGCGGCCGGCAGTAGCAAGCACTTTTTTTAGTTATTTTTTTAATTATTAACCCAGTGCGCTCCCACCACACCCCACTCCACCCACCCTACCACTCTAGATCAGTGCCGGTTGCCACTGCAAGGGTGTCCGAGTACTTTACTGCAGCTTATTTAAAGAGAAATATGGCAGAGAAAGCACACCCTGCTATCCATCAGCCCACAGGTGTGCCTAGTTGGTGGGCTTGGCTTTTGGTTTTGGACACTTTTTACTTTTGAACAAAATGACTACCTATGATGAGAAAAGGGGCCTTACCTGGTGAGTACCTGCCAGTTGCCCCGAGGGTGGTGCGCCCGTGAGGGGTCATTTTGTTCTCACACTTTTTCATACTGGTTGTTTGTTCTTTGCTGTACTATGCAAATTATTGTTCCAGACATCTGGTTGTTCTCTGTTTGACTGTCTTTTTCAAACTCACAAGGAATTTCCCTAATTTTTATGTTAAGAAATTAGGACGGGATGCGGTAATACACCCAAATAATAAATTATTAAGTTTGGTGGTATAGCAGTAGAAATTGACAGTTGGTCTCTCTGCTGCTAATATACGTATACCGACACCTAACGTCCAAGGGACAGGGTTTTTTTTTATATTGATGGTTTATGAGTGGAGGGCAACCCTGGTACTCTGTTTTCCCTCTCGGCTCCTTTTTGGAATAAGAGGGCTTGGCTTACTAGACAATTTCAGAAAGGATGGGACTATCAGCTCTTCTTAAGGGTCTGAGAGGGGAGAGGAAAGAGACGGCAAATTGAATGCTCAGCCCAACTGCACTGGCACCACAGGGACTAACTGTCCTTGGTCCCTGGTGCCATAAACTCCACGTATTATGGCCTTGTACTGAACATCTGGAGGGTGCTTGTCCACAAAGGCACGACGAGCAGATGCCCATAGACTCCGGCTGGCTGCGTTTCCCCACAAAAAGTTCCTACTATCCAAGCAGAAACAGTGCTTTAACCCCTTCCATGCTCGTGACGGAACCGCTCCGTCACATGCCTCGGGTGGGCTGTGCTGGTGACGGAGCGGTTCCGTCACGGGCATGTGAGCGCCGCGCGCCCCCACCCCCCCAGAGCGCTGAGGCGGAATCGCCGCCGCAGCCAAGGGGTTAAAGGGGCCGGTACTGTCCGGTTCGGAGTACCTGCACTTTTTTTATTTTGAGAAGGAGAGTACCTGCACTTCTCAAGAGAGACTCAATACCTTTAATTGTTGAGTACCAGCACTTCTCAGAAACAAGCAGGTACTTTGATACAGAGTACCTGCACTTCTATTTTTCCATTTCAAGCACTGAGCAGAACTAGAACTGCCTTCTTGTCCAAAACTTCACTTTTTTTTTTTTAGTTCCACCACATGGTGAGGCTGGCACAGGACTGCACATCCTCGCCTCGCGCGCTGGGGCTCTCCGGAGGGCTCAGCTTTGCTTAGCATTTTCTCACCTGACTGCTTCTTGCTTTTTAATTGCAACCCTGCTGGCCCCGCCACTAAACAGAGGCTCTTTATAAAGTGTGGCGAAGCTCATCCATAAAAGATTTACACAGCGTGCATTAAACTGTCTGCTGGCATTCGCAACGCCTGGCTAGCTGCGCCTGCTCTCGCAGGGCAGGACTCGGCGCCAACCCGCTCATCCCTCGCGAGGCCGCTCTCTGTGGGATTTCCCTCACCCTGACCCCTGCAGGGGAAGGACCACCGCCTTCCCGGCGGCCCCCTGCTGCCCGAGCGCACCCTTTGCTCTTGCACCTGCACGGGTAGATCGAGGCGAGCCAAAAAACGCCCGCTGTTTGTGCTTTAGTTTATAATGAGGCTTCCTCGCTGCCTGTCACACAGACTACTTCTCGCTGCGGGATCTGTGAGAAAACAAACACTGTTTTATCCTAATTGGCTGACCTCGGCCTGTCAGCCAGCGAGGAAAGGGCGGCAAAGTTGGCTTACTGTATCTTTTCTGCCTCTTCCAGGGCCTTGTTTAAAGTACAAGCATCTCTGTCTCTATGGCGCCCAAAGTGCACGGCCTGTTGGGAAATGTCATGGGCTGGAGCCCGAAGGGAGGGAAAAACAGACACAGCAGCCAAAGTAAAACAGTCCTTAAGATTCTGTGCAACGCAAACCCGTATACGAGATGAAACTCAAAATGGCCGAAACCTTTGTATCAAAGGCAGTGCTTTCAATGGGCCAATACTGTCCGGTACTGAGTCCCGGCATTTTTTTTATTTTGAGAGGGAGAGGACCAGTACTCAAGAGTGACGTCATACTTTTAATTGGAGAGGACTGGCACTTCTCAGAAACAAGGAGGTACTCTAGCAGTGCACAAGTCGCAAAAAAAGAAGTGGGGGGACGCTGACGTCACAACAGGAAGAGACGGCACGAAAGGTGGCTTGCATTTATTTGCATTTTATAGTTATCAAGCTCCCGGTAAAATAAGTGGGGGGGGACGCCGTCCACCCGCGTGGTGTCCCGACTCGAGCCCTGTACTCTAGTAAAGGGTACTTGCACTTCTGTTTTTAGGTCGAGCATTCGAGAACTCTTGTATATACTTTAGTATATAATTATTATATACTTATATGTGTATGCACTTTGTGGGCTCAGGAGATCAGCCCTGGGACTTGTCTGCTTCTGCTTAGGGACTATTTTTTTGTTCAACTGCCTCTATTTAACTGTCTTGATAGAAAACGACCAGCAGAGGTCAGTAAATTACCAGAATTTCATTCTGCTGAGAAACTTTCAGTTTTTTCTTTTTCTGGCATCTGCCTCTATTTAACTTTCTTGATAGAAAACGACCAGCAGAGGTCAGTAAAATACCAGAATCACTTTAGCATTCTCTAGATTCCAGTCCATAGAAATCGTCTTCTAGAGCATCCGTAGACAATAATAATTTTTTCAAATCTTGCATTTTCACTGATATGACCACCAAAGGCCCTGATTTTATATTAAAAACAGAGCTTTGGACTATACCATTTCCAGGTGAAAGGCAATGTTTCTCTCTATGTGGTCTCCTACCTGGCGTGTCATGCAGTTTGGTACTTACTTTACCTCCCTGTTAGAGAACAGTAGATGTTTCAGCACCCAGGCTAATGTGCTGTATAGCTAAATACATAAGGTCCCAAAGGCGAGATCGATTGCATTGCAAATGCTTATTTCCATTTCAAGCACTGACCATAGAACACAAAGCTCCCGGATGTAAAACTGTGACATCATTGGCAGATTGTAACAGCACAAGACTTACCTAAGCCAAGGTATGAAGGAACAGGATACCCATTCCCCACCAGACTGTGACACTTTTAAAGATATATGAAACAGGAGATAAACTGCCCAGTAAATGGCACCAAGTGACAATATAAATAACAAGGGCCAAGAGGTAAAACTGCAAAGTACCTGACACTATGTGACACTTTAAAACCCACCGAGGTGCCGAAACAAAGCTGCATGATTCCTGGTACCGAGTGACAGCCTAAGACACTCAAATCCCAGAGATAAACCTGCAGAATACCTAGCAGCATGTGACAACATAAGAAAACAAAGACGCCCAGAGATACAGCTGAAAATAGTTGGCAGGATGTGACACTTTAAATCACCCAAAAGTCCATAGATACAGCTGCAGAATAGCTGGAGTGGCGTGACAGCCTGTCAGCATAATAAACTCAACAGCATATGAATAAAACTGCAGAAGGCATGGCAGCATGTGACAGCATAAAACAAACACAAAGAGAAATACACAGGAAGCTGACTTTGGCCAGGTCTTACAACTTTATTGTGTGTATTAGCCCAATGAAATATGTTTGTGATGCCCTTGCTGCTTATATATATATATATATATATATATATATATATATATATATATATATATATATATATATATATATATATATATATCCAAAAGCAATGCCTGCTGTAGTGAGAACCTCTCAGACAGGTGAGTAATTTGCCAAAACTTCTTTAATGCAGGATGCAGCGAGGGCAATGCTACCAGCACAGGAGTATAGTCCGGATTGAGCCGACTATATATATATATATAAAAATACATTTTCTGTATGGAATGTGAATGGATAAAGCCCAGCTTTGGTAGTACTCTCTGTAGGATCTTCCCCAGCCCAGGTACTCGCAAATGACTACACCATACAAGGAGCTTAGTATAAAACGTCTTTATTCTTCTGCGTGTAACCGCAAATTCAACATTCTAAACCTGCATTCACTTCTCTACGGTCTAATGCTTACGTCACAGTTCTTCGGAGTCCATCAGGAGTCACAAGTGTTCCGTCATTACAAACTCATACAACATTACATCTCCCCCTCTGTTAAATAAAAAAGTAAAACATTTTACAAATATATACACAATCATAGCTCTTCAGTGAACCTACGTGGCGATTTGATCACACGTCCTGACCGTACCTTTGGAAACTGGGGACAGGCTATAGAAGTGTCCATCCTTGGGGATGTAGAAGCAGCAACAGTGAGGGGGTCTTTATGTGTCCTTTCAGACCCAGTATTGACATCAGTGCCTAACGAGCTATGAGCCACATGCCGGAAATGCAAAAAATCTTGCGGAAATGGACTTCCCAGGATGTTGGGCAGTCACCATGTGTCCTTTGCTGGTTACAACATGAAATGGTTCAGCATTGAAAGGAACAATCAGACTTTCATTTTCTATGCTGACGAACAAGCACTCAATCTCCTCTAGTGAACTTAACGTCTTTTGCATGTCAATGCTGATCGGCAGAGGCCTTTATTTTCCTCTTACAATCCAAGTCTTTCATGAGGGTTTCTTCTTCTCTATTTGATCTTCTGTTGGTCCATTGGGGTGACTTGGTCGTCATGGCTCTCTTGAGCATCAAACCTGCCGGGCTTTCACCTGTGGTCAAGTGAGTGGCGAACGGTAAGCTCAAAGAGTCGAATTTAAGACAATCTCAAGGTTGAGCTTTTCTGGTACAGCATGCTGGACAGCTTTCTTAGGAGTCGCTCGACAAGGCCATTGGCCTGGGGTGATAGTGGTGTGCTCTTCTGATGATTCACATTAAGGTGACTGAGAAAGTCTCTGAATTCTCAGCTGTTGAAAGGTGGGTCATCTTCAGATTTTAAGATCAGAGGAGCACCCCATATTACAAATATGAAGCCTAATCTCTCGATGACTCTCTTGAGTGATAGATGAGAGATTTTCTGACAATGGAAAATTGGAGTATTCATCAACTATCACCATCAGGTGATGTCTGTTGTCAAGAGAACCAAAGAAGTCAAGAGCAATTCTATCCCATGCGTGCGCTGGCAACTCTGAGGCGTTTGAGGTATATTGAGTGGTTTTCAATGACAGGCAGTTGCATTGATGACAGACCTGCAGTTCTCTATCAACTCTCTCATCGAGATGTAGAAACCAGACTCAGAAAGCTCGATTGGTGGCAACAATTCCAAAATGTCCTTCATAAGCCACTTCAATTATCTGTTGTTCCAGACAGTTAGACCTGGCATCTTTTGGTGTGTATCCCCAGTCTTTTTGCCCTCTGACATCCTGGTTTTGATATGTTTTTGCTGGTTTAGTGTTTCTGCGCACTTTCTCATTGCTGATCAGTGTTAAAGTGCAAGTGCTCCCACTGTAAATTATGTTATGGATTGGTGTTTCCATGATTTGCATGTTTGATTTACTGGCAAGTGACTAGTAAAGTACACTGAGAGCGCCAGGGCCTGTAAATCAAATGCGACCAGTGGGCCTGCAGCACTAATTGTGCCATCCACAGAGGTAGTCCCGTAAAGGTATCTCAGGTTTGCCACTACAGTGTCTGCTCACAGTTTTTACTGCCATGTCGACTTGGCAAGGACACCCACTTGTCAAACCCTAACCTCCCATTTTATTACACTAAAGTCACCCATAAGGTAGGCCCTGGGCACCCCTATGGGCATGAAGTGGTGAATGTGAAAGGTAAGACATGTACTGGTGATTGTGTCATGTCCTGATAGTGAAATACAGTCTATTTCAATTTTCACTATTGAAAGGTGATCTGTCCCATAGGATAGAATGGGAGATACTTTGTAACATATTACAAGTATAACTTCCTATTGGTACAAGATGGAGAAATGGAGTTTAGTATGCCTGAACTCAGCATGTAAAAATGCATCTTTCAGTAAAGATGATTTTTTTGTTGTGTGTTCCAAAATCCCACTTTTATAAGTGGTTTTTTTCTTTCTTAGATATCCTATGGGCCTGTGATGGGTTGTGGATTGAGTGACAAGGCCTAGGGATGTGCGTTCTCTTCAGACAGCCACTGAGGGGGTTGAGGTGTGTCCTGCCTCTCCTGGATGTGTCAGGGCTGGGCTGAATAGACCTGGACTGCATTTACAGTAGTGGGAGGAGATTTCCTTGCACCTGAATAGGCCTGGTCTGCCTTGGACAACGTAGTCTTTAACTCCTGCCAGGAAGCTAGTCCAGAAAGGACTGAACCGGTTTGGACTGAGCACAGATACTTTCTGCCACAAGAGCACAAAGAGAAATGAGGTATAAATATTGGGGCCTAGACCCCAGGATTTTAGAATTCTTTTGGACGAAGAAGACTGCCAAGAAGAAGAGCTGGAGAAGCTGTGAGGAGGAACTACGACTTTGCTGTGTGCTTTGCTGTGTTGGCCTAAAATGGCTGCTTCTGTCTTGGGCAGTGAAAGGACTGGACTGAACTTTCAGCAACTTCTTTGTGTGAGATAATTCGAGGGCTTGAGGTCGAGCTTGCCCCCTGTTCAAGAAGTCTCAGGAACAGCAAAGACTTCAACTTCATCCTCTATCAGCACTGGGAACTGTGTGTTTTATGCTGCAACAGAAGAAAAGGTAACCCAACACCATCAATGACGACGCTGCTGACTCAGTGTTCTGAAGGCACCGAACGGGGCACCGCCGCACATCGCACCACATTGCTGGTCTTACCAACATTGCCGTTCAACACTGCCACTGAGTTGCTGTTTGCACCGTGACCTGTGAGCACCGCATTTCGCACCGTCTCACTTCACAACGCCGCCCTGGTATCCCCAATGACGCTGCCTCATGCCAATATTGATGCCGCTGCTTGCACTGTGGTTAGAGGGCACCGCTCGTAAATTACAGGCCGCACTGCCCTCATCCCGCAGCGCAGACTTGGCCTACCGACACTATTGACTCCAGTTCATCAGCCCACAATAGCACTTCAGAAAAGATGACGAGGCTGATTGCACTGTGACCTGCCAGCACCACGTTGAGCACTGCATCACTTCACACCGCAGCCGTGGTCTCACCGACACTGCTGGACGGCCGTTACCGAGCTTCTGCCTGCACCGCGACCTGAGGGCTGCGGATGCTGCACCACTGCACTTCGCACAGAAGCCCCATCGCCTGCAAACGCCAGCACTCTTGACTTCAACAACGAGGAGTTCGATCTGCAACGCATGTGACTTCAAGGGCCTGACAACTCCTGCACCGACTTCCGGTACAGACGCCTGCTGATCCTGGCTCTTCGGAGCTCAACAAGAGGTCATCGATGTCCTGCATTTCTAAAGGTACTGTTTTGGGGGTCTTTTCGACACTGTAGCTGACCTGCGATGCCGCAGTTAGCCAGAACGGTTTGAGTTTGTTGTTCACGATACCGTGGTAGTCCCAGACAGAGCTACCAACTTCAAGGAACTGTACTTTAAGTCTATTTTTGATTATCACGATTTCTGAGAACTGTATGGTGGATGTTTATCATTTTTGGTCTTGTTTTGCACAGAAAAAATATTGGTTTTTTTCCAAAACTGGTGTGTTGTCCTTTTGTAGTGTTTCAACTGTATTAGTGTTGGTTATGTGCAAATGCTTTACACACCACCTCTGAGATAAGCCTGACTGCTTGTGCCAAGCTACCAAGGAGGTGAGCTGGGGTTATTACAGTAGTGTATCCCCCTTATCTCACTAGGAAGAAGGGTCCCTACTTGGACAGAGTAACAACCTGCCAACTAGAGACCCCCATTTTTAACACAGATTCTCCGGAATGACAATTCTTGAACCTCTTAGAAAAATGCCTTCCTGACTAACAGACACTTCATCTTTGACAATTTTAAACTTCTAATTTTCACTTTCACTGGTAAGGGCTAGATGATGCTAGTAGCGAGTTTGATGTGTACTAAAGTCTTTCAGTTTTAGCATGCCACTGTCTTAACTCATGACATTGACAATTTGTTCCAACAAAATGCCAGCTGGAGTGCTTGATTTCACTATGACATTAATGTAGATTTCAGCTGTATTAGAATGGGTGCCAGGGCACTGTAAACACACTCATGAAAAGTAGTCTGCAGGGTTCTGATCTTTACCTAGACGATGCACGATGGTGTAGTTGAACTCTTGCAATCACAGACCCCAAAGTTCAGTGCAAGGAGGCATTTTTCCCTTTGGTTTGCTGAAGACAGCCAATAATGCTTGATGATCTGTCATAAGTGTGAAGGGCTTACCATACAAGAATATATGGAAATGTTCACAAGCCCACACCGCTGCTCAGCTTTCTTTCTTAGCTTGTGAATAAGCACGTTGAGTTTGGTACAAACTTCGACTTGTATAGGCCACACTACGTCTTTGAGCGTTTGGGTGTCCCCTGTGCTGTGGAAAGATGATGCCTAACCTGACAGGGCTAGCGTCAACAACAACAACCTCAGTATGAAGCTTTGGATCAAAGTATGCCATTTCAGTAATGTTCTCAATAGCATGTTTGATTTTCTGGAAACTTTGCTTGCAAGAAACATTCTTTTACGTCAAGTCTCTTAATGGCGCACTGACAGTGGCAAAGTCTTGTCTTTTATGGATCTAAAACAAAAGCTAGCCATGCCAAGGAATGAACGCAACATGGAAACATCTTTTGGGTGACTGGCCATTGACAGCACTTGTACTTTAGTTGGATCGGGTATCATGCCCCTTCAGAAAAGACATGGCCAACGAATTTTAATTTTGTCTTATGGAAGTCACATTTCTCTGTATTCAAAGTTGAACTGGCATCAGTGAGCAAGTTACACACTTGCATGAGAGCTTTGTTGTGCTACTTCTGTGTAGCTCCAAAAACTGATATCCCATCACTATAACTGAAAGCATTCATGACAAGCTGTATGATTTGTCGAATGACATCTTGAAATAGCTCTGCTGCTTATGGCACACTAAAACCTAATCTTTTGTAATGCAATACACCAACATATGTAGAAAAAGTTGTAATGTACCTGCAATTCTCCTCGTGATGATATCCTTTATTCAGATCAAGGTGAGGAAATACCTTTGAACGATTCAATTGTGTTATGACGTCAGCAATGTTCAGACTTGGATGTTGATCACTTTTAATTGTCTTGTTTGCTTGATGCGTACAGCTCCTTTACTGTCCTCTTTGTATACTACTGCTACTATGGGAGAAACCCATAGAGTTGGACCAGTGGAACGCTTTGTCAACAGATTCCTGTAAGTGAAGGCAATTCATCTGTATGTTTGAGCAATAGGACGGACGTTCTCATTAATGTGTAATTGGACTTTCACAGTCTTGAGTTTTCCCAACCCACAAAACAACAAAGGTAATTGACTTACTAGTTCATGATGAGCATTAATGCTATAGTTCACAGATAGCAGTCCCATATCAGCAGCTGTGCTGAAGTTGAGCAAACAGATGCTTGATGCCATACCCTGAAGTACATGAATCAATGTTTCATCTTTTGTTTTCTTGTGTTTCATTATTGCTACAAATGAACCTTGACTTTTTAGCGGCATCGACGCAGCCAAGCTATATAATTTAGTTTTCAATGGTGTAAGTCGGGGTGATGGAGACAGTTCATTATATTTCTCCTAAGTCATAATATTTATTGATGAACCACTATCAATAAATGAAAGGTATTGAACAGCCGTTGACTTTTAATGTGATTTTCAGACAATGGTTTAATGACTTTGGTGCTTTGCCATGTCGACTTTTCTCACCCTGTATTTTTCTGCACAAGTGTCCAGTCCAACATAGGCACATTTCTCTGAGGTAAACATTGATATGGCACAACCATCTTCTTCTCTTTCATTTGACTTTGATACTGAAGAACTGTCTGATGAAGATTTAGATGGGGATCGACAATGTTTGGTGTCAAGTTACCTGTGCTGATGATGTCGCTTGCCATATGGGCATGCATCGAACGTCGCTTCTGGAATGTTCGGGTGACTATTTTGCCTTAGCACTATGATGCACTTACTTTTTTCTTCGCCTTGAAAGCAAAACAAAATAGTTATCCTTTCCACAGCCTTTGCAGATTTGCCCATTGGCAGTAGATTTACCTTCGCGTGGACAAGAACATCCACACTTAAAGCACAACTTCTTTTTAGTGGAGAATCACTCTGCGTCCCTCTGCCTTGTGCTTAGGCTTACTTTTCACATTCATGACTGACTTACTTTGGACACCTCCAGCCTCCATGTCTGCAGCTTGTTGATCAGCATGCTCTTCAGTTCTGGCAGCCATGAGAATTCGCTCCAGACAGAGTTTCTCTCAGCATTCGTCGTCTGAACGAGTCTGACAAGCATCCGTCAATCACTCTGAGGCATATGGCTTCCTCCTCATTAAATTAATTACACTCACCGTGTTTATTGAGCGTATCCAGTTTCTCGACAAATTTGTCGATGGTCTCACTAGCTTTCTGTCATTCTTGACTAAAGATATACCTTTCATAATCTACATTTGACATTTGGTTGAACTTGAGATTCAAAGGTGCTTTGATCTGATTTAACTGTATGTAATATCGTCAGCTCGCAACATTTTCTTAATACCTTCTTTTACACTTCACCAGTAAGATTCTTGATGATCTGTTTGTTATCGGTTTTCTCTATCGCATCAGTATCAGACCCTTTTCCTACATCGCGTGGCACTCGACAGGGCTGCCCTCTGTCGCCGTTGCTCTTTATAGTGGCTATGGACCCTTTGGTCAGACAACTGCAGGAGAAACATATGCATCGGTGACTGTGGTTCAGCCCTGGCCCGCTGCTCCAATTCATGTATGCAGACGACATATTGCTTTTTATCAGGAACCCCAGTGACAACCTGCAACCCCTTATTGATGAAATTAGTCATTTCCATGAAATGCCCGGAGTGCGGGTCAACTGCGACAAGTCCGTGCTTTTTCCCCTTACAGAAGCGACTACCCCTGTCGCCGGCCCCTCCCCTCTCCGATGGGCTCCAGACACTACAAAGTATTTGGGAATTACGCTCCACAGACATAAGGAACAAATAATTTGCGGTGGACTTCTACACTTTAAATTTGTCCATAGATACTATATCACACCTGTGGCAGTGGCTACATAGGACTCCTCCAAATCGTCTCAATCTCCTAAGTGTCATTCACTGGATGCTGATTTTGCCAATATGACCTGGAACTGTCCGGGCAGCTCCACCTACTGGCACTCGGTATTCCAGATGTTATCCAACATTGCATTGATTAGGACCTCACCAAAAATGGCCCTGTTGGAAATTGTCTCTGATGTCTCTGCCTCCTACCGCAAATTCACAGCAATTGCATTATTGTTAGCCAAATGGGAAATTGCAATACACTCGGGGTCCCGGCAATACCCCACAAAAGAAGCCTGGCTGTGCAGCAAGACGTGCTGTGACATAAGCAATCGCAATGGAGCGCACACCGCTAGCCCCTCCTCCGGATCGCCCTCGGGAATCTGGTACATGGAGTTCTTGAGTGGTTCACCCCAGTGGGTGCAAGTAGGTACTTGTAGAACTGATGATCTCTAGACCCGATACATGTCCCGGGTTTTTGGATATCGCCCGAGACATGGCTCGGGTTTCGGGATAATTTCCCTCATCAGTAGAGAAAATAGTTAGGGGTGGAAGAGAAGGCCGCCAAACAACCGTCAAAGGCCTCGATGCCAGAACCGGCACGCAGGTGCGTCGTCCAGGAGCCCGTCGACTCAAAGCTCAAGGGAGCCAATTTGTATAAGCAATCGCAATGGAGCGCACACCGCTAGCCCCTCCTCCGGATCGCCCCTCGGGAATCTGGTACATGGAGTTCTTGAGTGGTTCACCCCAGTGGGTGCAAGTAGGTACTTGTAGAACTGATGATCTCTAGACCCGATACATGTCCCGGGTTTTTGGTTATCGCCCGAGACATGGCTCCGGTTTTGGGATAACTTCCCTCATCAGTAGAGAAAATAGTTAGGGGTGGAAGAGAAGGCCGCCAAACAACCGTCAAAGGCCTCGATGCCAGAACCGGCACGCAGGTGCGTCGTCCAGGAGCCCGTCGACTCAAAGCTCAAGGGAGCCAATTTGTATAAGTAATCGCAACGGAGCGCACACCGCTAGCCCCTCCTCCGGATCGCCCCTCGGGAATCTGGTACATGGAGTTCTTGAGTGGCTCACCCCAGTGGGTGCAAGTAGGTACTTGTAGAACTGATGATCTCTAGACCCGATACATGTCCCGGGTTTTTGGATATCGCCCGAGACATGGCTCGGGTTTCGGGATAACTTCCCTCATCAGTAGAGAAAATAGTTAGGGGTGGAAGAGAAGGCCGCCAAACAACCGTCAAAGGCCTCGATGCCAGAACCGGCACGCAGGTGCGTCGTCCAGGAGCCCGTCGACTCAAAGCTCAAGGGAGCCAATTTGTATAAGCAATCGCAATGGAGCACACACCGCTAGCCCCTCCTCTGGATCGCCCCTCGGAAATCTGGTACATGGAGTTCTTGAGTGGTTCACCCCAGTGGGTGCAAGTAGGTACTTGTAGAACTGATGATCTCTAGACCCGATACATGTCTCGGGTTTTTTGATATCGCCCGAAACATGGCTCGGGTTTCGGGATAACTTCCCTCATCAGTAGAGAAAATAGTTAGGGGTGGAAGAGAAGGCCGCCAAACAACCGTCAAAGGCCTCGATGCCAGAACCGGCACGCAGGTGCGTCGTCCAGGAGCCCGTCGACTCAAAGCTCAAGGGAGCCAATTTGTATAGGCAATCGCAATAGAGCGCACACCGCTAGCCCCTCCTCCGGATCGCCCCTCGGGAATCTGGCACATGGAGTTCTTGAGAGGTTCACCCCAGTGGGTGCAAGTAGGTACTTGTAGAACTGATGATCTCTAGACCCGATACATGTCCCGGGTTTTTGGATATCGCCCGAGACATGGCTCGGGTTTCGGAATAACTTCCCTCATCAGTAGAGAAAATAGTTAGGGGTGGAAGAGAAGGCCGCCAAACAACCGTCAAAGGCCTCGATGCCAGAACCGGCACGCAGGTGCGTCGTCCAGGAGCCCGTCGACTCAAAGCTCATGGGAGCCAATTTGTATAAGCAATCGCAATAGAGCGCACACCGCTAGCCCCTCCTCCGGATCGCCCCTCGGGAATCTGCTACATGGAGTTCTTGAGTGGTTCACCCCAGTGGGTGCAAGTAGGTACTTGTAGAACTGATGATCTCTAGACCCGATACATGTCCCGGGTTTTTGGATATCGCCCCAGACATGGCTCGGGTTTCGGGATAACTTCCCTCATCAGTAGAGAAAATAGTTAGGGGTGGAAGAGAAGGCCGCCAAACAACCGTCAAAGGCCTCGATGCCAGAACCGGCACGCAGGTGCGTCGTCCAGGAGCCCGTCGACTCAAAGCTCAAGGGAGCCAATTTGTATAAGCAATCGCAATGGAGCGCACACCGCTAGCCCCTCCTCCGGATCGCCCCTCGGGAATCTGGTACATGGAGTTCTTGAGTGGTTCACCCCAGTGGGTGCAAGTAGGTACTTGTAGAACTGATGATCTCTAGACCCGATACATGTCCCGGGATTTTGGATATCCTCCCGAGACATGGCTCGGGTTTCGGGATAACTTCCCGACGTGCTGTGACATGCAGTCTGAGATTTATGCCACTCTGCACCCCCATACCCCGTCCAAAGGATATTTGGCTCATATATTGTACATATTTGCTCACTCTACAACAAGGGTTTTGCCCTCACTCCTTACACAAACCATACAGAGCGAAATTTCATGAACAGCATATACATATGTTTTTTTCAGTGTTGCACTATCTGGTTTCATGCATCCCCTCCCACTACCCGTTGAAAATTGCAATGATATCTCTTAGGGACGCAGATTGCGAGTGCGTTTGTGGCTATTCTCCCTCTTCTCTGACGTGCTCTCCACCCCTCCTGTCTCCTTCCCTTATCTCCTTTTGTTGAAGTGTTACATATTGCTTTCTGCATTGATAGCCATTCCTCTATCGTCTTTCATACTATGGGTACAATGATTTAACATTTCGCTATTGTTCTGATGTCTTCCCACATAGCCATGAATAACCATCCGCTGTATCCACATCAGCAATAATTGTGGCCGGGCTCACTGCATTGTTCATGTTCCCTTATATTTAGCATACTAGGCTCCTCTTTACAGCTTTGTATGTTTGTATTGTTTTATAAATTATAAAAATCAATAAAAAAAACATATATTTGTATCCAAGCTGTCCATCGGTCACCAATCAACTTTTTGACGATATCAAATGGTGGTGGAGGTTTCAAGAAGGCGGAGGCATTGTAACAATTGGTGAAACTTCTAGGTGTGGAGAGAAGAGTTCTTTCTGACCCTGCTTGGGATCTTGTTTATGCAAACCATCTCTAAGGCCTTGCAACGTGCTGGCGTCTGGGTCATCTTTACTAATGACAGGCTACGTGACCTCTTTCTTGGTGTCCGTAGGAAAAGCAAACTTTTGCGATTCCAATTGCCATTCTCAGTTTTCGGAACTTCACAGAACCATGGAGCGCAGGAAAACAGAACCTCAGTGAATAGTGGTGTACCAACCTACCACATCAGTACCCAAAATCCCAAACCGACTAGCTTTAGTATATCATGTGTTCTCCTCCAAATATCACAGAGCTACAAATGATTAGACAACCCAGAACACAAAACTACCGACTCTCTCAGGAATCACGGGAGCAAGACGTTCTCTTTCGCTCACTCATACTTGTCCACAATGAGAATAGGCAGAGTCACTGAAATAGTTCAAAATGTTTATTTTAACTATCGTGCTCTACAATACTGCGTCTTTCAAAAAAGAAGTTAAAGCCCTACTGATGAATATTTTCCTGAACTAGATTTCACAAACTCCTCCTTCTCGTCTACATTATGATGCATCCTCTTCACCATAGGTTTTAAATTCCTATCTACGCTCTTGTATATTGCCTTGTCGGCCTTTCTCTGTATGGGTCTACTTCCCCCAGCTTGGCGTTGTGACATCCTGTTTCACTCTTGAACGTGTTGTTGTATTTTCCTATCAGTTTCCCCTCCCTGACCATTTGTAAAGCGCTCTGATATCCTCCTGGGTCATGTTCATGCTATATAAAACTCTATAAATAAAATAAAGAATAATAAAGTAGCGGGAGCTCAACACGTTTAGCCATCCAGCCAAGAGGATTTCCTTTTACACAAAGGGCATCTTTTCCCCAATCTACTGCACAACGTGTGTGCTTCTTACAAACAAGTGTTTATTTCAGGTTAGGGGATAAAAGCACATTTTCAATTGAAGAAGCTGGTGTACCCACCACTTGCTGATGTATATTGATCGGCTGTTCAAAGATGGATCATCTCATCAATTAGACCAAAATAAGCTCCTCAGGGAAGAGAGAGTCCTAGCCAATCACACCAGTGGATTGTTGAAAGCAGCACTGAAGACTACGGTGCCAATATGAGTGGTCTAGACCATCTGCTCTAAAATTCAAATGTTTGTCTTTCTGTTTCTGCCTATTTAATATAAAACATTATATGCTCAGTGGGGGGAATGTCTTTATAAGCCTCCACCCCTTAGGTCTTAAGCCATACCTGCTACATTATCTCTCTGGTGGGCATTTATTGTATATATGTGTATGGTAAAATAGATACACATGCAGTGTGCTTCCTAGTATGGTTTGATGTACATGTTTCCTCCCCATCATACCCAGGTTTCTGGAATCTGGTCTCAGGCAGATTCCCTACATTGGACTGTTGTGTGTACAGAAACACATGCTCAAGATGCTACTGATACATTAAAAATATTTTCTCTTAAGTGCTCTACACCTCTTTTCAGCCAAAACTTTTATCCAAATATAGAAAACATATAATCCAGTCCCTGCACAATGTATGTGTACTGAAACAGCTGTTCGAGGTTACTTTCCCATCCCTGAGTGACCACATATGTGAGCTAGAAGCAACAAGCGTGGGAGTGTGAAGTTAAATAAACTTGAGCGTGCACAATTTTTACACATTGCTCCTCTTACAACACCCACACAAACCACAGTAAAATTAGGTGATTAATAGTGTGTGATCCCTGGTAACAAGTGCAAACATCGCACGCTATTAAAGAAAGGAACTCGGCCTTTCAGTTGGGAAAAAATAAAAATCCAATTACTTCCTCAAAAAAGCTACCATGTCTTACTTGATATACTTCTGTAAAGTTTTTATCACACTTGTACGTGGCTTTTTTTTCTAATCACGCACCCCTTCTTCTGATCTTCAGGAAAGAATCCAAGACCTATTTCTACTCATTGTACCTCTCAGATCATTGACGCCCTGGAAAACTGCTTTAAAAAATAAAACACAAAGGGCCAGATGTAGGTAATTCTATTTTACTGATTCATAAATACCGAATTTTACTGATTCGGTATTTATGAATCGGTAAAATAGAAGGGGGGAGATTTAGGTAAATTCGGTAATTGAATTACCGAATCTGTAAAAATCGGTATTTACCGAATCGGTAAATACCGATTCGGTAATGCCCATTGATTCCTATGGGCCTTGAAGCCCATAGGAATCAATGGGCATTACCGAATCGGTATTTACCGATTCGGTAAATACCGATTTTTGCAAGGGTGCAGGGGGTGTTACTTTGACACCCTCTAGCACCCCGAATACAGGCATGTGTGCCATGTGGCACACAGACATGCCCTAAGGGCATGTCTGTCTGTCACATGGCATAGGTGTGCATGCACACATGTGCATGCACACCTGGATTCGGTATTTTACCACCCAATTGAATTGGGTGGTAAAATACCGAATCGGTAAGGCCTTTGGGACTCGGAAGAGTCCCACCTACATTTGGATTTACCGAATCGGTAAAATTACCGATTCGGTATTTTACAGAATATTCGGTAAATTTACTGATTCTGTAAAATAAATGCAGCTACATGCCAATTCTTAAATACCGGTCGGTAACGGCCAAAATCGGCCGTTACCGACCGGTATTTAGGCTCCTACATCTGGCCCAAAGTATTAAGAGAAGCACCGGGCTGCTATTTACTTGACTCAGCACTACCATTAAATGCTTATTAAATAAACAGATAGGCATTTATTTAAAGGTTGATTGAAGTCAAAGAAAGGAAGTAACTAGGGTGTTCTGCACCACTTAACTTTAGGAAAACCTTTCTTTTTAAAGACCTCTTGTAGGAAATGTGTAAACATATGATAAAGTCTCTTCAAAATTCAAAACGTGCACTTCATTAACATACAGAAGTGTTTCACCTTAGTACACCAGATTATATCAGTGCACTGAGAAGTATTGTTTTAAGTGATAGTTGTCACACATGAATTTAGAAACATTCATGCTTCTCCTCCACCCTGACAACCTGCAAATAGTGAACTATAAGCCAAGCCAGTTGTTATGTGTATCCCTTGGGCAGCCAGGATCAACATTATGGTTTATTAAATGAACAGCAGGCGAAGGGTTTGTACTGTGCGCATCCTGAAGTCCTGTATTACAAGGACCTCTTAAATGTGATGATGAAGAAAAAGGAGGAAAGTGAAATAAAACTATTTCCTAGGATCACACAATGTGGCCAAGTGGGGAAGCCGGGATTCATCTGAGTTTTTCTGGCTTTACATTGTGCAATTTAGCCACTAGATGTACATGCTTTGCTTCCCCTACACCCCTCCTCTCCTTTCTCCGATCCCCCTTCCTGGTCCATCACCACCCAGCTGGAATAAATGTGGCACTCAGGCACACCACATACCGAATGTTTTTGCCCCGGGGACAAATGTTTGCAAGTACCCATGGCTTTAAACATATGTTTATATTCTACATTCAATGACTGTTGTATAGTCTGTAAAGTGCAATGAAAAGCTTTGATGGTGCAATTTACAATTTGAAATCTGTTTGGAGCCCTCGGTAAATATTTTAATATATATATATTATTTAAATGTTGTTCACATACCTCAGTAACCCACATGCAGTGGCACATCATTTTTCCAATCTAGGTAATGTGCTCCTCACCCTCCGAGTTCAAGTACGTGCCAGACACACATCCCTCCCAACCAGAAAAATAACAACACTATCCCTAAATGGAGACATTTACAGTGATGCCCTTTCCAGATTTAGGACTTCCTTCAGACTGTCAGGATTTCTCATTACCACTGAAATCTAAATCAGATACTTTGTCTAGTCAATCCTGTGCATTGGACCCGAAGGACTCGAAGGTAAGTGCTAACCCCATGTCACCAGGGACCCCTTATTTTTTATTTTATTTTTAATTTACAGAGTTTTACATAGCGCAAACTTGACCCAAATTGGGTATCTGAGCGCTTTACATAGAACCAGTTGCATTACACGAGGACACATTCATTTATGTTAGGATGGGGAGATTAAGCGATTTGCCCAGAATCACAGGATGTTCAGCGTCATTGCCGAGACTCGAATCCAGTTCCCCAAAATCGAGGTCGACCGCCGTAGCTGTTAGGCCATCTCCTCTCCCCCTTCATACAATCAGGGCCAGACTGGTCGTAGCGGGACCTGGGCATTTTCCCGGTGGGCCTGAGAGGACGATTTTGGGCCCTTGGGGGCGGTTTTGTCACTGGAGGCCAGTTTAGCACCAGGCCCCCTCTAACGAAAGTGAGAGCATTTTATTTTGTTTTAACCACCCCCGCAAGGGCCAGTCCAGCAGCAATCGGCCAGGCCTGGTTGCTGTTCCCAGTCCAGACCCGATTCCAATGTAATACTGCCTTCTGCAAAACACATCATTCAGAAAATGTAGCCCATTGCTTTCATTTGTGGTGAACCAGGACTGCAACTCCCAGAATGCACTTAATTGATAAAGGAATGCCAGTACCTGAAAATGTTTTCCCTCATCACATGGGGCCATCCGCTAACCTTAATCAAATAGGGAAGTACGCTGATTGTCCGTTCTTAGCAACTGGGTGCCTGTCAATTAAAGTTTGGGAAGTCCGCAACCCCTATTGTGGTAAATGTGCTTGATAAAAAACATGAACTAATTGAGTGTGCTTTGAAAAGAAGCAGAGGAATAACAGAAGGCGCCGGACATTGATTTAACTTCCTTTGCTCGTTGGGCTCTTAGACCAGAGACAGCCCCTGCACACTCTGCAGATTAAACGAAAATGATACTTGTGGTGCTCGGTTGAGAGTCATAAAACCCCCTTCCAGCTGTGAGTGCAACTGATATGGTGTTAGGAAAAACCAATCGGACTTACGAAAACAAAGCAGCTTTCCTGAAAAGCCCGGTTGAGAAGTTTCCCTTCGCAGGGGCGGCCACAGATTTCCTGGGGAAGAGTTTTTTCCAAAACTGAGGTCTGGCAAGCAACGGGCTGGCTACCGCCCCCGGATTTTGGGTTAAATCTTGGCACCTCCGAAATTCTGGAAGTGTGTTGATCTAAGATGGATGCCAAGGACTAAAGCCTTTCAGGCAATCAGTGAAATTGACTGAGCGTGAGCCCTCACAGATAACACCCTGGAACAGTTACAGGAGGGACCTCCAGCCAGTCCTGGTTTGTTAGTCAACAGCGCTATGCATGCTGGGAGTCGTAGGCCAACGCTTACCACAGGACAAGTGAAAATATACATTCCAGAAAGCTTAGGGTAATCGGCTAAAAATCACTGAGATGAAAGTCACCAACAATGGCCCTTCCTATATGTACATGGGAATGCAGGGGTGTACCCAGACCCCAGAACTTTAGATCACTTCTCGGAATCAAGACAAACCTTTGATGATGAGAAGAACCAGGAAGCTGAAGGAGGAGACTACCCCTGTGCTGTGTGTTTGGGGTTTGACCTGCAGTGTTTGCTTCATTGCCAAAGAAAGGAGAAGAGGACTGAGTGTGCTTTTCATCTACTTGAAGAACAATCTCCAAGGGCTTGAACTTGAGCTTGCCTCCTGCCTGAAGTCTCAGGGATACAAGACGTCACGAACCAGCACCCCCTGATTTCTCTTGCTGGAAAATGATGTGCGTGCTGTTTTGCTGGGCCTTCTGAGAGACTGCGTGTCCCTGGGAGCTGGAAGCATGACACAACAATGAGAAGCGTGTCACTGCCGCAGAAGCTGTCGTCACATCACCAAAGAAACAAGCCAACGCTGCCGCTGTCATCATCGCATCGCCGAAGTGCGGCACATCACCGGAGAAGCGTGCCGCCACCGCAGACGTCGCCATCGCATCCCCGGAAAAGCTCGTCGCAGGGCCTGTCGCGACTCCAAAGATCATCGAGTCGCCGCACGGCCGCCGGGCATGCACGCATCACATTAACCTTGTCGCACCATGACCAAGATGCCATTATGTCACATCGCACCGGAGAAGAGTATCGCATTGGGGTGCAATCTTGTCGCATCGCACCGGAGAGCAGTAAGAAACTGACACATCACCTCCCCAGACAGTAAGGAAGCGAGCATCAACTCCCCTGTGCAGCAGTAAGGAACCGATGCATCCACACCCCTGAGTGTAAGGAACCGACACATCAATTTCCCTGTGACCCTTTTGTTTTCCTTGCGTTACACATCAAAGGTACATTGAGAGTAAAGTGTCGCATTTACAACTTCTGAGCTATTTTCTACTATTGTATGTATGAAAATCTTTATTTCGGTACATTTAGTACCATAAAAGATACATAAAAATACATGTACAATTATATTTAAAACACAATTCATTTAAACATGGTTGTCCATTTCATATTATAAAAACAATAAAACCTTAAGACATTTCAAGATACGTCAAGGACCATGGGAATGTTCAATAATACAGGGTATCACATTTTACTGCGTAAAAATCAGTGACCAGCTTTGAGGCACTGACTTCTCAGAAACCACATTGCACCTAGGTATTTGGCCACTGCAAAGACAATGT
Source organism: Lissotriton helveticus (assembly GCF_964261635.1). Taxonomy (NCBI): domain Eukaryota; kingdom Metazoa; phylum Chordata; class Amphibia; order Caudata; family Salamandridae; genus Lissotriton; species Lissotriton helveticus. The sequence continues at coordinate 76,871,806 of NC_136072.1, forward strand.
GATCCGACAAGTCTGTTTTCAGGACTCTAAACGCGGCCAGACACTCTGCAAACCCCAGATTCCTACATATAGGGACGATCCATTTCTTGCGGATCGCTTTGTAGGCCGGACAGTAAAAAATAATGTGGAGCTCAGATTCATTTGCCACTCTGCAGGCCGGGCATAGGCTGACTGCTGATTCGCTCCACTTACTAGTTAGAACTCAAAGTGGAAGAGACCCATGCCTCCATTGCAAATAAAGTTTCCTAAGTAAGGCAGGATATAATTTGTCCAGGGCTGGTTCGAAGCTGTAAGTATCCTTGATGCGTAAAAATGACTCTGTTTTGCTGACGACAGAGTGCCTCTATTTTACTGTCGTGGTAAACCTTTGCCAGTCTCTTTTTGGGTATTGAAGGACAAGCGGATGAAGGATCAGACCAGAGTGTCGATAGGCCTAGACCCTCCAACTCAGTTTTAATATATTTGAGCCATTTAATTTTCCCTGCATTCGGCATGGCAAGCACCTCCTGAAGCCCCTGCCTATAGCTAATCAGTTCTGGGACTGCCCACAGCCTACGCCAATAAACCAAGGGGCGCATTGCCAGTGCAGTGCCAGTTCTTCACCAAGGGGTCGCAGCCCCAGATCTAACCTTAGCGGGACAAGGGGCGTACTGGGCGGAAGTGCAACCACCCGCCTAATGAACTTGTTCTCCTCTCTAACCAGGTCTGGAGAAGCTACATGACCCCAGAGCTCACAACCATACATGGCAGCCCCCCTTGCCTGTGCCCTATAGATCTGGAGGGGTGGGCCAAAGGGTTTAATTGATGACCTGTTTTTTCCCATAAGCTTCATGACCCCTCCCGAGTACTGGACCAATTTAAGCAGTGCTTTCTCTTGGTGTGTGCTCCAGGACATATTTTCATTTAACATAAATCCCAGATACTCAAAGGTTCGCACCCTTTCGAGTCTGCTTTGCCCGATGCTGGGGCTAGATCGTAGTTTAGGTGGGGGGTTAAAAACCATATATTTTGTCTTTAAGGTGTTGATTTCTAAACCTTGTTCCCCACAGAACTCCACAAAGCCGTTTAAAACGCGCTGGATCCCCATTGGGGACTTTGAAAGCAGCAGGGTGTCGTCAGCGAACATAATCGCCGGCACCCTGCTGCCTGCCAACTTGGGACTGTCAGAATTGACAACCCCATTCAGGTGGGAGATTACCCCGTTGACGTAGAGGCAAAACAGGGTCGGTGCAAGCACGCAACCCTGCCTTACCCCCCTGTCAACGGGGAACCGGTGCGACAGTGCCCCCTCCTTGCCACACCTCACCTGAGCAAAGTTGGCAGTATGGAGACGAATAATCATCTCCAACAAGCCCTTAGGGACCCCCAATTTAGCCAGCACCTCCCAGAGCTTTCCACGGGGAACCAGGTCGAATGCCGCCCTCAGGTCCTCGAATACAGTGTAGAGGCTGCCACCCTCCAACTGTACCGTTTTCCAAAAGATGAGGGCGAGCCGGAAGACCTGGTCTGTGGTGGAGACCTTCCTTCTGAACCCTGCCTGGAACGGACTCAGAATATCATATTCCAACATCCATTCCGACAAGCGATCCAGAAGTAACCTGGTGAAGAGCTTCTGGGAAACGTCTATCAGGCTTATTGGCCTATAATTGGCTGGGAGCAGAGGCGAGCCCCTCTTAAATATAGGGACTATCTCAGCCCCCAGCCAAGTTGGGGGGACCGACATGCCGTTCAAAATTGCATTGAACAGCACCCTCAAATATGGGTCCCAGATCTTGATTTCGTGCCTGTATAGGTCGGCCGGGAGCTTGTCCAGGCCTGGCGCCTTTCCAACAGCAAGGCCCAAGATTGCCACAATAATTTCTTCCAAAGTAAACCCATCCATCGGAAATGTACTTTCAGGGGGTTCGGCCATTACTGGTTCAGGAAGGTTCCCCAATTGATCTAGATGGGGCGCGCTATACAAGGTTTTAAAGTGATCCTCCCACACAGCAGAAGCAAAATTTGCGTCTGCTGCTGCTATAGGTTCAGCTGAGCCGTGCCTGACGATATGCCAGAATTTCTGGGCATCTGGAAGTGCAAGGGCAGCCGACATTTCAGACCAGTTGTCATGGTCCCATTCTATTTTGGCATTGCGGATGGTAGACTTATAGGCCAGCCGCTTTTCCTTATCTTGCTAGGGGTCTCCCGGGTTTTGAGAGACTCCAGTAGGTCGGCCTTTGCTCTCCTGCAGGGAGCACTGAACCACGTGGCTCTTCTCCCCTTGGCCTTTTTCGTCCTGGCCACAGGGTTCAGTACCTCCGCCAGGTTAGAACAAAGCTTAGAGTGAATATCCCCGAGCACGGAGAGATTATCAGGGAGGGGTAACTGAGGGATGAGATCCCCAACTTTTTCAAGGACAGGGACAACAGCCGCATATAGCCTCTGGATATTTTTGGGGTTCACCACTAGTCTTGGCCATCTAATCCTACGTCTATTGCTGGTAGCAACTAGACCATCAGGGAATGCTAAATTTTCCTCTGTGATACCCATAGGCATTCCTTGGACAGCGAACCTCAGTGACAAAGCGTTATGGTCACTATCAGTCCTTGTGACTATAGTAAAGTCCCTCACTTTGGCCCAATCGTTCGTTGTGACCAGGATATAATCTATCCATGACTCATGCCCTGGTCTATTAAAAGTGGGCTGGGGTGGGATATCTCCTCTAAGCCGCCCATTGCAAGCCCTCAGTGAATGGGATAGAGTAAGAGATGTTATTTGGGTGGCTAGGGGTGACCATGATTTTACTGGTGGGCCCAGCAAAGTGGGTATCTCCCACAGATCGTCCTCTTCGCTAATTACCCCTTCCAAATAATCCGGGAGTGGCTCGTACTGAATGTTAAAGTCCCCGCCAACTATGAGTGATGGACAAAGGGTAGCAGAATCGAGGAACAAAGCTAACTCTTCAATTGTCCCTGAGGTGCCTGTTGACCCAACCGGTCTAGAGTATAGATTTATTAATGCTACACTCGCACCAGATGCCCACTCCAGGACAACACACTGAAGGTCTGGTGAGTTAGTTTCTAGATTTCTCGCCCTACATCCTAGGTGGGAAGCTACCCAAATCAGCAAGCCACCAGAAGGTCGGCCCTTCCCGCCCCATTTTGCCGCGGTCGCAAAGGAAGCGTACCCTGTGCGGGACTGTTGTTCTCTAGCCCACGTTTCTTGGAACAGACATATATCATATTCCTCAATAAGTTCCGCCCACTCTGAGGAATCTAGTTTGTTGGCCAACCCAGCAACATTCCAGGACAGTATTGAAACTACACCGGAAGCCCCCGCCTTATCAATAGTATTAGAACCCGGGGAACTCCTGCTTGTCCTGCACTGGGTGTACTTGGGACAGGACTGTCCCTCGGTTACCAGTGAACGTGTTGCATACGACGCCTCAGGAAGGGGGTTATCCTTGTTATTTTGGGCAGCTAGACCTGAGTTGGTAATATAGTCTTTTGTGGGCTCAATGAATATGCCCCCCACCCAATGTTCAACATCATCCCCCTCTGTGTACCTGATCTCACCCGGGATTTGATTACAGTCTCTTCTGGGATATTGTGATGGCGGTATGATGGGATGAGGTGGAGAGTAAGGCAGGGAACAGTATGAATCTGCCATAGATGATGTATCATTGACCGTGTGTGAAAGTGGTGAAGCAACGCACGGTGAAGGATGAGACAAAGGACAGTGTGATTCTGCCAAGGACGGTATATTGGTAACCCTGTGGAAAAGTCAATCCACATCCTCCAGACATCCAAATCTGTTATAAGTTGGTACTCCCTTCCACCCCCCATATGTATCTTGCCTGAAATTAGGTAGCCCACCCTGTGCACAATTTCTCACCGGAATCCTATTCCAGTTTCCCCCCGTATTGGAATAAAAGGACGGGGGATAAAAGTAAGTTAATGGTCTAGTTGCTATGGGCGAAGTTGCTCCATGATTGCTCCATGATTGAATGAAGTGTGCAGTATTGGGGTCTTCAAAAGAGACGATGACACAATCACCTGTGATAGACTTGTGAGAGGTGCCTATCCAAGGGACCCGTCGCACCATGAGAATTTTGCTTCTCAGGTGATTGGGTAATGGCCTATTTACATTGAGCCAGTGAATTACCTTGTTATTCAATGACCCAAAGTCCTCCTGCTGTTGGTGAGAAATTTCTAGGGCCCCCGTAAGCACAACTACATACGGTCTTACGTCTGGGGGAAGATCAACATAACCCCTATAGTGGTTTTTAAAAGAATTTTGTCTATATGGGGTAGAATGATAATTGTTACGATCTTTAACCCCCGAGATTGCCATGACTTTTGGAGCTGGTGCAGACAGAGCCGGCAACTCATTCGCACTTTCCGCTGCTCTGTTGGGAAAGGTGTTTGTGGTGACCTTATGGCGAGGTTTCGGAATGGGTTTGACCACCGGAGCTACTGATGAAGTAGCAGCCGGTACAGGTGGAATAAGAGTCACAACAGGTGGGCTAGTTAGTTTGTTAGGAGGTATGGAGAGGGTGGCCAGATTTAAAATACTTTTTTCTGTCTCGAGTAGCTGGGTTTCTATTCGAGAGAGTCTAACTTCTAGGGGGATTAAGAGTTTTTTTAACGTTTCCCACACAATCGTTAGAAATTCCACGTCCTTTCCTTCAATCGTGCAAAGTGGTACCCCTGCATCCTCACCTTCTATTACTAGATGCTCAATTTCCCCCACCAATTTAGCTGGACTAGGATCTATTGCAGAGGGGCAACTATTTGCCATGGGGAAGAATGAGTGATGTGGCTGAGCTAATACTTGGGAGGGTAGCTGAGCCTTTGCAACCTTAGCCTTTTTCCTAGAATAGGCAGTGGTGTTGTTACGCTTTCGTTTATGAATGGAACCCTTTGGGGGAGTAGGGGAAATCCTCCCACTCGTAACCTTAAGCTTAACAGTCTGTGGCGCCTCCAAGGGGGCCCCCTCGACCCCTACCCCCCCACCCAATGGTGAACTAGGGATGGGGGGGGGTGCACGTGGGGAGCCCACCTCCAGTACTGGGGCAGGAAGGGGTACGACTGATGGATGGTGGATAACTGCCTGCATTATAATAGGAGCTAGGCCCTTTGGGCGATCCGGTGTTTTGGCAAGGGCATAGTGACCTAGAGAGGATTTTTTAGCCGCGCCCAACTCCTGAGATATCCTTCTAGCCGCTTCGAGTTCAATGGAGACCCTATGCTGCATTTTGCTGATCTCCATATCTATGGCGGTGTTAGTTCTGGTGATAAAGTCATCGAGTGTTCCATCTTTCAGGTTCCCTTTGGCTGCCCTGCTTCTGTACTCACGTGTGGACATGGCACCTTATCTTCGGCAAGCACAGCTAGCAGATGAGTTTGCAGTGACAATAACAAGAATGGGGCCAAGGGGTTTGGCCTGGCCCGGACTCTGCCGTACTCGAACGGCCTCAAATGGCCCGCACTTAGCCCGGTCTTCGCCCCGAGCTCCGTCCCGCGCGCGTCCCGCGCGCGTCCCGCGTCACGGTCGAAATTGCGTCAGTAATGTACGTTAAAGAACTATACACGCCAGGAAAAAAGCCAGAATAGCAAGGCTAAAGTTTTTTAACAATAGAAGGGTCATGGGTTCGCTGGGAATGAATGACGGTAATCACAAATTGATCAACACTGTTTTTAACGGGGAAATCCCTACTGAATTACCTAGTCGGGTTGAAGATGATACTCTCACCATCCCTCCTAGTCAGAATAGCATAAACACCCTGGAGGGTCGGGGGAGTGCATCCGTACACGATAGGGAGAGTGACAGTGAATTTCTTCAACTAGTATGGGGCACGTTAAAGCAGTTACTTTCCCCTCTGGAATTGAGGCTCTCTCGCATAGAGAATAACCTCCTAGAAATGGATAGGACTATAGTGACTCTAGCTAGTTTGAGCCTTAAGGAAATGGACGCTAAGCTCAAAGGCGTAGCGGAACCCACTTCACAGCCTAGAGACACACTACATGTCCAACCTCCCGCACAAGGAATCCTTAGCATTCCCGAGTCCCTTCCTAAACCTATTCCTAAACCCCGTACCACTGTTCTAAATATTACTCCCCCTACTCCGAGTACAGTGACTCGAAAACCTTCTCATTCCCAGAAATCAGCACAGAGGCCGAATATAGTATCTAGGGCACCGGCTAACCACCCTTCCAGGCCACCCTCGGTGCATAACCAAACACGTCAGGTTAGTCGTCACAATTTTCGCGGAGGGTTTATTGACCTCCCGCCAGAAGCAGGGTCGTACGTTATTGTTCTAGCGGGTGTTCCAGAGTTAGATCAGCAATCACAGGAAAATGATTTTTCCTTAAAAAATAAAGTCATTCACTGGCTCAATTCTAATAAACAACTACCCGATCACCAAAGAAGTAATATACTTATGGTGCGGAGAGTTCCCTGGATTGGTCATACCCATAAATCTATACCCGGTGACTGTGTGGTGGTATCTTTTGCGGACCCCCTCACAGCCCGGTGTCTATGCGCAGGGCCATCCTTTGAGCCTAACTCTACGATTGTGGTTAGGCCACTCACCTTTTTTTATCCTCCTAGGCAACAACATGTGAGGGAGGGGCCATGGTCCACTGTTAGAAACCCTGGTCGACCAACGTCGACCAACGTATAGACTGGTCGGACAAAATCAACTCAACTGGTGGCAGGGGGCCCCCACTTCAAACAGGTACGGCTGCCTGGAGGAGGTGGATTGACTCGGGAGGTTTGGAGACCCATCTCCCCCTGAGATCGCTCCCCAGCAACAGAGTCCTTCACCGCTCAACTTATCAGATAGAATGGAGGACAGTTTGGCAACAACGCTAGACGAACCAATCCAGATGCCAGTTATGACAAATCTGTCCCCACCGAGTGTATCTAGCCCACTTGGCTTTACATTTCCTTCTTCTAATTCTACGGCCCAGCACGAATCCAACGACATGGCTGTGAGCCTGCCCTGTACAGAAGTACCACACTTAATCATAATTTCATGGAATGTGGCTGGGCTCTCTAGCAAATTAGATTGTCCAGAGTGGGGTGCTTATGTCAGTTCCAAGGATATAATACTACTACAGGAAACTTGGGCGCGAGATCCAGTAGATCTATCTGGCTTTGCTGTTTTTACTAAAATAGCCAAGTGGGAGGGAAAGGGGAGACCATCCGGGGGACTATTGATTGGGATAGCAACGGATCTCGGTTGTCAGGCCTCCGTTCGGGAGACCGCTTCTGATGATCTGTTGGCTGTCCTATTACAGTGGCCCGGCGCATTAAAGCTTTTAGTTATCAACATCTACTCTAGGCCTACTAAAATGTATAAAGAATCACCCACCATAGACGAATTGGCAAAGTTTCTCGAAGACTTCCCGTGTGATCACCCTTGTCTAGTGGGCGGGGATTTTAATTCCCATTATGAACCCCTCTCCGGACTACGGGATGGTCCTTCTCTGGACGAAGACTCCATCTGGCTGATTCCAGAGTCGGCGGCACCACCTCCAAAGGCCTGGACCCCCTTGGCCTTACAAATAAACGCCCTCACCCTTAACTTGGCACTCCGGGCATGTAATGGGCGCTGTAATTCGGACATTCCAAGTAAACCGACTTACAACAAACCTGGTAGTGAATCCCGTCTAGATTACATTATGGTCAAAACCTTCATGTGGCCAGCAATAATTGATTTTAAAGTATGCCCAAGAAGGGATAGTGACCATAATTCCCTGGAATTGACTTATTCCCTTCACTGGAACCAGGAACCGTCACAGGGAACTGGCAGTGACAAGTCAGGCCTCCTACTTGAAAATAATCGTAGGAAAGTCAAGTGGGAGACGCTAGTCATTAGTGCAAATAAAATACCGTGCCTCTATGAAAGGCTAATTCCATGTTTTGAGTGTGCCTTCGAGCTAGGTATTAAAGACCTAGATGAAGTATCTAGAGGCGAACTAGCAACAATACACAAAAATATTACAGACTCCCTTCAACATGACTTGTTCACATCCGCCGTAAAAAAGAAGGGTTTAAAGACTAAGACCTCGTGGTATAACGCCACGTGTAGAAATGCAAAGGCGCACTTGATAGCTGCTATTAGGGGACGCCTCGGCAGGGAAGAAATTAGTGACAGGAGAAAAAACTACAAGAGCCTTGTGGTGAATGCCAAGGCGGAATGGGACCATGATTACTGGGAGACCCTTACGAAAGCACTATCAACCAGAGATTCACGTAAATTCTGGCGGGTAGTAGCGAATGGCACGACTGAGCTATCCCCTGCACTGGAGCCAAATATAGCCCCTTCTGTGTGGCAGGCCCACTTTGAAGCATTGTATGAGCAGGGTGTTGGGGATCCTACCTTCGAGCCCTCTCTGATTTCTCCAACCCCCTCTGGACCTCCTTTTACAGAGAAAGAAGTGAGGCAGGCTATTAAGAGCTTACCTGCTGGAAAAGCACCTGGATTAGATGGGGTTCCGGGGGATCTGTTCAAACAAGAACCAGGGATTTGGGCACCGTACCTCACACTCATGTTCAATGCTATTCTGGGTGGAATGACTGTACCAGATACTTGGATGGGAGCAGAGGTAGTCCCAATCTTTAAAAAGGGATCCCCTCTGCTCCCATCCAACTACCGCCCCATCAGTCTGATAGATATATCCCAAAAACTCTTTGGCAGACTGATTTTAAATCGTTTGCAGGTGTGGATCCATGATATGGACATCCTGTCACCATACCAGGCAGGATTTCGGGAGGGTGTATCTACTACTGACCAAATTTTTAGGCTTCAACTCCTTTATTGGAGAACAGCGGTTATCGAGGGCGGCAGTCTATATACCATCTTTGTAGACCTCCGTGCCGCCTTCGATTTGGTTCCCAGGGCAAGGTTGTGGAGCGTCATGAAGGACCTGAATGTCCCTGAGGATATTTTGGAAATCCTGATGAGACTCCACTCCAACAATTATGCTCGAGTCAGGTGTGGCAAAGGTGGCAGGCTAACCGAAAGGTTCCCCGTTCGCAGAGGTGTAAGACAGGGTTGTGTGCTTGCACCCACCCTGTTTTGTATCTTTGTGAACGGGGTAGTTGCCCACCTCAACAGGATTGCTAACTCCGATGCCCCAAAGTTGACAGGCAACAGGGTGCCCGCAATCATGTTTGCGGACGACACCCTGCTGCTGTCTAAATCTCCGATGGGGATCCAACGTATTTTGGACGGCTTCCTTGACTTTTGCTCTGAGAGGGGATTGGAAATAAACCCCCAAAAAACCAAATTTATGATTCTAAATCCGAGCGCCCGAAATAGAGCCCCTCCCATCCTAGGAACGATCCAGTTAGAACGGGTCCATAACATTGAATATTTGGGCATTACGATAAATGAATATTTTGCTTGGTCACCTCACCTGGCCAAAATGACCATCAAACTGGCACAGTTGGCGGGTGGCACTTTGCGCCTGGCGAATAAATCAAGCTATCGACCCCTTGCCCCCATTATCCATATATACAAGATGCAAGCGAGAGCAGGGGTTACTTATGGGGGTGAGTTGTGGGGCTATACTCAACACCCGAAGCTGCAGGTTAGTGAGAACAAATTTCTGCGACAGCTAGCCACCCTTCCCCAGAGTACCCCATTACTTCCACTCAGGTTAGATTTGGGTATCATTCCAATCACAGAGGAACTGGGACTTAAACCCCTAAAATTCTGGAGGCGGCTGTGGTCTAGTCCTGATCTTATAACTTACAGAGAGGAATTACAGGAATTCTTGGAAACAGGGAAGATAAAGAAGATTCCTTGGCTGACCTATGTCAAGGGAAGGCTCGAAGAAATTGGGCTCTCAGAACTATGGTCTGACCCTATTAATTCATGTACAAAAACCTCCAAGAAGGCACTTACTACCGCTTATAATGACTTAATGCTCACCAAAGCCTTCAATAATTCCCCTGAGGGGTCCCTGACAAAATTATTCCTGAAAATTAAAGACACTTACACTCTCGAAAAGGTATTGGACAATATTTTCCCCGTACTAACAAGGAAATTGTTCCTCCAGTGGCGCTATGGATGTCTGCCTCTGGCCTCGTACACAGCGTCTTGGACAGCGTGTCCTATGACTCCATCGTGCCCGATGTGCGCCTGCCCGATAGAGGATGACATCCACGCAATCTTCTTCTGTAGGGGCTATGACCGAAGTAGAAAATATTGGCTAGTCCCTATGCTCAGGAACCTAGGGTTTAGATCTTTTCATACTGCGTATAGAGTTTTAAAATCTGATCTTTCTCCTCATGTAGTTTTTGCATTGTCAAAATTTTTAACTGCATTATGGGTCACTCGAACTCGCATGCTGAAAAGACTGGTATAATGGACTCCTCCAGCGATTTCCCCGAATGTTATTAATATTCAATGATTTTTTACCGATCACTTAATGTTTAATAAGTTTTTAAAATGTTTGTCTGTGTTGTATCTTTTATGATCCGTGATCGAAATAAAGATTTTTTGAAGTTGAAGTTGTACGTTAAAGTGGAGGGCGTGACCGCCGGGGGAAGAGGCACCAGCTGCGCTGACTGAGGAATGCTGGGCCTCGCAGTCCCCCGGTCGGTTCCCTTCTCAAGCCTCTTGCAGACCTCGACCCACAGGAGCTTCCAGCTGGGAGCGATGGCAGTTCTGCCGAATGCAGAACACGCTCACACCAGCAAAGCACTTCACGGGGAGGCAGGGTTTACACCAGGGCGGCAGGGCGACAGTGCGATTCAGTGTCCAGAACAACAGCACTCAGTGAGCGGCACCACTCACTTTCTACTATTTTCAAGTCTATTTTTGCGTACAGTATTGTGGATTTTTGTTGTTTGGTCTTGTGTTAAGTCTATATAAAAATACTTATTTATATAATACAACCTCTGTGGTGTCCATCTGTAGTGTTGTCACTGTATTACTGTATGTGTTCACAAATGCTTTACACACTGCCTCTGAGATAAGCCTGCCTGCTCGTACCAAGCTACCAAGGCGGTGAGCAGGGGTTATTTTAGGATTGTAGCCCCTTACCCTGACTAGACGCAAAGGGTCCCTATGTGGTCAAAGGTGGCTACCTCTGCCAACTAGAGACCCCCAAACCTAACACTCTTCTACTGCTAGTGTTACGATTTCATCAGGTGAGCAGCAGTGCAGATGGTTAATGATGGGAAGATAGCTCAGTGGGATTAGGCATTTGCTTTCATAATCTTTGTTCAAACTTCAGTTCACATATTTGAATCCTGGAGGGGTCTGCTCAGTAGAACAAAATTACTTTGGAATTAGCTAGTAGTAGAGGGTTGATTCCCGAAGAGTCTTTTTGCAATCAATCATTTTTCATCGCTTGCCGGACCAACAAATAATTCACTAGCCAACTTCTTGCAAAGAGACTATGAAGCAGCCGCGGCCCATGCAGGTAAATGCGGTGGGGCAATGGAGCCACGTGGAGGGGCATTTTGATGGACGATGAAGAGGGTAAATTAAATAAATAATTAATTTTCCCTCGTTAACATTTGTTGAAATCCCCCCCACCCGGCCCCACTGCTCCACCGCTCTTAACTGCACGGGTCACGGCTGCTATGAAGCACCCATTACTTGCCTCTATTACTGTAATGACTGAGAATCGCTTGATGTCTCATGGCACAGCCAATAGTGTGATGCCCTATACTTTATTTTGGGCTTATCTAATCACATTACACAGAACGTATTGTCAAAGCCAGTAGGTCTGGTGTAGTCTGCCAGCATTTTTGCTTTGTCAATGCTTGCTTTATTTTGTTATGGTTTTCACAAAACTTTATTTATTGGGGAAGCATCAAGGCCCTCTTAAACATACAAAAAAACATTAGCTAAAAGCATTAATATGTTTTGTTAACAAAAAGCATCCATTAACATGTTAGAACGTCACTATGTTTGGTGATATGCACCTTGCGAAAGGGAAGAATTCTGTCACTCACAGTGAAATTAGCCAATGGCTGAAGAGGGCTGACCAACTCCACCATGTTCTATGCTGCAGTAGGTGGAAGTAAAACATAAAAGGCACAGCAGGCTGAAAGCCCTTATAAGCATATTTTGGAATACATCTAGTCAAATCAAAAGGTTAGCTAACATCACAATGTGAAAGGGGTATGGAAAGAGGAGAAATGGGTATTGGTCCGCTTTGTCTCCTGATCCCGGCAGGCTGCACATGCAGAGTGTATGATGTTAGAAATTGTCAGTTTACACTTGTGAAGGCTAATCTCCTTCTCTCAGCAGTCTTACATCATTCAATACTTTGGGACAGCAGAAACAATTGCTCGGCATTTGCTCAAAAGGTGCTGGAAGTAGGGGTGTGGCGGTGCTGCAGCACCCCAAAAATAACAATGCTGGAGATCAGAAGGTGCAATGGCGGCTCCTCCACTATGGCAGAGGAGCTTCGCCTACTGCTTTTAAGCAGTGCAAAGTAAAGGAAACATAAAATGATAATAACTGAGTTATTATCATTTTATGTTTCTGTGCTGCTTTGTGGGCGGGTGGGGCTGCTCTGTTCAGAGCAGGGCAGGGGAGGAGTGGTTTGCCCACTTCTAAGTTCACATGACTGTTTGGATGGCCCTCTGGTACCGGCCAAACAGTCATGCGCACTTTCCCTGTTCTCCAAGGAAATGTCCAGGCCCCCCCATTCCCTGGCTGGGCATCCAACCACCTCAGACCAATCACAATGCTGCATTGCAGAATTGTGATTGGTCAGGGAGCCTGGCTGTGCATCCTGTTCCTGGAGTCCGATGGAGGAGAGCAGGAGCAGGGACACGGGACCCGGCGGTAAGGTAAGTGTTTATTTGTATTATTTTAAATTTTACATTGTGCCCCAGCGCCCATCCCCCGTGCCTCCCTCGCACCCACCCTGCCACCCACAAGGCGTCCTGGCCACCACTATGAAGGGAGATTGGTGTTCCTGTTTCTTTCTCTGACTGCAAAGTGAGGTGTTTTTGTAAAAAGAATCATGTGACAATCTTGTTAGGATGCAGGAGGTGTGAAACAAAAGGTTGTGTATGTTTTTATTTCTTCCAATACACGATTTACATAAGATGAAATCAAATCAAGGCAATTGACAATATATAAATGTTAAAAATTTGCTGAAACCCAGTTTTTACACGTCATCGTTTATATGCTACATATTTTTATGAGTAAAACTGTGCATGTGCAAATTTAGTGTAAACCGATGGATTGATGGTATTTAAACGCTACATAGATGACATTTTTATCATGTGGCGTGGCAAGAAAGAAAAACTAACAGCCAATATAGAGAGATTGAACATGATCCATGAAAGGATAAAATTTACCTACAATATTGATCAGCAACAACTTTCATTTCTGGATGTCATGGTATCCATAAAACAGGGGCAAATATGCACTAATGTACATATCAAAGAAACAGATCGTAACAGTGGATTACATTACTCCAGTTTTCACCATCAGGCTTTGAAACAACATTTACCGCTATCGCAGTTCATTCGCTACAAGAGAATCACCTCAGAGGCCTTGGACGTTTCCGAAACTATTGACAGACAGATCAAAAAGTATGAGAAAAGAGGGTACCCTAATCAACTATTACAAGAATCAAAAAAGAAAGTCATGGCAATGACAAGAGAGTCTTTACTCACTAAAAAAGATAAAACTGATGAAAAACGTACAGTGTGTGTCTTAAAATATTCAATGCAGTCAACTCAAATCAGTAATATCATGAAGAAGCACTGGTCTATAATCACTCAGGAACCTGATCTTCAACCTTTATTTTCAGACAAAATCACTTTTGCATATAACAGATCTAAAAATCTTAAGGAATTGCTGAAGAGAAAAGAATCAAATGTCACCAAGGCAATGCATAAAGGTATGCGAAAATGTGAAAACTGTACACATTGCAACAACGTAATAATTGGATCTACTTTCACACATCCCACAACGGGCCAATTGATCCCTTTGAAACATTCAAGTACATGTGACACCAAAGGAGTTATCTATGGCATTAAGTGTCCATGTGGAAAATTATATGTAGGGCAAACAGAGCGCAAGATTAAGGTCAGAATTACTGAACATAAAAGCAACATCCGTCAAAAAAACCTGAAATCCACAGTGGCAGCGCATTGGGTTGAATCTGGTCATAATATCGCACAGTTGAGATTCACAATACTTGAAGTGGTGATTGCACGACCTGGTTTAGACACTCACAAAATGAGACTAAGATCTGAATATTTCTGGATCAGAAAGATGGCAAGTCTACAACCATACGGGCTCAATGACAGACTGGAACTATCTTGTTTCTTGTAAATATGAGCATGTGTTTTGTATTGTCCCTGTACTGGCCTCGGTGACTAGTGTTACCCGGCGGCAACATTAAAATTATTGCTATCATGTACCAATTGATATGACATATGTTGAATATCGCTGATATATTCCACTCCAAGATGGCCGACAAGTTAGCACTTTCGTGATGTGAATATTTCTGGTTATAGCGTTTAATTACAATTTTGCGTTACAATTTTGTTACAACCAAACTGGGTGATAGTATACATGTTTGTTGTAATTGTGAAGCTCGAAATAACCCTATCCGATATTTTCACGCTTTATTTTTCTATTCATGTATCATGTTTAGAAACTCGGCAGCGAGTCCACGATGTAAAATGTTCATGCTGCGGCGTATACATTGTTGCTAAACATAGTATGATTGCATTTTAATATCGGTAAACATTCCGAAAGGGTAGCGGGCACGTGACCATGTCGACAGCCTATAAGATTTAAACTTGCAATGAAGAATGTTGAACGTGATGTTTACCCGAACGCTATTGGACAGGAGTAGAAGCGGGTTGCCACACTCCAATTTACGTGAGTAACTGACACAGAACGCTGGTCGTTCTGATTTCATAAACGCATAGCGATATTAATGTTATTTTGACTGCAGACATGGTAGACAATAAGTAAAAGGGATTAGATATAAGTTATGAGAACGCATTTAATCGTGCAGAGTTATGAAGGCTGTTTTTGTTTTGTACTGTTTTGTTTATCAGATGTAACATAGCTTTGGGCTCATATTGTTTCCTTTGGTTCTCTCCATAGAGACCCCTGATGAAGGGTCCAGGTGTACCCGAAATGCATTGGGTTTGATGTAAAATCCTCTAGCACAAGGAAGTTGTTGATACTTTGAAAAAAATTGAAATGAAATGATGAGAATATCACTTTCATCAATAAAGAGTATATAATCACGCTCAACAAACAGCTTGGATGAATTTGTGAATGGATTTTGATGATGTAAGATTAGGACCATCAGGTCCACAGTAAAACGTGCACACCTTGAAATTGGGAGCAGAATTTCTACCCCCACCTATATATTCAAATTTAGTGTAAGACACAAAATTGATGGGCGGAATGCAGAACAAATCAGAATATTCACCCCCCCAGTCAAGAGATCTGGGTTAAATCCATCATTCTTTTGCCCACCATGCCACCCCAGTTTAAACCCAGCCATATGCAAATCAGTCTTGACCCTGTGCCTCATGGGAACAGTCCAGCCCGAACTGCCAAGCCAGGTCCTCCCTGGACCGGAAACAAGCATCCTAGACCGGCTTTGGGGTTTCACCCCTCTTCAGCCAGGATAGCATGATTCCAGTGGCTCAGTGAGCCCAGGACCCACGCCTGGGCATACCTGGCGCACTAAGGGAGAGAAAGCAAAAGACACCCAATTGATGCACTGAATGCAGAACAAATCAAAACATTCACCATCAGTCAAGAGATCTAGATTAAATCCATCATTCTTTGGCTCACCATGCCACCCCAGTTTAGACCTGGCCATATGCAAATCAGTCTTGACCCTGTGCCTCATGGGAACAGTCCAGCCCGAACTGCCAAGCCAGGTCCGGAAACAAGCATCCTAGGACCCCTCTTCAGCCAGGATAGCATGATTCCAGTGGCACAGTGAGCCCAGGACCCACGTCTGGGCATACCTGGCGCACTTAGGGCGAGAAAGCAAAAGACACACAATTGATGGACGGAATGCAGAACAAATCAAAACATTCACCCCCAGTCAAGAGATCTGGATTAAATTCATCATTCTTTTGCTCACCATGCCACCCCAGTTTAGACCTGGCCATATGCAAAACAGTCTTGACCCTATGCCTCATGGGAACAGTACAGCCCGAGCTGACAAGTCATGTCCTCCCTGGACTGGAAACAAGTATCCTAGGAGTGGTTTCGGGGTTTCACCCCTCTTCAGCCAGGATAGCTTGATTCCAGTGGCCATTTCAATGGAAAATGTGCTGTCTGTAAATTCCAGTATGCCACCACTCAATTCTTTAGTAATATATGTGCCCCAGTGTGCTTGGAAATGCACCATCAGTAGGTTCCACACCCTTATCTCGCTCCTGCTGAGTGGGCGTGGCTTATTTGCTGAACTTGTTTGTGCGACCAATGATTTTTAACAATCCGTGTGACGTCTGATGTAACAAAGATGGCAACATCTCCTCCCTGAAACACGCCCAGCGTTATTCGTTTATTGCATTTTTAGATAGCACGGACCTTACCCGAAGGTGTCAGTGCGCTGTACAATAGAACCAGTTACGTTACATGAGAGAAATGTTACAAAATAGAACGTTACAAAAATAAACAGGAGACTAGAAAAGGAAGGGTAAAACCATAGAAGGCAAGAACACAATATCAAACACAGCAAGCAAGGGCGAGGAATGTACAATCACCACCATCTCACAATTTACAAGATTTTACAATGTGTGCATAGAAATGACAGGAGCGAGTTGTAACACTTATTTGCCATTTTCTAATTGGGCGCTGCGTAGACGAGAGAAAGGAGCAGCTGAGCTAATGTAACACACAAATCGTTATGTTGAGTGCTGCCCCGCTGCCCCGGTGGCTGAACTATATGTATATATTTACAATAAAATAAATGAAAAACTAATTTATCGGGTCACTGCAGCCCAATTGGTCCTCAGCTCAAACACGCCGTTAATGATGGGTAAACCGGTCATGAATGCAGAGTAGAACAGGGTGGGGGCAGTAGGGTGGGGGGCTGGGTGTTCATATGCTCTCAGCATCGCAGAGTGCGGGAGAGGAACGGAGCTAGTAAACAGACTCATTTCAATAAGAATTCCTCTCAGCAGGAACGGCCCATCTGGCCTCCCCCAGCTGCCGCGACCCTCGGATCAGTGGCGAGCCCCCTGATTTACCGCCGGGTGACGGCCATTAGAATCCTCGGCGGAGCTGTGAATAATCCCATCCAATCATGGCTACTTTGTAGCCACTTTGGCAAATTGTTTCTTTCTCTCCTCCTCTGAGGAGGCAGATGGATGGCACGCGCCGGGTGACCTTCATGGGAGAGCGGCGGAAGGCTGTGTCAGGGAGCAGGAGGAAGATGCAGCGAGAGAGAAGGGGACAGAGAGAGAGACAGAGAGGGAGGGAAAGAGGGAGAGAGAGAGGGGAGGGAGGGAGAAGAGAGAGAGAGAAAGAGGGAGAGAGAGAGAGAGAGAGAGAGACAGAGAGAGAGGGAAAGAGCGAGAGAGAGAGAGAGGGAAAGAGGGAAAGAGAGGGGGGAAGGAGGGAGGGAGGGAGAAGAGTGAGAGAGAAAGAGAGAGAAAGAGAGAGAAAGAGGGAGAGATAGAGAGAAAGAGGGAGAGAGAGAGCGGGAGGGAGAACGGGAGGGAGAAGAAAGAGAGAGAGAGAAAGAAGGAGGGAGAGAGGAAGGGAGGGAGAAGAAAGAGAGAGGGAGAAAGAGGGAGGGAGGGAGGGAGAAGAGAGAGAGAGAGAAAGAGGGGGAGAGAGAAAAAGAGAGAGAGAGAAAGAGGAAGAGAAAGAGGGAGAGAGAGAGCGGGAGGGAGAAAGGAAGGGAGGGAGAAGAAAGAGAGAGAGAGAAAGAAGGAGGGAGAAAAGAGAGAGAGAGAAAGAGAGAGAGAAGAAAAGCACAAAAGAGAAAAAAACAGAGAGAGCAAGAAAGGGTGTGGGAGAGACAGCGCAAAAGTGAACGTGTTAGCTGAAAGGAGGGACAGGGTGACCGTGAGACCCACTGTTCTGCACCGAGACAGAGGAGGGTATAGAGTGAGTGACAGAGAGAAGAAGGCAGTTAGAGAGGGGAGAACGAGAGAGAACAAGAAAAAGTGAGAGAGAAGGGAGGCAGCTAGACAGAGAGTGATAGAGAGAGCCATTGCGTGAGAAACAGAGGGTGACAGTCATTGAGACAAAGAAGACTGTATAGGTAGACTAACACCCACAACATATAATAATCACCTGAGAAGCGACTTACTTCCTAGATCACTAATGGCATTGTGGTCACGGTGGAATGCACCAAGGTGAAATGCTTCCACATGATAAAAATACACTTTTATTTTAACCCCTTCCATGCGTCGGACGGCCGGCGGCCGGCTGACGTCACGGTGGGCGTGTGCGGAGGACGGCCGGGGGCCGTCCGAACCACGCCCACGCCATAAATCACCCGCACCGCGGCGGAATTTTCGCCGCGGTCAAGGGGTTAATGGTAATGTTTTCAAAAGGCTCGACTTATGCACAGGCTTTTAAGGCCAAACCAGATTTCCTGGTTCCGCTCTGACTGGGCTCTCCTTGTTAATTTGTTGGTTCACCCACCTCTACCCCTCCCAGAGCCCCCCTCAATAACCCAAGAGAAAACGGTCTCCAAAAAACAAAATACAATCATGTTGAAACACTGCAGAGAAAGCAGATCTGTACTGAAGAGAGAGTGGCTTAGCACTTGCTACAAGCAATCCTTTCACGTGTGCTTCTTGGGCAGAGAGTGGTAATCAGGGCTTGTGGAGCTTGCAAATCTATCTGCCATGCTGGACACTGCAGACGACACTCACTCATGCAAGAACACGCACAGGGACATTCGCGCACACACCCAGGGCATTTAGTACATGTGTTTTAGAAGTCCTTACATTAGCCTCTGCACACATTACTAAACCTTGATTCCCGCCAGCTGTGCTACAGCATCACTGCCACCCCCTTCCTTCTCGCTTTGGCTCCAAACAAGTGCTGCCGTACCCTGCTATGCCAGCAGGAAGCCTTCTCTGTGAATTCCCGAGAGTCGCGAGATATGCCTGTTAGCAGGCCCTGCCCACACACCTACTGTGCTATTGACTCAACAGAGCCTGAGTGGACACTGTCAATCAATCAATCAATCAAATACTTTATTCGGCATTCTTTCATAGAAACCATAAAAGTAACATTTTAAAATACAGCACGTTCGATATCTTAAAAGCAATACATTGATAACAGTGTTTCACAAAGATAAAAACAATTTAAAAGCGGCATTAATACAAGAAGGAGGGGGGGGGCTAAAATGACCATTATAAAAGACCTTTGAGACACAGTAATTTTAAAAGTCCAAAAATTTTCTGTAGTTCATTGCACATTTCAGGAAGCCGGCCACAAACGGGATACAGTCAGGTTTAAGCAATTGCAGATAAAACAGAGCGGGACGTACCTGTGCAAAATTTAGCTTTTTTAAAAGAGATTTCAAATAAATAGTCCACTAGTGGACACTGTGTCAGTAATCACAGTGTGAGTCAGACCCCTCGCGAACTTCCTGCCAGCCGTGAATGAATGCCTATGGGACGCCACTCAATTAGCCCATTGTGAGGGTAAATTAGCACTCGATCATCAGAGTGCCTCACAAAAACAGATTGACTCATCGGCTCTGTTGCGCTTCTTTTTGTTCATGCCAGTTTTACTGGGCCTGCCTTGCTGTCTCATGAGTACCGGTACTCTCTTTGGAGAAGGAGAAGTTCCGGTACTCACATTTTTTTGAAGTGCCGGTACTTAGTACCGGCGAGTACCGGCCCATTTAAAGCACTGGTCCTGGTGCAATAGAACTCAAGAGGCACCTCTTCTTCTTTGAACAGCATTGCTTTCCTCTGGTGGGGAGGTGCACCAACCCTTGGATACACTGCAATGCCTGATTGATGGGTGGATTGGAATACGAAATGTGTACCGCAGATCTGTCTTCAGAGATGTGGTCTTTTTAAACCATACTGCTTATGGTTTGTAAGGATATAGGCAATTGACATTGAAAGAAGTTCCTTCCGGGGCTTGGTACTTTCATCGGCCTTGTTTCAGCAGTAGTATCTGCAATTCACCAGGGATCAGTAATGCAGGATATGCACGCATATCAAACTAAGTTCGCAAACTTCACAGTCTCTCTGCTTTATGCACAAGAACTTTTAACATGTGCTGACTGCTTTGGTGCCACTGGAATTATGCAGCAAAGGAGGACAAAATGATGCTGCAATGTTGACTAAATTATGCATCAAAAAAAGGCTTCAGCGTAATGCAGTATATTTTCTGATACTTTATTTTGACAATATTACAAATACTAACAGTCTCTGCAAAGATTTTGCTGTATTAGTGCCAGTGTAACATGCAAATGCAGCAGTGAGAAAGGTGACCAGTCAACCTTTGCAAAAAGCCATCCACTTCACAGCAACACAAGTCACATTTTTTTTTAATTTTTGATCCGTTTGAGCTACAAACAATTTATTAGTTACAATTCTTAGATTATGCAGCAGATGTTGTATGATGTGGCAAATATGGCAAAGCCATAATTATATAGAAAACATTTGCAAACTAGGATATTTTGCCATGTTTGGTCCACTCTTGTGGAAAAATGGGGAAGTGCTGATAACAGAAACTCCATGGCTAAGAGACAAATTACTTGTCCCTCTACTTTTAAGCGTATTTGGGACATTCTGTGATTGGAAATGAATCCCAAGCTGTCAATGTATTTTAAGGTCAATAACTCATATTAAACCTTAAATAATCATGTGTATTAATTGGTTGAATTAAATAACATAATGAGCTGTGACTGGTCAGTGAAATGTCAAACAAAATACAAAACAATTGGGATGATTTGTGCATTCTGGCCACACCTCTGACTCTGCCCACTGATCCAATCCTCAGGTTATTCCCGCCCTCTGATTCTCCACCCACAGTTCCCCTACTTTTTTTCCCCCACTTCGACCACTGGGCGCGTCGTATTTTTGTAAATACGTTGCATCCCAGCATTTTAGAAATGTTAGAGCACAGCGTTACCAATTTTGGCGTAACACTGCGCTCTGACATTTTGTTGTAAATATCCCCCAGAGTACAAAATAGGGAGACAGAAAACATGTGTGGGTTTCTCGTTTTTAGCACCTATTTTACCCAAATTCTCCTTTGAATATTTTGCCAGAACAAAGATTGAGTCACGCAGTGCTGCTCTAGATGAAATAGCCAACTACTGCCAAAGAGATAATATTCACTTTAGGGACAGTATTATATACATGTCACGCTTCCCCTGTTTGCACCACGGCACACCTTGTAAAAGGTGCGCCAGGCGCAAACAGGGAAAGTGTGTCCTAATATGCAGAATGCGCTGCCTCCAGGGTGGCCGCAAACTCGCGAGCGGCTGCTTTAAGGCTGCTCCCTGTTTCCCAGTGCAGGTGGCATTCTGCCTGCACTTTAAAGAGGAGAGAGAGAGATACCCTTGTAGGTGAATTTAGTGAGTGACAACACCTATCTGCAGTCGGATGACAGGGGGGCCATGGGACCCACTTTCTACCTCTCGGAGGGCTACCTCCACCTTTTTGTGGCACACTTTCAATGTGCCTGCTAAAAGCATGCTTGTCTCTGGGCCGCCGCACATAATACGGCGCGGACACAGAGTCAAAGTGATTCCCTCATTTGCATGGAAGGAAAGCCCTCTCATGATGGCACTGGCGCTGCATGTTCTCCAATATTACAGGAGATGCACAAGCTTCTGCGGCTCCTTCTGTAAAACCATTGCCCCCTGGGAACGCACAAAGCAGGGGGCGCACAAAGCAGGCGCGCATGCCCGTTAGCCCCTGGGGCACAATGTGTAATATGGCCCCTGGACCTTTGCATGCAAGTGATGGTGTAATGGGCATCTCAACTAAATCGCAAGGCTTGCATCAGGGTGTGAATTTAATGTGAAAAGGTCATGATGGCCAGTGGTGAGAAGAATATGACCTCCCACAGCTGTATGAACTTCTTCAGAATGCTGATGGCTGACAGTGATGAGTAGTGAACTTTTAAACTTGTGAGGCGTAAAAACCTATACCGAGTATAGCGTGAATGAGTCAGTCAAGCAAGTACAATTAGTTCTCACCCAAAGAAAAAATGATGTCAAATGCTACATTTTTAATAGTACAATCATGCAAAGAAATAATCTGAGAAGCCAAAGAATTACAGACAGTACATATGAAATATTCTAGTACTTCAGAGTATTCGTTTGATTTCTGGTCCTGCATAGGGAATTATGATTGTGAATCTGACAATCTGACACAGAGAAATAGAAGTAGACCCCATATTGCACTTCATCATTTCTGCCAAAAACTGAAGAGAAAGACCTGTTTTAAAGCAGTTCTAGTAATCTTGAATTGCATTTTGATTTATATGTATCTTTCCTCCCTTTTTAGATATTGCCTTTAGGCAGCACACACTGTCTATTGAGAGAAATATTGTGGATGTAGCAAGAACATCCAGGGGTTTGGAGCCCTTCCATTGCTCGCAATTGGTTGGCTTTCCTGTCACTCTGCTTTGTCTGCTTCTTGTATTCAAATTTGTTGTGATGTCTTTATTCCTCAAAAGGAGCATAGTCACTTTGGGAGCGTGGCTTGATGGCAATGTGAGGAGAAGCGGACCTCGGAGCTCCATCTGTGGCCTCTCCTTGTTTACATTAATCCTGCGGGCCTAAGGGGGTCCATCTACAAGTATCTGCCAGCGGAATATCTGGTCCACTGAAGGATTGGGCAACAATGGTGAAAAAGACCTCCAGGGCGCGGAACGTCCAACAAGCTGGCCTGGCTTTCCTGGCAGCGGTGCAACCAAGATGGCGGAGGGGCAATGGGTCTGGTGATTGCGGGGCACGGAGCTCTGTGTTCGGGCTCCCCTGCCTTGCACAACAACAGAAGTGGATGTAGCAGTGCTGTGGTGCGGCGACAGCTTGCTGCAGAGGCGGGCAGTTGACATCGTCACAGATCAGAGCACTCTTTCGCCCGGAGCTGGGGACGAAGCTTAGGAAATGGCGGCGAGGCGCCATGAATGGTGATATGTGCGATAAACATTTCCTAGGCAACTAAAGATCTTAAAGACAACAATGTGCAGAGGACTCAACAGAAACAGTAAACTAAATGTCTATAAAACTATATATTTTATTCGATATTCTTGATATGCATATTATTAAAAACTTGTTCAACAGAACAACACAACAATAAGTCCATACAATCAATATATATCATATGATCAATGCATATCATAAGATCAAATTTACAAAGCAATACATTTCAATTTCATTAAAATCACTTTTTAAAAAACAGTAGTAATTATCGACACGCGTTTCGGCCTATCAAACGCCTTCTTCAGGAAATTACCACGAAAAACCTACAAGAAAGTATGAAAAAAAAAAAATATATATAAAAATACAGATACGTTTTCATTGTATTCACTGTTTTTTTTCCATAATTGGCAGCTATACATTTTCTTCAATTAGTTGTCATGACACAGATATACCGAAAATATAAATCCAAAAAATCTTTAAAAACATATGCAACCACTTCTTAGACATTAGACAATTAATCTACATTCCTATATCACCTCCATAAATGTCAGAAACAATTCTCCTAGTATGACTCTAGACATTGTCTTATTTGAGTACTCAATTGCAACGCTCAGAGTATGATATCTAGGGAGACCATTAATTAAGTAATATGTAAATACAGTCTTCCCGGTATGTACATACATGCAATGCTGATATCGAAACTTACTTTGTTTTTCACGTAATTATGCAAAACTTGGATGGTTTTGCTATTTTCCTTAACAGATAAAGTTCTGTAATACACAAA
Source organism: Lissotriton helveticus (assembly GCF_964261635.1). Lineage (NCBI taxonomy): Eukaryota > Metazoa > Chordata > Amphibia > Caudata > Salamandridae > Lissotriton > Lissotriton helveticus. Next base: position 76,895,695 of record NC_136072.1, read on the forward strand.
ATTATATTTTCAGAATTTACCTTATTTGCATAAATATAAACTGCTTCGTTTCCTACCAGATATATTATATAGAGGTAACTTACTTAAAATACCCTTTTAATGATATCGGGATAATAATAGTGATAGTGTAAAATATTTTGAGTAAGGACCTCCTCCTTCTTGCTGTAAAGAAATAGATACAGCTGTTACCTTACTGCAGTGTATTTCTTTCACTTGATTATCATGTGTTTATATTACACTTATTTTTAGTTACCTAAAATGAATATGGTTGCCCAAAGAGAGAGGATATTCCACAGGTACTTTTATCCTAGATGGGACCAGCTACGATTGACTAGTTCGGAATAAAGGAAATATATCAGTTTTATGGCCTATATAAATTCGAAGACATTGATAAAAATGTATACACAAATATCTTTACCTATAGTATTGACAATAAGGTATTCCAGTACAGAACCTAATTCCAAACATGCTCTCTATCTTATCTTATATTATGTCAAATCTCTGAGGGCTCTATGTAATTACATAATTCCCTACTGAATTTTCCCCATCTAATGATAACAGATAGGAACAGACAGTATTAAAAGGTGAACGACTCATTATTGATGGTTCACTAATTATATATTACCTTAAAACATTAAGTCAGATGAAATGTCCCGTAGCTATTGAGCATCTCATGGATTTCTGATTATATGCCGAGAACTGTGTAATTCAGAAAAAAGAGAAATGAATGGTGATCACAGGGTGCGGAGTAAAGAGCTCGGCCTCCCCTGATTTGCAAAATGACCACAGAGGACGTATTGGTGAGGCGGTGTGGCGACGACTTGCTCCAGAGGCGAGCCATTTAAATTGGCATGGATCAGAGCGCTCACTCGCCAGGAGCTGGGGATGGAGCACAGGAAATGGCGGCCGGAGCTGCCGGGAGGACATAGATTGACGGAAGGCCTGTGAGTCCGGATCTTGTTCGGGTGCCTCCCTGAGGCTACACAGCATTCCCCATCCACAGGTTGGTGAGCAGCATCGTGGATCCCTGGGGTGGACTACCCGTACCAGAGCAAGGACTGGACTTTAGAAGGGGCGGCCGGAGCAGCCAAAGGCACGCAGAGAACTGCTGGGGACAGTGACATCTGTTCTCCTGGGACACCTTTTTCCCGCGGCTTGGGGCACCACAGTAGAGGCCTGGACTTGGAGTGTGAGCTGGAATTCCCCTTTCACGAACTAGTGACCGGCGCTGACAGGTGTGCGTAGCAGCACCGTGGGGAGAAGTGGCCCGCACTAAGCTGGAGAGTTGCCCAGCGAATATGCGTTGAAGCGCAACTACTAAGGAGCCGGGACCTGGCTGAGGCGCGCTCGAGTCTGCGCACTCAGCACGGTGGTGAGGGCAGGATTTAGAGAGTGTTGACGCTGCTGAAGTAGCGGGTCCCCCCAGTACAGGGACGCTGAGGAAGATCGGAGTTGGAGACGGGCTACCACAAGGGTCGCGACGAGAAGGGGCCGTTGCTGGATGCGAGCGGCCAGTCCTGAGCTACCCAGCACCACGTAGCCAGAAGGACAAGATAGGGCGAATAAACAAACGAAAGGGCTTCGCGGCCCTCCAGGTGGAAGGAGCAGGGCAGCAGACCGACGACGAGGAAGACGTGATGGAGTGCCAAGGTGAGGCTTCAATAGGGAGCCCTTCGCTGGAGGACATGGTGCAGGCCATTACTTCGTCACAAGAGGTTCTTGAGACCAAAATAGATGCTATTGGGGTGGACCTCACTTTACTTAAGGACAGCCACAAGAAACTAAAGGAGCGAGTGAAGGTGACCGAGAAAATGCTGGAAGAAGTCCCTGACGCCATAGTCGCCTTGCAGCGCTCCCTGTAGCTGGTGGAAGACAAGGTGCGGACTTTGGAAACAAGAGCAGAGGACAGTGAAGGGCACTCCTGCAGGAAAAACCTTCAATTAGTGGGGGTTCCAGACGGGCGGAAGGGGACGACGCTGTCCATTACATGGAAGGGTGGCTCAAGACTGAGGTCACCCGAGAAAGACTCTCCCCATTTTTTGCCATTGAGAGCACCCATAGGGTGCCGGCCAGGCCTCCTAAGCCGGGATCACCTCCGCGACCGATGGTGGTGAGGCTCCTGCACTATCGAGATAGAGACCATCTCCTGCAGCAGGCAAGGGGGGAAGCAGCATCTGCAAATAGAGAACTCCAAAATAATGATATTCCCAGACATCATTAAAAAGCAGAGTGCTTCCTTTCTTACTCTTAAACGGAAGTTACGTCAACTTCATATAGCATATGCCATGCTCTTACCAGCGCGATTGCTGGTGTTGGACAATGCAGGAACACACTTCTTCACCACTCCACAAGATGCATGGCAGCGGCTGGAGATGCACCAGACGAGAGCCAGGCGGAACTCTGTCACCAGCAGATCGGCGAGGGGGTCTCCTGGTCACACAGGCTCACCGAGGGCCCTTTCGTCACTGGATCATCGCCTCGAAAGGGACAGAGTGGTGAGAGCAGTCGCAGAGATCAGCCAGGAGGAGACCAGTCCAGCTTCTGTTTCCACTGGACGAGAGCTGGGCGGAACTGAGAACACTCCACCCGGGAGCACGACTGGAGACTCTGAGTCCGAGCTGGCGGTGGTCACCCCGCAGACGGCAGACCTACTAGTGTGAGCTGAGGATCTTTGGATGGGTGAGACGACCTTGCATCACTGCCCAGGACTGCCCACTGAACGATAATGGCTGTAACGGGAGAGGAGTAGTGGCACCAGTTGGGCAGTACTGAAGAGGGGCCTGTGTCGTGACAAAACGGGGAGTGGGACCAGGAGGGGCTTTGGGTCCCAAAGGGTCAGCGCACGCCTCACCACCGTCTTTGCTTACAGTTCGGTTGCATCAGTTTGGATGGGAACTAGTTCGAGGGAACCTGTCCTGGGAAGTGGGAGTTGGGGAATGTGGGGGGAAGTGGGGAAGGGGGGTCTTGGGAACAGGCATGCTGTTGCGGGGTGTTAAAGGCAGCATACGAAAGGTCACACAATGGGTACCACCGTAGGCATTAAATGTTTGTCCTGGAACATTAGGGGGATGCATACTATGACACACTGCCACAAGTTGCATACATACCTAATAAGGAGAGGGGTGCAGATTGCCCTGTTGCAGAAAACGCATTTAACTAAGCAAGAGGGGTTGGTGTTGCAGCGTAGGTGGTGGGGACAGGTGTTCTACACAGCATACTCGGCTTTTGCAAGGGGTGCACTGATCTGGATCAGGGCTGGGGTTCCATTCGAGAGTACTGGTCAGTTGATCGACCCTGATGGGAGGTATGTGGTGGTGAGGGGACGATTGGATGGGAGGGACATTGTCTTAGGGAGTATCTATGCCCCTAACATTGATCAAGTCTCCTTTTTTGTGCACCTGTCGGGGAAGCTGGCACCTATGCTGACAGGGTCTGTGCTCCTAGGGGGCGACATCAATTGTATTACTGACGCAGGGCCGGCTTTAGGGCAGTGCGACTGGTGTGGCCGCACTGGGCCCTGACCTGTGGAGGGGGGGGGCAACCTCAATAAGAGTGCTGTATTTAGCAATAACTTATGATTGGAGAAATGAGGGGCACTTTTGCCCGGTGGTAGTGAGAGAATCCGAGAAGGCGGTCATGGGGTGTGGGGACGCCAAGAATGATTGTCGCACCGGGCGCCACCAGCTCAAAAGCTGGCCCTGTACTGATGTCTCTTTGGACCGCTCTCAACCTCCCCTTGCAGACGCCCCGGTGCATGGACTAGCTGCAGTGCGGTGGGCCTGGCAACAACAGTGGGGGCTGACTGACACATGGAGGGCTCATCACCCCACTGACAGGGATTACTCCTATTTCTCAGCGTTACATGACCTGCATGTTCGATTAGACTCCGTCCTCTGTTCTATAGATGTGCACGGGGGATCGTGCATAGTGAATACTTATCTAGAATGATATCAGGCCATAATCCGCTGCTGGTGACGTTGCACTGGTTGCGAGATCGTCCTGCCATTTCCACGTGGCGTCTCCGAACAGACACACTGGAAGACCCTGTGTCCCGGGATAAACTGGGATCGGCCCTAGGCAAGTATTTTAGGTTTAGGGCTAACACAGCATCTACGCTGCTGGTTGAGTGGGATGCTTTCAAACAGTGGTCAGGGGGCTTTGCATAGGGGAAATGGTGGGAGTAGGAAAAGTGCTGCCACAAGATGTCCAAAGAGCAGAACAGAAGCTACATTATTCGGAGAAAGTGCGCCCAGAAAGGCCAGAAAAACATGCGGAACTGCTTGAAGCCCGAGAGGAGCTGACATTCAAATTGAGACACTGCGCTGTTTCGATTACAAGGCCTACACGGATAAGGCGCATGCGGAGCGTGATAAATCTGGAGCGCTACTTGCATGGTTAACCAACCCAGCGCATAGTGGGACGGCGATCCTAGAGCTGAGAGGCCAGGGTGATGCGGTTTTTTATACTCAACGAGCCATCAATTAACAATTATTGCAGTATTACACCGAGCTTTATGGGAGTAGGCTGGGTCCTGGGCTCCCTGGAGATTAGAGATTTTTGCTGGGCGCAGACCTCCCTAAACTTGACGAAGAAGAGGCCGTAGCACTTGGTAGGGATATTGAGGCCATTGAATTGTGCAGTGCAATAAAACACAAGGCCAGGAACAAAACGCCGGGCACCGATGGGTTGCCAGTGGAGTTTTATACGACATACGCGGTGGTCCTGGTTCCTTGCCTGGTGAAAATGTATAATGGAGTGCGTCGGGAGGGTGTACTCCCTGCCTCCACATGTGAAGCAATAATAGTCTCCCTCCTTAAACCAGACAAACCCGCTTGGGACCACTCCTCGTACAGGCCCCTACCAATGCTTCACCTGGACTACAAGATCCTAAGTCAGGTGCTAGCTAGTCGCTTGATGCCTCATATTACAACGCTGGTACACAGGGACCAAGCTGGTTTTATACCAACCAGAAACACAGCAATGAATATACGCAGACTCATGCGCACCTTGGGGTCCAACACGTATGATAAGGAAGAGGCCTGCATTTTTTGCAGTCGACATCGAAAATGCCTTCGATAGCCTGGAGTGGTCCTACCTTGTTTATGTTTTGCGGGAATTTGGCCTGAGGGATACCTTTGTCCAATGGACTGCACTGCTGTGAAGCGCTTCCACTACCAGGGTCAGAACTGGGGGACTGATCTAGGCTGCCTGTGAGGTTGCCAGACGGACGAGGCAGGGATGCCCCCTGTCCGCTCTATTGTTTGCCCTGGCAATGGAGCCATGGCTTCTCATGCTAGGACTGGAAGATACTATTCCGGACTATTGGTGGACGGGCAGGTGCAGCACATAGCGTTGTACGCAGACGACCTGCTTATGTTCCTGGCCTACTCAGCAGGCACTTCGGGGAGCACAGGACCTACTGGAGACATTGGGAAGAGTTATTTTGCAAAAAATGGAGGCACCGGGCTCAGTGTTGTTTGGCAAAAAGGTAGTGCTCAAACTCTAGACACTTTAGTATATAACAAACAATGTATCAACCGATTTAGATAAATGTTCTTAATTTTATTCTTTTTGCATTTTTTGATGGTAGAAATATATATATATAGATACAATTTATACCCAATTTACTTCACCACATGAAGAAATACACATTGCTACCTGCATTACATTGATAAATTCAACCGTAAAAGCTTTAGAAGTTCATAGTTAAGTGGCATGTTGTTTATCACATTTTATGTTAAACACACAATATGTAGCAACATTTGCATCATATCAACAAAGACACTGGCAGTGATTTGCAGAATACCACCAACGCGTTTCGGCAAATGCCTTCTTCAGGATTTTTCTTTTACCAGTGAGTACTGTATTTTTCTCTTTGGGGATGTGGTCAAAGTTGGCAGTAATATCCTGAGATAAGTCAATTTATAATCTTCTGATGATTCCCTTTGTAAAAGTTGTTGCTAATTTTTATACTCGACAATCTGGCACTGATCAATTATTAGCCAAAGCTCATCAGCAATGTGATATTCCTACTGTTGGGGCCCAAAAGCAATTTGATCAGGAATATTTTAGTGAGGTTCAAGAGTCCTGTACACAGAATTTAACTCTATGACCATATTCCACTTCTTTAGTTGTTCACTGCTTGAGATTTAAATACCTGATGGAACCTTGATGTTTCCTTATTTTAACATGTCGGCCACGATATTGTGACGTTTCTTATCACAGCACCGACCGTTTTTTTCGTGTAACCTGGACATTGGGAAGAGTGGCGGGGCTCCGTGTGAACTGGGCTAAGTTGTGGTTGTTCCCCACCAGCCTGGGCAGGTCAGACCTGCAAAGTGCAGGGAGGGTCCTGTGAGACACCCGCTGTTTGCCTTATCTGGGGGCCCGGATTTACCATGACTATGGGGATCTCCTGGAAGGTAACGGGGGATGAGTGTTGTGCAGTGCCAAGACCCGTTTTGATTTCTGGAGAACTCTTCCCCTATCAGTAGCGGGCAGGTTGCCCTAGTGAAGATGTTCACTCTGCTGAGGTTCCTCTATTACTTCGGAACACTCCCTGTATGGACACCAAGTAAATTCTTTGCTCAGCTCAACACCATGATTACAGGGTTGTTATGGGGGACCGGGAAAAGGAGGGTTGCCTGGGTTACTATGCAGCGGCCCAGAATGGAGGGGGGTTTGCGTTACCGGACCTCGAGGCCTATTACCATGCTGCGCAGCTCCAGTGGTTTACAAAATGTGTGGCGGGTCACATCAGGCAGCTGGAGGATTTGGATGGGTCGGATCCGAGCTGGCGACTGTTGTCATACGTTCTGCTGTGGGTTCCGCTTAGAGATGGGGCAGTGCCGCCAGATTTGAGGGCAATGTGACGGTGCTGGACGCGGCTGGCGAGGAGGTCACGCGTCCGCGTCCCTTATGCGCCCGAGATCTCGTTCGGGATGTGCGAGGTGCTGCCCCATGGGGGCAACTGGAGAAAGCTGCAGTCCCGGGAGGAGATGAGGGTCCTCACCCTCTGCGTCCTTTATGAGGATGGTAACCTCCTACCTTTTAATGATCTCATGGAATGCCATGATCTCCCAAGAGGAGACTTTCTATTTCATGGTGCCTTACAGCAAGTGGTCAGGAATAACTGGCGGGGGGGGGGGGGGGTATGGTGGAGCCTAGAACATCTCTCGCTTGCCAATGCATAGTAATGGCCGTGGGGACAATTAAAGCAGTGACTTGTCTCTACCAGCGGATTACACAAGACTTGCATCAACCCTGACAGCGTTGCGACTTAAATGGGAGGTGGATTTGGGAGGGACCATTGAGGAGAAATCATGGGGGGAGGTTGTTGAGAGGGCATGGAAGTGCTCCCACAATGCGCGTTTCCAGCTGATCCAATTCAACGTCTTCCATAGGGCGTACTTAACACCCTGCAAGGTCAATAACTATTTTGGGGCATTGTCTGCGTGTTCCCGCTGTATGCTGGAGGGGGCAGGTTTCTTCACATGTTCTGGAACTGCCCGCACTTAGAGGACTACTGGCGAGGGGTGTCGTCTACCCTGGCGAAATAGCCATCACACCAGGGGTTTGCTTGTTGCACTGGTTTCCCCACACTACAAAGACTAAAATTACCAGCAAGTTAATTGATCTGGGGCTGATCCTTGCAAAGCGAGAACTTACCACCCATTGGAAGACTCAGAGGGGGCCTATCCTTATGTGCTGGCACAGGGAACTTGAGAAGTGGGCAGAGAGCGAGGGGAACCGCAGGTTACATCTAGCTCGGCGCAGTGGGAGCGAGAAATCACTAGAAATGGCCCTTGCGTGGTTGTCGCAAATGGAACTGATCAAAGACCCAGTTGAAGATGGCAGGGGAGTACCAGGTGGACGGGAGGACGAACGAGCTGATGGAAGCAATGGATGCTTGAAGGGGTTAGAAGGAGATAAAATGGGAGAGGGTTGGTTAAGAATTTCCCTCAGGGCTATTGGACCTCCTTATGTTGAGCGCTGTGCGGCAGGACCCCTGATGTATGATACAAGTGTGTTAGGAGACAGATTGAATATTTTAATGGGCCAACGGCATGCCTGGGGGGTGGATGGGGTGGGGGGAATTTGTTGGGGTGTTTGAGAATGGGGGGGATGTTGGGAACCATCTATTGGACCTTGTTCTTGGACCATAACAACTGCGGAGACAAGCCAAGCCATAAGCTGATTTGACTAAAAGGAGAGGGAGAAAAGGACCAGAAGGGGGCTTGTTCTGAATCGGAACATTTACCGACAGCCGGCTCTGGGAGGGCCTCAGGTTGTTAATGGCTTTAATTGTAATGTACATTGCCCTCCTCCTGTGTCTCTGTATTGCCCATGGGGCTGCATATATGGTTTAATGTTTGCCTTTTCCTTTGAAAACTAATAAAAACCTTTAAAAAAAATGGAGCATAGCCACTTTACAATCTATTTTGATTGGCTGGAGTTTATGCTTCTACTGCTTGCTTTCCAATAGTTACTTTGTACATGTGCGTCAAGAACTGCATGGGAGTGCATGTACATCTCAGCTGTCTCCCTTGTGAACTCCTCTACCCCGGCACTCCATTTTGCTCTTGGTCTCCTGTGAATTCCTCTATGTTGCACTCACCCTCGTGTATTCCCCCAGATGCTTTCTTGCTTGCGTCCTACTTCCATTGCTTAATTTGTAAAGAAACGTAAGTGCCAGGGCTCTCGTCAAGAGGCCACTGCATATTCCACTACACAATGCCCCTAGCAGCGCTTCCAATGATAGTACCAACACAACTACTAACCATCACACTCCTACAAGTGGACAATCAGACTATTCCCGGCCCCCAAAGCTATAAAAATGGCTTGGGTGGCAGGTATTAGTCATTGTTAATGTGTATTCAATTAATAAACAATTGTTGTTATGCCTGTCCCTAGTTAGGCAGACTGTCGTAAGTGCCGGTGCTGACATTTAAGGGCTGGTGCAGAGTACCGGAAACCACTGGCTCAAATTAATCACTGCCTGCTCTCCACCAGCCGCGGTCCATGCAGGTAAGAGAGGTGGGGCAAAGGGGCTGGGTGCGTGGGGATTTCGACGGACGATGATGAGGGGAAATTAAATAAATAATACATTTTACCTCGTCATTGTCCGTCAAACTCCTCCCCACTCGGCGCCACCGCCCCACCTCTGTTACCTGCATGGGCCGCAGCTGCTCCCCACTCTCTCCACTTTGCTCTCTTTGATCTGTTTGTTCCCTCCAATGCTCCACTTTGCCCTCTCTCACTGTGTCATCTGCTACCCCCCAACTGCACCCATCACATTTCTTTCCCTACCCGCGCCCTCTGTGTTGCTTTCGCCCCACCCGCTCTCATGTGTTGCTTTTGCCCTTTCCTCCCGTTTTGATTTTTTACCGCCCGTGTTGCTTCCACCCTTCTTGCTTCCACCCCCATGGTGCTCCCTCCATCCGGTTCCACTCATTATTTCTCTTTTTAGTTGCCAATCAACTCGGATCGGTAACTAAAAAGTAAAAAGAAGTGTCCAATTCATGTACTTACAAAATGACCATGTTTTTCTGGACCCAGAAGCACTGGATATATACCTGGATGCAGGGCATGTAGGGCTTCGGCCATTGGCTGAATCGAGAATTTGATGCATTAATCTGCACAGATAGGAATATTTGTAGGAATGGATCTGGTAGAACCATGTCCACATGAATTTCGCCATTCCACGCTGAGGGCCTCATTTATGAGAAATGACGCATCGCTGCGTGAAAGCAGCAATGCGTCACTTCTCAGTGCCAACTCCTTGCGTCATGATTGATGCGTCATATTTATAATATGACGCATCATGTCGCAAGGAGTTACAGATACGTCAGTATTTCTGACGTATCTGTAAGCGCAAAATTGACGCATTGCTGGAGTGTGTCACAAAAGTGACGGAACTTCAGCAATGCGTACTTTCACATGGGCAAGTCCCATGTTGTTAGTGCCTGCGTCCGTCTTACGCCTGCCATGAAGCAGGCATAAGATTTTGACGCATTAGCGGCCAAGAAATGGCGCAGTGAAATCTTATAGATTTCACTGCGTCACTTCCATGACCCTTTCTTGTGTCAAAACGCCCCCCTTGCATACATTATACGTGGCGCAGGTATAATATGGCACAGGAGTTTACAAAGTGACGCATCTACCTAGATGCGTCACTTTGTAAATATGGCGCAACAAGGCGCATTTTTTACGCCACTTGTGCGTCACAAAAAGTGACGCACCAACGACGTAAAAGTGATGCACAGCCTCATAAATGAGGCCCTGATTTTCTTGTAATGGCCGGATATTTGTGCGAAGATTTGTGCACAGATCGAAAATAGCCGACTCACTCGTATTCAGGCCCCTAACATACTTGCCATGTAATGTAACCTGTTCTTTTGTAAAGCCCTCTAACACCTTCAGGTAAAGTTTGTGCTATATAAAAATGCATAAATAAATAAATAGGCTGTTCTAGTGACTCTTTATGAGATAAATCCTCCAGCCTTTTCTGAATCCTGCCCCAGGTAAACCCTACCTGTGACTTACCTACTGCCCTTCTAGAGAACTTGGAGTGTTGGAAAGATTTTCGGGTAGACCTCAAGAAGTTACAGGTAAGGAAAGATTTTGGGGAGCACATGTTTAGGTATAGAGCGATGGAATGAAATAGGTGTTTTTTGTTACCCAATTTAGGGATATTCATTTTATGAACCTCAATAGACACAAGCCTTGGTGTACCTGATGGAATTCGAACTTGTGTCCCTGAGGTCAACAAAGTCTGGACAGTGAACGCATTAGTCCAACGCTATGCTTTGTCTACATGAATACTTTTGTAAAGTATATCCTAAGTTAATTTATCATTTGTAAGGTATTGACACTTTGCTCTATGTTTCTTTGTCCATGTTATCTTTAGTAATTTATGGAATTATCAGAATATGGGGCCCTGAGCTGGCGCATGTCCTTACCTGATGAAATACACTACCTTCACCATTCAGTGCTGAAATTACTGTTGTGAATTAGGGAGAGACGTTCATTAAAAAAAAAAACTAATTTGATCAAAGAGCTCCATGATTGGCATTTTAGGTAATGAAACATTAAAATATATATGGAGTGCTTGTGTTTTTTTTTAATTACCTAATGGTATAGGGTACCCGCTTTGGAAAAATGATGATGATTGGAGTGGTGGTGGAATGATACCCTGGGGGCAAAACATTCCACCAGAGGTGTTGCTTGGAGGAACCATGGGCAAAATAACTCTAGTCAATATTTATGAGCAGCTGCAAAGACTTCAGTCATCCATTAGTAAAAGACAACATACCCGTAAAACCACCAAAGTAAAAATAATGATCCAGTAACAATTCACCACACCAGTTGATGCAGCTGAAACACTGTTGCAGGACAGCACACGCTTCCCTAAAATATAGCATGGATACATTCTTGCAAAGTTCCTTTTTCAATGCAAGGTGTAAGTGTCAGACAAAACATGCACAGTAAAAAACCACAAAACACCCACTGCTACAATAGTAGTGGATATTAGCTACTGACAAAATAGGTTGCATCCCACCTAAAACTGAGCATACAACTATCTAACATATATACCACACATTCCTAATATACAGTAAAACATATATTAAAATAACAAACATACACAAATTAATAATAAACCACATTGCTTGATACAATACATACATACATACATACAAACGTACATACATACATACATATATAGATACACACGTATACATTCAGAACACCCACCGTCAAAATACAACATTCGACCTGATCTAAAACAGAGCACCCATTAACCAAACACACATAACTACTAATGAAACAAAGTCACCAAGCTGCTACAGAGTCCTTTCAGTCCCTAGCCTGAAGAATTCTATTGACTTTGAGCTTAAAAGTGACCTCTCTTGAGGTCAGGGGCAAAATTCCACCTGTACATCTTTGGTACTACATTTGAAGGTTTATGAACTGACCAAAGCTCAGATGTCAGCCCATTAAATATGAGATCAGGGCTCTAGGCAGTCTCTTGGTCTGCAGAGGTGTAGGCTCAGGTGACTGTCTGCAAAGGCTGTAGGCTCAGATGACTGCTAACAGGGCTTGTAATTGGGAATCACTCTTCTCTTTCTTTGGGCAATTTGTTTCTTCACATATGATAGGAAGCATCGCCAATATGCATGATAATCTCAGATATATGAAGTTCTCCCAAATCCAATGTTCACGCACGTAAACCAGGTCAGGTTCAAGTCACACTCAACGATCTTATAGAGATGTCCTAAAGGATCAGCAATATAAAATGTCCAACAACGTGTGATCCTGAGTTTCTGTCCCTACCACCATCAATTTTTTTTTCAATGCATCTCTTTTCAACCCTTTATTATCTTCCTTCTCATCCTTATAATTTAGCATTGTGTACTGATACATAGATTCAGCCTTCAACTCAGAGGCTTCATGTCAAGATAATCCTGTAAGACTGATAAATTTACTGCAATCTTTGGACACATGGACAACCTGTTTTGCCACCCCCTCTCTGCCTCTGACCCTCACCACTTCTTGTGTGCCGTCCGGTACCCCTTTGTGGGTTGCACTGCTCAGTACAATATTTCCCCCAGAGGACCCAACACATTTCTCCCCCATTTTGAAGATATTCCATGAAATTAACAACGTTGGAATTATTTGTCCTAGGTCATGTGTGGAAGCACGTTGAGGTGGCTAATGGGCTTGACGTCTTCCACCTGGCTTTCGGCCTGGACATGGTACTGAGACACCTTTGGTGGATGTGATTGTCAGGCTACAGAGGGCCCAGGATAGGAGACTAGTTGTTTTACATTTTTAGCTACCATCCATAAGGTCCACCACAAACCTATTGATGATAGGGTGGAAGAGGAGTGTGGCATTGGATAGAACCTGTGAAATGCATTACTGTCCATTATAAAATAGAACACCAGTGCAGTGACAACTCTATTCTGTCCAGCAGCCCATGCCTCAGGACTATTGCCTTCTCTGTAACGTCTACAAGGGCTCACTAAATGGGTTTAATATCAGTCATCAACTTTAGTTTCAGATGTGTGCCAATTACAGACAAATAGTGCTGCAGATTGGTATAGAAGCAGACCTGTTAGAAGAAGTGCTGAGGGCAAAGTTCCTATTTATGTACCAACTATGACTCACCTTGAGTAGGTCGAAGACATATATTAGTTTCGACAGCTCTGTGACCATTCAAGAGCAACAGTTTATTTGACCTGAGCAGATAGAAAATACCCCAATTATGACACGAGCCACAAATGACTTAGGGTGGGTTTCAAAGGGAACCACAAACTAGGCCTGGGTGATGAACTCTGGTCCCTTTGCATAGTTTGTGGAGTTTTCTGCTCTCCACGGAGAATGTGGAGTTCCTGAAAATCCAGGGCTAAACCACCTCCCAGAGAGATTCCTCAATGCGGGAGGTCGTGGATGGTGGCAACCGTTCGCGTTGAGGAACCATCCATTTGCATTGCGGAGGCTGCCTCGCCAGTAGAAAATCTTGAACTGAGCATGGAGCCATTCCCGCTGATTTTCGAGCGTTGAATAAACACCTGACGCAACCTAGCGCAACCTAACCCACTCCACCACTTGTAGAAATCCACGTAGCGCCGCAAAGTTTTTTTTTGCCACGCAGAGCTTCGAAAACTACGCCTAGGCCTACCTCAAACTCGAGATGCAAATCTGAGCAATGATCGAAATAGATCGAAATAGTACTGTTGTACTAGCCAGATGAGAGGAGCATTTTAGTTGTTTTGCTCTTTATGACCTTGAAACCACTGCAGTGGGTCCAGAACTGCATCTGCTAATCCATCTTTAGGCTACCAAATGATCATAGAATTAAACATGACTTTATCCATATTTGCTGTTATTAGCAGGAAGATTTCCATTGCTGGTCTGTCCTCCCGCCCACAAATCTTGCTGGTGAAATTCAAACCATAAGTATGTGCCTTCCTGCCTCCTAAGATCATAAACCAGCTGCCTGTCCTATCAATTCAATTCAATTCAATACAGTTTATTAAAGTTTTGGAACTCCAATGAGGAATGTCCTAACATTTGTTGACAGTGTACTTGTTTTTGACCCTGTCCCGCTCCCCCTTTTCGCTCGATTTGTGCTATAGAAATACCTCACACATCCATTCATACATGCACACACATACATATTTACAGGACTGCATTGGCTCAAACCCTTTCACAAATTTGCGGCTGGATTCAGGAGCTCCAGCTGAATTCCTGCCTTTTCGATTCATTTTTAAGGCCCTGTAAAGGCGATCACCACATACATCTTTTGAATTTTTTAAATGCTCTTCGAGGGTCTCACCCTACAGGGTAAAGCAGGTTTTATTTTTTTAATGCAGGTAGTGGGGTCAAGAGGCTATCATTGACTAGAATATTTTACCACACCCTTCCCTATCAGAAGTAACTGTCTATATATATATATATATATATATATATATATATATGTTGTGACTATAAAAAGATGGCAGCTGTTCTGACTCTCCTCCTCCTATAGGCATGATGGACTTGCTGTTCATCTTAATGTGGGGCCCCCCTTTATCACAGTCCTGTCTATTATTTCTAAGACTCAGACTGCCCTGTGGGAGACAGGTCTCCCCACTCCACATTTAGAAAGATACAAATAGAAAATGACAAACAGGAACTTAGCCACCTCCAAATCCACTTGGAAAGGTGGGTCCTGGATTACCAAGTAGGAAAAGTAGGCACCTATTGGCCCCACTGCTTTTAAGGGCCCCCACAACAGATCAAGATTATATTGATTTGATTTTGAAAGAAAACAACAATTATGCTCTCTTAAATTGCTTCCAAAACATAGAAAAAATGTATCGAGTGGTGCCTCGAAATGTTGACTGCCTAGGGGCCTCCACAGGGTTTAATCCGGCCAGGGCTCGAGTCGAGGTACCACGCGGGTAGACATCATCCCCCCACTTATTTTACCGGGAGCTCGATAACTGGAGCCACACATTCACTCTTTGGCCTCTCTGTGGCGAGATTTGAGTCCATTCAGAACGCTGCTCATACGCTGGCTTCTCTGATGCAATCGCATCTAAGGGGTGAGCGAGGGGAGGCAATGAGTCTGATGGTGCAAACCACCTATCGTGACGTCACTTCCTGTCGTGACGTCAGCGTCCCCCCACTTCTTTTTTTAGGACTTGTGCCCTGAATCCGGCACTGACGATGTTCAGATTGTCCAATTCAGTGGTGTAGCTGGGGGGGCGGGGTTGGGTGGGGGGGATTTGCCCCGGGCGGCACTTTTTTGGGGGCAAAAAAAACTAGAACACTTGCCTTGCTCTCGCCATATTACCGGCTCGGCGATGTGGCGAGCGCAAGGTGAGTGTTTTTCTTTTTTTAAATTTTATTTTCCCTCGTCGACTTCTGTCTACTCCCTATCCCACCACCCCTACCTGCACCGGCCATCACTGGGCGATAAACTCAGGGGCTGCCCCGGGCGCCAAAAGCTCTAGCTACGCCACTTGTCCAATTGTCCCTGTCCTACTATAGAAGGGAAACGTAGACAGACAATTTGAGGAATGTCGTACAGTGCATCTTGAAAATATAGTACAAGTGGCTGGCACATCATATCTTAATTAACTGGCCCATGCTACTTGCACAGCATGAATACTGGGCATCTCATCTATTTATGGTAATCGATGCAGAAAGGAATGGAACAAATGTAATACCTTAGTCCTTCTTGTATGCAATTATTTTTAAAAGTTAATTAAACTGTAAATGCAGATTGAATTTAACTTAACTCGGAGATGAAAGCTGAAAAAATGTGAAACGCATTGTAAAGCTTTTCTAATCTGATCAATAAAGCCTACATTAGCAATATGAAATTGCCGCCTCCTGCAAATTAATTTATATATTCAAGGTACCTTGATATTTTCTCTGTTTTAGGAGCTGAATAGGATTTGTTTTGCTAATACTAAATCTCAGAAGAACTAATTAAAACTTACAGACCTGCCAACTTCCTTCAAACCCCACCATGTGAGTCTGCGCTTTCTGTAAACTCAAAGGGGATGATGGACGGAGTGTTGAACATTGCAAGCACTCACCCCCAGTCAACTGATCTGGGTTTAATCCATCATCATTCTTTAGCTCACTCCGCCACCCCAGTTCAGACATGGCCATATGCAAATCAGTCTGACCCTGTCTTTTGCTTTCTCGCCCTACGTGCGCCAGGTATGCCCAGATGTGGGTCCTGGGCTCACTGTGCCCCTGAAATCAAGCTATCCTGGGTGAAGATGGGGGGAAACCCCGAAACCGGTTCACTGTGCCACTGGAATCAAGCAACGCTGTCTGAAGAGGGGTGAAACCCTGAAACCGGTCCTAGGATGCTTGTTTCCGGTCCAGGGAGGACCTGGCTTGGCAGTTCGGGCTGGCCTGTTCCCATGGGGCACAGGGTCAAGAAGACTGATTTGCATATGGCTGGGTTCAAGCTGCAATGGCAGGGTGAGCAAAAACACAATGGATTTAGGCCCAGATCTCTGTACTGGGGTGAATGTATGACGCTGTTCTGCATTCTGTCCATCAACTGTTGTTTTTGCTTCTGTATACGTGGCCTTTATTCTAACATTTGCCACTTTCTTGCCCGAAAACTCATTGCGTACCATGCGGTGCCCTTACTTAATGGGTCAGGGTTTCGCAAAAGCCCACGGCTCTGTTGTCAGGGATCTAATATTTCATGTACCACCTCTCGCGTAGGAAGTGTCATCTTAAGGGTTTTGAGGGCACCGAGCAAAACAAATTGTGGGTCCCTATTCAGAACAACTTTAATTTCCCATTTCATGCTAATCGGAATTCAAGTCTGCATGATGACAAGCAAAACTGAAAATATGTTAAATTTTTGGAAACAGCATCATATGATAGCAGTTGAAATCTATCTTATCCAGTACCCCAAAAACCCTTAATTGACACTCAGTAGAGACATGGCAATGGTAGGAGAGGGAAGGAAATAATTTGTAATAGAGAAATGGAAGAGACAGAGGTAAAAGAGAGAGAAAGGCGCCGTCTTTGTCCAAGCCATAAAATGTCTCTGCTCATAGACCCGCCTACGTGTTTTGCAGAAGTCCACGAGAGCAGGGCGCAAGTTCTAAAAAAAGAAGAGGAGGGGACCAACCAAGTTAGGCAGTATGCAAGTGACATCATGGCGCATGAACTCACAGCGCATGACATCACAGTGTGGTATCGCACATGACATCACAGGAAATGAACTCACAGGAAGTGACATTGCAAGAAGTGACATCAGATAGTAAGACCTCACTGTCTAGCAGGTCTATCCTGAGTACATTTAAGTGCATTATGAGAGTTAACAAATTCCATTTTGCTTTGGGGATGTGGCAAAAAAGTGGTGTAACTCCGACTCAAAATATGGGCCTCAACTAATAAATGTTTTTTTAGACTCTGCCACAAATAAATTGCAACGCGGAGAAACATGGAAGTAGATCTATTCTGCTTAATCGGTTGCAAAGTCTACATTTTAAAATATCTTATGGGAATAAGGCAACTGCTGCAGAGATCTTTGTGTGTCCAGTAAAACTCAGAGTAATAACAATAATGGTAAGATAACTCTGGGGGTTAACGCTTTTGCTGGAGAGATCTATGTTTTGAAAAAATCACACTATACTTTAGGTAGGGTCAGAGGCCAAAATTTATAGACAAAACGGGATATGCAGCCCCATTGTAAACCTATAACACACAAAGTATATCTCGAAGTCTAAAGAAAAAGAACCAAAATACTGTAACTAGTCAAGACTCTAAAGGAATATGCAAAAATTGTATGGATTCCCATCACTCACCATTCCAGGTGACATGCTTCATCATCTGGGTCTCCTTTAACAGGGCTGGCACTCCACCCTAGTGATGGAGGAGCCCAAGGATGTTTTCAAAGGTATAGAAAAAGATTTGAGCAGATGTAATTACTTAAGTGTATGGGAAAAAGTGCAGTGCAAAGAGTGACGTGATTTATAAAATTGAAGCGTAATCAGACCCCAAACTTTATTTTTGTCTGATACGATCAAGAGTTAAAAACAGTGCAAAGAACAGTTTCAATAGATAGCTGTCCACTAATAGTTAGTCAGTCAACATGTTTCAGCACTCAAAGGTAGATGTACACCTAGTGCTTTCGTCAGGACCTAATAGATATTAATGCTACTGCTAAGTGTAAAAAGTGATATGAACACAAAAAAGGGAAAACGATAAAGGATACACTGTGGACCAGTATTCTCACAGTTCACGATCCTCGTGCCTCTTGAAAGATCTGTGAAAAATACAAGCGGTACAAATAGAGTCTCGAAAAACAGTATATATGTCTTAAATATCATCGTTATAGCTAGGATTCGCTATCAGCCCTGCCCTCAAAGTGGGCTTCATATACCATCGAGTCTTAGCTCAAGAGTATGGAGAAAAAGCCTCACCCCACCTGGCAACAGCTCAGGACAAAGGAGGCACCGCTCTAAAAAGGAAACACAATACACCAAAACCATAATTTATATGGTAATTTGTTTACCCTAAACATTCTAACACAATCCGAATGCCCGTGACATGAGTATAAGCCCTCACTACTCAAACTCACTCTCGCTTGTCATGTAAAATTTCCCCCATAGAGGTGGAATGTTATGAAGTAAAATAAAGGCACCTAAGGAATGATTGGTGCCA
Source organism: Lissotriton helveticus (assembly GCF_964261635.1). Classification (NCBI taxonomy): domain Eukaryota; kingdom Metazoa; phylum Chordata; class Amphibia; order Caudata; family Salamandridae; genus Lissotriton; species Lissotriton helveticus. The sequence goes on from NC_136072.1 coordinate 76,914,391, forward strand.
ACTTCAAGAGAATAATAGGTGTATTCCCGGTAGAACATCGCCAAAGTAACACCTCTTATCAACTAGAAGTCCTTGTCAAACATCAAACCCCCAGAAGTAACAGGTGGGCTAAGGGCGTAAATGTAAACAACTTGTCTTTTATATTTTACCCACAGATCACTAGGGTGGAGTGCCAGCCCTGTTAAAGGAGACCCAGATGATGAAGCATGTCACCTGGAATGGTGAGTGATGGGAATCCATACAATTTTTGCATATTCCTTTAGAGTCTTGACTAGTTACAGTATTTTGGTTCTTTTTCTTTAGACTTCAGGATATACTTTGTGTGTTATGAGATCTATGTTTTGCCTAGTCCCAAATTTGAATCAAGGTAGTATAGAAGGTTAATGTGTTTCCTGCAAAGCATATCATGGAACATGCTGATGGCCAATTTAAATTTTATGTAAGTAGGTAAGAGGATTACTGCTTTTAACACAGAGGTCATTTTGTTACTTGCAGCTCATACATTTAAATTCTTTTAAGACAGTGCAGTGAGCAATGAAGGACAAGTGATTCTACATCCTGTAACCCTCACTGTCTTATGTAACACATCTTACACATTGATTTATAAACGTATATGATTTATTGTGAATGTGTATGTCAATATGTTGCGTAAAGTACTCGTACCCCCTGAATTGGGTTCAGTAGCGCTATAAAAGAAATAAAACAGTGGCATTTACATTGTTATTTATTTAAATACTGGGACAGACCAACACATCTGACATTCTTACATTGGATGCATATCCCTTATGTACAGGGACTGAGCAAAGTCAATACCACGCCTTTCTAAGAACCTGTGAAGTGATAAGAAGCTGTGTACCTTTTTTTACCCTCCGTTGAATTTGCATTTAAATGTGAGGCTCAAGACTGCCTTCCAGCTAGGATCAGAAAAAAGGAGGCCTGATGGCCCTTAACTTCAGCCTTTAGCTTTGGCCCAGCTGGAGGTGAAAATTAAAAGCCACCTCTCTGCCAGAATGTTGCTGCTGGGAATGCAAAGCATGCAAGGTGCACGTGATGGACGTCATCAGGGGTCACAGCTGTGACTTCTAGCTTCCTCTATGCTACTCCTGGCACTTCCTTTGCTACCCCTGACCTTAAAGGGGGCAAAACATTTGCCTTCTCTGTGGCCAGCGGTCCAGAAGGAAGTGCCAGGAGTATCAGGGAGCAAGCTAGAAGTCACAGCTGCGACCCCTGACTACCTCCAAATGATATCCATGAAGTGTTACTGAGTGTGTCCAGGTGAGACCCAGACAAATTCAGCATATTTCAGTGAAGGCCAACTTCCTGGCAGGGAGGAAGGTGTCTACCCTGTGTAAATAGTCGGTGGTCACCGTCTACAGAAGTGTACACCCTTCTTGTGCCCTGCATGAGAGCATAGCAATGGACTGTCACACGAACAGAGTACACAGCAAGTATCAGATGTATGCTAAGATGCATCAGAGGCTAGAAATCATTTATTTGGAAAAACCAAAGAAGGAGATGTTCACAAGTGTGATGCAGAGTTCTTCAAGAATTAAACTTAGAGAACATTACCCCTTTGTATGTCTCAGAAACATGGGGTGTATACCGTGAGGATTTCATAGAATGGAATTATTTCTGCAACAAATTTGAGTTTGTATCCATTTCATGTGAATTTTGGTTCAGATCTATTTAAAGTAAAACAGGAAATCTCAATCTCTTTGAAAAAAAATCCAATTCAGATCCCATTTGGTCCTATTTGGAGAATGTGCATCTGGCTCAGATAAATTTCGAACTCAGTCGGAAGACCTCCAGCTGTCAAAGGATACTAGGAAGTTTGTAGAGTTTACAAAGCATAAGTTAGCTAGAGCTCATAGTCGTGAAGAAGGAAATTCCATGCCTTGGCATTAAGTGCTGTGAAGGCATGCCCTCCCTGGTGCACCCTGGCAAAGCAAGGAACTAATAGTTAATAAGCTTGTTGCAATTGTAAAAGTCTCATTCGAATATATCGTTTGAAATATTTGTTCATATAATAAACAGCAGAAGTGTGGATGGCTGTGTGTCAGAGGCATAACGCTTTGAAGATGGAGCAGCGTAAGTTTGGCTCCACCTTTTTGTTTGACTATGTTATTGATATATTTACACATGGCCTCATGTACTCGTGTGATGTAACATTATTAATGTAATATGTAATGAGATACGGTGTATTCCTGTCCTTTTCCCCTACGCTGGCTCACAATGGGCTGCCATGTGCTAACGCAGGCATCCTTGCACCATGCTGCAAGGCTGCCCCCGTTGCAGGGCTGATTGATTTTGTGCAGGACGGGACACCTTTCTGCACATAATCAATTGAGGCCATTTCCTCTTTCTATGTGTGCAGCACAATGCAGCACACGTAGAAAGAGGAAAAGACAATGAGAAATGAAAACATTTTGTCCTCGTTGCACCCCCACTAAAACCACCACTGGGGAGGCGTTAGTATGTGATGCATTCCCAGGTTTACGATTTCTTTGTAAATCTGGGAATGCTTCATATTCCATGGGTATCGCGTGGGAACACCCACAGCAGCACCCATGGAATGCCCCTTTCACGCAGTGTTCTGTGTGAAAGGAGTACATATTAACAAGGCCATGAAAAGCCAAGTAAAGTGGGTTTGCGTGGCCTTGTAAATATGCAGAGGCACATTGCACCACTTGAGTGTCAAAAAAGTGATGCTCCGGTAGTGCAAAAGTGATGCTAGGGGCTCTTGAAATGAGGCCCCTAGTTCACCTATACATTTTTAAGATCTAGAAGTTTTAAGCAAGTCATTATTACCTTTGAGGTTCAATAAATTGAAATGTGGAAGAGATTCGGGGACTAGAAGACAAAAAAGTTATTATCACAGTCTTCATGCAGGTGAGATTAAGGGTTTAGGAGTGGTGGCGATAGAGCCAGCTGTGCTTGGAGAAAGTATGTGGACTAACACGAAAATGGGGAAGTAGTGTGCTAGGGAATATGTAAAGTGTGCCTTAGAGAGAAGTGTGCAAAGATGCTAAGTTTTATTACTTAGAAACGTTTCTAAAGTTCTATAACACTCCATAAGTTGCAACCATTTGCACACTTGCTTGAAAATCATGACTTTTGCAACAATTTATGTTGCAAAAGGTAAACTTTTACAGATTTTTTTTACACCTTCAGTTGCTCCTAGGACAATTATGCAAAAGTTTGAGGTCAAGCGAAAAATTATGCATGCACTATATTTCTTAGCTGGGTGTGGGCAAAGTAAATATTATAAATGTAGTGAGTCCAAATGAACGCACAATGGAATTTAATTTGAAGTTCCAAGAAGTCCTGTGCAAAAGTGATGGAGAAAATAGTGCAAGAAACTTCGCTGGCATTAAAAGAAAAGTTGTATAAGCTTGGTAACAAAGAACCTTCTGCTCCCATTGACTTAAGGAACGCCAAGAACATGCGTTCTTTTAAGAAGCTGCAATTCAGCAAAAGGAAATAGATAATGTGTTCAAAATGTTGAAATCCCAAAGCAGCAACAATTTATTGGAATCTAGGGATCCTGGTTTAATAAATTCTGCCTACTTGTCAATAACAATGCACAAGCTTTGGGTTCAAGATATGAAATATTCCGGAGCAGTCTTCCAAAAACAAATAGTTTGCTAAGTTAATTCTAGGACAAATATGTTTCAAAACAAACACATCAGCACTTGTCAGTACTGTTCAACTCAAAACAAATACCAGAGCCAAAAGGCATTTGAAATACACTTTATCAGAATGGCCAAGCGTTGGGTAAAACTGTTCTTGCACAGTCACATACCACGAAGTGTGTAGTTGGGGTGTTAGCATGATGGATTTAACTCAGATCTCTTGACTGGGGGTGAATGTTTTAATTTCCTCTGCATTCCGTCCATCAATTGTGTGTCTTTTTCATTCTCGCCCTAAGTGTGCCAGGTATGCCCAATCATGGGCTCACTGTGCCACTGGAATCAAGCTATCCTGGCTGAAGAAGGGTGAAACCCCGAAACCGGTCCTAGGATGCTTGTTTCCGGTACAGGGAGGAGACAACTTGGCAGTTCGGGCTGGGCTGTTCCCATGAAGCACAAGGTCAAGACTGATTTGCATATGACCAAGTCTAAACTGGGGTGGCATGAGGAGCAAAAGAATGATGGATTTATCCCAGATCTCTTGACTGGGTGTGAATGTCCTAAGTGCGCCAAGTATGCCCAGACGTGGGTCCTGGGCTCGCTGTGCCATTGAAATCAAGCTATCCTGTCTGAAGAGGAGTGAAACCCTGAAACCGGTCCTAGGATGCTTGTTTCCGGTCCAGGGAGGACCTGGCTTGGCAGTTCAGGCTGGACTGTTCCCATGAGGCACAGGGCAAAGACTGATTTGCATATTGCTAGGTCTAAACTGGGGTGGCATGAGGCGCAAAAGAATGATGGATTTAACCCAGATCTCTTGACTGCGTGTGAATGTTTTGATTTGTTCTGCATTCCGTCCATCAATTGTATTTTTTGCTTTCTCGCCCAAAGGTATGGCCAGACGTGGGTCCTGGGCTCACTGTGCTACTGGAATCAAGCTATCCTGGCTGAAGAGGGGTGAAACCCCGAAACCGGTCCTAGGATGCTTATTTCCGGTCCAGGGAGGACCTGCCTTGGCAGTTCGGTCTGGACTGTTCCCATGAGGCACAGTGTCAAGACTGATTTGCACATGGCCAGGTCTAAACTGGGGTGGCAGGGTGAGCAAAAGGATGATGGATTTAACCCAGATCTCTTGACTGGGGGGTGAATGTTTTGATTTGTTCTGCATTTCGACAATTGTGTGTCTTTTGCTAGTTGGGGTGTTAGTTCATTAGATGTCAATCATGATGCTGCGTGTGTGCGATGGATTTATCCAAGTATGTCTGTCTGTATTCACACAGCAAGATTGCTGCTGCTTTAGTTTTTTTGTTACAGGAGGCCGATATTGCACCACTGGTGTAAAACCACCCTCAGTGCCCAAAAAACGGCCCCCAAAGCTCTGAAACCGCCCTCCACTCTTCCGGCCCATCGGGAAAATGCCCGGTGCCTGCTATGGCCAGTCTGGTCCTGCCCATATCCCCGTCCCCCAGGAAAGCCACTGCTCCCACTTATCCCCTGCTGAGAGCAAGTGGTAAATCGGAGCCTAAAAAAAACCTTGGTATAAACTTGCATTCTGCAGAGTAATTACATATCTGCACAGTTATTCCCCATTGCTAGAGGTCCATCTTGTAATAGGTGGATGTGCATGCTAACATAACAGCTGGTAGAGGTAATGTAACATTTATCGAGTTTGCTGCACAATGAGCGCGATCTCATTACATCCAGCTAGCGCGTGGAGGGTTTGTGTGTGCAGAGCAAACGATACACAAGTATATTGCAGAGAAGCCACAGATACTTGACAGTGACAGGTGCTACATTTCCATGTTTCTGTGATGCTAATGAGCCTGTGTTAAAGAACATGTATATTCTTCATGGAGCACTCGGCTACCACCACAAAAAAGAAAAACTCCCTTTCTCCTCCTCTTGTACCTTGTCACCATCTAGTGTCAACAAACCAAGTTGCTGACTTACGTTGCCTTATGGAACCCCCAGCCTTGCCTGTAAACAAGAGACAAAGTGGGTGGCGAGGCTCAATATGAGAACATGGAGCGATGGGGTGGCACCTGCTTTTCAGTGGCTGGCCACTGCAAGGACACTCACCATACTGGGTTCTATGCAGTGCATTACTAGTGTAAATGCACACTCAATTGTCATTCTGTCTGGGCCTATGGCATATTTCAATGACATTCCTGGTATGTTGTTTAATTTCTCATTGTCTACTTAGCGTCTACTAAATTTAATGACACAGCAAACCATAAAGTCCTCGTGTCAGGTCCCCTGCAACAGTCCTCCTGTCCTGTTTGCCTGCATTCCACTATCCTCTGCTGCCTTTGGTTCTGTTCCTACTCTGCTCATTTCTGCTTGTTTATGTGCCTCTTCTCTGCTCACTCCTGCCATCTATTTTGCCTCTTTCTGCTCCTTTCTGTCCTTAATTCTGCTTCTTCACTGCTTGCTCCTGGCCTCCCATTTATCCTCTTTCTACTTGCCCTGCCCATTATTTTGCCTCTTTCACCTTAGTTCCAACCATTATTCTGCCTCTTTCTGATCCTTTCTGACCTTTATTCTGCCTCTTTCTGCTTGTTTCTGACCATTACTTTGCCTCTTTCTGCTTATTTATGATCTTTATTTTGCCTGTTTCTGCCCATTTGCCTCTTCTTCCTGTGCCTGCCATCACCCCGCCCTCCCCCAGGCCTGACCTAATTAAGGCTGCAGTGTGATCCCTTTGAGCCTGTGCTTGTACCAGTTTCCCCCACGACAGTCCTCCTGCCCCGTTTGCCCGCATTCCACTACCCTTTGTGTGGTACTGAAAATTCTGCACCTGTGTTATAAAAGTCGTCGAATCATGACGATTTAGGTAACATCAGACCGAAAATGACGAGAGTAAGGTGTGCAAGCATTTTCGTCATATTTCAGCGGCGAAATCGCCATTAAATCAGGGATTCCGTCCTGAACCCTCGGGTTCCATTTTGTGCATGGCAGCCATTTTGTGGTTGCCCTCACATAGGCCGATGACTAGGGCCGAAATGAGTCTTTTGGGACACGTACACCTTTAGCTGACTCTTGTGTGACCTGGGCAAGCTAACTCCACTGCCCGAAGCCAAACCTGTTCGGCCGGTTCCTTTCCCAGTGGCCGACCGGGATTAGGATCAGGTGCCGCACGCCATAAAACCTTCATCGCACACAACTATGCCTAATCTTACACACACCTGTCTCTGTTTCTTGCTTTATGACCTACTTTACGATGAGGAGGTGCCCGATTTTATTAGGGGTCCGTTCGATATCTGATGAAAGTATTGGGCCTTGCCGGTAAATTGATTGTGGGCTGGGCAAACTGAAAAATGGGCTTGTCATCATCATTCTGCTTTTCCTTTGTTGTGAAAATATGTGAATGGTCAACTGTAAAATAAGGAATGTTTGCCTAAAGCATAATATTTCATATAAAATGGGATGGCTGGCTTTGTAAGTTGAGCAGTCTCCTGAGAATATACACCGTGTTGTACTTCTAGGATACCTGTTACTGGCTGCAGCCAATAAATTCGATCTTTGATTTCACCAAGAAGACTCTGTGTTTCTGTAGTCAGGAAGACAGGAAGGACTCGAAGTCTTAGGGTGTGTTCCCTGGCACCACTGGGTTCCTAAAAACCCGGTACTTCAGTTGGCGCCCAACTAGGGGCGATTTCAGCGGAACCGGTCCAAGCCTGAGGTTCGTGAGGAGCTTCGTGTGAAATTCTGGAGGAAGGCCAACCACTTCATCGACCCCTGTATGTCGTCGTGGTCCGAAAGTCTTTGCTGCGAGGTTCCCCGCTTTCCGACGACTACGAAGGACTGCTGCCCTGACTATCCCCTGTCTTGGACCCTTTGATGATTTGTAGAGCGAAACGATAGACGAGTCTTCTGGTGATGTCATCGATACCTCAGTTAAGTATAAGTGGAGCGTCTCCCAGTCCTTAGTTTGGTTCTTAGTTTGGGTATCCCCTTGGGATCTTTGATTTGGAACTTGCAAGTATCAAAGCCGAGGGATTCGTGTATTCACAAGACTATCATATTCGATAATCCTTTGAAGTTTGAAGCTAGACTATAGAGCGAAGATGCCTGGTCTTAGCAGACTTGGAAATTTGTTTTGTCTGGTTGTAATAGGGATTCCCGATTGGAGGACTTGTGTCCGGTTCCTCCGATTGGAACTCCAACCTATGAGCTTTATGTGAAGCATGGCGTAGGCCCCATCACATATAATGAAGTATGGATCCGATACACCAGGAAGGATGGTGTTCTAAAGTGGCCCCAATATGGTAGTTTTGACACAGAGATTTTAGATAATCTAGAGGTTAGATTCTTCAAGAAGAAAGCCCGGCCGGCGATGTTTGACTCTTTCCGCCTATGGCGAAAAGAAGCCAGACAGAAAGAAATTAAATTAGCAAAGAAAAATAAAAGAGAAAAGGGTATCTCGATAATGCAAGCTGCTATGCAGTACAAAGATAACGAAGAAGATCAAGCGAGTGAGCAGTTGCACAGGCAACATAAAATGGCGATCGATAAATGTTACCCAGTTTTGCCGCCTCTTCAGCAAGATGCAGCAAAAGAACTTGAGAAAGATCCTTTAATGTCTCACTTATTGAGTTCGCCACCCCCCTATGCGCAGAGTGCTACTGCACCCCTGCAACCTTTAGTTGTGCAACCTCCGGTTGTTTTGCCTCAGGTCCTTCCACAACCGCCAGCTCCTCTTCAGTTGGCTCCTACTGCTACGGCTCAGCCTCCTCAAGGGCCGCCGACTTTGCTACCTGCTCCCCCTGTACTCACTACGACTTTGCCTACTGCATCGACTACCTCTTCTGATATTCCTCCTGATACTGCCTCTGCGTCTGCATCTGCGTCTGCCTTGCCTCACTCTGTTTTTCCTCCTGTTCTTTCGTCGACTTCTCCTTCTGTCCGACAGAGAATGACTGATACAGTTGCTAGTCTTCTATACCCTCTTTTTGGGGCAAACAGCTGCGTAGTCAACTGCCCGACTCTAGAGAGCGGGAAACATTGAATTATTTGGCACATAAATGGGTTACAGACCCCACAAGATATGAGTTGGATTCTGTTATGGATGTCTTCCATCAGTGGGAAGCACCGAAGCAGAGATATGTTTTTGAGAAAATGTGTGCTTTTCTTTGTGAGGAATTGGAGGAAAATGATTTAGAATGCAATCCACCTGATTTGTGTCGTGTACGGTTCGACTTTGCAAAAGGCACAATTGTGGGTTCTGATGTCGAAAAAGCAGTTGCGACATTGTGGAGAAGTGTGGCTCACTGGTTAGAGCAGGCAGACCCTGAAGCAGAGGTCAGACCCGGGACCAGGGTTCAATTCCTGACGCGGCAGGGTCTTGAGCTCAAATGTCCATGGACTCGATAATTCTCGCTTCGGTGCCTGACCTAATCATGGGTTCACACTCTGCAACTCTGGGCATTAAGCTTGCTTAATCTCCACAACGGCCCCCCTGCGGCGGGATGCCTGGCTTTCACCTTGGGGATGCCCTGTAGGGGCTATCTCACAGGGAAAAGCCAGGACGGGTTCCCAAGGCAAGCGCGGAGATACCCCTTCGGGGGTCGATTCAGGCGCTATATAAGAAACATAATAATAATAACATAATAATTGTTGTCGTTTAGGAGTGAGGGTGTTTCTCGGTCGTTGTTTGAGCATGATTCCTCTGTTAGGAGGAAAGCGAGACAGTATCCAATGAGAGAGGTTCCTCCGGTATGGAAGGAAGAAATACCTGCTGGTGCAAATAATAACCCCCCATCTGTGCCAGCACATTTTCAGCGTGTTTGGGTACATGTTCATTGGAAGCGAGCTGAAGTTTTGGCCCTTAAGCAGACTTTGCCTGACCCCCGTAAAAATCCTGCAGGGTACTATAAGGAGTTATCTCAGACTGCAGACTCATGTATTATGAATCTAGCTGATATAGACATGTTGTTTGGGAATGTTGTTCCACAGCCTTTATGGGGTCTGATTCGTCACACGGATCATGCGCAGGAGTTAGGTGATACCTGGGTTAATATTGCTGCTGCAGATGGCCGACAAGTTGGTAATGCTAAACCTGAGCCTTTAGTTGCAGAGCTTCCTGGCAAGATCGTTACTTACATGAAGACTTTAATGCCTGCTATGCGAGTGACTGGGACAAATTGTCTGCATGTAAGCAAAAGAAGGAGGAAACCGTGTCCGATTTCTTCACTAGGTTTGAAGAGACATTTATTGACCACAGCGGTCAAGACATGAGTACAGAAGGTGGTCAACGGTTGTTCGTTGACAAGTTCGTACATAATTTGCTTCCTGAGTTGTGTAAGAAATTGAAAGATTCAGAGAGTTCTTGGGCCGTTTCCTCTTCAGCACAGATATTGGCTACGGCGCAGTATTATGAAAATAGAGATAAGGATGAGAAGGATATAGCAGATAAGAAAACTAAAGAGTTAAAGACGAAGGTTCTTTTACAGCAGGCGTATCCGCCTCGTAGTAACCAGCGTGATTATCAGCAACCTCAGCAATTTCAGAGAAGCTCGCAAAGGTTCGAGTTTTCTCAATCACGTTTTCCTGTAGGCCGTAATCAGTGTGCATATTGTAAAGAGGAGGGCCATTTTAAAAGTAGCTGCCCTGCTTTGTTACAGCGTATGAATGGTGTTTCTAGCGCACGAGGTCGAGATGCTCCACAAGCGCCTAGAGGTAGAGGACGTGGAAATTTCCCCCAGAACGCGCGTTCTTTTCCGCCTCAGAATTCAATGAATAGTTTTGATCAGCAGAATAACGCGTCTGGTAGGACGGCTCAGTACTATGCTGATGACTACTATGCAGAAGATGAGAATATGGACGGTAATGATTGCTAGGACAGCCATAGACAAAGAGAGGGAGTTGTTTCAGTTCCAGTAGATCAGAGTGGACCTTATGTTGAGATGATTACATCAGGTGTGTCAGAGCCTTTTCTGTTGGATACTGGTGCTACAAAGAGTTTTATTATGCACTCTAAACTCCCTGGCGCACCTTTGTCTGGCGAAACGAATGTTTCAGTAGGTTTTTCTGGCGCCCCGGTTAGGAACCCGATTTCTAGTCCTATGTCACTTTCTGTTGGACCTTGTGAATTTGAAGCACCCCTTATTCTGACAACAGGTTGTGGTGAGAACTTATTAGGATTGGATCTGTTGAAAAGATTGTATGCGACGTTGTATTGTTCTCCTTCAGGAGTACAACTTACACTAGGTAAGAAAGAGGTCTCCCCAATGTATTTGTCGAAGGATAAACTCCCGACAGAATTGTTGTTTCTTCCTGAAATTCTTTGGACTACTGGTCCTAATGATGTGGGTCTTTTGGAAATACCGCCATATGTTGTGACATTGAAAGCCAATGTTAAAATGCCACGCATTCCCCAATATAAGATCTCTAGTGAAGGTGAAAAAGCTTTGCTAGCGATCATTTATGATTTGATTGAAAAAGATGTAATTGAGGAGACAAGAGGCAACATTTGCAATAGTCCTGTTTTGCCTGTTTTGAAGCGTACTGACCCTTCTCAGCCACCTGTTTACAGGTTTGTGATTGATCTTAGAGAGGTGAACAAAATCGTTGTGCCACAATTTCCAGTTGTTCCTGACATCACTGCCCTACTGACTATGATTCCAGCTTCCGCGACTTGGTTCTCGGTGATTGACTTGAAGAATGCCTTCTTCAGCATCCCGATTGCCGAGGAAAGTAGGGATATTTTCAGCTTCAGTTTAGGAGGCCGAAGCTTCCGGTTCAAACGCGCTCCTCAGGGCTACTGTGAAAGTCCATCGATATATAGTCAGGCTTTAAAAACACAGCTTGATACGATTGTTTTACCTGATGGCGCTACCCTTATTCAGTACGTTGACGATTTGCTAGTTGCTGCAGATACTGAGGAGATTTGTAAAGAAGCAACATTGTCATTTTTGCATCATTTGTCCGATTTGCATCACAAAGTGTCCCTTTCGAAATTGCAATATTGTCGACAAAAAGTGACCTACTTAGGTCATCTCTTATCGAAAGAGGGAAGGAAACTGACCCCAGAAAGAATTCAGGCAATTACAAAATTGAGTGTGCCAAGGACACAGAGAGAAGTGCGCGCTTTCTTGGGCATTACATCCTACTGCAGACAATGGATACCGAATATTTCTTTGCTGGCCAAACCTTTGGTAGCATTGACTTGTAAAGATACACCGAATCCCCTTCCATGGTCTGAAGATTGTCAGAAAAGTTTTTCCGAATTGCGGGATGCATTGTGTTCGGCTCCTGTGTTGGGTACCCCCGACTACAGTAAGCCTTTTTTGCTGTATGTCCATGAGAAGGAAGGTTGTGCATTGTCAGTGTTGACACAGTCTTTTGGGGACAAGCAACGTCCATGCGCGTATTTTTCGTCGACTTTGGATCCGGTAGGTAAAGCGTTGCCGAGTTGCGTGAGAGCCACAGCGGCAGCAGCAGTTTCTATTCGGCAGTCTGCTGGTTTAGTGATGAATAATATGTTGATTGTAATGGTTCCACATGCAGTGGACACTTTGTTAAACAGGACCAAGACACAGCACTTAACTAGTGCTCGATTGTCAGGTTACGAGTTGACACTCTTAGCGAGTGATGTGCACATAAAAAGATGCAACACGTTGAATCCAGCTACGTTGTTGCCGATTGCAGCAGTGACAGATGTTTCTGAACAGCATGATTGTTTTCTCAGAACAGAAGAAGAAATGAAAGGGAGAGTAGATCTTAAAGACACTCCTCTTGTAAAGGGTGATGGTACCTTATGGGTGGATGGTTCATGCTTCAAGCTTCCGAATGGTGATACGACTGCGGCATATGCTGTTACGACTTTGCATACAATTGTTGAAGCTGCACATATCCCACATAATTCAGCTCAAGCAGCAGAGTTGATTGCACTTACAACAGCGTGTGTGTTGTCAAAAGGAATGAAAGTGACCATATATACTGACAGCCAGTACGCATTTGGTGTGGCCCATAGTTTTGGACGATTGTGGAAAGAACGTGGGTTTCTGACTTCACATGGAGCCAATATACAGCATGGTCAGTTGGTGAATGTGGGTATGCAACCTTTACCACGCATTTTTTACCACGCACTACCATTACAACGCGGTTTTTACCACGCATACCATTACAACGCATTGCGCTGGGGGGCGCTCTAGGATAGGGAATAGGTTAATTTACTATCCAATAACCTTCCCTAGTGTCCACGGGGACTGGAGTTGGAATAGTAAATTAAACTATTCACTATCCAGCACCCCAAAGCGCTATGCGTTGTAATGATATGCGTGGTAAAAACCGCGTTGTAATGGTATGCGTGGTAAAAGTATGCGTTGTAACGTCATACATCCGTGAATGAGCTTCTTGAGTCGCTTACTTTGCCGTTGCAAGCTGCGATTGTGAAATGCAGTGCACATAAGAAGGTTACTGATGATGTTGGTCGTGGCAATGCATTTGCTGATGAAATCGCAAAAGAAACATCGAGGGATGTGATGAGTTGAATGTATGTTGCAGGCCCTGCAAGATGGGTTGGTGACGTTGGAATGTGTGAAGATACGATAGAGAGTGTGAAATCTATTCAAGCTGAAGCTACAGAGAAAGAGTTGAGTGTGTGGAGGGAAAGTACGGGTAAAGTGGATGCAAATGGTTGTTGGGTTGAATTGTCAGAACATCAGCGATGGTTGTTACCCGATGCGTATGTGCTTGCAGTAGTTACAATGGCCCATGGAATGGCTCACATCAGTGTGAAAGGGATTTGTAAGTTGTTGGCTCCAGTATGGCAAAATGCTGGAATCCCTAAGTGTGCAGAGAATGTGGTCAAGAATTGCATGGTGTGTTTGAAATACAATTCTGGTAGGGGAACTCCAACTCCAGCTGGTCATTTTGCGCCTCCAACGTATCAGTTCGAGGCTTTGCAGCTAGATTTCATCCATATGGAAAGGTGCAACAATTTGAAATACGTACTCGTTGTTGTTTGTGCCTTTTCAAGATGGGTAGAAGCATATCCCCTGAAAGATAACACTGCCTTATCCACAGCTAAAGCCCTTGTCAAAGAATTTTTCCCTAGATTTGGCTTGCCAAGAATGGTCTGGTGTGATAATGGGAGTGAATTTGTGGGTCGAGTGATGAAGAAAGTATGTGAAGGGCTAGGAATCCAACAAAAATTTCACACTGCAAATCACCCCCAATCAGCTGGACTAGTAGAGTGCTACAATGGCACTCTAAAACTTAAACTGGCCAAGATACAAGCAAGCTCTGGCCTTAAATGGCCCGATGCCTTACCATTAGCACTTCTATCGACAAGAATGACTGTGCATTCACGAGTGGGACTTACTCCTTACGAAATTGTGTTCGGCCGCCCAGCCAACATATGGGGAGTGCCATGGCCGACAAAATTCAGTGAGATTGAACACCCTGTATTGCTTGATTATTTGTATGATTTGATGGCTAAATTGCATGTTTTACACCAACAGGTTCACGATACTCTGCCTCAGGTCTCTGAAGCTCCAGGACACCCTATCGATCCTGGTTCGTGGGTCTTGGTTAAAAATTTCCAGCGGACAAAGAATGATCAGCACCGTTGGACCGGCCCCCACCTAGTCCTCTTGCCGACGAGATCAGCCGTTCGAGTGGAAGGAAAGAAAAACTGGATCCACGGCGTACACTGCAAGAGGGTCCCGTTGCCTCTGCCGTACGACCGGTGGGTCCAGGAGGGTATTGCTGACTCTGAGACTGAGACTGTGCCTCGTTTTCTGCCTTTCAGCGATGCACGTGTAAAAGGAACAATTTCTGAACTTGAAAGTGACAATCTTTTGCAAGAAGCTGTGCCACCATCAATTCGATTGGACACTACCGAGCCTGAACTCTTGTTCCAAGACCAGACATTACCTGGAAAAAGCCGTTATAATCTGAGGCCGAGAACTATGGACAAATAAAAAAAAAATGTATTTTCTTTGCTATTTTTGAAAGTGCAGCTCTCTCATCTGAGAAACTTTTTTATTTTTGTTTTTCGAACCACCATCCGGGTTCAGCTGTAGGGTCGCGAGGGACAAGTCTTTGGAGTGCAAGCCGAAGACACAAGGTCGACGGTTCTGGTTGGTTCTTGGGTGTTTCCCTTGGACTGACAGGCGCATTCCTTAGCACGGAACACCCTACCTCCGCGAGCAGCAAGGTTAGAGGATGGAGTTTTTCAAGATGGAGAGACCTGCCAACGAGATGAACTTTAAAGCCAAAATATGTATAATGATGACCAGAAAACGCTTTTTGATAATATGCATTTTCATGTTGTTTAGTGTAATGATGTTTTTGATAGGATATGTTTTATTCTCTTTTCAAGTGACATTTGCACCCACAGCAAAGCCCATGCCTCCTTCTACTGTTTCCTCACATTCTTTTCACCCTTTGCCTGAACATGAGTCCGTTAGGAGATTAGAGTTCGTTAATAACTCCTTCGTTCAGCTTTTGCACCAACACCAATTAGTAGTGAACACGACTAACTGTTGGGTGTGTGGTCTTATGTCTCATACTACTGATAAAGGTATTCCTTATCTGGTCCTGCCTTTCAGCCATAATGGTTCTGTGTGGGCATACAGAACGATATTCATCTATGCTTATGAAGTCCACCCCCTACGTTCTGTAAAAGATAATCCAAGGGATAGTGCTCTAGTTAAGGGTATAGTAGATATGATTAGAGAAGCTGTTTCTTATGAGACTATCCCGAGAGATGAGACACTAGCATATATCGGATGGAACGTGACCGGATATGGAGTTACTCTGAGTGAGAACCAGCGAGCAAAGAGATCATCCCCGATTTGGATTGTACCCCATCAGGGTCACCTATGGCTGCAAGGTAATGGCAAGAATACCAGAGCTCAGTTAGGAAAGAGTATCTGCACGGAGACATATGTCTTTGCGTCTCAGACTTCCCCTTCGTTCTTAGCAGCTAAGGGTACCTATTTCATCTGTCATGATAGAGCCTACACATGGTTGCCCCCTGACTTCTCGGGCACATGTTTTGTTTTGTTCCTGTTGCCACCCACCTACACCGCTGCGGCAGATTACCACAAGAAAAGGATAGTTAGAGGTGTCTTCAGTAAAGAAGACACTGCAGGACAAGAATTGGGAGACTTCTTTTGCCGTTTTGGGGACCCATGGTTAACAGCAGGCAATTAACGAGGGTGGTTGAGTCCACCGTAGTTGAAACTGCCGGTGCCCTTAGTAACTTGACTGCTGAGCTCCAGTCGGATCGTCTTATGACTCTTCAGAACAGAGTTGCGTTAGATGTCATACTTGCAGACCGAGGTGGGGTATGTAAAGTGATCCAATCAAGTTGCTGTGTTTTCATTCCAGATAATGCTCCGACAGTATACCAGGCCATTTCCAGACTACATAATATCTCTGAATCTATTCATGTGGATAAAGGAGATTGGATGTTGATGGGGTGGTTCTGGGAACTGTTATCCGCCTGGGGATGGAAGATCCTGATGATCATTGGGATAACCTTAGCCATTCTTTTCCTGTTCTTTCTGTGTGTACAGTGCGCTCCTGCAATATGTGGCCTCTGTGCTACATCGTGTGTAAGGAAACCTGTATCGAGGGACGAGCTAAGTGATAGGATGATGCTACAGCAACATCTTAATGAATTCATGAATATAGACCTGGACTCAGATTAGCGTGAGTATAGGTTATTGCCTATGTAAGGGCAAAAGGAGGGTCTGTGGTACTGAAAATTCTGCACCTGTGTTATAAAAGTCGTCGAATCATGACGATTTAGGTAACATCAGACCGAAAATGACGAGAGTAAGGTGTGCAAGCATTTTCGTCATATTTGAGCGGCGAAATCGCCATTAAATCAGGGATTCAGTCCTGAACCCTCGGGTTCCATTTTGTGCATGGCAGCCATTTTGTGGTTGCCCTCACATAGGCCGATGACTAGGGCTGAAATGAGTCTTTTGGGACACGTACACCTTTAGCTGACTCTTGTGTGACCTGGGCAAGCTGACTCCACTGCCCGAAGCCAAACCTATTCGGCCGGTTCCTTTCCCAGTGGCCGACCGGGATTAGGATCAAGGTGCCGCACGCCATAAACCCTTCATCGCACACAACTATGCCTAATCTTACATACACCTGTCTCTGTTTCTTGCTTTATGACCTACTTTACGATGAGGAGGTGCCCGATTTTATTAGGGGTCCGTTCGATATCTGATGAAAGTATTGGGCCTTGCCGGGAAATTGATTGTGGGCTGGGCAAACTGAAAAATGGGCTTGTCATCATGATTCTGCTTTTCCTTTGTTGTGAAAATATGTGAATGGTCAACTGTAAAATAAGGAATGTTTGATTAAAGCATAATATTTCGTATAAAAAGGGATGGCTGGCTTTGTAAGTTGAGCAGTCTCCTGAGAATATACACCGTGTTGTACTTCTAGGATACCTGTTACTGGCTACAGCCAATAAATTCGATCTTTGATTTCACCAAGAAGACTCTGTGTTTCTGTAGTCTGGGACAGGAAAGACTCGAAGTCTTAGGGTGTGTTCCCTGGCACCACTGGGTTCCTAAAAACCCAGTACTTCATTTGCTGCCTTTGGTTTTGTTCCTCCTCTGCTCATTTTCTGCTTCATTTTGTGCCTCTTCTCTGCTCTCCTGCTCTCTATTTTCCCTCTTGCTTTTCGTTTCTGACCTTTATTCTGCCTCCTTCTGCTATTTTCTGACCTTCATTTTGCATCTTTTATCCATTTTCCTCTTGTTTTCGCATTTTCTTCCTCCCGCCACCTAACGCCTCCCCCTCCCCCCTTGATTTACTTAATGGAGGCCGCAGCATGACCTTATTGAGCAGGTCCTCGTGCCAGCTCCCCCTGCAATGTTCCTCCTGTCCAGTTCACCCGCATTCCACTACCGTCGTTGCCACGGTTTTGTTCCTTCTCTGCTCATTTTCTGCTTGTTTTTGTGCCTCTTCTCTGCTCACTCCTGCCCTCTTTCTGCTCATTTCGGTCATGTATTCTGCCTCTTTCTGCTTGTTTCTGACCTTCATTCTGTCTGTTCACTGCTCACTCCTGGCCTCTATTTGTCTTCTTTCTACTCTTCTGCCTGTTATTTTGCCTCTTTCTGCCAGTTTCTGACCTTTATTTTGCTTCTTTCTGCTCATTTCTGTCGTTTATGCTGCCTCTTTCTGCTGGTTTCTGGCCTTTATTCTGCCTCTTCCTACTCATTTCTGACCTGTATTTTGCCTTTTTCCTCTACTTTGCCTCTTTCTGCTCTTTTCTGACCTTTATGTTGCCTCTTTCTGCTCGTTTCTGACCTCTATTCTTATATCAAATCTACAGTGCCTAGATACCCCAAGGAGTGACAGTGCTGTGCTATACAAATGCTGATTGATTGATTGGTAGCATGCACCATTTCACTGCTTGTCCAGACATATATTGTTTCCATTGTATATCAGTCACTGATCTTGATTGTTTTGGCACTCATTCCGACAAATTGCCACATTATTATTGGGTAGTAGCAGGAACACTGAAGAATTTGTATGGAGCATGTAATCAGCCCAGAAGGGACTCATAGGTGGAATAGGGTCCACATCTGCATTTTTGTAGTGTCTACGGATCCCCATTCCTCATTAGATTGGGTTATATAGGTATGCACTGGCTAATGTGGAATATGTCTTCGTGATATGAGCTGCCATCTGTTAGGCAAATGACACAACTTATATCTAGGCTTGAGATTCTAACTCATGCCAATTTTTTTATCATGAGTACTTCTATGTTAGAACTTAGCTGCAATGGTCTAGTGCTGGGTTCTTGGCATTTGCAGGCCCCCATCTCACACTCATGAGAGTGTTTAAGAGATAGATTAGATTAGAGTCAAATTTATGTCAATGATGTCGTGGAATGCCATGCAAACCATGTCGCAACAAAAGGCCAAAATGTCCTATGCTAGCCGACGAAACCACTAGAGAAGGTAAAGGTGAAATGCAGTCATTATTTTCTGCCATCAGAATCTGTTTCACATATGCTGCACGCATGCCCAGCAACCACCTTTCAGACTGATGCAAAGAGTACTGTTTTATGTAGCACCATGGAATCATGTTGACCCCTCAAGGTGTTTAGAAATTGCTTTTCTTCTTAGAGAAAGCATAGACGGTAAATACTTGTATCGATCCAATGGGGATATTGCAAACATGGAACCATATGCCCAATTTTAAGGCATTAGGCACAGGTACTGTGCTGAAGGATTGCACATGATAGTGGTGCTCAACTCCTGAAGAAGAGTAATATTGGGCTGAAATACATAGATCATAAAGGACACCAACCAAACAAACAATTAAGTACTGAAAAAAGAGAATTGATATTTAATTTATGAAATAAAACTTTGTAGATAAATGAGAATAAGCTGCACACCACATTGTTGAAGAGTGCCTTTATTTGAGGAAAATATCACTTGTCTGTAGGGATTTATGTTGGTCCTGAGGCAGGAAAGTTGTGGAAGGTGATGGAGCGTTGATGTTATCATGCATCCATCTTCACCATTTCCTACCTGTAAAATCAGTTTACGATACCTTTTCAATGGAGGAGACAAAGATATGTTTGCTTACCGAGAGAAATTTCATCTGCACACTCATGTTTAGATACTACATTGTAAAAGCATGCAGAATTTTAGAATATATGACATGTGTAGCGATGAGGAACTATGCTAAGAAACAATAAAGTTATGCTAAATCATGTACATGTTTTTGAATAAAAGATTAAAACCAAACTCTAGCCATTAGAAACTTACATTTATGAATCATAAATATGCATTGAATAATGTATTACCTTTAACTGCACCAGCCACGGCTGGATCACGTAAGCACAGTGGGGTGGGGCAGGATGCGGGGCAGGGTGGGAGGGAGGAAGTCAACAGACAACCGAATAGGTATGATTAAATAAATAAATAATACTTATTCCGTCGTCTGTCGGCTTCCCCCCTGACGTGCCCCGGCCCACTGCGCTTACCTGAGCCGGCTGCTGCTAAACTGCACAATCTTTTTACACTAATGTAATGTAAAAAATGCATTTAACAGAGAAAACTGACATCAAATGTTAAAGAGCTTCTATAACATACCTACTTGCTTGCATTGAAAAAGAGAAATGTTGAAATTTAAACATGCATGGCAATCTA
Source organism: Lissotriton helveticus (assembly GCF_964261635.1). NCBI lineage: Eukaryota > Metazoa > Chordata > Amphibia > Caudata > Salamandridae > Lissotriton > Lissotriton helveticus. The sequence goes on from NC_136072.1 coordinate 76,934,162, forward strand.
CATATAATGATTTGAGAGTTTTTAGTAGTGCTTAATACTGACATGTATTTCATGAGAGAATCGTATTTAAATTAATAAGAAAGGCTAAATGCATTTGGAAAAGTGTGCTATTTAATAATATTAATATTTCGCGATTTAGCTGTTTTCTGCTTAGGCCTCAAAGGATTTTTCCTAAGATAATGTTAAGTAAACTGACACCCAAGCCTATGAGAACTCTCTCTAAGGTTTCAGGTTAACAACTTTTCCTAACATTAATGACTGGTCCCAGCCCACCTGCTATTGCCCTTATGACGGCATTTCTTCCCAATCCACATTACATTTGACCCTCTTTTGCAAATTTTATTTAGAACCTAGAAAGCGATATCTTTTACCAATTTTAAAAAGTCTTGGTCTACTTTACGTCAATGCCCCGCCCTTTTGGTTCTTCAACTTCTTGAGTCTGAATTCATTGCTTTAAACATTGTTAGGTTTTTAAAGTTTTGTATCAGACATAGAAAGAATCTATAAAATATATTTTGTAGTTTTCTTCCTTTTTATTTTACCCCCCCCTTTTTATTTTCGCTGCATTTGTTACCTATCTGATATTTTAAAGTAAATATGTACTATTCTTTTATGATGAATGTACTGTTATTTTATATGTACTTTTATGGTTTGCTATGAATAGAAACCGAATAAAGTTTTATTACTTACTTACTACCAAGGTTTCCATTTGCATTCTCGTTTTCATTGGACTCACTTCTCACATGTGGCACACTCTATTGAAATTGTAACAACTTTGTTGAATCCCATTAGAAAAGCACCTGGGAACGGACTGATGACAGATTACAAAATGTACCGCCTACTTCCGAGGATGTTACTAGACAATAGCTAGATGAAATATAATGATCGTAAAGAAACATGAGAAAAGGATTACTTAATTCTTCCGGATTTGTATATGTTACCGATCACCAAAATTAGAGAGACAGGTCCTACTCACCAAAGGGACAGGACACCAAAAATAGACACGTCTGTCAGAGACAAGATCCCTTTGGACTCTTTTTAGGCATACAGGAACACAATGCTATCATGCATCCATATTGCTATCATACATACACTATTAAATTCACCAACACCAAGTAAAACCAAAACAATAATATAAAAAAAGCAATATTCTTTATTATTTAGGATCCTAATAGGATTCAAAGTATAAACAAGGATTTCTATTGCAAAACGTTAAAAAAACATCTACATCAATTATTACACTTCAAATAATCACACTGGTTAAAAGCATATCTTAAAAATGACCTGGGAGCATATGAGAAAACAGTAGAGACATCAAAGACTCAATAAGTCAAATAAGCTACTAAAACTGTGCATCTGCACGGTTATACTTCGTGACTTCTGCCTTACCTATTTCACCACCATATGGAGTCTTATAGCATTTAGTCATGGCAACACGTTAGGCTCTCCCTGCCCACACAAAAGATTGGGCCAATGCATTCATGTGATTGAAGAAGAGGTACAAGATACAGTACAGTTACTTTTGCAGATGATATAGCAGCCTTGGTAACAAAGACTATCTTAAAGGTGGCCGCATACCTCATTAAAGACAGTGGTAGAGGGTACCACAATGCCAGCTCATTCTGTATTGCCACTATCAGGAGAGCAAATTTGCTCTCCCAGGTGCACGTTTTATGCCTAGAAATATAGACACCCAGATACCAGGACCCCTTAACAGCCATCATTAAACTAACTACCCACTGGAGATTTGGCACCTCCAGCCTCACCAAATATACCTTCGTTTTCGCAAATTTGGTCATAGACCCCTGTATTTTTCAAATGTATGAAGCATTTGTAAGTTCCTGGGTCCAATCTCTTGCTCCAGCGAAATGAATAACATATTACAATCTGCATTTAGAGATACTCTGCCACTCTAAGCACCCATTCAATTCCTCTCAGCAGAGCATTGATTCTGACCTACCATGTCAAGGGCCCCATCACAATGGTGAAGAGAAGGTGGTCCAGTGGGCGTTGCTGACTGGTGCCTTTATCAGCCAGAAAGGTGCCTGAAATTCACTAAGTACACTAACCCTTGCGTCCAAATCAGCTTACAAGAGATACACATAGCTCACAAAAGTAGGTCTAAAACTGAGCCTCTCTACCAACTTAAGGACAACAGAGCTCTCATAGCTTCTATCAACATTACAGCGATATGCAGTAAAGCAACCAAGGCAAGAACAAAATAATTTAGCAAGATGGCTGTTGAGTATGAGCGTCTTTCATCACTGAAGATCTATTACTGCTGTGGCAAGATCTTCCTCACGTATCTCCTTTTCCAGGAGATCTCTTTTGAATGACAGCCGTCTTTTTGATAGGACCCACAGCAATGCCTTCACTTTGCCTCCAACTGGATTTCCACCATTAGAGTGCAATTGTCAAAAGTAATCCTCAAACACCTGTGTGACCTGGTGGTTGGCATTAACCATGTAGCCATGAGGGTGCTGGATTTGGCTGATGTGAGTCATGGTGCACCATAGGGGCGATTTCTTTAGTGGCGTGCCTCCGCCATCTCTATTAGACACAAACATCAACTTTCATTTCTGATTTGGTTGTGGAGGGGGTATTCACTGCACATGTGTTCTTCTCCGCCATATCACTGTCCGTGCCAATCTTATTATCCTTTCGATGCCTTCTGATCTCCCACATTGTCTGTATCTCATTTCCACTCCCTTGGTGCCCTTTTGCTCCACCAGCCTCTTCAGATTTGTCTTATTGATTGTCTTTCAGAGCCCTCATCTCCACGGTACAATATCGAACAGCCTCCGGCATATCAAAAATATAGGAATTCGATTTCCATGTCACTTTGAGCTTCGTGGATAAAGAGAGCCTGTATTAAAAGTTCCTGGCCCTTAATTTTGTTTTACTTTTTCAAAGGATTTCTGTTGTTGCTGAACAAGATTTGTGTTGATTGCAATGTTGAGCTGACGGAGAAGGAGGATATGTGACTCCACGTTTAATGTGAGGAATTGTTGGTTTGGCCATTTCTGTGAAGCGCGAGGACTCCCCGCGTTACAGACTGTGGTTTTGGTTTGTTGAAGGACTGAGAAGGATAAGGCATTCCATATTTCGGATGTATGGAATAACGATAGAGCTTTGTTTGCCCAAAGTCCTAAAGATGCCTGGATTGATAAGAAGCTGAAACGCGTCAACTGTTTTTCAAAGGCACCAACATACAAGAATTGATGTTGAATATATGAAATTAATAGAAAGGAGCTAGACATAAGGGAAGGGCAAAGGATTATACCTTCGGAAGCTCCATTGTATTTTTGGTGACCTGGTTATAAGGAATGTGGTTTTGTAATTTGCCAAGATCCTTTTTGAAATAATTGTGGGCAAAAGAACCATATAAAAGGTTCAATAGATTTTTCTGATTCACTATTTTCATTTGTGTGTACCTTGTGAATTTGTATGTATATTGTAGATATGTGTACATATATATGTTGAATCTGTGTATATATATGTGTTAAAAAAAGAGAAAAAGAAAAGAGAATTAATTTTCTTTGAAAAAGATATGGTTTACTAAACTAAATATGCAAACCAACCTTTGACCGTTTTTTTTTTTTGATTTATTGAATCTGTTGGATTGCACTTAGATGAATGAGTGTAAAATACAACTCAAGATTGATTTAATTCTTATAAAAGTAATTGCATCAAGGAAAGATAATTAATAGTATCTGTCCTGCAACAAATACTGACAACTACACCTCAGGCATCATTTTTCATTATTTAATGAACAAGATTTGTGTGGCAGGATAAAACATTTTATTGGTGTTAAAAACTATGGTACCTTGTTTGTATTCCTCCTGAAAAATGATATTGTGGTCCTTATAACTCAGGATCCTGGTGGTCAGTGGACATGATTAAGCACTGGGAGAGGACATTTGTATCAGCGCACGGTGAGCAATCTACAGGATGATGTAGGAGGACACTTAGTCGCAGGAGTCCATTTTTTTTAAATCATTCAGCCAGGATCTTTTCTGTTATTCTCCCCTTCACTCCCTCCAGGAAGCCCACCGTTTGTATAATATTTCAGCACATCTGACTTTAGCATCTTCCACTTTTTTCAGGATAATTTTGGTAGATGATTTCAGAGTATTAACCCCGGATTTCAAGTTCCAGACTTTTCATCCAATTTCTAAGTTGGATACTCCGCCTTGGTGACCCTGTCCAGAATGTTCTGTAGATCCTGTCATAGCAGAAATTCCTCAGACCCAATCTTCTCCAAAAAGTGCCTCTAGGACCTGGAGTGCTTTCAATTGCCTGCAAGATTGCCTTGGCTTCAGTCTTCGATACAGATCCTGCATTAACCTAATTTCCCCCAGTGCCTTGCTCATTAGAGGGTAGTTTTTCTGATTTCGAAAGTTTGGCATATCTAGCTATGTGGGTCCTGGGGTGAGTTTGTCTTTTAGCATCTTGAAGGAGTTATAGTCCTATTGGCAGTCCAGGTGTAATAGGAGCAATTGCCCAGTGTTGTTTATGATCAACTGATCACCGCATCCACACAGGCAACACTACCCATCAATGCTCTGTTACTGGGAAATGTCACCAGTTTGCGCAGTTTCTACTTCATGAGGGCCTTGACGAGAATGGAGTATGGAGGGCATATGGTGAGTATCTCACTCTCTCATCAGCTGTGGACGTGACACCACTTATTCATCTGCATCTAAAAGAGTGAGGAGAGACACAGTCCAGCATATCTCTTTCTTTCCAGATGAGGAGCATGTGCCTATGGGTGGCAAGTCAAGCCAACAGTCTCATCTCAATGACTGCCACACCCATGCACCTCGAAGGTGCTAAGTGCTCTACTGAATTCCTTTGTAGGAACAGTTTGCTCACATCAACTACACCTAAAGTCTTAGAGCCCCAACACAGGCACAAAGAGTCCTCCACTCATTTGCAGCGGCTTACCCACAGTTCAAGGGAGGCGGTAGGGGAAGAGCCTTGATCCCTGAATCTTCCACTGCTTCACAGTGAGGCAACATCCTTCTCTGATGCTTCACAGACTGCTACTCACAATACCCGCATGGGCTCGCCGCCTCCTGCATGTCAACATTAGTTTTAAAGTTTCCGCCACAGTGTTACTGCTGCTGCTGTCAGATGTGCACGGTACTGTTGTTTCTGGATGATTGTCATCCTTTGCAAGAGGACTACCTGGAAAAACAGAATGCCTTATGACAGGCATTGGCATACTCTCGTCTTTCTCCACATCCCTTTCTTGCAAGGTTATTTCTGCTGTCAATTGTGGAAGGGCATCTGACACAATTAGTAAAGTAAGGACCATAGAGAACCGGTCAGTGTTCCACTTTCTGGATGGCCTTGATAGGACACAGAAACAGTGACTGTTCTGGTGAAGTCAACTGAAACTGTAGTTACACTTGTAGTGCTTCTTGCAAGCAGATTGGTTGACACTGTATTTCTGTGTCTTTTATGAATACCTTAGCCTTTGATCTCCTCGCATGGGGTCTAATATGCATCCTCAAGTACTGGAAATGTGTACAAATACATGCTATTGTTAAATGTAAATATATGAGAATACAAGTTATATTAAAGAAATTATGAGCAATGCACATGGATCATCCATTGACACATAATTATGGTTTGTATGCTTCCCTATAGTGGGAGATTGACTCAAACATTTCATACCGAGGACTGAGATTTCAAAATAATAAAATTCACAATCAGCTAAGTTCTTATATGTTACCTTGAATATATGAAGATGGTATTTTTGAATGACAAATATTTCAGATGACAGGATGTATTTCGATGTAATTACACTTTACCTTATGCATATTTTTAACTGCAATATGCACGAGCAATATACATATAGGTGTTTGAAGTGTATGGGACACCAACACAGACTCCCCATCCAATCCAGACTCTGCTCTCATGCTATTCCCAAGCATGAGAGAAGCATCAGGATTGGTCTGAGCAGGCTGTGCAGTTTCTCACCTGGCTTTGGAACACCGCAGGGTTAGAGAAACCTAAGTGCACATGTCGGTTTGGCCATCCTAAGACGGCCGGCCAACTGACATGCGCACTTACAGTGCCCACCACTCCTCCTCCCTGCCACGGCCCATCCCTCCCCTCCCTACACAGGCATGGCTCAGCAAGTCACTTAAAAAAAACAGGTAATAAAATTGTTATATTATCATTTTATTTTTAAACTGCTGGCTTTAAGCAGTGGGCCGACGCTCCACCGCCATTATGGAGGAGCCGCCGCTGAACTTCATCTGCAGCTTGTCATTCTGCATCACTAAATTTCACCTTTTTCAGACGCTCATGAATGTTTGAAAGATTTTCTTGTGTGGATGGCTCTTGTGATCCAAGGATTGTAAATCTAAAATTGGCACCAAAATGGGAGAAGCAGAAAACAGGCTTTGTAAAAAGGTGTTTGTCTCCAATGAAAGCCCAAACAGCACTTCTATGATGCAAAGGGAGCACAGAAAACACATATAGATTCCATATATCTTTTTATATGTCACATTTTGTTGACAGACATTTTCTATGCGTTTGCATTTTTCCGTGAGGTATCTACGGCTGGTATTACCACACTGAAAAAATGCAGGTGTAAAAATTGCGTGAGGAAATTACGATCAGTGAATCTGATACTGCGAGACCCAGAAAAAAGAAATCGGTGTTCCAGCCATTTGAAAGGGTATTTCCGGGGGAGGAATTAATGCACCAAATATCACTCAATTGGTAATCAAACCCTTCTCCGCATAATTTCTGGAAGGGTGGCACAATGCAGCGCAGCAAACAGGGCAGCGCAGCAAGTTACCTTGATGAAATGCCCTGCATCATAGTGAAAGGGCAGGAATGCTGCATATTTATGCAATAATCAATAGAGGTGTTTTCCTCTTTGTATGTGTGCTGCAAAATGAGGATAAATAAACCTGGGGAGGCCTAAGATTTTGACACATTCCCAGGTGAAAAAACTATGGGAGTTACATGGGAACACCCACCACAATGCCGATGGAGCGCATCCCTTATGGCTAGGGACTACCGAACATCCCCTCCCCGTATTTTATCAACATTTATTAGAGATGGACATGAGAAGGATTTATTTCTTTGGAGGCGGGAGTTGTACAACCCCCGGCCGTATTTATTAAAACATAAATTCCAAATTAAAAATTGAAATAAACAATATTTACACATTTTACGCAGAAGACGTAGCATAACATTTGAGTACAATTAATATATACAGATATCAGATGGCTAACCTTAACATATTTCTAATACAAGGTATTTCCTATCCGAATCTAATATCTGAAATCATAATCATACATTAATTACCTTTCTGCGTATCCTGTTTAGGCCTACGGCAAGGTCGCTAACTGGTGTCAGATCCTTATCAATTAGCCACGCCCTCCCGTAGGAGTGCGCATGCGCAGAGAACCCATTTACCGTGAGGGTACTTCCCCCACCCCGGTTACCCCCGTACGCTCCATTAACTCCATTAAAGGGGGCCCTTCCACTCTGCGCCGTTTAGTGACGTCATAGTGCTGGTGCGGGGTGGCCAACCAGCCTAAAGAAAGCGTGATTCCCCCCTCCCCAGCACCCATCCAGCCAACCGGCTGTACCGCCCCTGGCATTCTAGGAGAGACCACTTGTCCCTCCCCTTGGGTGACCCCATTCAAGAATGGCGCCGTCCTCTAAGGACCTTAAATTTACTGCTCACCAATCATGATCTTACCACCTGACCAAGGAATAGCAATAAATACGACGATTGATGACCTGTAAACGGGAAAAAGTTATACGGAACAAAATTAATAGTACAACACACCTGTCATCCATTTACATTGGGAATAAACATACGAACACCTTCATAACACAATAACCAATATCTGCTTTAGAGGATGGTGGGTGGGGAAAAAGATTACAGCCTCTTGGAGGCTGGGTGGGGCAGACCGTGGAGCGTGGGTAACAGAGGCCAAGTCCCGCGCTCCCCGGCATTTTAAACCCCCTTCTGGTCAGGCCAGTTCTAACTGGCCTGACCTCTGCTGCCCAGCGACCCGGAAGCGATTCAATCGCTTCCGGGTCACTTTGTAGCCCTGGGACCAATCCGTGATGAGGCGCGCCCACAGCGTCACTATGAGGCGACGGGGTGTGCCCCACCACAGAGAGCCAGCGGTGGGGGATGGGCGGTGCCCCGCCATATTGGTGGTGAGGCTGATGCCGGCGTGCCTTTCTCTATGGCCCGGGACTTCCAAACATCCCTCTCCCCCGCCTTGTATTTAATCAACATTTATTAAAGATTGACATGATTTATTTTTTTGGAGGCGGGGTCGTACAACCCCTGGCCGTATATATTAAAACATAAAATCAAAATTAAAAATTGAAATAAACAATATTTACACATTTTTACGCAGAAAACGAAGCATAACATTTGATTACAATTAATATATACAGATATCAGATGGCTAACCTTAACTTATTTCTAATACAAGATATTTCCTATCCGAATCTAATATCTGAAACCATAATCATACTTTAATTACTTTTCTGCGTATCCTGTTTGGGCCTGCGGCAAGGTCGCTAACTGGTGTCAGATTCTTATCAATTAGGCACGCCCTCCCATAGGAGTACGCATGCGCAGAGGGCCCGTTTACCGTGAGGGTACTTCCCCCCCCCCGGTTACCCCCGTACGCTCCATTAACTCCATTAAAGGGGGCCCTTCCACTCTGCGCGTTTAGTGACATCATAGTGCAGGTGCAGGGTGGCCAACCAGCCTAAAGAAAGCGTGACTCCCCCCTCCCCCGCACCCATCCAGCCAACCGGCTGCACCTCCCCTCGAGTTCTAGGAGAGACCACTTGTCCCTCCTCTTGGGCGACCCCATTCAAGAATGGCGCCGCCCTTTAAGGACCTTAAATTTACTGCTCACCAATTATGACCTCACCGCCTCAGCCCAGCATAGTTGACCGACTATCTGGTTAAAACTAACTAGCCAAGCCATTACATTTTCCAACAGTATTTCGTTACCTAACCTAGTCAGGGGGACCCCATCTTTTAAGAAGCACAGTTCCCCCCTGACACACCCATGTGCGATGTTTTGTAGCTGAAGAGACCTGAACAATTTCCCTATTTTATTGTTGATCCTCCTTACCGAGTGATTCAACGCTTTCACAGAATCCCCCCCCCTCCATTTCAATCTGGGTACCATCTGAGACCAAACTATGGTGCAGCCCTGGCATGCCTTAGCTAAACAGCCCACTTCAGAGATTATGTCCTCCATCAAGCCCCTTCTACCCAGATTCACCAGATCATTCCCTCCCAAATGCAAGATAACTATCATGGGTGGGGGACTGTGTCTACTCAACAAATCAGTAACAAAAGCCCTGAACTGACTAAGGCAGAGGCCCCCTTTTCCATGGAAAGAAACAATGAAACCATCCTGCTCAATCCTGTGTCTGTAAATACCTGAAAGAAAATTAGATTTTAGACGTATTACATAGGAGTGACCAATGACCCAAACAACATGTGCTCCCTTGTCCTGTGGATGTGCCCTTTTTTGTGAAGTATGCTTCTGGTGATGCGCCGACGGCAGATTCCCCCCTGCGTGACAGGTTCGAGAAACTGAAATGCAAGCAGACAATAGGACAGGCATCAGGACAGAATGTATTGCCACCCTCACAACATGTGTAGCCGCACATAGCGCTTGTAACAATTGGAGGACCATCTCCCAATTCTCTTCACACTGGTGCTGTGCAACCCTCTAGCTGTTGCTTCTGTGGCAGCCCCTATTCTAAATGAATGAGTCCCAAAGTCCTTTGGATCCAAACCTGTCCTGTCTATCGTCATGGCCAATACCATTTTAAACTGGAATCTGGTAAGAGGGGTACTGTCAGCATGCATTAATAATGCCCCCCATTGCGCCATTCCTCTGTCGGAGGAAGGCTTCTAGGTGCATCACTGGGTAGCATGGATTATCCCGTGCGCGATGAAGTACTATCCCTTCCCCGCGGGCTTCCTGATCAGTTTTGGATTTCTTAATTGTTATCAGCAAATTGTCGCCCTGTATCCTCACATGTTCAAGCTGGAGCCCCCCTCGCACATCCTGCTTATTGCGCGCCACCAATACCCCTACCCTAAAGGCTCCATAAAACGCCAGTGAGAAGGCAGCTCTGAATAGCAATGCCTCTCCTGTTGAACTGCAAATGCCACCCAGGGCTGCTAGCAGTGATGTCAGCCGCTCTAAGCCAATCGGGTGTCTTGTGTCTGGGGCGGCCCCCTGGAGGCGCTGCCACCCCTTCAGTGCCTTCCTCACAATGAAACTATTAGTGGGGTCCCTGGTGTCCTTGATTTGCGCGAAGAAAGAAACTGCTGCCACATGTCACCTGGCTGTCGCCACAAAGTGTCCAAATAGCGAAGGAATGCCCCTGACTTATGCCAGCTCTGCGCCCAATCCTGCCCCAGAAAAGCGCATTCCTGGTCCTGGGCGCTAGGCTAGCTGCCACGAGATTCTGCAGCTGGGGGCACCAATCTGCCAGAGTACTTCCGGGAAGAATGTTGGTGTTGCCTCCGTAGAGGGTAGATGTTCCCTAAACACCTGCCTCTTGAAACGAGAGAGTGCATCAGCAGCATTATTCAACACCCCTGTGACATGTTTAGCCTTAAACTGGATGTTCAGCTTCATGCACAACAACAATATCTCTTCCAACATGCGGAGGATTATTTCACACCGTGCAGCCTGCTGGTTGATGCATTCAACCACTGTCATGTTGTCTGACCAGAAAATCACAGATTGATTACGCAAATGATGAGACCAAACAGTCATTTCAACCCAGATGGGAAAGAGCTCAAGAGAACCTATATTGGCTGTCACACCACTCTCCACCCACCAAGCTGGCCAATGCTGTGCCACCCATTCGCTCCTGAGTATGGCAACAAATCCCACACTGCCAGCAACATCAGTCCATAAACCCAACTCTGCTGAAGTAGTGGGGGAACCGGGCCACACTACCCTGCCGTTGAAACCCTCCAGAAATGCGATCCAAATTCACATGTCCTGGCGAACTACAGACGACAGTCTTGTGTGATGGTGTTTTTCCTGGAGGACATTAAGTCCTGGGAGCGGAATCCTGCTCCAATGCCAGAAGCACTGCTTGAAAATGCTTGTTGCAATGAGTGTACCACAAAAAAAGTTGCGTTATAGATCTTTTATTCAAATTAATTCCAAAGTTATCATTATTATGCTCCATTTCTGTCTGTCGCATGTCGAGCCATATATATGTATTTAAAATTCTAATACAGTAGACGTGTCCAACCGGACTTTCAACTTCTACAGCAGGAATATATACATGATTCATCCTCGATAGTGAGTGCTATCCAATGCATTTCGGGCCGTGTTTTTAGCCCTTCATCAGGGATTCACTGAAAATACAAATAGGAGCGTTAGACCATAAACGTACACGAACAACCATTATACGGTTTCATCAGACATTCATTTGCACGTTAGTTTACAAGAAAAATACTTCAATCGGCGTTTTCCCTCTAATTGTTCATTCTACAACTCAAGTGAGATGACTACCTTTTCTAATTTTCCTATGCCAGTTCGTATAAAGTCCCCCATATTTCACCACGTGTTGTACCCCTTACTCTAACCTTGTACAACACCCCTCATACCTGTCTCGCATGCCGTGGCCTCTTGCTAGTCTGTTTAAACTGACAATCACGTCTCTAAACACCTGATGTCATTTTAAATTCATCAAACGTGACTCCTCTCCTGTACGTACCCCGGTCTGCCATGATACTCCAAGACCCATAATTCACCTCAGTCGATGAACGAAACACTGCATCTTCCGTCAATTAGTGTACCCCGCCCACCCTTATGATGTTAATATCTACGCCCTTATGCTAAACATGTAAAAAGTACTTCTCAAGAAATATGCATTCGTCATTAATCGTTCTCAAACTGTATAAACGTGTGATAGAGAAAGCATTTGCTGTACACATGGTTGCCTGTGTTTCCTCCACAATGTCCGTGCACCTTGAAGCTGTTTTAACTTCCTCCTGCGAGGAGAAATGGCTAGGCATGCGACCATCCGCTTTCATTTGCATTTTCTTTGTTAACTGTATTCCGTGGGTGCTACCTTGAAAAAAGGGCTGAAGTGAATTCATCAAAAGATCGAGAGGTCGGGTGCACACCAGCTTTCATTTGCGTTTTCTTTGTTAACTGTATTCCGTGGGTGCTACCTTGAAAAAAGGGCTGAAGTGAATTCATCAAAAGATCGAGAGGTCGGGTGCACACCAATTTAGACTAAATTGGTGTGCACCCGACCTCTTGATCATTTTTCCTGGAGGCCCATCATGGCCTGAGAGATGGAATGGGAGAATGGTCGTGCCATAGGTATTACCCTTAGTGCAAAGTTCAATTGACCAACTGTCTGTTGTAGCTGAAGTAAGGTTACCTTATCTTTTGCCAAACATCGCTGGAGTGCTGCTCTAAATTTCACAATTTTTTCCTTAGGTAACAGGAAACACTCCCGTCCAACTCACTGCCTAAAAATTCAATTTTGGTTGCTGGTCCCACTGTCTTCCCCGGTTCCAGACTAACCCTGAAAGCACGCATGAGCACACAAAATTCCTGCAATGCCCAAGCACAGTCCCGGGAGCTCGCAGACCCCAGAAAAAGAAAGTCATCCAGTTAATGCATGACGTATTGGTGCCCTGTTGCCTGTCTCAAAACCCATTCCAGAAATGAACTAATTTTTTCAAAGTAAGGGCAGGATACAGAACAACCCATGGGCATGCACATATCCATGTAGAATTTGCCCTGGAATGAAAAACCTAGAAGGTGGTGATCTAGAGGATGTACAGGCAGCAGCCGGAAGGCGGACTCAATGTCTGATTTGGCTAGCAAGGCCCCGGGTCCCAGAACCCTTAGCATATCTACTGCCTGGTCAAAAGAGGCATATTTCACGCTACAGATTCCTTCGTTGATGGCGTCATTTAATAAATTGCCTCTACGGGCTGACAGATTATGAATCAGCCTGAACTCCCCTTCCTCTTTCTTTGGGACCACCCCGAGGGGCGAGCAGACAAAATTGGGGACAGGGATCTGATCAAAGGGACCCGCTATTTTGCATAGTTCTTTTGCGATTTTTGGCGCTGCTACTCCCGGATTGGCCCTTACAGAAAGCTGATTTTTACACTCTGGTGACCCTGTGTAGTCAACCGCCGGAATCCTAAAGCCATACAAAAAACCTTCTTGTAAAATCCTAGCCGTGGCATGGTCTGGGAACCTGTTTAACCAAGGAGTCATAGCCATAACGTCAATGGGTGAATGTGTTACCATTAGTGTCTTCTCCTTACTCCTGTTTCCTCCTTCCCCTATTTCCTGATTTTTCAAGGCATTTTGATTCTGGGTGAGAAGGGTGATTACATTTGGGGCATGCATGCCTAAATTTACAAGGAGTATGTCCGAATGAGGTCGCACACCGCTCGTCCCATCAGCGTGTGACCCCGGAGCATGATGGTCGATGTAGTCAGTATCAGCGGGTGCGCTTCTACCCGGGTCTTGAGTCTTCAAGGTATTCACTTGGTGTGCTTGCCGTCCCTGGACACGTGTTTCGCGTTCATTAATGCTCATCAGCAGGGATTATGCGTGTGCACGGGGTTGCTGCGTGGGCTGCCGAAAATATTCGTAGGTCCAGATACCTCTTAAGGCGCGCGGATGCGTTATCTCGAGGTCGTCACCTCCACCGGCTCAAGGGAGCCTGTATAAATAGTATGTCCGAATGAGGTCGCACACCGCTCGTCCCATCAGTGTGTGACCCCGGAGCATGATGGTCGATGTAGTCAGTATCAGCGGGTGCGCTTCTACCCGGGTCTTGAGTCTTCAAGGTATTCACTTGGTGTGCTTGCCATCCCTGGACACGTGTTTCGCGTTCATTAACGCTCATCAGCAGGGATTATGCGTGTGCACGGGGTTGCTGCGTGGGCTGCCGAAAATATTCGTAGGTCCAGATACCTCTTAAGGCGCGCGGATGCGTTATCTTGAGGTTGTCACCTCCACCGGCTCAAGGGAGCCTGTATAAATAGTATGTCCGAATGAGGTCGCACACCGCTCGTCCCATCAGCGTGTGACCCCGGAGCATGATGGTCGATGTAGTCAGTATCAGCGGGTGCGCTTCTACCCGGGTCTTGAGTCTTCAAGGTATTCACTTGGTGTGCTTGCCGTCCCTGGACACGTGTTTCGCGTTCATTAATGCTCATCAGCAGGGATTATGCGTGTGCACGGGGTTGCTGCGTGGGCTGCCGAAAATATTCGTAGGTCCAGATACCTCTTAAGGCGCGCGGATGCGTTATCTCGAGGTCGTCACCTCCACCGGCTCAAGGGAGCCTGTATAAATAGTATGTCCGAATGAGGTCGCACACCGCTCGTCCCATCAGTGTGTGACCCCGGAGCATGATGGTCGATGTAGTCAGTATCAGCGGGTGCGCTTCTACCCGGGTCTTGAGTCTTCAAGGTATTCAGTTGGTGTGCTTGCCATCCCTGGACACGTGTTTCGCGTTCATTAACGCTCATCAGCAGGGATTATGCGTGTGCACGGGGTTGCTGCGTGGGCTGCCGAAAATATTCGTAGGTCCAGATACCTCTTAAGGCGCGCGGATGCGTTATCTTGAGGTTGTCACCTCCACCGGCTCAAGGGAGCCTGTATAAATAGTATGTCCGAATGAGGTCGCACACCGCTCGTCCCATCAGCGTGTGACCCCGGAGCATGATGGTCGATGTAGTCAGTATCAGCGGGTGCGCTTCTACCCGGGTCTTGAGTCTTCAAGGTATTCACTTGGTGTGCTTGCCGTCCCTGGACACGTGTTTCGCGTTCATTACCGCTCATCAGCAGGGATTACGCGTGTGCACGCGGTTGCTGCGTGGGCTGCCGAAAATATTCGTAGGTCCAGATACCTCTTAAGGCGCGCGGATGCGTTATCTCGAGGTCGTCACCTCCACCGGCTCAAGGGAGCCTGTATAAATAGTATGTCCGAATGAGGTCGCACACCGCTCGTCCCATCAGCGTGTGACCCCGGAGCATGATGGTCGATGTAGTCAGTATCAGCGTGTGCGCTTCTACCCGGGTCTTGAGTCTTCAAGGTATTCACTTGGTGTGCTTGCCATCACTGGACACGTGTTTCGCGTTCATTAACGCTCATCAGCAGGGATTATGCGTGTGCACGGGGTTGCTGCGTGGGCTGCCGAAAATATTCGTAGGTCCAGATACCTCTTAAGGCGCGCGGATGCGTTATCTCAAGGTTGTCACCTCCACCGGCTCAAGGGAGCCTGTATAAATAGTATGTCCGAATGAGGTCGCACACCGCTCGTCCCATCAGCGTGTGACCCCGGAGCATGATGGTCGATGTAGTCAGTATCAGCGGGTGCGCTTCTACCCGGGTCTTGAGTCTTCAAGGTATTCACTTGGTGTGCTTGCCATCCCTGGACACGTGTTTCGCGTTCATTAACGCTCATCAGCAGGGATTATGCGTGTGCACGGGGTTGCTGCGTGGGCTGCCGAAAATATTCGTAGGTCCAGATACCTCTTAAGGCGCGCAGATGCGTTATCTCGAGGTCGTCACCTCCACCGGCTCAAGGGAGCCTGTATAAATAGTATGTCCGAATGAGGTCGCACACCGCTCGTCCCATCAGCGTGTGACCCCGGAGCATGATGGTCGATGTAGTCAGTATCAGCGGGTGCGCTTCTACCCGGGTCTTGAGTCTTCAAGGTATTCACTTGGTGTGCTTGCCATCCCTGGACACGTGTTTCGCGTTCATTAAAACTCATCAGCAGGGATTATGCGTGTGCACGTGGTTGCTGCATGGGCTGCCGAAAATATTCGTAGGTCCAGATACCTCTTAAGGCGCGCGGATGCGTTATCTCGAGGTCGTCACCTCCACCGGCTCAAGGGAGCCTGTATAAATAGTATGTCCGAATGAGGTCGCACACCGCTCGTCCCATTAGCGTGTGACCCCGGAGCATGTTGGTTGATGTAGTCAGTATCAGCGGGTGCGCTTCTACCCGGGTCTTGAGTCTTCAAGGTATTCACTTGGTGTGCTTGCCATCCCTGGACACGTGTTTCGCGTTCATTAACGCTCATCAGCAGGGATTATGCGTGTGCACGGGGTTGCTGCGAGGGCTGCCGAAAATATTCGTAGGTCCAGATACCTCTTAAGGCGCGCGGATGCGTTATCTCGAGGTCGTCACCTCCACCGGCTCAAGGGAGCCTGTATAAATAGTATGTCCGAATGAGGTCACACACCGCTCATCCCATCAGCGTGTGACCCCGGAGCATGATAGTCGATGTAGTCAGTATCAGCGGGTGCGCTTCTACCCGGGTCTTGAGTCTTCAAGGTATTCACTTGGTGTGCTTGCCATCCCTGGACACGTGTTTCGCGTTCATTAACGCTCATCAGCAGGGATTATGCGTGTGCACGGGGTTGCTGCGTGGGCTGCCGAAAATATTCGTAGGTCCAGATACCTCTTAAGGCACGCGGATGCGTTATCTCGAGGTCGTCACCTCCACCGGCTCAAGGGAGCCTGTATAAATAGTATGTCCGAATGAGGTCACACACCGCTCGTCCCATCAGCGTGTGACCCCGGAGCATGATGGTCGATGTAGTCAGTATCAGCGGGTGCGCTTCTACCCGGGTCTTGAGTCTTCAAGGTATTCACTTGGTGTGCTTGCCATCCCTGGACATGTGTTTCGCGTTCATTAACGCTCATCAGCAGGGATTATGCGTGTGCACGGGGTTGCTGCGTGGGCTGCCGAAAATATTCGTAGGTCCAGATACCTCTTAAGGCGCGCGGATGCGTTTTCTCGAGGTCGTCACCTCCACCGGCTCAAGGGAGCCTGTATAAATAGTATGTCCGAATGAGGTCGCACACCGCTCGTCCCATCAGCGTGTGACCCCGGAGCATGATGGTCGATGTAGTCAGTGTCAGCGGGTGCGCTTCTACCCGGGTCTTGAGTCTTCAAGGTATTCACTTGGTGTGCTTGCCATCCCTGGACACGTGTTTCGTGTTCATTAACGCTCATCAGCAGGGATTATGCGTGTGCACAGGGTTGCTAAATTTACAAGTACCTTGGGCCCTGGCACATGTCCGTGTATTAAAATGCATGTCCCCTTCCGACCCCCAACGCTCCTTGGACTAGGGGTCGCGCCCGTGGTTTGTGGTGGCCAAAAGGGCTGAGGCGCCTGGGAAGTGTGACCCTTGTTCCAGTTTTGAACTGCATTGCCCGGCTGTCCTGGGCCAAACTGATCAAACTACGAGATTGAGTCAACCCGGTCCCAGGAAAGTGATTGGTCAAATTCCTTAGCCTTCTTGAAATTCATGTCATATTCCTTCCACCCTATGCCCCCATATTCATCATGAGTCATAGTAACCCTGCTCTGGTAACACGCCATTTCTGCTTGCAGATTAGGAGAACGCTCAGCTATGATAGCCATAAATACACAGCCCTAATCGAGTTGCTCAAAGTCTCCTCCACCCTGAATCTCATCATTTCAACACGCCATTCATTAGGAAGCATCCAATCCTTCCGTTTTCTGGCATACTCCATATCTCTGTTATCCACAAGCAAGGAGAACATATTGACATAAGCACCGGACCATACCAATTCCTTTACCTCGCGTGTTACATGCCTGGCCAAATGCTCCCTCCTAGAGGGTAGTACACCCGTGCCCAGCAGTGGCAATGACACTTCCTTACCTATTGCCCCAACTCCAGCTGGCTCCGTCACCTTGTCTTTTCCATTGCCGCTCTCCTGTACCGTTTGGTTGGGGTAGAAATGAAGTGCCTGGCCCTTCGCCTGGCACCCCGCTTGGAGCTGTAATAATCTTTGCCACCATCCTTTGTGCCTCCACTAACGGGTCCTCCCCCACTTCCTTTGCTCCCACCGAGGTCGTTAACATTCCCCCCTTCCTAGCCAAGGAAGGACCGCCGCTATCTGCGCCACCAGCTCCTGCGGTACTTGATTCACAACTGTTGGGGTTTGGACGGGAGTGGGGGCCACTGGATCCCGAACCGGGACTACCGGGACTGATGCGGGGCTAGGTGTGGGCACCACTGGAATTAACATTGTGACCACTGGAACTGATGCGCGAGACACCGGACTTGGTGTAGGCATGAGCGGGGTAGGAGCGGGGTCCAATGGGACACCTGCCGGGATCACTGGTATAGGTGTAATAATATCCACATTTGTAAAGCGCACAATCACCCGTTAGGGTCTCTAGGCGCTGGGGGCCGTCGGGAAGATTAAGCAAGCTATTGCCCAGAGTCACATGGTGCTGGGCTAATCTGCCACCGGTGCCGGGACTGCCACTTCTGATGGGCCCTCACCCGAAGGCATATCCCCTAAAGGCTGACTTAGGATGGGTGCCTGGTTCTTCCCTTTTCTGGGCTTAGCCCACCTGGGGAGTGGGTCCAATTCCCCTCTGAGTTTTGGGGGCACTATGGTTTGCTTAGGCCTGCCTGCTGGCCCACTCTGCCCATCTACTCTTTGTCTGAGCTCTGCAAGGCTCTGCCCTATTTGCTCTATCTTTCCCCACCTCCTATCCACTGTCGCCATCCTACGCATCATTGGTTCCAACATATGTTCTATGCAGGAACGCTTTGCACTACGTTTACTGGTCATAGTTCCTGAGACAACAATTGAAAGGCAACTTACGCACTGCTAGGCAATAACACCGCGAGCACAATGTTATCTGTTACCTAAATGGGACCTGTCCGGGTCCTTACCTGCGCACGTTAGGGGTACACAAACCGGCCGTAAGCACCACACAACTGGAGCCGCGCCACACCAGCTAGCCTGGGTGTTGGGTGAGTAAACTCTAGCCCAGTGGCCCACAGAAGCAGTGAAATGCAGGCCTGTCTGTGTCCTCTTAAATTGATGTCCTCTGTCTCGCCTCTTGTTGGCCTAGCGTGAAGAGCACACCTGTGTGTACTCCTGTAATGAAAATCAACAAGGTTACCATATGTTCTGGGCATACAACAATAGAACCCTTAGATTCAAAGCATACAGTTGTGTTATTTACTTAATTAAATCCTAGTTGCTACACACAATTATTTTGCTAGCTACTGTACCACCTTCAAATTGCTCCTGGTGCTCAATGCACCCTTTAAACACCTAGTAAATGCCCCCCTCCTTGCACACACAAGTTATTTTAGGCACTGGGGAGATGTAGTGATTTGCCCTGAATCACAGGATGTCAGCGTTATTGCCGAGAATCGAACCCAGCTCTCCCCAATTATTTTGCTAGATGATGTACCACTTTCAAATTGCTCCTGATGCTCAATGCACCCTTTAAACACCTATTAAATGCCCCCTCCTTGCACACACAAGTTATTTTAAGCACTGGGGATATGCAGTGATTTGCCCAGAATCACAGGGTGTCAGCGTTATTGCCGAGAATCGAACCCAGCTCACCCTAATTATTTTTCTAGATGATTTACCACTTTCAAATTGCTCCTGATGCTCAATGCACATTTTAAACACCTATTAAATACCCCCCTCCTTGCACACACGAGTTATTTTAGGCACTGGGGAGATGTAGTGATTTGCCCTGAACCACAGGATGTCCGCGTTATTGCCGAGAATCGAACCCAGCTCTCCAGATATATCTTGCACCTCCTGGGTTACTGTGTCTTTATTTAAATGATGCAAAAGGGGATGATGGACGGAGCGTTTGAGCAAATCAAACACTCACCCCCAGTCAACTGATCTGGGTTTAATCCATCACCATTCTTTAGCCCACTCAGCCACCCCATTTCAGACATGGCTATATGCAAATCAGTCTGACCCTGTGCCTCATGGGAACAGTACAGCCCGAACTGCCAAGCCATGTCTTCCATGGACCGGAAACAAGCATCCTGGGACCGGTTTCGGATTCATAATCCTCATCAGCCAGGCTATCTTGAATCCAGTGGCCAAGTGAGCAAGGGACTCACGTCTGAGCATACCCTGCCACACTTAGGGCGAACAAAGCGATACAAAAGTAATCCGAAACCGGGGTGGCCGAGTGAGCTAAAGAATGGTGATGGATTAAACCCAGATCAGTTGACTGGGGGTGAGTGTTTGATTTGCTCAAACGCTCCGTCCATCATCCCCTTTTGTATCGCTTTGTTCGCCCTAAGTGTGGCAGGGTATGCTCAGACGTGAGTCCCTTGCTCACTTGGCCACTGGACTCAAGATAGCCTGGCTGATGAGGATTATGAATCCGAAACCGGTCCCAGGATGCTTGTTTCCGGTCCAGGGAAGACATGGCTTGGCAGTTCGGGCTGGACTGTTCCCATGAGGCACAGGGTCAGACTGATTTGCATATACCCATGTCTAAACTGGGGTGGCCGAGTGAGCTAAAGAATGGTGATGGATTAAACTCAGATCAGTTGACTGGGGGTGAGTGTTTGATTTGCTCAAACGCTCCGTCCATCATCCCCTTTTGTATCTCTTTATTTAAATGCCCTGTTTCTCACCGCGTGCCGTTTCTCTTCCGCAGCACGTTCCCCGAGTATAAGCGCTCACACAAAGACTCCTGGCCCCCGCCTAAGAACCCGCCCGTACCCTCTTCGGTACCTGAAGGTGCGCCTTACTTAATTCCTAAAGGCACCGCTCTGAAGCCACCCCTGTCGCTTCCCCCGATCCCGGGGAACAAGGAAAACGCCGGCTCCCGTTCTCCGCCGCACGTTCCAGCCGGATCCCGCTCTCCGCCACACCGTCCGACACGACCTGCAGATGGGATACAAATAAAGAAGACAAGCCGGCCGCCATTCACTCCTCTGCGTTCTCAAACCGGAACTGAGGAAGACGAATCGTCTGGTCACGGTGTCTGCCGCACTGCCGACGTGATCCTCCACCACGCCCTGTAAAACAAGAAAAAGAAAAAGATTACAGCCTCTTGGAGGCTGGGTGGGGCAGACCGTGGAGCGTGGGTAACAGAGGCCGACTCACGCGCTCCCCGCCTTTTAAACGGAAGCGATTCAATCACTTACGGGTCACTTTGGAGCCCTGGGACCAATCCGTGATGAGGCACGCCCACCGCGTCACAATGAGGCGACGGGACGCGCCCCACTACGGAGAGCCAGCGGGGGGGGGGCGGTGCCCTGCCATACTGGCGGCGAGGCCGATGCCGGCCCCGCCTTCCTCTGCGCATGGTAAGGCAATGCAGTGATTTGTGCTGCGTTGCATTGCTCCACATTTGTCACGCCATTCAAAGCCACACAATGTGGCTTTGTGTGACTTCATAAATATGTCTGAGAGGTTTATGTCATGCGTGTACCACGCTGCGTGGTGTAAGCATGAAGCAAAGCTCTCATAAAAATGCCCCTTAGTGTGGAGATACCACCTCTTCTCCCTGTTACCTACATAAAATCTTGTGTTTCTTCCATGAAAGTTCTCTCAGTTTTGGACAGGTCTTCATTCTCTAATGTACACCCTGCTCTGCCTTTCTGGGACACTTTCGACTAGAGTGAAACTTTCTCTGTCGTCTCCTCTGCTTGCATGATGTTGTTCTCTGAGAGTGTTGTTAAAATCAGGTGAAAAATGAACCCATCCTAGCTAAAACCAGTAAAAAAAAAAAAAAAGAGAAACGAGCCCGGAATAAATGAAAAGGGAATGATTTCCTGAGGAAAGCTAGATTAGGGGGAACTTTTAATTTCATTGCTGGAGCCGCAGCGCGTGCCAGGCCATTACTGCGGCCATTAGGAGAATGGAGGGTCGTTGTGGCTGCGCTGGTAATAGATGAGCGCGAATCTCATTATACATAATGACACAGTCCCTGCCCGCAGGGAGGTGTGTGTGTGTGTGTGAGGGGTGGTTGATGGGGGAGAGGCGTGGAGAAGGTTGAATGCTTGCTAAGTGAATTCCAGCCAATGCAAACCTTTCTGCATGACGGGCTGCCTTTCTGTGGCTTGCTGCGGGCCACGGGTCGCCATCACCAGCCAGACGCAAGAGGCAGCCAGGCAGGGCAGACTGCAGTCACGGCGCCCATACCTGGGCTTTGGAAAGCATTGCCAGGGTGAATGAACGCTGGCCAGCTGAGGCCTTTATCGGCCCCATTGTCACATCTGCTGCTTGGCATGGTGGCTTAGAAAGAGAGAGAGAACAGACCGGGGATACAAATAACCAGATGTGCTAAGTTTGAGCTGCAAAACAGTTGCTTTTGTTTCGCACTGGCCGCTGATCAGAGCTTTGCCCTGCAACTCATGGACTAAAAATATGTATAAGGCAGGATTTGTCCTGTAACTCTGTTTGATTGGCTGTAAATGCATGGATGGAGACTTTGAGGGATAAAAGACATTCACCATCGAATTTGCTTTCGTTGAACACAAACATTTTTAGGCCTCTCCTACAGACAGTTTTGAGCTGTTATGGAAAAACCTATTGAGGACAAAAACAATACGAAGAGTGAGGAAGCAGGCGGAGGCAAATGCATTGATTTGTTTTTTCAGGATGTATGTCGTTACAACGCATGCTTTTTCCACGCATGCCTTTACAACTCAGGTTTCACAACGCAAGTCATTACAACGACTTGCGTTGGGGGGCGCTGGATAGTGAATAGTTTAATTTACTATTCCAACTCCAGTCCCCGTGGATAGTAGGGAAGGTTTTGGATAGTAAATTAAACTATTTCCTATCCTACAGCGCCCTCCAGAGCAAGTCATTGTAACGACTTGCGTTGTAATTCCTGCGTTGTAAAGGAACTGCGTGGAAAAAGTTTTGTTGTAAAGGATGTTTACCGTTTTTTCATGGTGAGTTTGGCATCCATGATGATGTCGAGGTTGCGGGTATGGTCTGATAGCGAGGGTAAGGGTCCTAGTTCGGAAGGCCACTAGGAGTCGTTCAATGGGGAGGTGTTGTTCCTGAAGACCATTCCAAAAGAATAGTGGTTTAGTCATGGACTGCTAGGTTAATTTGATTTTACTTCTTTCCATGATTGTCTGCTGATTGATTTCATTTGTTTGTACTCCTTTTGATATTTGCTCATTACATAAAAATACGTTTTTTCATAATACTAGGTCCTCCTGTGTTGTCTATGGTAAGAAATTTCATTGATTGATGTTGTCTAATGACACTTTGGTGTTTGTTCCGTAAGCACTAACTCACCGAATAATCTTATACCAACATAGATTTGTTTTAAATCAAATCCCTTGTAGGCTCCTTTTACCTTTCATTGTATTGCCCAAACCTCCAAGGGTATATTGGATTTCCCTAACTATTGACTGTTCCTGAAGATCAGCACTCCTCACTTTTCTGTGTTGAGTTTCAGGCAGTTGTCCTTCATCCAATCGCGATGCTCATCATACACCTGTGGAAGTTGGCTCTCGTGGTAGAGGGCTCTCCTGGTAGTGAGAGGATGATCTGGGTGTTGTTAGCATAGAATATGATGTTTAGTCCAAGGGTTCTGACGATGTCCACCGTGGGGGTCTTGTAGGTGTTGAACAGGGTGGGGCTGAGGGATGAGCCTTGAGTGCTGCCGCAAATTATGCTTTTGTGTTCAGAGGTGTATGGAGGCAGGTGGATTGTATGGGTTCTTCTAATGAAGAAGGAAGCAATCCCTCTGTGGTAATATCCTTGGATTGAAACGCGGTGGAGTCTCTTGAGAAGGGTGTGGTGGGATACGGTGTTGAATGCGGCTAAGAGGTCGGGAGGGTGTCAATTTCTTGAGGAGGGGGTTGACTTCAGCATGTTTCCATTCATCAGGGAAGGTGGCCGTAGTGATGGATGCATTGAAGATGATGGTGAGTTTGTTTCTCATCGTCTTGCTCTCAAGGTTGAAGATCAGTTTTTAATTTGTAAAAAAATAGGTGCCAGAGCCCGCATAAAGAGGCCACTCCAGCTTGCAACACCAATTTCCAATAGTAGCCCTGCCAATTACAGTACCAACACAACTACTAACCGTCACACTCCTACAAGTGTGACAATTCAGACTGTTCAAGGTCCCCACCGCTCTAAGAATGGCTTGGGAGCAAGTATTAGTTATTTTCAATGTATGTTGAACTAATTAACAACTGCTGTTCTGCTTATCTTTAAATGACACACACTGCGCTACCATGTGGCAGCTGTCATAAGTGCCAGTGTTGGTAATTAAGTGCCAGTGTTGAGTGCCGGAAACCCCCAGCATAAATTAAGCACTGTTGAAGATGTGTTGAGGGCAAGAGTCTGTCAGTGCTCCTGAGTAGAAGGAGTTCATGCTGGTGATGGTGTTTTGATTGGTGAGCTGGTCCCAGGTGGTTAGCAGGTGGCTGGGGGTTGCCTCTGTGGAAGCGTTGAGGCTGAGGATGTTGGCAGCTGTGGGTTGGAACTCGAAGTTTTTGTAGATGTCGGAGAACTTGTTGTGGATGAAGTTTGCCAGTGTGTCGCAGAGCTCTGGGAAGGGGGAGGATGATGTTTTTGGAGGCTCAGGAGTTGGAGAACTCTCAGACAATGCTGAATAACTCTTTGTTGCAGTTAGTACTGGCCTCGATGCGGTTGGCAAGGGTGCTTCTCAACTTTTAGTTCTTTTCAGTAGTTGGTGGTTTTGTTTGGGTGATATATTGTAGGATGTTCTGTCTGTGGTGTTCTTGCTGTTAGGCAATCTTCTTTCAAGATGCTTGCAGTTGCGTTTTGTAGTTCTTAGTTCCGCGGTGTACCAGCTGCCGTGTTTGGGGGGTCTCTTAGGTTTTGTGGGCTTGATGGGGGCGACCCTGTCAGCACAGTTAGTGTTCCAGGTGGAGAAGTTCTTGACAGCTTGTTCCAGATTGGTTAAGGGGTCCGGGTGGAAGGAGTTTAGCTCTTTGGTCCATTGGCTCACTGATACTTTGTTAAAGCTTCAATGAGAAGTGCTGGGCCGTTTTATGGTGTTACCGGAGGGTCCAATGATGGTGAAGTGCATAATGGTACGGTCTGTCCAGGTGAACTCGTTGATGTGGCTGTGCTTGACCCTGTCACTGGCCATGAAGATGGGATCATGTGTGTGTCCTGCGATGTCCGTGGAGATTGGGACTAGTAGAGAGAGGCCCTGGGTGTTCATGCTTTCGAGGATTTTGGTGATGGTGTCACCAGGGTCATTAACGTGGTATTGCTTGAAGACGATAGTTTGCGCCGCGATTAAATCAGGGATGGAGTTGCAGAAGCTAGGGCTGGGTCCTGGGGGTCTGAAGGCGAGCGTGCCTCTGATGGTGGTTTTGCCATTGGTGTGACAGACTTGCAGCGCTCAGGAAGAAATAATGTGCAGCATATTGATAACAAATTTACCCATCTTCCATCGTGTGCTAATGTTGTATAGGTCAGGGGCATCCAAAATTGACCCAGCTGGTTTCAGGGCTCAGACCAACTCACACCCACACACAACCCAAAACAACCCTTGTACTAAACACAACACACATGCTCATGCTCTCACCATAAACATGGGAACCCCATGCATGGTTCTGAACATACATATAACAGCAGAACTTTACATAAGTAGGTCCAGTAGCCTAATTTCCAGTGACACAAATTAAATGTCTTGCCAGACTATTGATCTTTCAAAACATAGTATGCTGTCACCACTGCTTTATTTGCCATACCCAGGACAGGGATAGTAGTCCTCTACCCAGGTCACAGGACAGATTTAGGAACATCTCATACGGTTAGGGACAAGCTTTGGCCTCCATAAGATTAGATTAGATTGGTGTGACACGTGGGACAAAATAATGTCCGGATATAGGATAAACATGTAGTTGGGCACTCAGTGTCAGGGAATATGCCTGTATATCATAACAATTACTCTGCTGCAAAATCATATTTTTTATATCTGTCGATACAGGGAAATAGGTCTATAATAACTTCAAAGAAGATAGAATAGTTGAATAATTTTTAAATGCAGTACACTAGTTCATCTTGCATGACGAGGATGACACCCTTGCCTTAAGGATCACACAAGATGCAGCAAGGGATTTGTTGGGGCAAAATTTTGCATAATTTCGCATTTATGTACAACTGGGCTGATGGCATGGAAGTGATTTTGAGCCAGCTTTTTTTAACCAACGTCAATAAAAAAACACTGAAACTCATAGATTGTATTTTCCCATGATAACTAAGGGCCTATACGCCCCAGATCCTTAGTACTTGTTTTCTTATTTGTGTGAGAGTAGACCTCATAATGTGGCTTCAATATATACTAAGAAAACAGCTATGAGGACATGTATATACACATGGGGAATAAGTGAGAATCTAGAAAAGTTTAATGAGTTTTGTGACAAGCACACAGGCCTGGAAGCTGTGGAATAATTTGTGTATGAGCCAAAGGTTTTGAAATTCTCTTTTTGAATGGAAAGGTGGCATGGCTATCTCTAAAGCAGTGGTGTAGCTAGCCCTAAGGCCGCCCTTGGCGGTCCCTGCGGTTTTCCGCCAATGGCCGCGTTGCAGAGCAGGGGGGTGCTGGTGATTGCCGCCCCAAGATGGCAGGTAAGAGCTGGAGGAGGCCGCAGCCCCCCCAAACTTGTGCTGCCCGTGGTAGACCGCCCCCTCTCTCGGCCCCCCTTGCTACGCCACTGCTCTGGAGAATGTACTTCTCTATGTGAGACTTTTCTGATGAGGGCTAGTAACAGCATCCTTGCACAACTTAGTGGGGTTACCTGATAGTTGAAGATGTTGATGTGCCAGTTTGTTGACGGCTGGCTAGTTGTTAGCAATGAATTAAGGTGATTAGCATTTTAGCATCCATTTTCACTTGAAGTGAATGATAATGATTATGGAGGAGAATGAAAGTGAATTTATTCCAACATATGGCAAGAGTGATCAGCCTGGTTGTATTGTTTTGAATGATTCACTGTGGTGTTTGATGTCTAGTCATGGTAGAGTCTAGCAACAGAGTTTAGTTAAGTGAATATCCATTTGTAGACTCCATGCACAGAATAGATAATAATGCCTACCTCAGAACTCTCATCTAGCTAACAACTGAGCTGAACTGTCTGAATGTTTTCCAGTTTTCGCCCAATTGCACTACAGAATTAATTCACTACTGCAGAACTTGTTCAATCTCTTTCTTCAATTTTTTTGGGGAAAAAATATTAGATCCTTGCAATTTTTGAGAGAGGTCAAGAGAGGTGTTGTGCAGCCGCCAGGGTGGTTGACTCCGGAGCACGGGGCTCACGGTTCGATTCCTGGCGCTGGCGGCAGCTCAGCCGAGCACCATGTGTCTCTGGGCTATTGCTTGCTTAATCTTCTCGATGGAACCTAGCACCTTGAGACCCTTAGGGTTGATTAGTTTGCGCTTTACAAATACTGTGTTATGTTATGTCTCCACAAAGCAACCATCAACTATTCTGATCTCAATAGACACTGTTCAACAACTTCTCTCACCTTTCTGGAATACACATTTGAAAGTTGGTAATCTACTTTAAACTCATCTGAACACACATAGGCTACATCATGAGTATGAAGCAGGCTATAGATGCCTGCTAGTCCTCATAGACCTTTCTGCTACATTGAAGAGAAATTCCTGTAACTAAAAAGGTTCACAACCTGTAAAGGTATCAAAAGATTCATTGTCAAATGATTTGCCTCATTTTGCCGTACTCCACAGACACTCTGCAGCATGAAACCTCATAGGGCCCATGGCACCTTAAAGTTACAACTAACCCATTTTTACACTCATATTTCTTTAATTCTACATGTTTAGATCCAAGTGTGGACTTGTAACTTTCTTCTTTCCCATATATACGTACCTTCACAATATTTTTGTCACTATTCTGGATGAAATATCCTTATATAACATTCATTAAAACTCAGTTGTTTGGAATATACCTTGTGGCTAGAAATGCTCTGGTTTCTCTCAACTTCTGATTTATTTTAATTTATTTGCAGTTTTATATAATGTCAATGCGACCCGAAGTTACTGGAGCACTTTACATGAGCTCCAATTACATTACACAAGTTCACATTCATTTTTTTAGGTACATTGGCACTAAGGGTACAATTTAACTGTTTGCAGATGGAGTGATCTCGATTGGCCTGGTGAAGGACTTAGGCTTGTCAGCCAAATTTAAAATAACAGCCAAGTTGGTGGCCATTTCTAAAGCATCAGCCGGAGCTGCTGTCCCGGCGGTTCCTGACAGTGCTGTTTACAGTTTGGTGCAGGGCTCTGATAATATGACGGAGCCCTCCACCACACTGTTTTCTTTTTTCATTCTCAAAAAGAAAAAATCCAAAACATGATTAAAAAAAGAAATAATTCTTGCCTCACCATGGGTGTCCTCTCCCTGAAGAGGGGAGATTTAGCAGATTTTACTATCCATTACCTCCATGGTTTTCCTGACAGTAACGAGCACTGAAAATGGACCTGTATTTCCTTTCCGTAGTGTCTTGTGAGTTAGCAGCGATGGAACCCTTTTGGCTCCTGATGGAGCTGTGACGTAAAGGTTGGAGCAGAATGCAATGAAGGCTGATTTTGAATGTTGAGTTGGCAGTTACACGTAGATGAATAGAGATGTGTAATAATAAGTGCCTTTTGTAGCAAAGTCATTGGCAGGTACCCAGGCTGGGGAAGACACTACACTTTCCACTTCTCTTGCACTCTTTCCCCTCTCCCGCTCTTCTCTCCTCCAACCGACTTTTCGTGGATGAAAGTTGTGTGGATTGAACTTGCCTGACTCCTTGAGGCAGATGACTTCCATTAGTCCAAAGCTGGATGGTTTATGGGATGGAAAACAAGACTGAGGAATTTATACACAAATACTCGATACAGCCAAGATCAGGGAATATTTCCTCTGAGGAGCAATTTCAGGTGAATAAATTATATAGTTAAAGCTGCAGTGTGCCCGGTCCTCACTGTTCTCAAATCATAGAGAACAACATAAATGTATTGAATTTAACACAACAGGAGTGTCTAAAAACTCTGTCACTACATTAATTTATTATGTTTTGCATTGCACCTAAAAATCCCAAGGGCGACAGAGCTTCGTACTTAGAACTATTATATCACAGGGATAAAGTGCAGACAAAAACAAAGATGCAAAAATGGACAAATGGGGAGTGTGGAAACATTAGAATAAGTAGACCCAGATTGAGATATTCATAGTATTTTACCACCAGTGTACTAGGGCTTAACCTTACTATTGAGCCCAAAACTGAACACAATGTATACCTCCTTAGAACCTGACTCTCAGGATAGCAAAGTTGAGCAGATCAAGGCTTACGCAGGGAGGTGGTGTGAAGTTAGAGCCTCTAAAATTAACAACCCATCCAGTATCAATCAATGTACAGACAGTGCTTCCAGTTGAGAAAGAAAAAGTACTTTACATACAACTATAAAAAAATATCAGGTGGCACACCAATATTCCAAGTAGTGATCACAATAATTTTGGAAAAAAGTCTAGGATGTTCTTCTAGGACAGGTATTAAGTAGTAATCTACGGCAACTTGGACTTTAGCCCTCTTGAGAGCAAGGAGTTATATCTAATCAGTCCCCCAAAATGAATGGTTACATTTATTTTATGTCTCATCAGTTCTCAAGAAGGAATTGTTACATTTTTTCTGGCATCACAATTGTACAGGACCTTTGATGTCCTTTTGGTGTTAGTGAGACCCAAGCCCAGTTTGCAAGTGCCAGCGGTACTCTGGGGCAGCACCATTTCCGGGTGGTGTGTGTCCATGCATAGGTGATCTTGTGGAAATTCCATTGTTTATGCTACAGGCCAGCCCGCATTACCTCATAATACTTATATATGACTGTGTGTATCTTGTACCATGCACATTTATTGTTATACTTATGTCATTTAAAATATGTTTATGATTTTTATTTTCCGCTTTAACATAGGGAAAGCTGTACATTGTTAGTGTTTAAGCATGGGCAGTGTGAGGAAACAGGCTTTCTGCCGCTCCATCCTGTTTTTGCACCTATTTTGACTAATAGCTGTTTTTTCGACTCCAAGAGTGCACTGAAGCCTTCTAACCAGACCTCAGTGCCAGTTTTCAAATCCGTTATAAAACATATGTGGAATTGGCTACCCCCTGTGGCATATGGTAACTTACTTATAAGTCCTTAGTACATGGTGCCAACGTTACCCAGAGCATGTAAGACAGAGTGTCATCACCCAGGGATGCAGCACTGGTTGTGCCACCCTGAGAGTGACAAAGTACAAAATGGCTTTCATCCTGCCACTGAAGCCTAGAAGAGCTGTTTTAAAACTGCTAGTTCAACTTTGCCATTTAAACCAATGGCAAAGCCCCCACTTCCCCTAACAATGTATGTAAGTCTCCCCTAAGGAAGATCTATGAAGCCCTAAGGCAAGGAGCTGTCACAGGGCAGGAGGGATCCTGGTAGCTTTTTGGCTAGTGACCTCATCATAACCCACATAAAGTGCTTTCTGGGCTTAAATATGACAGCCATGGCACCCTGAACCTAAGATCATGCCAGAACTGCAGTAAAGACCGAAGAAGGACTGCTGCTGTTCCCTGTACCTGGCAAGAGAGGCTCCATCATCTGTTGGAAAGCAACCTTGATATATTCTCTGGCTGATTCGGGGGTGCCATTCCAGATGATGAATAAATCATCGATAAAACGATGCCAACTTATCACTTTTTCAGACCGGGAAGCATTATCTGCCCCACAGGCCACCTGCTCCTCCCACCAGCCAACGAACATGTGGATGGCCTGGGAGCCATGAAACAATTTTTGGACCATCATCTGGAATGGCACCCCCGAATCAGCCAGAGAATATATCAAGGTACTAAATCTTAATGAGGTCAACCTTGAGTTCTCAGGTGAAGTCAGTGAGACATCTGTCAATTAGCTAGACGTGAATATTTACATCGAGTCTGGAGAATTGAAAAGCAGGTTATTCCGGGAAGGCGACTGCTGGCAATTCTGTATTAGTAGCGAACAGCAGTCATCCTTTTAATCTCATTCGGAGTATCCCCTACGGGGAGCTCCTTAGGATTAAGCGGAATTGCACTGATGACAAGGAATTCCAAATTGCAGCTGAACAAAGCATTGAACGCTTTAAGGTCAGAGGGTACAGTACAGGAATTCTCGCAAATGCCTATAAAAGAGCTAATACTATCAAGTGTGAGAACCTGTTTAACCGCTTCCGCGCTACCGCGTTTTCCCGCTGTGCGCTGGAATTTCAAAAATGCGCGGTTTGTGACAAAGCCAGCTCGTCATCCGCGTAGCGCAGGTGACGCCCATGACGAGCTGGCTTTGTCATTAGCGCGGAAGGGGTTAAGAAAAAGGACAAGAAAACCACCAATAAGAGTTCCAGCAAAAGGTTTCGTCTCATCGCTACCTATTCCAGGAATGCCTCTTTTCTCAAAAAAACTTTGCGGAAAAGCTGGCATATCCTACGCACTGATGAGTTATTGGTTGAAGATCTCCCTTCCAACCCATTAATAACGTTCAGGAAGGCCAGATCCATAAAAAATGAGTTGGTTCACAGCCATTCAACAGACATTCCCAAATCCCCATTTGGTTCCATGCAAGGTTTTTTCCCTTGTGGGAAATGTAAGGCCTGCAAATCAAGTAAGAGGGTCCTCACTTATGATATTCCCAAGGTGAGACTCCGTAGGAAGATCAATAAGTTTCTCACTTGTACCACACCTTATAGTGTTTATTGTAACCCTGGGCGAAGAACTACGCTCCGTTCGCGGAGCTTGCGGAGTTTTGGCAACTCCGCGTTCCACGGAGAACGCGAAGCTGTCGATTACTCCGCGATCCGGTGCGTAGTGTAGTTCTCGCGCGCTGAATAACATTATCGCGTGCGCGGCAATGGCTTACCTTGGTTCTGCGTTCGCTTTTTCCTGGTCGCGTGTGCCACCATGTTTGGAAACACTCTCGCGCAATCCTGTGCGACTGCGAACGCGATAACGTCATTTGGATGCGCGATAGCGTCATAAGGATGCGCGAGGATGCTTGTTGGTAAGATCGAGTTGCCGAACACGCAGAAACTGCATTCTTGCACAGAATAACTCGCGAGCATGTTAAAACCATAATAAATTACCATTTTGGTTAGGAAAAAAAAGCAAAAAAAGTAAAAACCTTAAAGTTGTACCTTTGGCTGTATTTTTGGGGTGGAAGGAGCCCTCTTTTTGTTTCTACTCTTGTTTTGAAGAGTAAGGAGGAAGGAGGAAGGGCCTTTGAGTTTACAACTTCCTGTTCCTGTCCACCAGGCTCCTCCCAGTGCTTTGTCCATGTGGTGCTGACTTTCCTTTGGATTTTGAGCTGGAAGGATCACTTTCTGTGTGTGTTGGCTGCATTACTGATTTTTCTTGGATTTATTGAGGACTTTTGGATTTGGAATTCTCTTTTTCAAGTACGTTTGTGTAATGTATGAGTGAGTATGATGTAGACTTGTGTTTGTTTGATTTGAGTTTTTTTTAACTACAGTATTCAATCCTGGAATTAAATTATTGATGGAGGCCTGTACTTTTATGAGGTCCCAACTTGTATTTTTTTTTAAATTTCATCCAGGCTACATAGAGAGGTACCCATGGGTCCAATCATGTTTCTGTAGTGTGTGTTTACATTTGTATTCCAGTTTGTCAACAAACATCATGGATGGCATTGGATTATGTTCATTATGCAATAGCAATGTCTGTTGTGGAATTTCTGTTTGTGGAATTTGAAATGTTTTTTTTTTAAGCCAATAGCTGACCCTAGTACTCGATGTAGTTAGTGTGTAGGCATGCTTAAGTTCATTGTATTAACTTTCTGTGGTTGGCCTGGCCATGTGTTGGCGGCCATTTTATGTTTCCACTTTCCAGCCACTTTGCTCTTGCCATAGGCCTCCAACCTCGTGGCCTACTCTGCCATTAGGCCAGAGGTACTACTCATAGGGTCATGAAAGTTAATCAACTGTTTTTGTGGTGTACCCTTATTTTGAAAATCATGGATGGCTTGGATTGATGTAGAAAATCTTATTTTTATGTGTGGGGTATTTCAGGTTTTGGGTGTGTTTAAATACTCTGTCAATTTCTGACATTAGGTAACCCTAGGAATACAGCTTGGGTAGTTTTGGTAACTTCGCACAGTGTGAGAACGTGACCTTACATTTTTTGTCTTGTTCGCGCACTCAATATACTTGCTCGGGAACGCGAAAACGACGTTTTCTTCCATTCGCGCTGCCGAACACGCCGAAAATGTTTAATGTGTTTCTTGTGCTATAAAAAGTCCTCTTTATGTTGTCATTTGGTTGTAGTTTTCTCTTTTTGGAGCATGGACCACTTCCATTTTCTGTCCTCTATGTAATGATTTCTTGTTTATGGGTGGGGTGACCAATTTGGGCGGTGGTGGTGTGTCCATTTTGTGAAGCAAAGCATTGTCCCTTTGCCATAGGCATTATTGTCTGTCTTCTCTTTCTTGTCATGTTGTTGTTGGTGGCCAGGCCATGTGGTGGCGGCCATTTTGTGTATGCTTCCTTTGTGATTTTGCCATGTTGTTGTTGGTGGCCAGGCCATGTGGTGGAGGCCATTTTGTGTATACATTAAAGTTGTCCATGTTGTTGTTGGTGGCCAGGCCCTATGGTGGCGGCCATTTTGTGTATGCTTCCTTTGTGATTTTGCCATGTTGTTGTTGGTGGCCAGGCCATGTGGTGGAGGCCATTTTGTGTATACATCCTTTGTGATTTTGCCATGTTGCTGTTGGTGGCCAGGCCATGTGGTGGAGGCCATTTTGTGTATACATCCTTTGTGAATTTTCCATGTTGTTGTTGGTGGCCAGGCCCTATGGTGGCGGCCATTTTGTGTGTCCTTCCTTTGTGCTTTTGCCATAGGCATCCAAGGTTTTTGACTATTCTGGCAGTAGGGCAGAGTTACTACTACTCATAGCCATAGGTGCATTAAAGTTAATCAACTCTTGACACGCGACATTAAATTTTTTGTCTTGTTCGCGCGCTCAATGTACTTGCTCGGGAACGCGAAAACGAAGTTTTCTTCTATTCGCGCTGCCGAACACGCCGATTTTGCATTCTCGCGGACAATATGTCCCGAGTTGCATAAAAGTTTCTCGAAAATGTTGCATGTGTTTCTTGTGCACCCAAAAAAAACAGAAGTTGTCATTTGGTTGTAGTTTTTGGAGCCTGGAACAATTCCTGTGTCTGTCTTCTTGTTTGTGGGTGGGCTGACCACGTGGGCAGCGGTGCGGCTACTTTGTGAAGCAAAACAAAGCATTGTCCCTTTCCCATAGGCATTTATTGTCTGTCTTCTTTTTTCTCTTTCTTTTCATGTTGCTGGGGGTGGCTAGGCCATGTGGTGGCGGCCATTTTGTAGGTACTTCCTTTGTGCATTTATCATTGGTCTCCCAGCTTTTGGTCTGATCTGACAGTAGGCCAGAGTCCCAGAGGTAGTAGTTAGCGGGGGTGCTGCCTTTATGTAGCTGTTTTAATTCGGTGTATGCAATTAACATCATTAGGGCATGTGTGTATGGCATTGCATTCCAAAATGTGTTGTCTGGGCAGGGGTTTGTTTGTATGTGTTTTTGCGGTGTTAGGTTTACAACCTCTGTCTTAGCCATGGGGTATTTTATTCCTTGCATTAACCTGTCATGTGCAGCAGGCATCCTCCTTTTTCTGTCCATATTGGTATATATAGGCCTGCTTGACTTTATTGGTTCTTTCTGGACTTCATGTGGCTTTGAGCTGTGGTGCTGGACTGGTATTATTAGTCTTCTGTTTTGTCTTTTATACATTGGCCTGTGTGTCTTTCAATTGTTCATGTTGCCTTACTGCTTGTTTGACTGATGTTGTTCTGCCTTCTTTACTTGTAGGTGCACAAAAATAGACTGAGGAGGTGCTGGTTGTTTTTTCATCCATCGCTCGTTCTACTGCCAGACGGACGTCCTTCAGTTGTACGCCACGTGTGGTGTGTGACTCATCTGACCAGACATCTCTGCAATTTGTGCTGCTGTGAGCTGACTGACATCAGAAGAAGATGGGCCCTAAGAAAGCTACCAGGTCCTCCACCACGAAGAAAGTTGCTGAGAAGAAGGAACAGAAGAAGGAAGTGTCACTTAAGTCTGGTATGGACCCCAAAACCTTTTTTGGGACCCCAAAAGGTACGCCTGCAGCAGCGGTGTCTGGGGTGCAAGCTGGGACCAGCACATCCGCATTAGTGGGGGCAAGCCAGCATCCCAGGGCCAAGCACATGATGAGGGTCGAAGAGGTAGCCAGCCTTCTGTTTGCGAGCAGTGATACTGAGCCTGAACTAAACGTATCGCTGTCTCAAAGTAGTACACAATCCACGCAAGATGGAAGTGCTCAACAACCACCGCCAGCAGTAGATGTTCAACAACCACAACCACCGCCCGCAATAGGAGTTGTTCACCCACAACCACTTCCCGCAACAGTTGTTGAACAACCACAAGCACCGCCCGCAACAGTTGTTGAACAACCACAACCACCGACCGCAACATTTGTTGTTGAAGAACCACAGCCCGCAATAGTACTTCCTCAAGAACAACAACCACCATCTCCGCACGCAATAGTAGTAGTTGTTCCTCCCGAAGTCGGGGCAGTTCAGGAAGTAGAGCCTCATTCCGAGCAAGAAGAAGAGGAAGCCACTTCTGGAGGTGATCTATTTCCTTTGAATTCACCAAGGGAAAGGAGGGTTAGTGCATCGAGTTCTTCGCCAAGCATCCCTTCTGATGACCTTGATACGGATTGGCAGCCACAACTATCTGCGCATTCAAAGGAGAGACATCCCAAGAAGACCAGGCTAGGAAAAAGGAAGTTTCCAGGCAGGCTTGAACTTATGGAGGCCGATGTAGGTGAGCAGGATACTGCTGGTGATAAAGACGGGTCTGACACTGTCATCATCACGAGCGTTATTCCTGGTGCAGAGGATGTAGAGACCAACATTTTCACCCTATCCAGAAATGCTGCAATTAGTGATGAGCAGGTAGCACGCATAACTCCTACACACTCAACACCCAAAGTAACACCAGCTCCCATTTTTTCATCAGCGAAGGCCCGGCAGCTTCCGACATCCAGCAGAAGCGCCACTTCAACAGAAGGAGGTAGTGGCAGTACTAGGACTGAGCTGTCACATAGTGAAATTCAACAATCCTCCAGTCCATCCGGCATTGGCAGTGGGTCCTCCTCTTCCTATGGCAGGAGACAAAAGTTTACCTCCCCAGTGTGGGACTTCTTTACGGTTCACCCAGTTCAGGAGAACATTGCTGTATGCACCATTTGTCATGTCAATGTTAGTCGTGGTAAGCTTGGTACAAACTATGGTACTGGAGGCCAAACGACCCATTTGAAAAAAACACACTTGATCAGGTGGGAGAACCACCTTGCAAGCTTAAAAAATGTTAGCACTGGTGTTGGTGGGGATACAGTGGTACAAGGTCCACTCATGGTTGACCAGGAGGTAGAAGAAGAGGGAGACGATGACCTTCTATCTAGGAGTGGTACACAAAGGAGCCCTGTCGCCAGCACTGGAGTGGTAAAGTCCACATCCTCCGCATCAGCAACTTCTCAGTGGCACCAGAGTCAGCTGGAAACACCAAGGAGTGCAAAGTCTGCGATGCAAGGTGGTCCGTCTAGCATAACTCAAAGAAATGCAAAGCAGCGTACCATTCCTAGCATGTTTAAGCAGGAGGGAAAGTACGAGCGGAACCACCCAGTAGCACGTTTGTACAATGCCAAACTTGCGAAAATGTTAGCACTGGACCTTCTCCCATTTTCATTTATTGAGGCTGTTGGATTTCTGGAATTAGTGGCAACCCTCTGCCCAAAATGGAACGTTCCCAGTCGCTACTATTTTGCCCGAGTTGCTGTTCCAGCACTACACCACGACGTGCTGGAATTGATTGGGAAAGCCTTACAACAGAGTGTTGTCCATTGTATCCACCTGACAACAGACATGTGGAGCAGTTGCGATGCTACAGATTTCATGTGCATCACCGCACACTGGATCTCATTTGCAGGTGTTAAAGACAAGTTAACTTCAGGCCTCCGTGACGTTGCTGGAATTTTTAATGATACGCGCAGACATGCAACTATAGCCATGTTTGGTATGGACAAAAGTCATACTGCTGAAAACATTTTGTCTGACTTTAACACCAAGGTCTTTGAATGGCTGAAACCAAGAGGCCTTAAGATTGGTTTTGTTGCCACCGACAATGGCAGTAATGTAGTGAAGGCAATGAGAGAAGGACATTATTTCAGGGTACCCTGTTTGGCACACTGCATTAACTTAGTCGTGCAAGACTTTCTGAAAACTGAAGCCAAAGTCAGCAACATACTGATCATCTGCCGAACAATATGCACGCACTTTTAACCATTCTTTTAAAGGACGGAAGCTGCTACGGGTCATTCAGCGTGAGCATAACTTGCCAGTCAAAGCACTGATCCAGGAGGTCCCAACACGTTGGAACTCAACTTATTTCATGCTTGAGCGTCTCTTTGAGCAGTACATCCCACTGAATGCTTATGTCATGTCAAGAAGATTAGGGGATCCTACTGTTAATCTTAAAGCCCTGACCATTGAGATGTGGCAGTGGGACCTCATTAAATGCATCACAGAGATGCTACTACCCTTTGAGGTCTTCACACGTGCAGTTAGCAGGGAGGACTGTACTATGGGCCAAGCCATCCCATTGTTTGTTTTTTTTAAAACCTTTATTGTGCAGAAATTGCTCACAAATACGGGCCTACAACCCATCGGGCCGGCCACCACACTTATAGAAGCACATTGGTCAGGACAGAAGCTCCAGCAGGATACCACAGTAATCCAAACGGGAATCAAAGGCAAAAAGCCACTGAGCAACCACCACGAGCAGGATGAGAGAAGGTTGATTTTATAATAGAAGAAAGGGTATAGCAGAATAATGGCAGTCATTAAGGTCCAGAGGGCCGTGGCGGGCCGCGAGCAAGCAGTAGTACAGAACACAGGAAGATTAAAAAAGAACAGGTACATTTTAGCAAAGGCAGAACATGAGTCCCACATTAATAAGCAATTGCAACCGCTGCCCAGCACCCACCCACCACTACGAGAACACACAATGATACACAGAACGAAATATAGGCTTGCATAACAAAGAGCCCTCCGCTACAACAACCCAGGGGAGGAAAGAAAAAAGGGGAGGGGGAAAAAGGGAAAGGACGTCGGGAAAAAAGGGGGGAGAAGAAAGAACGCAGCATCACAGCATGCGCCCCATGGCTAACGAAGCACTCAAAAATAGTCTGGCACATGGAACCAGTGGTAACAGGAGTAATGAATGCGTAGTAAACCGTGACGGCAGGGAGACCAGAAGGCCCATGCTAGCAAAAAACACCCCAGGGGGCCGGCATGCCGACACCGCGTCCCGAAAAAAGGGGATACATAAGAGCCATAGAACCAAAAAAAGGAAAAAAGGGGAAAAAACAAAATGACAGACCCCACCCCCCACCCCGCACACCCCACCCTGCACCCCTGCAGAAGGCTATGGCCTACCCCCCAGCAGCGTGCCTGTCGCCCTAACCAGAAACCCGAAATATAGAAGAGTGTTAAAAGTAAAGAAAGAACCACAAAGACAAAAAAGAAGAAGGGGAAATAGGGAAATAACGGCAGGAGAGGAGCCTCATAATCAAAAACCATCCGCTCCCACCCCCCCGCCCGAACATACTCAGAGCCCACGGGAAGATAGTAATTACAAGGATAAGCTCCAGGAACATGAAGGAGAATCGAACATAGTCATACAGTCACAAACGGATCATCCGACCATACCGCAAAATAATAGTCCACCGAGGCAAGTTCATCTCAACCCTGTCCTCGTCTATCCAAAACCGTAGGCATCCAACGCACAAGGAACCAGATCATGAGGAACCAGAGACGAATAGCAAGGAGTCCAATCGCCAATCCACAGAAGTCATATCGATTTCGACCCGGATGAACAGGAAAGGACGGCAACCACCGCAGGTAATGCTGGCACAGTTCCACCGACAATTGGAGGAAAGTCGTCTCGGCGGAGCAACCACAGGATCTTCGTTCGGCCATTTGAGGCAAAAAAGGAATGGGAGATCCAACGAGACCGGTCCGGACGGGACCCGGCCGGCGGACCCCCAGCACAGGGGAGAGCACATGATGATTAAGGGCGGCAGGTATCCGTACACCCAAACAAGCGGCAGCCGCCGGGTCCACGACCTCCAGGAAAGTCCTAGCAGCACACAGCAGCGATGAAGCCGCACACACCGGGAGGGGCCCAGCAGGCCCGGCAAAATGATCATCCTCCAGTTCAGCGATAGGTGCGGTCATGGAAGCACTCCAGGAGCGCAAGGCGGCGAGAATGTCGCCAAGCGTAGGCTCACCCTTACGGTATTCAGCAAACGTGCCACGCGGCGGACCAGCGTCGCCAGTCTCGGCCAGGCTGAGAGACCGAGCGCCGGCCGCCATCTTGAAAGCCCGGCGGGGCCGCGGCAATCTCCGACCCCCGTCCGGCCACAAGCGGGGTCACACAGGATGCAGCCGACCACAAGCAGAGGCACCCCCAGGGCAGGAAGGCGGGCCACCAGAATAAGGAGGGTCGCCAGGCTCCCCCACGCCACAGGCTCCGTTCTCCGAGTCCGGGCGGAGGGACTCAAGATGGCCGGACAGGAGAACAAATGGGAG
Source organism: Lissotriton helveticus (assembly GCF_964261635.1). Classification (NCBI taxonomy): domain Eukaryota; kingdom Metazoa; phylum Chordata; class Amphibia; order Caudata; family Salamandridae; genus Lissotriton; species Lissotriton helveticus. The sequence goes on from NC_136072.1 coordinate 76,973,739, forward strand.
ACGAGCCACATACACGGTCAACCCCCGTCCATGGAAGGCAGCGCCCCAACACCAGGCCGCAGGACCGCCGGACCAGGCCCGGAGAGCCGTAACCGGTCTAATTGCACATCGGCCTCTCCGACCGAGCCCACACCACCACCAAGGGCCGGCCACAGCGCTCCGCCCCGTCCAGGCGCCACCGAGGAGTTTCAGGCCGGCCCGCTCCGGAGGCCCCGAAGCGAACAAGGGCGCAGCTCAGGATCCGCGGCACCTAGGAACAGACGGATCAGACGGTAAGTGCCAGCGAAATGTCTTAGTTTCATAATCTACCAAAGAATACTTCCCGGGGCAGGGTAAAACACAGGATAGACGTTCCAGGCAGGAAAGCGAACGGAGCCGAGCTAAAACGCGGCCATCGCGGACGCGAGCTTGGCTCCTCCCCCAAGCCATCCCATTGTTGTACATGCTTGAGCAACAGGTGAAGGAGGTCTGTCAAACATACGAAGGTGACAAACAAAAAGTTGATGCATATACCTTGGCCAAGGGCTTAACCAACCGCTTGTGTACAAACGCAAAGCTCAACAATATTGTGTCAGGTGAACATTACATAACTGCAACAATCTTGGATCCACGGTACAAATTATTTGTCAGCAGTAGCGCAGTAATTCCTTTTTCAGATGAGGATGTTGAAAAGTACAAAACTTCCATAGCTGCGGAAGCTAATGAGTTAGAAACTGAACGGCTGTTACTTAAAGGCCTGCCACTGCCAGCCCAGGCCAGTCCAAGTACTCCTGACGCAAGTTCTTCACAGCATGAGAGCAGTGCGTCTGCTTTCCAGCAGGCACCAACAGTACCAAAAGCAGCACCTACACGATCTGATTCAGGAGACCCAACCAAAAGCATAACTGCTTTTTTTCTACAGAAAGGGATGGGTAAGTCCGTTGCTGTTGCAAAGGGAAAAGAGGACCAGCAAAGCCGAGCCCCAATGAACACTGAGCGGATGGTTCAGGCCTATCTGGATGACACAACAGAGGTGTTCATGGAGCAAAGCCCATTGGTCTATTGGTATGAAAGAAGGAGACAGTGGCCAGTGCTGAGCAGGCTGGCGATAAAGTATCTGGCTTGTCCTGTAGCCAGTGTCTCTTCTGAGCGGGTTTTCAGTGCTGCTGGTGCCATTGTCACATCGAAAAGGACTAGTCTCTCCCCCAAAAGCGTGGAGCGGCTGACAATGATAAAAATGAATCAACGCTTCATACCACCAGACTATCAAGTACGTGAATCAGTGCAGGATGAAGAAAGCGAGTCCGAAGACCTCCTCACTACTGGGTTACATGACCTACTTCTGTCCGAACGCACAGAGTTTGAGGACGAGCTCCTCTTCCCTGACAACTAGGCTTTTAAATTGTTACTTTCTCCCTTCCTTTATTTGTGTTATTTTCTTATTAACAATGGCTTTCTGGTGCTAAACTGCAAATAAAAAAAAACAACAACCAAATCCATCCCCACAACTGATTCTTTTTATGTACCTACTGGAGTTGCACGACTGCTTTTATTTTCACTGTATCTTTTTATTTACCTACTGGAGTTGCACGCCTGTGCATTTGTTGACTGCAGCACTCCTCAGAGTCTTGCTCCATCTTCTTGCCTCCCACTCAAGTCAATACAATTCCATCTTGCCAGCCATACATTGGATGTTGTATGTAAATGGAGTATTCTTTTTCCTGTTTTCTTTTTCCTGTTTTCTTTTTCAATCCACACAGGCTGGACGTTGTTCACCCACTGCTATTATACTATGAGCGTCTACTCACCGTCCATTACCACTAATCATCATCATCAAGCAATTGGATGGCGGGAAACAAAGAATGATATTCTGCGTATCCTGGTTCTACATTTATTCCTTACATTCATTGGCTAGTGGATCAAATTCAACATCATAAATCATCGTCTTCATTGTTTTGCTTTTGTTGTCTACATGCGTACTGTTTTTATTTCTCAAACCTTTCCGCAAACCCCCATACCCATCCATTCAACAAACCCTAACCCTCTTCCCCGGGCTGCGTGGTTTCATTGAGGTGCGATGTTTGTTACATTAAATATACACCAACAATTTGATCACGCGCTTGCTGGGGCAGATGTGGTGAAAAGCAACAATAGTGTCAGACTCATTTTCAACAAGGCATGGCCGGGATCTTCTTCTGCTTCCCAACTCAAGCTCTGTGTATAATGCCAATTAATTTACCATTACCATCAAACAACCAATACGTAATGAATTGGCGTCATTGTTTGTGTTTAAGTTTACAGCATTATGATTTAGAAAAGTTTGACGTTGACGTGAGTACTACAACTACAGTTGAACTTCTTATCTTCTCTTGCACTTACTTTCCAGTCCCCAAAACCATTGTTTTGTTTCAGTTTAGCAGTTGCAAAATTGTATTGGCTCAGTCGTGTAATCTACTGTACTTAATACTTATACTACCCCCACATTGTCTATCACGAAAATGACTGCCTCTTTCTTTTTGTCTCAAAATGCTACTGGCAGGGTCTGTCTACTACTATCTACTATCACAGAAGTTCAGAACAACAGATTCTCATCCATTGTCTTGGGAAACAAATGCAGCCCACGTCATCATCAGCAATCACAGGTAAGATAAGTTTGCTGTGAGGTATAACGCAAGACAGACTGGTAGTTCTTCTAATACTACAAATAGAACTCGGTGAGGGTTTAGCGCATCTACCTGTCTGCATGTTAAAGATGTGGACAATATATTTTTTAATTCGAAAGCACTGTCCCCCCTGACCTGCATGCCCAATTAAACGTTGTGATGTTGCACAACGTACATTATTTGGTGAAACAGTCCCCCCTCCACCCCCCCAACAAACACAAATGAACTTCAAATGTTTTCTTTTGAAAATATCTTTGTCTCATTTTTATTTTAACATAACGATGATAGAAAAATAAAATATATATCAAATGCTACCCCCAGGCCCAGAGCTGTCCCTACCCTCCCCTAACCCCAACCAAATTTCAAAGTTAAATGTACACCCCAACACCCACATCCCACCCACCAACAAAAGGATTTAAAAAGGGGCAAACAACAGGGTCCATTTCAAAGCCGGCGGGCTTTCAGGTGTTTGTCAACCATGATCTTTACACGCTCCTCTATTCCGTCCTCCAGCTTCTTCCGCTCCTTCTCAAACTTAGTCGCTACCCGGCGGAGAATCTTTTCTTGGAATTCCCGGCACCTACATTTGCACGCATGTTGTTGTGGGGGGGCCGACGAAGATGTAACAACTCGGCGGCGGGCGGCTGCCTGACCACGGCGACGTAGTCCTGCAGGCTTGGGGGCCGGGGCATTGGAAGAGGCAGCAGCTGCTGCCGCCGCCTCCTCCTCCTCCTCCTCGGCCTGATCCACCAGCCGGCGGTAGGCCTCTACGATAGCCTGCAGTTTCCGCTGCCGGGCCCGGACTGCCAACTCCTTCCTTGTTGGTTTTTTGGAAGGAGTAACTATAAAGAAAGAAACAGAATTGTTGTAATCCAAAATCCCCGCAAATCAAGAACACAACATTGATTCAACACATAGTGGGCGGCACAGTAGCACTAGCAAGCAAGCTGAGTACAAAAAATTGTGTTGCATCTATCTTGAACATTCTACGGCCTATATTAATTTGTTGGACTTTTTGGCACGGCATTATGCCTGCCCTAGTAGCATGGGTGTACTTCAACGGTCACACACATTAGAACGAACACCTGTCTTTTTCATATCTCGTTTTATATTATATACTCTGATTCCGGGAAGGCGGGAACAGTCTCAAACTAACATTAATTAACAGGGGGCAGCTAGTAGTACATGTCTAGTAGAGACTATCATTCTTTATATCGCGCAACAAACCTTATTTGGTTTGTGTTTCACCAGCAAGGACCCATGCACCCAGTCGTCCCCTCCTTCCCTTGCCTTTGGGTTTGCCCAAAACACCGCTGCTGCTGAGACTATCCACTAAGCACCGGTATTGGGTGTGTCTCCCAACCACGCTGGCAGCTGTGTTTTCCCCTTTCCATGCTTCAACAACAACCCATGCATCCGACTGCTATCAGCCACCTGCATTACTGTAGTGGTAATGCTAAGCATGGTAATGACAAGTAAAGGTAACATCATATATTGTCCAGTAGAGTACAGTGAGGAAGTTTTCCCCTCCCACCAAGTAATGCGGATCACTATTGAATGTAACTTACCATCGCCCGCCGCTGTTGGCTCCCACTGCTGCTGGTGTAGGTGTAGGTGCCTCTGGTCCTCCTGTCCCCGCCGGGATCGCTGAAGCTGCGCCGCTGTCCCCGTCGGCACTGGTGGATGGTAAGGGTTCTGCACCTATAAAAATAAGTACACCTTTTTAGATGGATGCACAGCCCCCTTTGTACTTGTTCACCAAGAATGGAGTTCTTCAAAACAGTTAAGTACAACGTACGTAATCAGTAGGAGTCCACATTGCATAGTACAGCAGAGTCACTACACATATTAGCATTCATTGTTATGGTATGGTACCCAAGCTCATCTCATCTGTCCTGCTACTCTAGTCCTTGGAAATTGGAAGTGAACTATGTAACCTTTGTACATCAATGTATCCAGTTTTGCGCATGCTAACTCGCAGCTTGTTGCGCAGTACGAGAAGACGCCTTTGAGGCAACACATCATTGTTCAATGCATACACCTGAAGAGGTTGGAAAATAAAAGGGCCCGTATTTAAGTTTTCAATGTGGATTGTGGAATAGAGTTTGCTTACAGGTTACAACTTCTTTTTAGCATGGCTGCATAAAACTGGCATAAATGTATTTCATACTGTCTAACGTGCACCACTTTTGTCATTAATTTTCGGCAGATGAGAAGATTTACTTCTACGAAGCGGACATTTCCAGAGCTTACAAAAAAAGAGGCATATCTAACCAGTATACGTTAAATGGTGAGGGGTCTCCGATATTTACCACATTTCCCTATTGTGCACTAGTAGCTGTACAAATGTTGATTACTTTATTCTGCCTTTTTTAACTCTGGATTTTTTCTGGTGGGCCCTTCGACGTATTTCACGGAACAACTTAAAAACATTGATGTTACTTACTTACTTCTAACAAAATAAAGCTTTTGAAGTACCACTTTGACTCTGAAGTTTATTTTCAGTGTCTGTTGTCTTGTAGACTCACACGAGTGAGTGAGCAAAAGGGGGTTTCTTAGGTAATGGTTTGTGTAATAAAAGCATTGGGCATCTTGGTATTGGGGTTCAGGAGTGTGATAATTGAATAATTGACCAATGACTGAGCCCATATAGGTTGTCTTTCAGTGAATTGTGCGTTCCTCAGAGTTCTGTGACTGAGGTGTAAGTAAGGTCCAACCTGCCTATCAGCACCAACATCAAATTTTCTGGTGCATACATAGTTATGTAATATGTATATGACTCCATAGAAGATAGAATACCCACAAGACTAGTAGTGGTATACTAACGTTTACAAAATACTAGACAAACATCATTCTGGATGCATACTTGGTTGGTGTCAATTGCCAAAGCAGACACATTACAGAGGAAAAAACAAGCACTGTTGGACTTACTGGGGACAGCAGCAGGATCCTCAGTAGAGGAGCTCTGTGTCCGTGGTTGTTCACCCGCCGACTCGGTCCCTGCATTCTGCTTGCCCCTGGGTTCTGTGGTTAATGTAAAAAATAATAAACAAAGAGAAAAACATTGAGTGCTGTGAAACATAGACATCATTGCAAAAAACACTGCTAGAACATTAAAAGAAACAAACATTGATCTAACAAATGACTACTGCCTTGCAGGATTCACTGATTGTATACTTGTAGAAAACAAATCACATGTTCCATAAACATTCTGATTGCAGATTAATAAGTAACACAGAGGCAGTAACACCTGAACAACACCACCGATTCAAGAGATTCAAGAATGGGGTAATCAATTATCTGTGAGTAGTCATTTCTTTTTCATTTTTGCCAGCAAAATGCCATAGATCATAAGGAGGAGACATGCAGAAATTTTGTGCATACACGAAATTGTACGTTCGTTGCATCATATTTTGTTCTGCTACTGACTGAATGCTACTGCTGCCAAGCCTACCACTCATTAAACAAACTACATCAGTTCTATGGAGGGCTGAGGCAGGGGTGGCTCTAGGCTCATGGTGGTCCTCCTGGGCAGGGAGCGTAGGTAGGGGGCCCCAGAAGAGGAGGTCGGGGCGGAGGACGGAGGACAGTGAAGAGGGGGAGTCAGTCAGGGTGTTTGGAAGTGGAACAGAGCCGGAGGCAACAAATCCATGCCAGGGGCCGCAACGCAAATATGTATCCATCCTCAGAGGATTATTAAATTAAGGATATATATTGGTGCGGTGGCCCCTGAAGTTTGGTGGCCCTGTGCAGTTGCACAGCTTGCACATGCCTAGAGCCGGCCCTGGCTGAGGTAAGAAGAGCAAAGTAACTTTAGCATTCATTGCCAGAGGAGGATTCGATTCATGCAGAAGAGAAGGCCGTGAAAAAAATACTACAATATGCAAACTACGTACAATTATCCATCCACCGCTATTTCACTGACGGACAAAGGAAGGACAAGACTCTATTAATAGCATTAACTAACTTCAGTTCTCTACAATAAAGAAAATCTCACATCAATAAACAGCAACAGCTAGCGCCAAGTTGAAACAACACGCAAGAGTCAGTGAAGAAGAACACTGTCATACAATTACAGTAGATATACCGGAATACATCGGAAATGTAACTAGGAGCAACAGTCATCGCGTTACTTATTCAGCCAATATTGTCAAAGATACAATAACAATATTTATACTACTATATATATATATAAAACTATATATATATATATATATATATATATATATATACACACACACTTTATTTTTGGTGTAGCCACTCACCAAGACCCACAACCTCGACACCAAGCAGGTACAACAGGTCCTGCTCCCGGTCCAAAATGTCGGCCCAGCGGTGGGTCAGCAGATGGTGGGTACGCCGGATACCGGAGCAGCGGAAGACTGCACGGCGCACCTTCGCCCACCGCCGGAGACGCTCTTCAATGCGCTGGTAGCCGGAGCCGGGCCTGCCGCCTGCTGCCAAAGTCGAGGGGAGATGGCGCTGGATAAAAAAGACCAGGGCAGCCACCTCCTCCTCCCCAAAAAGTTGGCGGGGCGTCACTCCTGCGGGGCGCATTCTGCCGCAAGGCAGCCGGGTTTTTTTCGGCACAGCCGCCTTGCCCTTTGAGCCGCCGATGCTGCTGGCACTCTTCACCATGGTTCTGGGTGGAGGGGAGAAGAAAAGTTGAAGACAAAAAAGGTAGGGGAAGGAAGAAGCAAGGTAAAAGAAGGAAGTAATATAAAACAAGAGAAAAGTTGCAAAAAAGTTGTAAAAGTAAAAATAAAATGAAAAATATAAACCTAGGCACAGAGAGAGATAGGTAATAAGTAAAGAAAGTTTGAAAAAGTGAGTGAAAAGACCAGGATGGAAGAGATAGGAGTTAGATGCTAAAGTAGGCCCAAAACCATAGCCAGAGTGTGAAATCCAAGATGGCTCCGCCCGTCGCGACCGCCGGGGTAAGTTCGCGCGATATTTGACGCGATCACGCACTTTGGCAGTGCGAACGAGAAGATGAGTTCCCGAAAATGTCTAACACAACGCGAACACGTTACTTGTGACCTGGAACAGGAAATAAGGGAACGCAAGCGGGCGGGACAAACCTCTTGAGTAACTTAGCGCGCTAGCTATCTCGAGCATGCAGGCAGCGCCCCGAACACGCGCACCGCGCTCCCGAAGACGAAAAACGGGGCGCGAACGGGTCTAGCAAGCAACTACGCATGTCCGCGGAGCTACGCGTAGCTCGCGGAGTGCAAGTGCGTCTTCGCGTAGCTTCGCGGAGTGCGGCTACGCGAACTACGCCCAGGGTTAGTTTATTGTCTCTACTGTCCCTGCGGTCTTCGATACTTAGGGAGTACAGTTCACCCCATGAAGATAAGGATACTGGAACATATGCGAGCGATCGCAAAATTTGATGAGACGTACCCAGTAGCGTGTCATTTTGACCAAGTACACCATCGCAATAGGGATCTCCTAGGTTACTTTGGCCTGGACCATGTTCCCAATAATCCAAAAGGGGGAGACAGACTTACCAGGCTCCGCAGATAGGAGTCGAGGTATATCATTGATTTACAAACAAAGGCGCCCTGGGGATTGAATATGCATGAAGAACTTGCAGTTCATTTAGGTGAATAATTCTTGTCTGAAACATTACGAAACTGTATTGAGGGACTCTGCATGTCTTTATAACTGCCTCTATAACTGATTACTTGATCATGATTTAAGAACTGATTATGATTTCTATGTCATTGTGATCATGTGTATTGCTTGCTTCCTTTTGCATTTACTCCCTCCCTTTAGATGATTGAAATCTGAATTCAAATGTATATACTGATGATGTATGTGTTTGGACCGCTTCGATGATTTTTGTTTTACTGCCAGGTTGTGCATTGGGATAAACATTGGGATTCTTGTGGTCATGCCCATCTGTGGGCTAGATTGGTTAGATCACCAGCGTGTGATTCATACTGGTTGACTTGTGTATGCTTTTTATATATTGAGCATTACATGGTATTCTACTACTGTATGTATAGCAGAATGATGTATTAGGTATGTGAAGATGGCGCCCATGCTTTATTACTGCTTTTCATTTCATTTGAGAAATTGATTGTCCCTTGTCTATTTCCAAGCACTCTAGTTAAAATGATGGTCTGTGTGACGCTTCGGTAAACATAGAAAAAGGTTACGACCGAAACGCGTCTGTTTGCTGTTTGCTGTGTTTGTCTCGCAATAAATTGATTCAAACGGCCCCCGCGAGTGCTTTGTTCCCGTGGGTGTTAATCTACTTTGGACTTTTGAGTGGCGATATATATATTCTGCTTCTTTCTTTGTTGGAGGGAGGTTCCTGTTCACATTTTCGCGCTTGCCAGCAGCGTGTTACAGAAGCCCCTGTCACGTCGAGGGTCTGGACTGTCAACTGGCACACCTCACGGCTCACTTTGTTTTTCCAGGAATGGAATAGGTCCGGAACCCGCCCCTGCTTTAATGAGGACAGACGCGGTTGAGGTACTTACCTCTCCCTGTGGCAATCTGCACTGTGCATATAGCCCCCGCATTTTGGACTTTTTGGTGGCAGAGGCTGTGATGGTACGAGGAGACTCGAGGAGGGGCTGCATGATCTCAGAACAGACTGGTGTTTCATCGCGTCTTGCTCCTTGTGGGTCCCGTGACAGAGGGTCACATCAATCTACTCTCTCCCCTAATTTCCACCAACCCGGATTGCTGACATACCTGGGCTTTCTGGGAGTTGTAGTTCGGAGTACTTACACGATCTGCAACAGGTGAGCTCCATTTGCAGGGGGGAGGAGCGGGCCCGTGCTCACAGCATCATAGGAGGCAGGACACACACTCTCACCGTGGCTGTTATTCTGGTGATGGGCGCTGAGGAAGGCGGAAGCCGAAATGCATTCACCGCCACTGGATTTGAACTGAGAAAATAAAGCCTCCTCGTCAAGTTTCTCCTCTGGGCTTCTGCTTCTTTCTTTGTTGGAGGGAGGTTCCTGTTCACATTTTCGCGCTTGCCAGCAGCGTGTTACAGAAGCCCCTGTCACGTCGAGGGTCTGGACTGTCAACTGGCACACCTCACGGCTCACTTTGTTTTTCCAGGAATGGAATAGGTCCGGAACCCGCCCCTGCTTTAATGAGGACAGACGCGGTTGAGGTACTTACCTCTCCCTGTGGCAATCTGCACTGTGCATATAGCCCCCGCATTTTGGACTTTTTGGTGGCAGAGGCTGTGATGGTACGAGGAGACTCGAGGAGGGGCTGCATGATCTCAGAACAGACTGGTGTTTCATCGCGTCTTGCTCCTTGTGGGTCCCGTGACAGAGGGTCACATCAATCTACTCTCTCCCCTAATTTCCACCAACCCGGATTGCTGACATACCTGGGCTTTCTGGGAGTTGTAGTTCGGAGTACTTACACGATCTGCAACAGGTGAGCTCCATTTGCAGGGGGGAGGAGCGGGCCCGTGCTCACAGCATCATAGGAGGCAGGACACACACTCTCACCGTGGCTGTTATTCTGATGATGGGCGCTGAGGAAGGCGGAAGCCGAAATGCATTCGCCGCCACTGGATTTGAACTGAGAAAATAAAGCCTCCTCGTCAAGTTTCTCCTCTGGGCTTCTGCTTCTTTCTTTGTTGGAGGGAGGTTCCTGTTCACATTTTCGCGCTTGCCAGCAGCGTGTTACAGAAGCCCCTGTCACGTCGAGGGTCTGGACTGTCAACTGGCACACCTCACGGCTCACTTTGTTTTTCCAGGAATGGAATAGGTCCGGAACCCGCCCCTGCTTTAATGAGGACAGACGCGGTTGAGGTACTTACCTCTCCCTGTGGCAATCTGCACTGTGCATATAGCCCCCGCATTTTGGACTTTTTGGTGGCAGAGGCTGTGATGGTACGAGGAGACTCGAGGAGGGGCTGCATGATCTCAGAACAGACTGGTGTTTCATCGCGTCTTGCTCCTTGTGGGTCCCGTGACAGAGGGTCACATCAATCTACTCTCTCCCCTAATTTCCACCAACCCGGATTGCTGACATACCTGGGCTTTCTGGGAGTTGTAGTTCGGAGTACTTACACGATCTGCAACAGGTGAGCTCCATTTGCAGGGGGGAGGAGCGGGCCCGTGCTCACAGCATCATAGGAGGCAGGACACACACTCTCACCGTGGCTGTTATTCTGGTGATGGGCGCTGAGGAAGGCGGAAGCCGAAATGCATTCGCCGCCACTGGATTTGAACTGAGAAAATAAAGCCTCCTCGTCAAGTTTCTCCTCTGGGCTTCTGCTTCTTTCTTTGTTGGAGGGAGGTTCCTGTTCACATTTTCGCGCTTGCCAGCAGCGTGTTACAGAAGCCCCTGTCACGTCGAGGGTCTGGACTGTCAACTGGCACACCTCACGGCTCACTTTGTTTTTCCAGGAATGGAATAGGTCCGGAACCCGCCCCTGCTTTAATGAGGACAGACGCGGTTGAGGTACTTACCTCTCCCTGTGGCAATCTGCACTGTGCATATAGCCCCCGCATTTTGGACTTTTTGGTGGCAGAGGCTGTGATGGTACGAGGAGACTCGAGGAGGGGCTGCATGATCTCAGAACAGACTGGTGTTTCATCGCGTCTTGCTCCTTGTGGGTCCCGTGACAGAGGGTCACATCAATCTACTCTCTCCCCTAATTTCCACCAACCCGGATTGCTGACATACCTGGGCTTTCTGGGAGTTGTAGTTCGGAGTACTTACACGATCTGCAACAGGTGAGCTCCATTTGCAGGGGGGAGGAGCGGGCCCGTGCTCACAGCATCATAGGAGGCAGGACACACACTCTCACCGTGGCTGTTATTCTGGTGATGGGCGCTGAGGAAGGCGGAAGCCGAAATGCATTCGCCGCCACTGGATTTGAACTGAGAAAATAAAGCCTCCTCGTCAAGTTTCTCCTCTGGGCTTCTGCTTCTTTCTTTGTTGGAGGGAGGTTCCTGTTCACATTTTCGCGCTTGCCAGCAGCGTGTTACAGAAGCCCCTGTCACGTCGAGGGTCTGGACTGTCAACTGGCACACCTCACGGCTCACTTTGTTTTTCCAGGAATGGAATAGGTCCGGAACCCGCCCCTGCTTTAATGAGGACAGACGCGGTTGAGGTACTTACCTCTCCCTGTGGCAATCTGCACTGTGCATATAGCCCCCGCATTTTGGACTTTTTGGTGGCAGAGGCTGTGATGGTACGAGGAGACTCGAGGAGGGGCTGCATGATCTCAGAACAGACTGGTGTTTCATCGCGTCTTGCTCCTTGTGGGTCCCGTGACAGAGGGTCACATCAATCTACTCTCTCCCCTAATTTCCACCAACCCGGATTGCTGACATACCTGGGCTTTCTGGGAGTTGTAGTTCGGAGTACTTACACGATCTGCAACAGGTGAGCTCCATTTGCAGGGGGGAGGAGCGGGCCCGTGCTCACAGCATCATAGGAGGCAGGACACACACTCTCACCGTGGCTGTTATTCTGGTGATGGGCGCTGAGGAAGGCGGAAGCCGAAATGCATTCGCCGCCACTGGATTTGAACTGAGAAAATAAAGCCTCCTCGTCAAGTTTCTCCTCTGGGCTTCTGCTTCTTTCTTTGTTGGAGGGAGGTTCCTGTTCACATTTTCGCGCTTGCCAGCAGCGTGTTACAGAAGCCCCTGTCACGTCGAGGGTCTGGACTGTCAACTGGCACACCTCACAGCTCACTTTGTTTTTCCAGGAATGGAATAGGTCCGGAACCCGCCCCTGCTTTAATGAGGACAGACGCGGTTGAGGTACTTACCTCTCCCTGTGGCAATCTGCACTGTGCATATAGCCCCCGCATTTTGGACTTTTTGGTGGCAGAGGCTGTGATGGTACGAGGAGACTCGAGGAGGGGCTGCATGATCTCAGAACAGACTGGTGTTTCATCGCGTCTTGCTCCTTGTGGGTCCCGTGACAGAGGGTCACATCAATCTACTCTCTCCCCTAATTTCCACCAACCCGGATTGCTGACATACCTGGGCTTTCTGGGAGTTGTAGTTCGGAGTACTTACACGATCTGCAACAGGTGAGCTCCATTTGCAGGGGGGAGGAGCGGGCCCGTGCTCACAGCATCATAGGAGGCAGGACACACACTCTCACCGTGGCTGTTATTCTGGTGATGGGCGCTGAGGAAGGCGGAAGCCGAAATGCATTCGCCGCCACTGGATTTGAACTGAGAAAATAAAGCCTCCTCGTCAAGTTTCTCCTCTGGGCTTCTGCTTCTTTCTTTGTTGGAGGGAGGTTCCTGTTCACATTTTCGCGCTTGCCAGCAGCGTGTTACAGAAGCCCCTGTCACGTCGAGGGTCTGGACTGTCAACTGGCACACCTCACGGCTCACTTTGTTTTTCCAGGAATGGAATAGGTCCGGAACCCGCCCCTGCTTTAATGAGGACAGACGCGGTTGAGGTACTTACCTCTCCCTGTGGCAATCTGCACTGTGCATATAGCCCCCGCATTTTGGACTTTTTGGTGGCAGAGGCTGTGATGGTACGAGGAGACTCGAGGAGGGGCTGCATGATCTCAGAACAGACTGGTGTTTCATCGCGTCTTGCTCCTTGTGGGTCCCGTGACAGAGGGTCACATCAATCTACTCTCTCCCCTAATTTCCACCAACCCGGATTGCTGACATACCTGGGCTTTCTGGGAGTTGTAGTTCGGAGTACTTACACGATCTGCAACAGGTGAGCTCCATTTGCAGGGGGGAGGAGCGGGCCCGTGCTCACAGCATCATAGGAGGCAGGACACACACTCTCACCGTGGCTGTTATTCTGGTGATGGGCGCTGAGGAAGGCGGAAGCCGAAATGCATTCGCCGCCACTGGATTTGAACTGAGAAAATAAAGCCTCCTCGTCAAGTTTCTCCTCTGGGCTTCTGCTTCTTTCTTTGTTGGAGGGAGGTTCCTGTTCATATATATATATATATATATATATGTGAACAAGCTCCCCTGCGGAGCGAAACGTGTCATTGTGTAATAAACGTTTTTCCTGCATACTCAATTGAGTTGGATCGTTTGTGAGCTTTTCTGGCCGTTTGATGTGGCGTTCTGAGGTTTGCACCCTGCCGTAGCCTGTCGTCCATTGACGGGTTGGGATTTCTTCTTTATATATATATATATATATATATATATATATATATATATATATATATATATCCATACTAATATAATAAAGAGAGAGACCAAACCTTTGAGGCGGGTAAACTCAGGAACCACAGCACCAATACAGCGTTGGAAAGGGCAGTTGCAGCAGAAGGACATAGGCTATGCAGACGCCCACCATATACATTTAAAAGGTAAAAGAACCGTGCCAGCAAAGTAGTCCCTTGTGGGCGTGTCTGCGTTGTGCTTTGGGCGTGGGCTGGGGACGTGACTAACGCTGGGGGCGTGTGGTACATTCCGCCCTTCATGCCATGTCTCATATCGTATGCTGTGGGCGTGTGCTGGGGGCGTGGGCGTGTGCGGGGCACGGGATTACGGGGGAAAAAAAGCGAGCGTTGTGCCCAATATTTCATTGTTTTTTCTTCCCAGGTTCTGTACATTCCAGCTCCGGGTGTCAACCCTGCTCCCTTTAGATACCCCTGCATCCCATAATCATAACCCACCCTTACTCCTTAAAATACCCCAACACCCTTAAACACTAACCCACCTTAACCCTATCAATATACCCTGTACCCCAAAACCCAAACCTATCCCTAAACCCTATAAATACCCCTGTACCTCAAAACTCAAACCTACCCCTGAACCCTAAAAATACCCCTGTACCCCAAAACCCAAACCTAGCCCTGAACCCTAAACATACCCCTGTACCCCAAAACCCAAACCTAGCCCTGAACCCTAAAATATCCCTGTACCCCAAAACCCAAACCTCCCCTGAACCCTAAAAATACCACTGTACTCCAAAACCCAAACTTAGCCCTAAACCATAAAAATAACCCTGTTTCCTAAAACCCAAACCGAGCCCTGAAGCCTTAAAATACCCCTGTATCCCAAAACCCAAATCTACCCCTGAACCCTAAAAATACCCCTATACCCCAAAGCCCAAACCTAGCCTGAACCCTAAAAATACCCCTGTACCCCAAAACCCATACCTATCCCTAAACCCTAAAACTACCCCTGTAATCCCTTAACCCAAAATTTTATGGAACCCTTAAAATACCCAAACACCCCAAAACATATACCTCAGTACCCCAAAACATTTACCCCTATACCCATACTTACCTTATCCAAACATTTAAAAAAAACATGCTTTTACCATTCATGCATTTACAACGTATTTTGTTGTAAATGTATGCGTGATAAAAGCATATAAAATGTAATGCCATGCGTTATAATGGCATTGCGGAGTCATGGTACTTTCGTAATGAAAGTATGCAAAGTGATGGTATGCGGAAAAAAAGTTGAGGAATAATGGGTGTTTACCCTACCCCGGTAAGTACATTAGTGGCCCGGCGGCCCACATCTCCAGCAACATACTCATATTTTTTCACCACCGATTTGAAAAATGCACAGGTCTCTCTCATTGATGGCCAGCACCGACATACACTTTTAGACACACCTCCCGCCACAAGTTCTAGAATTGCGAACTTTAGAGCTGGGGAGCTACGGTCGAATCTCGGCATCAGCTCAACATCCTGTGATTCCAGGCAAATCGCTTTGTCTCCCCGTGCCTACCACAAATGAATGTGTTCTTCTGTAATGTAAATTGTGCTCATGCCATGTTGTCGAGTTCGCGCTATATAATATTGCAAGGAAAAATAAAGTTGGGAAACTCGAGTTCACACACTACTGAACGCGCACTCTTAAGTGCATCAGCAGTGCACTGAGAATCGGAGCGTTTCACAGGGCTGTCACAGATAAGAAATGCTATCAAAACAAAATCCTACAAAACAATATACTACAGGCCGGCAGCAATTCATACCCGGACAACGTCGGGATGGGCTTCTAGTATATGTATATATATATAACCGATACATATAATGAATATCTATGTATGTAATGTATGTATATATGTCTGTATATAGGTTAAATATATTAATTATATTGGTTGTATATGCGTCAAAGTTATCCTTACAAACGTAGCTGTCAAGTAAAGGCACTCTCAGTGTAATAACGTGCAGTACAATGGTACTCCTGCTGAAATGCCCTCGATGTGATGACTCCCGAAGAAGCGGAAATGACAAGAAGTGATGTGGACAAAATTTCCCAAGAGATAAAGTTTAAAATGGCATAGCCGTGGGGAGATATAAGCAGAAGTTATGTACAGATCTTTTTAAAAGGTAGAGTTAAAATAGCATTGTTCATCTCAGAGGAGTGTGAAAAAGAAAAGAAGAATGTTAGAAAACAAGCTACGGAAATAAAAGGAAACATTAGGGTGTGGTGGAATAAAGAAATCTGCTCAAATGAACAGTTTCATTGCAGATGTGGGAGGAGTGTGGATAGTGGGTTGTGGAATTCTAGATTTTAGGAGCACAGCCAGAGAGAGATCTGACATAATGCATTTTTTTTAAACCGATGGCTCCGTAAGGAGAGTCTCTGAGCTTCGGAGAGAGCAGAGAGTACGTTCAGAGCAGAGATTTAGATCCTGTGAAAAAGCCACTTACAAACCACAAAACAGTTTACCCTTAGGCCAGGCCAACGCATTTGGCTTTCGAGCCAATGCCTGTAGTGCCTGCCAGCAGGGGACACCACCACAACACATCATGCAGTAGCAGCATCTGAGAGTTGCTGATCATTTGTGACGAAATGCCTCATTTTTCAGTGCACACAATTGTTTAAAATATGGTTCAGTGTAAAACAATTCACATTCCAACTCCCAGAATGTGAAACCTTCACTTCAGATTGGACCCAGAGGAGAATCTAGTTTGCGGGGCCAACATTTCTGTTATCTAAATAAGTGTTTTGGCACAAAAGCGAATCCTCCTCACCCTGAAAACTTTGCTAGCAGATGGCTAACATTTAACCTGTGTCTACAATTCTGTGCCATCCATTCTCTCTGCTCAGCCAGAGTGACTGTGACGTAATTAGAATGCTGATGTGTGCCTGGTTGAGTGAATGTCAGATGGAATACACAGGGACACTCATTGAGTAGCCGTTTTGCGCTATAACAAATATGTTTCATTCATTCATTCATTCAATGTGTGGCTGAGCAGCAAAGATGCTCCTTCCGATGGGACCTTCCCGATGCCTTCCTGCTTCCTTACTACCATCTCTACCTGTAACCTGAGTCTACTAACTTGAGAATAAAGCTATCCTGTTTCACCTATACAATTGGCTACCTTGCAACTTTAAATATGACACCTAGCTTGGCTAGCACACAAATGTGATGGATACCCCGCCTGTCGTATCACTAGTGCCATTGGATATAATGCACTCGTAACCCAGCGGGCAGGATACCTTGCACTTTTGTGACGAAGTAACCCATCCGCCAAACTCTAAACCAGGTCCTATATTTGAGGTTTTTGTGACTGTGTAGCTCTTCTAACAGAAAGATCATCAGGTACATAGACAATGGTTTGGGAGGAGGGTGCATATAGTCGTTGCTGAATACTATTTTAAATAGGAAATGAGAGAGATGCTCATGATGACATCACAAGCGTAAAGTAAGTCATAAATGGATTCATATCCTTGTCAAATGTCCCCAGAAGCATGTGTATGGCTAGAGATGCTGCAGTGAAGGAATTTTAAGGGAATGGACCATCAAAATTTGAATTTGTTTCTAGTTGCTATGGCCATAGAAGGAGGGTTTAGACCAATGGATTGCAGATTGACACAGTGTATCTGATCAAACGTCGCATGATGCATTTTGGTGGCAAATAACAAGCTTGGCATTCATAGGCTTGGTGCTTGAGAGACATCTAGTCGCCTTGGTATCAGATATGGGAGGCAGGAGTGTGTTTGGAAATGTCAACTAGGGTTTGTGCGGTGGTGAAGATAATCTTGTCTGAGCAGGTGAGCAAGTACTGGAGTAGACACACTTAAGGCTGAAAGAATAGTCAATTCTGCTCATCAAAAGCTATTGAAAAGGCGAGTTAGCTATATATAAAGTAAGTATGGGAAGATGTTGTGAATCTTCACTACTTGAAATCTTATAGCAGTGACTGGTTGTTACATATAAGTAATTCTAGCTCATCAAAACTACAGAGCACCACAAAGGTTTTCGCATATGGGGATTGTGATGCGGTATTAAGGCAGAAGGGTATAGTTCCAGGTATGCAGTATAGTGCAGTGGACTCAGGGACATATATAATAATTTTTTTTTGCAGAATGAGCCATCAATGACAGGAGTGCAATTCAGAAGTAGAATGACTTCTGACAAAGAGAATATCTGGATATCATCAGTCCACAGCTTCAAGAAGTACTTTTATGGGATGTAAACTCAAAGGGATCTTCAGGCCTATTGAAGATTCCCAGTGTATGGACGGCTGGTGAAATTTGAAAATGGTGGGGTGTAAACTTTCCAGATGTACAAGGAGTGAGTGAAGCAACAATCTAGCTGCTTGTGTATCACAAAAACATTAGCTGATACTGATCCTTGGCCTACCTAACATGCAAAGGAAGTATATTCAAAACAGCTCTTTGGAACAAAAGTTATTAAACACTTGCTTGTGGTAATCTTTTAGGTGTGCAAGTAACACTCGCCAGTATTCAATGGAAATGTTAAGAATAGTCTTAAAATATGTGTAAGGTATGTTATTTTTTACATAAGTATTGCCTTCCTCAAATCCATAGTTTGTATTTAAATATTTATCAATACCCTTATATAGCAAGGAGTGGACGCCACGAAACTCGTAGGGTGACTTTGCTTAAATAAAATCACGCTGGAGAAATTTTGTGGCCAAGGTGTGTTGTCCTTTTGGAGTGTTTGGGACGGCGCTTTTTTGGGAATATATGTGTGTGTGTGTATATATACAATGACGGTATAAGGGCAGTTGAACATTTCTTGAATATGAGACCTATGAATTGTGCACCACACAATAGAATGTTGTTGGCCATAGTGAAAGGGTGCCTAGAACAAAATAATTTTTTGTTTAACAACCAGATCTACCATCAGGTGAGAGGAGTGGCGATGGGGGCCTGCTTCTCCCCCAGCTACTCTTGTTTACGCATGGGGCTGTGGGAGGAGCAGGTCCTGAGGGGAGAGTACAAAAAAATAAAAAAAATATGGACGATCAGGTTGTGGTTTATCTCAGGTATATTGATGACCTGTTTTTCATCTGGAGAGGCACAGTGCAGAGTGCCATCAAATGTGTGTGAATGCTTAATATCAACTGCCTTAACTTACATTTTACGTCAACAATTGATACACAAGTTGTCTTCTTTTTAGATGTGGAGGTGTACACAGAATGATAACAACTCTTTGGCAACTAGACTGTATAGGAAGCCTACAGCGGGCAATACTGTACTGCACGCGTCGAGTCACCATCCGCAGCATCTGATACGTAGCATCCCTTATGGTGAGATGCTGCGTATCAGACGCATATGCAGCTCGGATGTGGAGTGTCAGATTGCCCAGTTAGCCAGCAAGAAACGCTTTTTGGCCAGAGGCTATGCTGCCAGTGTAATCGATGCAGCTATCCAAAAGACTAAGTCCATATCTAGGAGTGAAGTATTGATACCTAAGACACAAAAAGTGGGACAAGTTGACAGTAAATCAGGTACACAAACTAGGACCATTCTCACTTACAATAGACAACATCAAGAGCTACGTAGGATCTACAATCGTAACTTGAATTAGGTGTAGGGGGACCCTGTGATTGGAGGTTTAGTGTCAAGAAATCGGCACTTGCATTTAGGAAATCCTATTCGATGGGCAATAGTCTGGTGAGGAGCATCCCTGAAGTAGCTACTCAGGGAACATGGATGGCACAGATTAAGGGATATATTGGCAGCACAAAACTGCCGGCCCACAAACGGATACTCCAGCACATAAGAGCTATTACGGGAAAGGATCAAGCCTATCCAGTAGCCTGACACTTCGAGCAGTCCCATAACAGCAATCCCAATTTCTTGCAGTATTATGCCTATGAAGCGGGGTGGAAACCGGGAGGCAAAGTTACGTCTCTTTGAGACTAGGTACATAATTGAACTCGATACAAAGCATTCTGCGGGACTTAATTCCAGTGAAGATTTTTATACTTGTTTGTAATCTTTGTTTCCCAGTTCATAACTCTTGTAAATCGTTCTCTGGTATTAAAAAATTTAAATGTAGGCCCATATTGAATATGAAGATGACAACCGTTACAATCAGGTTCTGGTTTTATACAATATGAATGAATTTAGGTATGGTTTTTTTGATTTAACACTTTCTCCTGGAGGTTTATGATTAGTATAGAGCAGCACCTGTAATAGGTGCTTTGATGCACTAGGGCAGTGGTTCCCAAACTTTTGACTCCTGAGGACCCCCATTGAGTCACCACTGGAAGCCGAGGACCCCCAAGCAATTTGTATGAGTTAAATTTCAAATAATAAAACAGTAATTAAAAAAAACCACACATGTGCACACAAAACAAATACTCAAAGTACTAAGGATTTTGGGGCCAGATGTACGACCATTTCATTTAGCGCCTCGCAATTGGCAACACATTGCGAGTGGCAAATTGCAAGTCACTAAATGAAATGTACAACAGTGTGTTTAACACTGTTTGGGATTCCCAATGGAGTCGCAAATTGCAAGGCTCATTAATATTAATGAGCCTTGCAATTTGCGAGCCCATTGGGTATGCCAGCCCTCCCAGGGATGGTGGCCTGCTGGGCTCAGCAGGCCACCATGTCTGGGACTGCTTTTAAGTAAAGCAGTTTAAATTAAAAAAAGCAGCCCATTTACCATGCATTTAAAAACAAAAAGAAAATGAAACGTTTTCATTTCATTTTCTAAGGGCAGGCAGAGGTCCCAGGGACCACTGCCTGCCCTTAAAAATAATTTTGCATGCATTTGCAAAGGGGAAGGGAACCCCTTCCCCTTTGCGAATGCATTACCATCTACTTGAAGTAGTACTTGAAGTAGGTGGTAATTGCGAATGTTTTGCGACCGCAAAACATTTGTACATGGTTTTGAGATTCGCTATTTGGAAGGGAATGCCCCTTCCAAATAGCAAGTTGCAAAACCTATTTAGCGAGTCGCAAACAAACTGCGACTCGCGAAATAGGCTATGTATATGGCCCAATAGGTCCGTGCATATAAAAACGGTTCGTACATCTGGCCCTTAGTATTTTATATTGAAGTTATAGCCCCTCTGTCACATGTATTTCATTTGTTTTATAGCATCTCTCATACTATTGTAGGATGTCAGAGCACTTTACATCACTCACATATAGAGACATTGAATCGTACATGTAAATCAGTGTGTATATAAAATGTTTAAAGAGTGCTTGGTCTGGAAAAGCACAAACTCAGGATTCACAACATAACACAGTGGCTAGCACTGACTTTAACGTTAAAAATGTATTTCCACCCAAATAAAGCTTTTTAGCAGCATCAGGATAATGAATAACTGGGAAAAAATGTAAGTTAATAACTGGTACCATGCAGTTTGCAAGCAGCTCTTTGATGACAGTTTATAGGTCTCTCTGCTAGATTACGATGGTCACTTATGAAGTGCACAGTAACGAAAGAATGTCTGTGACAAAAGCAGTAACCACGAACCTATGCATATAAAATCCTGTTCTTTAAAATGCATGTTACACGTTCTTTACAGTAGGCAGATTAACCCTCTGTGCTACATTATTTAAGTCAAAGCTGCCACTGAACAAAACTCTCCTCACTCTCCAGTAGGTACATTAATCACTGGCATTATCTTGACACTTTTATTGTTGTAGGAAAGCTCCTAATTATACAAGAAACGTTTCTGTGCTTTTAAAACTGTTGCCTACGGACCCCCTGGTAATGTGTCAGGGACCCCTGGGGGTCCGCGGACCCCAGTTTGGGAAACACTGCACTAGGGTATTAGCTATTTAATTTTGCACTATTTTGCACATATATTTCTTTTTTGGAATTTTCGCATAAAGTGGTGGTATATACAGGATGGATTTATATAATTATCTCAGGTCCTTGCGAGAGTAGATATTGCCCACTTGGGCTATATTATAAAGGTATATAAAGCAACTGTGGCAATATCAACATGAATATCCACAATTCAACATGTATGGGATTTTATACATGGCTGTCCAGGTAATGAATTTTCTTGTATACATGGACTTCCAGGTTACCAACTTTCATAGGACAGCCATCACAGATGCATATGTTTCAATGTTCGCCTCCATGACATTAGGAAGGTTTTGAAGTATATGTATTACTGTGACATGCAATCAAAATGACAAAATAATCTTTTTTTAAAAAGCATTAGAACAAGTGTTTTTTAAATATTTATATATTTATTTATATACTTATATATTTATTCAAAAGGTAATTTTTCTTGATTCCATGCTTGATATTTTGCACATTATTATGGTATTATGCTGCTAGGAACAACTTGTTGCCTTTTATTTATGAATCATGCACTGAGACATGGTTTTTTTGCACAGTTCCATTTTATTATGCTGCTATAAGTAACTCTTTGCTTTTTATGATGAATTTTTCACTGTGCAATGGCCATTTCCTGTTTACACACTTTAAATACCTCCCCTTCCTGTGACAACGCGTCATGTGATCAAGACCCGATTGGGGGTCGAAACGCGTCATGGCGGACTGGCTGGGTGAGAAATAAAGCATATTTGATTGGCACTGATACCTGGGTCCACTTTTCGTCTTCTTGCCCAGGAGAGGCAGTCACAAGCGGTGATTTGGAGCATTTATGGTCACTTGGTTGTTCGAAACGTATTACGGCAGAGTGGAAAAATAAACAAACCCTGTTTACAGCATTTAGACATGGCATACATTGTACAAACATTACAATGGAAAATATAACTCCTCACTTACAGGTCACATAAATACTCTTCTACAAAGACAGTGCCAAGACTGAACACTTGTTTCATTTTGTATGGCTTGCTCATTCATAGTTACCTCGCCAATAAGGACTGCAGCAACAATCAAAGAAGCAATGATTTGCTATTTGGTTGGTCTCCAGTTAAATAATTTAAAAGGCAAACATTCATCTCTTTACATTATTCTGTTTTTGTTACACCAATCAGTACCTATATTTCCAATTAAGGACAAAAATTTCAGCCCCCTTAACCTGACGGATGTTGTCATGTCCAGTTCAAGTTGGAGTGTTTAGGTGTGCTCGTGCCCTTGGCTCCCCGTTTTCGTCGGCTCCAGCAGATGAAGTAAAGGAGGCATTGCATTTTTTCTTGTCATGTTTTTATCAGGTGAGAAGGGTTCATCGAGGTTCCTGGGTTTTAGGACGGTACAATCGGAAGTATTGCTTGGTCTCAGCAGAGTGGCGGCTCCTCTGCTAAGCCGGAGGACTGCCGCCCCACTGCTTTGTGTAGTGCAAAAGGGAAAAATAAAATAATAACACAATGTTATTATGTGGTAGAAAGACGCAGATCCAGTTCCATGTTCTCATTTTATTTTTCCATACTGGCTCAGTTGGTTTTCATCCTAGGCACGGGGCTGGGCTGTCCAGAGCAGGGAGAAGAATGGTGGCCACTCTCTAAGGGGTCGATTATAATCCGGTAAAAAGCGCTCTGAATTGCCGTTCGGAGCGTTTTTCCCGTACGAATCGTACCCTGCAACGTCCCCCGTACGTACGACGAAGTACGATTCGTACCAGGAGCTGGACTCCATATGAATCGTACAGGGACCGTACGAATGTAATTCCTGTACGAATCTCCCTCATAACCCGCTGTACGTTACATCTGTACGGTTCGCGGCTGCTTTTTCTGAACTGGCAAGTACGATTCGCCCCGAAACAGGTACGGATTGGCCCCCCCGGGTACGGTGCGTACCCCCCATGATTGCAGGGGTACGCACCCTACCCCTGCGATCATGGGGGGTACGTACCTTACCCCGCGATCTTGGGGTGTACGCATCGTATCCCATGTACGCTGGGTGTACGGTGCGTACCCCATGTCCGCTGGGTGTACGGTGCGCACCCCCCATGATCGCAGGGGTAGGGTGCTTACCCCTGCGATCATGGGGGTGGGTACGCACCGTACGGTGTGTATGTGAATGTGCGATGTTTTGTACGAATCGCCCTTACCTGACGTGGACCGTACAAATCGCGTCCTGATACCCCGGTCCGGATCGTACGCGTCGAGTCGTACGGCCTGTGTACGAGTCGTACGGACACGGCTCCGGATGCGATTCGTACGGACGAGATTTTTGCCGGATTGGAATCGACCCCTAAGTGTGAATTTTGGTTTGGCTGGCTGTCTTGAGCCAGCAAACAGACATGCGCACTTAGCATTTCTTCACCCGGCTGTGTTGCACAGCCAGGTGGAGAACAGCCCCAGGCTCCCAGTCCATGTCTGAGCCGCAAACCATGTCACTCAGACCAATCACGGTGCTGCTGTCATGCTAGTATTACCAGCATGACAGCAGTGTAATGATTGGCTTAGGGAGTCTGGGAGCCTATGTGCTTCCGTGTGTCAAACAAAGAAGACAGAGGAGAGATGGTGGCCAGCAAGTGTGTAAATATTTCTTTTTTTTCCAACCCCCTACCACCTGCCCCACCCGTACTATTCCATGGCAGCTGCCACTGTCTCAGCATTCCCCACAGCTGCTGTGTGTAGAACATCTGCCTCAACTGGGCACTGGTCGGAATTCCCCACCCTTTCCCAGGCAATATTGGTGCTTTCACTCCTGCTTTCCAGTCATTTCTGGTTGTTTGCCTTTGTAATTTTGCACAAGGTTGGTGCTGAGAAGCCAGGTGTCACTGCGGGTGAGTTTAACTCTGAGATGTTCAAGGGATGTGGCCAAAGGACTCGAGCTGCCGCCACCGGTTTTGAGGAACCAGGTAGGAATCACGGCTTAAGCTTAATATCCCACGATGCTAGATAAAGCGCTTGACACCCCATGGTAAACAGCTGTTTCAAATGTAATGTTTGCACATATGTTAAAACAGTGGACTGAATCTAAATGGAACTACAGATTAAGGGGCTTATTTACAAGCCCCTTGCGCCACCGGTGCGTCACTTTTTCCCCATATTAAAAGTGACGCACCAGCGGCGTAAGCCCCTAAATCCATAACCATCCCGTGTGCCTTTCTTTCTTATCTTATTATTTTGACCGAGCTCTAGTTACAGTGCTGAGTTTGAGCAAGAAAATTAAATATTAATGCAACGCTTGTCCCTCAAGTGGTTTCCATTTTTTTTTATCTATTTGCTTATTAGGTGAAAATTAATTGCAGTTGTCAATATCAAGGTACACAGAGAGGTTGCAAACAGCATGAAGTATCGGCGCAGAATCACAAGGGGTAGGATGCGGATAACGGCCAGTGCTGCTGAGTTTAGAGCTGGGGAACCATGTTCTAGTCTTGGTATCAGCTCAACATCCGATGATTCTAGGCAAGATGCCTTCGGGCCTTATTTGGATGTTGTCAGACTTGGGACCACCGTACAGGTGGATGGCGGTCCCACCGCTTCCATCAAGTCGGTCATCCCACCCGATGACGATGGTGGTGATGGGACTGCCACAAGACGGCCACCACCGCCAGGATCCAGGATCCCGCGGAGGTGGGGAAAGCAGGTGGGAATCATTGCGGTGCCAGCAGATTCTGACCTGACTTTCCTCTAAATATTTGATAGCGGGGATCCCGGCAATAAATGCTTGGTGGAAAGACATTCAACAGGGCCCCCTGGCACATCTTCACATGGGGTGAATGTGGGGGGCACATGAAGTGTTCCACCAAAAGTGTGTGGTCGTGTGTGCACTATGAGGCATGCACAACATAGTGCATGCCTCACAGTACACTGACTTGCTGGAGGCACTGTCACAGCGGCGGGAGGCTCTTCAGGCTCTCCTGTGAGCCAAACATTCCCACTGTTGTTACACCACTGCCGCTGCAATGCTCACCCTGGATTACTGTTGTAATCCGGCGGGCGGGACTGCAGATGGCTTGGCAGTCTTCCTTGGACCACCACGGCGGTGGTGCAGTGAGAGGACCGCCAACATCTAAATCAGGTCCTTAATGTTCCCATGCCTATCACAAAAACATGTTTATTGTAGCTGGTGCTCATGTAAAGCTCTACTTCAGGTCTACTTTGTAATCAATGCAAAAAGAACACATGATGCACAGAATACAGAACAATGTCATACATTCACCCTTGTACAGAGATCTGGGCCTAAATTCATCGTTTTTTTTTGCTCACCATGCCATTCCAGTTTAGACCCAGCCATATGCAAATCAGTCTTGACCCTGCGCCCAATGGGAACAGTCCAGCCCAAACTGTCAGGCCAGGTCCTCCCTGGACTGGAAACAAGCATCCTAGGACCGGCTTTGGGCTTTCAGCACTCATCAGCCAGGATCGCTTGAGCCGAGTGGCATGGAGAGCACGGGACTCACGTCTGAGCATACCTGTCCCACTTAGGGTGTCTTTTACTTTGTAATCTATGCGTCCAACAACCATTTGCAAAAGCAATCACAGAAGAGATCAGTGCATGTCTAGTACCTAAAGGCCCTAAATGCTACACATGTGGAGGCATCCGTGTATAAAACCAACAAATGCACAATAATTCTAAGAAGAGATGTGGTCTTTGAAATTTTAAACTGAGGAACCCGATTTGGATCCTGCATGCAGGTGAAGATGGCAGGAACATGATCCAGTGGAGGCTGCTCAAGCTGGGAGGTGTAGCAGTAGAATTAGTAGTTTTACAGAACCTCAGTTATGTTTCTTACATATCTCAAGAAGAAATTCAGGCACTGGGGATAAAAAAGGAAGTGCCTTTTTAATTAATACAGATGCATGGGGGCAATCAGAAAGCAGTGCATCTTGAAGTCACAAGCTCAGTCTGCAGAGATGGTGGGATGGTTTCCAAGTAAATAACATTGGAGTACTGTTAGAAGGGGCAATCTCCGAGGGCCAGGTTGTGCTCACCCAGACACCCCCAAGATCCACCTCTCCCACAGAACTTGCCGAGTCTTGATTGTGAGGTCCTCACCGGGGAGGACTTTGGGTTTGGGATCGTACACACTGAGCTCACACCACACTACGAACAGACACCACACCGTTGGGTTTTAGGAACAAGTTCTTTATATAAGCAAATAACGAAGGAAGCACTCTTATATACACAGTGGCCACGGGACCACAAAGTCTCTGAGGATTCGGGAAGGGGGAAGCGGGACAGTCTTTTAGTCTCTGGGTCAGTACGAGGCGTACCCCACGCACAGCTCTCAATCCTCGAGCCGGGGGGGTACGGGATGGTGGTCGCACTGGCTGCCTCACCTTCGTCGAGTCGGCCCGGTCGTGATGGTGGTCTCGATGGTCCAGCCGGACCAGAGTACTCCTCGAGCCGCGACGAGGTCAGCAGGGCTCGATCGGGAGAGGTTCGTGAGGGCCGCGACAGCGTCAGCAGGGCTCGGATGGTCTTAGAGGTCGAGCCGCGACAGCGTCAGCAGGGCTCGGATGGTTGAAAGTTCAGCTCGAGCCGCGACAGCGTCAGCAGGGCTCCGATGGTCTTAGATGTCGAGCCGCGACAGCGTCAGCAGGGCTCCGGTGGTCTTTAGAGGTCGAGCCGCGACAGCGTCAGCAGGGCTCCGGTGGTCTTTAGATGTCGAGCCGCGACAGCGTCAGCAGGGCTCCGGTGGTCTTTAGATGTCGAGCCGCGACAGCGTCAGCAGGGCTCCGGTGGTTCAGTTCCTTAAGGCGAAGAAGGAGCCGCGACAGCGTCAGCAGGGCTCAAAGGTTCGGGATGAGTCTTCTTAGGGTCAGCCGCGATCAGATCAGCAGGCTTCAAGTCCAAGATACAACTGCCCGCTAGTTGTCAGGCGGGCCCAGTTATAGTCCTTTTTCTCTTTGATCTCCAGACCCTCGCAGGCAGAGGTCTCCGACCCTGGGGGCTGGTCGTTGGCGAGGTCCGGCGGTTGGCTCTTTGATCCCTTTGAAAGATGGGTCCGGGAATTCCCAGACGCCCAGCGGGTCTGGAGCCAGCCCTCGGGGAGGCCAGAGGGGTGATCGAACCTGGCCCACAGGGGAGGGCCAAAAGGTGTGACAGACACCAGCCCCTCAGGGGAGGCCGGAGGTGCCATCGAAACTCCCTGGCTTATCTCACTTGGGAGCCCTTTACCCCCCAGCCGGGACTGGCGCGCCTTTGGAGTCTGGGTTTCGCTGGGGCCGGGGTCACGCTAGGCCCAGGGAGACAGGGATGTCGGGAAGGGAAGATGGCGTCCGGGCCTTGTGGGGCAGGCATGGTTAGGCGCTCGGAGCCGGGCGAGGAGCGGGAAGGGCAGGCCTGGTCAGGGTTCTCGGGGGATCTAGGCGTCACTGGGTAGGACGACCAGGCTCGGGTTGCAGGCTACACTAACGGGGTGGCTGCGCAGGGGACTCGGGGTACAGGCCTACGCTCGCAGGGAGTGGAGGGACAGAGATGAACCACGCCACGAGGCCGGGTCCAACACGCGTCCCCCCCAGCTGAAGGCGGGGAGAACTACCCATCCTCTTGGGGGTTCTCTTCGCTGAGGCGGAAGAATCGGGACAGGCCGTCTGCGTTGGCGTGGTCAGAGCCCGGCCGGTGTTCGACAGTGAAGTCCATCCCCTGGAGGGAGATGGACCAGCGCAGCAATTTGGGATTCTCCCCTCTCATCTGCATTAGCCACCGGAGAGGTCGGTGGTCGGTCTGGACCCGGAAGTGAGTACCGAACAGGTAGGGCCTCAGCTTCTTCAGGGCCCAAACCACCGCGAAGGCCTCCCGCTCGATGGTGCTCCACCTTTGTTCTCGAGGGAGTAGCCTTCGGCTAATGAATTCCACTGGTTGGTCTAGGCCGTTCTCGTTCACCTGGGACAGGACAGCTCCGATGCCATGCTCGGACGCGTCCGTCTGGACTACAAACTCTCGGGAGTAGTCGGGGCCTGGAGGACTGGGGCAGTGCACATGGCGTCTTTTAAAGTTTCGAACGCCTCTTGGCAGGCGGAGGTCCAGCTGACTTTCTTCGGCTGGTTTTTGGAGGTTAACTCCGTGAGGGGGGCTACGATGCTGCCGTAACTCTTGATGAACCGGCGGTAGTACCCCGTGAGCCCTAGAAACGCCCGCACTTCCGTCTGGGTCGTGGGGGCCTCCCAGGCCACGATGGCATCGATCTTGGGCTGGAGGGGGGCTACGAGGCCCCTTCCGACCTGGTGCCCGAGGTAGATTACGGACCCTTGTCCGATCTGGCACTTGCTGGCCTTAATGGTGAGACCGGCCCTTCTCAGGGCCGTCAGCACCGCCCAGAGGTGCTGGAGGTGCTCGGGCCAGTGGGAACTGTACACTGCGATATCGTCCAGGTACGCAGCGCTGAACTCCTCCAACCCCGCCAGTACCTGGTTCACCAGCCGCTGGAAGGTGGCGGGGGCGTTCTTCATCCCGAAGGGCATCACCCGGAAATGGTAGTGACCATCCGGGGTGGAAAACGCGGATCTTTCCTTGGCTCCCTCGGTGAGGGCGATCTGCCAGTATCCACTGGTCAGGTCGAACGTGCTAAGGAAGCGAGCAGCCCCGAGGAGATCGATAAGCTCGTCGGCTCGGGGGATGGGATGAGCATCGGTTCTGGTGACTGCGTTGAGCCCGCGGTAGTCAACGCAGAACCTCAGCTCGGGAACAGCACCGGGGGCGGCTGCCTTCGGAACCAGGACCACGGGACTAGCCCATGGGCTGTCAGAGGCTTCGACCACCCCGAGAGCTAGCATCTTTGATACCTCGGCCTTGATACAGGCCCGGACTCGGTCAGGGACCCGGTAGGCTCGGTGCCGTACCGGTGGGCTGTCCCCGGTGTCCACGTCGTGGACGCACCAGTTGGTGACGCCGGGGGTGAGGGAGAAGAGGTCCGAGAACTGTCCCAACAACTGGCGACAGTCCTCGCGCTGCTCGGGAGAGAGGGAGGAGGAGAGACTCACCCCCTCTACGGAGCCATCTTTTTCTTTCACGCACAGGAGATCGGGGAGAGGCTCCGTTTCTTCTTCTTCCCCATCGTCCGTGGCGAGGAGCAAGCTCAACTCGGACCGGGCGAAGTGGGGCTTGAGGCGGTTCACGTGAAGGACCCGCAAGGGGTTCCTGGGGGACTCTACATCGATGAGGTAGGTCACCTGACTCTTGCGCTCTACCACCTTGAAGGGCCCTGTCCACTTGTCTTGCAGGGCACAGGGCTCTACGGGGGCCATAACCCAGACCTGCTGTCCGGGCTGAAACTCGACCAGAGTGGCATTTTGGTCATACCACCGTTTCATTTCTTCTTGGCTGGCTTCGAGGTTTGCCTCGGCCAGTTCTCGGAACTTCCTCGTCTGGTTCCGGAGGGCCAAAATGTATCGAAACACATCGGGAGGGGGCTCTGGGGCCGCCGTCTCCCACCCTTCCTTGACCAGGGTGAGGGGTCCCCGGACGGGGTGCCCGTAGAGCAGCTCGAAGGGGCTGAACCCCAGGGATTTCTGGGGGACTTCGCGGTACGCGAAGAGGAGACAGGGAAGGAGGACGTCCCACTTACGCCTCAGGGGCTCTTCGAGTCCCATGATCATTCCTTTGAGGGTCCGGTTGAAGCGTTCCACCAGACGTTACCCTGGGGGTGGTATGGGGTGGTGAACTTGTACGTCACCCCACATTGTTGCCAAAGGGAATTCATGTATTTCGAGATGAAGTTGGTCCCTCGGTCACTGACGACTTCTCGAGGGAATCCCACCCGGGAGAAGATGGCCATGAGGGCCCGCCCCACTACGGGGGCGGTCACCGTTCGGAGGGGAACGGCTTCGGGGTATCGGGTGGCATGGTCTACCAGCACCAGGATAAAGCGGTGCCCCAAGGAGGTCCGGGGGTCGAGTGGGCCCAAAATGTCGATTCCCACCCTCTCAAAGGGGGTACTGACCACGGGGAAGGGTTGGAGAGGAGCCTTGCGCTTCCCTCCGCTCTTTCCGCTGGACTGACAAGTGGGGCAGGACTTACAGTGGGCCTCCACATCGGAGCGTATGCCCGGCCAGTAGAAGTGGGTGACCAGGCGCTGGTACGTTTTGTCTTGTCCCAAGTGTCCCGCCAGGGGCACGTCATGGGCCAGGTTCAGGAGAAAGCCGCGGAAGCGTAGGGGGACCACCAGCACTCGGCCGGACCCTAGCTCGGCGGACTTTTGCTCGCTGTATAATAGGCCGTTTTCCCAATAGATAAAGTGGGAGCCGGACTGGTCCCCGGCGGCCTGGGCGGCGGCCTGCTGTCGCGGCCCCACCAGGGATGGACAGGATGTCTGCTCTAGGCAGAACTCTTCTCGGGACGGTCCCCCTTCCTGGCGCCATTGGGCCAGCTCAGGAAGGTCGTCCAAGCTCGGGGTCGGTTCGACGTCGGGGCCGAGGGGCCCTGCGTCGGGGGGAAGCTCTCCCCGGGGAATAGCTCAGGGGTCTCAAAGGGTTCAGGGACCTCGGGGTCCTCGGGGGTCGCCGGGGCCGCCTCTAAGGTCACCCCTTCGGGGGTGGTCCTTCGGGCGGTCATCGACCGGGTACTCACACAGGCCCACTCGGGTAGGCCCACCATCTCTAAGTGGGTCCTTTTCTCAACCCGCTGCCATGGGGAGCTCTCTAGATCGTTGCCGAGCAGGCAGTCCACCGGCATGTCGGAGCGGACCGCCACTCGTAACTCTCCAGAGACGCCCCCCCACTCGAACGGGACTTGAGCTATCCGGCAGGTGCGGACGGAGTTATCGGCTGCGATCACCCTGCAGGAGATGTGGGGAACAATCTGGGCTTCGGTGACGAGGTGCCGTTTGACGGCGGTGATACTGGCCCCAGTGTCTCGGAGCGCCCCTATGTGATGGCCATTGACAGTCACCTGCTGCCGGTACTTCTCTGTGTTGTCGGGTAGGGGAGCTCCGGGGACCATCTCCCTATCACCCAGGGAGACTAACATCATAGCTGCGGGTTCAGCTCCCTCGAACTCTTCCTCCCCCTCCTCTTCTAGGGCTACTGAGGTGATGTGGCGCACTGGGGGCCCTGCAGCGGCAGGCTTCTGGAACAAGGGGCAGCGGGGGTCATTGGCATAGTGCCCGGGTTTCTGGCAATGGTAGCAGGCTTGGCTGACCCGGGGCCCTGGCCTAGCTGGGGGAAACCCTGCGCGCGCTGTGGGAGGTGAGGTACCTGGCTGGTTTCTGGGGGGACTGCGCGGGGACCCTACCTGGGAACCCCTCTGTCTATTCTGACCCCCTCCTCCCCTCGGGCGGGATGGTCCTTGTTCGTTTCGGCCAGTGTCCCCCCCGGGCCCCCGGGGTACTCTGGTGCTCACCCAGCGATCGGCCTCGACGGCCAGCTTCCGGGGGTCGGCCAACTTGCTGTCCAGGAGGTGCTGTCGGAGTTCCACAAAGCAATTCAGGGACAAATGTTCATACGCAATGAGGTCGATGAGCCCCTCGAAGGTGGATACTTTGCTGCCCTTGATCCACCCTTCCAGGGCCCGGCTGTAGAAATTGACATATTCTACCCACGTGGTGCCGGGGATCTTCTTGCATTCTCGGAAGCGTTGGCGGTACATTTCTGGAGTGAGCCCGTACCTTGTGAGGAGGGCCTCTTTCATGTGGCTGTAGGAGGTCTGTTCGGCAGACGGTAGGTCGAGTAGGGTGTCTCTCCCCTCGCTCAGGAATCGACCCCACAGCCCGGCTCCCCAATCTTTCTGCGGAACTCGGTGTGAGGTCATAGCTACCTCGTAGGCCTTGAACCATTGCTGGATGTCATCGTTTTTATAATATTCTTTGACCACATCCTTGGGGATGTGGACCTTGGGTTCCACTGGGGGAACAGACTCTCGGGTCGCTGCTGTTTTGTTGCCTTCGTTCCGGGCCTTTAGTTCGATTTCCAATATGCTGCGCTTGTGCTCCAGCTGGAGCTTCTTTCCGTCATGTTCTCGCTGGAGCTTCTTCTCCTCCAGTTCTCCTTGCAGCCGCAGCTGCTCGATGGCTAGCTTCTTCTCGGCCAGCTTGAGCTCTCCTTCCATTTTCAAAAGGGCTAGTTCTAGCTCGTGGTTTCGGTTGCGTTCTCGGTCGGTCATCTCTTCTCGAGACAGACCTCTCTCGGGGCTGTAAGTCCGCGTCGGGGACTCCGCTCTTTCTTGTTCTGGAGCGCGGGTTTCGATCAGGGGTGCTCCCCCTCCATCGGCTTCCGTCGGTGCTGGAGGTTGGGCTCCGGTCTCCACCCAGGCTGTTAGAGCTTGTTGGAAGTCCTCTTTGGTGTTTAATCCCGTTGACGGGATATGGAGATCTTTGCAGAATTGCTTGAGCTCACGGTGTGAATAGTCTCCCAGAAGCTCCATCTGGAAGGTGGTCTTGTCGGTCGTGACGCTCATGGCTGCTCTTTGTTCGGGTAGTGTGTCAGTACTGTACGATCCCTAGACGTAGGTTCTTATCGCGACGCTGCCACCAATGTTAGAAGGGGCAATCTCCGAGGGCCAGGTTGTGCTCACCCAGACACCCCCAAGATCCACCTCTCCCACAGAACTTGCCGAGTCTTGATTGTGAGGTCCTCACCGGGGAGGACTTTGGGTTTGGGATCGTACACACTGAGCTCACACCACACTACGAACAGACACCACACCGTTGGGTTTTAGGAACAAGTTCTTTATATAAGCAAATAACGAAGGAAGCACTCTTATATACACAGTGGCCACGGGACCACAAAGTCTCTGAGGATTCGGGAAGGGGGAAGCGGGACAGTCTTTTAGTCTCTGGGTCAGTACGAGGCGTACCCCACGCACAGCTCTCAATCCTCGAGCCGGGGGGGTACGGGATGGTGGTCGCACTGGCTGCCTCACCTTCGTCAAGTCGGCCCGGTCGTGATGGTGGTCTCGATGGTCCAGCCGGACCAGAGTACTCCTCGAGCCGCGACGAGGTCAGCAGGGCTCGATCGGGAGAGGTTCGTGAGGGCCGCGACAGCGTCAGCAGGGCTCGGATGGTCTTAGAGGTCGAGCCGCGACAGCGTCAGCAGGGCTCGGATGGTTGAAAGTTCAGCTCGAGCCACGACAGCGTCAGCAGGGCTCCGATGGTCTTAGATGTCGAGCCGCGACAGCGTCAGCAGGGCTCCGGTGGTCTTTAGAGGTCGAGCCGCGACAGCGTCAGCAGGGCTCCGGTGGTCTTTAGATGTCGAGCCGCGACAGCGTCAGCAGGGCTCCGGTGGTCTTTAGATGTCGAGCCGCGACAGCGTCAGCAGGGCTCCGGTGGTTCAGTTCCTTAAGGCGAAGAAGGAGCCGCGACAGCGTCAGCAGGGCTCAAAGGTTTGGGATGAGTCTTCTTAGGGTCAGCCGCGATCAGATCAGCAGGCTTCAAGTCCAAGATACAACTGCCCGCTAGTTGTCAGGCGGGCCCAGTTATAGTCCTTTTTCTCTTTGATCTCCAGACCCTCGCAGGCAGAGGTCTCCGACCCTGGGGGCTGGTCGTTGGCGAGGTCCGGCGGTTGGCTCTTTGATCCCTTTAAAAGATGGGTCCGGGAATTCCCAGACGCCCAGCGGGTCTGGAGCCAGCCCTCGGGGAGGCCAGAGGGGTGATCGAACCTGGCCCACAGGGGAGGGCCAAAAGGTGTGACAGACACCAGCCCCTCAGGGGAGGCCGGAGGTGCCATCGAAACTCCCTGGCTTATCTCACTCGGGAGCCCTTTACCCCCCAGCCGGGACTGGCGCGCCTTTGGAGTCTGGGTTTCGCTGGGGCCGGGGTCACGCTAGGCCCAGGGAGACAGGGATGTCGGGAAGGGAAGATGGCGTCCGGGCCTTGTGGGGCAGGCATGGTTAGGCGCTCGGAGCCGGGCGAGGAGCTGGAAGGGCAGGCCTGGTCAGGGTTCTCGGGGGATCTAGGCGTCACTGGGTAGGACGACCAGGCTCGGGTTGCAGGCTACACTAACGGGGTGGCTGCGCAGGGGACTCGGGGTACAGGCCTACGCTCGCAGGGAGTGGAGGGACAGAGATGAACCACGCCACGAGGCCGGGTCCAACAAGTACCACTCACTAGGGAGTCCGCTCAGCTGGAAGAGCTGTTCTTGCAAGGCTCTTCATCCGCAACAATGCAACTTGCTCTTCAGCACTGCCCTTCTCCAGTAAATCAGAAAGCCAGGGTCACAAGATGCCGCACTCCTCATTCCAGCCTGCCCCTTAACATCAAACACAAAACCACCAGTGGACTGGAGTGAAGGAGGAGGCGCCCACACTGAAGTGGTTACCGCCTACTCATTTCCTTTCCTCATCGGCCTGCTCCGCTTCGGCCCATTACTGGAATTGTAATCTTCTGACCCCACCCTGGGCCACAGACTAACCGCCCAAATGCAAGAACATTCCCTATTACTGAACATTCCAATGTCCATCAATGTTCTGTTACTGCCCGGCGTGTGCCTGTAGGGCGAGGACTTTCCTCACTCCACACATGAAAAGGGCTCTCCAATCCCAAAAGTAACAACCTAGGAATCCAGGCAGGTTTAGCAAGAGCTAGGCTTATCAAATGTCATTCACCTCCTCCCCATTTTTGGGAGGGCAATGACCCTCAAGCTCTTGAACACCAGCCGCCCCTGGTAGTTCGGACACAATTGTTTGGACATTGCGGCAACAGCTGTGAACTGTTTTAAGTTCTACTGTCTCAAAGTTCTAGGGAAATTTGAGGGTCATGGTTTAAAAACAATTGCAGTCTCCCAGATAACATTCTCTTACACGGTGTGTTGGAAATTACTTTTGTGATTTTGCTTCTCCTTTCTGGCCCTAAACATTGAGTCTCTTCAGATAATAACACCAGGTGACCGCTTGTTGGCTTGTCCCTTCTCAGGAGTCAGGTAAAAGCATGAATCAGGCTCAGATGCAATCTCTAATTCCTCCATAAGTCAAATGTGCATTGAGTTCAAAGTTCTTTACAGTTCTAACCCTGGTAGGGCAGTTGATTTGTTCTAGTCTTCCCCTTCGCTTCTCCAGAGTAGATCCAGCTACCCAAATGTACTCCTGTGAGATATGTGTACCAGATTAAATAAGACAATTACAGGGGACTAGGTAGGGAAGGCACAGGTCTTGTCTTTTCACACATGACTGTCTCACTCAGTAATGTAGAACAGCTGCCCGGTATCTGAATGTAGGTGTGGGCCCGGCTACTGTGGCTCCATCAGACTATGGGTTGGTTGTAGGCCCCAGCTGGGCATGATGTAGGTACCTGAGCAGGCCATAGCCAATTGCAACAACGACCTGGCCAGTGCGCAGTAGCAACCCCAATCCGGCCAGAACAGAAGTCACTGCAGATGCAGGCCTGCTCTGGCCAAAGGCAGTAGCATCCTCCATCTGGCAAATGCATCTCCTCTAGGACTATAGGTAATAGCAGCCCTGATTGGGCTGTTGCAGTAATCAAGGCAGATGAAAAACCACTTGTGCCGAAGTTAGTAGGAGCCACAATCTGGCTCACCGGCACCAACACGTGAAGCGATTACGACAAAGGACCAGTTGTGAGATCATAGTCGCTCTCTGTGGTGCAGGATGCTCCCTCTCAAGAGGTCCGCTCTCTCTGGATATCCTTCAGTTCCAAGGACATGCCGGGTCTTTTCTCTCCTGGATAGTTTTTTTCTCCTTCATGATCATACAGACCTCTCTCAGCAGAAAGTCAGGCTTAGAGGTACCCATGAAGATCCTCAGCTCCTCCAGTAGAGAGTAGAGATTTCAGGTGATATCCTGTACCTCGCTGGCCAAGAATGGGAGGATGTTCCATCAGTTATCTTGCAGCTATGGTGTGAAGTCAATTATCTATTTTTTTCAGCCAACAGACTCTCAACTCTGATTAAGGAAACAGTTAAAGACCCATCAATTGATATAATAATCAAAAGAGATTGGTCTCCATTTGCTGATATTCTCGCATTCCTACCACCAGGACAATCTGTGAAGGGCAACTGCGGCAATTTACAAATTTCCTATCAATAATTCATTGTTCATGTTGGGTGGGACTCGCAGTTTCACTCCACGGAATTTCGTGAAGGTACAGAAAACTCCAAAAGTTTCTGTGGAATTCTGCCTAGAGTTTTATAATATGCAGTTTGTGCTGTGTGTGCTGCAATTTAGCGTCAGTAGCCCGAGCAGCGCTGAAAAATCAGCATGAACGTCACCATGCGTAGCACAAGTTTGGGGGCCATTTCAAGTTGATTTTTCTGCCGCTCAAATAAAAAATCTGTTCAAGTTCCAGCAAATCTACTGGAGCGCAGCCCTCTGACCGTGACCACTTGTGACTGCCTTCGACCATCCACATTAGAAAATCAAGCTAGGGGATGCCAAATCTCGCTTGCGCTCACCAGCTTGCATTTTCTGGAGCATTCCCAGGAAAATATTCAGCCATGCGGTGATTGATGGAATTTGACCAGAACGCTGCATTAAAGAGTAAAGCAGAGTGACCAAAACTTCGACATTTCTGCATGTGGAATAAAACATTCATTCACCCCTACTTACCTCACAACAGTTTTTTCGAATAATTTGTGGAGCAATCTTTTTCTTAGTCATGAAGGACTTGGAACTGGAGCAAAGTCAGGCGATTTAGGCCCACTGTTAAATGCAGTTTCTAGGCTCAAGGTGTAGATCAATTGTCTCACATTTCTTTACCGGTTTGGGGTGGTTCTTCCTTCATATGTCTTTCTCAGGTTGAGTGATGTTTCTCGCAGCAGGCAGCACTGGGGTTATCTCCAGATTGGATCACCAACAACATATTCATAATTAATTGTCAAGTTCCTGCACCTGACTGTCGTCAGCATCTGCAAAATGGCAATCTGGGGTAGACAAAGGGATAAGCCTGTCCTAGGAATGTCCTCAACTATCAAAACAGAAGCAGCAGCCCCTCCCATTAATCCTCTGTACCATCAACCACATGGCCATGCTCAGAACAAAACTCACCAGTAGTTATTTTGCTAACAAAAGTCCTCATGGAATTACTAAAGATTAACCTGTCTCCTCTCACCTCCACTGACTGGAGAAGCTGTCCTTGTCCTCCATCTTGTATCATGTTAATCCAGGGGTATCCAAAATGGATCCAGCTGGATTAAGTACTCTGGCTAACTCACGCACATATCCGTAATACTGCATGCATGCTACATGCACACTAAACACTCATGCATACTCACCATACATACACTGCGCCAGGACAAAATTCTGGGCATACACATAATAGCAGAACTTATGCAAGAGAGGCCTGAATGACACACTCTCAGTAACACAGATAAAATGGTCTGGTCACACTATCAATTTAAATAAGCACAGTATGCTGCTACAACTTTATATGATATACCAAGGATGGGGAATTGTAGTCTTCTGTCTGTTTTGAGAGTATGCTACATGTACCCTTCCAGGTCAGAGGACTGGTTCAGCACCTTGCATAGTCAGGGACAGCCTGATTGTATGGCCACATACTTAGATTAGTACGACAATAGGGCCAAAATCAGGACACATGATTCAGTCAAAATTGTGCACCCAGGACAGGAAAACTCCTGTATACCAACCATGGGATATTTCTGTCCTGACAGTATCTTGATATATAAATGCATTCTACTGGCATTTAAAGGATGTTCTTTGGTACTGTGTTTCCATGAGTTCCCTTCACCTCCAAAGACACAATTATTTGCAGTATTTCTTTTCTGGTTTTCTTCAATTTATGTTTTCATTTTCTGAAAAGTTTGTTGTTAGGCCTGTCAGTCTTGTGGTGGTCTTTTCCCAAACTTTTTGCCTTTATCTTCCATTTTTTGCTGAAACATTCTTTGATCTTTGTTGCTCTTAGGACTCTGTACACATTATTACTGCTAACCTGTGCTAAAGTGCTTGTGTTCACCCTCCTAAACATGGTGAGATTGGCTTCTACCTGATTGACATATTTCATTTACTTATAAGTCCCATGTAGAGTGGTTATATATACACAGGGATGGTAAATTAAATGCTACGCATGACCCAGGACTGCCAATGCAGCCCAAATGCAGTTTTAAACAGCCAATTCGACTTGGCAGTTTAACCCCATTTCCAAGCTTTAAACATCCCTTTTATTGCATATGTCACCCCTAAGTTAGGCCCTAGGTATTCCATAGGGCAGGGTGCATTGTAATTAAAAAGATGGACATGTGCATTTGGATTTTACATGTCCTGGCATTGAATAACTCCTAAATTCGTTTTTTTTACTATTGCGAGGCCTACCTGTACTGCAGAATAACATTGGGTTACCTTAACACATTTAATAATTGCTTAGGTTTGATTGGGAACAGGTAAACATTTCACGTTTTGTATCTATGAAATTGTAATTAAAAATCCTCTTTAATGGTAAAGTCAGATTTTAAATTACAATTTTGAAAATGCCATCTGGCATTTTCCTCCCCTTGTTTTTTGGTGCCTGCAGCCTGTTCTAGTTCACATGAATGGGTGTAGTTGACAGTTGAACTTTGTTAATTTTTCCCATACAGTCACACAATAGAGGGATTAGGTGTACTTGAATGGGCCATCAACTGGCAGGATGAGGGAGTGGAGCTGGGCACATCCCCAGTTGCAACAGTATAGGCTGTGCTCTGCCTTCACACAAAGGACTTTTCACCACTGTATCATCCATCCCTGAAGTCAGCTTGAAGCCAGGGCAGGGGAGTCAAGAAGTTTCAATCACTTCAAAGGAATTTTCTTGAAACTTCTCCTACTTCAAAAAAGGTAATGTATGACCTGCCCCCATCCACTTTTTGTACTTGAGTTCCATTGCAGTTTGTCATATTTTCAGACTTTGCTATTGTAGGACTATATGTCCATAGTTGGCGCTTTCATCTGTTAGCTGCTAGATTTCACTTTAGAGTACAAAAATCCATAACTCTAGTTTTACTGATTAGATTTATGTTGTTAAATAATTTATTAAAATGTAATCTCTTTTTCTAAATGAATGTGGGATTTTTCTTGTCTTTGGTTTTTACTTTATTGCTGTTTGTGTGCTACATAAATACCTTACATATTACTTCTAAATTAAGCCTGACTACTTTTGTGCCAAGCTACCAGAAGGTTAAGCACAGGTTAATTTAGTGACTTTTGTGTTTCACCCTGACAGGGATTGTGGTTGATGTTTGAACAGAAGTAACCTTATCTACATTTAGTGTGAACATTGTAATTTCTTTATTTCTTGCTGCATTGCTGTTTTAATAGTTTCTCTACCAACACTGGTACACATTTAGTTTGAGGATAACCTTGCAGCTGAGGCCGAACTACCAAACGGTATCCTCGTTTGATCTCATTGAAACTGGATATTTTTGGATGGAAATCATGTTTTATGAGCATGGGCTATGTGGGGACTCAGCTGCAGCTCACATCCAGATTGTGAGCTCAGCTCTGTCCCAACAAATGGTCAAAAGATTACAAAGGTGGACTACGTAGTGAAATCATTGGAGTACTGGTTGCAGGCAGAATCAGAGCCTATAAAACAGGAATGGGATTATTTTTTACAGCAGAGGGATGGGGAGAATAGGGTGGAAATAGTGTTGAGTGGTCATGTTGGATGAGGTTGCACGGAGCATGACGTTTTAGAAATGATCATTTATCAGTACTAACTGCTGTCATGAAGGTTTACCTGTCCTTTTGTACACCTCTATGTGCCCAGTTTTATTGTTATCTGCCATTTGTGGATGTTCAATTTCTATTCTATTCATTGGGTTTTCTAAAGAGCATGGCTATCCAGAAGGGCCTCCCAGCACTAAGGCAACACCAGGAGAAGTCTCAATGATCCAGATTAGTTCAACAGGATGGTTTTTAGCAGTTTCCTAAACGTAGGTTCTGACTGTGTGTGTATAAGTGTTTGTAATGATAAGTCAGGCCTAGAGGAGAGGAGCTGCCTGGGTAAACAAGCAGATTGTCGTTTTTAAGGCACGTGTTCAGTGTATGTTGTCCTTGAACTGGTTGAATGTAGTGAAATACTAGAGAGTGGCAAGTTCAGCATCAATTTGATTCAAGTATGCAGAAACAGAGTGGGTGAGTGCTTGTGTCATACGATGGTTGATTTAATAATAGTCCTGGGAGTCAGCTGTCCTGTGCATTAAGGCTTGGTTAAATATATGAATTCATATAGAAGGAAGAGAAGGGGCAAGAAAATGGGAAATGTGAGTTAGACAGCAAATTGTCATTAAGGAGTTATGTGAAGAGCGTGAAATTTGGAGATTGTTTAGGAAGTCATCCAGAGTAATGCAGATGTTAAGAGGGAGAATGGAGTCAGAAATAACATCAATGCCCTTTAATATCTGAAGGCCCCAGAAGGAATTATAAATATCACTATGGGTCCCATTATGAGTTCCCCGTTATCTATGTGAGGAGATAACTGGAAGGAAATCAATGATTTAAGCTAGGAATGCTCCTGTGAGATTATGAGGATAACAAGTTAATGTCCTCATAATGGAGAATAACCTGTTGGACCAAAAATGTCTGGGTTCTTTGCAAAGGCTTTACCCCGATTCCATGGAGTTTAACAGGGGTATTTACAACCTGCCCTGAACAGGTGGCAAGTATTTGTGGGGGGTTGGGTGTGGGCGCAGATGGCAGAGGGTGTCTGGGGGGGGGGAGGGAAACTGTAGGTTCTCTGGAAGGAGCATTGTCTTCTACCCCTCCCCTTTGGTGCTTGGGGATTCAGCTGAGGCCAAGAGGCACCTATACCCTTC
This sequence comes from Lissotriton helveticus, assembly GCF_964261635.1. Classification (NCBI taxonomy): domain Eukaryota; kingdom Metazoa; phylum Chordata; class Amphibia; order Caudata; family Salamandridae; genus Lissotriton; species Lissotriton helveticus. The sequence goes on from NC_136072.1 coordinate 77,015,064, forward strand.
AGCCCCTTCTACAGTTGTTCCAGGTGTGAATCCCTACCCTGTACAAGCAGTCAGATGTATCCAGACTCATAAATCTTTATAAACACCAAACTACTTATATATCTTTCACTTACATACCCCTTCAGTCAACTCATGATGTAGGCAGATGTATGCATGGACTAGATGCCCGTAACTTTAAAGCGTGCAATGGACACAAATGTATTGTAGAGTGAGTCACGTATTGAGGTGGGGCTGTACCGTGTTCTACTTGGTGGATGGGAGAAGCTGACATGTGCTGGGTGGAAAGTAGCAGAAGTAGCCGAGTCTTTAGGCTCAATGTATATTTCCGTTATTATTTTTATGAGGAGGGAAGGGGTGGGAAGAAAAATGATCCATTATGAATGAAGTGTTCTGGCAAATTGAAGCTGTATGCACTGGAGAGTCTGCAGCTCTCCAACATCAATCTAACCAAGAGGGCACACTCTTGTTGACTTCAAGCTTCCCTTCTCTGGAGCAATCTCCCATGTGACCTCAATATGACCTCAAGTCAGGTTACCTCACTCTCTGACTTCAGAAAAAAGATGCAAGTGTTTGTTTGGTCAAAAGGTTTTAGGTGCAGCCACAAGAGATCCTTTATGGTAGAAAGTGCTTTCGAAATGCAGATAGTGGATCAATCAGACAGGCTGTCTGTCACATGGAACAGAAATTCCAAATACAACATGAAATTGCAGGGGCGTTAGGCTGGGAAACAAAGTCAAGTGTTTGCTTTATGATGAGTTGAGGGGGTGAGCTAACATTACTAAGTTGCAGTTTGTTAACTTTTCAGGAGTGGAAAAGTGGGACATTGTAGTGTGGTGATTAATGTGTACCAAGATGTTGAGAGATGCAGTGTATTGAGGGTAACCATAACATCCAGTAAATCTCCTGAGTACAATGCATAAGAGGAAAACAAGGGTAGAGATAAGAGGGTGCATTCACCCTGAGAATAAACTCCTGATGTCTAAGAATGCATATTGCTGTTGGGATTATATAGGTCTGCGGATGAAGCGTTTTATGTGCAACAATGGATTTCCCACACCGGGCACAGAACCACCGTGTGCAGATTAATTCAGAGATTTTCTTTAAAATGTGCTTTCAGCACACAGATATGCAGAGTAATGGGACTGATGTACAAAGACTGATTCTCCAACTAGGATGTGCAGTTACCATCCACTAATTTCCCAGACCCTGGCCACCATGCTGGGAAGGAGACTAGAGGCACCCTCACTGCCTTGTGTTTAACCAATAAATAAATGAAAGCTTTGGAGTGAGTACAGTCTGCCTAAGGATTTTATCCTCCCTGCAAACCAGGAGGTATAGAGGTCTATGTTACATGCCTGACCTGGAAATGACAACCCAGAGATCCACCTTAATCTCAGACGACTTTAGGTATGGCTGAATGTAATAAAAGGGTGCAGAGAACCCGGTGCAATCATATTTTTAGATGCTGAAAAGGCATTTGATTCTTTATATTGGTCTTATGTTCCTGCAAAAGTGCGGCGATTTGGGTTTTCCGCCTAGGTTCTGTGAGTGGGTCGCTCTGCTCTATAGAGCCTCTACGGATTCTGTGAGAGTGAACAGGATGTTGTCTGAGCCATTTAAGCTGGAAAGAGGAATGAGACAGGGATGCCCGCTCTCCCCACTCCTGTTCGTGCTGTGTCTGGAGCCAATGGCGAGCTGGTGGTGATGTCGAGAGGATATAACTGGGGTTCCGGATCTAATTGAAGAGTTAAAAAAATGTTGTGGTACGCAGATGACGTAGTCTTTATCTCACGGACCCGCCAATGGCGATACCAACAGTCCTCTCGATAGTTGGTGACCATGAGCGATACTCTGGTTATCGCATCAACTGGGATAAGTAGATTCTATATCAATTGGGAAACTGGGGGATTGTGTGTGGGTGGTGGGATGGATTCGAGTCTTGAGGGAGGGGTTTAAATAACTGGGTATTGAAATCTCCTCGAACAAGGATAGTTTACTGGAGACAAATCTATGGAGATTCCTCAAAAAGTTTTCTGAAGACACAAAGAGGTGGGATATGTTGCTATTAACAATCCTGTGAAGAGCCTCACTATTTAAAATGATAACTTTGCCAAAACTGCTGTACATTTTGCAGCACACTCCCTTTGAGATACTGGAGGTTTACTTCCTCAAACTTGACAATGTATTCAGACAGTTCCTATGGAGGGAAAGTAACACAAGGATAGGCTAACAGGCAATAGACAGGTCCTGGTACAACGGGGAGAGTATTGCCAGACCTTAGGTACTACTACAGGGCAACACATTTACTGGTCATTAACTATTGGGGGTTTACCCCTCATTGTGCACCAGTGATGCGTGTCGAGAAGGCACTGATGAATCCAGACCACTTATGCTCATCATAAAGGCCGCAAAAAGGGGAGGAAGTGCCTACCAACGCTGACTAAAATGAAATTGAAGGTGTGGGATGATGCCCAGAGGGCAACTGGATGGGAGGGAATGCTAATGATGGCCACCCCACTGTGGAAGGGTACAACAGTACTAACAGTTTATAAGGAATGGGAATTGATGGGCATTGAGTCCCAATGAGATATCCTACATCAGGGAGAGGTTAAATCCTTCGAAAAACTGCAAGATAACTATCAATTAGCCCCCACCAAGAGGTATAAATATCTTCAGCTGAAACACGCACTCCGGAACGTGCGACTAACTGAGGGGATGTCTCAGATCACTCTCCCCTGGAAATTTAGGTTTTACAGGGAGAAATCACCCAGAAAGTGGTTTCATAACTTTACCATACCTTGATCAACCATGCCCCGGATAACCTTCAAGGCCTAAGGGACTGGTGGGAGGCAGATATTGGGGACATGGAAGATACAGTTTGAGAGATGCCCTCATGCACCCCAGGAAGGCAGCCATAAAGTTACGTTTGAGATTAGTGCAGTTGAAAATGTTACACCGGATTTACTATAGTCAAAATGGGTAGAGCGCCAAACCCGGTTGTTTGAGATGTGCCATTGGGGAGGGGATCTTCCTACATATATGGGGGTGCCCTCGGACAGTAGGGTGTTGAAGGGGAGTAAAACTGGAGGCTCATATGTAACTGGATATTTATTTTATGTTATTTATTTATTTGAGTTTTATATAGCGCTGGCTAGACACTGAGGTATCAGAGCGCCTTACATAAGGAACAGCGAGTTGCAAGTTACAAAAATGTTTACATAAGTTACACAGTGATTACAAAGTAACAACAAGAGTTACTAGCGAATAGCACATAAGGACACATGATCAAGCCACAATAGCACAGTAGTATGCATTACTAGTGAGTGGCGGACAGAGAGAGGGAAAGGAAAACAGGGGAGGGGAATGCTGATAGATCGAGACAGGTAGGAGGGCGAAAGTCCATCAGGGGGATCCAAGCAGTCAATGTGAAAGACAGATAAACCAAGAACCGTGAAAAACAATGCCCGATGTCTGGCTGGGTAGGTGACAGCCAAGGGCTCCCGACTCCTCTATAGCTGCATAGGACAGCTCCACCGGGCAGCGGCCAATGGTTCTCGGTCTCCGAGGTAAGTGCAAACAGTTTTGGTTTCCGCCCATGGGGCATCCTCAGAGTTCCATTGACGGTAGCGCTGGCTAGACCTGGAGGTATCAGAGCGCTTTACTAGAGGATCGTTGCGTTAGAAGTTACATCCGATTACAAGAGCATAGTAAGGTACAGGAAACAAAAACAATGTTGCGCAAATACTTAGGTGGGAGGGGAGGTAGGAGCCATAGCAGGAAGACTAGGAAGAACTGTGTCCAATGTCCGGCTGGGTAGGTGACGGTCGAGGGAGAAACCAGGGCCAATCTCCTATATAGCTGTCTAGCAGCTCCACAGGGCATCAGCCATGTTGCTCCGGTCGCAGCGTTCAGGAAAAACAGTTTTGAATAGATACATAGGCTACAGTTGCATAGTGAAGTAGCGGACAAACTTGTCCCCACTAGAGGATAGAAGTAAAAGAAGGGGGGGATATAAAACAATCCAGAGAATGAGCTGGAGGCTGACATTTAGGCTGCAGAGGAAACAAAGGCAGAGACGGCTGCCATTTTAAGGTCAGGCACGTCATGTCCAGGCCTCTGTAGATCCCTGTGAAGGTGTTGATACAGTAGTTGGTCTCGGCCATGATGAAGCCCTGTTCGTGGGAGGCAGCAGACAGCTCTGACCCCTGGACGCCATTAAGAAGCCACCCCCCTCCGAGCACAACCCTGTTGATAATCTTGGGGATCCCGAGTGATGTAGACATTTCTCATGGGCCTCTGGGATTCTGCATGCTGGGGTTTATGGTGGCCAAGAGAGACTTGATTAGGTTGTAGGGGCAGAAATAAGTTCTGATTATACGAAAATGGAAGGGGGAATGAATATGTGAATGGGGGCAGAAAGGGTGGTGTTTGGAAGCAGGGGATGCTCAAAGAAGTTTGATAAAGTGTGAGCTATATGGCTAACCTACCAACGACTCAATGAGCTAAGAGGAAATATGGACCATGATGCTCGGACAGACTGTAGCCGGAACCTCAACCCTAGAGAAGGGGTGCGAATGAGAGGACTTAGGAGAGTCACAGGGGAAACGCATCCGAGACTCGGGGGTGAAGGCCATGGGCGGGAGATTAATATATTGTCTATTGTACGAAATCAACAGTTTGCAATCCGACTGTATCAATGTTCTAATATGCTACTCCTTTCCCTGACATATTGTGATGAGAATGAGCAGTTCGAATAATTAATGGATTATGGTTCATGAGAAAATGAAATTGGACCATGACATGTATGCAGATGAGTTCAGGGGTGCCAAAGGAAAATAACGTACTGTTCGATCCTTCATGATATATTGTGCTATGATCAGGTCTTTAACCCACTCAGCGCTTATGACGAGCTGAGCTCGTCATAACAGCCGCGGAACTCCCACCCAGGGATTATTCCCCTCCTGTGCGGGGCGTTCCATTGAGTGGGCGGAGTTGTGACAAGCTCAGCTCGTCATGAGCACAGCTCCACTATGCAGCGTGATGAGCTGAGCTCATCACGAGCACCGCGGCGCTGTGCGCAGCCCCCCTCCCCCAGCACCGTGGGGGAATTAGCCCCACGTGGAAGGGGTTAATTAAGTGGGCCCGGTCCTGCCGGTGTTCAGCACCGGTAGTTCTAAAAATCAAGTGCTGAGACGGGTCCCTATCGGGTTCCCCGTTTTTGCCCTCACCCTCAGGGTGGAATAAAACATTAACTCAGCAGCAGTGCCACCCTTCACAGCCTTTGAGGTATCTTCAAAGAGACTCAGTATAGTTCTTTCTGTCTCATCATTGCAGAATACAAGCACTTTCAATAGTCTATGCAATGAAGCCATAGTTGTTGCCTATTTAGCTTAAGCAACTAACAACCATTCGCAAAACCAATAGTCCAGGCTTGTTGTAGGTGTAGTGTTACGTGCTGTTTTATATATCGGGGTGTAATATTAGAAGCAGCAAAATACCAATCAGTTAACACACTATGCTAACCACTGATTTTTAGCTTTGGTGTTTTTAAGCCACGCCCTTAATTATATCGGCCACACACCCTTTAAGAGACCCCCGCTCCTGGTGTTTTCATCCCACTTAACCCCTTCCACGCTCATGACGAGCTGGGCTCGTCATGAGGTAGCCTCCTCGCACGCTCATGACGAGCCCAGCTCGTCATGAATAATGGGAATCATCAAATCTCAGCACAGGAGGGGAATACCATCAGCATTGATGTGGTTTTAAAGCCCTGTCTATGATATTCTTTTTATCAACTCCACACTAACATGCATCATAAAGGCCCATTCACCAACTTCATTTAACACATCACATTTGCAAGGGAATTATCAATCAGGTACAGTTTCGGGATAGCAAGTGAAGAGACCTGCACGCCTTTCTTTACCCCTTGTACTGAATTTCTGGTTTATCCGCTTAACCATGGCGGCAATTCCGCCACGGTGCGGCGGATTAAAGGAGTGGGCGGGGCTGCGTTGGCCAACAGACGTGCGCAGCACTACGAAGGTAGTGCTCGCGATGGCCGTTGGCCGACGCACGCATGGAAGGGGTGAAGCGCTCCTTTGTTTTCTTGCATGGTTAGCGTCAGGACTTTAAGTGGGATTAAAAAACTGGAGGGTCTCTCAAAGGGGTGTGGCTGATGTAATCAAGGGCGTGGCTTAAAAGCACGTAAATTGAAAATCTTTGCTTAGCTTAGTGTGCCACCCCACTGGTACGTTGCTACTTCTGTCATTACAACCAGATATATAATACAGCAAGTAACATTACACTTACAGCAAGCCAGGACTATTGGCTTTGTCAATGGTTGTAGTTGCATAAGATAAATAAGCAACAGCCATGGCCTCATAGTATAGCATACTGAAAATGCTTCCTTTCTGAAATGATGAGACTATGAAAGAACTATAAGGAGTCTCTTTGAAGTTACATCAAAGGCTGTGAATGGTGACAGTGCTGCAGAGTTACGATTTATTTTTTTCATAGTGTGGGCAAAAAGGGAGAGCCCGATAGGGACTCGTCTCGGCACCTGCTTTTAAGAACTGCCGGTGCTGAGCACCGGCAAGACCCGGCCCACTTAAAGCCCTGCGCTCTAGAAGTCCCAGTCCATGCACACACTGTGTTGGCTGCTCCCAGGAAGCTGAGAAGGCTGGCTCAACGAGGACTGCCCGGTTGCAGGCGATGTGCAGCGCTGTCAGTTCACCAACATCCGAGAGGTTGTGAACAGACCCCCAGACACCGAGCCAGTTCGTGGAGTGAGTCAGCGCCTCCAAGCGAGGACTGGAAAGGTCAAACCTTCGCCGCCCCATCACCGGAAGCCACATTTAAAGAATTAGACAAAAGGTGTGGGTTAAAGCGCATCTTTTAGAGCACACTGTCTACATTGCTGTGGGCTACGGCAGCAGTCCGTGGGGTGAGCTTAATGCAGGTCCGCAAGCACCCTGGCTCCGCGTCTTCAAAACCCCGCATGCCCACCAGAAATATTCTGCGTTCAGTGTGACGAATGGAAGTACAACAGGATTCGTGTGTGCCACGGGAGACAATTTGAGCATCTGACACTTTGTTTAGCAACAGAAATATTCCCCATGATAAACACAAGGCTAGGATGTTTGGCGTGTTGCGTTTTATTCGTGCAACCTTTGTGAAAGACCATGGCATGGAAAGCTTTGCAGGTTCACATGTCGCGAGGTTTCCTGCTTTTTGTGTATTTGTTTGAAAATCAAGACATATATGACAATTTATGCTGCAAAATGCAAACTAGCACAGGAAAAAGTCTGCATACATTTGCCGCTGTGCTTCAAACCACCAGCCAAAGGAAAAAACGTGAAAGGAAATAACATCTTGTTTTTTTCCATGTTGTCTAGGTTTGATTGTAATGAAAATTGTCTTGCAAAGCAATGGAAATTTTACCGCAATGCAGGGAATCTTTGCATGAGCGAAGTTCAAGTTAAGCCGGAGGAGTTTGCAAGCTTCACAATCATAAATTAAAACAAAATTCCAAACTTCGCCAAGCCTTGCGGTATATAAAAAACTGTCTCACACCAGGAAGAAGTCATGTGCTGACCATCAGTGGCCAGCTGATTTATAGATTATTCCCATCAAAGTCCCTTTCACAGCAGCAGCTTGTGTGCGCGCGAGTTCCTGCGACATTTGGCCATCCTAGTTCCAATTATGACACACCTATCAGAGATATAGGGACAATGAATATGGCATCTAGAGGCAGTGTGCACTGCACTATACCAGAGCACCTGCCCACTATTTATAGTCAGGGCCACTGGAATTTTGCCTTTGTGCGGCTGCAGCGATTTTTGCATAATTATAGATTTGCTGTATTTGCCATATAATTCATCATCTGTCTCATCATTTGCAGATTTGAACAACAAAAAATTGTTTCTAGCTGAAACGGTTCAAAAGCTACTAAAAAATGCAGCGACACATGGGGGTTGATTCCGATTCGGGAAAAAAAACGTCCGTACGATATGTATCCGGAGCCCTCTCCGTACGAATCGTACCCGTCCGTCCGAGTTGCGTAGTACGATACGTATTCCGTGAATCCGTCCGAATCGTCGCGATCCGTACGTATTGCAAGGCTGAAACCGTGAACCGTATGACTCGTACACATGCCGTACGACTCGTACACATGCCGTACGACCCGACGAGTACGATCCAGACCGGGGTATGAGGACGCGATTCGTACTGTCCACGTCAGGTAAGGGCGAGTCGTACGGAAACGCACACAAACACATACACACTGTATGGTCCGTACACCCCATGATAGCAGGGGTACGGTGCGTACCCCTGCGATCATGGGGTGTACGAGCCGTACCCCATGTACGATGGGTGTACGAGCCGTACCCCTTGTACGATGGGTGTACGAGCCGTACCCGTTGTACGATGGGTGTACGAGCCGTACCCCTTGTACGATGGGTGTACGATCCGCACCCCATGTACGATGGGTGTACCCATCGTACATGGGGTACGCCTCGTACACCCATCGTACATGGGGTACGGCTCGTACACCCATCATACATGGGGTACGGCTCGTACACCCATCGTACACCCATTGTACATGGGGTATGGCTCGTACACCCATCGTACAAGGGGTACGGCTCGTACACCCATCGTACATGGGGTACGGCTCGTACACCCATCGTACAAGGGGTATGGCTCGTACACCCATCGTACATGGGGTACGGCTCGTACACCCCATGATCGCAGGGGTACGCACCGTACCTGGGGGGCCGTTCCATACCTGTTTTGGCACGAACTCTGCTTTTACGGCTGTTTTCAGCTCCAGTAGAAGAAGGGTTGTACGGTGCGTACCCGACACGTATCGTACTTGGTGGGTCGTAAAAACCAGCCGTGAACCGTACAGATGTCGCGTACAGCGGGTTCCGAGGGAGAATCGTACGGAGATTAGAGTCGTACGGTCTCTGTACGACTCGTACGGAGTACGGATCCTGGTACGATTCGTACTTCATCGTACGTACAGGGGACGTTGCAGGGTACGATTCGTATGGGAAAAACGCTCCGAACGGCTATTCGGAGCGGTTTTTCCTGAATCGGAATCGGCCCCATGGTGTCGCACACTGAAAGGCACTTTGCAAAACTGGACTGGTCACCTTTTTATTGCTTACTGTTATTAGTGGGTATTAAAATAGTACTAATGAGGTGCAACCAATGCCCAGACTGTGTTACTCAGTTTTAAAATGACGTAATAATGTAATAATACAATTAAAAAACATGCTGCATAATGCCGCATAAGTTTACTTTTCTTGCCACATAATTTACTCAGCCGAGCCGCATAATTTGCCACTATCCTGCCGCATAATTCCAGGGGCCCTGTTTATATTGCTTTAGTGCTTTTGCCCTTAGGCAGGGCTACTGGAAATAAGCAGCAATACAGGATCACATTATGTGATGGGTAACAAAATATTGCACCTAAACATTGCAATAATGCAATATATAATGCGATTAAAATCCTGCTGTAAGTATGAGGACATTGCCATTTTTTGCTATTCTCTGCTAGAAAATGCAAAGGTTTATCCAAAATAATGACACTACACATTGAGAAGAAATCATTTGAATGTTATCCACAAATATACATGATGTTAGCTTCATGTGCCTTTATTTATTTCAGTAACCATTGACATGTTCGTTAATGTATCACTACTAACATTGGTGAAGGGAATGTGTCACAATCGACCGAAAAGTTCTTTGTTTATCGGTATTTCTATGACATTGTACCTTTATTGCCTAACGCCTTAAAACATGATATTTGCCTATATTTTTGGTGAATACGTCAGAATATGTTATTTCATGTGAAATCCCTATTCTGAACAGTGCACAAGCATACTTTCACGTGCATATAAGAAGCAAGAAAGTATAAGGGCCAGATTACTATGGCGGGGGACCGCAGTGGACGGAAAGACCGTCCGTCGCTTTTCCGCCCGGTCAAGGAGGTGACCGGGCGGAAAAGGGTTTCATATGGTGGCGGTGTCTGTTAGACACCGCCATCCATATTAGGGTGAAGGCGGGGACATGCTTTTCCGCCCCCCCGGAAAGGCATGCAGGAATGTCTTGTGGGGGCCCGTTGCAGGCCGCCAGGGACTCTGTGGGGGTGAGGGGTGCACATGGGGGTACCTGCAATTCACCGTACAACGTGACAGGCACCGCACGGTGCCTGTCACGTTGTGCATTAAAGTGCACAATGTGTATTTTTAGCATTGTGACGGCGGTGCTGCCGCAATGTTAAAAATGCAAGATGCGCCCGCCACTGTGGCGGGCGCATCCTAATGGCCCCCACGGGACCGCCACCCTTATGGTGGGCGGTCCCGTTTTACGTCGGGATGACGGGCGGACAAAGTCCACCCACCATCCAAATGGGCCCCTTAGAGTCGAGAGTAGAACATTTGTTACCCAACAACCCAGTCATAAACTTTCGAAAAACGAGCAGGTGAGTGAGTTTGGTAAATTTTGACCTTCAAATGAGTTTGGTGTTCTGAGAAAAAAGCAAAAGTGGGAAAGAAAAAGTTGAAATTAAGTGAAAAGAAAGTGGTAGAAGCAATAAGAACAAATAAATTGCAGATTAAAAACTACTGAAGATTGAAAGAGCACGTATGAAAGGAGTAAATAAATATTAAATGCAGAGTACTAAAGAATTGGTAAAGAAAGGTAAAAGATGAAAAAACAACAGAAGTAAAGAAAAAGTAATATTTGAATGATGAAGTAGTCAAGGAATGTGTGAGAAAATATAAATAAGATGCAAAGCTACTGCAGCCGAAATGTGCAACCGACTCATGTTGGGGCAATAATGTATCACAGTTGCGTAACCATGGTCAGAAAAAGACCACTATTAAAAAAAAAGGATAAAATGGACCAACTATTTATACAATGACAATGACGTTTGCAGCTCACTTCACTGTAAAAAAAAACGATATTTCCAAGAGCATGGCCGACAGTGAATGCTGTTTCTAGTATGAAAGGTTCCATGGATACTGTTAAAAGCAATATAAATATAAAAAAAAAAATAATCGTATGACATTCATCAGAAAGGTTGTGAGAAAGACTTTGATACCAAAAACATGCTAAAGACACTACAGTTGGATTCTTTGAAGGAGCAGTGAGTGGCATCTGTGAATTGAACATTTTGGAGGCTGTAGACAATGGAAGTCTGGAGGAGCTTGATGGAATGTCGCAAAGTTTCCAGTAAGTGAAGCTGGTGGGTATGGTAAATGTTGACCTTCAAATGACCTTTGTGTTCTAAACCAAAAGAAATTAGGTTAATCATTGTAAATCTTTGGATTTTGAAGATCTGAGCCTGAGATCCTACCATGTGCAGAACATTTTTGTGAGCCCTGTCCTGCCTACAAAAGTACAGATTAAGACAAGATATCGGGTCGTGAGCATGAGATTTTAGGATTGTGAAGAACATTGTTGTGTGCACTGTCCTCCCTACAAAAGTAGAGATTAAGATTAACACAAAATATCGGGATTCAAACCTGAGATTTTAGCATGTGAAGAACATTGTTGAGAGCATTGTTCTCTCTAAAAAAGTAGAGATTAAGATTAACACAAAATATTGGGAAGCGAGCCTGAGATTTTAGCATGTGAAGAGCATTGTTGTGTGCACTGTCCTCCCTACAAAAGTAGAGATTAAGATTAACACAAGATATCGGGACTCAAACCTGAGATCTTAGCATGTGAAGAGCATTGTTGAGAGCACTGTCCTCTCTAAAAAAGTAGAGATTAAGATTAACACAAAATATCGGGAAGTGAGCCTGAGATTTTAGCATGTCAAGAACATTGTTGAGAGCACTGTCCTCTCTAAAAAGTAGAGATTAAGATTAACACAAGATATCCGGATTCAAACCTGAGATTTTAGCATGTGAAGAGCATTGTTGTGAGCACTGTCCTCCCTACAAAAGTAGAGATTAAGATTAACACAAGGAATTGCGAAGCACGCCTGAGATTTTAACATTTAAAGAGCACTGTCCTCCTTTAAAAAACTAGAGATTAAGATTAACACAAAATATCGGAAAGCAAGCCTGAACATTTAGCATGAGAAGAACATTGTTGTGGGCACTGTCCTTCCTAAAAAAGTGGAGATTAGGATTAGCGCAACATATCAGGAAGGTTCTAAAGAATGAGTAAGTGAAAGTGAGATTGAAAGGTAAGTGGTAACTGGTCTATTCCTTACAGCAGAAAGGAACATATGCGTTGATCTAGCAAGAAATAGTTGTGGCCGAGGAGCCCTGTTTAACAAGAAGAACCAAATTTGGAAAAAGCGGAATATGCACAAGGCAAGCAAAGAATAATGATTGATAGTTTAACCTTTTAAATTAAAAAGGGGTTGCTTCAATTCAAAGTAAAATACTGAGCAGAGAGAGAGAAGAAATCATCCAATGTTCAGTAATCGACAGACAAGGGATGAAACATAAGGAAGGGAAATACTTGTAGAGGAAATTGGGGCAGCTTACTTAGGCAGCCAAAAGTAAACTGTTGGCGGGGTGCCATATATTATACAAAAATTTCAGAATCCAATGTGGTTCCATTTCTATATTAGACTTTCTTTCATACCGCTTCCAGTGTTGGTTGGCACAAAAGTCTGCATAATCCAAAGAGGAACGTATTATCCTTGGATTGTTTCCCACTCTCAATACATAGGGCGTTTGGTTCGTTCTTCCTTCTGGGAAGTTTATTCACTCTTTCTCTAACTTTCTTCTAGAATGTCCTTCGGAAGGAGACAAAAGAAAAAGAAACAGGAAAGTATTTTGAGATCTTTTCCTTCCTTATCCCTTTATATTCATCCCTGCTTCTATCTCCTCCTATTTCCATTTTTCTGCAAAGAGAATTTCTTAGGTCTTTTCCTTCTCTTCAATATCTCCTCTCGATATCAACTCAGGTGGTTCTTAGGGTCTTTGCGGGTGCCATACTTCTTTTAATTAAACTGAAAATATTCCCCGTACCTGGGGTCGGTCCAAAAGAATCTGGCGTCATATTATCAAGGACGGCGTTAAAGATTATCGCCGGTTTAGCGGCAGAAAACTGCTGCTGAAGCGGCGATAATGGGCTTGATAATATGCCGTAGAGAATTCCAATAGAAGCCCATGCTTACACCAGAACATGGGCTTCTATGGGATTTCTCAAGGGCATATTATCAAGCCCATTATCGCCGCTTGAGCGGCAGTTTTCTGCCGCTAAACCGGCGATAATTTTTAACGTCGTCCTTGATAATATGCCCCCTGGTTACTTACAAAACGCAGGGTTCACACTAGAGTAGGTTTTAGGCATCTCCCTATTCCTATTTCAGAGTAGCCCTTTTTCTTTTTATCTGTCTCTTTACCAGGTCTTTCGGTTTAAACTCTCCTTCTTATCTGGCCTGCTTCATTGCTATTCTTTTATATTTCACATAGTCTAGGCTCGAGGAGGAGGGGAGTAAATAAAGCAATATCACTTCCCCCTACTGGCTGCTTATCTATCTTTGCCTTAACTTCGTTTCTTGCCTTGTGTTCTCCACCCCCGTATCCACTCACTGACCTCAGAATGCCACGTGAGGTTTTCCTCTAGAGGAGGCTTTTCGGTATGCATGTTTGCCTCCTGACTCAACGGAGGTGGCTGGGCTCAGGCGAATACCTTCTAGTGGTGTTGCGTCCATTTTCTCCTTCTTCCTCTAAGCCTCTTCTTGCTTCCTCCTAGTGCCTAATTTGAGCCGGTGTTTTCCGGTGCTCAGCACCAGCACTTACACATCAACACAGGCGCTTTTATGAGCTCCAGTTAAGGAAACAATCATTGACTGGGAGTTTACGTGATTTGCCCAGAATCACAGATTGTTTAACTGATGCCGAGACACGAGCTTGGTTCCTGAGCTCCAAAGTCGACAGCTCTGGCCATTATGCCACATCCTATCCCCACTCTCATGGTTAACAGATGGGTCTGTTTTAAGTGGCGCTAACAGGTGAAATGGCCAGTTGCAAGCTGCCTCCTGACGAGAGCCCCAGCACTTATTTATTTTTACAAATTAACCACTGCTTGCTCCTTGTCCTCTCTCGCTCCTGCTACAGCCTCTCTCATTGATCTGTCTAATTTTCTATTGTTTTAGAACTCTTTTATTTCTTTTTGTAAGAGTTTATGTGGTTTAAAGACCTAAGGTCTAAATAAACTTTACTTTTGAACTTGAACTTGAACCGTCTACGCTGTTCTCCACATCTCCTTGCTAGCATCCTTCTCCTTCAGCTGCCCTTCTACTGTTTCTGTTCCTATCAGCTTCTCCTGTAGGGGCAATAGGAGTCTCTTTTCTAACTCTTTTTCTGCTAATTATTTCCTGTTTCAGGCTCTGGGGCATCGGCGTCCCAGAGAGGGATTTCCAGTAAATCATCCTCCTCTTTCTTCAACTGTTCTGAGTCTGTGTGACAAATGGACAAAGAGACTCTGGACTCTGCATATAAGGTTTAAATTGCTTCCATTCCAATACTAAGGCAACATAATGGAGACAAAATGGATTGACCACTGTGAAAGAATTTTCAACTATGGCGATGTGACAGTAGATTGAGCTGCAATCCCACACAGAAATCCTATATCAGACAAATTGGGAGAGTATAGAATATTGAGAGAGCTGAATGAATGATGGGGTCCATTTGAAGTGTTTTAAAAGTTTTGCATGATAGGGGGTCTCCACATTGCAAATAGTGTTTACAGACATAGGAAAGGGTGATACTGTCCCAGAGTCGTATTCAATATTGTTATAGTTCTTGTCATGAATCCAGATTTGTGGATCCCGAATGAGGCAAGGGTTACTTTACCCAATTGTAACAGCTGGGCTCTTTTGCCACTGTTGTTCTGGTGCTCATCTACAACGGAACCCCTACTAGAGAGATAGCAATGCAACAAACAACACTTAATAAATCATCACCAGACCAATGGTTTATATTATGAAAAGGAGGATGACTTTATTACACACACTACTGAATACTATGTGTATATATTTACAAATATCTACAGAATGGCAGGTGAAAATGCCTGTAGAGACACCCTATGAACATACTCACTACCTAGGGGAACACACTAAAAGAGGCCCCACATATCACCTAACCCACTAAATGGCCCCTGGTGCCCCTGCGCAGAAGCATTTTTAGTGGTCTGCAGACCATCAAATCCAGACCCCTAAAACCACAATACCCCCCTCACACCATAGTGGCCTAGCCCAATATAGCGGGAGAAGATCATCAAAGTTAGGCCTACTAGTTTTGTCAGGTTATCATATTAGTTAAAGGCAGAAGTATGAAGTAAAAAAAAAATACCATCAAAGTTAAAATAATTCAGGTACAGTACTACCTTCCAATGGCATTCAGCAGTCTGTACAATCATTCATTGTTAATGCTGGTACGCTAAGTATAGTTTTCAGTATTTAGCACAGTGCACTGTACGAGTCTGTTTTCTACCTTTACACTTGCTGCAATGCCGCTACTGAACGTAGAAACAAGCATACTAAAACCGGAGTCATAACACTAAAAGTCACATATTGGGAAAAACTTAAATTCAAACTGCACCTCTTCTGGTTTCATGAGTTCCATGACACAGCAGATATATGGTGGAAAAACCAAATGTTTACATGGGCCCCTGAGGGTGACTGACACACTCTTGGCGGGACTCCCCATAGCCAACAAACACTTTTCTGATGGTATTCTTGGGTTACCACCAACTGAAATATGCAACTTTTGAGGCCTGCCGCTGGGCCTTATGAGAAACTTTCCAACAAAGGTGTTTTCTGGCCAGCAGCGTGCTCTTTGATGTGGTTCAGTGCTTCTGTGGGGCTTGGCCCTTTCTGAATGGTCATCCCCAATCTTTTTATATTCACTCTCCTGTTTTCTGATCTCGGTTTTGCTGGCTTTAGGACTTTGCACACTTTACTACTGCTAACCAGTGCTAAAGTGCTTGTGCTCTCTCCTTAAAACATGGTGAAATTGGCTTACACCCAATTGGTACATTTAAGTGACTTGTAAGTCTCTAGTAAAGTGGTACCACGTGTACTCAGGTCCTGTAAATGAAATGCCACTAGTGGGCTTACTGCACCCATTGTGCCATCCACTTAAGTAGCCCTTTAAACATGTCTCAGGAATGCCATTGTAGCCTGTGTGTTCAGTTTTAAACTGCCATTTCGACCTGGTGAAATAAACCTTTTGCCACACCCAAAACTCAATTTTTAATACATTAAAGTCACCCCGTAAATAGGCCCTGATGAGCCCAGAGGGGCAGCTGCAGTGTATTAAAAAAAGTTGTACATGTACTTTTAGGTTTTACATGTTCTGGTAGTGTAAAAACCCTAAATTTGTTTTTCACTACTACAAGGCCTACCTCTCCCATACAATAGCATCGGGTTACCTTATTACATTTAAAAAGCATTAACTTTCAATTGAGAGCAGGTGCACAGGTTTAAAAAAAGCCAAGCAATCTAGTTAGCGATAGCAAGACCTGGTTCTTCGACGTAGACACAGCATCCAGATACCCCTAGGGGTGGTCGTGCTGCGCTTAGCAAATGCTCTTTTATTTGATTTGATAGGTAAAAGACCTCTCACAAGCAACTAAACTAAAACATTTGTGCTGATTGGAAGTCCAGAAAGTACTACAGGAGTACTCTTTAAATTACTCCTGCAAGTCTTTATGAATCGACCCCAAAATGTCTATTTCCCTATTAATAAAGGTGCAGAAAGGACCCAGTCCTTCCTATTTGTACACTAGTATGTGAACATTCCTGAATGCTCCCATTCGATTTCCATTTGAGATGTTCTGGGCCAGTTCATAAAATATGGTAGCGACCTCATAAAGGAGTATTACATGAGTAAAACTTTACATACTTCTGAATTGCTTTGTAAATAGGCCTGTACACGTTTCCAGGAAAACAAAGAGCCCTATTTTGGGGGTTTGGTGAATGTGTTTATCTGTCAAAACTCAGCAGCTATCCACCGCATTACAAGAGTCATAAACTACAATACACTTGTAAGAAGCGAATGAGACATTCTGCACGTTTGTGATGGAGTATCCCATCCACTAAACTCTAAATAAGATACAAAGTCATGATCTCTGGATGGTGCTGCTATGAGGAGCAAAAGTATTGTGTGCTGAGCCTGGGATTCTGTGAGTTCCTTGGGTTGTACGGACAGCAGTGCATGCCACCTACAGGTTTACTGAGTAGTAAAGCGTCCAATTTCTGAACTGTCTGTTCAGGAGTAGGAGGTGATATTAATAAAACATGTGAGCTGTCAATCACACTAGCAATATTGCTGAAGCCAGAGTCCCCATACAATGCATTCTCCAGTTCATGTAGCTCAATTAAAATTCATTTTCATGAGGTTTGATTGTAATGAAAATTGTCTTGCAAAGCAATGGAAATTTTACCGCAATGCAGGGAATCTTTGCATGAGCGAAGTTCAAGTTAAGCCGGAGGAGTTTGCAAGCTTCACAATCATAAATTAAAACAAAATTCCAAACTTCGCCAAGCCTTGCGGTATATAAAAAACTGTCTCACACCAGGAAGAAGTCATGTGCTGACCATCAGTGGCCAGCTGATTTATAGATTATTCCCATCAAAGTCCCTTTCACAGCAGCAGCTTGTGTGCGCGCGAGTTCCTGCGCCATTTGGCCATCCTAGTTCCAATTATGACACACCTATCAGAGATACAGGGACAATGAATATGGCATCTAGAGGCAGTGTGCACTGCACTATACCAGAGCACCTGCCCACTATTTATAGTCAGGGCCACTGGAATTTTGCCTTTGTGCGGCTGCAGCGATTTTTGCATAATTATAGATTTGCTGTATTTGCCATATAATTCATCATCTGTCTCATCATTTGCAGATTTGAACAACAAAAAATTGTTTCTAGCTGAAACGGTTCAAAAGCTACTAAAAAATGCAGCGACACATGGGGGTTGATTCCGATTCGGGAAAAAAAACGTCCGTACGATATGTATCCGGAGCCCTCTCCGTACGAATCGTACCCGTCCGTCCGAGTTGCGTAGTACGATACGTATTCCGTGAATCCGTCCGAATCGTCGCGATCCGTACGTATTGCAAGGCTGAAACCGTGAACCGTATGACTCGTACACATGCCGTACGACTCGTACACATGCCGTACGACCCGACGAGTACGATCCAGACCGGGGTATGAGGACGCGATTCGTACTGTCCACGTCAGGTAAGGGCGAGTCGTACGGAAACGCACACAAACACATACACACTGTATGGTCCGTACACCCCATGATAGCAGGGGTACGGTGCGTTCCCCTGCGATCATGGGGTGTACGAGCCGTACCCCATGTACGATGGGTGTACGAGCCGTACCCCTTGTACGATGGGTGTACGAGCCGTACCCGTTGTACGATGGGTGTACGAGCCGTACCCCTTGTACGATGGGTGTACGATCCGCACCCCATGTACGATGGGTGTACCCATCGTACATGGGGTACGCCTCGTACACCCATCGTACATGGGGTACGGCTCGTACACCCATCATACATGGGGTACGGCTCGTACACCCATCGTACACCCATTGTACATGGGGTATGGCTCGTACACCCATCGTACAAGGGGTACGGCTCGTACACCCATCGTACATGGGGTACGGCTCGTACACCCATCGTACAAGGGGTATGGCTCGTACACCCATCGTACATGGGGTACGGCTCGTACACCCCATGATCGCAGGGGTACGCACCGTACCTGGGGGGCCGTTCCATACCTGTTTTGGCACGAACTCTGCTTTTACGGCTGTTTTCAGCTCCAGTAGAAGAAGGGTTGTACGGTGCGTACCCGACACGTATCGTACTTGGTGGGTCGTAAAAACCAGCCGTGAACCGTACAGATGTCGCGTACAGCGGGTTCCGAGGGAGAATCGTACGGAGATTAGAGTCGTACGGTCTCTGTACGACTCGTACGGAGTACGGATCCTGGTACGATTCGTACTTCATCGTACGTACAGGGGACGTTGCAGGGTACGATTCGTATGGGAAAAACGCTCCGAACGGCTATTCGGAGCGGTTTTTCCTGAATCGGAATCGGCCCCATGGTGTCGCACACTGAAAGGCACTTTGCAAAACTGGACTGGTCACCTTTTTATTGCTTACTGTTATTAGTGGGTATTAAAATAGTACTAATGAGGTGCAACCAATGCCCAGACTGTGTTACTCAGTTTTAAAATGACGTAATAATGTAATAATACAATTAAAAAACATGCTGCATAATGCCGCATAAGTTTACTTTTCTTGCCACATAATTTACTCAGCCGAGCCGCATAATTTGCCACTATCCTGCCGCATAATTCCAGGGGCCCTGTTTATATTGCTTTAGTGCTTTTGCCCTTAGGCAGGGCTACTGGAAATAAGCAGCAATACAGGATCACATTATGTGATGGGTAACAAAATATTGCACCTAAACATTGCAATAATGCAATATATAATGCGATTAAAATCCTGCTGTAAGTATGAGGACATTGCCATTTTTTGCTATTCTCTGCTAGAAAATGCAAAGGTTTATCCAAAATAATGACACTACACATTGAGAAGAAATCATTTGAATGTTATCCACAAATATACATGATGTTAGCTTCATGTGCCTTTATTTATTTCAGTAACCATTGACATGTTCGTTAATGTATCACTACTAACATTGGTGAAGGGAATGTGTCACAATCGACCGAAAAGTTCTTTGTTTATCGGTATTTCTATGACATTGTACCTTTATTGCCTAACGCCTTAAAACATGATATTTGCCTATATTTTTGGTGAATACGTCAGAATATGTTATTTCATGTGAAATCCCTATTCTGAACAGTGCACAAGCATACTTTCACGTGCATATAAGAAGCAAGAAAGTATAAGGGCCAGATTACTATGGCGGGGGACCGCAGTGGACGGAAAGACCGTCCGTCGCTTTTCCGCCCGGTCAAGGAGGTGACCGGGCGGAAAAGGGTTTCATATGGTGGCGGTGTCTGTTAGACACCGCCATCCATATTAGGGTGAAGGCGGGGACATGCTTTTCCGCCCCCCCGGAAAGGCATGCAGGAATGTCTTGTGGGGGCCCGTTGCAGGCCGCCAGGGACTCTGTGGGGGTGAGGGGTGCACATGGGGGTACCTGCAATTCACCGTACAACGTGACAGGCACCGCACGGTGCCTGTCACGTTGTGCATTAAAGTGCACAATGTGTATTTTTAGCATTGTGACGGCGGTGCTGCCGCAATGTTAAAAATGCAAGATGCGCCCGCCACTGTGGCGGGCGCATCCTAATGGCCCCCACGGGACCGCCACCCTTATGGTGGGCGGTCCCGTTTTACGTCGGGATGACGGGCGGACAAAGTCCACCCACCATCCAAATGGGCCCCTTAGAGTCGAGAGTAGAACATTTGTTACCCAACAACCCAGTCATAAACTTTCGAAAAACGAGCAGGTGAGTGAGTTTGGTAAATTTTGACCTTCAAATGAGTTTGGTGTTCTGAGAAAAAAGCAAAAGTGGGAAAGAAAAAGTTGAAATTAAGTGAAAAGAAAGTGGTAGAAGCAATAAGAACAAATAAATTGCAGATTAAAAACTACTGAAGATTGAAAGAGCACGTATGAAAGGAGTAAATAAATATTAAATGCAGAGTACTAAAGAATTGGTAAAGAAAGGTAAAAGATGAAAAAACAACAGAAGTAAAGAAAAAGTAATATTTGAGTGATGAAGTAGTCAAGGAATGTGTGAGAAAATATAAATAAGATGCAAAGCTACTGCAGCCGAAATGTGCAACCGACTCATGTTGGGGCAATAATGTATCACAGTTGCGTAACCATGGTCAGAAAAAGTCCACTATTAAAAAAAAAGGATAAAATGGACCAACTATTTATACAATGACAATGACGTTTGCAGCTCACTTCACTGTAAAAAAAAACGATATTTCCAAGAGCATGGCCGACAGTGAATGCTGTTTCTAGTATGAAAGGTTCCATGGATACTGTTAAAAGCAATATAAATATAAAAAAAAAAATAATCGTATGACATTCATCAGAAAGGTTGTGAGAAAGACTTTGATACCAAAAACATGCTAGAGACACTACAGTTGGATTCTTTGAAGGAGCAGTGAGTGGCATCTGTGAATTGAACATTTTGGAGGCTGTAGACAATGGAAGTCTGGAGGAGCTTGATGGAATGTCGCAAAGTTTCCAGTAAGTGAAGCTGGTGGGTATGGTAAATGTTGACCTTCAAATGACCTTTGTGTTCTAAACCAAAAGAAATTAGGTTAATCATTGTAAATCTTTGGATTTTGAAGATCTGAGCCTGAGATCCTACCATGTGCAGAACATTTTTGTGAGCCCTGTCCTGCCTACAAAAGTACAGATTAAGACAAGATATCGGGTCGTGAGCATGAGATTTTAGGATTGTGAAGAACATTGTTGTGTGCACTGTCCTCCCTACAAAAGTAGAGATTAAGATTAACACAAAATATCGGGATTCAAACCTGAGATTTTAGCATGTGAAGAACATTGTTGAGAGCATTGTTCTCTCTAAAAAAGTAGAGATTAAGATTAACACAAAATATTGGGAAGCGAGCCTGAGATTTTAGCATGTGAAGAGCATTGTTGTGTGCACTGTCCTCCCTACAAAAGTAGAGATTAAGATTAACACAAGATATCGGGATTCAAACCTGAGATTTTAGCATGTGAAGAGCATTGTTGAGAGCACTGTCCTCTCTAAAAAAGTAGAGATTAAGATTAACACAAAATATCGGGAAGTGAGCCTGAGATTTTAGCATGTCAAGAACATTGTTGAGAGCACTGTCCTCTCTAAAAAGTAGAGATTAAGATTAACACAAGATATCCGGATTCAAACCTGAGATTTTAGCATGTGAAGAGCATTGTTGTGAGCACTGTCCTCCCTACAAAAGTAGAGATTAAGATTAACACAAGGAATTGCGAAGCACGCCTGAGATTTTAACATTTAAAGAGCACTGTCCTCCTTTAAAAAACTAGAGATTAAGATTAACACAAAATATCGGAAAGCAAGCCTGAACATTTAGCATGAGAAGAACATTGTTGTGGGCACTGTCCTTCCTAAAAAAGTGGAGATTAGGATTAGCGCAACATATCAGGAAGGTTCTAAAGAATGAGTAAGTGAAAGTGAGATTGAAAGGTAAGTGGTAACTGGTCTATTCCTTACAGCAGAAAGGAACATATGCGTTGATCTAGCAAGAAATAGTTGTGGCCGAGGAGCCCTGTTTAACAAGAAGAACCAAATTTGGAAAAAGCGGAATATGCACAAGGCAAGCAAAGAATAATGATTGATAGTTTAACCTTTTAAATTAAAAAGGGGTTGCTTCAATTCAAAGTAAAATACTGAGCAGAGAGAGAGAAGAAATCATCCAATGTTCAGTAATCGACAGACAAGGGATGAAACATAAGGAAGGGAAATACTTGTAGAGGAAATTGGGGCAGCTTACTTAGGCAGCCAAAAGTAAACTGTTGGCGGGGTGCCATATATTATACAAAAATTTCAGAATCCAATGTGGTTCCATTTCTATATTAGACTTTCTTTCATACCGCTTCCAGTGTTGGTTGGCACAAAAGTCTGCATAATCCAAAGAGGAACGTATTATCCTTGGATTGTTTCCCACTCTCAATACATAGGGCGTTTGGTTCGTTCTTCCTTCTGGGAAGTTTATTCACTCTTTCTCTAACTTTCTTCTAGAATGTCCTTCGGAAGGAGACAAAAGAAAAAGAAACAGGAAAGTATTTTGAGATCTTTTCCTTCCTTATCCCTTTATATTCATCCCTGCTTCTATCTCCTCCTATTTCCATTTTTCTGCAAAGAGAATTTCTTAGGTCTTTTCCTTCTCTTCAATATCTCCTCTCGATATCAACTCAGGTGGTTCTTAGGGTCTTTGCGGGTGCCATACTTCTTTTAATTAAACTGAAAATATTCCCCGTACCTGGGGTCGGTCCAAAAGAATCTGGCGTCATATTATCAAGGACGGCGTTAAAGATTATCGCCGGTTTAGCGGCAGAAAACTGCTGCTGAAGCGGCGATAATGGGCTTGATAATATGCCGTAGAGAATTCCAATAGAAGCCCATGCTTACACCAGAACATGGGCTTCTATGGGATTTCTCAAGGGCATATTATCAAGCCCATTATCGCCGCTTGAGCGGCAGTTTTCTGCCGCTAAACCGGCGATAATTTTTAACGTCGTCCTTGATAATATGCCCCCTGGTTACTTACAAAACGCAGGGTTCACAATAGAGTAGGTTTTAGGCATCTCCCTATTCCTATTTCAGAGTAGCCCTTTTTCTTTTTATCTGTCTCTTTACCAGGTCTTTCGGTTTAAACTCTCCTTCTTATCTGGCCTGCTTCATTGCTATTCTTTTATATTTCACATAGTCTAGGCTCGAGGAGGAGGGGAGTAAATAAAGCAATATCACTTCCCCCTACTGGCTGCTTATCTATCTTTGCCTTAACTTCGTTTCTTGCCTTGTGTTCTCCACCCCCGTATCCACTCACTGACCTCAGAATGCCACGTGAGGTTTTCCTCTAGAGGAGGCTTTTCGGTATGCATGTTTGCCTCCTGACTCAACGGAGGTGGCTGGGCTCAGGCGAATACCTTCTAGTGGTGTTGCGTCCATTTTCTCCTTCTTCCTCTAAGCCTCTTCTTGCTTCCTCCTAGTGCCTAATTTGAGCCGGTGTTTTCCGGTGCTCAGCACCAGCACTTACACATCAACACAGGCGCTTTTATGAGCTCCAGTTAAGGAAACAATCATTGACTGGGAGTTTACGTGATTTGCCCAGAATCACAGATTGTTTAACTGATGCCGAGACACGAGCTTGGTTCCTGAGCTCCAAAGTCGACAGCTCTGGCCATTATGCCACATCCTATCCCCACTCTCATGGTTAACAGATGGGTCTGTTTTAGGCGGCGCTAACAGGTGAAATAGCCTGTTACAAGCTGCCTCCTGATGAGAGCCCCGGCACTTATTTTTTTACAAATTAACCACTGCTTGCTCCTCCTCTTTCGCTCCTGCTACAGCCTCTCTCATTGATCTGTCTAATTTTCTATTGTTTTAGAACTCTTTTATTTCTTTTTGTAAGAGTTTATGTGGTTTAAAGACCTAAGGTCTAAATAAACTTTACTTTTGAACTTGAACTTAAACCGTCTACGCTGTTCTCCACTTCTCCTTGCTAGCCTCCTTCTACTTCAGCTGCCCTTCTACTGTTTCTGTTCCTATCAGCTTCTCCTGTAGGGGCAATAGAAGTCTCTTTTCTAACTCTTTTTCTGCTAATCATTTCTTGTTTCAGGCTCTGGGGCATTGGCGTTCCAGAGAGGGATTTCCAGTAAATCACCCTCCTCCTTCTTTAACTGTTCTGAGTCTGTGTGACAAATGGACAAAGAGACTCTGGACTCTGCATCTAAGGTTTACATTGCTTCCAGTCCAATACTAAGGCAAAATAATGGAGACAAAATGGATTGACCACTGTGTGAGAATTTTCAACTATGGCGATATGACAGTAGATTGAGCTGTAATCCCACACAGAAATCCTATATCAGACAAATTGGGAGAGTAGAGAATATTGAGAGAGCTGAATGAATGATGGGGTCCATTTGAAGTGTTTTAAAAGTCTTGGATGACAGTGGGTCTCCATATTGCAAATGTAGTATTGACGGGCATAGAGAAGGGTGATATTGTCCCAGAGTCTCATTCAATATTGTTATAATCCTTGTCAGGAATCCAGATCTGTGGATCACAGATGAGGCAAGGGTTACTTTGCCCAATTATAACGAATGGGCTCTTTAGCCACTGTTGTTCTGGTGCTCATCTACAACGGAGTCCCAAACTCAGCAATGCAACAAACAACACTTAAAATATTGGAACCTGGTCAGTGATTTTTCTAATGAAAAGGAAAACTACTTTATTACACACACTACTGAATACTATGCATACATTTACAAATATACACAGGGTCGTCGGTGGAAATGTGTGTAGAGACACCCTATAAAGAAACTTACAACCAATGGGGGGCACACACTACAAAAGTTCCCATATATCACCTAACCCACTAAATGTCCCCTGGAGCCCCTGCGCTGGAAACATTTTTAATGGTCCGCAGACCAGCAAACCCGGACCCCTAAAACCACTATTCCCCCTCGCCCCACAGAGGCCTAGCCCAATATAGCAGGTGCAGTTGATCAAAGTTAGGCCTACTGGCTTTGTCAGGTTGGCATATTAGTTAAAGACAGATGTATGAAGTCAAAACATATCATGAAAGTTAAAATAATTCAGGTACAGTACTACCTTTCAGTGGCATTCAGCAGCCTGCACAATCATTCACTGTTAATGCTGTTACTCTAAGTAAGGTTTTCAGTATATAACACTGTGCATTTATAAGTCTGTTTTCTACCTTCACACTTGCTGCAATGCCGCTACTGAACTTAGAAACAAACATACTGAACCCCAAAGTCATTACGCTAAAAGTCCCAGATTGGGGAAAAATTAAATTCACACTGCACCTCTTCTGGGTTCATGAGTTCCCAGATACAGCAAAGATAGAGTGGAAACATTAATTTGTACATGAGCTCCTAAGGGTGACTGACACAGTCTTGGCAGGACTCCCCGTAGACAACAAACACTTTTCTCATAGTCTTCCTGGGACACCACCACCAGAAATATGCAAATTTTCAGGCCTGCCGCTGGTCCAGTGGTGCCACCCCAGGCCTGGACCCTACGAAGTGAGCCTAAAGTTGCTCTGCTAGCCCACCTGTGGATTCAGCAGAACCAACGCATCCCGTCTGCGGCACGGCGCTCCCCTGCAAAACTGGCACATCACCTATCTGCATGACGCATTATCCTTGGAACCGACATATCGCTTCCGCTGTGCGGAGGTTCCTGATGCAAGGACTTCACATCACCCTTCGCAGCCCACCGGGAACGGTGCTGTGGGACCCCACAGAAGGACACTGATCATCGGAAATACAACGGAGCAATACATCTCCACCCAAGAACATTGCATCGAATTTCACAACTCCCTGGAACCACCGCTGGGCGGTGTATCTCCTCAGCTGGACATCGCATTGCCTCTGCTGCCCGACGCATCTTCAATGCGGGCCTACGCATCTTTTCACAACCAGGATTACAGTTGTGTATTCAGCAGACCTAAGTGGGTCCTGGTAACCACCCTACACTTCATCACCTGAACTTGTGACTTTGCCCCGGTCTGGCGCAACCAGATAACCACAGTTAGCACTTTGTTTCTTGTGCGGTGTTTTCACTTTATTACAGCTTGAAGTGCTGCATACATACTTTACAATTGCCTGATTGCTCTGTGCCAAGCTAAGAGTGGAGCACAGATTTATTTGAGATTTTCTTGTGACTTCACCCTGACAAGGACTGTGGTTGTTGCTTGAGTAGGGTTTAACCCAGCTAAACCAGTAACCCAATTTTTTACTGGCCCGGGAGACACAGAACCCACAGAGTACATTTCAGTACAGGCCTAGAGTGGCTTACAACTCTGGCCAGAGTTTCATCCAAGGTGGTCCATCTGTACTTGTCTTCTGTGTAATCCAGATAAAAGTCTCTCACTTGTGCAAAGAGCTTTGAGTGATGGTGGAACATTCTAGAAAGTAGGCATCTCTGCCCAATTACTCCACTCCTCTCTGCCTCATAAATTGGACTTTTCATAATTGCGATTTCAATTGGACAGTGGTCACAGCTCCTTGAGAACTTTGAGACCACCCCTATGAAATGAGAGTTGATGTAATCCTGGTTAATACAGGCCAATAAACCTGCTAGTTAGCAACCAATTCATATACATTCATTGCATAATACAGGTGCAACAACATTCGATGGAGGACAACCAATCATATCCGCATTTCAACCTTGATTTATAAAGGGCTTCTCATAGATCAGGTTTGTACTTTTGATGTCATCATAGAAGCATTCTACGTACAAAACTGAAGCCACTCTACATGTGCTTTCTCAGAACATTACAAAAATGATGTTCAACAAAGTGCTGGAATATGGTATGGAATGTTCTGTATGTACAGTATCATATAGGTGAGAGTGGGGCTGATGGATACATAAGTACTAAGATTACATCAAATAAAGTTCTTAGGCATGTTTGCATGCTAGAGTCTGTCCTTTCTAACCTCTACACAGATTATATTTATGATCTACCATTAACAACGGCAGAAGATACACTACACTTCAAAGGAGATAATGCAACAATTATCCTATATGAAGACGAATCTGCAATGTGTGCCTCAACTCAAGCAGCCTCCATACTGTTAGTGAAATATTCTACAGAGAGAGCAGTTAGATTATTAACTAAAACAAATTAAGGCTAAAAGTGAACAATCAGGATAGAGGTGTGGCACCCAGGACTTCAGGATGAATGGCCAATGCATGGATTCTGTGTAAACCTCATCATATTTGGGTCTGACTCTGAAAGCCAAGATGCGTGATCTGTACATGTATAATTGATGCTGAAGAGGGCAGGTACAGGCTCAAGAGGGATTAGAGAGAGATGTAAGATGATATAGTATTTGTCACATAACAGAGGAGGTGTGAATAACCTCTACAATGCATGCAGTGGTGATCTATAAATCATAGATGGCATACCTTGTTGATGAATGCTGAGATGATGTAATTGTCATGGCACACATATCAGAAAAATGTATATCAATATCCAAAGTCCTGGGCATTCATAAGGTGGTTGCTCCTAGAATAGAGAGCCAGTCCCTGTAAAGTGCCTAGGAGCACACATGCAAAAAGATTAAGGACATTCTAATATAGTCACAAACAAATTAAGTCCTAGGCTTTCTATGTTGCACACCCTGGAAAAGAGTTTTGAGACAGACAAAACAATGACAGTATGTGAGCTTTTATTCAGCCAAGGGACCATACCCTGCCTGAAAAAGACCCATAGAAAGGGGACAAAGGACTGGGATGATATAAGGTGCTGCACATAAAAACTACTGATGAGGAAATTGAAACACTACATCCCCAATTATTCAGAGCAAATATAGACTGTTGGACCTTTTGAACACAATCAGAATAAGGAAAGGCAAGGAAGCCATTTTCTGCCTATTGTGTCATCAATTGCAAGATGTCACTGCAAGAATGAGTGGATTTCTCAAATGAGTACTGAGAATGGGAAGGGAGGTGACCAGCCCATGCAGTAATGATATAATAGGGACAGAGATTAAGGACAGATGTGGAACACGATTCCCCAGAAGTATAAATCTTCAAACTAGTTTTATGAGTTGAAAAGAGGATGGGCTGTCCTCTAAGAGCACTAGGATTTGTATATAAGGGTAAATTGCCCAAAATGCCACAGCTTCAGGAATTTGATGAATTCAGTCCTGATGGAAAAAATGGTCCTGCATGAGGTCTGCTGAAATGTCTCGAACTGTGATCACTTTTGGTACCCCTGACTTGAGCATGGGACAATTAATCTTTTATTTGTCAATTAATCTCATATAAGTCAATATAACATTTCAAAAAAGGCCTTGGGAAAAGAGTGATATTACCCCCAGACATAAGCTGCAGTAGTAAACTAAACTGAACAATATCCACAGAAACTTTAGGAAAAACTGACATTAAAATAAGCATTTTAATCATGGCATGGACATACTTAATATAAGGTGAGATAAAGGCAAAGCATGAAAATAGAGACAGACTTAGGCATTAGATTCAGTAAATGAGACTGTATAAGTTCCTTGAATGCCCTTCCAGAAATATTCTGAATTAGAAATATTCTTCTGTCCTGATCTCATTTGTTTCATATCTTAATTCTGATTTCATTGCTTGAGATATTCTTAAAGATTGGCGACTCTTTAAATGATAGGAGGCTCCTTTCCTAATAAGTTGCATGAAACACAGATATCAAAAGTGCTTTGTGACAAAAGTGATTGCTTCAGAGTCTGCTCAGGAAGTCTGTAGAGGCTTCATGGAGTGGACATCACCCTGTGTGTCACCCTGAAAATAACAAAATATGGCACCCAGATAAGTCAGTTTAATTTCATTTTTTTTTATTCCCCCTCTGCTCTCCCCCACTGTTCCCCCGTCTCACCACCCGTGATTAGTAGCAGCCGCTACTGGTTCTGGCCCACTTAAATATTATGGGTAAGAGTATATAAAGGAGTATTGCACGAGTACTACTTTACATTCTCCAGAATGGCTTTGTAAATAGGCCCGTAAATGTTTCCGTGAAAACAAAGAGGCTTATTTTGTGGGTTTGGTGAATGTGTTACTCTGTAAAAACACTGCAGATATCCGCTGCATTACAAGAGTCATAAGCTACTTGTAAGAAAGCGAATGAGACATTCTGCATGTTTGTGATGGAGTATCCCATTCACTAAACTCTAAATAAGATACAAAGTCATGATCTCTGGATGGTGCTGCTATGAGGAACAAAAGTATTATGTGCTGAGCCTTGGGTTCTGTGAGTTCCTTGGGTTATAAGTACAGCAGTGCATGTCACCTACAGGTTTACTAAGTAGTAAAGCTTCCAATTTCTGAACTGTTTGTTCAGGAGTAGGAGGTGATATTAATTAAACATGTGAGCTGTCACTCACACTAGCAATATTGTTGAAGCCAGAGTCCCCATACAATGCATTCTCCAGTTCATGTAGCTCAATTAAAATTTATTTTCTGGGGTATTTTATTGTTACAGCCACCCCTTGCTGTAGTCCACTATAAGAGGCTACTGATGATGCATTCGATGTGCTGATGTGCAAGCCAGCTAGCAACTTTACAAGTGGCGGAACAACTGTGTGAATTTTGAATTTTGCCTACGAATCCATATGGTTTACATCAGTTCTAGTGCAAAGAGTAGGCTGTGTGAAACCAGATTCTACAATGCAATGGTTTGTTCTTCTGACATGGACAACAGGTGTTCTCTACACTTTTAGATGCACTGTTTGTGTCTAATTTGTACCCAATGCTCAATGACATTGTGATCTTGCTTCTGTTCATGTATCCTGGTGCACAAATATATATTCACCTTTGCCTTCAGCTTCTCGGAAGGAAATTCACCTGCACTGTGGCCATGCTGAAATAGATGCAGAAGATGCCGCATTGTTTTAGGAGGGAGGAGCGGGCCTGTCATGGCAGTTCGGGCTGGACTGTTCCCATGGGGTGCAGGGTCAGGAGTGATGTACCTATAGGTGGGTTTAAACTGGATTGGCATGGGGCGCAAAAACAATGGATCTAGGCCTGGATCTCTGTACTGGGGTGAATGTTTGACATTGTTGAGCATTCTGTCCATCAATTGTTCTTTTTTGCCTCGTTTTAGAAAGCAGCAACTTTTCCCATCAATGCACTTTCATTTAGAATGATCCGCTGACATTGCCAATAACACAAGAGAGGGAGGTGAAAATTAGCATTATAATACCACAATATGATCAAATAACAAGCAAGTCATTAATAAAGGATGCTTCTCTGAATTGCTTGAGGTATGTTTGCACTATTGAAGGATACAATAAGCTTGCAGTTACAAATTGTAACCTATAGCTGTAGATTTTACTGTGAAGTCTTTTTATTTTTCTTTATTTTTTTTTATTGCAGATTCACAATAATCAAGTAACAAATAATCAGGCACTTTCAATTTGCGGTGAATAGCACCTCTCATTTCCCCCCAAGTGGATACACGGCCATTTAGCCCACACCCCGGAGGTCCGGCGGCAATTGTCAATCAAGCGCTTTGTGTAGGCCAGTGTATTTTCAGAGCATTTCAAGAGCCAATCTTAACCTCTGCAGCTTTTTTAATTTTTCCCCTCTTGCTGAAAAACTCCCCCCCTTCCCCCCGTTTGAACAGTGAAAAACATAGATACTTGCATCTATCAAACTAAATGCAGAAAGAAACCCAGCAGCAGCCACACCCTCCCACCCGTCCCCCTTCCCTGCCCATGCCAGTTATTTCGCTTTCTAGATCTGCATCACATTTCCTAGGCATTGTACGACAGTCCCCAGGTGCATTATTTATGTTGCAAGTTTGCATTGCCTATGTCCCCCAAGCCCGGCCCTCCGTCTCACCCTCAGCCAGCGGGTTCACAGTCACATCCCTCCATCTAGTCCTCTATATCGTCTCCATTTAGACCAAACTCTGCGGAATTTTTTGGGGCAACCCCTGGCCTTATATGTCACCCGTTCTGCTGCCATGTAGATATCAAGCCCCCTTCGCCATTCCTCCATGTCAGGGGGCTCTGGTGCTCCCCAATGTTTTGCAATGTCTCGTTTTGCCACCACCAGTGCTAAGACCAGGAATATAAGAAGGGGACGCGTCAAGTCTACTTCGTTGGTCATGCCCAGTAAAGCTAGTTTGGGCTCTGGCGTGATCGGGACCTCTAGGACCTCCTCCAATTCTTTGAACACCTGGGTCCAGTATGCTTGTATTACATTGCATGACCATACCGTGTGGTAAAAACCCCCAATCTCCCGAGTGCATCTAAGACAGTTTGGGTCCTCAGCCTTTCCCATTCTGCATAGCCGCTGCCTGTCGTAGTAGGTTCTATGGAGTATATTTAATTGAATCAATCGCAGTCGGGACTTGATCGCTACCTCCCGGGGATGCATCAGCACTGTGTCCCAATCCAGGTCCTCCATCTCTCCCACCTCCATCTCCCATGTGGCCCTGAGCTTTGCCAAATCCCCCAGCATATGGTTAGTCAAAGTCTTATATGTCAGGGATACTGCCTTCCCCTGCATCTGCTCCTGCAGGAGCCTCCCCTCTAGAGGTGCATATTCCGGGATATCTACGAGCGTGATTTTTTGGGCCTGCCAAGCGTGCCGTAGTTGCATATATTTAAACTGCTGTGTGTTGTGGAGCCCGAAGTCTGACTTAAGGGTCTGAAACGATTTGAATTCCCCCTTGGCAATGACATCCCCTATGGTGGAGATGCCAATATCATCCCACCTCTGGAAGCCTTTCAGTTTGTGGAGTTCCGTCAACCACTGGCAGTGCCATAGTGGCGTCTGTCGTGTTGGCCCAACCCATACGACGGGTAGCCATCCTCCACACGTTTAGCGTCACTAACGTGGCTGGGACGAGGGAGGTCCGCCCCGGAGCCCCATAGAGGAAACACAAAAGATTTTTGGTCGACATTGTACCTCTTTCTAGTGCGTACGTTGGGTGATCCGCTGGGACATGAAGCCAATCGTTTATTGGCGTTAGATGTTCCGCCCAGTAGTAGGCCTCTAGATTTGGGAGTGAGATCCCGCCACTGTATTGATGCCTCTGGAGAGTGGACAGAGCCACCCTGGCATGTTTACCTAACCAAAAAAAGGATCTCAGGTCTGCATGGATCCTACGGAAGACCGATGCCTGTATCGGATAGTATTCATTTTGCAGAGCGTAGAGGAATTTTGGCAATGTGACCATTTTATATATGGCCGCCCTCCCTAGGAGAGTCAGCGGGAGCTGTCTCCACCGGGTCATATCCGCCACTGCATTAAGTATGATCCTTTCTACGTTCCTAGTAAAGGAGAGGGCCTCGCTCACAGTAATGAATACCCCGAGGTACTGGAAGCCCTCGGTAGTAGTCAGAAGGTCGTCCGGTAGAGTTCCCCATCGATCGCTTCCCCCCGGGTCATAAAGCACTGACTTGTGCCAGTTTATTTTGTGACCAGCCATCCTGCCGTATCCGTTTTTTTCTCGGAAGAGCTCTGGGATAGTGGTTTCCGGTTCTGTTACGTAGAGTAAAACATCGTCCGCGTAGAGTGAGGTTTTTTCAGGCATCGAGTCATGGGCGCCGGTTGTAAAACCGTGGATGTCAGTGTTCTGTCGGACCCTAGCGACCAGTACCTCTATTGTAAGCGTGAACAGGAGGGGGGACAGGGGGCATGCCTGCCGGGTACCTCTTTGAATCTGAAACTCTCGGGATAGAGTCCCGTTCACCCGCACTCTGGCCTTCGGGGTGGTGTAAAGAAGCTGTATCCACCGCATGAAGTTGGGACCAAAGCCGAACTTACGTAGAACAGCGAAAAGGAACGGCCAGTGCACTGCGTCGAACGCCTTTTCAGCATCTAAAGAGAGGAACCAGTGGGGGTCGGCACGGCCCGCACCTTTTGCAGCCAGTTATGGGTCCTTCTAAGATTGAATTTAGTGGCCCTGTCTGGAAGGAACCCCGATTGATCTAGATGTACCAGATCTGTGATAACCGCTCGCAGTCGGGTAGCCAGGATGGTGGCCAACAGCTTCACCTCAGTGTTCAGCAAGGAGATGGGTCGATATGAGGCGCAGTCCACCCGTGGTTTGCCCTCTTTATAAATCGGAATGATCGTTGCCCTCGTCAGGTCAGGGGGCAGCTCTCCCTCCTCAAAGGCGCCTGCAAAGAGTCCCCCAAGAGGTCGCGACAGTAGGTCTGTTGTCCGCTTAAAGAGCTCTTCCGGGAAGCCATTGGGTCCCGGGGGGGTGCCGGGCCTCAATCTGGCAATGGCCTCGGTAATGTCATCCACCGTTATGGCCGTCTCTAGGGTCTCCAGTGACTCAGGGGGGATGGTCGGCAGGACTGCAGCATCTAGGTAGCATAGCGCCTCCTCCTGCGTGGCTAGGTCACGCGCCGCATAGAAAGCCTCAAAGTGCGTGGCAAAAGTTTCGGCTATCTCCCTATCCATGTTAACAGTAACGCCGTTACCGGCCTGCACTTCATCAATCCATCTCGCCGCCCTCTCTTTCCTGCTGAGCCACGCCAAAAGCTTCCCCGACTTGTCCCCCACGTCATATAGCCTGTGGAGGGTGGCAAGGGCCTCGGTTTTCGCTTCTTCGTTCACCAATTCCCTATACTGTTTCTGGACATCCAGCAGCTTTCTGAGGGTCTCGTCGCTTTTTTGGGTTAGATATTCCCTTTCTCTTTCTAGGATCGTCTGTTCTAGGGCGGTCACCTTCGCCTGGAGTCTACGTCTTTCCTCACCCCGCCTAGAATTTATCCTGTCCCTAAGGACCGGCTTCAGGGCTTCCCATAGGGTGACCTTCGAGTCCACCGTGCCCACATTTTCAGCCAAGTAAACCTTAATGTCAGCTCGTATACCTCTAAGTAGGGTCGCGTTCTGTACATCCCAGGCCACCAGTCGCCAAGTTCCCGCGTGTCTAGCCTGGTCTCGTCCTACCCTTACATACAACGGCGAATGGTCCGATATACCCCTGGCCCTGTATTCAGCAACATCATCTACCCTCAGGTATTGGCGGGACATAAAAACATAGTCAAGGTGCGAGAACACCCTATGTGCCCCGGAGTAGTAGGAGTATGCCTGTAGTGTCGGGTGAAGCCACCTCCAAATATCTGTGAGT
Organism: Lissotriton helveticus; assembly: GCF_964261635.1. Classification (NCBI taxonomy): domain Eukaryota; kingdom Metazoa; phylum Chordata; class Amphibia; order Caudata; family Salamandridae; genus Lissotriton; species Lissotriton helveticus. The sequence goes on from NC_136072.1 coordinate 77,049,392, forward strand.
CCTATGGCGGACATCTGACTGCAGAGTGTCGTCTGGTTCTCGCCTCTTGCCCCTTCTCCTGATCTATCATGTCGGGTGTCCATAACATCATTGAAGTCCCCTCCCACCACTTGTATTGTATCTGAGGTCTCCAAGAGTATGTGGTTGAGTGCCGTGAGAGTACGTGGTTGCAGTTTGGGCGGTGCATATACCGAGACAAGTGTGTAGGTGCGTCTGTTCCAGGTGCCCTGCACTCCAGCGTATGTCCCTTGGGGGTCCAGCCAGGTGCGGGTAATGCAAAATGGGGAAGCTATTTTAGCGACAATTGCCACCCCTCTGGAGTCCGATGTGTATCCCGCATGTGCCAATACTCTGTGTCTCCCTCTAGCGAGAAAAGCGCATGCAGTGCCCCGGAGGTGAGTTTCTTGCAGGAAAGTAAAGTTCGGATCCACCCTCTTGATATATGCATTCACCAGTCCCCTCTTGATTTTAGAACCCAGGCCGTTGACATTCCATGTCAGGATACTCATTGTCCTATCAACCCCTATTGGTGTGGCTACGTTACTTGCCATTGGACTACGAGGTAATTGCATGCGGTCCAATTCCGGCCTGTGCAGGTGGTGCGTGGGCTCAATGTGCGCTGCTGCATGAATCTAGTGCAAGTGGCCCCCCTCCCTCCCTCGACCCTCTCCTTCCCCAACTTGAGAGCGTTCGAAAACTTTTCATCCCCCCCACCCACCTCCCCGCCTCCCCCCCCTTCCAGTTGCATCCTACCATAGGACCAAACTATCCGCAGGTGAAGGCCTGTCGCCCTCCCACACATCCCTCCCTTCACAAACTCAAAAACAGTAAGAGAAACTTAAAGAACATAGAAGGGCGTGGTAACTTGCTTGCTCCCATATGTCGAGCTGCAATCCCCTGAATACCACAGCACCATCTTTCACAAGTGTGTGTCTTGCGTGTCCATTACAGGTGTGCCGGATCGCCCCGAGGAGTCCTGTTCCAAGTGATGGATTTCCTTGACGAGGGGGTGGATCAAGTCCTCCACCTCCTCCTCTCCTCCAGATGCGCGGCCCTCCGATTCCTCCTCTTCATCTCCTACTGAGCGGATGCCATTGCGCAAGCAACTGAACCTGGAGCCCGCCACAGAGTTATTTCCAGGTGTCGGCGATCCACTCCCCCGAATGTCTTCCGTGGCCCGGGATCGGTATGGAGTCGCCGGAGTCAACTTTCGCACTCTCCGTGATTTCCGTCTCTGTGGTTTCGGCATTTCCCAGCGTGTCCTCTCCCGCAGTGATCTCTCCAGGGCTTCTCGTCCTATGGTTTCTATGCTGTTCAGTACAGGGCGTTCCTCAAGCCATTGCCAGGCGTCCTCTGGATGCGAGAAGAAGATGGCTTTATCTTTGTAGATCACCTTGAGCTTAGCGGGGGAAAAGGAGCATGTATCGAATGTCTAGAGTCCTCAGTTTTGCCTTCACAGAGTCAAAAGACCGACGTTGTTTCGAAACTTCCTGGCTGTAATCCGGGAAAATCATTATGGTCATGTTCTCCGAGCATATCTCCCCCATTTGTCTGTCTTCTTTCAAGATTAGATCTCTGTCCGCAAAGTTCAAGAAGCGTGCTATGACCGGTCTCGGTCTCGCCCCCTCTGGAGGTTTCGCTAGGAGTGCCCTGTGCGCTCTTTCAATGATGAAACATGGGGAGAACTGTGCTGTCGGGAAGGTGGTCTTCAACCAGGCGTGGAGGAACGATGTCTTGTTCGCCCCCTCAATTCCCTCTCTAAATCCCACGAAGCGCAGGTTGTTGCGTCTCGATCTGTTTTCTGCATCGTCCACCTTCCACAGCAGCTGGCGGTGCGAGGCCTGCAGTACCGCCATGTCTTGCTTCAGGGCAGATATTGCCGCATCATTGTCGTTTATCCTCGTTTCAGTCTCCGTCACCCTCTCAGACAGTTTCCGGTAATCTTGCCGTAGTAGTGAAACCTCGGCGCCCACTTCCCCGATTTTCACCTCCAGGGCCGCCCGGGACTCTTGGATGTCTGTTCTGGATGCTTGGATGGCCTCCATCAACAGCGCCGTGTCGGTCCGCACTCCGGGTGTCAATGAGTGGTGCTCCACCGTGTGTCTTGGCGCCGCAAAGTTGTCCATGGGGCCTTGTTTCGCGTTTTTAGGGACCACGTCTCTTTTCCCCATGGCTGTGCTCCCTTCGGGTGAGGGCCCCTGGGACAGGCCGCAAGCGTCAGACCCCCGCCGAGTCAATGGTAATGTTGGAGCCGAGCAGTGGGGGGGGAGGGGGGAAGGAACGCCGTCTTATAGTGCAGCTTGTAGCCCCCTGACACCTCCGTTGGCCGACCTCCGGTCAGTGATAGATGCGGCTCCTTCAGTGCGCGTCCGGCCCCGTCTCGCGTGCCCGTCTGAACGCGGTCACACCAACTGCCACCCACAATGAGCACAGCGCCGTCGGGTGCTCAGGGCCTCTGTCACTGTCCTCACCTCTGGCACTCCAGGTCTCCCCCTAGACAATCAGGCGAGCAGAGCAGCGAGCGAACCGTTCTTCAATTGTGCCCCGGGGGGGGGGGGATGAGGGGGGAGGTCGCGAGCACCAGAACCTCACAATGGGCAGAGCACTCCCGCGTCGGTCTCCTCTTTAGGGCAGCTCCCGAGCACCGCCACCATGTTGGTGCAGGATCTGGGTCCTTGTGGCAGGCTCAGTGGTCCGGCGCCAGCCGACCCCCGGAGTTGCCTCACTGCCGAGAATGTACCAGGGCCGTTCCGCCCCCCGAATTCACTGACAGCGGACGTGGGCGCGGGAAATGACGGAGGTGACCAGCCCGGCTCCCTCTCACCGGCTCCGAGCAGCGCCGGCCGCCATCTTGGTAAAGGCGGCCGGTGCTCGGTGTCTCCCGTGTTCTCCGCCGCCCTCCAGTTAGCCAGCACCGTGGACCGACCTGTCCGCCGCGTTCTCCGGGCTGTGTCCTCAGACCCCACCTGGCCTCGGGATGGCTCCTATGTGCCCCGGCGAATCGCGGACTCTGCGCCCGCCATCTTGGCCTCGCCGCGAGACGCCGAGTCGGAGCTTCAGGCTCGGTTTGCTGTGGAGGTCTGCACCGTTAGTGCGGCGGATGTACCTCTGGCAGTTCCAGGGGTGTTGCGGCTCCCGTTGGTGTGTGTGGCGCTTCACTGGGGATGGTAAAACGGCGGATCTGTGTGCAGCTCGTCGGGAGCTCCGGCAAGGCACGTCTCAGCCGGCCATGCTGCTGGCCACCCCCCCCCCTTTACTGTGTAGTCTGAGTGAAAATTTCCAGGAGCACTCGTGGGAAGATGCGATAGTCGCAACATTCTATGAGTGTTCATAGGTGTAAGTGGTTGCTAGATTTTGTGCATTTTTATCCATATGATGAGAACTTTACCTCTACAGCCTCATTAGTTTTGGAGGTGTTACCCCCTCTTCCACAACTTGTACGGTGATCTACATTTCTGAAACTCCAACCATACTGAGGTGGAAAGGGGCCATGGAGCGCTTTGTGAATGCTCACAAACATATGCAGTTGTGCGTGTAGGCCCAATTTCAATGGCATTCTTAAATTCTATCATCCACTCCCTCCCATAGGAGCATGTTAATGTTGATATACTATTACACCATAATGGCACATTTATGTTTTGTGAATCACAAAGGCAAATTTGCACTCATAAATTAAACCATTTGCAAACCTTAGTTGATTTTAGGTCCACTAATGGCTTCATGAATCAAGTCCCCTCCATTTAGCTGAAGGCATGAATCACAGAAATAATCAGTCTCTGAGGTCTGTCAGCAACCTGAAGCCCATAAACCCAAATCCAGTTTAACACTTCTGAGGTTGACAGCATGAGCTTCAGTGAGTTGGGTAACACTAACACCGCCATTCTACAGCAATACTCAATAAAAAGAACTGCAGTCGCAAGCATCATGTATCACAAGAGTCATTATTACTTTTTATGCTCAAATTTAGTTGTGAACTGTAGAGAAATTTACACATTTATAGTTACAGTTATAAGCATGGAATTTGCCCCCTCAGCTTCACTGTATTTATCCTTAAGATGTATGTGCAGATTATTTCATCCAATTAACACAATATGTAAATAAATTGGCATTTCAGGGCTATACGTACACTTTCCTATAATTTACATACATTTATGAATGGTGCTAATAGAGCACTAATAGCAGAATAGCAGAATATGTAGATTTAAATGTTTGCCTTCCAAAATATCATTACCAAATTATCAACTATCAGAATATTATAAATGTTAGTGTAATTATGGGTAAGTGTAAATTTACTATACTTAACTCCGCAATATATCTGTTCTTGATATTCTGACATACATATAGATTTACTAGCAATTCTAAACCACTTTTTTGGTGCAGCCACAAGGCAAAATGTTTATATGAATTTGCAAAGTCACGCAAGGGACGATTTGTGCCACCTTGCATGGCTTTGTAAAAAAGGACATAGGGCTGCCTCGTGTTACTTGGTGTCAGGGAGGTGTTCCATGGGTGGAGAATGGGCGTTCCCATGGATTATGACGTAATCCCAGATCTATTAACATCAGTAAATCTGGGATTATGTGAAATTGTGCACCTCCCAGACCCAGGCATAAAGAGGAAAAATAAGTGTTTTACTCTTCCTTTCTTCCTTTTTCTATATGTGATTTTGCATCACACATTGTCAAAGGAAAATGTGTTTAAGGATTATTTTTGTGCCTGAAGGTGCCCCTTCCTGCACAAAAACAATCCTGCTTGTAATGCAGGCACCCTTTCAGCAAGTTGTGTCCTAAAATATCTATATCTCGCAACCCCCCCATGAACAGTTTTGTCATCAATGACGTAATTTCAGATATTGCAATGACGTCATCAATGATGTCATAGAAAATATCATGAGTGATGTAATATATGAGGAAATTGGCAGTGCATGTAGGGCACAAAATATAGTTACTTTAGAGCAAGAGTTATAGTTACTTGAGATAACTACACCTGGTGTATTTTAGTGCATTTGTTAACTTAAATCAGTATGTTTTAGCTGACATTTTCACCTAACTATAATGTCCCTTTAGCCTTTGTTTTTTTCAGTGAATTTCTAAGTTTTTTTTTAATGCAAAGTAAAATACTATTTCCATAGCTAACTATAACGTCACTTTAATCTCTCCTACTACACTCTTTGCTTAGGTTAAAAAACACTAGAAATTTGCCAAAAAATATTAAAGTGACGTTATAGTAATGTCTTGAAATAAGGTGAAATCTAAAGATGACATAGTGTAATATGTTGTTTCGTACATTTCTGAATACGTTTGTATATTTTTTATACTTTCAAGATGGCTGGTCACAGCTACAGGCTTTGCAAACATCAGCATTGTCAAAGCCAGTAAGAGCTACCGCAAGAGTCATATGACAAGGGAGTAAAATACCCAGAAGACTATTGAGCTAAAGGAAAAAAGCGAAGAGAGGTGTGACAGGGGAGAAAAATATCCAGAAGATATAAAGTAGAGGGGGTCTCTAGCAGCCAGAAGAAAGAAAAGACTGAGCTGAGATCTGGAGCAGTGAAAAGGAAGCAAAAAAAAGGAAGAAAGGTCAGAAGAGCAGGACAAGAACCATGGGCTCCCATGGAGTGCTAAAATACAAACGAATGTGAAGTTGCTCAGAGAAACAACAGTCCCCTAATAGCAGCTATATAAGGATACAACACATCCAATGAAAATGCATGGTGAGAGAGCTATGCTCCAGCAGTGGGACAAACACAAAATAGAAAGTAACGCAAGGATTCTGAAGCTGTACTTTGAAATGGACAAAAAAGCCATCCAATGAAATGAGGCCGAGGAACTAGGAAAAGTATGGGCTACAGGGCTGCTTGGAATAGACAGCCAAATCCTTTGTAAGCGAGACTGCATAAATTTGATCCTTTAGGGTGGATGGCCCAGCAGCTATCTTGCTTCCTTCTATCGTTTCCACCTCCGTTGAGGGTGGTGAACATGGTCAACCATTTGAAAATGTCCCTTTCGGTTTGGCGGTTGAAAGGCTGAAGCTCTTTCAGAAAGGCCTTTCCTTAAAGGTTGTTGATCCTATTCAAGGTTTGAAATGGCCTTCAGCATTGAAATCCTATTCTAGACATTGGGCTAACTTTAATTTTTGTTGTATATTCCACAATGTCTCTCTTACTTCTTGTGAACTTTCTTGTATTGTGGAGATTTTGCCAGAGGATTTTCACAAAAACAAAATCTTAGCCACTCTTAAATCACAGTGGTTCTGAATGAAGGCCTGTCTACTCTGGGTTCTGAGTCTCTTGTAGCCAGACTTTTCATAAGTTTCTCTATCTAGACCTCTATTTATAGGCCTTTGTGTTGGAATATGGCTCCGTCTTGGGATCTTCCGGTTGTTCTGAAATGTTTACAGCATCATCCTTTTTAACCCTTAGATGCAGTGGATTTCAAATTTCTTTCACTTAAGGTGTTGTTTCTGGTGGCTATCATTTCTGCATGTTGTTTGGGCGAGCTATTTCCTCTTGTTTTTCGGCCAACTTTTTTTGAGATTTTGTGATGATGCAGTACTCCTTAAATCTGATTCTTCACTCCTTCTTAAGGTTAATACAAAGTTTCACTTATCTCACGAGGTTATTGTTCATTCTTTCTTTCCCACTCCTGATTCTCAAGGTGAAAGACTGCTACATTTACTGGATGTCAAACATGCCTTGTCTGCTTTCATTGACAAATCCAGTAAGTACAGAAATCAGACCTTCTGTTGATACATTTTGTTTTTCCTTGATAGAGCGCGCAGTGACCTACTAGCTCAGTTTACTATACTCACCTGGGGCCCATACAACATTCACACTTTGAACTAGCAGTCCTGCCTAACCAATTACTAAATTTAGTCACCCTATCAGTTTGCCCAGAGGTTCGATTTAGGACCTATATCTGTAAACCATGACTTACCAATCCTCGTCACCTTACTATAAGTCCTGTGAATCAGAGAGCTGGAATAAACAGGCAGTATTTAAACACATTAACGTTTTCTGTAATAACCACAGACTCGGGTAAAGTTTTAAAACCTTTATCTATGAGAGATTTTCTGAGTCAAATGAATCTTGTGACCATAAATTTTACAAACAAGAATATAACTAGTAGGACATAAAGTTTGTAAGAAATCACAGTAACACCTTTAGACATTGGTACCTGGGAAGGGTGAGAAAGGGAAATAGCACAAGGACATACCACATGGATTGTATTTACCTAGAATGGTGCAATGACTAATCCTGGTCACAGGCTGGGGCAAAGAGATCAGGACCAGGCTCCTGACTAATCAGGTGCCCACGGGACAAGGCAGGTGCAGATCAAGACAGGCGACCTCAACTAAGTGCAACGCCGGCGTCACACCCTTCTCTCTAGGAAAAGCCAATAAGTACCCCGATTTAGTAATCGTTTGTTCTGACAGAGTGCTCCGCCAGCACCTCTGTTCTCGATCGCATATTGAGTGCGTTGGGTCAGTGACAGGTCAGCTATTTGGACAAGTCGGACAATTTCTCTATCTAGACCTACCTTAGTTATACTATTTTGAGGGCAATGTACCACCCCTAAATGTTGCAAATCTATGTGTTCCCCTTCAGTGATTGATTGGAAAGACAAGGAGATGTCATCACACCATACCAGGATGATGTAATTTCAGTTCGATTCATATTAATTGAATCCCCGCCCACAATTTACTTTCCCATGATTTTATTCCGCCCATCAATACTGTTCAACAAGTTTGATACAATTTATATGATTTCAGTTTCTCCAGAGGTCAGAAGGGCATTTTCTCATATACATCGTGGGTAAGATGCTTCTTGGCCGAGGTTCAATGCCAATGCTTCAGCAATTTCAGAGTCAGAGTGCGCGTGCGCGGCATTGTCCAAGATGGAGGATGTGACAATGTTCAGGCCCAAAGTACGAGCTAGTAACAAAGTCAAAAAGAAACATATTAGAATACAAAAATAAATGAATGCACCGTATACCACGTATCTCTACTCAAACCCCATTACTTTATCTTAACTTGTGTATTAATAGTTAAGCAGAACGAACAAGCTTAGTACAAGCCACAGCATAAGCGTTAGCATGTGAAATTTAAAGCAGCCATTTCTGGCACTAGTGCGCAGAAGCAAGAAATTCCCTCCAAGGCAGAAAGATGTCACACCACGTGAGTGTGGCAGATGCATGCGCTGTACAGTTCTGGCGTTCTCGGCGGCCATATTAATACATTCGAGTTATTGTTAGTAAAAGCACATTTCCAAGCTTCCCCTAGATACTAGAAATGTTGTGTAGTGCAGATGTTAATGAACAAAACATGCTGGTTAATATATTATAGGTTATTTAGAGAGGGATGAGTACAAGCAAGTTTCTATATATGTGAAACCTTGCTCCATCACCCTGATCAAAGTAAGAAAGCCTCTAAGAAAACTCTGAGCAAATGGATCAAAGAGTCCATTAGTTTTGCTTATTCATGCCAAAACCTTTAGTGCTACAGTAACATTCAGGGTTGCTCTACTAGAGAAATGGGGGACTTTTGGGCAAAGCTTTAGGGGTTGCTTGAGGAAATGTGCAGAGTTGGAACTTGGGCATGTGCACACATGTTTGTCAAACACTACCAATTGCAGAGCAGTAGCCATGACGGAAAAGGTTTTGGTGTTGGAGACTTGCAGTCAGTAAAGGCCAAATGAATCTATTGTGTCTTTGATTATATGTTTTGATTTCATGAGTTTCATTAAAGCCCCTGGGTTTCACATCATATTACTTTGTTTATAATGTGTTTACGGTGTATGCTGATTGTGCACAAAAAAAGAAGAAGAGGTCAGTGGAGACAGAGAGGCTTCTGTTTTTAAATGCCTTGTTGACTTGGGTATACCTCATTAAGTGATGACAAGGACGATAGACGTAGATGTAATGGCCCAAATACTTACAGGTAATCTCCATTACTCTTAGTCCTACTCGTCCTTGTCCTAGCCATCACATACCCACCCTCTTTGTGTCTGGCCTTTGACAGGGTTTAGTATTACAGGAAGTGTTGAGGGAATGCTAGTTTTTTTTTTAGCTCCCAGCTGGTGTGAGTGTGGTAATGTCTAGTAGTTCCTGTTTTTGTTTCCTGTCCTGGGGTTGGGGCAAACCTCATCAAATGAAGACTGGTTTGAGGATGAGAAACGTAGAGGTAATGTAAACATCCTGGTGCAGTGGACAGTAACTCCTTCCGGCACCGTAACGAGGAAGTGGGAGTGGACAGCTTGAGGGATGACTGACCTGGAGTGTGGGGCATGGAAAGTTCCTTGCCTCAACAAGGGCAATTGTAACTTTCCTTTTTCTTAAACTTCACCAGCTTAGCTCTCTAAGAAACTAGCAAAATGAATAAATACTTGTCAATTTGCGAATCACCAGTCTTCACATTGTTGCACACTCTTCATGTAAGACACCTGCTCTTATCTCCATCATGCCCTGGTCTTTGTGAGTGCTGAGCAATTCTAAGAGCCCTTTCGAAGCACCTATATTCTCCTGCATATCTGTGGATGAGAGGGGGAGCACGCAGGGCGGTATCAAATGGCAGAAGCCAGAGGGGGAGCAATAAGTAGTTTCACATTAGAACGATATTGCGATATTCATCGGAAACTGTTGTGCATTTGTGTAACAAACATGGGGGTATATTTACAAGGGGATATTGCTACCAAAACGTTCGTTTTAGCGACGTTCTGGAGGCGTTATGCCATTCTTCATATTTACAAAGTGCCGGTATCACACTTTTTGTGGCTTAAAGCAGCCTTGAAATATGGTCCTTTTACACACATCACTTAGTGTGAAAGGGCGTGCAATGGGTGTTTCTGTGGGTGTTCCACTGCAGCACTCATTGCTTTTTGACTCTGCCCTAGATTTACAAGGATGTGTAAATCTGTGGCAGCCCCAAAAACGAATGCCATGCAAGGACAGGGACTAGAATGATGAATTGAGGAGAAATACTTTCATTTCTCCTCGTTTTTGCTTTGCTTTTAGAATGCAGCACACATAGAAAGAGCAAAACGCCATCATGGATTGCTTAAATGCAGGAAGGTGTCCTTTCCTGCACATAAACAATCATTAAATAATGAAGTTTTGCTACTTCTATGTGTGCTGCATTCAGCAGCACACATAGAAGAAACAAATCGCCATTATGCATTGTTTATGTGCAGGAAGGGAAACCTCCTGCACTTAACAATTGTTCGCTGCAAACCATACACCCTTGCACTATGGTACAAGGATGCTTGCATTGGCGCTAGACGCCTAATTTTAGCACCAGCGCTAGGGGAAACACAGTAGTGCGCCGTATTGTAAATAAGGCGAGCCCTGTGTTTTGGAAATTTCGGATCGGGCGCTGCTAAATTTGGTCAGTTCCACGCTCTGACATTTCATTGTAAATATGCCCTGTAATATTGGATGTAGTGTATGAGTAATCCCCTCTTGACCCGTGGCTTTTGGAGACACTCCTTAACACCAGAAGAAGTTACATAAAGCAAATGGAAAAATAATGTGGCTCATTTTCAGGTGCACTTTGTCAAAAACATTACTAGAAACTTTGCAGCATCTGAGTCTAAAAATGATAACATATCATAAAACAGTGCGGCGTCTCTATTTATTCAGAAATCCAGCTTTACTTCTCCCCACCCAATGAAAGTTATTTTTGTTTTTTTTACATAAATCGATGCACGCTGTATGCAGGAAATGAAAGGCACCTGACTGCTTTGTGCTGAGAAGAAAGCCTTCAGAAGGGTTTTCTGACACTTAAAAATCCAGAGTTCTTTGTATGAAGACTAGAGGCATTTGAAGAGTGTGTTTGAGACCCAAATTCATCAGGGTGCTTTGCATGAAGACTGAAAGCCTCACCAAACATCTGTGTGTATAATAAAGGTGTCACAAAGAAGTGAATTGCGAATAGAGATTTCCAATTGTGTAGTGCAGAGAAACAGATATCAAGATGCATTGTGTAGGGGTATGGAAATCAGTTCCCTGTGTGGCAACAACTCACCCACTCCCCCTTCCCTATGCTGCTGTCCATCTGAGTGTATAACGTGTGGCAGATACCTTGCAATACCATTCTGTGTGTAATAACCCTTGCCTTATAATCTGACGCCCCACAAAGCGCCTGATTCCCGCGTTGCAGCGGTTTGGGGGTTTTTGACGCTGCCCCAGATTTAGAATGCTTAGAATATCAGGCATTACAATAGCGATACGAGGAGAAATTATTAATTTCTCCTAGTTTTTTGTTTGTTCTTTCCATGTGTGTTGCATTCACACATAGAAAGAGAAAATCACCATTATTGATTGCTTTTTGTGCAGTAAGGTGTCCCTTCCTCCACATAAACAATCGCCCCTGCAGCACTGGGGTGATTGCAACATGGCGGCAGGGAGTCTGCGCTGGAGCTAGGCAGCTTTTTTTGCACCAGCGCTAGGGGAAACACAGGGGTGCACCGTATTCTTGCGAATACAGTGCATCCCGGCATTTTCAAAATGTCAGAGTACGGTTCTGCCAAATTTGCCGTAGCGCCACGCTCCCGCAGTTTTCGGCAAATACGCCCCACTGTCTCTGTTGCTGCTAAGAAGCACATGAAGAAAGGAGAGGAAGGCGAGGGACATACTTCTCCAAAAATGTTTTGCTCCTCCCTGGTCACCTTACTTGTTGCTGTCTGTCAACTACTCTGTAGAAGACATCACTGTTTCTATACGATTCTGATTCATTCTGTGCAAACTTTGCTGGTGTGGAAACTTAAGTCCAGAATTGCCATTCTGTGATTTATTTTGGCTAGGGCAAGAGTTAATGCCGTCCAAGGACGGGGATGGAAAAGGAAATAAATCCAAGGGGAAATATTCCCCATTAGAGAAAAAAAGAAAAATGTGTAATTAAACAAATGCTAAGGCATTTTACATGTGAATCTGTAATCTATGTGCACTTTTGCGTGCACGATACGCACGCACAAATTCACAACTACTTTAGAAGCATACTCCTGGAAGCCTACATCAAGCCATAATATAATCAGTGGATGGAGTCTAACTAAATAAAGCTTTTCTGGCCTTTTTATTTATAATCTGCCTTACCCAGGTTTGTTTGAAGGTTCTGCTTCATAGCTAGATGAAGTTTGTATCTTTACAACTGGACCATGAATTTTGAAAATTGCAGTGTTTGTAAAAGATGTGATCATGTGCAAATTCTAGGCAGGTCACTCCGAGTTTCTCTGTTTCACATAACACCATGCTTTCACTTGAAAACAGAAACGTAAACCCCACATGACCCTACTGTAAGTACTTCGCAATATGGGTCTAAATGTGTGTGCCATTCTCCCCCTCTTGCAATTTCCTTCCTTGGTAAAGCTGAGACAGGAAACATCCATTACAGCACAGTCATTACAACGACCTACCTTTACAACGCAACTGTTACAAGGCAACTGCCTTTACATCGCATGGCATTACAATGCATGCCATTACAATGCAATACAATACAAGGGTATGGGTATGGGATACATGGGAATAGAAATGTTTACCACTTCACTATCCAACACTTACCCTACTGTTGCATTCACTGGAGTGGGAATAGTAATTGTTACCCCTACACTATCCAACACTTACCCTACTTTTGCACTCACTGGAGTGGGAATAGTAATTTGTACCTCTACACTATCCAATACTTACCGTACTGTTGCCCTAAAGGTATTATGCGTTGTAATGTTATGTGTTGTAATGGTGTGCGTTGTAATGGAATGTGTTGTAATGGTAGTTTTAAAAAATGCGCTGTAATGGCATGCGTTGTAAAATCCCGCAATGTAATGGTAGTTGCGATGTAAAGACTGCGTTGTAAAAGCATGCGTTGAAGCATAATATATTCGCGGAGACTTTTACATGATCTGTCAATGATCATTGGTCTTACGTGGTTCAGCGTTCCAAAATTCTTCATTTTCTTATACGAATGTTGGCAGGCTGGCCTATCTTGCTAATGCAAGAGCAAGAAGGAGAAGACTGTGAATTCTATCAATAGAGAAAGATCAACTTTGTTCTGAAATTTTTATTATAGAGTTGTTAGGAACCCAGTGTTGGAGTTTTTGGAGACATCATCTGAGTTGCATGATGTCTTCGAACGATAAGGAGTCGGGCTGTGTGTTGTCAGCAAACGGGTTTATAGTGACTCCAGAATTCACCCGTCTGCAGCTGATGGGTTCAAGGTATAAATTGTCTGAATGGAGCTTTGCAGGCAAGCTCATTTTAGAAGCGAGCTATTCGAGGCATGTTCACCAATCTAAACTCAAAGATGTAGATCACCAAGTAGAAGTTTGGTAGATAATAGAGCTTAAGCAGTGGCGGCTACTCCTTTAAGACGGGGGAGCGTACCCCCACGGCTCTCTGAACAGTGCAAAGGAAAAATAAAATGATAATATCACATCATTTGTATCTTTTTTTTTTTGTACGGAGCCTGGGGAGGGTGGGGCGGGGCTGTGCTCTCTTCAGAGGGAGGAGGAGTGGTGGACACTCTGTTAGTGCGCATGAAGGTTTGGTCAGCGGTGTTGAGCCTGGTCAAACCGTCATGCACACTTAGCATTTGAACACCTGGTTGTGTTGCACAGCTGGGTGGAGAACTGTCCTAGGCATTGCCTGAGCGGCCAAACAGGCCGCTCAGACCAATCATGATGCTACTGTCATGCTGGTGACCGCAGCATTGCGATTGACTTAAGGGGGTCTGGAAGCCTGGGGCAGAGTAGAAGCTGCGGCCGGCAACCATCGGGTAAGTCGTCTTTTAATTTTGTTCTCTTTTTTTTCGAACCTCCTGCCACCGTTCCCTAGCAGCCGCCACTGAACTTAGGATATTGCATCAAAATATTCAGATAAAAAGGAGGAATTAAAGGCATGCAGCTGGTACAGCACTGCTGATGTCATGAAGACAATTGGACATAATGTATATTTCACAATCAGATAATCTGCCCCAAATGAAAAAACAAACTGTAGAATATGTGTCCGGAGTTCATCCCTAGTTACTAATGCGACTCTTGCTCATTCCTTTCAGTCATCTCTGGTCATAGACCAGAGTTTGGCACCCTCTGGCACTGCCTTGCAGTGGTGGGCTCCCGTCCACTACCTTTAATGACAGGATTAAAAGACCAAGATCACACAGTGAATCTTTAAAATCTTGAGCTTCTTTCATCATTGATCTTGCACTCAGTCACAAGTATCACTTCTCAATATGTGCTAGGAGAGAATTTGAGAAAAATAAGGGTTTTGGAGTCAACATTCAACATTACTGCAGACCTTGGGTCACTGGGTCAGATTGCACATTCACGCACTCAAAGATAAGGGCCAGATATAACGTTTTTTTGAGGTCGCAAATGAATTTTAAACATGAAAAGAAAAGTTTTAATTTTTCTTTTTGAAACGCATCCCATTTTCCCTTAAGGATTTCTTGTTTTAATGCTTTATTGAAAAACAACCACAGACATGGTGGTCTGCCGACACCATTAGGCCACCAACCCTGTGATGTTTGAGATTTGCAATGGGTCACAAATCGAGAGCTGCCTCCATGAATATTAGATAGGTCTATTTGTGTCCCACTGGTAATCGCAAACTGTGCTAAACACAAATGTGTACATTGCTGTCTGCAATTACCAAATAGAGAATCTAGAAACTTTGCTATTAGATAATTGCAAACACTTACCTACATACATCTGGCCCTAAAAGTCCATTAAACTGAAGCAAAGTAACGGCATGTGTAATACAGAATTTAAGATGACAGACAAGGAAGTAAAGCAATTAATAAAAGGCAAACACAAATACACCTCATTAACAAAAATAAAGGTTAGGGTGAGGTGATACCACCTGCTTCAGCATGGGTATCTAGTAGTGGTGTGTAGCCACACTTAAAATGTGCTTTAGGGCGATATGTATCATGCCCAAATGCGTTTGCAAACGCATTTTCGCAAAATGGTATGTATCACACAAATATGTATGCAAAATAAGGAATCGCAAAATTTGCGATTCCTTATTTTGCGATTGCCTTTAAGGAATCGCAAATTTTGCGATTCCTTAAATGCAATGTAAGAAGCCAAAATAATGTGCTAAATGGCCTTAAGGAATCGCAAATTACCACCAACTTCTAGTTGGTGGTAAGTTGCGAATTCCTTGAAAAATGCACATTTTTGCATTTTTCAAAGTGCCATGTGACGCACATACATGCCCTTAGGGCATGTATGTGCGCCACATGTGCACCCATGCATATTTCAGGGGTGCAACAGTGTGTCCTTTGGACACCCCTGCACCCTTGAAATTATTCTCAATTTGCGATTAGCAAATTGAGAATAACTTCTCATTCATTCCTATGGGCCTCCTGGCCCAAAGAAATGAATGGGAAAGTATTCCTTAATTGCGATTCGCAATTTGCTAATCGCAATTAAGGAATTTTAAGAAATCGCAAAAAAATGCGATTTTGTACATACATACCTATTTGCGATTCTCAAATAGCGATTTCTTAAAAATCGCTATTTGAGAATCGCAAAACTGGATGATGATACATATGGCCCATAGTAGTGAATTCTTCAGTGTGCTAATCAGCAG
This sequence comes from Lissotriton helveticus, assembly GCF_964261635.1. Classification (NCBI taxonomy): domain Eukaryota; kingdom Metazoa; phylum Chordata; class Amphibia; order Caudata; family Salamandridae; genus Lissotriton; species Lissotriton helveticus. The sequence continues at coordinate 77,064,973 of NC_136072.1, forward strand.
CAGTACTGTCCGAACAGTTTATGTGAATATATTGGTTACAAAAATATCGTTTGAATTGTGTTGTAAATATAATTTATATTATTAACACCAATGGGGGTATACTTTGCCCATATCAGACAAAACTACTGTGTCCTAAATATATATATATATTTTAAGATATAGCCCTATTGGAGTTATTTAATATAAAATCTACACCAATGCTTTGCTATACAATTACTCCCAGCTTGCACCAATATAATGCCACTATCAACAACTGGCTTCTCCCCAGGAGGGTGTAAAGGTTAATTTCCATGAGTGTGAATGCCAATCTAGCTGCCGCCACAAGCTACCACACTGGGGCTTCTGCGCTTCCATAGGAACTACCAGGTTTCTCATGGTGGAGAATCAAATGGCCCCACTGATGGAAACCTCTTCACTGCAGCCACACATCTGCCTAATGCGTAGGGAGAAGTCTCCCCGCATGTTAGGTATTTTGTTTTGTTCTACAGGGAGAAACCTCTGCTTTGAAGATTTATTCCTCCAGAACAAAGAACTATTATGCTGAACAGGCCACCATGACATGGCAGCCCACCTGTCATGATTTTTTGCTGAATATGTTTCTGCCACCTTGATGGGAGCAATTTTCTACAAAAGTGCCCACCATACCAGTGGGCTGCAGACCACCCCTCTGGATCTAAACCATCCTCTTTGTGTCTTCTTTGCAGTCTTCTTAAGTGAAATCCATTGCTTTCACCCTCCATGTTGTGGGCATCACAGGAAGGCTATGAGCAAAAGGCTGTTTATGCAGCATAGGTGATAGAAGTAGAAAGAGGCAGGCAATCTTTCATTTCCTCTCTCGTTTGCTGATAGTAGACATTTCCTGGCTTTGCACGTGCCTCGGGGAATTAACTTGCAGCCGAACTCCCGCCCTTAAGCGGAAATGTCGCTTGCTGAATGTTTCATGGACATAGGGACTCTAGCAGATAGCAGCACAGATAATAAACCTTAATCTTTCCTCTGATGTTAGATTAAACTCCTGCCGAAAAAATTGTATGGAGATTTTCCCTGTCATGTTGCAGCATTTAAGCATAAATGTATTCCATCCTAGCTGCAGATGTGCTATATGGATACAGAAAAGGGGGTGGTGATGAACAGAGTGTCTGAATTAAGCAGACCACTCTTACCCAGTCCAAAGATCAGGGCTTGATCCATCACCGTTTTTTAGCTCACTGCACCATCCCAGCTCAGAACCTGGCTATATGCAAATTAGTCTGTTCCTGTCCCAGTGCATGATGGGAACAGGGCAAACCAAACTACCAAGCCAATTCTTATACTGGGAAGGAAACAAGCTTCCGGGGACCGGTTTCTGGCATTTCAGCCGTCGTCGGCCCGGCTTGCTTGAATCCTGATGGTGCAATGAGCAAGGGACTCACATCTGAGTATACCCTTCCACGCTTATGGTGGACAAAATGATTCAGAAAAGGGGGTGGTGATGAACAGAGTGTCTGAATTAAGCAGACCACTCTTACCCAGTCCAAAGATCAGGGCTTGATCCATCACCGTTTTTTAGCTCACTGCACCATCCTAGCTCAGAACCTGGCTATATGCAAATTAGTCTGTTCCTGTCCCAGTGCATGATGGGAACAGGGCAAACCAAACTACCAAGCCAATTCTTATACTGGGAAGGAAACAAGCTTCCGGGGACCGGTTTCTGGCATTTCAGCCGTCGTCGGCCCGGCTTGCTTGAATCCTGATGGTGCAATGAGCAAGGGACTCACATCTGAGTATACCCTTCCACGCTTATGGTGGACAAAATGATTCAGAAAAGGGGGTGGTGATGAACAGAGTGTCTGAATTAAGCAGACCACTCTTACCCAGTCCAAAGATCAGGGCTTGATCCATCACCGTTTTTTAGCTCACTGCACCATCCCAGCTCAGAACCTGGCTATATGCAAATTAGTCTGTTCCTGTCCCAGTGCATGATGGGAACAGGGCAAACCAAACTACCAAGCCAATTCTTATACTGGGAAGGAAACAAGCTTCCGGGGACCGGTTTGTGGCATTTCAGCCATCGTCGGCCCGGCTTGCTTGAATCCTGATGGTGCAATATGGATACATCATGCAGGAACCATGAGGGTGTATGAAAAGGGGACCTGGGACCCTGTATGAAAAGGAAGTGGCAGCAAGCAATATTATTACAGGTAGGCAAAAGCTTCTGCAGACTTAAATGTGAAGAAAGTCTCTTTATTTAGAACAATCCAAATGCTTGTGGGCAGCCACTTGCCGACACGCCCAGCACGCAAACTCCTCCAAAGGTCGCCTTCACTCTCAACATTCCAAACGAATGTACGAGCGGTGACACAGGGTAGAGGTGTCGTGAGCTGGACTGACCGCGAGCCAACTCACCTAACACCATATTACAGAAACATGCCTATTTGGTAGGGTGTTGTTCCTGTAGCGTCACTTTGTAGGAGGTTTGTTGGTGTCTGTGAGTGACCAGAGAGGTGCTTGTCTTGGGGCCCAGGACATAGTAGTGTGATGGAGAAAAAAGTGTTGGAGATAGGTCCACAAGTTACAATTAGAATTAGGACCAAAACATAAATGCAGCTACATGGCACCAGCCTAGCCACAAGGGCAGTGGGATTCTGTGTGTACACCAAGAAAAAGGGGGCTCATCATAGCAGACCCAGTGAATAAGACAACATGTGCAAGGTAGTGATGCTACAGGTGAGTAAAATGATGCCAAACTGGTAAGAATGGCAGTTGTGATTTGACCAGTAGAATGCACTCAAGACCTGACGTGAAAAAAGTGAGAAACTACTTGAAGTTTGGCAAATGGAGAATGTGGAGAAAACCCAAGCTCATGGCCATTTGGCAGGCTTACATTGGCACAAAATGATGGCAATATCCCTAAAAGGTTTTCTGCCACTTTTTGTGGGAGACATTTCCCTGAATAAAAGGTTTTTGAGTGTAACAAAAGGCATAGTTCTAAAGGAAGTCAACAAATAAATGTTTTCTGACCAGTGGTATCCCCGTTTCATCAGTTCTAAGTATGGACTCAGTCCCTCCATTGTGTCACCACCGCACGGGGCTACTTGCGTCGGATCTTAGGAGGTAGAGTTTCCTCCCAGCAGTACACTGGAAGTGTTGTACAACTTTTTCTCTGGTAAGTGATTACCGAAGGCAGTGTCTTGTAATTGCGACATCGCTCGAAGATGGGGGACTTCACCTCAGAAGTGTCTGTGCTCGGGGATCATTCAGTCTGTGTGGTCTTTCTAGACCTTCCCACTCAGTTCTATCAAACCCAATAGGATGAGCATCCCCAAGATACATACTTAGGGGGTTCACATGTATCTGTTCTGACTCCATCACATTCAAGGAGGGTATTACCAGCTTGGAAAAGGCATAGCTGCACTGAATCAGTCCTTATAAAACAAAATATTAAAGGGCTTCAGGACTACTGGCCATTTAAGTTAGACTTAAGACCAAAACTTAAGTTTAACGGAGGCAAAAGTCTAACTTTACTACTCGTAAATGCCCTTTGTGAATACCGAAAGTCATAAAGTTAGACTTTCGTCTCACTTTACCTTTGTGAATTGGCCCCTATATCTTTGAAGCCTCACTCCCTGACTTGACAAGGGAATGCCGATACTGTGTCAATGTACCCATAATAATTGAGGAAGTCTAGCTGATGATAAAAGAAGGGAAACAAAGCGCCAGGTCTGATCAATTTATAGGGAATGGCTACAAGACATCCATCATACAACTGTCCCCCAAACTGGTAAGTCTTTTACATTTATTGGAAAAATTGTAGAATTGCGCCCACTGTAGGTGCAGCTTTCATTTTGGTTATCCTTCAATAAGGTTCTGCTCTTCCTACAGGCCTATATCTTTTTTTACAGGAGCAAAAAACTATATGCCAAAGTGGTAGCCACCATGTTTGAGTATCTCTTACCATATCGGATTATTGCGGAGCAGGCAAGCTTTATCGCCTCCAGAGAAATGCATGACAACATACGACACCTGTTTCATGTGGTCAACAAAATACATAGAAAAATGTGCCTTAGAGAGAAACTTTTGATCAGGTGTATTGGTTCTCATCTCTGTTAGCTATGAGGGCGACGGACTTTGGTGCTTGTTCCATCACGATGATCATGGCCATGTCCAATTAGCTGAGTACTAATCTCAATAAATATGCTACCTGTTTTGTTCCTTTCCTTTCTATAGAGGCACTCAGCAAGGATGGTACTTAATTGCCAATTAGGCATGCTATAAAAAGACAGCGACATTCTCCCCACACTCACTTGCAGAAAGGAAGTTGAGAAGGAAGGACGTCGAGCTGGAATCACCCATTTCACAAGTAAGTACTCTGGGCATGATGATACCAGTGAGGGAGACTTTAACCCTGGGACTCAAACACTAATAGACTGCATTTACTCTCCTACAGTTTGGAACAATTTAAAAATTCCAAATCAGTGGTTCTGCCAAAGTATAAAAAAGAGAAACCCAGAGAGAAGCACCAATAAGGGCAAATAAAACCTTTTTGGGATATAGCCACGGTAAGAACACCTTCATTTGGTTATATAGTGCAGGATAAGAACACACAATAATGTAGTGACCTTTATGTCCCTATTCTGTTGTAGATTTACAAGTGGAAGTCCAGGATCTTTTAATAGAAAGACGGCCTCCCTACACCCTTGAAAAAAATATCAGCGGGAGGAATAAGAGGGAATTGGGAAAAAAGGAAATGAATAATACAAATAGGGAGAATATGTAATAATAAGACAACCTTTTCCCCTATAAGGAAAGCATACCACTTCTTCATAAATAACAGAGAAGAAGTTTAAGACGTTCTCTTACGGTAACTCTCTAAAATGGTATATATGAGGGAATGCATGGAGAAAATGGGGGAGGAAAGAGAAGCTAAGTAAAGCCACACCCATTGGTATCCTATATTTTTTCTGTAGCAACCAAAGACAGGAAGATAACGCACGTGGACATCCAAATAACTTGCCAGGAAGAAAATAATCCCTAGGTAAGAAAAATTTGAAACAAGGTCAAGCTGTAACATTAACAAAGAAATAGGGCAGAGTTAAGTATTTCTCTTTCTCCCTAAATACAGCTTGATTTATTTGAGATCTGCCGAGTTTTTAATCACACAGACTATTCGAGGTCCTCCGGAGACCCAATAGGTTTGAAATGCCCGATTGGTCATTTTTTAAGGTTCTTTTAAACAATAGAACTGTCGCAGAAAGATAGGAGCTGTGAGAATTGCTTGTGGGGTTACCAAATAATAGGGGAATAGATAGAGATTTATATATGAAATGAATAAACAATGTATAAGCATAAAAACAGAAGTGTTAGGAGCATAAACATGAGCAGGTTCGTTGATTTAACTGATTGTCATTGTATACCTTTTAGATGTGCTTGTCATGAACAATGTCCTGAAGAAGGAACAAGATTGTGTAGATCGCCGAAACGCTGTGTCGACAATTTGTTTGTGTACTATTAACTGTAGTGTGACCAAAGAAACATTTTTTGGGGGGTAAAAAATTTGTTTGGGTTTTTTAGCAATAAATTGTGAATTCGAATGTTTTTCACTAAAGATGTTTTTACAATTGTGACTAATTGTTTTTAAATGATGCATAACATGATTTCAGTACTGCACTGATATTTTAACAAGATCTTTAATAAATAATTGAAATTTTAAGCTCATGTGTGATAATGTGCCCCTGTTGAATAATTGTTACAAAGAGTTTTGTAAATTTGGTAACCTGCGCAAAGTCTTTCTTCACACTAAAGGGTAGGTCGTTATACAGTTTAGTGAATTGCCAGGAATTTTCCATCCTTGAAAAAAAACTTTGGAAAAGGAAATTCCATTTCAATCTTTATTTCGATCTATAGATCATCAAAGATATACAAACAATAAAATCATTTCGCAAATCAATAAAACATTGCTTGTAAAATTACGCTGCTACACATTAATCAATTCATCGTCACAATAAGGTTAAAAATCAATAGTGGGGTTAAGTAGTTTAAAAGGCCAGTTCCATTTTCAAAAGGCAATTGCGAGTGAACCACATTGCTGTTAGGTACTTTGCCACTGCGAACACAATTGGGGGACACACATCAGTTTTTAAAATTCTGTACGCAGGAAGCAACTGTCTGAAGCCCAGATTTTTAAAAGGGGGGATTAGCCAATGTCTCCTGCTTCTTTTATAGGCTTTGCAAAAGAAGACCACATGTAGATCATTTTCTTTAGAGTGCGCACATGCCGGGCAGTGCTCGGTGGTCGGGGGAGAAGACCAGGAGCTAGTGAATGATCTAAGGGGAAGTGTGCCATATCTCCATTGCAGGAATAGCTTTCTGGTCAGCACAGGAGTTATGCCATCCAGAACACGTTCCAGTAAATAGAAGTCTTTGGTTTGGATGAATGAGATCGTTAAAGATCCCTCACGCATTGTGTTCAAGATATTGGCCAACTTTCGGTCATAATAGACTTTTGATAATGTCTTGCGTGGAATCCTAGTGCTTGCGTTCACCGGATCGGACCAAAGTTCTGATAGGTCCAGACTCTCACAGGAACTTTTTATGTATCCAAGCCATGGGATGTTGGAGGCTTTTGGTAAAGTTAAAAACTCCTGGAGCTCCAATCTGTAGTTGATGAGGTCTTTGCTGCTCCATAAACGTCGCCAGAAGGTTAGTGGCTTAAGACCCAGTTCATCTGCAATTGGCCTAATACCCAAGTCCATTCTCATTGGGAGTAACGGGGTACTTGGTGGAAGAGCTGCCAACTGCCTGATGAATTTATTTTCCGTGCTTGTTAAGTTTTTGGCAGAGGTGTGGCCCCACAGCTCACCCCCATAAGTGACTGCCCCCCTTGCCTGGGATTTGTAGATCTGGATGACAGGGCCAAGTGGACGATATGATGATGTATTCGCCATCGTAGAGATTCCACCGGTTATCTGGACTAGTTTCATATTTGCCCTAATCTGTTGTGTACCCCAGGTCATGTGCTCATTGAGGGTTACTCCCAAGTACTCAAAAGTAGATACCCTCTCGAGCCGCACTAGACCTAGCGAGGGGTTGGGGCGTGATGAAGGAAATTTGTTGTTTTAAAACGCAGCAAGGATGTCCATCATACAAACAGGTACCATGCAGATATTACCACCAGGCACAGAAGAATGTAAAATTACTCTCTGTGCTGATAAAATTCTCCTAACAGTTGAAAATCCTGCACCCTCCTTACCTCAACATGGTAGACAGCTTAAGATATATGAGGATGCGTCTGTCTATATGAACAAATCAAACGTTCTGAACATCACTTGTACTTCCAGGTGTAAGAGTTCAGTTTTAAATTCCATTTACGGTGGGCCAGCACACATTTTGAAATATATTGGAATCAACATTTATTGAAATGAACAAAGCTTATTTCCCTTCCCTTCCTGAAGAAATAAAGATTGTACAATTGCTGCCCCCCTGCATTTTTTGGACAGGCCGAGAAATCTCAGTTAAGATGATAATTTTGTCAAAGCTTCCTTATTGCAGTAAAAGGCAAGTTCTTTAAACTGATGTCTAGATTTCTTTAGGGCAGTGCCAGACTAAGAGTCCCATTACACCTTTTACAACATAAAAAGTTGAAAGGAGGCCTAGCCCTGCTGACTTTTCTTAAATACTACTTGGTGGCACAAATGAGGATCAAACTATAATGGTTCTAAATGGAGACAATTGTGATCTGGGCTTTTATAGCCCATTCAATGATGGGAAGGCTACTGCTGGACCTAATTTGCTGGACCTAATTTGGCTACATAAAACAGAAACATTGCAAACGCATATCTCAGTGCATGGGTACCATCACTCTAGGAGTATGGGGTAAGGTAGCAGAGACAAGACTTGCCACCTTCCCCCTCCATAGACATCAACACTTTTTAATAGCAGCTAGATTCCAGCCTGTTTGTTAAATGCAGAGATGGTGGCTGCCATACATTCTTGGATCTCCTGCAGGGACATTCTATGAAATCATGTATGCAATGTAAAATGCAATGTCGAATTGAGGATTCAGCAAGACTTCACTACGTAAAATTGCACCATTTGATTATCCCTCCTCATAAGAAGGTTATTTCTTTGAGAGACAAAAATGCATTTGAGAAAGAAATTTAAGGACTGGAAGTATTAAAGGGTAAATGTGAAAATTACGCACACACTGCTTCTTGACGCCTGTGGACTTATGGTCCCATGTGACTAATGAGGAAAACTCTTGTATGAGAAAATTACCCCCTAGACAAGAAAATCTTAGAGCGAGATATTAACAAGAGTATCATATTCATTAGAAACCAGCAAACACATTATAAGGTTCTATGTGATTGCCTTTACACTTCCTTTAAGATTCAATACGTTTCACCCATATATATATAGGACACATTGGAAGAGATTTAGGGCAATGGTGGATCTGTCTAAATTGTTGCTGTTCTGGAGGGAGGTGGCCAATTCATTAAGGGAAATATAAGGTTACCCCCTACCTTGTGACTTGGTGTTTGTACTTAGACTGACACCTATGGAATCTCATAAAGGGCTTGGAGTCTAGTGCTTCAACGTTTAGTAGTGTTGAGCTGCACTCTGCTCAAACGCAAATAACACATACGGACGTTTTACCTTACGCAAATGGAATCTTTGAGTATAGTCATTGTAACCTCCTCAAGTGAATCCGAACAAATGCACTTTTTACACTAAAGACTTTTTAGTTTTTAGAAACGCATTTCACCTGTCTTAATATATATGAATTTTATTAACAAGTATTTTTTAATGGCTTTAATTAATCAAAAACAGTAAATAATTACTACTACTAGTAGTGTTAAAATTGGCCATTTTATTTTAGTGGAAGACGGCAGACCCACCCTCTCTATCTCAGTTGTTCCACATACTCTGGTTGATTCCAGCCATGGGAAGGCTCTCTTGCAGTAGCGGCTGCATTGCATTTTGCGATGCAGCGCACGCAACGAAATTTGTTTTATTTATTTCATTGTTTACTGACCTCCGTTCAACCATATTCCGGTGTTTACTACCCCCCACCTGCCCCTCCCCCGCCCCGCATCACTGCCCCACGGAACTCCATCCACGGGCTGCCTCTGCTCTCTTGTAAACAGCTTGGAGCTTGATGCCGGCAGAAGTCCATGCTTGAACACTCTAAGGATGCTGCCAAGTTGTGACACTCTCCAAAGATGGAGGGCACTTGGTCTCTTTTGTGTAGGTGGTTGGAGGGAGCGCAAGATTGGAGGTGATGGTTATTGGGTGCCATATTGTCTGTCTCCATTGACTCATTCAGTGCAGCAACAATTTGAGACTTTTTAGGAGGAAACTGAGCAATTTTTGTTATGCCAGTGGAATCTCACAAATATCCTGATTATTAAGCTAATAGTACCTAGTGTAATTTTGAGATTCCCTCACACCTATGCCAACCTCATTGCTTTCTCTAATGGGAGAGTTGCTTCATGCAGAAATGTCCTCTGTGAGGTGTGAAACCGCATGTGTGCCATATGTGCCGCGCTAGCAACATACACTGTGTGACTTACGTGAACTGAACAGCGGATGGCCATAACGCAATGTTAAGTAAGACCTCGTTCCATGAACAGATTATAAAAATAGAGCTCTCACAATGAAAAGCATCTCAACATTCCAGATTGTATTGCAAACAGCCACATTTGCACAACATATGTAAAAGCTGTTGTTACAAGAAATGCGTGATCTATGGAGAAAAAAATACCAGCCCACCAACATCCTTCAAGAGCAATTGTTCTTCAGTGCACAGGCATTCTGAATGCACTGCTCAGCCTGTATTTTTTTGTTATCATTTTAACATTATGTTGTTTTCTCCAGAAACACTTTGTAGATGTACCTGTTTTATTTTTTTATTGTTAATGTTTTACAGTACCTATTCTAAAGAAAGTGTATTGCCAGTTCTATTAAAAACCCATATTAATCATTACTGTTAGAGAAGAAACATTTTAAAGAGTTTTCTAAATGTTAGAAGTTCAGATGTAAGATAGAAATTTAATGAAAGGCATTTCCTAATGACATAGATAAAGAATAAGAGGGCTCCTCCGCAGAATTTCATCTTCTTTTAGTGAAGGACTTTTCAGAGGCTTAGCTTAGCAACGCCTATTGTCTTATCCATTTAGCACGATGGCTTTTTCTTAAAAAACAGAGGGACATAGCCAAGGTTAATTCAATAAAAATGCGTAGAATAAAGAACTCAAGATGGATGAAACTTTCCTTCTCATCTCCCTTTGTGTCCCCTGTTGACATATTGGAGGGAGGAGTGTTCGAAAGAAGTTAGTTAGATGGATGTATGATGATACATCGAAGGCCATTTCAACGCGGTCTGTTAGATCAAGTCGGTGTAACGACTTGCGTAGTGAAAACCACGATGTAATAGTACCACGTTGAAATGGATGCGTGGTGAATGATGTCTCCCCAGTTAGATAGAGGTTGTTGTTCTGCCTCTTCAGACATGGGCTTTCTCCGATTTTCTGTCAACAGACAGTCAATCGGAATGATACTAAAGCCTAGACCCTATTCTTACTGGCTGAAACAGTGGCCAATAGGATTTCCGAAACAATCTGATTGTCTTCATTTACAACCAATCACAAAAGGCCTTTGTGATAGGACCAATCTGATTAGCTGGGAAGAATCTCTGCAGGAAAGCCACACTCCCTTGGACCTTATCTTGAAGTTCCTGGAGATGTGACAGCCAGAACGCAGGTGGTTTTATTTGCTTCGTCTCAAACTCAGGGGCATATTAACAAGGGCAATATCGCCGCATTAGCGGCAATATTTTTATCGCCCTATCAGCAAGCTGTCGCTAACAGCTGCTAGCGACAGCTTTCTGGCGAAAGCGACCGTTTTGGGGGCCGCTTTGCATGTCAGCGATATTCATCGCTAATGACATGCCAAGTAGGCGTACCCGACTAAAAGAACACGGAAACAGCCACTAACAGACCTAACGCCTATGAGCAATGAGGTCCCGGCCCGGGTTAGCGATGTAAAAATTCACGCTAACCGGAGTTATCGCAGGAATTCTTACGCCTGCTAAAATGACTTAGCCATTATTCTCAATAGGAGGTGGATTCTAAGGCTGAATTCTCCCCTGCCTAATAGCAAGGTTTACGTTAGCAATAAAGGTTTTATCGCTGTTTTTCTTGTGTTTTTTGGTGGGTTTCGCCGCTATCACTGGAGCTTTTATCGCATTGGAGAAAAACGTTGGTAATAACGCGCTATCTCCGCGATAAGATCCAACGATAGACAGCAATACAAAAATATGCGCTAAGCACGATTTGCGATATTTATCGCACCCCCTTGCTAATATGCCCCTCAGTCCTTTTCTAGTCAGCCTGCATAGCAGGTTTTGGTTAAATTCCACTAACAAGATGGTGTGTTTCGCCAACTCCACATTTCCCCATAATTTTTTGACCATCTCTTTTTGTACCAATTATTACTACAAGACCCCGAATTGTCAAATTTTCTCTAAAATATAAGCTTTTAACGTGAGTTTATGTCATGCAGCTGCTTTCCTATTACCGTTTCAATTCTTTTGTTATGTGCTGTACTTTTTGCTCGTCAAGGTTGTTGATTTGTGATTTTCGGTTCTCTAGTTGTTTGCATTTCTGTCGCATAAAAAATGCCAAATATAGACATTTTATACTGCTTTATCAAAGAAGAATTTCTGCTCCGTGTTCCCGGATCCCTCAGCTCGGCTGCCTCCTTAGAAGGGCTCGAGACGCTGCAGGTACTGTCTTCCCTGCCTGTCATGTCTGGCTATGAGGCTATCCAGCGCTCTATAAAGCATTTTAATGACACTTTTTACTCTCTCTTCTATTGCTCAACATGACAATTTGCTCTTTCGCTCTGACAGATTTCATCCGTCTGCTGCTCCGTGACGAACGCTCTCGTGGCGGCTCTGTTTCCAGACTATCCGTGGTCCTGTCAGGCGCGACTCCACGTCAGCATTCCCTGCAACCTGCGAAAATTCTTATTTCTCCTCATTGGTCATCTGCTTACCTCCCCCCCGGCCCCCTCCAGGACGCTCTAAGGGGCAGATTTACAAGTCCCTTGCGCCTCATTTACGCCGCCGTTGCGTCACTTTTGTGATGTAGCGACGGTGCAAATCCTGCGCCATGGTGCGGGGTACTTACAACGTGACGCATCTGGGAAATGTGTCACATTGTAAAGCCCTGCGTCACATGTAAGCGTTCCTGCTCAGGGGGGCGTTCCGGCGCAGGAACGCCTCCTAAAAGTGGCTGAGTGAAATCTACAAGATTTCACTCAGTCACTTTTAGGCCCATGCTGCGTCAAAACCCTGCGCCTGCCTGAAGCAGGCGTAAGGATTCACGCAGCATTTACTAGATAGGGCCCCCAGAGCATCGCTGGAGCTGCGTCACGCTTGCGACGTAACTCCAGCAATGCGCCACTTTTACTGCACAGATGCGTCACGCATCTGTGCCGTTTTTGCCCCATGGTGCGCCGCATTGTAAATGCGGCGCATCCATGATGGCGGAGCTGTGGGGCACAATAACTGGCGCATCCCTGCTGATATGCAGGGATGCACCAGTTATTGCATATATGCCCCTAAGGATTTACAAAAGTGTCATCTAAAAACACAGATGCTAGGACAATCTATCAAGGGGACGTGGGAGATAGGTACGCCCCCTAGCCCGAGTTATTTTAACATGAAAAATTATATTCAGGGTTGATTTAAAAATTACTTTTTCCTTTGCTAATTGGCGGCTTGATATTTTTGGTATGGATGTTTGTGAATTCAATATTTTTTTTAAAAAAACTTTTGAACGCCAATTCTGCCCAACCCTTGCAAGGGATTGTGTATGGTGACAGGGTTTTTATCACTGTAAGCTAAATACAATTTTTCTGGCTGAAGCACCCTAATACTAGGGTTGGCAGAAAATTCTGCTCCGCCAGTGGAGTTTTGCCCTCACGGCGCTATGTGAGGATCGCAGAGTTCCGGCAAAATTCAGCCAAGCGCTGCATGGCAGAGTTTTTTCCCCGCCCACGGCTAGCCAACATTAAGCTGGTGAGCTCAAGCGAGATTGCGCGCCCCCTATCGTGATTTTTTTGAAGCTAGAAGGCCTCCAGGTGAAATTTTTGCGGTCATAGATGGTCGAGACTGTTTGCATTGAGAAAGCTGCAGCTCGAGTACAAAATCTACTTGATCGGCAGAAAGAAGCTGGTGCCTTCTGGTGGACAGCGTGGTGCCAATCTTGCTGATTTTACAGTACGGAACAAGCCACCAGCGCTAAGAATCAGCATGAAGTGCCGAATTCCAATCGCTTGAGGAACTCTGCAGAATCTCGTGGACTTTTTAAGTAACTGCGGAATTTTGTGGAGAAAAACTCTACTTGCTCTGCCCACCCTTACCCGATATGATACACTAGAAAGGCAACTTTTCCGACTTGTGCAGTAATTTGCCAACATCACTTGATGGCAGCCTAAAGCTGCTGTCTAATCTCACCTTAATTAAGTGCTGATAATGTTGATGGGAGTGGCTACACTTCAACCACTAGAGCAGGGAACCACACTTGCAAATTGCACTTAAAATATGCACCAAGCAACGAAGCCACTTTCAGAATTATAGTACAGGTCTTGTGCCATATTATGTGGCCTTTGTCGCTTGGGTGACTAGTAGTGAGTAAACAATATTTGCTCTAAACTAACACTTTGCAGCAGGGCAAGAAAGATACAAATTTGATTTTGGGATTTTTTTTGTTGTATTTACATCTTTTTAATGGGACAAAGACATTTGTCTACACTTTCAAACGAGAACGATCGAGAGTAAGATTGTTCCAAAATCAGTTTGGACCACTTTTTTGAAAATCAGAGCCTAAATCTAATGTAACATCACCTCACAATCCATTTCCGGTTTGTTTTAATGGCTTACGAAATTGCAAACTTTTTTCCTGAAATTGTCTGAGATACAGGGAATAAAGTGAAATTATATGTAAATTATGTAAAATGTACTTTGGGGTATCATTGATGAAAACTGAACACAAGGGAATACCTCATATTCATTACTTGAAATACTGGTAAGGTACTGGTTTGCATACAAAATGTCTCTAAAAGCACATTTTCTGCTTAACCCTCTCTCCCGTAAGACATTTTCTGCTGGTACAAAAAAGGTACTAGTGAAATTTCCAACATGTCTTATAATGTGTGCAATTTTAAATTGCATAAATTATACACCTATAATTTTAATTTATTATTTTTACATTAAATAAATATTTAATTATAAATTAATTTAAAAGTGGTGTAGCACTTTTTTCAGTAGTTCTAGATTTAGAAATATGTGAAAACTTTTTATATCAATATTTATCATAAAAATATTTTTACACATTTTTTCAAAGTAGACTACATTTATTTACATTTTATGTGCTTAGACATGGAGAGACTGGTAAAGTATAGGGAAAAGTAAAAAAACGTAATTGCTGTTGGAAAAATAAATGGAAAAATATTTATGTTAAATATTATTGTAAATCGGTATAAACCAATTTTTAATTCTGAACTAAAGAAAAAAATATGGAGATTCCACAACTAAAAGTGTGTTTAATGTTTGAACCTGGGGAAATGTGTGTTTGTACTGCTTTTCTATATTTCTTACAACCAGTTACCTGCGGTGTACATTACAATCATTACAACAATTATTGAACTACAATATCTCATACACTATACTCATGCTTCATGCAAACATTAAAAATTCATAAATAAGTGCAAACCATCCCTGACTAAATTTAATTACACTCTCAATTTTGTACTACGTGTATGGTGTTTCCCGCCTGCATGCGGATGTTCTCCTCTGCAGACATTGCCGTGAACACACACTCGGGCTAGAGATCGCTGCCTCTACAAATCTCCAGGAAATGATACACAGGAAGAGGAAGTCAGCCATTTTGTTTTCATTCTGAGCTGCGCTCTCCTCCAAACAGCAATATCCTCCATCCAGATTTTCGCCACCAACCTGGTTGAGGTACTTAACAAGAAGAACCCCCCTACTTTCTCTGAAAATGAATTTAAGATCATTCCTGTCGGGCCATTGCCAAGGATCCCCAACTTTATTGAGGACCAGATTCGCAGCTGAGCAATGCAATATGGGCCCAAATCTGGTGGGACATCGCCACACGCAACAAGGCAATGGATATCCACACCTGGAGGGGGAAGCTGTGCCACAAGCGCTGGGAGGACCTTCGCTGCAGGGCCCTTATTAAGGCCCAGGACATCATGGGCTTGTCCTCCCACATACACAGTTCCATTGCTTGACACCACTGTAAGTATAGAGCCCAGAAAGTTGCCTGGCAAACCCTCCATGCTCAGCTGCAGGAGCTTGAGCATCAGAGAGACAACAATCAAGTGTGTATTAGTATTTGACACATATGTTCAAGTAATATTTGAAAGTGGTGTCCTGCCCAGTCACTGTTAGTTTTGGCATAACCTTACCTATTCTATTTGACATGTTTGTTGTTGTGTTAAAGTTTTGAAAGTTCCCAATTATTAACATGCATGTTTATTGTTTGTTTTCTTTGACTTGACTACTAAGCTGCTTTTGACATTATGGAAATGCTGACTTTGTGTACTTTTACTCATTTCCTAACCACCATGTGTTTGCTAAGTTTCTCAAAATTACTGAATAATGTTTCAAAACTTTGATGTCCAAAACTATAGACCAGTTCAGCTTCCTTTAAAATGCTTTGTAGGGCGTTGGGAAAACTGACTCATCTCTGATAACCAATGTGTGGAACCTGTTGTGAACCTACATTTCTAAAAGGTTCAAATTGTTTTTTTGAGGTACCACAACTATTTCCAACCCCTCTCACATCCCTTGAATGGCTCATTCTACAACTATATTGCGCCTTATCAGTTTTAAGGACTTCAAATTACCAGCATTTGAGTATGACAGCAAAGGATAGTGAGACATTTGTTAAAGTCCCTACATTGTCCTCTAAAATGATGTGGCTATGCATTATTAACCCAATTATTTAACAAAGTCTCTATTTTTATTTGCATTTCTTTTTCATTAGAGACTGAGCTGGCCAACAAACATCAGAGCAGGACCAGGGGCAGAAAGCAGAGGCTTGAAGTTGTGCACAAACATTTGATACTACTAATGAAGAGGAGGAACCGACCACCAGCAGGGGTAGTGCACCCACCCAGAGAGTTTCAAGATCTGCCTCCAAAATAGTTTAGGTGGTCTGGAGAATCACCTGAGAGATACAAAAAAGGGATTAATTGAATGCTTGAATTAATCTCAGCCACTGGTAATTACTTGAGCTGCATCCCAATCCATCGTTTTTTGCACACCATGCACCTCAGTTTGCACCAACCCATAGGCAAATCAGTCTTGATCCTGCTCCAATGGGAACAGTCAAGCCTGAACTGCAGGCCAGGTCCTCCTTGAAAACTTCAGAGTCACTTGGGGTGGCAGTAGTTGTGGGCACTACCAGCCCTTGTCCTAGAAGGACATTGTTGACTCTCCTCCTGCCTTTGAGCAAGAACAACTTGTGATGTCCCATGAGCAGGCCCCAACACCATCTAGGCCTGGCTTCAGCAACTCCTGAGGCCTCTATTGGGGCCTCCTGCTGCACCCCTACATCTTCCCCTACTCCCAGTGCATGCCCAGAAGAACTTGAGTTGAGGGAAACTTCTGCCCCTGACACCCCAAACCCCTCTTGTGCTGCCCAGTCCCTCCCCCCAGAATCTGTGTCAGTGGCTGCTTTCAAGGAGGCCATGATGCCAAATGTAAAGGGACTGTTAGCACTCTCAGGACATCCAGGAAATAATTTAGGATGTCCAGATATTCTAAGAGGTGGTGTCTTGGCTGCTATAACATTTATGTGTAGCTATTACCTCCTTGACTGCAGCTATTACATCTTGTCTACCGCCTCACTACGCCCCACTTCCTGTGGTCTAGTCTCCCAGTTTGTCTTTGCTTTCTGTTCCCCTGCTTTCCCTCTGTTTCATTCTTCCTGTGGAGTGTCTGGCCCTCCCACAGCCAGACAATTTATGCCAGAATCTGAGGGGGATCTCCACATTGTGGTTTAAACAAATAGTCAGGATGGCCAATGACTTTTGCTCTCAAGTCAGGAAACTGAGTTGGACACATACTCTGGCATGGCGGGTCTGACTTTATTTACAATTTATACAGTGGGCTTTTGTTTTTAGACTCTTTATGAACTGTGGAGTTTTTTGTTTCCTATTTGCATATATAATAGTTCCCATGATGCTCCTTGTTTTTATTATTTGGCCAAATCAACCAAGATAGCATTTTTCTTTCTGAATTAAGACTACATATTTGTTCCTTTTGGTGCCTTTACTAGGACAGATTTTCTTTACCCCAAGATATATGTGTTTCTATTAAAATTGTTTTGGAGACATATATACAAATCCCATGAACTCAAAACAAATTCTCATCCTTGCATTTACAAATCATACTGTTGAATTCATTGTATGTCAGGCAAAAGAAATGTTTGGCTGCATAGAAGATGCTTCTCCTTTATCACAATGCAATTTTAAATGCCTTACACTTAGTTTAGAAAACGAACAAAAACATAGCCATTCTTGCAAGCTTTATGACTTCTGTCAGGTCTAGTCACCTCTTTCTGTCTAAATGACATGAAACCTCTGGTGAACAAGCACTCTACCAGAAGATTTTGCAACACTTTGAGTTCACCTTGTAGTTCTTACTTACTTTGCCAGAGGTGCCAGACAAAAAGAATAACATTTAGTAATATTAGAGTGAACCATGCGGTTCCCCTGTCTCTTGGTTTAACACTGTACAACTCAGTGGGAAAAAGCCCTAAGTGCTGAGGTTAAAGGTTTATAAAAATGAAATAACCTGGAACCCAAATCAACACACCCCAATCAACAAGTGTCTTGTCCCAGTCGAGTCAATAGTCAAGTGTCTTGGTGTTAAGTGTCTCAAGTGTGCCATAGGTCTCCGTAGTGTTATGATATTGTATGTTATTTTATATGAATTATCTAAAGTGCAGCATTTGCGGTTGGAAATCTTGACATTGTCAAATATTAATCAGTAGAGATTGCACTATTGACTATTGAGTACAATGAGAATATGATGACACACTAATATAATGGACAAAATATCGAAGGACAAAATATTGAAAGGCAAGTGCACAGAGGAAAATATAGATTTACTATTCCTAACCCCAAATCTACAAATAGATAGTTACGGATCTAATAAAGAAACAGCCAAGTTTTGAAGGCCTTTTTTAGGTCTTGGCTTAGACAGCATATGCTCTGTCTTGAAGAGACATGTTGTATTCACTTTGTGGGATTCAGCCCGCCCATTGGCTTCCCGTTTGCTGGCTCCATTATTGCTCTCATATTCTTTTTCCCCATTTGTCAATATCATACATGCGTCATGACTCTTCCTGTGTTTAGCCCTCCCCAAGAGCATAGACTAATTACTACTATTCATCCACTGCCCCCATTTTAGCAACTGGTTTGGGAATTTTTTTCTTTGTTGAAGAGCACTTCACTTGAGCTCTTGTGTTTTGACTCGCTCCGATCTCAGTTTCTCTACAGGCCTATAAATCTTGCTCTTATCTCATCACATTTGCTGTGCATTCAAAGACCAAGGTTAATTGTCAAATGGATCCATCAGCCTGTCTTTGGAATTAGCCACAGTCTTCGCACTCTGATATACTGCGATACAATGTATCTTACCTGAATCATCATACCCGCAGCTCGCTCCGTTCATTCAGTGATTGGTCTTTAATTTTTCATAATTTTGTCGATGTCAGCCTTCACGCTCGACTCAACAAGGTTACAATGTGTCTTCTATGAGATATCATACCCACGTCTCTCTCCTTTCATTTTATGATTGGACTTTAGTTTTTCATTACTATGTCGATGTCTGTCTTTGCCCTCGGCTTTACAGAGATACAATGTGTCTTTTATCTTACCCAAGTCCCGCTCTGATTATTTTGTAACCGATTTTTTTTTCACTAGTATGCTAATGTTAGTCACCACGCTCGGCATACTTGCAATTGTACAGTGCCTAGACTGCCTCCTACTGGCTGCCATCTTATCAATAAGCCCCTGAGTGGTGACCAACATGCACACTGATGTTGCAGTTGATGGCAGTATCCATATATGTAACTGAACTCCTCTGCCGCGCTTCATTATCTCCAAACGCGGCAAGGAGATAGTACGGTTGATTCACTCAGCTCCAAAAGTAATTGGTAAGATTTTTCATTCACATCAATGGATTGAGTCATTCCTTTAAGTCTATTCCCACTGCTCTGATATATTTACGTTAATGTTTGGTGCGTGACTGGCACGTCTGTTTAAGTGACTGATAAGCTAGCCAGGTTTGCCCTTTTTACCACAAAATCAAGTGAACCATCGTTTTCAAGTTTCTGTTTTTTTAACACTTTTGGACTTTGTGAGTGCAAATGATTTGCTCCCCCTCTAGGGTTATACCACATTAGATCCAATCTGATTTAATCAGTATATGTATTTTGAGGTTTCCTTGAGAACCTTGTTGTTTCAATGCACATTTTATGCACATGTTTTATTTAGTGAGATTATTTCAACTATAGTTTGGTGATTGACTGTCGCGTCCTTTTAAGTGAGTAGGCTAACTACATGATTAAGGGAACCCCAGTTTCTTAGTTTCTGGGTTTCAACCCTTTTTTAGATCTCGGCTATGTGTTGTCTGGAAAAGACTGTAGTAGATGGTGTAATGTGATGCAGCTAACCACAAGGCTGCTGAAATGTAGGCAAAGTGTGGTGAACGATTTAGCAAATACTAAAGGCCTTTTTATTTATTTTTCCCCCCACCCATTTTCCACCCCCTCCTGTGTAGTGTTGTTTGCCCTGCATCTGTGCTTTTTTGCTTTTCCCGCCTCTGCTACCAGACAAAAATGTGCTATAACACAGCCAGCACTGGCCTCGTTATAGCACTATTTTCAAGGACTTTCAGCCATGCTGAACAGCAGCCATGATGCTATAAAACATGGCTAAAAGACATTGACACCGGCAATAACTCTCGCATTGTCGAGACATGTTGGCTTTGCCAATGCATGTTAAATGTTAAGAGGTCAATTAGTGTTTGAATGGCCTTTCGGTAAAGTCCTCTAGAGGCAAGGGATAGAATTCCCAAAGGGCCTCCCAGCTCGTGGCAGAGGCCCTACGGTTGCCCAATTATCAGATCTTTGACAGACATTGCTTTATACACTTTGCTTTGGCTTTGCCATATTTCTGAGTTCCCTCCCTCCTCCCTTTACCTTGCAGTAAATCTTTGGAGTATCATGTAGTTCCCAGTTAACCTGCTTTCCCTGCAGCTTTGCTTAGGTTTAGCTTGGCCCACCTTCCCTCTTGAAGCCAGTGAGTGGGCTTTGTTGTTATACCATCAATACAAACTTGTCATTATTTACATCTGAAGCCTTCTATGCTCTTTTTTCCTTAGTGAGTCACTCCGGAGAACTAAGTTTGGTTTGAGAGAAGTGCAATACTTGAGAGAATGGATTCGAAGAAGACATTGCCATTCTGGTGGTTTCTCTCTCTCTCTCTTTCTCTCAGGGTTACCACACAGACACAGAGTGCGGTTGTGACTAACAGTGTCCACTACTCATAGCATGTGGGTCTGCAAGAATGTATGTTGTTATCCAGCAGTCTTTTTCCCCATCAGGGAATCACAACACGGTCGTTACAACGACTGTGTCGTGATTCCGCATACCATTACTCCGCAAGTCGGAACAACGACTTGCGGAGGGGGGGCACCGGATGTTGGAATAGTATAATTTACTATTCCAACTCCAGTCTGTGCGGACAATAGGGAAGGTGTTGGATTTTAAATCCAACACCTTCTCCCCCCTCCACAAGTCGTTGTTTCGACTGCGGGTGAAAAGATTTGTGGTAAACGTTGTTTACCGGTCTGCAAATATACTACTTGACCCATCACTCCAATCTGCAACAGCAGGTGCCCTTCCAAATTCTTCAAAATTGATTTTACGAAGAGAAATAATAGTAATAGCTATATATACACACATATTTGCAAAATAAAAGACTGAAAGTCGGTATTGTCTGGAAAAAGGGACTTTTGTGAAATATGAACAGACGTATGAAAGTTTGAAAGTCTAAGTACATTCCCTGCTTCCCCCTGTTACACATAAAAGTACAAAGAGGGATGTCTGGACCTTTGGTCTCCTATCTCGCTCCATCTCCTTAAAGAAAATAAATAAGCTGCCAGGAGAACAATGGTATTTACCCAGCTCGCCCTTTTGCCAAAACATCAAAGCTATTATGACCTTTTCTAGGAGCCCCCAAGCATCTTGTTAAAAATAATTAAGGGAAAACTGTTTCTGTTAGGGTTTAAAGAACAAGAAGAAGAATTTAAAAGAAGAATCATTTTAACTGGGAAAGGTTTCTCTGCATCTGATCTATAAGAGCCAACAGGCTTCAGCGGGTGCAAAGCCTTCCCTCTTTATTCAATGCCTGTGGTACATTGGAGGGGGACAGGTCTTGGTCTAAACAAGTTCTTCATAGTTTCAGGGTGAAATTTGCTTGTTCCAGGAGGGCTGCTGATCCCACATAATGTCCAACTTCAGATACTGACACATGAGCCTGGGAGTTCCTGGATCTCCCTAAAACAGCAGAGTGCATTTATAAGAAGAATGTGAAACCTCAAACACTGCTCTGGCACCTCAATGTGGGAAGGGCAAAGGTTGCATGGAGATCTGCGTGTCATACATTGCAGCTAAGCTGGTCCAGCTTAATAAATGAGCCCAAGCAGAAGGTTGTGAGCAGGGGATGCCTGTGTACATCAGAGTGGTGGGGCTGGGTTGGGGGGGGGGGGGATTCGACAGATGACCACAAGGGAAAATTAAATAAATAATCAATTTTCCCTCATCATTGTCTGTCAAAATACCCCCCACCCGGCCCCACTGCTCCACCGCTCTTACCTGCACAGGCCGCAGCTGGTTGTGAGACTAGATCACCCTAAGAAGTGGTGAATGGCATAGGGCAAGCTAAGGTATGTGCAACATGAGGCCACACTGGATAGCTGCGTGTCTGGTGGGTATTTTAGGGTATCTCAACAACTTTGTTTCAGACTTAATAAATAACGGATTGGCTTGCAGAGACCTGACCACAGTGGGCAGGTCACACGAGGAGACCTGGACTAGCAGCTGTGGCACAGAGGATATATCAAATACAACATCACTGTTACCCATTGGCAATACTCATCCTTTGAGGGAAGACACCAGTTTCTGAACTTGATGAAGGAAGACTTGTGGGCTCTGAAAAGATGACCCAGAGTGGGTTCATCATTTGGTCTGAAATGATTGCTGGACCCCAGTGCAGACTGTCACAAGCCCCGATGATGACAATTAAGTGCCGGTGCCGAGCACTGGAAACAACCAGCTCAAATTAAGCACTGCTGAATCCACATCTCGAGGCACACAATAGCAGGTTTGCATAGGCATACCAAGGCAAAGTGAAAACTGTGTCATTGAGAGCTAAGGGCCAGGGTTTTTGATTTATTATTTGCAGATTATTAAACAGGAGGCAGCCTGGCAATTTTGGCAGTGATGGAGGTCAGCCTGGCAAGATCAAGGGCGGAGGTAAACTTAAGTGTTTCAGGTGAGGCGTGAAGGCATACAGGAACAGGTTAGTACATTCCAGGTACCAGTCAATGTGGGGATATCTAGAGATACTGTCAAACAAATGCATGACCATTATTTCTGTCAAACACTGAAGTCACAAGCTACTTATAGGGAATTACCCCACCAGTAAACGATAATGGTTGTGGGTGTCAAAAATACATGGCAAGCCATACGAAAGTCACATCCTCAGGGTGGTCGTGTCCGCTGTCATAGTAACAGGTCCCTTGTGGGGACAAAAACAGGGCATGCTAATCAGGATCAAGTCATGGTTGTAGGTTGAGTATTGAAATTGAGCCTAGACACTTAAGTACTCTACTAAGGGACCTACGCCTACTTATGGTGATGTCTAATAAATTATTCGTTTGACTGTAACATCAAAGAAAAAAATTCCTCCTTTGACCGGGACATCAAATCTCTCCGTTCAAGAGCCCACCTAGACCCTCTGAAAAACTCCTACAAAGTAGGCAAAGCACAACCTTACCTAAGTGAGGCTCTTACTTTACTGGCCCGAAGTAAAATACTCTACATGAGGCTAACTACACTAGGAACTGCCGACTTCAACCCCGCATGGGGCCCTTAAGGGGGATTCCGCAAATTGCAGACTATGCCCCTACACAAGGGAGTCTTGGCTGCATCTCCTATGCTGTTGCCCGAACTTTAACAACGACCGCTGGCGACTCCTGCGTCCAATCTGTATAACGAACAGAATAAAGTCTTGCAGCGGAGCGTCGGCTTTGTGCCTATCCACCACCGACACAACACTAGCAAGACTGGCAAAATTCATTCATCAAATCAGGATTGCCCTAAAAGCTGCTAATAAAAGCTACAAAACTCTGGCGAAGGGTACCGCAAATTTGGAGGAAACAAGCTTAGCGGCCCTAAACATCCTTAACCCACCAGTCTAAGACAGCGCTAATATCAGCGAGGGCCAAAAGGATTGTAAGAGGCGTTGTCCACTATTCTAAACAGCTGGTTACCCCATTCTTCTGTCGCGTTCCTTTGAAATGCACCTCCCCCACTCCTGAGCATTTAACCTGAAGGTAGCCTCAAACCTTTGTGTGCCCCCTGCGGACCCAGCAGGTCATTTGAAAGCACAAGTCTGCAGTATTTTTGTGGCGGGCACATATTTCTCCCACCACAAAATATCGTAAATTTTGAGGTTTAAGGCTGCAAATGTCGCTTTTTTTGGCCACAAAATTTGCCACCCAAAGCCACAAAATCCTGGGGGGTCTGTTTAATTTCCTGTGCCCATTCTTCAGAGTAAGCATGGTCAGTGTATGAGTGTAAACTCACAGCAGCTGGCCGGGTCCCAGCAGAGAGACTAAGGGCCAGATGTAGGTAATTCCTATTTACCGACTCCTAAATAAGGAATCATACCGATTCGGTATTTAAGAGTAGGTAAATAGGAAGGAGGCATATGTAGGTAAATCTTATTTTCCAAATACCGATTCGGTAAGATTCGGTATTTACCGATTCTGTAAATACCGAATCGGTATTTCACTTTGATTCCTATGGGCCTTGAAGCCCATAGGAATCAATGGGAAATACAGAATCGGTATTTACAGAATCGGTAAATACCGAATCCTGCAAGGGTGCAGGGGGTGTCACTTTGACACCCTCTAGCACCCCAATTACAGGCTTGTGTGACATGTGGCACACATACATGCCCTAAGGGAATGTCTGTGTATCACATTGCACAGGTGTGCATGCACAGATGTGCATGCACACCTGAATTCGGTATTTTACCACACAATAGGATTGTGGGCTAAAATACCGACTCTTAAGGGCCTGTGGCACTCTTAGGAGTGTCAGCTACATATGGATTTACAGAATTGGTATATTTACCGATTCGGTAAAATACCGAAGTGGTAAATTTACCGAATCTGTAAATATACCGATTCTGTAAATAACGACCCACCTACATCTCAAAAGCCAAATACCGGTCGGTAACAGCCGAAATCGGCCGTTACCGACCGGTATTTGGCTACCTACATCTGGCCCTAAAAGTGGCCAGCGGACATAGGGCCTAATCCTCTGGTTAGTGGTGTTAGAAGTAATTTATTCCATGGAGGAGTCTCCTTACTTGGAGAACCGTTGGGCTGAATTACCTCTGCTCTTATAACCCAACAGCGGAGGGAGTTCCATCAGCAGACACTTATGGAGGGTCCCCCTAGTGGAGGATTCACAACTCCCCCAACTTGACATGTTGACATCCTTAGCAGGGAAAAGAAATGGGGAGGGAAGAGTGGGGTGGATTGCCTTCATGGGGGGTCAGCACATTCCAGCCTTGCTCCAGGCTAAGGCTCACAAACACAGCACAGACTACCATTTAAAAAGGAAACATGTTTTGTTGGGTGTTACTAGAATAAACAAAAAGTGGAAAACAAAAAGGGAAAAAACTAGGGACACCCATCCTAAGGTGGACAAATTCCACCTACCCACTTCTCTTTAGATGCTGATCATATTTCAAGTGTTTAGTGTTAAAATACCAATTGAGTTTCCCCCTTTTTACACTCTTAGATATGGTGGTTGTGACAGCAGCAGGTGCTGTGTGGATAATTGTTTTTAATTCGGAAACCACATTTCAGAGGCACATTGATAGCTACATTTTCATTTTCCATAAAGCAAATATATGCAGTTTATTTAAAAAGAAGCGAGGGAGTAAAAATAGCCATCCACTGCCATTTGTTTTGATTTTTTTTCTGCTGGTTTCATCAACTTTTAACATTAACAAGTGAGTTCATACTTAACTATACATGTTTGGAATGCAGTTGCGGTTCGTTTTGCCTGTTGTTTCTTTCCATTACAACAAATCAAAGTATCTTAAAAGTTTTTATTAATTGAAATATTCAATATTTAAAGTCATATAGCAATCTGCATTTACGATTTGAATTGTGTTTGTCATTTGATTATATTGTATGTTTTAAATGTATCTAATGGACAAGGCCTGGTACCACTTAGAAAATGGTGTACTTCACAGGCTACTCAATGGTGCTCAAAACGACTGTGGGTGGATTTTTTTTAGCTTGGTTCTTTTTCATTTTGTGTATTTTTGTAGCACAGGTGAGTTTGACAAGCAGTCAAATTCTTTCAACAAAGGACACATTTCCCGATTTCAAGACTAACAGAAAACAGAAAATAAGAAAGTAGGGGGGGGGCATATTTATCATGGTGTTTCATCACTTTTGCACTAAGAGAAGTGGTGCAAAAATGACGCAACCCATAGGATGTGATTAATGAAGCAACGCAAGGCCCCAGTGTGAGGCCCTAAGTGGCTTGATAAATCCAGATTAACGCATGCAGCGCAAATCGCTGAGTTACGCTGCCCCAGGGAGGCGTTCCAAGGGTGGTACATGAATGTTCCCATGTAAAACCCATGGATTCGGATGCTTTGCCATATTTACCATTACTGGTAGGCCGGAGAATGCGCTAAAATGCTATGCCTTCCCAGCGGTGGTGTTACAAGGAGAAATATCTTCATTTCTCATTTTTTCTCTTTCTATGTGTGCTGCTTTCTGCAGCACACATGTAAACAGGAACATTATTCAGGGGATTGTTTTTGTGCAGGAAGGTGCCTGTTCTTGCACAAAACAATCCTGCCTATGAAGCAGGCATCCTTGTACTATAGTGTAAGAGTGCCTCAGTAGGCGCGAGGCAGCAGATTGTGCACACGAGGCAGCAGATTGTGTGTCAGCATTGGGAAAAGGAAGGAATGTACCATATTGTGATAAATACTGCGTATTCTTGCCTTTTCCCTGTAATGTAGCGCAGCAAGGTGATGTGCTGCTCTGCGTTACAAATTGATAAACATGGCACTAGGGGCCAGATGTAGGTATTCCCAGATTACCGATTCTTAAATACCGAATCATACCGATTCGGTATTTAAGAACTGACAATCGGGATGTAGGTATTTTTACCGAATCAATTTCCCGAATCGGGAATATTCGGTAATTACGGAATCGGTATCTACCGATTCGGTAATTGCCATTGATTCCTATGGGCCTTGAGGCCCATAGGAACCTATGGCAATTACCAAATCGGTATCCAATTCGGTAAAATTGCCGAATTGACAAGGGGGACAGGGTGTCACTTTGACACCCTGTTGCATCCCTGATTCAGGCTTGTGTGCCACAGGGCATGTATGTGTGCCACATGGCACAGGTGTACATGCACAGATGTGCATGTACACAGGAATTCGTTATTTACCATGCAATAGTATTACATGGTAAATAACGGATTCTTAGGGGCCTGTGGCACTGTTTCCAGTGCCACCTACATATAGATTTACCGATTCGATATATTTCCTGAATCGGTATTTTACAGAATTGGTAAATTTACCGAATCGGTAAATTCACCGATTCTGTAAAATATAGGCCCCCTACATCTCAATCACCAAATACCGGTCGGTAACAGCCGAAATCGGTATTTGGTGACCTACATCTGACCCTAGGTGTTTTGCAGTGCAGCTTCCTTTGCACTATAAGAGCACCTCTCACTCGCTTTCTCCCTCTTTCTCTGTCTCGCTGGCCCTTAATTTACAGCATATCAGGTGAAGCTTTTACTTAATATAATTGTATTCAAATTATTAACTTCAGAGAGGCTAAAGACCAAGAATAGATAACCCTGACATGCTAATTACAGCAGTGAGTTCACTAAATAGGCCTGCTGGTTCTACTAAAAAGTGTACCGGAGTGTAACAGAACAGATTGTTGGAGCAAGTGCGCATCTTGATGAGCTATCTTAGCAGGATTGGAATACGTCATATGCATGTTACCACTGCTTGTGTGCAACAAAAGTTTGAACCTGCTAAGCTATCTGACTTACAGATTGCACACAGGGTTAGATCACAGAACATTTTTGATTGCCACTATTTCATGCCCTTAGTGGTAAGTTAAGGCACTGCTTGATCCATGGCCCTTTTACCACTGAATTATGAAAACAGGATTCTGGAGGTGGCAATGTTTGTTTTTGCATATTTGTTGTGTGGTGTTTTATTGTGATTGTGGTATGTGCTACATTATTGCAAGGTAATGGTCTCTTATTGCACTGCAGTTGTGTTAAATTCTGTTTTGACTGTTTTGTTGTGAAATGGTCTGTTGTGTTTTAAATGTGTTGTTATGTTGCTTTGTGTGTGTTATTGTGTTATTGTAATATTATTATCTTCCTGATAACCCTTTCTAGGCATTTCCTTACTCTATTCATCCTTTGACTTATCCCACACCTCATTTTAAAACTATGATCTCCCAAATAACACTTTATAGACTATTGTTTTTTTTATGCAGTTTTATATAGCTGGAACTCAACCCAAATGTATCAGAGTGCTTTGCATGAGCACCAGTTGCATTACAGACGGACACATTAATTTATCAGGCAACAGAGAGATTGCGGGATTTGCCCAGAATCACAGGATGATTGAGCCTCCCGCCAAGACTCAAATCTGGCTCCATAGCTTCAATGTCGGCAGCTCTGGCCATTATGCCACATCCCCTCTCCCTCCTCTATCCCTCCATTGGCTCATCCCAAACCTCAATTTCCTACTATGATCTCCCAAATAACACTTTCTAAACTCTTCCTTTTTCTATCCCTCCTTTATCCCATTCAATCCATCTAAAAGACTCACTAGTCCACCGCTTGAATTAACAGCTTAATTTCCACAACACTAATCCACCTCTAATCCACTTTGGGTTCCGGAGTAGTGTGATACTTGCCAAAAAGTGCTTCAAGGTTTCATACATGGTTTTAAGAGCTATGTAAATACAATTACAATAACAATTACAATGCTCATTTGTTTATGTTAGCTATGCCAACAAACGCTGTTGCATTTTCAGCTAAAAGCAGCACATGCCTTGAAAGTTTCCAGTGCAAGCAACCATTCACCGCTGTCTAAGATGGTAAAATATGCTACTACAATTCTTCTTTTTTTTAACACAAACCTTATTGCATTTTTGAGTTATACACATGTGCCATCATCTGATACATTTCAATAAATCATAGCAGTTTACACAGCAGATAGGATGATTGTTATATTATATAGGTATAACCATAAGAGAGCACAAGACATAATAGCATGTGGTATGTTAACTTGAAGACTTACTTTTAACTGTCAACAAATGCAAACTATGATCTTATTTAAATTAATTAACACCCCCACCCTCCCCCGAGATGAACATCGTCAGTATTGGTATCAAGTATGTCAAAAACCATATACTTGTCATTGTTGTGTTGGGAGACTGAAACTAACAAAAACAAGGAGTTAGTCAGGTGCTGGCAGTGGTTTCAGTGTCAGTTAGGGATCCCATCATTGTCCTGATAATATGTTGCCAGGGCGTGTCTGTGTGGCGGGACTCTGGTGGTTATGATATATTGTACAGAACAGATCTGTAGAGGGGGTTGGATGAGCCCATTTAAGTATCTGCAGAATCTAAGGCTTTAAAGGACTCCAACAGAGCACCCCACTCCAGTGCTATGGGCTTTTTCTATAGGCCCCGGTATTCTACCCGGCGCAGTGCACCACTCTCTGCCAGGGACCAGTCCACTTCTTTCTGCCATTGAGAAACCATGGGCATGGTTTGGAATTTCAGCGTCTTGTTAATAGGTGCTTCGCCAATAAAAACGCAAACCCACAAAACCCGACACCACTTTTTTGCCTTTAGGTCTAGGGAACAAGTCTAAAATGCAGTGCTCCACTGACTGCCAGTGAGTTTGTTCGGTGAGTTACGACAGGGTAGCACTGATATGCGCCCAATAAGAGGTTAATATGGGGCAATCCCGTAACATGTGCAGTAGCTTGGCGTCTGGCGTGCAACAATGGAGACATGTTGAAGTGACTGTGGGGAACATTGTGTGGAGTCTGAGCGGTGTAAGGTAAGCCTGTTGTAATATGGAAAATTGTATGAAGTTGGAGTGGGAGTTGAGAGGAGATTCTTTGGGAGTGTTCTATAAGGAATTCCTATTCCTTGTCCCACAGATTATGTGCTAGGTCCCCCATCCCATTTGATTCTCAAGGGGGTCAGTGAGACCAGTAGATGTGCACGGAGGCCCAGTATATACACAGTGGACCGAGTGTTTGCCATGCCCCATTGTATGTAGTGCCTAAAGTAGCTAGTGTGAGGGAGGTTCAGCGACTCCATGAGCCCAGTCGTGTAATGCATAATGTGTTATACTGGCATGGTTTAGAAATAGTGTATGGGTATGCATGAAATCTGCATGATTCAGTTGAACTCCCTCTGTGGAGACCGGTCCCTGTAACCAAGGGTGCAGACTGGTTGTCATGAGTATCCCAGATGTGTAGGAAGGCCGCTTAGGGGATGTTCAGAGCATAAGGCACTCGTGGGGTGGTATAGCGTAATGCCATCTTCCAGTATGTAATGGCGATCTGCAATAACAAGGGGCTGTCAGCAGGCAAGGTGGAGCCCAGGCAGATCATGCTGTGGAGTTTGCCCTGAATGACCATAGCGCCAGTGTAGCTCATTTCTGTCAGGTTATGTCCGGCTAGCCAGTAGAAACACCACTGTCATTGCCCTATTATACAATAAGATTTGAAATCTGGAGCCTCAATCCCTCCCTTATCAGGTGGGAGCTGGAGCTAGGAACGGCTAACCCTAAAGGATCCACTGCCCCATAATAAATCAATTAAGAGGGTGTTCAATAGTTCGGGCTGGCACAAAAACTGGAATGTTTACAAAGTGGTAGAGCAAACATGGTACCATAACCATTTTAGCAAGGGCCAATCGGTTCCCTACAGAGAGGCTGGGTAATCCAGAAACTCACTTGTGATTTTAAGGGCTGTTATAGTTTTAAGGAAATATCTTCCATCACCTCTCCGCATCTCATGCATGAATTTGTCTCCACGTCACTCACACCTGGGCACGGGAAACAGCCTTTAGATTGCATGCGATATATTGCATGCCATTACAACGAAGTCGTTACAACAGCTGAGTTGTTACATCGCATACGATTACAACGCAAGTCGTTAGAACGAATTGCTGTAGGCGGTGCGCTAAACTAAGGAATAGTTTCATTTACTCTATCAACACCTTCCCTACTGTTGCACACACTGGAGTTGGAATTGTAAATGATACTATTCCTAAGCCCATTGCGCCCCTTACAGCAAGTCGTTGTGACTTGCGTTGCAATCGTTTGCGATGTAACAACGCGTTTGTTGTAACAATGCGTTGTAATGGCATGCGATGTAAAGGCCCATATTCCCTGGGCGCATGCAATGTCACCTCTAAAAAACCTTATCACCATACACCATTCCTTTAAGTCAAACATATTGGGATTGCCAATGCTTGTTTGCTTAAGAGAAACTGTTCCTCAGCTTCTGTTTATTTAACCCCTTGGCTGCGGGGCACATTCCCCTGCTGTGCTGAGGGGAGGGGGGTAGCGCACAGCGCCTCCGTGCTCATCACGAGCTCAGCTCGTCATGAGCCACGGTTCTCGTGTGCTCATGACGGGCTGAGCTCGTCACGACCACGCCCGTTTAATGGAACGCTCAGCACAGATGGGGAATTAGCCCCACGTGTGAGCGTTCCTGGGCTCATGACGAGCTCAGCTCGTCATGAGCATCCGGGAACTGTGGCTGATGACGAGCTGAGCAGGTCATGAGCATGGGAGGGGTTAATAAATCCTTCTGGGTGTCAAAAGGAATCAGCTAGATAAATAAGCAAAATGATCACAGCTGTGTGGGGGGCAAGCACTTTATTTGTGGAAGCACAAAACCTCTGTCCAATTAAAACATGTAATCCAGACTCCCAACATGTGGGCGGAGCCAAAGCACCTCTTTAGTGATGCTCACATAATTGTCTGGCGACACCTGCAATTTCAAGTAGCAGCTGGAGATAGTTTCCTATGTGTCTAGATGAGGGCACTCGCTGTTTCAGATCAGCAATACACCTCATCTGTACAGTACATAAAAATACTGAGATTACTCAAATTATGGTTTCAATTACCTTGTGTAAATGTAAGAGTTACCATTGTTATGACTCTACACATTTTAAATTCCTACCTTTTGTGAATTTCGAATGAAATCTTCTCATCAGAAAGCCTTTCTCTCTGTAAATATGTAATTTACATGCAAGTAGGCCATGTAAAATCATGTTTATTTCCCTGTTTTTTGGAGTGACGAACAGATATCATTGAGTCGTGCTGTTTATCCCCTCTGCTGGTATTACAGCTATAATTTCAAAAATACCATGCTACCATAATATCATGGGAAACCAAAATATCGGCATATTAAGCACATATATGTAAGCACAGTTTTACTTTAAATATGCTTATATGTACCTTGACAATATTAATATATCTTAATGCTACCTAGATGTGGAGTTAAGAATAGCTAACCTATATTTAACTTTCTGCACTTTTACAGTTTGCTGGATCAGATTTTGATCATGTCGGATTTTGCAGACACTAAAAAAGGAAGTATTTATATTTAGGAGAATTCTGTGTCAAAATATCATTTATTTCAGTACATTTTTCTCTGAATATTGGCACTATGTTATACCTTGTATGTGAGAATAAACATAGCCACATAAATGACTTATGCCTATTTCTTTTTACGCATTTCAATATATCTGACCATGCTCTTGTCACAATTTGAGACAAACTAATTTAAGCATGACATACTCCAGGAGACAGTGTAATATCAAGTTTATGGAAGGATTAGAGAACATTACGACAGGAGCTGGCTTGGAGGACCCAAATGCATTTTTCAGTCGAGCTTGACAGTGTAGCTGTTTCAGACCTTATGTGATCAACAAAAAAAGAGCTTTCAGAGTGCTACTGGTATTGGGACTCATGCTTCACATGCAGGCTGATTGCCTAGAATACAGGATTTGTATGGGCCAAACGTGTGCTTCCACTGAAAAGAAAACTTGTATTGCACTTTTTGACCTATAGGTATGCTAGTACCACAAGACAGAGTTGGTTCTGGTGGCAAGCCAATGATCATCCAATAGGCCTGATTTGTTCTTTATAAAATATTTTGGTACAGGCAATGTGTGTGACATATGTATTGTGAAAAGAGTTAGACCTGGCATCCTTGGTGTAATTTCCCCTGACTTTTTGCCTCTCCCTCCTGTATTTTTGGGGCTTTGCTGGATTTCGTTTTTGCTGGTTTAGATGCTTTGGGCACTTTGCCACTGCTGATCAGTGTCAAAGTGCAAGTGATCCCTGGGTAAATTGTTATTGTAATTGGTTATCCATAATTGGCATATTTGTTTTACCAGTAGGTCCCAAGTAAAGTGCACTGAGTGTGCCAGGGCTGGTGATCCAAATGCTGCTAGTGGGCCTGCAGCACTGGTTGTGCCACCCACATGAGTAGCCCTAAAATGATGTCTCAGGCCTGCCACCGCAGTGCCTGTGTACAGTTGCTAACTGCCATGCTGACCTGACCAGTGTCCACACTGGCCAGGCCTAACCCTTCCCTTTCTGTACACATTGGACAGCCCTATGGAAGGCTCAAGGTACCACCCTGGGCAGGGTGCATTGTATGTGAAAGGTAGAACATGTGCTAGTGTGGGTGAAATGCTCTGGTAGTGAATTACAGCCATTTTCATTGTTCACTATTGAAAGGCTATCTTGCCCATAGGCTTGAATGGGGAATGCTGTGTATACTGTTTACCTGCATATCTTCCCATAGGAGCAAGATAGAAAATTGAAGTCTGGTATCCCTAAACTCAGAATTTAATAACACATCTTTTTGGAAGGGTGGTTTTTAAATCCTGTGTTTGAAAACAGCACTTTTAGAAAGAGGCTGTTTTCTTGTCTAAACTTTCTGTGTGCCTTTGCCTGTTTGTGTATTGACTGTCTGGTTTGTGAGTGACAGGGGCTGGGGGGGGTTTCAAGAGGCTGGATGAATCAGCACAAGGCTGAATAGCTCTATCTGCATCTTGAGAGGTGGGAGGGGATAGCACTTGGGACTAAATAGGGCTGTGCCTGCCTTCCACAATGATGGCTCCACCTCCTGCTGGGCGGCTGACGACCCTGCCCCTCTCTCTCAAAGGAAAGAAGGAGTCATGTAAACAGAGTGCTCCAGGACTGACCATAACTGGTTTGGACAAAGCAAAGGCCTCTCTGCTTTCAGAGAACAAAGGAAAAATTGGTATAAAAAGGGATACCCAGACCCCAGAAGTTTAAATCATCCTGTAATCAAGAAGGAACCTCTGCCAAGGAGAAAAGCTGGAAGACTGAAGAGGAAGGACTGTCCTGCTGTGTGTTTGTGGGCTGACCTGCAGTTGCTATTCTGCCAAGGAGAGGGGAAGGACTTTGCTGTTGCTGTGTCCCCTTGCTTGAAGAGATCTCCAAGGGCCTGAGGAGAGCTGGGCTCCTGTTAAGAAGTCCCAGGAACAATAGGGATTCACCCTCAGCTTCCCCCCTGAACTCTGCTGTGTAAGGTCTGACTTGCCTGGAGTGCTTGATCCATTTGTTGGGCCTCTGGAGGTTGTTTCCTGCTGTTTGGGGAGCTGGACAAGAAGAAAAGAAGATCTACAATTTGCATGCATCGCTCGCTTGCGGAGCGCATCGTCGACAGTGCGAGAAGATTTCTGTCGCCGCGTAGATCGCCCCGGTGCGGAAAGATTCCTGTCGCTGCAAGTATCATCGCAGAGCCTGTCGTCACTGAGAAAAATCAATGCACCGCTTGTTTGCGGACCACATCCCGTTGCTGCGAACATCGTCACAGAGTCCAGCGCAAGCAAATCGAGGGGTCGCAGCAGAAGAGGATCAACGCTGCGCAGCGCATCGCCACTGCACCGAAGATCGTCGCCACCTCGAGATCGTCGCATCGTGCCTGTGCGAGATGCTTCCTACCAGAGAAACTGCGCTGGAATCCACACAAGGTATCGCATCGCTCCCCATACAGACCGGATTCGTCGGCAAACACGCCCGTTGCGTGCAGCGGGGTTGTCGCATCACCTCCCCAGGGTCTCAGGAGTGACGCATCGCTTGATTTTCGACGCTGCAGTAGCCGCTTGGAACTTTTGTCGCATCTACAGGTACTTTGTGCTAAAAGTGACACAACTGTGGATTATTTTGACGCAAACTCTTGAACTCTTTTAAAATCATATTCTTGAACTGTGTATGTTGGATTTTTGTCGTTTTGGTCTTGTGTAGTTTAGATAAAAATACTTTGGGCCTTATTTATGAAAGCCTTGCGCCACCGGTGCGTCACTTTTTCCCATGTTAAAAGTGACGCACTGGCGGCGCAAGGCCTTCATAAATAAGGCCCTTTATTTTTCTAAACTGGTGTGGAGTACATTTGTGGTGTTTTCACTGTGTTACTGTGAGTGTTGGTACAGATACTTTACACATTGCCTTTGATAAGCCTGTCTGCTCGTGCCAAGCTACCAAGGGGTGAGCAGGGGTTATCCAAAGAGTGTATCCCCCTTACCCCGACTAGAAGCAAGGCTCCATATTTGGACATTGGTACCTACCTCTGCCAACTAGAGACCCCCAGATCTAACAAAAAGCAAATGTTAATATTAATTCATTTAAAGGATGGATTGTTGTTACTCTGTATGAAAGTGCTGGTACGAAAATAGTTTTTATTTAAAACAGTTCAACCTGTTACTTACAAACGTGGTTTCCAACTCCACGCCTTGTTTTTTTCCAACTGGATCTTTGCCACTGTTTTAGAATGGAGCATAAGTCAACAACACCCCAATAACACTATTAACCCCTTTGCTGCTGCCGTCGGCCGTTGGACGTCACGCGAGCTACCTCCCTGGTGCTGCGCACGTCCAACGGCCAACGCGGCCGCACCCGTTTCTTCGAACGTTCAGCACTGGTGCTGAACGTTCGAAGCAGTAAACGGGTTAATTATGTTTAGTCATTAATGAGAGTTTTGATTTAGTTTGAAAACCTTTATGAGTCGCTAAGAGTTTAGTATTTTGGCCTCTTTATTTAAACTCGAAATTAGATACATTTGTTTACAAAAATATCAAGAAAATCATGGTTAGAATCAATTATGAAAATTACAGCGTGTTCAATTAAATGAAATACCAGCATTTGTAAAGCGCACAGCTACCGGAGAGGTGTCTCGGCGCAGGGGGCCTCCGGGAAGATTAAGTGAGTTATTGCCCAGAGTCACATGGTGCTGGGCTAACCTGCCGCCGGGGATCGAACTGTGAAACCCATGGTCCGGAGTCAGGCACCCTGGCCGCTGCACCACACCTCTTCATCAATAAATAAATATCATCTATGTCTCTATTCTACTCTACCAGATCCTAACCTACCTGAACCCATAAAGAGTCCTTACAGAAAAGAGTGAGTTTTAAAGGAGCATTGAAATAGAATCAGGCTGTAATTGAACTTCTCATGAAGAGTAGTCCTGGAAACTTGTCCTCATCCAAATTGTACCAGGAAACAGTCGCAGCAAGAGGTGTTCAAAGTTAAGCTAGGAAAATACTTACAGCAGTAGCTATGTCCACTGAAGAAATTAGACATCCACAAAGTTGTAGGTGACAGAGACCACCATTAGCAATAGCTAACATTGATTGGGGCAAAAGGTCACAGAACAAATAGCATGTATAGTTTATATCAGCATTATGTGTTGTGTCCGCATCATTTGCTTTGATTAAAATTTGTTATGTCTGACCAACCTTTAACATCTTGTATGTAATGCTTAGTTTCTAATAACTTGATGGTTGGGACCAATTGGACAAGAATGAAAATCTTTTTGTATATTATTTTACAAGCTGCTTTTGGGTATGTTTTTGTGTGTTAAGCTGAATAATCTTATTATCTTATATGTGCTCTAATTCAGCTACATAGCATTACTCTGGTAGGTTGATGCTACCCCAAGTGAACCATTGTCCTTTGTTCTATATAATTACCCTGGTTCTTAGGATTACTGGGTTGACTTCGTAAGTTGATACCACCCCATAAACGTTCAGGCAGCTACCTTGCTCCAAGGGGCCGTCAGACATCGAAGTACCCATCTGCTGTACTTAACGATGCCACAGCTTTGTGTTCGCCAGTCCAGGAACTGACCCCTTCACTCGACTCTGCTTATAGAGGGAACTCCATACAATGTTTGACTGACATCAGCAGCGGCCCCATTGTTGAGATTTAAGGGGTTAGCTAACTTCTC
Organism: Lissotriton helveticus; assembly: GCF_964261635.1. Classification (NCBI taxonomy): domain Eukaryota; kingdom Metazoa; phylum Chordata; class Amphibia; order Caudata; family Salamandridae; genus Lissotriton; species Lissotriton helveticus. The sequence continues at coordinate 77,101,726 of NC_136072.1, forward strand.
CTGGTATTGAATAGCCCTCGCACATGGTTCTATGCACTTATTTATTTTATGAGAAAACACACCATTGGTTCCAACTGACACTTTTCAACTTATTTCAGTTTTTGGATTTCACCCGGCATAGACACCGACACTCGCACCTTTAAAACTCTATTTGCACCCGTTTCGAATATTGTGAAGCACATTTTCCAAGCAAACTGCATTCTGTTTTTTGAGTTCTTGCATGAATCACGACACATTTGTGCACAACAAACCTAATTCAATTGCGAAAATGCATTTATGAAGCTTGTAATGATGTCACGCCTCCGCACAGTAATTTGAATTAACTGGCCAATCACGGCAACACAGCCTTGTATATATATATTTTCTGATGCCTATAAATAATACACGAATAGAGAGACATTCATAGAATGCGGTCCCCCATTGAATTAATGTCACATTATCTGTTCATGTTTAGATTTCCCCTGATGAAGGGCCCTCCTTGAGCCCGAAATGCATTGGGATCATTGAGAAAGTTTGTCTGCCAAATGATAAAATGTCCATGTTGAAAGAAACCCATACATCTTTATGATAAAAATAAAGATTGGATTCAACCTGAGTTCACATTCACTCAGCTATCGTTTTAGACTTTATTTTCAGAAACTGAATTTCGCTCAAGCAATTCACCCTCTGTAGTGCCCAGAGGAACGTTCTCTAATGGTAGAGAACGCATGATAGACAGTATTCCATAGCTGACAAGTTTCCCAGGTCCATGTGTGATGTGCTGCTCCAGTCCAGGTTTTTTTCCCTTCAATTTAGAGACTTGTACTCCTGTTTATGATGGAGCAAACAGTACCTCATGTCCTAAAATTCAAAGAAAAACTGGACTGGAGCAGCAAATCACTCATGCACCTGGGGAATTAGGTAGGGCTGGTATTCCATTGTCTTCTCACCCACTTTTCATAGTTTTCCTCCACACCCCACAACCTTGATAGAGACAATTGCTACACCCATGGTAGCTCTGACTATGGCCGATTCACTCCTTTGCCTCTCCCTTGACTAGGTCTGGGAAAATCCAGTGGGCACTAACCCAGAAGCCATATAACACCGGTTTCACCCCCGAATGAATTAGCATTGGTTGGCCATCTTGCATTCATTTAAAAACATGCCTTATTCAGGAGGTGAAATGCAGGTTAAGCTCATGATGCTAAGAATGGAGATGTCTGGGAGTACATGATTTATCAACTTAAAAGATACAGGCATTTTTGCATGAAAGATTTCCTCTAGGTGACTAACACATGTTTGGAAGTTTTAAAAGCTACCCTGAATGAATATATCCTTACTGGAGTGCATTCACCAGTGAGTATTGCGTTGCAGTTTGAGTTTCTGTTATGTGTGCACGCGGGTGTGGGTGTGTGTGCACAAGCATATGCACATGTGTGCTTGTATGTACCCTTTGCGTGGAGAGTACATCAAAGACGCATGCAGAGGCCTCTCTTACCTCTAGGAACAGGATGCTAGGCTGATTATTGCACTCCAGGAGCCAAAGAAACCTTCTCCTATTGATGCAACAAGAGGCGTAAAGCTATTTTCTGGTGGTATGGGTTGGAGATGAGCATGTCTGTGCTTAATTCGGTGGTTGTTTCTGGGCTCTGATGTGGCTTTGTGCATTATTTACTAGCTTGCAAGGTGGGTGGCCCTGCGGGTTGGCTGCAAAACCAGGAAAGTGTCCTCCCTGCCAGGGTGATGCTTTTGCAAACCAATGCTGACCTCTGTTGTTTATTCACTTTCAAAATATACTTGAGTATTACTAAGTGAAGATTAAACATTTTCTGGTGTTGCTGTTCAAGGTTTGTTTGATTTGACCAGTCTTCAGTGAGTCACTTTGCTGTAGTTTCCTGTGTGGTTATGTTTGCCTCAGTGCTGGATGCTTGCCACTGACTTGCCTCACCAAACAACAAGCACAGACCTACACAAATACACTTGCACACCTTTCACCATTGAGAAAAGAGACGCTATCCGTCTCTTTTAAACACAATTAATGGTAAAATGGCATAAAGTGGACCCATAGTTTAGAAAACATATTCATAAAGTTTACGAATCCACTTATTAAAGTCCCTTCGATGCCGTTAAACACTCATAATTTGCAGTCAAGTTTGCTTGCCATCATTTATTGACTTAAAAAACGTTTCTGATCAGTCTAAGACATGGGAAAGTGACACTTTTTTGTTGTTGAAAAAACAGAAATGACAGGATGAACTTTTTCTCCAGGGTTGTGTTACCTCCCACGCATCAAAGAGTCCAAAGTGAAAGTGTATAAACTGAATTTTTATCTCCCATGATGGAGTTATCTCAAAATATGGGTGGCGCTCTTTTAGTTCCTAGCTTCTTACATGACTAAATAGTATGTTCCCTTTATTTTGTAAGGGTTCCTTTTTGCCTTGTTGGACTGACTTTTTCCCTTCTTCGATAGTTGCGTAAGGCTTCCTTAGGAAAGCTTGTGTGCCTCGTTTATGAAAAGTGTTGCATCGCTGGTTGAAAACAGGGATGCAACACTTTTCCTTGCGCCCTCCTTGTGACACCTTGGATGTGCCGTATTTACTGTACGGCGCTCCATGTCGCAAGGATTGACTAGATTTGTCATGAATACTGATATATCTGGTGGTGCAGTAATGACGCATTGCTGCAGTGTGTCAGAAAACAGACGCAACTTCAGTAATGTGTCATTACACATGGGCGAGTCACATGTAAAAGGGCCTTCATCAGTCCTTACGCCTGCTGTGAAGCAGACTTAAGGATCTGACGCAGTGATCTCATAGAAGTGGTGCAGTGAAAACTCATAGATTTTGCTGCACCACTTGTACTATCCTTTTTTAAGGAGGAATGCCCACCCAGCATCCATTATATCTGATGCAGGTATAATGTAGCACAGGGGTTTGCCAAGTGACGCATCTGCCTAGATGTTTCAATTTGTAAATATGTTGCAGTGTGGCGCATTGTTTATGCCGTCGCAGAGTAACAAAAAAGTGATGCATGGGGCCGTAAGGCCTCATAAATAAGGCCCTGAAAGACCAAGCAGGTATCACATTGAGCTCTGATTATGCGGTATTTGTGACAGTATAAAACGGAGTTTTGTCGTCCCGATCGAATACTTGACTAAGTAGTAACTTGAGCAAGTTCCTGTCTGTTTTTTCAGTTTGTGCCAGTATATTATTAAATATGCATTTGATACAAGTGATTGATCGATTACATTGATTTGAAATCAAATCTGATCTTGGCTAAGTGAGTTTGGGAACCTAAAAACGTACTTGTGAATATGCCGTGGGACTGATTGAGCCAACAATTGAACTTTCCGAAACAAATGCTTCTAGTCCATATGCTAGTCACGGTAAAATGTTTGCTCTATTTACTTTAAGTAGTTGTCCTATTGATGGACCTTCGAGATTTTTGAATAACATCACAAATGCATGTTTTACAGATGCAGCTTTACTTTCGAGAGCCTGGATCGGTTGTTTGCAATGACCTGTTGTTTGAAATTCTGCATCTAAAAATTTGTAGGATGCGGCAGAAGCAATCAGTTTACATCCCATTTTCCAGATATGGTCGCTATTTGTGCATTTTGAAAATGTCAACACTTATGTCTTCTCCTGTTTGACCTACCATTTCTTAGCACCACAGTATATATTCAATGTATTTATGTGCTCGAGGGGTAGAGATGTATAGTCTAAGATGAGTGTCATCAGCAAATTGAATTAAACTTATCGTTGAGTGTCATCGGCAAATTGAATTAAACTTATCGCAGTGGCATAACAAAAGCCACCACAGCCCTGCGGCGAGGGCCCCCTCCTGCACTCTGCACATGCGGCAGGCAGTGGCAGGCTGCGCAGTTCAGCACGGTGGGGTGGTGGGGCGAGGGCGGGGGTGGAGGGTGTAAGTGACAAAGGACAGAATAGGGAAAATTAAATAAATAAATAAATGAAACCGCTTATCATGCTATCATGCTCTCACTGACGCTGACTCTGTGATAGAGCGAGCACAAGGTAAGTGTTTTTATTTATGCATTTATTTTATTTTCCATCGTTTGTCACTTCCGCCTCCTCCCCACACCACACCTCACCACCACCCCGCCCTTACCTGCATGGGCCGTGACTGGCGGTGGGCCGGAGAGCTTCTGACTGGGTTCGGAGCATGGGAGGCCACCTCCATGTATTTTGCAGGAGGGCCCCCTCAAGTTTTGTTACGCCGCTGACTCATCGGGTGGCCATTCGGCTTTGGAGGACATTATCTTGGGTTAAATAAGGTCTTCTCTATATACGCCACATATACATTGAACAAGACCGGGGAAATAACGCATCCTTGCTTTATTTAATTGTTTTATAAATATTTTATTGGTCAAGAACCCAAAAATACCCTATTCACTTGGATCCAGTTCTTGGAGTACAATGAAACTATTGCCTTTATTATTTTGTTTGGAATTTCCCTCCATGTTTAGTTTTTCACCAGAGCAGACCTCTGTCAATGCTGTTAAATGCTTTCTTGAAGCATTTCTGCCATTTTCAACTGTTTTAAGGACTGTGCCACAATATTATCTGTAGTTCCAATTTCCTCCCTAAAGCTAGTGGGAAACCAGGGGATCAGATTTTGCTAAGATACCCCATGACATAGTTCTTCAGGAATTAATGAGGCATTGCATCTGAAATCCATATTCAAGAAGGATAGGCTATAACCTGTAGTTCAATATAACTAGTTTTTAAAAACTTTTTATCTATTGGATACATGTAAGATCCTTAAGTGGATGTCGGAAAAATAGAAGTGGTATAACAGTTGTTGAAAAACCTTCCTATTGGATCCAGAAAATAGGATAGATTGTTTTGAAAATTGCTACCGCCTTCCTGTTTGGCCCTGGTGCAGAACCTATTCTGCTTTTATTAATTTCTATAAACAGTCATTCCTGTTTTTTCGAATTCAGTGCTGGTATTGCATCCTGTTTGATGTCCTTTCTTGTTGCTATAATTTTATCAGTTACAGTTGGAATAGTAGTCAATGATTACATTTTTCCCCTTGTCTAATCTATTGCCACATATAAAGTTTTTCCACTTGTTGGCATTTACATTATTGCGCCTTGGAGTTTTGTCAGGGATAACAAGTCAATTTACCGACCTACAAAATGTTCTCATGTTTCGACAAGTGCTGGTTTTAAGGAGGAGAACCCACTGTTTTCCTTTGAAGGACTTTTGGACTCCAAGACAGGTTTTTGAGATTAGAGCACTGTTGCTTGATTTCTCACTTCAAATCTTCACTTTTTCAAGTTTTTAGTCCCATTCCTATTTCAATAAGTGTTTTTTTTTGTCCTGTCTGAATTTGGTCATGAACCATGTATTGGAGTTTATTTTATTCGGTATGCCAATGATCTCACTCCAACCAATGGTGTGGTATGTGATTTTGTTTTTGAAGATGATATTCATCAAGCTGGAACGGTCTGAGAAAGAGTTTGTCATCTATTCTTGCTTTCACATTTGAGCACAATTTTATTTGTTTTGCCTTTTTTTCTATATCTAAAGTCTTATTTGAAGTGAATGATTGCATTCGAACTGATGTTTGATTTTTAATAATTGAAATTGATATATTTACTCAATAGATACAATAGCATAACTCAACACAGCCTTCCATTTCTTGAAAGTGGGTCTAAAAGATGATGGTTTATTTTCTGGACAGTGTCCATTTAGTGTGGCCATTGGGTGTGCGAAATAAATTAATGGGTGCAAAATGGATGGATTATTTGAGGGCGGGTATGAGATTTGGAGTTTTTCATATTTCATCCTCCTCCTGTGTGCATTGAGTTAAGATTTTACTGCATCATCTTGACCATGTTTCTGTTTCCATCATTCTACATTCCACAAACAGAGTTTTGATTCATTAACTGTGCAAAAATGGTGAGACGTAGTTTACCTCATCATATCATTCTCAAAACCTACATATTGGGTTAATTTAAATTGGGAATGGCATCATTTTTCCCTGGTGCTCTGGGCAATTAGGACCATTCTTGGTGTTGAATTGTTGCATTTTTTATCCTATAGGTTTGGGTGACTTAGTAACTTTGATTGAAATGTCATTGTTTCTGTGTTTGGGAGTTTCAGGCCTAACACAACTTTGAGGATTTTTGTATTACAGCATTCCTGTGTATGCCTACCTTCATTTTCAACCCACAGACCATTTTATTTGAGGCTCTTGTAGTTCTCAATCTATCCTTCATGTTGCCTCTTGATTTCACATCAGTAGGCAGTTTGTACATGGCTAAGTCAATCAATCAATCAGGAGTTGGTAAAGCGCGCTACTCACTGTGAGGGTCTTAAGGCACAAGGGGGGGGGGGCAGCTCCAGATCAGTCGAAAAGCCAGGTCTTGAGGTCCTTCCTGAACGTGAGCAGGGTCTGGGAGCATCTGCACACGTTCAGGAAGGACCTTAAGACCTGGCTTTTTGAATGATCCAGAGCTGCCCCCAGCGCCTTGAGACCCTCACGGGTGAGTAGCGTGCTTTACAAACCCCTGATTAATTGATTGACTGACTTACATCATTATATTATTGACTTATTGATTCATACCACCAGATTTAGTGGGAGGTCATTCTCCTATCTGGTCCCCTCTACTGGAATAAAATTCCACTACAAACTTGTTTGTGTACTAGTAGCTGGGAAAGTTGAAAACACTCCCAAAAACTTGGCTTTTTTAGTTAGTGCCCCTAAACCTATACTTCAGCAAAGCACCAAGATATGCCTTTGTGGGATTATTCGCTGCGCCATACCAGGTGATGTTAACATAACATAGCATAGTCACAGATGATTCCACTTCACTGATACATATGCCATGTGAGGTGTGTGGCTTAATGCATGCAGCTCCTCTGGATATGTTCCTTTAAGCTGTTGACTTCTTCCTTCCTTGCCTCTAGGGCCTGCTTTGCAGATATATCTCGCACTCTTATTGCAGACATTGACTATCCCTGGCCTGTCATTTTCTGGCATGCTATTCCACTGCCGAACTTGTAGGTTTGTCGTTTCAGACTGCTCAGCTACCTCAGGTCAGCAAGCTCCACTATCAAATTTCTGATTCAATCACGCTAACTCAGCCCAGAGGTTATAAGCAAGACTTGACTGTAAGAGGCACTGAACTAGATAAATGGCTTCTCTCCCAAAATGCTTATTGTGTTGTTTGGGTCGTGTTTTGTGTACTTCTGGGAGAGGTGCAGCGCAGCGGCCAGATTGGTTGATTCCAGAGCACAGGGATCATAGTTCGATCGTCGGCAGCAGCTCATCTCAGAAACATGCGACTCTAGGCAATAGCTCACTTAATCTCCCCGATGGCCCCCAGCGCCTTGAAACCCTTAAGGAGGTGAAATGTTTGCCCTTTACAAATAGGAATTATACTGTTCTGAGTGTGTCTGCCTATCACCTGTGCTTTGCTGTGACAGTGTGGCTTCTGGGAGGGCAGGATCTTTTTTTTAGGAAGGTAAATAATCAACCTATTGTCCAGTCGCTGAATATGAATTTATTTGTGCTGCAGGTGTTTGTGTGCGTTGCCAGTGAGTCACCTAGTGTGATTTATATATGTGTAGGGGGGACGGGGGAGATGGTGCCTGTTAAGATGTACGTCATTGCACAACACTACATTTTTTAAATAAAAAAATCCTGGTGGCTTTGCCAGTGCTCGATTCTTTTATCTAGGTGTAACAGTAATCCTATAAAAAGACTTTAAAATACACAAGGCCATAAATAAAAAGAGGACTGAACACTTTTATTAAAAACAAATATTGCATGTATCTAAGTATAATGTTTTCCACAAAGCTAAGGCAAAAACGACAGCATTGCAGACCACGTTCCAATGTAGGATACTCAAAGAATATGGACGGCGTAGCATTGAATCCCACCAATCAGAAATCCAGAAAGCAATGAACCAATTAAAACCTGCACCTGCTTTCCGTACCCTTTCACGACAGCAAGTCTTACTTTTTGCACTGACAGTGACTTTGGCATGAACGCTGCTAACTTGACATTAAAGCCAGACCTAAAAGGCCAGGGCTCTTCCTTCTAGCAAGAGACGGCCAATCACATCAGCCGCACACCTCCATGACCCGAGAATCACTTGAGAAGCACGGCAGCTCGGGGGAGATGGCGTCATTACGTCCAGCCGAGGCCTGGACCGGCGCGCGACAGCTCATCAGCAGGCAGACACATTCGAACAATTGTCTGCCATTCACAGGGAGCTGTTCTCTCGCAGGAAGCTTTTTATCAGGTCACAGACACTCGGAGGAGATTTACATTCACCCAGCAGCAAATCCGAAGAGAGCGGCAGAAAGGGATGGAGCCAGAGATGACAAGATAGGGTGGGAAAGAAGGGGCTCTTTGCAGGAAAGAAAAGAGGGAGAACTGTAGAGAGAGGAGACAGTGAGGGAGAGAAAGGAGGTGACTGGACAGAGAGGGAGAGAAAATGTGCATAAATGTAAATTGTAAATGTAAATGTGTTGGACTTGTAAAGCGCACAGCTGCCCGTGAGCGTCCCGGCGCTTGCTTAGGGAACCCGTCCTGGTATTCCCCTGTGAGAAACCCCGGCAGGGTGTCCACAAGGTGAAAGCCAGGCATCCCGCCGCGAGGAAGAGAGGCGGATGGAAACAAATGAGTGAGAGGGTAGAAATGTTCCCTCCATTTAACAATTTGTTTAATATTTCTCCCTCTTGCGAAGTTTCTCTAGCTACTGGTTTCCATTTTTCTTTTTCTCTTTTTCGCTCTCATTTGTTTCTTTGTGGTTACAATTTCTCTGTGTGCTCCCCCACTTTCTCTCTTCTCTATCTCTCCCTTTATCTCTTTCCTTTCCACCTTCTCTCACATTCTTTCGTTCTTGCTCCCTGTGCCCTACTACCTCCCTTGTTCTCCTACCTTGGCAATGACATAATATTGTGTCCAAAAATATCAGAATACAAAAAGGTTGTGTCAAAAAATTGTGCCCTATATTTACAATATAAAATGCAGGAGTATTCTATGAAAAATATCGTTCATAAGAATATCGATATCATAAGAATATCGATATCAAAAACAAACAAAATAAATATACAAATGTATCGACTTTAAATTAGGGTGTTTAAGCACTACTGACACAATATTGTGGTAAAAAATAGCGTTGGCTAAAATACTGTGTCATAAATATCGTTCATGAGAATATCTACTAAACCAGACAAAATATAGCTTTTTTTTAAATATAACGACTTTAGTGTGTTTCATAATGGAAACTACTAAAATATTGTTGACACTATTTTCACTCAAAAACATACAAAAATATTATATATATACATATATATATATATATATATATATATATATATATATATATATATATATATATATATATATGTGTGTGTGTGTGTGTGTGTGTGTGTTACCTACTTAGTCATATTTAGAACCTAGTTTCCATAGGAAAAGCATTTTTTGATTTGCTAATAACTTTGGCGTCGTTTGACGAATCTTCGCGAAATTCTCCAAAAAAAGTCTATGCTGGTCATCTCCCATCCTGAAAGTTTGGGGGTGATTCTTCAAGCGGGGGCTGAGAAAAAAGGGGGGTCCCAAAACACATTTTCCCCATGTTAATTTCCATTGGAAATTTTGAGCACGGGCTACAGCCCGAGCTGCTTAACGGAATTACCCCAAATTTGGCAAAAAGGTAGAGCTTGGTTCAGAAAGCGACCCTTTTTTAAAATGGTGTAAATCTGTTCAGTGGTTACTGAGAAATTCAAAAAATAAGAGTCAACAAATCAATTTCCCATAGGAAACTTTAGGCAAGTCTACAGCCGAAACAACTGAACGGAATTACCACAAATTTGGCAAAAATGTAGTTCTTGGTTCAGAAAGCAAACTTGTGTAAAATGGTGCCAATCCGTTCAGTACTTGCTGTGAAAGTCAAAAAATAAAAATATCGATATGGCCGCTCTGGGTTCGCGACCCCTCCCGGCCACGCGCTTCATTCTAATTGGCTGCGAACACTCCAAACCAAGAAGTGTTGGCAGCCATCTTGTGACTCGGTAGAACAGAGTCACAAGAAAACAGAAAAACAAAGATAAAAAAAAGAAAAGGGGGCAGGGTAGAAACACCCTGTCCCCCTAGGCCTGCTCAGGCGGTCCCACAAGGACCCCCAGGGCTCCAAACAAATTAAAAAAAAAAATAATTAGGCAAAGTTCGCGCTGCAGTCGCAAATCCTGCCAAATTCTTTTTAAAAATGAAGTGCGGGCTCCCACGCTTCACTTAATTGAGGCCCCCGGGTGAGCCAGACCCCAAGGGCATCTGCAGCACATAAATGCCGGGGCCCGCGGGGGACCCCGCAGCCCCAGGAACCGCCACCCTCTGGGACCTGATTAACATTATATGCGGGAGGGCACTCGGCCCTCCCACAGCCCTGGGGACCGCCACCCCCGGTGCTTCCTTTTTAATATTTTGGGGGCCCCCAAGACCCCCCAAACTCTGGGTACTGCCACCTCCAGGGCTTTAAAAAAAAAAAAAAAAACCTGTTTGGGGGCTTGAGCCCCCCACACGCTCCGGCACCACCACCTCCCTGGGGCACTAAAATGCAAATGCGGGGGTCCATTACGGAGCCCTGGGGACTACCACCTCTCTGGGGATGTGCACTAGGTGGGAGGGGGGCTGCGCAGCCCCCCTCCTAGAGCCCTCCATGGCCCTGGGGACTGCCACCCCCCAGGGCCGGCTCATGCAGTGTCCTGGGATGCCCATCCCAGGGACACTACTGTTTGCTATGGCAGGGTGGGAGACTTGCGGCTCCCGCCTTGTCATAGCAAACACTGGTTTAGATTTTGTAAGCGAGAGCAGGTTTCCTGCTCTCGTTTACAAAATCCAAACCAGATTGCTTTTCCACACGGGAAGCTGCATGTTAGCAGCTCCCCATGTGGAAAAGCAATGCCTGCTCCCCCAGGAGGCTGGGAACCGGCGGGACCGTGGGGCCACTGGGGCTCCTCCCCCCACGATCTCCAACGGAAAGGGCCGGCCCGTGGAATGGGGTCCATGGGGCACTTGAGGCCTAAGGAGGGGGGCCAAACAGCCCCCCTCCTTTGAAAATAATAATTTTTAAAAATGTGGCCATGCCCCGGGGGAAATTGGCCTCGGGCAGGAGCCTGCGCGGCCCCTTCCTGTTTTAAAATATTTTTTATTAAAAAGCAGGCCCTGGGGGATGGGGACCCAGGGCTCCAACTATTGTAAAAGGAGGGGGGCACACAGCCCCTTGTAAAATATATTTTTTTTAAATCCGACATCGCAGCGGAAGCCTCACCCCCTAACTGCAGCACTCGGCAAAGGGGCCCCCCTGGCGCATTGTAAGTGGTGGAAATAATTTCCATTGAATACTGAGGGTCCCTGGGGGCCAACTAGCCCACCAGGTACCTCCAGTATGCACCAGGGAGCCACACCCCTTTTTACACCTCTCTGCAACGCAGCTCTGTGACGCTTACTGGAGGTACCTGTTGGGCTAATTGGTCCCCAGGGATCCTCAGGACTCAAGGGGAATTAATCCCCCAAATTACAACGCGCCAGGGGACGCATTTGCACTGTGGTGCAGGGAGAGGGCGGGCCTGACATACCAAGTATGCAAATGCACCCCTGGCACATTGCAAATTGGGGGATTAAATCCCCTGGGGGGGAGCAGGAAGATTGGTTTGTCCTTGTTGGAGTGGGGGTGGGGCCAATGCTTCTTTTGTTCCAATTTCAAAATGCTGGATGTCTAGTGTAGTGGGCTTTCTATTGCCCCAGAGGGCAGATTTGGGGCAACATCCCCAGTTGGGACAAACTTCCTAACTGGCCCTCTGGTGGCATAAATACACTATTGCCACTTCTAGGATGGGAGTATTCCTCAATGCCAGGGTAGGCCCCTCTGTTGTTTGCTTTGCTGCTTTTTTGAAAGTCCTGGTGTTTTGTAGGCTTTCTCCCCCCAGGAGGGTAGATGGGAGAATACCCCAGGGATGAAGAAAGCCTAATGGACCCTGGGGTGGTGGAGTACATGGGTCCATGCCCGGGGGAGTACTCCCCACAAACAACACTGCATAAATGAAGTCCCTGGTGGACTATCTTCCCAGAAAGGGGACATCTTGGGGGTAATTGCACCATTTGCCTCGCAGGGGCAGCCCCCACCCCTATGTGTTTTCCATGGTGTCTAGTGGAATTCTGCCCCTCGGGCAGATTGGTGATAATCACCCCCATCTGCCCATGAAAGAGGGCAGAAAGTCAGTTTTTTGCTCTTTCTTGAATGGTGGTATGGCCAAGCCCATGGTGGGCAGTCCCCAACTCTATGTTAGTTTAAAAAATGTACCCTATCGTCTAGTGGACGTTCTTACTCCAGGGGGGGAATTTGGGGTAATCATCCACATCTGCCTTTCACGGGGGGGCAGAGCCCATTGTGGGCAGCTCCCATCCGTATATTATTTTTTTAATCAATTACCTGGTGTCTAGTGGTCTTTCAGCTACCCTGGGGGACATTGTTAGGGTAATCACCCCCATACATCCCCTGGAGGGCAGAAAGACTGTCAAAGACTAATAATCTTACTCAAGTGAGTCGTGGTGCGTTACTTAATTCAGCTTCACTGAGCACTACAAGAACCAGCAGGCAGTGCGCCTGGCAACGCCCACTGAGGCGGACCTTAAGAACTTTAATTGGGTTCCTCGTGCAACGTGATGTGATTAACAGAGAATGCCTCCGCCCTTTGAAGAAGTGCATGCCAGCACGAAACGCGTCAGGGCACAAAAGATTGTGGCGAGCGTCCTGTATTCCATGCGGCAGCTTTCCCAATAAAGCAGGAATACTTACCTCCTCTGTGTGGTTTCTTCGAGGGGACAACTCTCTTTTGAATTGATGTAGTACGGCCAGTCCTGCCGTGGAGAAACCCCGCCGTGATTGTCGGCCCCATGCTGGCGCCTAGGGGCGCTTTGCTGTTGATGGAGAGAAGGCTGCGAGGAAAGTCAGCATGTGCCGCCTGGGATTTAGAGCGCACTCTGCCAACCCACTTGGGATTTATTGAAGCTGAATTAAGTAACGCACTACGACTCACTTGAGTAAGATTATTGAGCACTACAAGAACCAGCAGGCAGTGCGCCTGGCAACGCCCACTGAGGCGGACCTTAAGAACTTTAATTGGGTTCCTCGGGCAACGTGATGTGATTAACAGAGAATGCCTCCGCCCTTTGAAGAAGTGCATGCCAGCACGAAACGCGTCAGGGCACAAAAGATTGTGGCGAGCGTCCTGTATTCCATGCGGCAGCTTTCCCAATAAAGCAGGAATACTTACCTCCTCTGTGTGGTTTCTTCGAGGGGACAACTCTCTTTTGAATTGATGTAGTACGGCCAGTCCTGCCGTGGAGAAACCCCGCCGTGATTGTCGGCCCCATGCTGGCGCCTAGGGGCGCTTTGCTGTTGATGGAGAGAAGGCTGCGAGGAAAGTCAGCATGTGCCGCCTGGGATTTAGAGCGCACTCTGCCAACCCACTTTGGATTTATTGAAGCTGAATTAAGTAAGGCACCACGACTCACTTGAGTAAGATTATTGAGCACTACAAGAACCAGCAGGCAGTGCGCCTGGCAACGCCCACTGAGGCGGACCTTAAGAACTTTAATTGGGTTCCTCGTGCAACGTGATGTGATTAACAGAGAATGCCTCCGCCCTTTGAAGAAGTGCATGCCAGCACGAAACGCGTCAGGGCACAAAAGATTGTGGCGAGCGTCCTGTATTCCATGCGGCAGCTTTCCCAATAAAGCAGGAATACTTACCTCCTCTGTGTGGTTTCTTCGAGGGGACAACTCTCTTTTGAATTGATGTAGTACGGCCAGTCCTGCCGTGGAGAAACCCCGCCGTGATTGTCGGCCCCATGCTGGCGCCTAGGGGCGCTTTGCTGTTGATGGAGAGAAGGCTGCGAGGAAAGTCAGCATGTGCCGCCTGGGATTTAGAGCGCACTCTGCCAACCCACTTGGGATTTATTGAAGCTGAATTAAGTAACGCACCACGACTCACTTGAGTAAGATTATTGAGCACTACAAGAACCAGCAGGCAGTGCGCCTGGCAACGCCCACTGAGGCGGACCTTAAGAACTTTAATTGGGTTCCTCGTGCAACGTGATGTGATTAACAGAGAATGCCTCCGCCCTTTGAAGAAGTGCATGCCAGCACGAAACGCGTCAGGGCACAAAAGATTGTGGCGAGCGTCCTGTATTCCATGCGGCAGCTTTCCCAATAAAGCAGGAATACTTACCTCCTCTGTGTGGTTTCTTCGAGGGGACAACTCTCTTTTGAATTGATATATATATATATATATATATATAGATATATATATCAAATCACAACGTCCATCCAAGTACGTGGTGCACTCATTTCCAATAAATCCCCAAATCAGAGTAGCTTGAAAGACTTTAATATTACATCAAGCCAACGAAAATAACCCAACGTGTTTCAGCGAACCTTGATCACGGGTATTTCATTGTTCTCAAGCAGACATTTTTAAATAAAGATTACGTGCTCAAAAAGCACACACAGTGCACGATAATGAAATGGAAAGTGGACTCCCTCAGTGTCAGCCATCTTTGAGTGGTAAATCACAGGAAAAGTATACAACGCAATCTCCTCTTGCTTAAATAAACACAATAATGTTGGTTTTCATATTTTAACTATTTGTCATTTTGTGATTGATAGTATCTGGTCAAATTTCATTTATCCTTATCTGCAGCTAACGAGTCTCTATAATTCTCATACAGTTTTGTCCTATCATAGGTAAAAGAAATCTCTTGCTTATATTGCCCGCAATACGATCCCAAGTGGGTGTAAATCAGCAAATCACAATCATATTTAATTAATGTGCAAAACATATTTTACGCAAAGAATATTTCCATTCCCTATATTTAGCATATGGCAATGAACTCCGAGAGAAATTTCTAAATTCCTAGTGTAAATCCCCAGTGGGTAATTCTGTAAAGGCACCCAGTATCATAAATTTCAAACCATCAAGGTCATGGCGCCTATTTACAACTTAGCTCCTGCAATATTCACATTACTCATATATAAACCTTTTGATCGAAAGGTCAACTTCTGACCCAGTAACCCAATATAACAATTAATATCTTCAATATATTCAATATTTCAATCCCAAGTGAGTATATAGCAACTCCTATTTCCAAGATAAGTTGCTGTATCAGAGATTCCAAACTTCACTTCTCTCGGGTACTTGACATAGTACCCTGGTGTGCCCCGACGCATGGACTGTCCCGGTAAATCCAAGGAGGGTGGTAAGGTGAAGTATATATATATATATATATATATATATATATATATATATATATATATATATATATATATATATATTCACTGAAAAAACCATAGGTTATAGACCATATATAGTTAGGAATTAGCATTTACAAAACCTTGAAAATTCACTGAAAAAACCATAGGTTAGAGACCATATATAGTTAGCTGGACATTTTATTGACATAAAACCAATGAAATTCCATATATAGTTAGTTGCACTAACTATATATCGCGCACCCGCAATCCACTGCTGATGATGTCACATATTACATCATTCATGACATGGTCAGTGACATCACTGATGACATCACTGATGACATCTCAAATGACATCACTGATGACATCACTGATAACAACACCCAGTGATTTTTTGTTTCTGTAAAGTTTAAATATGTCTTACATATTGAAGAATGAGTGGATGTGTAAGTGTCTGGACGAAGGATTTAGTAGGTGCATGACTGACTGTATGAGTGAGTGATTAAATGTGTCTCACTGAGTGCATGGGTTAGTGACTAAACTGTCTTAATTTGTGCATCATTATGTCTGTTGTTCTGTAAACTGCTGCATGTGTTGATCAGTAGCTATATGAGTAACTATATGGGTTATTGATTGATTGCCCAAGTATTTGTATGGGAGACTGAGTGTGTGTGTGGCTAGCTGGGAGGTGTGTGACTCTGTGCAGATCAATGTGTACTTGTATCAATGATTGTATAAGAAGATAAGTATGTGTTAGTATATGTTTGAAAATGTAAGGTGCTCTATGTTTAACTGTATAGACAAGAAAATGGAAGTGTCATTGATTCTTTACAGGACTGACTAGGTGTGTGAGTAACTCCATGGATGAGTGGCAGACTGTGAGTGTCTGTATAGGTGTATGAGTGCATATGATAGTGTTGTAAAGATGAGTGATTGTATGTATGAATGATTGTATGGGTGAATGAGTGAAGGTGTGTGTAGACGTAGCAATCAGTGAGTGCATACGTAGTAACTAGTATTGGTGTGTCAATGGTTTCAAAAATTATACTCTGTATATAACACTGGGTGAAACAGAGGTTATATTAAAATGTGAGGAGATGCATTGTATTGTCACATGAATGATATCATCAGTGATGTGGTCATTGATGTCAAATGAGATGTCATCAGTGATGTCATCAGTGATGTCATTTGAGATGTCATCAGTGATGTCATCAGTGATGTCACTGACCATGTCATGAATGATGTAATATGTGACATCATCAGCAGTGGATTGCGGGTGCGCGATATATAGTTAGTGCAACTAACTATATATGGAATTTCATTGGTTTTATGTCAATAAAATGTCCAGCTAACTATATATGGTCTCTAACCTATGGTTTTTTCAGTGAATTTTCAAGGTTTTGTAAATGCTAATTCCTAACTATATATGGTCTATAACCTATGGTTTTTTCAGTGAATTTTCAAGGTTTTGTAAATGCTAATTCCTAACTATATATGGTCTATAACCTATGGTTTTTTCAGTGAATTTCAATGGTTTTTTAATAGCAAATATCATAAGCTGTCGAATGTCAAGTACGTGGTAAGTAAAAACATTTTCGTGTTTATGCACACTGATCTGCTTTGAATGCTGCCCCCCACCCCTCATTTCTATTAGGAGTACTCTCTCTTTGCAGATAGTGAAGGGAAGTTAACGCAGGCCTTTGCCCCCGTTGTAATCCGTCGTGCCTGCTTCTCTCTCCATTTGATTGATTGTTCTCTTTGGTTCATTCTCTATTTACAAACAAGCACAGAGTCGCAATACTCTGTTTAGTCTTTGCAGATAGCGAAAAATCGTGTAAAAAAACAAAAGGAATCGAGCAAAATCAGTAGGCCACTAATGGGATCTCTTTTTGACCTCGCTAAAATAGAAACATTAGGAACAACCTGTTGAAAATAGCAATGTGTATGTACATAAGCGGCGTTCATTTGTGTTCACAGTACCCCTTGTTGATTGTTTGAATCGAGCATTGAATTGTTCGAAGTTGGTTCTCTTAAGGATCTTCTCTGCCTGCAAACAAGGAAGAATAGGAATATTCTCTCTCCCTTTGCAGATAGTGAAGGGTAGGTAACGCAAACCTTTAACACGTCGTACCTATTTCATTCCTCATTGATTGATTGATTGTCCGAACATTGACTGTTTGGGAATTAGTTCTTTTTGGAGGTATTCCCTGTTTGCAAATAAACGTAGGAAAATCTTTGCAAGTAGTGAAAGGGTAGGTAATGCGGACCTTTCTCCCCCGTTGTAATCTGTCATGCCTATCTACTCCCCACTGATTGATGCACCTGTTTCACCCGGACCATTTACTAGAGATATCTGACCCAACAAGAGAGCACCCCTAGTGAAAAGGACATATGCAATAATAACAAAGTGATCACTGTATCCTGTTAACAGAAACTTTAGCATGAAACAACCTGGAAAGAAAAGAATAGGAAAACGAAAATCAGTAGGCCACTGATGAACTTTTTATTAAATAACAAACAAAGAAACGATAACAATACGTAATGATAAAACCTATTATTGTCCTAGAAACAAGAAACGTTAGAAGTAAGCCCGTAATAAGAAACCTGAAAACATCGCCCCTCACTGCCCCAAAACGTGTCTGTCCCACCGCCTGCCACGGCCAAATAACGGCAAACTGGGAAAGATAGAAGTCAGCAGACATCCGCCCCATTCTAGAAACTTCCAAAGGGCAACAGGTTTTCGGCTACGCCCAGCCGGAAGCAACACATATAAGGCGGGTCCTGCTGCCACGCCTCGGAGATCATCACGTAGGGTGTAGCCGGAGGAGAGGCCGAGGCCGAGGCCAGCGGGACCCGGCCAGGGGGATTGACAACGCTGGAGAGTTGCAGGGGGGGGAATGTCCGTGTCCTCGACCCTCCCCTCTCTCTCCCAGTCCGGCCGCGGTGGCCCTTGACAGTTTCAGGTAGTCCCGCCACATTCTCTACCAGTCCGGCCACCAACGGCCGGGGCCGATGGGATCCGGCTGCAGCCGATAAACCAAGGAACCCGTTCATGGGGCCAGAGCAAGGGGCGTCCGGCCGACATCCACCGGAAGCCCGGCCCGAAGACGGACGGGACACTTCTTCTTTCTTGAATAATGGCTGCGACAACACTGGGGGGGGATGTCTTGCACATGCCTCCGACCCCCCCCCCTCTCGTCCTCATCGCCTGGTCCGGCCATAACAAATCTCAAGCGAGACGCCGTGGGGTGCACTGGGAGGGAGAGACGGTGCGAACAGGCCTCTCCCGCCTCCCCAGTGGAGGCTTCCCACCTGCACCCTCAGCGCTCCAGGCGCCCGGAAAAGGGTTCTTCCACTGTGGCGATGCTGCAACGTCTCGCCCGGCAGGGTGGAGCCCGTCCGCTCATTTGACCCCGCGATCGCCAGTAGCTACCGAACTCTCAAAATGGCGATCGACGTGGCAAGAGCGGGCCCAGCATAAAGAAATGGCCCGGTCACTGGTTGACTCCACCACAGTAGTCCTCCACGACCTTGAAGATTCTAGAGGAGCCGCGGGAGTCTCCGACCCCCGCAGACACCCCCGATGGGGAATGACTGCCATGATCGCCTGTGGAGTGACGAAACTGTATCCGCGGGACGTCGGCGCTCCCATGCTGGCGCCAGCCTCACTTTGAATTACTAGAATCCTGCAAACCTCAGTTCCGGTGAAAGCACACTGTGACCCGGTAGGAAAAATTGTTGCACCCCCTCCCCTTTTTGACTGATAGTTCAAACCACCGATCCTTTCCTTTGCCCTTTTACCAGAACTTTGGACTGCCTCCCGATCTTTTACATTTTCTAGAGAAAACAAAACATTAACCCCTACATTAGCATAGCAGTTGACACCAGAACTGTTTTCAAATTGAAAACCAACAACATCTTCAACAGAATCCTTTTTGTTTCTGCTGTGACCCTGCTACAGCACAGGCATTGTCCCCAGCAGTAATTCTGCAATGCCGGTAAGAATACCTGTGGTGCCTACTGGACTCACTCACCCCCGCGGCGCCCCACGCCGTTATTTGCTGGGCGGCAACTTACTAGACATCACCTTTGTGCCATCTAGATTTCAGCGCGTTCTGCTGCCTTGGAACTATTCGCACAACAGACTGCTACTGACGACCCACCCCCAGGCAACATCTTCTGAATTTTCATAATTTGAAAGAACTAGTAACATGTCCTCATCAGGAATTTCCTCATGAAAAGTCTGCAATGATGATTCTTGTAACTCTATGGTCTCCAAACATTCGATAAATTCGCCATCAAGAGATTGATCAAAAAAATCATTCAAGTCATCTCCTCCTTGTGAGAAAATTTCATTATTGGTGCTGTCAATTTCAATAAATGTATTGGATAATTCAAAAGAAATTGCCACGGTCTCTTCGTTGTTTAAATGTTTTTACTGTTTTTGTTTTGTTGTATATATTTATAAGTTATTAAAGTTTTATAATCCTACTACTTTGTTGGAGTGCTATATATTTTTAATGTGACACATAAATGTAAAAACTTTGATGTACAAAGAGTCATCCCTGGAATCTTCCGCTTCAGGCTCGGTCCCCTCCCCAATCACAATACAGGATGGTTTTCAGATAGTAGGAACACGTGTGGTGTGACGGATCTCATCGGGTGTGGGCCTTGATCTACTATAACTCCTTTGAAGAGGGGTGATTCTTTACAGCTGGGGCCATAAACTACATCTGCAGGGCTAGCTGATAGCCTGGACAATCGGACACAGAGGAAGAGGAGTGTCAGAGGGTGCGGTAGTGAATAGGGCGAAAGGGAGGTGTCGGGCGGGCACAGAGTGTGATTCTCAGGGAAGAGCAGCGCAGATGGGGAGAGGTTTATTGCCCATGCATAACACAGAGAGCGGGGGTGACCAGTGCCTGGGGAAGATGCTTGCGAGGGTGGGGAGCCATGCTACGAATCGACAGCGTGCAGAGAGTGGGTCTGGTCAAGGCATCTAAAATGGCTGCCGTGCACGACAAAAGTGTGGCATTTCAAAAAAGGCAAGATGGCGCAAACAATGTTTTTCAACACTTCCTCATTTCCTTCGAATCGAACGTTAACAGACGTTGGTGCATATTACCAAAGTTAAGCGATATTTATCGCTAACGATGCTTACCAACGAATTTTTTACCGCTAAGCATCGTCAGAAATTATCGAAGATAAACCTTGCTATTATCAAGGTTTATCGCAAATGCGATAAAAAACGACCGCAATGCATTAATATCGCTGAAAACTCAGCGATATTAATGCATTACCGAGCTAATGCTCTTAGCCATGTTATCCACCTTCCATTGGATAACATGGCTAAGAACTGCTCAGGGCAGGTGTTAGTTTTTGGAGATATTCGCGCTTAGCGCGAATATCTCCAAAAGTTGGTAATAGGAGATATATATCTTGCATGTTGTAATGCAAATTATTGTGGTATATGGAACTCATACCATAATCTCTCAGGAAAGCAGAAACTGATCCTTTTGGGACCGCCTGAGAAGGCCTAGGGGGTGAGGGGTACTCTACTTTGCCCCCTTTTCACGTTCCGAACTATTTTATTTTACTCTCTTCTGTAATTACACAAAATAGCAGCGATAAGATGCATCAGTGACACACAGTGAGAGAAAGGAGGCCGGAGATGAAGAAGAGATGTCAAATACACATTGGAGATAATATAGTGGGAGAAGGGAAGTAAATATGAGTAAACTTACCATGTAACATAAAAATGTTGCACTCTATACTATAAGTCTCATTTTATACTACAATCACTTCGCTACAACCTCATAAATTAAAAATAAAAATGAATAATGTCTCAAACAATTTTTGATTTCTAAATATAAATTTATTCTTCTGAATTTTCTAAATTTGAAAGAACTAGTAACATGTCCTCATCAGTAATTTCCTCTTCAATCATCTCATCTGGAATCTCCTCATTAAAAGTCTGCAATGATGATTCTTGTAACTCTATGGTCTCCAAACATTCGATAAATTCGCCATCAACAGATTGATCCAAAAAATCATTCAAGTCATCTCCTCCTTGTGACAATATTTCATTATTGGTGCTGTCAATTTCAATCAATGTAGTGGAATCATTCAAGTCATCTCCTCCTTGTGACAATATTTCATTATTGGTGCTGTCAATTTCAATCAATGTAGTGGACAATTCAAAAGAAATTACCACGGTCTCTTCATTGTCAGCCATTTTATTTTGAAATTGCTTGCTGTAAATTGCAGAAAAAAATAATCACTTTCATTTATCGTTTTTTAGTAATACATAATATAAAACTAACTTTATCAAGTATTTAGTATAACAGAAGGACTGCAAATAAATAACAGAAAACATTTTTCAAATTATCTTCAAGTGTACAACATAGTTCCCCTTACAAATTAACAACTCACCTTTTTAAAAGTAGGAGAAGTGTTAGTACTGTGTAAATCAAACACCAGAAATTCACCACCAAAAATTCCTCACAAATGTACCTCAGACAGTAGTATCACAAAATGGCTGTGGTTTCCTCTCATTTGAGATATATACATAACCAATTAACTTTCATCACACACAAATACAAAACCAAAGTAACATTTTAATTGGTTCTAAATTTCAACACTTTCAAATGTGTTTTCCCCATGCAATTTTCCATAGGACATTTACATACGTCTACAGCCTGAATGGCTGAACGGAATTAAACCAAACTTGGCAAAATGGTACATCAAACCTAAGAGGTCAGGAAGGATCTACTATGCCCCCTTATGGTCATTTGCCCCTTCGCTTTGGCCTCCTCTTGTCTCTCGATCCTACCGAGAGACAAGATGGCGGCCGCTACGGACTGTTTGGAATGTTTACAGACGCCGGAGAACCAATCAGCTTCGCAAAGCTCCGTAACGCGAAAAGTACGCGAAGCGGAGCGCTGTTACAGATATATATCTTTTTTTGAACGTTAATTTCTCAAAATCCACTGGAGCACATATATTGACACCTAGCAAAGGCACATCGGGCTACCAGTCCCTAATATTTTGCCAAGTTTCGTGCAAATCCATTCAGCCGTTCGATTATTATTATTATTTTTTTTTTTTGCCCCGCGGGGCCCTTTTAAAACCTCCACATCAAACCTAGGGGGTCAGCGAGGATCTACTATGCCCCCTTATGGTCATTTGCCCCTTCGCTTTGGCCTCCTCTTGTCTCTCGATCCTACCGAGAGACAAGATGGCGGCCGCTACGGACTGTTTGGAATGTTCACAGACGCCGGAGAACCAATCAGCTTCGCTTCACAAAGCTCCGTACCGCGAAAAGTCCGCGAACCGGAGCGCTGCCCGGTCCGCTGTTACAGATATATATCTTTTTTTGAACGTTAATTTCTCAAAATCCACTGAAGCACATATATTGAGACCTAGCAAAGGCACATCGGGCTACCAGTCCCTACAATTTTGCCAAGTTTCGTGCAAATCCATTCAGCCGTTCGGGCTAAAAGTGAGGCCAACCGCCCTATGGGAAACTCAATGTTAAAAACACGTTTTGGGACCCCCCTTTTTTCTCGGCCCCCCCTTGACGAAACCCCCCCAAATTTCCAGGGGCTGCTCAGAAACAAAATGTTCCATTTTCCTGAAAATTTCAGCCAATTCCGTCCACAAACGCCAAAGTTATTAGACATAGAATTTTCAAAAATCCCATAGAGAAAAAATCCTAACTATATATACCTACTGGCGACCGCCAGTAGGTAATATTTTGAAAATTTTATCAAAATCCTACAATATCTTGCAGCACGGAGTCCCAGTACCATTTAAGCTTCAGCCATTGCCATAAAATGAGTGTCAATGTGCCTGCATTACCACATCCACACCAGCAAAGGCCTGATGCCGAGGTCCGCCATATGCAGGGGTATAGTACAAGTATTGGGCAACTTTGAGCATTGTCTCCCTGCCTGTCGCTCTGGATGCCAAGGTCCTAGCTCTGTAATATATATCCAACCACTCCACCTCTGAGAGGGTGCGTTCTAGCTCTATTTCCTAATTGCTCTGGGCAGGTGATTTAACCGGCTGTTGGGGACGGTTCAGAAACTGATAGCTACCTGAGAGCAGACCCATATTTCTTGAAGATGCCTGTACTGTCAGCCGGGAGACCCAGTATGCAGATGTGCAGGTACTGCCACCCCTTGAACTATGGTAAATCAAAGTTTTGTTGGAGTTGTTCAAACTCCTTGAGGAGCTGGTGGTCGTAGAGGTGTATGATCTTTTTGAAGTTGGCTTTTAGCCAGGTAGGGAAGTTCTTACCCTTTTGCGCTGGGGGAAGTCTTTGTTGCCAATGATGGGGGTGAGTGAGTAGGGTTAGGTAGATAATCCTCTAAATTTAGCTGCTCTGTCCCATGACTGCAGCGTAGGTCTGTTGACAGGGGAGGGGTATACGCCCCATGGTCTGTGATGTTTGACTTGCCAAGGTATCATCCACATATGTACACATGCTACAATCTGGTCCATAAAGCACCAGTGTTTCTCTGACTCTGCCCGGTTCCATTCCATCATATATCACAGTTGGGCTGCCATGTAATATTTTGATAAATTGAAAAGGCCTAGGCCTCCGTACATGATCGAAAGGTTTGCCCGAGCCCATATATAGTGCAAACAGGAGTGTGGACAGCGGAGAGTTCAGTCTGGTGCCTCTGGTGATGCTAAAAGGGCATGAGAGTATACCATTGACGTGGACCTAGTCGAATCAGTGGGGATAGCCACTGTAGATCCTTCATTGCAGCTGGGGTCCTAAGTCCATCACTGACATGACCTCCTGCAGGCGAACTAGCCGGGAGCTGCATTTTGTTTTAAATTGTGTATAACTTGTTTTTAAAGCTACCTACCAGGCCACTGCCTCTTCACCGCCCAGAAATGTTGAAAATTAGTACGTTTTGGTGAACATTATCTGCGCCATCTTGCCTCTTCCCCTGATGCCACACTTTTGTCGTGCGCGCCCGCCATTTTTAGATGCCCCGATCAGAACGAACCCTTTTGCATGCCGCTGGCCCCTGACATAGCCCTTTGCCTTCGCTAAGCCTGCACGCTGACCACCCCCTGCTTGCACCTGCCTTGAGTCATAAACCCC
Organism: Lissotriton helveticus; assembly: GCF_964261635.1. Taxonomy (NCBI): domain Eukaryota; kingdom Metazoa; phylum Chordata; class Amphibia; order Caudata; family Salamandridae; genus Lissotriton; species Lissotriton helveticus. The sequence goes on from NC_136072.1 coordinate 77,126,120, forward strand.
TCTTCGGCGCTGCTCTGCCCCAGGCCCTCATCCTGTTCCCAGCGCGACACCTCCCTGCTTTCCTTTCATGATCTCCGGCCCTTAGATGCAAACCCCCTTTTTCCCCGTGTGCCCGTTTTGTCCTCCCCGTTCCCAAGCCGACACCCAGCTCTGCCGATACCATCCTTGCCCCTCCCCGTACGATAGAAAGCCTCCCCCATCAAAGAATCCCCGGGTTGATCAAAGCCCCCACCCCATGAGACCCGATCAAACCCCCCACATTCCGTGAATCGGCGGATTATCCAGCTGCGCGATGCTCATCACCTGTTGTGACTAGGGTGGGGACTTCAACTGTAAATGTGTATGGGAACGGGCCCAAAGGGGAGTTCCGAGAATGTCTTTTCCGTACATCAAAGCTTTAACATGTATGTGTAATCTACAATAAAGTCATAAATGTGTGTATAAGAGGCCAGGCCTCAGGAATACAGTTAGAGCACCTCAGAACGATACCTTCTGTCCGTTTCGTTGTGTTCTCCTCCGGAGAGAATAAAAAAACCTTGTTTCCTGCTTTCCAGTCTCCAGCGCCTGCCTCTTCATTTGATTTAATAACTAGAGGGTCACAGAGGCAATACCGCCGGGCAAATATCGATTGTCCCCGACCCGATTGAACTTTTTACAATTGGCGTCCCAAGCGTGGGGCCCATCAGCGACTCGTGGATCCAGTGGGAGAGGTCCCGACGACAGAGTGAACGACTGCAACGATCGGGAGAGCTCTTGCCCAATAGACCCTCGTCTGGCAGCCGATCATCCGAACTTCACTAGTTCCGAACAGACCTCTCTCGAGTGATCTACGGCCCTGACTGGGAACCATCAGGAGTGCCGTGAGAAATACGAGAAAAAGAGGACGATCGGGCGCTGGATTCGGAAGACAAGAAACTGTCCACATGGTCCGGGTAAGGTCGTGTTGCCACGACAAGTTGCGAAAAAATTTGTTTGATTGCTTGATTGTTCAAAAATACTAGTATTGCTCGTTTTATTTTAATTTTTTTATTTTGGAGATTCACTGTCTGCAAACGGAGAAACAACAGGCTCTCTCTCTTTGCAAGCAGTGGAGGATAGGTAGGGTAGCAGCCGTGCTTGTTTTCTTTCTCCCCCACTTAATAATTGCTTGAAACTGAACTGTTGTTCGCAAAAATATTGTTTCCTGGAGATTCCCTGTCTGCAAACAGGGAAGTGACCACCCTTTTTGCAGATAGTGAAAAGGGTAGGTAACGCAGATCTTTGCGGACCTACTCATTCTCCCCATTGTTATTTATTGGTCTTTTGGTTTTTTGGTCCATGAGGTATTCACTGCCTGCAAACAACGTAGAATAGAAATATTCTGTCTAGTCTTTGCACCTAGTGATAAGATAGGCAGTGCTGACTTTTTAGTCCCTCGTTACGAGCCGTCATGTCTGTCTTCTCCCCACTGATAAATAGCCTGTTTAGCCCGGACCGGGTGTTAGAGGTGGACCATATAGCTCCACTAGAAGGCACCCCTAATAAGGACATGTTCATAAACTATGGGTTAGTCACCATAGCTTATAATAAATTATGGCACAGGTATACCGAAGAGAGTCAAGACAAACAGTGGCCACTGGCAGGATCCTTTGACCTTGATAAAATAGAAACGTTAGAAATAGCCCTTCGAAATAATAAGACAACGCCAATTATGCTCGACAGTCTCGGTATGTGGCGCAGAGAGGCTATGCAACGACTGAGAAAAGACGAGGACAAACAAAGTAGAGAAATATACCGACAGGACAACCCCAGGACACCGCTACCCACGACTTATCCCCCGACACTATGCAAAGGACGACCAGACTTAGGGTCAAACCAATGCGCTTTTTGTAGGTATGTCGGACACTGGAAAGCCCAATGCCCGACTCTACTGAGCGTGAGTAAAGGCAAAGGGCCGACAAGAACGACAGACCGACAGTACGAGAAAAGGCGCGAGACAAAGAAGAACCCGACTTACATAGACAGACCAGACAGAACTACCACGTTTGATTATGCCCGATGGCACAGATTTCGCCAGGAAAATCTCAGCGGCATGCTCAAGTTCTCCTAGGTCGGGCAATGTCAAGACGGGAACCCAGCCTCGTTTAAAATTCACAGACGGAAAGAGATAATTATGACCAATAACTGTTTTTATATTTGTCTTGGGTCTTTGTATGTCGTACTTGTACTGTCCCCCGTCTGAGTTTGTGTGTATGTAATGTACAAATCTGCGTCATCCCTCTACACGTGTTTCCGTGTTACTCGACCTCTGTTAGCAGAAACTTAGCATAAAAGCAACCTGGAAAGAAAGAAATGGTAAAACAAAATCCGTAGACCATTAATGAACTTGAACTTTTAATTTAACACAACAAACAAGGAATAATAACGATAAACTGTAGAAAATGAAAGTCAAACAGAACATTCGCCCCCCCCCCATTCTGGAACCTTCCAAAGTAGGGCAGGGTTACGGCTACGCCCAACCAACGGCAACCCATATAAGGCGAGCCCGGCCGCCAACTCTTGGTCAGGAAATCTTAACGTATGGGGGAGCCGGAGGAGAGGCAGGAGCCCGCAGCCTGGGCATTTGCAGGTAGTCCCGCCACATGTCTCCTTGGCCGGCCGCAACGGGCCTGGAAAGACTAAGGTAGTCCCGCCACATGTCCAGAGGAGAACGAGGCACCTCTTCCTTTTCTCTTCCGTCACAGCCGCAGCAGTCCTGGACGGCGGGATGTCCTGCACGTACCTCCACAACAATTTGTCCAAGTTGGGCTGGGAGGGAGAGGCGACGCGGACGAGCCTCTCCCACCTCCACCGATAGGAGGTTTCCCAGCCCCCGGCCCGACGCCGAACACCCCCAGTCAGGCGATGGTGCCAATACTTCCACAGCACCGAACGTACAATGGTGGCACCCCAGTACTTGCGCAGCACCGAACGTACAATGGTGGCACTTGGGGAACACCGGATGTGGAGAGACCTTCATGCGGGGCGATGAAAAGGAGCGGCATGGAGTGCACCGGGAGAAGGAGACGATGTGAACGAGTCTCCCTCGCCCCCCCAGGTGGGGGCATCACGGCTGCACCCCAGCTGAACGTCCCGCTTACACAAAACAGGGACCTCTTCCTTTCACTCCGAAGGATCTCTTCCATTCTTGCAAACTCGACGAGAGTGGCCCCTGTAGGGCCTCAAAATGGCGTCTGGATCCGCTGGAAGGCGGGCCCCGGCCACTAGAGTAACTTTGGCCAGCCATATAACTCGAACATTTGTCCCATGGAGCACGAGCCCCCATCTCCGACAGCATCTCCGCAGCCTTGAAGATCATACAAAGGTCCCCGGCGGAACCTTCGGCCTTTGCAGGTTTCCGGTAAGGGACGGCTGCCTTGATCGCCAACGAAACAAACATGACATTGCCACACCTTCTGTTAGCGTGAATTCTAGAACTGCCGAAAAGGACTCTGGTCCAAACTGCCAGTAATGGAAACATTTCCCCCTGATGCTGCTTCCGGACTGTGCCGGCCCCGCCCAAAATGGCGCTGGTATCAATCGGAACTTACGAACACCTCGTGGTGTTCCTTCGCACTAATATAAACTTGATGTTCTGAGATTTTATATGATCCTTTGTACACTTGGCTAGAAAAGACAAGGAGAACTCACACGACGAACAGTATGAAAGGATCCCCGTTACAAATGTTGATTACAAATGTACAATGTATTATATTTTTATAACTGATGTAAACCTCATTTACGACGCTCACGTACGGTATGCATATAGGAAAATAAATGCCCCCGAACCCCCAACCAATTAATAGACGTTTTAGTTACTTACAAATGAACGAGTAAAACTTTCCGATGTTTTTATTGCTGCAAGCGAAACCCCCCACTGTATGCACTTTAGCCATTGCCACGACCGGCCAAATACGACCGCACCCTCATAATCCATATGCTGAAATGATTTTGCAAAATAAAGTCTTTGAAACTATGGACGGGTATTGCATGCTTTATTTTAAAAAAATGTGGGATCGGTGGGAAAGTTTTTTTCGGTGCACCCTACTCTGCTCTCTCTTTAAGGTTAAAGGAAGATGGTTACCCAGCCCTGGAGGACGGATCGGATCAAACACACGACACTCCGCCTTCAAAGTACGCAACTGACCCATGAACTCTCGCGTAGAGGAAGACCTTGACTTCCAAGGATGGGTAAAACGAACGGTGTAAATGAGGGAATGTAAAAGGAGGGAGAAATAAAATAATGTAAATATCATAAAGTACCACGTTCCAAAGTATCAGGGGCCCAAGAACCGAAGAACCTTAGAACACCACAGCGTTGAAAGAGGTTTAAGGACCCCGATAGTGAGATACATCCTTTTGACTAGATACCTCGCACTAGGCACCTCTGGTTTCCTTTTTACGTTTCCCCGCACACGACCTATATGAACACACTACCCCCCCCCTCGACTCCAGAAACCATATCCCCAGGGACCCTGCCCCGAGGAGGAAAGACGAGTAAGAGGTAAGTAAAGGACTTATGAATCCATGTATTTGAATGTGCGCGAATGCTGTCTCCCACCCCCCCCCCTTTTTTCCTCCCTCTGCAGGTTACATCAGAGATTACAGCTGAGGTGTGGCGAAGATCCGAAACCTTGCCATGTCTAATGCACGAAACGGACTAACGCCGCAAGGTGGCGTCTAAGCATGCCTGCAGACTACTCACGTACCGAACAAACCCGAAAAATTAGCACAACCCTGATACAAAGTGATCACCCTTAAACCAGACCGGACGAATGAACCCATGTCACGTATGATGCGAAACTATGAGGGAATGTGTGTGTGTGACTGAGGCGTCGACCCAACTGGTCGAAGGACCGAGAATGCGAGAAGTGCGACAAAATGGTACCTCCTTTCTTCTTTCCTTCTTCTCAAGGCGCGTCCCCTCTACCCTGTCTAATGCTCAAACTGCATGATTACAAGATCCTAACGCAGACCCGCGAATGCCCTTTACTGTGTAATGCACTAAATAGCCTTTCTTGAATACACTGCCACCCTCTCTGTTGCACGTGTACTATTTAGCCTGCCGTTGCACTCTCACTCTCTCTCTCTCTCTCTCTCTCTCTCTCTCTCTCTCTCTCTCTCTCTCTCTCTCTCTCTCTCTCTCTCTCTCTCTCACTCTCTCTCTCTCTCTCTCTCTCTCACTCTCTCTCTCTCTATTTCTGCACTCCCACTCTTCCGAGTGGTTAGCCCCGAAATTGGCAGACTGCCACCCCTAGCACCCCACCTAATTGGCTTCAAATATCGTCAGTATTTGCACAAAAACTTGTCTTTAATACAATCACCCTGAGACCGCGTCGTACCTCTCCTTTTCCGCTAGAAGTCAATGAACCCAGGTGGGGCCGTAAGGGAAAGGACAGGTAAGACGACAGAGGTTCCCTAATCTGACCCGAAATAAGGGAACTACATGTCAACGGCTCCTATAGTATAAAACAAGGACCTCAGAATACGCGACCCTCCCCTCCCCGAATTGTCGCAATACCCAAGCCGAAAA